>NW_027507905.1:27500-1260549 GCF_037356315.1 Lithobates pipiens | reverse complement strand
TGAGTCTCTGGGCCAGCCTGGCCCGAGACGACGCAACTGCAGGGACAGGCCCGACTGGATTTCGGGCCTACTGATCCAAGAGTGGTCCAGTGCCATCTCATCTGAAGGGAGAGGCCCAACAACTTAAGAACCCCAGGGGAGGACTCTTTCAGGAGAAGGCCGTGCACAAGGCTGGCTTCTCTGGAGGAGCCTGGAGGCTTATTTGAAGGACGAAACCTGGATCAACACTCATACGGTATTGCCGGATCAACTGAGAGATACTGGTACCGTACATCAATTCTTTAAATTTATCCACATCCCTCAGTAACACTCAAGTGTACCTTACAAGTCTGTGGCAGAGACTTTGTCAAGCATCCCACCGGCTGCTAGGCCTAGTTAGAGAGGTCTATCCGGGGCTTGTTAAATCCAGTTGTGAAAAAGCTTTTATTCTCTGGATTTTCTCTAAGGACTTCCATCTTGCAATCTAAGTGCCTGAACTCACTCCTAACCCTCTACCCTTATTGAGAGACTTTGCTTTGTTCTAAATAAATACCCCAAAAGAGGATTCAGTGTCAGTTTCCACATTCTTTGGGCCATCTGCCACGGAAACCCCAAGATGGAGAAGCAAACAAGTGAGGTAATGGTAAGCCCAAATAAAACCAGCAGCTCCTTCGGGGGTCGGTGCCACAAAAGGAATAGCATTCATTTAATGTGGTAGTCCATAATGGCCATACATGGATTATATTGGGAAGGCAGCTCAGTGGGAAGCAAGAAGCAGCTTGGGAACAACTGGAGATGAAGCAGTCGGGCCGGTCTGAGTGTGGCACGTATGGTAATTGAATACGGTAAAAGAACTGGTACTCACAAAGATAAAAATATCAAGAGCATTGAGCATTCTGGCCTGAAGAAGGAGCGCATGCTCCAGAAACGCGTCACCTTTCCCTTGCATCATGTCCAGGAAGTGACGTCATCACTGGTCCCCTGTGCGTTCCATGGCTCCAGGAAGCGTCGGGATCAGACTCGTTCTGAGTGTCTATAATGCAGTGGCCATCCTGACGTCCCGCTCAGTGCTCAATGCTCTTGATGTTTTTATCTTTGTGAGTAGCAGTTCTTTTACTGTATTAAATGACCATACATGCTACACTCAGATTGGCGCTTGTGTTTCCTCTCCAGCAACACAAACACCTGGAGCCGCTTAGAGATCACACGGCCCCTGAATCTCACTGACAGACACATTACAGCCGGCAGGTATTACATTTCCTAAAACTCATTCTTCCAACTAGAACAGAACTTTGTCTTAGTCTAGAAACCTGTTCATATCCTGGAGTGAGTGTGGTGAACGTTGCTTGTGGTACTACAGGAAATAGACAGTAAAACCACTTCCCCCATCTTATGTTTGTCATGAAGGGGACTGTCACAAATGGTTGGCATAGTGGACCCTCCATGCAGTCTGAAATCTGCATGGTGTTGTGCTCTGAGAGTTCCCCCATGCAGGCTACAGCTGGCTCTAGGGTTGCCACCTGTCTGGGATTCACTCGGATAGCCCAGGCTTGGAATGATTTAAACACAAAAGGTGCCATGCTTAAAGAAAAGGAGAATACAAAGTATAAAGTTCATAATGATAAGAGTCCAGATATTGTGATTCTAAATGGTGACTAAGGATGAGCCGAACACCTACCAGAACCTGCGAACAGACCTAAACTTTGTGTGAACTTTAGAACCCTATTAAAGTCTATGGGACTCAAACTTTCAAAATCTAAAGTGCTAATTTTAAAGGCTAATATGCAAGTTATTGTCCTAAAAAGTGTTTGGGGACCCGGGTCCTGCCCCAGGGGACATGTATCAATGCAAAAAACAGTTTTAAAAACGGCAAATTTTTCAGGAGCAGTGATTTTAATAATGATTAAAGTGAAACAATAAAAGTGTAATATTCCTTTAAATTTCGTAGCTGGGGGGTGTCTATAGTATGCCTGTGAAGGGGCGCATGTTTCCCGTGCTTAGAACTGTCCCTGCATAAATTGTCATTTCGCAAGGAAAAGAGTCCTTTAAAATCACCTTGAATTGTCGGCTCCGTAATAGAGAACACTCAATGAATGTTCTCTGTATTACAGAGCCGACAATTCATTCATTGATAAAAAGATAAAAAAAAAAAGCGTGGGGTTCCCCTAAATTCAATTACCAGGCCCTTCAGGTCTGGTATGGATATTAAGGGGAACCCGCATCAAATTTTTATAAACAATTGACATGGGGGTACCCCTAAAAATCCATACCAGACCCTTTATCTGAGCATGCAACCTGGCAGGCTGCAGGAAAAGAGGGGGGATGAGAGAGCGGCCCCCCTCCTGAACCGTACCAGGCCACATGCCCTCAACATTGGGAGGATGCTTTGGAGGTCTGTGACCCCTCAAAGCACCATGTCCCCATGTTGATGGGGACAAAGGCCTCATCCCCACAACCCTAAACGGTGATTGTGGGGGTCTGCGGGCGGGGGGGCTTATCAGAATCTGGAAGCCCCCTTTAACAAGGGGAAACCCAGATCCCGGCTCCCCCTGTTTGAGATGGTAAGGGGTACAAAAGTACCCCTACCATTTCACAAAGAAAGTGTAAAAAATAGTAAAATAAGACAAACACACTTTAAAAAAATTCCTTTATTAAAAATAAAAAAAAGATTCCAGCGGTGGTAATCCACTCTTGCTATCCAGTGACGGATGATCATCTCTCCGGGGTCCAGCGATGGCTGATCTGATCCAGCGCCGGGGGATCTCTCAGTCCAGTGCTGTCCATACATCCATCTTCTGTCTCCACTGAGGAGACACTGCGGAGATCCCAGCACTGATGTTTCTTATATTAGGAGGGTGGGGCCACCTGCCACCTGACCCCGCCCCCTCTGATGCTGGTGAGGGAAGCCATGGGGTTCCCCAATGATGTATGGGTGACCCCGCCCCCTCTGATGTAACGCAGGGACTCTAAGCACGGGAAACATGCGCCCCTTTACAGGCATACTATAGACACCCCCCAGGTACGAATTTAAAGGACTGAACAAACCGTTCTGCCAGCCCATTCGAGGCTGGGTGATAGGGAGCTGTTTTGTAGTGTTGGATGCTCAAGCCACTGAGGAAGGATTGAAACTCATGCGATGTAAATTGAGTTCCATTGTCTGAGACTATGGCTGTTGGCAAACCATACTGAGCAAAGAGCTTCCTTAAGACTAGAATGGTAGCAGCTGAGGTAGTAGAAGGCATTTGAAATACCTCCAGATGTGGATCTTCCACGATCAAATACATTTTACCCTGGATTAGGCCAGCAAAATCAAGATGGAGTTTTGACCATGGGTCTGTCGGCCATGGCCAAGGTAGCAGGGTTCCTTTCTTTTGGGGTCGCTGAGCTGACAGCACCCAGGACTTTGAGCCACATAATCTTCAATTGCTTTATCCATTTGTGGCCACCAAACATAGCTCTGGGCTCGCTGCTTCATGCGTACCACGCCAATATGGCCCTCATGCAGTATTAGCATGGTTGGTTGCAAATACTGAGGTTTAATCACTCTATTGCCCCACTGTAGGCAACCAGCTTTAGTCACAAGCTCACATTTTCTGGTAAGTCCAGAGGAAATTCACCTGGGACTTTCTCTGACCATCCAGCCTGAACATACGAGAATATCTGTGACAGGAAGGGATCTGTGGCTGTATGTCTGGCAATTAGGGAGGTGGACATGCAGGGCCGTGGCCTGTGTACTTAAACTATGCGTATGTCTCTAGGTAGGTGGTCTTCAATTGGCAATCTGGAAAATGCATCTGCATTGCCACCCCCTCCCCTGTGGCAGCTCCCCCTCCTCTGTGTCACCCCCTCCTCTGTGACAGCTCCCCCTCCTCTGTGTCACCCCCCTTCTCTGTGACAGCTCCCCCTCCTTTGTGTCACCCCCCTCCTCTGTGTCAGTTCCCCCTCCTCTGTGTCACTCCTTTCTCTGTGACAGCTCCCCCTCCTCTGTGTCACCCCTCTCCTCTGTGACAGCTCGCCCTTCTCTGTGTCACCCCCCTCCTCTGTGACAGCTCCCCTGTGACAGCTCCCCCTCCTCTATGTCACCCTCTCCTCTGTGACAGCCCCCCTCCTCTGTGTCACCCCCCTCCTCTGTGACAGCTCCCCCTCCTCTGTGACAGCTCCCCCTCCTCTGTGACAGCTCCCCCTCCTCTGTGTCACCCCCCTCCTCTGTGTCAGCTCCCCTTCCTCTGTGTCACCCCTCCTCTGTGTCACCCCTTCTCTGTGTCACCCCCTTCTCAATGTCAGCTCCCTCTCCTCACTGTCACCTCCCCTCCTCTGTGTCACCCCCCTCCTCTGTATCAGCCCCCCTCCTCTGTGTCTCCCTCCTCCTCTGTGTCACCCCCAGGGCCGCCATAAGGGAGGTACAGGCAGTACTCCTGTAAGGGGCCCCAGCATCCCGAGGGGCCAGTCTGTTAGTATTCTGTTGCTAATATCATAACATCCAGCTCAGCCAAGGATGGGCGATCCTGCAGGATATCCACTGTGAAGCCCCTGACTTCCACTCATTCCCGCCCCCTTTGTCAAGCAACCAGTATATAGGGGAAGAGGCATTCCTATATTGCTGGCTGGGAAAAGGACCAAGGCAGTTTTTTTCTACTTTCAGTTTCTGTAGTAGTTGTAATGGGGGAAGAGCAGCTCTCCCACCTCCCTACTCTGCACAACCACCCTTATCTCCGATCTGGTCGGGGAGTTCAGAAGCTGAAAAGGAGGGTACAGAAAAGTTATTTTACAAGGTAATCATGTGGAGGATGGGGGAGCTTTGGGGGATGAGGAGAGGTGTGTGTATAATATAAGTCTTTATATCCTCCCCAGCATGCCGCCTCCTACTGTAGAATATAAACCGCTCTGCGATTTCTAATGGCTTTGGGTTGTAGTGCTCATGTAGACTCTGAGGCCGCGTACACACGGGCGGACTGTTCGCCCAACTTTGTCCGTCCAACAGTTTCGGCAAACAGTCTGCTCAAAATTTGCATGAGCGGACTTGCCCACACACGAGCGGACTGTTTCAGCGAACTGTTTGCCAAACAGTTCGCTCAACTTTTGAAATGAACGGACTCGCCCACGTAAGGTGGAGGCAAATCCGCCCATTTCGAGCGCGTGTACAGGTAGGCGGGGCCCGCGACGGAGACGTCGCGGGCTCCGCCGCCTGGAATGGGCTTAAAGGGGAACCCCAACGCCGAAAAAAATCGGCGTGGGGGTTCCCCCAAAGTCCACACCAGACCCTTGTCCGAGCACGCTACCCGGCCGGCCAGGAAAGGGGGGCGAGCGAGCGCGCCCCCCCTCCTGAGCCGTACCAGGCCGCGTGCCCTCAACATGGGGGGTGCCTTGGGGAAGGGGGGGCCGCGCGCCCCCCCCACCCCAAAGCACCTTGTCCCCATGTTGATGAGGACAAGGGCCTCTTCCCGACAACCCTGGCCGTTGGTTGTCGGGGTCTGCGGGCGGGGGGCTTATCGGAATCCGGGAGCCCCCTTTAATAAGGGGGCCCCCGGATACCGGCCCCCCACCCTATGTGAATGAGTATGGGGTACAATGTACCCCTACCCATTCACCTGTGAAATAAAGTACAAAAAAAAACACAACACAGGGAAAAAATATTTTATTGCACAGCTCCGGGGGTCTTCCGTCTTCGGGGGTCTTCTCGCCGGACTCCTCCGCTATCTTCGTGTAGCTCTTTTGCTAGCGGAGGAGTCCGGCTTTCTTCCTCCCCGCCGCCGGCCTCTTCTCCCGACTTCGGGGGTCTTGTCCCCCTCTTCGGTTCTTCTGTCGCCGCCTTTGGTTCTTCTGCCGGGCCACCGCGCCTTCTTGTAGCTCTTTTACAGGCGGTGGCCCGGTCTTCTGTCGCCGCCGCCTTCCGTTCTTGTTCTTCTTCTTGTTCTTCTTCTTCTTCTCCAGGAGATGTTGACACGTCGCTCTCTCCGGCCGGAATGCCAGAGCCGCGCTGTGCGGTCACTTATATAGTGACAATTACATGGTATATGTCACATGGGTTGGTCACATGGTGACCCCGCCCCCTTACGATGTCATAGTCCCCATGTGACATCAACCCATGTGACATATACCATGTGACACCGCCCCATTGTCACTATATAAGTGGCAGCGGAGCGCGTCCCTGGCATTCCGGCCGGAGAGCTCGTCGAGTCAACATCTCCAGGAGAAGAAGAATAAGAACAAGAAGAAGAACAAGAACGGAAGGCGGCGGCGGCGACAGCGGCGACAGAAGACCGGGCCACCGCCTCAAAAAGAGCTATAAGAAGGCGCGGTGGCCCGGCAGAAGAACCGAAGGCGGCGGCAGAAGAACGGAAGACGGCGACAGAAGACCGGGCCACCGCCTGTAAAAGAGCTATAAGAAGGCGCGGTGGCCCGGCAGAAGAACCGAAGAGGGGGACAAGACCCCCGAAGACGGAAGACCCCCGGAGCTGTGCAATAAAATATTTTTTCCCTGTGTTGTGTTTTTTTTTTGTACTTTATTTCACAGGTGAATGGGTAGGGGTACATTGTACCCCATACTCATTCACATAGGGTGGGGGGCCGGTATCCGGGGGCCCCCTTATTAAAGGGGGCTCCCGGATTCCGATAAGCCCCCCGCCCGCAGACCCCAACAACCAACGGCCAGGGTTGTCGGGAAGAGGCCCTTGTCCTCATCAACATGGGGACAAGGTGCTTTGGGGTGGGGGGGGCCGCGCGGCCCCCCCTTCCCCAAGGCACCCCCCATGTTGAGGGCACGCGGCCTGGTACGGCTCAGGAGGGGGGGCGCGCTCGCTCGCCCCCCTTTCCTGGCCGGCCGGGTAGCGTGCTCGGACAAGGATCTGGTGTGGACTTTGGGGGAACCCCCACGCCGATTTTTTTCGGCGTTGGGGTTCCCCTTTAAGCCCATTCCAGGCGGCGGAGCCCGCGACGTCTCCTTCGCGGGCCCCGCCTACCTGTACACGCGCTCGAAATGGACGGACTTTCCGAACGGGAACAGTTTGCTCATTTCGAAAGTAGCCTACACACGGGCGGACTGTTCGCTCAAACACAGTTTCAGCGGACAGTTTTTCTGAATTTCCGAAAGACTTTGTCCGTCCAACTGTCCGCTGAAACTGTCCGCTGAAAGCCCACACACGGGCGGACTGTCCGCCCAAACACTGTTCAGCGGACAAGGTTGGGCGAACAGTCCGCCCGTGTGTACGCGGCCTTAATAAACTCAGGAAAGGGCTTAGAGGCCGGCTTGTCTGGAGAAATGAAGTCTCTGAGAGGGCCATATGTAGCCTGACCCAATGCTGTGAGCAAAACGGCAACTTTCTTTTCTACAGCCACACTATTTGCTTCCATCTACTGCTCCGGCCTCTCCGCCCAGGAGCTCCATGATTCAGCAGCAGGATCAAATGCTTGAATAAACCCTATGAAAGCCACGTGTGCTAAAATCCACAATCCTCCCCGCCACTGTTATGTCCCTTGGACACAGGGCCTCTCAGGGTGTTGCTAGCAATGCTGCCAGTATCTGATCAGTGAGTTACACACAGGCTGGAGGCACTTCTTATCCAGGGAAGGTTTATTACTCACTCAAAAAGCGATGTACATTCTTACATGGAGGAGTCATATACAACAGATCTCCCTCTAAGTATAATGCCGCCGCTTCCAGTCCCACACACTGTGACTGACTTCCTGGTACAGCCCCTACCCCAGCGTGCATCAGGAGAAAGGGGTTAAGAGTCACAGTGATTCTGCATGTATACAACGCACGCCATGAACCCCCCTTCCTGTACACAACATACACCAGAACCCACCTTCCTGTACACAACACACACCAGAACCCACCATCCTATACACAACGCATGCCATGAACCCTCCTTCCTGTACACAACATACACCAGAACCCACCTTCCTGTACACAACACACACCAGAACCCACCATCCTATACACAACGCACACCAGAACCCTCCTTCCTGTACACAACGCACACCAGAAACCACCTTCCTGTACACAACATACACCAGAACCCTCCTTCCTGTACACAACATACACCAGAACCCACCATCCTATACACAACGCACACCAGAACCCTCCTTCCTGTACACAACATACACCAGAACCCTCCTTCCTGTACACAACATACACCAGAACCCTCCTTCCTGTACACAACATACACCAGAACCCTCGTTCCTGTACACAACGCACGATAGAACCCTCCTTCCTGCACACAACTCACACCAGAACCCACATTCCTGTACACAACACACGCCAGAACCCACCTTCCTGTACCTAACATACACCAGAACCCTCCTTCCTGTACCTAAAATACACCAGAACCCACCTTCCTGTACACAACGCACACCAGAACCCACCTTCCTGTACACAACGCACACCAGAACCCTCCTTCCTGTACGCAACGCACACCAGAACCCTCCTTCCTGTACACAACGCACACCAGAACCCTCCTTCCTGTACCTAACATACACCAGAACCCACCTTCCTGTACACAACTCACATCAGAACCCTCCTTCCTGTACACAACGTACACCAGAACCCACCTTCCTGTACACAACACACGCCAGAACCCTCCTTCCTGTACCTAACATACACCAGAACCCTCCTTCCTGTACCTAAAATACACCAGAACCCTCCTTCCTGTACACACGCACACCAGAACCCTCCTTCCTGCACCTAAAATACACCAGAACCCACCTTCCCATGGGCGTCTGCAACAGGGGGCAAGGGGGGTCAAGTCCCCCCCCCTGGAATCCCCAACGTGTTGCAGCCACCGCCATGCTGCATTTTTCGCAGGCAGCTGCAACCTGTGCTCTCTCCTCTGGATTACAACGCTGGCTGTTTTCGACGGCCGCTCTGTAACACAGTCCCCCCAAGACCAGCTCGTGTGATAGTAGAGTGAATCAACGTTCCGCCTATCACATGAGCGGGGCGGGGCCGTGTTACAGAGCGGCCGCTGAACACAGAGCCAGCCAGCGTTGTGATCCAGAGGAGTAGATGCCGCCTGTACAACCCTGTGTGCCACAGTGCCTGGATAGGAGGATCAAGGGGGGAATCGAGGGGGGGTTGCAGTGCTCTCTTCCACCACCACACTCTCCTGCCTCCCCCCAGTGCTCTCCTCCACCGCCACCACACTCTCCTGCCCTGCCCCCCCAGTGCTCTCCTCCACCACCACCACACTCTCCTGCCCTGCCCCCAGTGCTCTCCTCCACCACCACACTCTCCTGCCCCCCCAAGTGGTCTCCTCCACCACCACACTCTCCGTCCCCCCCAAGTGGTCTCCTCCACCACCACACTCTCCTGCCCCCCCCAACAGTTCTCTCCTCCCCTGTTCTTGCTGCCCTCCCTGCTCTCCAGCTAGGGATGAGCTTCGTGTTCGAGTTGAACATACGTTCGAGTCAAACATCGGCTGTTCGCCCGTTCGGCGAAGTCCGAACGTTTTGGTCCGTTCGCGCCAAATTCATGTGGCGCTCACGGCCCACAATGCACTGCGATGGCGCAGTGCATTGCTGGCTCATGATTGGCCAAGCATGCACTGTGACCCCGTATGCTTGGGCAATCGCAGCGCCAGCAGCGAGGAGAGCCAGCAGGATGCCTGTGGCCAATCATAGCTCAGGCTGTGTAGTGCACGCCCCACACTATATAAGGCCGCCAGCGCGGCGGCCTTGTGTAGTGTGTTGGCGTCTGAAGCAGTGGGTGTTCTGTGTACCTTCAACACAGTACACACCGATTGTTTTCGGCCGATTTTCGATCTTGCTGTTGTGTAGTGGTTATTGTCTGTGCCCTGACCGCAGTATACACCACTATATTCACCTCACCTATATAGCTAGTGATCTATCTTTTATTATAGAGCTTGCAGTCAGTAGTGTTAGGAGATAGTGCGTGCTGTCTGCGTGCTCTGTACCCAGTACATACCGCTATAATCCACCTACATAGCTCTTCTCTATTTGAGCCCACTTGCCATCTGCAGGAGTTATTGGAAGTTGTGTGTGCCTCCAGCACAGCACAGTATACATCTGTATATACCCCTTTATCTCTGGTGTTCTATAATAAAGGCATGTGCAGGAGTTAGTGGGTGTTGTGTGCCTCTAGCACAATATACACTACCCAACTGCTTTTTTACCCAACTCCCTTCAGGCCATTACCATGTCTGGAAGGCCAGCAAGGAGAGGCAGACAGGCGCAAACCAATAAAAGAGGGCAAGCAGGCTCTGTGTCTAGAGACAACAGTGCTGGTCGTGGACGCGGTGCATTGTCATCAGCACGTGGCCATGGGACACGCTTGTCCTTCTTTTCGGCAGCTGGACATGTTGAGCCGCAACATGCCAACGACTTGGTAGAGTGGATGACCAAGCCCTCTTCATCCTCCTCATCCTCTCTCACCCAGTCTCAGGGTACTAGCAAAGCAGCTGCCAACGCATCATCTTCCCTCCTCTCAATGTCATCATCAGTGACTCCATCCCTAGACCCACCACGTCCTCCTGAGGAGTCTCCTGAACTCTTTGAGCACAGTGTTGGGTACATGCTCCAGGAGGATGCCCAGTGTTTTGTAGCCTCTGATGATGACACTCAGCTAGAGGAAGGCAGTAGCGTGAATGCAGAGAGAGGGGATGCTCAAGGAGGACAGCAATCTGGCAGTCATGTTCCACAAGCTGCAGCATACTGCCAGGTTTGCTACAGCGATGAAGAGGGAGGGGATGATGAGGGCACTGACTCCATGTGGGTGCCTGGTAGGAGAGAGGAGGAGGAGGAGGCACATGTCCAACGAGGCAGGATGCCCTCCGGGGGCCAGCTTAGGGGCAGCACACTGACTGAATCACACCGCAGAGCTCCGCCTGTGCAGGGCGCTGCCTCTGCGCGTTATTCTAAGAGTTCTTTGGTGTGGGCCTTTTTTGAGACGAGTGCATCAGATCGCACCGCTGCTATTTGCAACATATGTCTCAAGCGTATCTCGCGTGGCCAAAACATCAGCCGCTTGGGCACCACATGCTTGACCAGACATATGTTGACCTGCCATGGCAAGCGTACCTCAAAGACCCACACCAAAGAACAAAGCGGCCCTCTCCTTGCTCCTCATCAGCTGGCATCTCCAACCCCACTAGACCTTCAGTCCTCTCTGAAACCTGCTCTGAGAGGAATGAAGGTGTAGAATTAGGTGTGTCACAGCCAAGTGCTTCCGGGTACTCTGCTAGCGGTACACCCACGTCCGATTATAGCAGGCAAATGTCCCTGCCCCAGCTGCTGGACCGGCGAAAGAAGTTCACTCCCAGCCATCCACATGCCCAGCGGTTGAATGCTAGCTTGGCTAAATTCCTAGCACTTCCAACTGCTGCCTTTTCAGTTGGTAGACTCGGCCCCCTTCCGTGAGTTTGTACAATGTGCGGTTCCTTAGTGGCAGGTCCCCAAACGCCACTTTTTCTCACGGAAGGCGATTCCGGCTCTTTACCGGCATGTGGAAGGCAATGTCCTTGCCTCGCTGGACAGAGCGGTCAGCGGTAAGGTGCATATTACCGCTGACTCATGGTCCAGCAGGCATGGACAGGGACGTTACCTGTCTTTCACGGCCCATTGGGTCACTCTTCTGGCAGCTGGGAAGGATGCAGGACAAGGTGCAGTAGTGTTGGAGGTTGTTCTGCCACCACGCCTCCAAAATGCTACTATTGGTTGTGACACACCTCTCTCCTCCACCCCCTCCTCTTCTTCTTCCTTCATGGCCTCTTCCAGTGCTCTGTCCTTAGAACCAGTGGTGCTCCGTAGGTGTTCCAGGGGCTACGCAAGTACGCAGGCCAAACGATGCCATGCCGTGCTTGCGCTGGTTTGTTTGGGGGACAGGAGCCACACTGGGGCGGATGTTTTGTCAGCTCTGCAGGGGCAGGTCGAGAGGTGGTTGACGCCACGCCAGCTTAAGCCAGGAATGGTGGTTTGCGACAATGGCACCAACCTCCTCTCCGCCCTCCGACAGGGACAACTGACCCATGTGCCCTGTGTAGCTCACGTCCTTAACCTGGTGGTGCAGCGGTTCTTGGGCAGGTACCCCGGCTTACAGGATGTCCTGAAGCAGGCCAGGAAAGTATGTGTGCATTTCCGCCGATCATTTAATGCCTGTGCTCGGCTGGCTGAGCTCCAAAAGGAGTTGAACCTGCCCAAGAACTGCCTTATATGTGACATGCCCACCAGGTGGAACTCAACGTTGGCCATGCTGCAGCGGCTGCACACACAGCAGAGGGCCATCAATGAGTACCTGTGCGACTACGGCACCAGGACAGGGTCAGGGGAGCTTGGTTTTTTCTCACCACGCCAGTGGGGCATGATCAGGGATGCATGCACTGTCCTGTCACCGTTTGAGGAGGCCACAAGGATGGTGAGCTGTGACAGTGCATGCATCAGTGACACTGTACCTCTTGTCCACCTCTTGGAGCATACGCTGCGTGGAATAATGGACAGGGCACTTGAGGCAGAACAGAGGCAGGAAGAGGAGGACTTCCTTGCCTCTCAAGGCCCCCTTTATCCAGACAGTGTTCCTGCTGTGCCACCCATCACACAGGAAGAGGATGAGGAGGAGGAAGAAGAGGAGGAGGATGATTGTGTCAGCATGGAGGTGGAGGCTGGCACTCAGCAGCAGTCTTGTAGGGATGATTTACAGTCCCAAGAAACACGTGGACTTGTACGTGGCTGGGAGGAGGTAGCTGCGGATCAAGTTGTCCTTAGTGACCCAGAGGACTCCGGACCGAATGCCTCAGCTAACCTACGCTGCATGGCCTCCCTGATCCTGCAAAGCCTGGGGAAGGATCCTCGTATTCTTTGGATCAAGGAGAGGGACCATTACTGGCTGGCCACTCTCCTTGATCCACGGTACAAGGGTAAGGTTGCCGACCTTATCTTGCCATCGCAGAGGGAGCAGAGGATGAGACATCTCCGGGAGGCCTTGCAGAAAGGTCTGTGCAACGCGTTCCCAGAGACTGGGAGGTTACAAACTCCTGGTCCTGGACAACGTGTTGCTGAGGCATCGGTCAGAAGGAGCGGTGGAGAAGGTGGCCGTCTGACTGATGCTTTCAGACAATTTTTTAGTCCACAGACCCAAGGTATGATCGGTTCCAGCAACCATCGCCAGCGTCTGATTTACATGGTGCAGGAATACCTAGGGGCAAGGTCAGACTTGGACACCTTTCCCACCGAAAATCCTCTGGCTTACTGGGTCTTGAGGATGGATCACTGGCCAGAGCTTGCACAGTATGCAATTGAGCTACAGGCCTGTCCTGCATCCAGCGTTCTTTCGGAACGCACCTTCAGTGCTGCTGGTGGCTTTGTTACCGATTACAGGGTGCGCCTGTCTACCGAATCAGTTGATCGACTGACCTTCATCAAGATGAATCAGTCTTGGATCACCCACAGCTACCAAGCACCTGAAGCTGATGTAACCGAATAATTTTTTTTGAAATATCACATCCCTTCAAGACGGCCTATGCTGATGCTGAGTGACTGTCCTGTTATGTTGATTGTCTATCCTCTTCCTCCTCCGCTGATATGTTGGAAGAACATTTCTGTTTCTGGATGATGCCATCAGCCCAATTTTTCTGCCCCTGTTTAACAGGGGCGTTTAAGTACAATTTTTGATGCAATGCTTTGCAGCGGGGCTAATTCCTGCAATAAAACAAGAGTATATGGGAGAGGTTGCAGTGTGGTGGCACCAGCACCAGTGCCTAAGGCCCAATTTTTCTGCCCCTGTTTAACAGCGGCATTTAATTACAATTTTTGATGCAATGCTTTGCAGCAGGGCTAATTCCTGCAATAAAACTAGAGTATATGGCAGAGGTTGCAGTGTGGTGGCACCAGCACCAGTGCCTAAAGCCCAATTTTTCTGCCCCTGTTTAACAGGGGCGTTTAATTACAATTTTTGATGCAATGCTTTGCAGCAGGGCTAATTCCTGCAATAAAACTAGAGTATATGGGAGAGGTTGCAGTGTCGTGGCACCAGCACCAGTGCCTAAGGCCCAATTTTTCTGCCCCTGTTTAACAGCGGCATTTAATTACAATTTTTGATGCAATGCTTTGCAGCAGGGCTAATTCCTGCAATAAAACTAGAGTATATGGCAGAGGTTGCAGTGTGGTGGCACCAGCACCAGTGCCTAAAGCCCAATTTTTCTGCCCCTGTTTAACAGGGGCGTTTAATTACAATTTTTGATGCAATGCTTTGCAGCAGGGCTAATTCCTGCAATAAAACTAGAGTATATGGGAGAGGTTGCAGTGTCGTGGCACCAGCACCTAAGGCCCAATTTTTCTGCCCCTGTTTAACAGGGACATGTAATTACAATTCTTGATATAATATTTCACAGGGGGGCCCGTTCCTGTGCCCACCCAAAGTAACTGTGAGGACTTATAGTGTTGTGGCACCAGCACCACCACCACCAAAGGTCAATTTTTCTACCACTGTTCAACAATGGCATGTAATTACAATTCTTGATATAATCGTTCACAGCAGGGCGCTCCAGCGCCCACCAAGAGTCACTTTGAGGGCTTACAATGTTGTGGTAAAACCAACACCTTGTTCTGCCATTTCTGCAGAGCATATAGGGCAGGCCCCTACTTTCAAACATCCAACTTACAAACGTCTCCTACTTGCAAACGGAAGGAGACAACAGCAAGTGAGATGAAAAAAGATGGACGACAAAACAAATTATACAGGGTTGATAACCCTTCCCTATGTTTTCCAAAAAGCTTAAAAATTTTTTTTTTGACTGGAGCTACACTTTAAAAATGTACCAGTTGAAAATTACAAACAGATTCAAATTAACACAACAAACCTACACAGTCCCTGTCTTGTTTGCACCGCCTGTATACTGCTGTTCTGAGTATATAGGGCCTGGGGGCCACACGCATTCCCTTTTTTTAATATGGGTACGGGGTTCCCCTTAATATGCGTACAAGAACCAAATAGGCTGGTAAACAAAAATTTATATCCCCCATCACAATTACCTGGCCTTCCCTAAATTTCTGTAGTTTAGCTAGAATTCCCATTAGGTATTTTATTGGGTTCTTATTCGGTGAGTATATGTTAGCTAAATGTACATCTTATATTTCCCAATTTTCCCTTTAGAAAGAGATATCTTCCCTCCGGGTCTGTCTTTCTATCCTCTAGGGCAAAGCGATGTTCTTTGCGAATCCAATTGCTACTCCCCTCCCTCTATTTGTTATTGTATCTCCATAGAACCAACTCGGGTATTCTTTGGAGTAGAGTCTAATCTTTGAATGGTGGGTGATATGTGTTTCTTATAAAAATATTACCTCCGCCTCGTATTGTTTTAGTTCTTTTACAGTTTTTAATCTCTTATTTGAACTATTCAACCCCTTCACATTATATGATAAAAAATTAATAGCCATTGTTTTTATTGTCTGAGCTTTCTAACCAGACCTCTTTTTTATTTATTTTTTATTTATACCGGGAGTTTTTTCTACAGACATTTCTCTTCCCCTCCCTTGACCCAACCCCTCCCCCTCCCCCATCCCCTCCCTAGCCCCAATATTTCTATCCCTCTCCTCCTCCCCCCTCCCCCACACCCCTAGCCCCAAATGGGCCCCTGGGCCCATGGTCTCCCATAGTCCCTTAGCCTAAGGTGGAGCCCGGGATGTCCCCCCCCAAAAACGAAGGTAGGGGTCAACCGGCCTCCTGCACCAACCCCCCTCCCTTCCCCCCGCAGCACCGCATCACCACATCACACCCCCGCCCGCCCCCCCCCCCCACCCCACCCTTAATTTAATTACTCTGGATTGCTCTAATATCCTAGTCTATTTCTTAAGTTTCCACCTCCTCTTCTCTCCAACCCGGTAGATCAGGGGGCCTAATGTCTAATTTATCACAGAAGTCCGGTAGGTCCTCCGGGAATCTCAATCTAGCCGATCTCCCCTCCTTTATTCCGATCAAGCATGCTGGAAACCCCCACATATACTTTATATTTTGTTCTTGCATCTTAATCAAAAGGGGTTTCAACAGTCTTCTTCTTGTCAGAGTTTCAGACGCCAGGTCTGCAAATATCTGGATGTCTGTTCCCCAATACTGTAATGGGGGTTTTCCTCTCAATTTGGCCCATATTTCTGCTTTTTCTTCAAAAAATCTAAACCGAACGATAATATCTCTCGGTCTGGCTCCTCCTATATAAGTCATCTTTCCTACCAGGTGGACTCTTTCAATCCTAGGAAAATCTCTTGGTTCTCTCTCTAACAGGGGATTGAAAATATTTTTTATAATTTCCTTCAGGTCTTCTCTCTTTTCTTCATAGACTGCACGTATTCTCAGATTAGACCTTCTGTCTCGATTTTCTGATCTTCTAATCTATACAGGATATTTCTTTGATTTTGTTGAGCTATTTTCAGTTGCTCCCTTAACCTGGATAGCTCTTTAGCATATTTCTCCGCTCTATCCTCTGCTGCTTCCACTCTAGTCAGCAGGTGTCCCAGGTCTGTTCGCAACAGATTCATCTCACATTTAATCATTTTCTCTAGACCTGTAAACATTTCTTGAATATCCCCTTTAGTTAAAATTGCAGCCGAGACGTTTGAAGTCCTCTGCCCTGCTAGAGTCCACTTCACTTTCTGTTAAAATATCTTCCACTGACTGATCCGGTGTTTCCCTTATCTTCTTGTCTGACCCCTTTTTCTTATCCGATCTCTCCCTTTGCTGCTTCCCCAGGCCGCTGGTTTGAGGAGTGTCACCCTGGGTCATATACATTTGTATCGTACTTGTTGCTGCCTTTGGGGTTTTGCTTCCACCTCGCTTTGGTCCTTTACTCCCTATTTAGCTCCTATAGTATATGTCTTTCTGTGATATGATCCTTCCCTTCACCCTTATTAATCGATCTCAGATGCTTTTGGCAGGGGCGGACTGACAACTCATGGGGCCCCCGGGCAATAGGAGATTATGGGGCCCCCAGGCAATCAGAGATTATGGGGCCACATAGTATACACAAACACACACACAGTATAATATCACACACACAGTACACACAGACATTTTTCTATTGGCTGAGAAGGTACTGGAGAGGTGGGGCAACTATAATCTTGGGTTTTACTGAGGCTGGCAACCCTAATGGGGCCCCCTAGTGGCATGGGGCCCTCGGGCAGTGCCCGAGTAGCCCAATGGTCAGTCCGCCCCTGGCTTTTGGTATCTCTGCGTGGCGATTCCTGAGGAGGGAGGGGGGGCCGTTATTGCCTTTGACGGGTATGTGTCAAGCCCAGAGAGCCCGGTATTAATACCCGGGAGGGGGAGGGGGGCAGGAAAAAAATGAGAAAAAGAGGGAGGAAGAGAAGAGAGAAAGGGCAGAGGACAGTATAGGGGAACCGTATTGATAAGTTGGCCGTCACCAACTCTTTTTCTCTTTTCCTCCGATAATATGCCTAAAGCCACGTACACACGGGCGGACTGTCTGGCCAACTAAGTCCGTCAGACAATCCGACAGACAGTCCTTCCTACTTTCGAATGAACGGACTTGACCACACACGATGAGCAGACAGTCCGTTGAAAGCTTGCGCGATGACGTGTACAGCACGTACGACAGGACTAGAAATCGGAAGTCCAATACACAGCAATGCAACCTTTCGCCGTGTAAATCCTTTCTGAGCATGCGCCATACTTAGTCCGTCGAACTAGCCTACTCACGAGCGGACTGTCCGCTGAAACCAAAGTTGGACGGACAATATTACGGAAATTCCGAAAGACTTAGTCCGCCAGACTGTCCGCTGAAAAAGTCCGCTGAAGCCCACACACGAGCGGACTGTCCACTGAAACACATTTCAGCGGACTAAGTTGGACAGACAGTCCGCCCGTGTGTACGCGGCCTTACTCTCACTTCCCTCACTCACCTTACCCCTCACTCATGCTGCTCTTGCTTCCCCTCCATATGTTTATGAGTCGCATACAGTCTTATGTTTTGCTGCTTCTTACAGTCTTATGTAGTTCTTTAAGTTCACAGCAACTCTAGTAACTAGGAGGGTATAAGCAGACTATCAGCACGGGCAAAAAAAAAAAGAAGAAAACCAGAGATAAAGAAGTACCATATAGAGGTTCTGATCTTGTCCCCACTTCCTAATCTGGTGGGGTAGGGTCAGTAGTCTTTTCAATGTAAGGCAGTCTGTGCTCCGCAATCCAAGATTAATAAAGTAGCTCCTTTTTATTGCATTCCGAATACTCTTCTCAAGTGTTATTTTTATTTTTAATGATTATTCGAGTACCTATATAGTTTCAAATATTTCCAGGCACTTCCAGGGGGATGTACTTTAATCACAGGTCATTAATATAATTACCGTCCTCTGTCAGTGCTCAGCCTGCAGTTTTCTCACACTTGTGGGTTTTATAGGTTTTATTCCAGAGCCCTCCTTGTACAGTGAAAGGCAGCAAGAGGGGGAGGGGGAAGCTCGGATCCCCCACAGTCCTCCAAATTCACTCCTCTCCTGTTCTCCCACCACTTGCACTGATCAAGGATGATTAACCACTTCCCGACCAGCGCACGACGATATACGTCGACAGAATGGCACGGGCAGGCATATTGGCGTACAGGTACGTCCAATATTCGATGCCGCCCTGCCATCGGGAGCGCGCCGGCGGCGGCGCGCTCCCGCGCTGGTCGGGACCCCCGTGAGTCCGGTCGCGGGACCCGCGGACTCGATCGCCACAGGCATCCCCGCGATCGTCTCACGGAGCGGCCGAATGGAGGAAATGCTGTGTAAACAACATTTTTCCATTCTGCCTAGCAACTAGTGACGCTGATCTCTGCTCCATGTGATTGGAGCAGAGATCAGTGTACACTAAATGAAAGCCCAACCCCCCCACAGTTAGTAACACACCCCTAGGAACACTTAACCCCTACACTGCCACCCACCAGTTAACCCTTTCACTGCCAGTGTCATTTACACAGGAATCACTGCATTTATATAGCAGTGATTACTGTATAAATGACAATGGTCCCAAAAATGTGTCAAAAATGTCCGATGAGTCCCCGACAATGCCACAGTCACAATAAAAATCGCAGATCGCTGCCATTACTAGTAAAAAAAAAAAAAAAAAAATTATTAATAAAAATGCTATAAAACTATCCCTATTTTGTAAACGCTATAACTTTTGCGCAAACCAATCAATAATCGCTTATTGCGATTTTTTTTACCAAAAATATGTAGAAGAATACGTATCGGCCTAAATTGAGGGAAAAAAATGTTTTTTTATATATTTTTTGGGGGATAATTATTATAACAAAAAGTAAAAAATAATGCGTTTTTTTCAAAATTGTCGCTCTATTTTTGTTTATAGCGCAAAAAATAAAAACCGCAGAGGTGATCAAATACCACCAAAATAAAGCTCTATTTGTGGGAAAAAAAGGACGTCAATTTTGTTTGGGAGCCACGTCCCACGACCGCGCAATTGTCAGTTAAAGCGACGCAGTGCCGAATCGCAAAAAGTGGTCTGGTCTTTGACCAGCAAATTGGTCCGGTCTGAAAGTGGTTAAAGAGGAAGTAAACCCTGATGAGTTTACTTCTTCTTTCATTCCCTGCAAAGGCAAAGCATAATGGACTACTATGCATCGCATCGCATAGTAGTCCATTATGTGTCACTTACCTGACACAGGAGCCAGCGAAGTCACCGCTGTCCCCTGTAGTCCGCCGCATCCATCTTCTTGGTGGGGTATCGCTGCTCCGCCGCTGTCATTCGGCGAAGCCGCGATGATGTCACTCCCGCACATGCGCATGGGAGCCGACACGCGCGGCAGCTCCGTCATTGAGAATGCCGCGCTCAGTGCGCCTGCGCGGTGCTGTCTACGAACAGTCCGCTGAAACCGTGCGCGATGACATGAACGGCACGTACGACGGGACTAGAAAAACGACGTCCTATACACTGCAATGCAACCTTCGCCGTGTAAATTCTTTCTGAGCATGCGCGAGACTTAGTTTGACGAACAAGCCTACACACGAGCGGACTGTCCGCTCAAACCAAGTTTCAGCGGACTGTCTAACGGGAATTCCGAAAAACTTTGTTCGTCAGACTGTCCGCTGAAACTGTCCGCTGAAGCCCACACACGAGCGGACTGTCCGCTGAAACATTGTTCAGCGGACAAAGTTGGGCGAACAGTCCGCCCGTGTGTACGCGGCCTTACTGTTTAAATACATGATTCCAAAAAAAGCAGACATTCCCAGGCGAGATAAACTTAAATCACTGACAGTTTCCTATGATTACCGGTCTCTGTCAGGTCTCAGCCAGCAGGTTTCTCGCCCATCGTACTCATGTTTGTAAGTTTTGCTCTAGAGTCCTCTTGGTGCAGAGAAATAGCCAGGGGAGGGGGAGCGGAGGTCTCTCTGTGGATCTGTGTTCACTCTTCTCCCTTGTCTCTCACACTGCTTACCTCCACCAAGCTGACCATCGGGAAAGGAGATCCTGTCATCTAGGGGCTCTCACTCCCTGTCAAGAAGGTCAGCCCAGTCATCCGACTGCTCCTGAAGGTTCGGGCTGCAAACCCCCTGTTGTGAGTGTCTGTCAGCGCACGCGGGTGCGCACTAACGCAGGTGGGCGCACGCGGGTGCGCGCTAACGTAGGCGGGCGCATGCGGGTGCGCAGATGTCCTGATGGGCGCACGCGGGTGCGCGTTAACGCTGATGGGCGCACGCGGGTGCGCGTTGATGCAGATGGGCGCATGCGGGTGCGCGCTGGTGTTGTTGAGCGCACGCGGGTGCGCGGGCGCGCAGTAGCATGCACGCGGGAGCGCGCGGGTGCGCGCCGTGATGGCTCTTGGCGCCAAAGGGGTTACTTAAAGGGACCTGTTGCCTTGCCTCCTTGCTGTCCAGTCTACAGCGTTTCTGTCGTGATCCCTTTGCTCCTGCTTGTTACTTATTACTCCTGTGACCCGGCTTACCCTGACCACTACTTGTTTGCTGCCTGCCCACGACCCGGCTTGTCTGACGATTCTTCTGCCTGCTGATTCGGTACCTATCTGCCTGCCTGTTCCTGACCCAGCTTGTCCACGACTTTGTCCAGTCTGCTGTCCCTCTACGGTGCCAGTCTTCCAGTATCCTGCCTTACCTGCTTACGGGTCTGCTGTGAGAAGCCATACTACAGAACACCTTCCCCGCTGCTTCAGCGTGTGCATCTTCCGCTGCTCTCACCTCCTGCTGGTCACTGTTCCTGCTGCATCTGCTCCTCTCCAGTACCCAGAGCTTGACACCTGTGTCCTGCTTGGCACTTGTGCCCCTTCCGCGCTCTTGAACCTCTGTCTCCTCTACCAGGAGTTCCTGAGCCGGAGGAATAGGAGTAGCCGCTCCCAGCATCCGTGGGCTCAACCACCAGGTACGTGACAGTACCGGACAGCCATGTCCAAGCCCACATCGGGAGCCTCCCCGATGGATGAACTCTGCCGCCATCTTGCTGGTCTCACACAGGCTGTGAAGAACCTACAAGAAGGGTACAACCGTCTGGAGGGTCAAGTTCAGGCTCTGTCAGCATCTTCACCTCCTTCATCAGGTCCAGCTCCCACTCCGTCCGTGGTAATGATGCCACCCGAACCAAGGGTCCCCACGCCTGAGAGGTTATCAGGGGATCGAAGCAAATTCAGGGCGTTCCGTAATGCCTGCAGTTTATTCTTTGCCCTGCAACCTCAGACTTTTTCACTTGAATCCACTAAGGTGGGGTTCGTCATTTCCCTGTTACTGGGGGAACCACAGTCTTGGGGCCACCGCAATTATTGATTCTGGAGCTTGCAGTGGCTTCATGGACTTGACCTTTGCCATCAAAAATCACGTTCCCCTGCGACCTCGGGCGAAGGGACTCTCAGTACACTTGGCCGACGGATCTGTTCTTAAGTCCGGGCCAGTTACACAGGAAACAAGACCCCTGTTGACCACCATCTCTGAGAATCATCAAGAACTTTTATGCCTGGACATTATTGATTCTCCCTTATTCCCAATCATCCTTGGCATGCCCTGGCTGAAGGCCCATAACCCTCAGGTGGACTGGCGCACCGGGAAAATTAACTTCTCCTCTTCCTATTGTAACCAGCATTGCTTAATTAAGTCTACCGATATTTCCCCTTCTTTGTTGTGCCTGGAAGCTCACAAGGAGATTCACCAATCTGTCCCTGAGGCCTGTCACGAGTTCTTGGACGTTTTAAACAAGAAAGGTGCCGAAGCTCTCCCGCCACATAGGTCTTACGATTGTCCGATCAAGCTCCTTCCTGGAGCCGAAATTCCCTTCGGAAGGATCTTTCCTCTAACTGAGCTGGAGTTGGGCACCTTGAAGACATATATTGATGAGAACTTGGAAAGGGGATTTATCCGACCTTCTACCTCCCCTGTGGGAGCCGGAATCTTTTTTGTGGAGAAGAAAGACCACTCGCTGCGCCCCTGTGTTGATTATCGGGAACTGAATAAAATAACTATCAAGAACCGGTACCCTCTACCTCTGGTACTCGAACTGTTCCAGAGACTAGGGACGGCGGCGGTATTTACTAAGATGGATCTTCGCGGGGCCTATAACTTGGTTCGCATCCGGTTCGGGCATTTCGAGTACCTGGTCATGCCCTTTGGACTATGCAATGCACCTGCTACATTTCAGCACTTTGTGAATGACATCTTCAGGGACTATCTTGACCTGTTTGTTATAATTTACCTTGATGACATCTTGATCTTTTCCCTTTCTCTGTCCGAGCACCGTGAGCATGTCAAAAAGGTGTTAACCAGACTACGTTGTCATGGTCTGTACGCGAAACCAGAGAAATGTGTGTTTGAGCAGCAGAGTATTCAGTTTCTGGGCTTGATCATCTCTGTGGAAGGCATTCAAATGGACCCACAGAAGGTTTCCGCCATTCTGGACTGGTCTGCTCCCTCCGATAACAAGGGCGTTCAGCGTTTCGTGGGCTTCGCCAACTTTTACCAGAAAATCATCAGGGGGTTCTCTACCATCATCTCCCCCATCACGAAGCTCAGGGCTGTCGTTTCCACTGGACTTCCGAAGCCCAGGAAGCTTTTGTGGCCCTCAAGAAGCTGTTCACCTCGGCATCAATCCTGAAGCACCCTGATCCAGCTCTGCCTTACATCTTAGAGGTCGACGCTTCTGAAATTGCGGTTGGGGCTGTTCTTTCACAGAGGCAAGGTTCCAAGGCCCTTCTGCATCCGGTGGCGTTCTTCTCCCGTAAGCTTTCGGAAGCTGAAAGGAATTATGATGTGGGAGATCGGGAACTGTTGGCCATCAAATCGGCACTGGAGGAATGGAGGTACCTTCTGGAGGGAGCAGCACACCCCATCCTCATTTTTACTGATCGCAAGAATCTCGAGTATCTGAAGGTCGCTAAGAGGCTAAAACCACGTCAGGCCAGGTGGGCACTCTTTTTTACTCGATTTTCTTTTCACATAACCTACAGACCTGGGTCAAAGAATACCAAGCCGGATGCCCTCTCGAGGATGTTTTGCGGATCTGAGGCCTCTTCTCCCCCGGATACCATCCTATCTTCCGGGAATTTCCTTTTACTTCAGGAAAACCTGCTGGATCAAATCAAACGGGCCTCACTCCATGTCCTTCTGGTGTCACTCTGCAGGCAAGAGACAATCTTTTGTGGCATCTGGACAAGATCTTTGTACCCCAGGGGGTACGGGTATCTGTTCTCAGTGCCTGCTATGACCATAAGTTGGCCGGTCATTTTGGGGTGCTCAAATCACTTGAACTCCTTCAGTGGACCTTTTGGTGGCCACAACTGGCGAAGGACTGCAAGAACTATGTGGAATCCTGCACGGTCTGCTCGAGGAACAAGGGCAGCAGATCCAAGGTCTGGGGTCTGCTGAAACCTCTGCCTGTCCCTGGAAGACCATGGAGGATGATTTCCATGGATTTTATTGTTGAACTGCCTCTTTCTGAAGACCATTCTACCATCTTCGTAGTTGTGGACAGGCTCTCAAAGATGGCGCACTTCCTTCCCATGAAAGGTACCCCCTCCGCTGCTGAGACTGCTAAGGTATTTGTTAGAGAAATTGTGAAGCTTCATGGGAGGATTCCTGTGGACATTGTCTCTGATCGGGGGGTACAGTTTACTTCAAGGTTCTGGAGGGCGTTATGTGGTTCCCTGGAGATCAACCTTTCCTTTTCCTCTGCTTATCATCCGCAGACTATTGGCCAGACGGAAAGAACAAATCAAACTCTGGAACAGTACCGTACTTACGTTGTTTCTCATCTTTCTCTCAAGATGATTGGGTCTCCCTCTTACCTCTCGCTGAGTTTGCCTACAACAATTCTGTCCACTCTGCCACCAAGCAAACCCCTTTCTTTGCGAATTACGTATTTCACCCCCTGTTTCTAACAAATAATGTTCCGGAATGTTCGGTACCTGCAGCTCAGGAAACTTTGACCTTCTTCAGCAACAACAACAAGCTTCTTCAGGAAACAATGTCCAGAACTCAGGAGTATTATAAACGGATCTTTGATAGAAAGAGGAGAGGGGAACTTAGCCTGGAGCCTGGGGATCAAGTTTGGCTGTCAACCCTGAATCTAAAACTGGCATGTCCCTCCAGGAAACTGGGTCCAAAGTTTATTGGTCCTTTTCCGGTTAAGAGGAAGCTCAACAGCGTGGCGTACGAGTTGCAACTACCAGAGTCTTTCCGGATCCCGGTCTTCCATGTGGCTCTTCTCAAACTTCCGCTGCTCTCAACTCCTGCTGGTCGCTGTTCCTGCTGCATCTGCTCCTCTCCAGTACCCAGAGCTTGACACCTGTGTCCTGCTTGGCACTTGTGCCCCTTCCGCGCTCTTGAACCTCTGTCTCCTCTACCAGGAGTTCCTGAGCCGGAGGAATACGAGTAGCCGCTCCCAGCATCCGTGGGCTCAACCACCAGGTATGTGACACTCCCCCTCACCTACCGTGCTGCAGGTGCAGTGCTACGATGGGGAGATCCAGGAGGCTCGTGTCCAGGGCCAGCTCCCTCAGGCTCCTCCCTCCGTGATGCACACTACGTCATCACGTTTGATGGACTTAGGTTCGCTATAAAAAGCTTCTCTCCACTCCTCCATCCATACCTAAACAATCTTCCCTGAACTGGCTCAATGATATTACTCTGCCCACTTTATCTAGTCATCAAATAGAGATGCTCAACGCTCCCTGCACAGATTTAGAAGTTAATAGAATCATAAGCACATTAAAAACCTCTACTGTCTCCACATTAACCCCACACCTAACAAAACTATATAATCACATCCTACAAGGAAATTAATTCCCATCAGAAATGCTCTTAGCTAACATGTCCCTTCCTCCCAAACCAAACAAAGATCATTCTATCCCACAGAACTATCGCCCCATTTCAGTTATAGACAATGATCTTAAAATATTTGGCCGTATGTTAGCCGATAGACTTGCTGCAGTTATCCCCCACTAATTAACCCAGACCAAACAGGATTTTTCCCGAACAGACAGATAACAGATAACATAAGATTGACCACAAACATCATTCAAGACTCTAACCAATATTCTTACTCTTACACTTCTACACAGTCTTGATATCCATAAAGCCTTTGACAGCGTTAGCTGGTCATACAGTGGTGTGAAAAAGTGTTTGCCCCCTTCCTCATTTCCTGTTCCTTTGCATGTTTGTCACACTTAAGTGTTTCGGAACATCAAACCAATTTAAACAATAGTCAAGGACAACACAAGTAAACACAAAATGCAATTTGTAAATGAAGGTGTTTATTATTAAAGGTGAAAAAAAAATCCAAACCATCATGGCCCTGTGTGAAAAAGTGATTGCCCCCTAAACCTAATAACTGGTTGGGCCACCCTTAGCAGCAACAACTGCAACCAAGCGTTTGCGATAACGTGCAATGAGGCTTTTACAGCGTTCTGGAGGAATTTTGGCCCACTCATCTTTGCAGAATTGTCCTAATTCAGTTACATTAGAGGGTTTTCGAGCATGAACGGCCTTTTTAAGGTCATACCACAACATCTCAATAGGATTCAGGTCAGGACTTTGGCTAGGCCACTCCAAAGTCTTCATTTTGTTTTTCTTCAGCCATTCGGTGGTGGACTTGCTGGTGTGTTTAGGATCATTGTCCTGCTGCAGAACCCAAGTTGGTTTCAGCTTGAGTACACGAACAGATGGTCGGACATTCTCCTTCAGGATCTCTTGGTAGACAGCAGAATTCATAGTTCTTTTTATCACGGCAAGTCTTCCAGGTCCTGAAGCAGCAAAACAGCCCCAGACCATCACACTACCACCACCATATTTTACTGTTGGTATAATGTTCTTTTTATGAAATGCAGTGTTCCTTCTACGCCAGATATACTTGGACACACACCTTCCAAAGAGTTCCACTTTTGTCTCATCGGTCCACAGAAGGTTGTCCCAAAAGTCTTGGGGATCATCAAGATGTGTTGTGGAGAAATTGAGACGAGCTTTGATGTTCTTTTTGCTCAGCAGTGGTTTTCTCCTTGGAACTCTGCCATGCAGGCCATTTTTGCCCAGTCTTTTCCTGATGGTGGAGGCATGAACGCTGACCTTAACTGAGGCAAGTGAGGCCTGCAGTTCCTTGGACGTTGTTGTGGGGTCTTTTGTGACCTCTTGGATGAGTCATCGCTGCACTCTTGGGGTAATTTTGGGCGGCCGGCCACTCCTGGGAAGGTTCACCACTGTTCCATGTCTTCGCCATTTGTGGATAATGGCTCTCACTGTGGTTCGCTGGATTCCCAAAGCTTTGGAAATGGCTTTATAACCCTTTCCAGACTGATAGATCTCAATTACTTTCTTTCTCAATTGTTCCTGAATTTCTTTGGGTCTCGGCATGATGTGTAGCTTTTAAGGATCTTCTGGTGGACCTTACTGTGTCAAGCAGCTCCTATTTAAGTGATGCCTTGATTGTGAACAGGTGTGGCAATAATCAGGCCTGGGTGTGGCTAGAGAAATTGAACTCAGGTGTGGACAACCACAGTTATAGTATGTTTTAACAAGGGGGGCAATCACTTTTTCACACAGGGTCATGATGGTTTGGATTTTTTTCACCTTTAATAATAAACACCTTCATTTACAAATTGCATTTTGTGTTTACTTGTGTTGTCCTTGACTATTGTTTAAATTGGTTTGATGTTCCGAAACACTTAAGTGTGACAAACATGCAAAGGAACAGGAAATGAGGAAGGGGGCAAACACTTTTTCACACCACTGTATTTAGATATATTACTCCCTAGAATCGGCATAAACAGAAAATTTCTTCATGGCTTTAAAGCTCTATATCATAACCCACAAACACGCATCAAACTCCCCGGCTCCAATTCTGACTTTTTCCCTCTGAGCAAGGGCACTAGACAAGGATGCCCACTTTCCCCCGTTCCTCTTTGCCCTTGCAATAGAGCCCCTTGCCTGCATTATTAGAAATAACACAGATATTAAAGGATACACTAAAGGGTCCAGGGAATTTAAACTAAGCCTCTATGCTGATGACATCCTTCTATTTCTAACAGATCCCTTAATTTCCTTACCGAATCTGACCAAAACTCTGGACATCTTTCATGACCTGCCTGGCCCAAGTGTAAATTTGTCTAAATGTTCTGCCCTTCCCATTAATATCCCACCAACCATGATCACAACACTTAAAGACAAATTTCCATTCAACTGGTGCTCAGACTCATTTAAATACCTAGGAATCCATATTACACCTTCTTACAAAACACTATTCCACGCTAATTACCCTCCAATATTTAACAATATCAAAAGTTTAATGAAAACATGGTCATCATATCAAATATCATTCTCTGGTAGAATAGTGTCTATAAAAAATGGTTATATTACCTAAACTTTTATTCTTTTTTAGAGCCCTTCCCCTTCCAGTGCCCAAAAACACATTAGATTCCTTCCAAAGAGAAATCAACAAATTAATTTGGCAAAACAAAAAAAAACAAGATTCAGTTACTCCTTAATGTTTAGGCCCCAATTAAAGGGAGGTCTGAATATCCCAAATGTATGGTTCTACTATCTGTCAGCCAGATTTATCCAAATTGCACAATGGTATGCTTATTCCTCCCAAATCCCCTGGCTCCTGTTCGAAGAACAATCAGTCCTCCCATACCACCTACAAGGACTACTCTGGTCCAAGTCTATCTCGCCACAAAAAATAAGACCATTGAATAATATTGTTACACATACATTACAACTGTGGAACAGACATAATACCAAATTCAACATGTCCTCTGACATCCCTCCCCTAGCTTCCTTTCTAGGAGACCCTCACTTTGCTTCCTTAGATAATCACCAATACTCACTAACTATATGGAAACAACACAATCTAACAAATTTAAAAGCATTTACTCATAACAATACAGTTTACTCCTTCTCTGAACTATAAATAAAATACAACCTGTCTCCTACAGAACAAGAAACGTATTGGAAGATAAAACAATTCTACCAAAAATACTACTCCCGGACTCTACGCACTCCCCCCTCACTATTTGAGCAGATTTGTATTTCCTCCCCACGAGATAAAGGATTAATCTCCAAAATCTATAAAAATCTAAATGAATTCAATATGCCTGAAAAATCACACCCCATGCTCCAATGGGAATCAGACCTAAACATTTCATTCTCCCCCGAACAATGGGATATCATATTTGAAAACCTACACAAATCTACCAAAACTACCACCATCAGGGAATCTGCCACTAAACTGCTATGTAGATGGTATCTTACCCCTTCCAAACTCAACTCTTTCTACCCTTTAACATCCCCACTCTGTTTCAGAGGCTGCCCCACACATGGGACATTGCTACACATATTCCGGGACTGCCCCCTTCTTAATAACGTTTGGCACAATGCTGAGCTGATGACTGAGCGTATTTCAGGTAGAAAGATCCCACTAACCCCCCAATTGTGCCTTTTATTCTTCCCTATACAAGACATTCCATTAGCAAGTTCCAGACTAATACATACATTATTCAGCTCTATCCACTGGACCATTGCCTCTAATTGGCGCTCATCTAATGTTCCATGGCCTCAGGTTCTCAACCGTATGGCAAATATAAAGCTGTCAGAAAGAATACACCACACGTTATATGACACTATGCATATTTACCAAAATAAATGGGCTCTATGGGAAAGTTCATTATTGATGTAATTTCCACCATTGTTATCTTACTCAAGCACATCTACAGATCCCTCTCTGTTGATTTTTTATTGACTTCAAGTCCACTGTGTACATTGTCATTTTATCTGTCATTACCTAAGTCATAATGGATTATCAATTTGTATCTTTTACTTGTACAACTCTTACTACTGTTGACTTTTTGTACTTTGACCTTGTCCATAATAAAAACCGTTTGTAAACAAAAAAAAAAAACGCCGTCTTCTTGCAGGCGCTTTTGGATTGGTACTCGCAACTCATTCTCTGGCAGTGGGAATTGCTCTTCTGCCAGCGTACGCAAAAGCAGAATATAGTATTTCTCAAAGCAAGGCCTGTTCGTGCTCCATTCTGACAGCCCTCTGTGATGGTGGTAACGTTTCTGCCATTTTGTGTTTGTACCGGGGGTCTAAGTACGTTGCCACCCAGTACTGGTCCTTGACCTTTATGCTTTTTATACGGGTGTCCCTGTTAAAACACTGGAGCATGAAGGCCCCCATTTGCACTAAACTGGAAGCGGTGTGGTGGCCTGGCTCCTGCTCATCATCCAAGATAATGTCGTCCTCCTCGTTCTCTTCTCCCCATCCACGCACAACAACAGGGATCCCAGAAAGGTTTAAAGCATGCTCTTCTTGCTCCTCCTCATCTGCCCTGGCACCATCCTCCTCTGACTCCTCTTCAGACTCCTTTTGTTGACTTGTCTCAGATAGAGTAGCCCCCTCGGGAATTCATTCAGCATTGCGACTTCCTCATCTTCCTGCTCCTCCATGGCTTGATCAATGACACGACGCAATGCACGCTCCATAAAGAAGGCATAAGGCACCATGTCACTGATGGCGCCATGGCTGCGACTGACCAGTTTGGTGATCTCATCAAATGGCCGCAGAAGTCTGCATGTGTCGCGCATGAGCAGCCACTGGTGCGGTGAAAAAAAAACAAGCTCCCCAGAACCTGTTCTGCCGCAGAATTCGTACAGGTAGACTTTAACTGCACATTTCTGCTGGAGCAGCCTATCAAGCATATAGAAGGTTGAGTTCCATTGCGTCGGGCAATCGCAAATAAGACGTCTGACCGGCAGATTGTGTCACCGCTGAATGTCAGCAAGGCGAACCATGGCCGTGTAAGATCTTCTGAAATCGGCCGAGATGTTCCTTGCCTGCCGCAAGATGTCCTGGACCCCAGGGTATATGACAACAAATTGCTGCATGACCAAGTTTAAGACGTGTGCCATGCGTAATTTTACCCTGTTTCAATGCGCTAAGCATATTGGCACCGTTGTCACACACCACTTTACCAACTGTCAAATTTAGCATTGTTAGCCAATGATCTGCCTGTGAACACAAAGCTGAAAGGAGTGCCGGTCCAGTGTGGCTCTTGGCTTCCAGGCACAACAGACGCAGCACAGCATGGTAATGTCTCACCTGGCATGTCGAATAGGTTCTGGGGATCTTGGTCGGCGCAGCAGAAGAGATGCTAGCAGCGGAAAAGGAGGAGTCAGCCGAGGAGGAGAGGGAGGAGGATGGAGTAGGAGGAGGAGAAGAAGAACCAGGCCTGCATACAATCCGTGGCGGAAAAATCCAAATCTACACGGGTGCCACGGGTTACATGCTTAACGGCCGTCAGAAGGTTCATCCAGTGGGCAGTAAAAGTTATATACCTTCCCTGCCCGTGTTTGGCAGCTCCTCCTTCTGCCCGCCCACACACACACAGCCTCTTCCTCTGCCCTCCCACACACTCACAGCTCCTCCTTCTGCCCACCCACACACTCACAGCTCCTTCCTCTGCCCACCCAAACACTCATAGCTCCTCTTCTGCCCACCCACACACTCACAGCTCCCTCCTCTGCCCACCCAAACACTCATAGCTCCTCCTTCTGCCCACCCACACACTCACAGCTACTTCCTCTGCCCACCCAAACACTCATAGCTCCTCCTTCTGCCCGCCTACACACTCACAGCTCCTTCCTTTGCCCGTCCACACACTCACAGCTCCTCCCTCTGCCTGCCCACACACTCACAGCCTCTTCCTCTGCCCTCCCACACACTCACAGCTCCTCCTTCTGCTCACCCACACACTCACAGCTCCTTCCTCTGCCCACCCAAACACTCATAGCTCCTTCCTCTGCCCGCCCACACACTCACAACTCCTCCTTCTGCCCGCCTACACACACACAGCTCCTTTCTCTGCCCGCCCACACACTCACAGCTCCTTCCTCTGCCCACCCACACACTTACAGCTCCTCCCTCTGCCTGCCTGCACACACACACAGCTCCTTCCTCTGCCTGCCCACACACTCACAGTATCTTCCTCTGCCCACCCTCACAGCTCCTACTTCTGCCCGCCCACACACTCACAGCTCCTCCCTCTGCCCACCCACACACTCACAGCTCCTCCCTCTGCCCACCCACACACTCACAGCTCCTTCCTCTGCCTGACCACACACTCAAAGCTCCTTCATCTGCCCACGCACACACTCACAGCTCCTCCTTCTGCCCACCCACACACTCACAGATCCATCCCCGGCCCGCCCACACACTAACAGCTCCTACTTCTGCCCGCCCACACACTCACAGCTCCTCCCTCTGCCCACCCACACACTCACAGCTCCTCCCTCTGCCCACCCACACACTCACAGCTCCTCCCTCTGCCCCCCACACACCCACAGCTCTCTCCACTAGATCAGTCTGTGAACAGTGAACAGTCTGGGCAGGGCTCCAGTAGCCAGGACTAGAAGCAGAGCATCGGGAAATGCGGTCAGGAGGTTCTGTATCCCTCCACAGAGAGAAACAAGTCCCTTGTAATTAGGGCTGTTTCCATCCAGACAGTTACATATATGTAAAGATATGTGACATTCTAATACGTTATGGATCCTAAATTCTGATTAAGGTTTTATGGGGGTGTTATAAGAATTTCTGAGGATGCCCTGGTGGCTGGTGTCTGTGTGACAGGCAGTCAGAAACACAAGCAGAGGATGTAAAAACCAGACTGTCCGGGTGAATTCCAGACAGGTGGCAACCCTAGCTGGGGCGACATTTGGGAAGGGATACCTCATGATTCCAGTCCTGATCAGGTGAGAATAAAAAGGAGAATGCTGTGAGCCGGGTCTGTCTTTGATTTATAATTAACTGGACCTATGAGGTTGTGGGGGCGGAGTCACAACCCATATGTATGATGTCATGATGCACCAGGAAAGTAAATTTTATATACAACTCTATAGATCAGACCAAAATGAGGAGGAAAGAGGGACATTGCTCCAAATCAGGGACAGTCCCTCAAAATCCAGGACAGTTGGGAGCGACGATAAAAGAGAAGAAATCCTCCAATCCCATCTACACAATCCTATACCTACAGAGGATCCAGAAGAAGGCCAAATAAAGGACGCTCCAATTTACTCCAGCAGGGGAAATGGGGGAGGAATGTTTGTCTATTCATTGATGATTTATTTGTAGAATAATGGAGAGTATAGGGGTGTCAGAGGAGATTCCTCAATGATCTGAGATGGGAAGAAAACAGAGGAATCCCAGGAAGACCCGGAGGACTCTGATAGATGGAATCTGAATATTTCTGGGATCCTCATAGACTAAGGTGACCAGATGTCCCCAGATTCAGGGGACAGTCCCCGGATTGAGGACCCAGACCAAGTCTGTCCCTGATTTTGTCCCCGGATTTGACTTCAACAGGAGCTGGGGTAATTTTCAAAGACAGTCAGTGCAGAATAAAAACACGATCTGAACTACACCCCCCTCCTCCGCTCCTCCTAGCTGTACTAGGGGATGTATTTTTTCCGTTATCTGTGTCCCTTTCTGATGATGATGTGCTGGTCGGAGCCGATGGACTATTTCTTCAGTTCCCGGCACATGCCCATTCAGCTCCTCTCACATCCTCTTCTGCCTTGGCTCAAATCCCGGCCAGCCGCCTGCCTGCTTATCTCCTTCCCCGGCAGTCATTTTCCTCCGCTCCCCACCCAGTAGTAGGCGGGGTCCAGAGAGTGAGATCTGAGAGGCTGCAAGGCCGGCGGAGGCGACGGGCAGAGAGAGGCTGTGAGGCCGGCGGAGGCGACGGCAGAGAGAGGCTGTGAGGCTGGCGGAAGTGATGGGCAGAGAGTGGCTGTGTGGCTGGCGGAGGGGACAGGCAGAGAGAGGCTTTGAGGCCGGCGGAGGCGACGGGCAGAGAGAGGCTGTGAGGCTGGCGGAAGTGATGGGCAGAGAGAGGCTGTGAGGCTGGGGGAGGGGACAGGCAGAGAGAGGCTGTGAGGCCGGTGGAGGCGACAGGCAGAGAGAGGCTGTCGGAAGTGATGGGCAGAGAGAGGCTGTGTGGCTGGCGGAGGGGACAAGCAGAGAGAGGCTGTGAGGCCGGCGGAGGCGACGGGCAGAGAGAGGCTGTGAGGCTGGCGGAAGTGATGGGCAGAGAGAGGCTGTGAGGCTGGCAGAGGAGACAGGCAGAGAGAGGCTGTGAGGCTGGTGGAGGTGACAGGCAGAGAGAGGTTGTGAGGCCGGCGGAGGTGACGGGCAGAGAGAGGCTGTGAGGCCGGTGGTGGCGATGGGCAGAGAGAGGCTGTGAGGCTGGCGATGGGCAGAGAGAGGCTGTGAGGCCGGCAGAGGCGACAGGCAGAGAGAGGCAGCTGAGCTCAGCTGATGATGTCCAGCAGCAGGAATAGAGGGGGAGGGGATCCAATCGGGGGGCTGCCAGTGCCTTCAAGGCTTCAACTCAAGTGCTTTGGGGGTGTCTGTGAATAGACGACATGGCACTGTGTCTGTCTCTCTGGCATAATGGATGGTATCAGAACTCACAGGCAGCACCACTTATTGGTCATAAATTAACAAAATCAGCCCCCAGCAGCCATGTTATGTGACACACTGTGACAGAGCCAGCCAGAGCCATGATAGAGCGCCCCCTGCCTGTGAGTTATCATAAAGCTGATGATCTTAACCAGTTGCCGATCGCCTTATAGCAGATTTACTGCTACAGGGAGGTCGCGCTGCGCATGATCACTTATATACATGATGCATTTCTGGGTATCAGAGCCAATCAGTGGATCCACAAGGCGTAAACAAGGCAGTTCACCATTTTGTCAGTGTGGAAGACATTGATCCTGTGTTCCTGCAAAGCAAGTACAGGGATCTACGTCTTCACTTAGAAAAAAGCACCTCCCCCACAGTGAGAAAACACTTGTTAGGCACACATTTAACCCATTGATTGCTCTAGATGTTATCCCCTTCCCAGCCAGTGTCATTAGTACAGTGACAGTACATATTTTTAGCACTGATCACTGTATTAGTGTCACTGGTTCCCACAAAGTGTCAAAAGTGTCACTAATGCCGCGTACACATGAGCGGAATGTCAGACAGAAAGTCAGATGGAATCTTTTCATCGGATATTCCGATCGTGTGTGGGGCCTCATCTGATTTTTTTTCCGAAAATTCTGATGGACCTAGAAATAGAACATGTTCTAAATATTTCCGATGAAACTAATTCCTATCGGGAAAACCACTCGTCTTTGTGCTGTTTCGACGCATGCTCTGAAGCAAGTACGAGACGGAAGCTATTGGCTACTGGCTATTGAACTTCCTTTTCTAGTCCCGCCATACGTGCTGTACGTCACCACGTTCTAGACGGTCGGACTTTGGTGTGATTGTTCAGTTGGAACTCTCAGACGGAAAAACCTTCGGAGTTTATTCCGACAGGAAAACCGGTCGTGTGTACGCGGCATTAGTGTCTGATTTGTCCACCGCAATATCACAGTCCCACTATGAGTCGCTGATTGCTGCCATTACTAGTAAAAGAAAAAGTATGTCCCCGGATTTAATTTTAAAAATATGGTCACTTTACTCACTCAGTGGTCCCACCACCATTTCCCCATTCCTCCATGTGCCACTTGTGCAAAGAGTCAGTGTATTTCATAAGAAACCACACACTTCCCTTATAACTCTAGAAGTGGCTACCTAACAGTACAAGAGATAACCGTTGCTGTCAAGTCGTCTATATACTGTGTGAGTGTATATATATATATATATATATATATATATATATATATATAATCTCAGAGAATAGGTGCAGGAACTCAACCAACCTCCCCCTTAATGCTGCCTTTATCATTTCACTCGCATCCACCGCACAGGCCATCTGTAGTGGGTTGGCACCACCATGCAATAGCAATACCTTTGCACTGTAATGTAAAGGGGACTGCACTGTAAAGGGACACTCTAATTCAAAGGAGGGCTTGATGTGAAGAGGAACTGAGGACACCATGGAATTGCTTTACCCACATCAATACCGGGCCTATTCTGGCACTCCTCTCCTACACGTAAAAATCATAATTTGTTTGCTAGAAAATGAGTTTGTGTTGTGTGCCTCCAGCGCAGTATACACCTATAGCTACCCATTATTGCTGTCGTTCTATAATAAAGGCATCTGCAGGAGTTAGTGGGTGTTTTGTGCCTCCAGCACAATATACACTACCGAATTGCTGGTTTTCCCAACTCCCTGAAGGCCATTACCATGTCTGGAAGGCCAACAAGGAGAGGCAGACAGGCGCGAGCCGATAAAAGAGGGCAAGCAGGCTCTGTGTCTAGAGACAACAGTGCTGGTCATGGACACGGCGCATCGTCATCAGCACGTGGCCATGGGACACGCTTGTCCTTTTTTTCGGCAGCTGGACATGTTGAGCCGCATCATGCCGAAGACTTAGTAGAGTGGATGACCAAGCCCTCTTCATCCTCCTCATCCTCTCTCACCCAGGCTCAGGGTACTAGCAAAGCAGCTGGCAACGCATCCTCTTCCCTCGTCTCAATGCCATCATCAGTGACTCCTTCCCTAGACCCACCACGTCCTCCTGAGGAGTCCCCCGAACTGTTTGAGCACAATGTTGGTTACATGCTCCAGGAGGATGCCCAGTGTTTTGTAGGCTCTAAAGATGATACTCAGTTGGAGGAAGGCAATAGCATGAGCACGGAGAGAGGGGATGCTCAAGAAGGACAGCAATCTGGCAGTCATGTTCCACAAGCTGCAGCATACTGCCAGGTTTGCTCCAGTGATGAAGTGGTAGGGGATGATGAGGGCACTGACTCCACATGGGTGCCTGGTAGGAGAGAGGAGGAGGCACATCAACAAGGCAGGATGCCCTCCAGGGGCCAGCTTAGGGGCAGCACACCGACTGAATCCCACCGCAGAGCTCTGCCTGTGCAGGGTGCTGCCTCTGCATGTTATTCTAAAAGTTCTTTGGCGTGGGCCTTTTTTGAGACGAGTGCATCAGATCGCACCGCTGCTATTTGCAACATATGTCTCAAGCGTATCTCGCGTGGCCAAAACATCAGCCGCTTGGGCACCACATGCTTGACCAGACATATGTTGACCTGCCATGCAGCTGGTTGGCAAGCTTACCTCAAAGACCCACACCAAAGAACAAAGCGGACCTCTCCTTGCTCCTCATAAGCTGGGATCTCCAACCCCACTAGACCTTCAGTCCTCTCTGAAACCTGCACTGAGAGGAATGAAGGTGTAGAATTAGGTGTGTCACAGCCAAGTGCTTGCGGGCACTCTGCTAGCAGTACATCCACGTCCGATTAAAGCAGGCAAATTTCCCTGGCCCAGCTGCTGGACCGTCTAAAGAAGTTCACTCCCAGCCATCCACATGCCCAGCGGTTGAATGTTAGCTTGGCTAAATTTCTAGCACTTCAACTGCTACCTTTTCAGTTGGTAGACTCGGCCCCCTTCCATGAGTTTGTGCAATGTGCGGTTCCTCAAAAGAGGAAGAAGGCGTTCCGTCACTATAAGAGATTAGAGGATGACATTATCCTGCTGCAGGAAGCCCATTTTGCAACAGATAAACATCCCAATTTTTTTGTCAAAAGTTATAGCCAATTCTATTGCACAACGTACAATACTAAATCTAGAGGAGTAGCAATCTTTGTAAAGAATTCAGTTGTTTTTGAAACCCAAAGTGTTTTTAAAGACCCCGACAGCCGATATTTGATTTTGAAAGGTTTAATAAAAGGAAGCTCAATCACCATAGCCTCAGTGTACGCCCCTAATGACACACAAACAAGCTTTTTTTCCTAAATTCTTTGAAAACTTAGATTTCATTCCACACATCTAATAGTAGGGGGCGATTTCAACCTAGCTGCACACTCAGCTCTGGATAGAAGTAGAGTAGTTCCATCCTCTAAAGCATTCCCCAAATCACTAAATCGTGCATTACACACACACCAGCTAGTAGAGACATGGAGAGCCCACAATGTAGGCATCAAAGCCTACACATTTCATTCTCACCCACATGACAGTTATGCAGGGCTAGATTATATTTTCTGTACCCCAATCTTATTAGCCAACTCTTCAAAAGCAGAGATCCACCCTTGTCCTTAGTCAGACCACCATATAGTTTCCTTCAACACCTCACATATAGGCCTTACAACCACAACTCACAAATGGCGAATAAACAACTCCCTCCTGACTGGCCCATCAATTACACAAGAAATCCTTTCACGCCTTGAGCAATACTTTCCACTTAACATAGCCCCAGACATGCTACCCACAACCTTATGGATGGCACATAAGGCAGTCATGAGAGGCCACTTGATAAAAATCGCCTCAACCAAAAACAAAACTAAACTCGCTGATATAAGATCTCTTACCAAAGATCTAGACCTCTTGTATCATCAGAACAACCAAAACCTTTCTAGGGATCTCTTCAATCAAATCCAAGAAAAACGCACTGCCTTAGACTTATTACTTACATCAGACACTGAAAAAGACCTTAGATGGTCTAAAGCGAGATTTCTGCTTAATAGCAACTCCTATTCGACTATGTTTGCCAGGAAATTAAATCAAACTACAAAACCTCCTCACACCTATAAACTACGTAACCCATTAGGCAACTTAGTATCCCATCCTAAAGAAGTTATGAACATATTTTTAGACTTCTATAAAAAGCTTCTCTCCACTCCTCCATCCATATCTAAACAATCTTCCCTGAACTGGCTCAATGATATTACTCTGCCCACTTTATCTAGTCATCAAATAGAGATGCTCAACGCTCCCTGCACAGATTTAGAAGTTAATAGAATCATAAGCTCATTAAAAACCTCTACTGCTCCAGGCCATGATGGATATTCCTCAGCGTACTATAAAAAATTTGCCTCCACATTAACCCCACACCTAACAAAACTATATAATCACATCCTACAAGGAAATCAATTCCCATCAGAAATGCTCTTAGCTAACATGTGCCTTCCTCTGAAACCAAACAAAGATCATTCCATTCCTCAAAACTATCGCCCCATTTCAGTTATAGACAATAATCTTAAAATAATTGGCCGTATGTTAGCCGACAGACTTGCTGAAGTTATCCCCCCACTAATTAACCCAGACCAAACAGGATTTTTCCCGAACAGACAGATAACGGATAACATAAGATTGACCACAAAATCATTCAAGACTCTAACCAATATTCTACTCTTACACTTCTACTCAGTCTTGATATCCATAAAGCCTCTGACAGCATTAGCTGGTCATATTTAGATATATTACTCCCTAGATACGGCATAAACAGAGAATTTCTTCATGACTTTAAAGCTCTATACATAACCCACAAACACGCATCAAACTACCCGGCTCCAATTCTGACTTTTTCCCTCTGAGCAAGGGCACTAGACAAGGATGCCCACTTTCCCCGTTCCTCTTTGCCCTTGCAATAGAGCCCCTTGCCTGCGGGATTAGAAATATCACAGATATTAAAGGATACACTAAAGGGTCCAGGGAATTTAAACAAAGCCTCTATGCTGATGACATCCTTCTATTTCTAACAGATCCCTTCATTTCCTTACCGAATCTGACCAAAACTCTGGACATCTTTCATGACCTGACTGGTCTAAGTGTAAATTTGTCTAAATGTTCTGCCCTTCCCATTAATATCCCTATTTCACGCTAATTACCCTCCAATATTTAACAATATCAAAAATTTAATGAAAACATGGTCATCATATCAAATATCATTCTCTGGTAGAATAGTGGCTATAAAAATGGTTATATTACCTAAACTTTTATTCTTTTTTTAGAGCCCTTCCCCTTCCAGTGCCCAAAAACACATTAGATTCCTTCCAAAGAGAAATCAACAAATTCATTTGGCAAAACAAAAAAAAACAAGATTCAGTTACTCCTTAATGTTTAGGCCCCAATTAAAGGGAGGTCTGAATATCCCAAATGTATGGTTATACAATCTGTCAGCCAGATTTATCCAAATTGCACAATGGTATGCTTATTCCTCCCAAATCCCCTGGCTCCTGTTAAAAGAACAATCAGCCCTCCCATACCATCTACAAGGACTACTCTGGTCCAAGTCTATCTCACCACAAAAAATAAGACCATTGAATAATATTGTTACACATACATTACAACTGTGGAACAGACATAATACCAAATTCAACATGTCCTCTGACATCCCTCCCCTAGCTTCCTTTCTAGGAGACTCTCACTTTGCTTCCTTAGATAATCACCAATACTCACTAACTATATGGAAACAACACAATCTACCAAATTTAAAAGCATTTATTCATAACAATACATTTTACTCCTTCTCTGAATTTAAAATAAAATGCAACCTGTCTCCTACAGAACAAGAAACGTATTGGAAGATAAAACAATTCTACCAAAAATACTACTCCCGGACTCTACGCACTCCCCCCTCACTATTTGAGCAGATTTGTATTTCCTCCCCACGAGATAAAGGATTAATCTCCAAAATCTATAGAAATCTAAATTAATTCAATATGCCTGAAAAATCGCACCCCATGCTCCAATGGGAATCAGACCTAAACATTTCATTCTCCCCCGAACAATGGAATATCATATTTGAAAACCTACACAAATCTACCAAAACTACCACCATCAGGGAATCTGTCACTAAACTGCTCTATAGATGGTATCTTACCCCTTCCAAACTCAACTCTTTCTACCCTTTAACATCCCCACTCTGTTTCAGAGGCTGCCCCATACATGGGACATTGCTACACATATTCCGGGACTGCCCCCTTCTTAATAACGTTTGGCACAATGCTGAGCTGATGACTGAGCGTATTTCAGGTAGAAAGATCCCACTAACCCCCCAATTGTGCCTTTTATTCTTCCCTATACAAGACATTCCATTAGCAAGTTCCAGACTAATACATACATTATTCAGCTCTATCCACTGGACCATTGCCTCTAATTGGCGCTCATCTAACGTTCCATGGCCTCAGGTTCTCAACCGTATGGCAAATATAAAGCTGTCAGAAAGAATACACCACACGTTATATGACACTATGCATATTTACCAAAATAAATGGACTCTATGGGAAAGTTCATTATTGATGTAATTTCTACCATTGTTATCTTACTCAAGCACATCTACAGATCCCTCTCTGTTGATTTTTTATTGACTTCAAGTCCACTGTGTACATTCTGTCATTTGGTCTGTCATTACCTAAGTCATAATGGATTATCAATTTGTATCTTTTACTTGTACAACTCTTACTACTGTCGACTTTTTGTACTTTGACCTTGTCCATAATAAAAACCGTTTGTAAAAAACAAAAAAAACAAAACGCCTCTTCTTGCAGGCGCTGTTGGATTGGTACCCGCAACTTTCTCTGGGAGTGGGAATTCCTCCTCTGCCAAAGCACGCAAAAGCAGAATGCAGCATTTCTCGAAGCAAGGCCTGTACGTGCTCCATTCTGTGATGGTGGTAACGTTTCCGCCATTTTGTGTTTGTACCGGAGTTCTAAGTACGTTGCCACCCAGTAGTGGTCCTTGACCTTTATGCTTTTTATACGGGTGTCCCTGTTAAAACACTGGAGCATGAAGGCCCCCATTTGCACTAAACTGGAAGCGATGTGGTGGCCTGGCTCCTGCTCATCATCCAGGATAATGTCGTCCTCCTCTCCCCATCCTTGCACAGCAACAGGGATCCCAGAAAGGTTTAAAGCATGCTCTTCTTGCTCCTCCTCATCCGTCCCGGCACCATCCTCCTCTGACTCCTCTTCAGACTCCTGTTGTTGACTTGTCTCAGATAGAGTAGCCCCCCCTGGGAATTCATCCAGCATTGCGACTTCCTCATTTTCCCGCTCCTGCTCCTCCACACCTTGATCAATGACACGATGCAATGCATGCTCCATAAAGAAAGCATAAGGTACCATGTCACTGATGGTGCCATGGCTGTGACTGACTAGTTTGGTGGTCTCCTCAAATGGCCGCAGAAGTTTGCATGCGTCACGCATGAGCAGCCACTGGCGCAGTGAAAAAAAAACAAGCTCCCCAGAACCTGTTCTGCCGCAGAGTTCGTACAGGTAGTCGTTAACTGCACGTTTCTGCTGGAGCAGCCTATCAAGCATATAGAAGGTTGAGTTCCATCGCATCGGGCAATCACAAATAAGACGCCTGACCGGCATATTGTGTCACTGCTGAATGTCAGCAAGGCGAGCCATGGCCGTGTAAGATCTTCTGAAATGGGCCGAGATTTTCCTTGCCTACCGCAAGATGTCCTGGAGCCCAGGGTATTTGACAACAAATTGCTGCATGACCAAGTTTAGGACGTGTGCCATGCATGGCACGTGCTTAATTTTGCCCTGTTTCAATGCGCTAAGCAGATTGGCACCGTTGTCACACACCACTTTACTAACTGTCAAATTGAGCAGTGTTAGCCACTGATCTGCCTGTGAACGCAAAGCTGAAAGGTGTGCCGGGCCAGTGTGGCTATTGGCTTCCAGGCACAGCAGACGCAGCAAAGCATGGCAGCGTCTCAACCTGGCATGTCAAATAGGTTCTGGGGATCTTGGGCGGCGCAGCGGAAGAGATGCTAGCAGCGGAAAAGGAGGACTCAGCTGAGGAGGAGAGTGGGGGATGTAGTAGGAGAAGAATAGCTGGGCCTGTATGCAATCTGTGGCGGTAAATCCAAATCTACACGGGTGCCACGGGTTACATGCTTGACGGCCGTCAGAAGGTTCATCCAGTGGGCAGTAAAAGTTATATACCTTCCCTGCCCGCGTTTGCTAGGCCATGTGTCTGTGGCCAGATGTATCTGGCACGACACTGTGTGTCAGAGATACATTCACTTGCCGTTGAACATGGCCATATAGCTCTGGGATGCCCTTCTGTGAAAAATACTTCCTTCCTGGGACCTTCCATTGTGTTCCATTGGCCACAAATTTTCGAAAGGCCTCCGAGTCCACCAGTTTATATGGCAGTAGTTAGCGGGCTATCAGTTCTGACAAGCCAGACGTCAACCGCTGGGCACGAGGGTTATCCAGCATCATCATTTTTTTACACTCAAACATTTGGTCCACTGAAGCCTACCTTTTTCCAGAAATACATTTGGATGGCATGATGGAAGGTGGAGTGGAGGACAATTGTGAGGAAAGAGGAGAAGGAGAAGTAGAAGATGAGGCTGGATGGTGGGAGCTGAGAGTGTGGCTTTGTGGGTTCCATTGCTCCCACTGGGCTCAGTGATGGCAGCTCATGTGCCTTCTTAAGGCGGTCGTCCCTAGGTGAGTGTTGGGCTTACCGCGACGTATGCGTTGACTGCAAAGATTGCATCTGACAACACTATTGTCAACAGCGGAGCCCTGTGCCGGCATCCTGGGAGCGCCAGATGTGACTGTACATGGCTGATGCCTCGCTCCTGATACATTAGCAGTCTGGTTTGTCCCTCCTGTGCAATGTAAGATCCTCCTGCTTCTCTTCCCTATCTGCTATTCCATATTTCCCTCTGAACTCCCCTGCTCTTCCTCTATTGTGGGCACCCACGTGGCATCACTAGACACATCATCGATGTCACCTTCCCCACCACTATAATTAGAGATCTCGGAGTAGGCAGCAACACCGGAGACCAACCTCCTCCTTGAGCTGATCTGGTTACTGTTGTCAGACTGCTGAGTAGCTGTTGTTGCTACCTCCTCTTCCTGATCCAATGCCAAGAATGGCTGCACATCTGCAATGTCTTGTGATGGATCGGAAAAAAATTTCTGTGACTCAAGCGGAGGGTATATGGTGGTGGTGGAAGTGTCTTTGGGGGTGCACACAGCAGAGAGTGAAGAAGAGGGTGTAGATCAAGAGGATGAGGAGGGTGCAGAAGAGTAAGATTGAGTGAACCACTCAACCAAGTCTGGTGCATCCTTTGACGTAATTGCACGCACCTTCTGCAATTTGCCACTTTGGCTCAAGCCTGTTGCTCCTGCCCTACCTCTACCACCCCCGCGGAAGGGCCTGCCTCTTCCTCTGCCTGTCATTTTTTAAATGACCCTGTGACAAAAGTCTCTAGAGAAGTGTAATATGTATGTGGAAGTGTCAGAAACCATGAAACAGTCTGAGACAGAAGTACAATCCAATCACACTTGTTTATTAATAAAAATAAAAAGGTAAATAGAAAAAAAGCGTAGTCAAGCATAGCCAAAGTTCATTAACCAGATCGGTTAATCAGACAGGCCAGAAGTCAGGGATCCAAGGAGAGCAACTGCAAGCAGGATAAGAAGCCAGGGGGGATGTCAGCAAGCCAGTCTTGAAACAAACAGCAGGAGATGGTTCCTTGTGATGTGACCACTGCGAAGGCAAAGGAAAAAGTGAGCTGGAACACTTTAAATAGGCAGGTCAGACGAGCATCATCGGGAACAGCTGGTAACTGTGGAAAGAGAAGAGAGCTGGCAATTAGCTGACAGCTGAGCGGCCAGCCCAGAGAAGGAAGAAGGGATATAACACCCCGCTTCAATTGGTCGTTTTGGGGGGCCACTGGTCTATCACACCAGTTGTAATACTTTTTTTTTATTGCATTTGTCACTCTTTGTAGTATCGCTGCAGAACCGCTCAGCAGTCACAATGCTGCACAGTGGAAATGCACTATACTATGCTTTCTATATTTGCAAGTATTTTACATGTGTATTAAACCTCTATATACTGCACACCAAATAGTACACCTATACCAGTCCTTAAAAGGACCTTTGTGGACCTAATAGTAGCTAGCTAGTAGCTAGTGAATTGCAGACCGTCCCTGCTCCAAAAAGCAAACTGTCCCTCCCTACACTGAGAAACGACAGCTGCAGAATCGGTCAGCACTCAGCAGCACAGCAGTCAGCAGTGCACCATAATATACTTTGTATATTTGAAAGAAAGTATATTATATGTGTACAACCCTATATACAGTACACCTATACCAGTCCTCAAAAGGACCTTTGTGGACCTAATAGTAATAGCTAGTGATTAAACTGACTGTCCCTGCTCCACACAGCATCCTTTCCCTACACTGACAAAAGACATCTGCAGAATCCGTCGCAGTGCACTCAGCAGCACAGCAGTCAGCAGCACTTTGTATACTTGAAAGAAAGTATATTCTAAGTGCATTACAACCCTATATACTGTATACCTATACCAGTCCTTAAAAGGACTTTTGTGGACCTAATGGTAATAACTAGTAATTAAACTGACTGCTCCACACAGTGTCCTTTCCCTACACTGACAAAAGACAAAATGTAAAATGGCCGCCAGATCAGGTCTATTTATAAGTTAGGGGGAATGTCCAATTGTCCATGTGCTGAAATGTCTCAATTGGCTGTCCTGTACCCCATGATGGATGTGTCATAGGTCAAAGTTCTTCACAATGTAAGCACATATGTCAGAAGCGCCAGAAGTCCGCTGGATTGACCAAAATTTTCAGCGAACCGTAAGGCCATCTCTACTCTTGATATATGGGGGTGGCTTTGAGCGCCGCAGAAGCCTCCCCAATTAGCTGACTCCTCCACATTCCCCCCCTTTTCTGGCCCTTTTGGGTGGAAGGCAGAGGGTCAACTTGGGAATGAGTCAGGCTCCTAGGCCTGCCCACCTCTTGGCTGCCACTTACCCCTGCCTCCTCCTGGCTGCCACGTTCCACAGCCACCTCCTGGCTGAGGTCTTCCTGTGTATGAAAAAGGGACATAGTTTTAGTTTTTGGTTCATCAAACACACAATTTTCAGCTCTTGACTGTTGCAAATTAAATGTTAACAAATAGAAAAGACTATCATTCTGAGCCCAACATTTTTCATTCTTGGCCCAAATATTTTGGCCACTACTGTTTATTGATATGTGAAACACTTTCTAAAATCAGCAATAAGTGAGCATAAATCAAGTTTACATCATTCATTTTTACTCCAAAAATATATACAACAATACTATACCTAACTCAAGCTGGGTTCCTCCACACCTTCATGACTGGAAGGCCCAGGTTGGGCGTTGGAAGCCTCAGCAGGGGTGGAATGAAGCCTAGAAGGACGTGTGGAAGGAAGGGTAGAGAGGGATTCCCTGACCTCAGCCTGGTCTGACAGAAAATGTATCCTCTCATAATACCACAGCCTGGGGACATAAACTTCATTTGTTGCTTCTCCAGTTTTCATGGACTCCAGCACCTTCTTGTGCGCCCTCAGATATGTATTCCTCAGACCACCAATTTTAGTTTTTAAATAGGTGATGTCTGCCCTGGGGACCACCGGCTTCACAAACTCTAGCAGTTTCTCCATCGCTGCCTGCCTCTTTGATTGGTTGCTGTAGTGTGGATGCGTAGCTTGCCACAGACAGGGCAGCTCCCTGTACTTGTTGATGAACAGGGGGAGAAAGCTGTGGTCATTAAACCCATCCATATTATTATCTGCAAGACACAACACAAGACAAACCCTAACGTCAGGCTAAACTCTCCTAATCTTGTCTCAATACAGGCCTCAATCTAGAAGCAGTATAGGCTAGCGATGTACCAAGTTAAAACGGAACCTTCGTTTGAATGTTCCGCGCGTCAGTTTTTCCCTCTGCTCACAGATCGTACGTACAACACACGCGTGTTGCATTTTATATACAGTGTTCATGCGTGAAACTCCGCCCGCCCCTGACGTTCTTTCTAGTCTATTCCCCGCCCCTTCTCTTTCAGTGCAGTGGGGAGAGCACATAGCAGAGACACAGCAGGGGCATGATAATAATTCCACTAACAAGGAGGAGGACGAGGAAAGCCCAGAGCCAGAAATGTCACTATCCCGGAGGAGGAGATTTAAGGCCTCAAATATGTCTTTTGGAGAGATGTTGGAGATGGTGGACATATTGAAGAGGAACGACTATGATGGGAAGTATGGACCTTACCCAAACCCAAATGTCAGAAAAGCCAAGATCATGACTAAAGTTGTGAAGAGTCTTCAGAAGAATTTTGGGGTACGACGATCCAAGGATCAACTAAGAAAACCCTGGTCAGACCTGAAACTGAGGGAGCATAATCAGTACAGAAGGATCAAGCGAGTTCTTCAAAAAAGTAAGTAGTTGTTGTGTGTTCATATTATTATTATTGCTTTTATACTGCTCCATGTGCTTTGATTTAATGTTGTACAGTTTAAAATGGCCATTTTCATGTTCATGAGTTCAATCATTCATAATAAACATTGTTCGTTAGCCCACTCCAAAGACATTGTTTTGGCAAGTTGCACTTGACTACATTTGTTTACACAACTGGTAAGTATTCCAGCTTTAGAAAGTGTCACAAATAATGTTTTCAGCTTTGAACTCTGGCAAAAAACACAATTGTACGACACTTCCAAGCAATGTTTCATATTCCTATTTCTGCTCTCAAATATCAGTGTGCTAAGTATTCCTTTTTTACATTCTCATAGGGGAGAGAAGACTCAGGACGTCTGAGGACACCAGGGACCCCACACCTCCCAAAGAAGGGGAAATATCAAAACCAGAAGCAGAGGAGGAGGAGGAAGGAGAGATTATCGAAATTGGCACCACAACAGGTGAGTTGCGGAGACCATAGTTTCAGGTAAGCTAATCAATGTATGCCTGCATATTTATAATACACAGTGTTTTTTTTTTGGTTTATTTTTAGGTGATGTGGATGTTGTAGAAGAAGAATCACATTTTACCAGTGAAAGTGCCCAGATCCTCATTGAAGAGATAATAGGGTGCAATTGCGATTTAGATAATATCAAGAAAAACATCAATGATGTTCTGCAAAAAATGAAGAACATCATTGAAGTTTTAGGGAGAATCTGAAACACCCAAAACTAGCTAGCATCCATTTTCATTTTTCCAAAACACTTTTATATTTTTAGAAAAGCCAAATTTGGAAGATGCACACAGTGTGTCAACATGTACTATCTCCCATCATGGGGGATCAATGTACGTGTTTTGTGGGTGCAACCCCTTCATTGCTACTAAAGTGGCTGAGATGAAGGGGTTGCACCCCCAAAACACATGCGTTGATACCCCATGATGGGAGATAGCACATGCTGACATTAGGCATGGGAACAGGAGGAAACTGGCCACTTTTTGATTCACAATTTGTGTGCATCTTCCAAATTTGGCTCAGCACAGTTTGTACATACTCATACACTTATTGTCTTCACTTTTCAAAGTTGAACTTTGTAAGATCCTTTGTTCTGTATGTTATGCTTTGATACATGCCTGTTTACACAAAAACACCAAGTTAGAAAAATGTTACCAAAAATAAATGTTTTATATACACCAAAAATGTTGGTTTGTTGTAAAAACCCTTTTCTTAACGCACATGTGAATGTTCTTTGAGTAAAAACTTATCAACAATGTGTGGCTTCCTTTTTCAATGCGCAAAAGATGTATTTGTAGTAAAGTTGTTGTTTTCTGTGGCAATGGGTGTTAAATTCACTTTGCACTCCAAGTGCAGTTCCAGGTGCACCTTTGCAGTGCACTTGTAGTGCATAGTGGATTTGCCTTTAGTAAATAACAACCACAGTGATGTTTAAATTTCCCCAATCATGCCATTTTCATGACTCCACATATATGAGCAATATTTTTGTCAGTAATGCACTACATACATTATCAACAAAAACAAGGTGTGTGTGTGTAGCAGCCCCACAACATAATAAGATTATCTGAAGAAGAGACTGTCATCTCATCTTGCTCTGAAATTGGGTTTGCATTGTTGTAGAAAAAGGCCCAAAAAACCCCAAATAAAACTTATGAGACACCTAAAACAAAGCCAAGCAGTAAATGAAAACAAAGATTATTGGAGTTTCAAAGAAAAATGTATTAAAAAAATGCCTCTCAGACATTGTCTGGCATATCAATGGCCCTCCTACCCACAAAGTACTCCGTATATCTTGATCTGACCTCACGGGCGCTTTGGGGGGGCAAGCCAGGACAAGCAGCTTCAAGGGCCGTGAGGTTGACATTTTCTGGCAAGTCTGCATCAGGCCCAACTGAGGCCACATAGTTTCCTGAGTGTTTTTAAAAAAAATTGTGCAGAACACAGCACTAAAGCACAATATGATTTTGTTTAGATTCCGCCATGTGGATTGGAGTCAAAAATAAGCAGAACCGGCTGGCCATTATCCCGAAAGTGTTCTCCACTACTCTTCTGGCTCTGGCCAGCCGCAAATTAAAGATCCTCTGATCCGGGGTGAGGGTCCTCATCAGGAAAGGCATCATCAGATGATTTGCCAGCGCAAACGCCTCATCCGTGACGAAAACGAAGTGGAGTCCTTCGACATTCTCCTCTGGAGGTGGCAATCCCAGACTGTGACTCTAGAGACGCCAGTAGAACTCCGTCTGTGTGAACACTCCACCATCTGGCATACGCCATTTTTCCCCACGTCCACATACAGGAAGTCATACGTCGCTGACACCACCGCCAACATCACGATACTATTATACCCCTTGTAATTATTATAGTAGGACCCTGAGTTGGGGGGTGGGACGATGCGGACGTGTTTCCCATCAATTGCACCTCCACAATTGGGAAAGTCCCAACGGCTGGCAAAGTGGGAGGCCACAGTCTGCCATTCCTGTGGCGTTGAAGGAAACTGTGGAGTCAAACAAGAAAAAAAATTGTCGATTTGCACATGAACATTGCAAGCAGATTAGACACAAACATTTTTGGCCAAGATCAGTATAACATTTTTGTAAATGAGTATTTAAAGCCTAAAGTATAAGGTCCCCTTATAGGATTCCTCACCCCCCCATCTGATGGCCCATTGCAAAAAATTAAGGGGGGGGGGGTGTTTTGGACAGGTAACCCTCTCTACTTCATTCAGAGCTGAATGCAGAAATAATGTGTGATACTTTGGCCAGCCCCTCCTTACTTACACTATTGGCAGCCCACTGGACAGGTAAGAAGTGTCATAATGCAAAAAAAGGAACACATGGAAGCACATTTTGACATTCTGCTATTACCTATCAAGATAATAATAGGAGAAAAAAAAAACGTTAAACTGTAGCATTTGAAAATATTGAGGCAGGCCCTCGCACTACATGCTTTGGTGAATTCATCCATAAATCTGACCAGAAAAAGGTAGGTATAGTGTGTATTGGGTTTGGCAAAGTCAGCAGATAGAGGATTGCCATCTGCTGACCTAGCAGTTGGGGGTCCTAATAAGTTTGGCCCACCAAAAAAAACTCTGGCACTCTGCATGAATTTAAGCACACACATAACATTTGTACTCATTTTAGGGGGTGTTTAGGGGAAAGCAATACTATGGAGCTGACAAAATACATTGCTAAGTGACTAGGCTATATGTTTATGGGCCCAGAAGAGCATGCTGGGGAAGGTAGTGAAGGTAAATATGCATGAAGGACAAAAAAGGAACTTGAAAAGCTTCCAGCATGCAGGAGGACAAAGGGGCACAGCATATCAATTACAGCATATTGCAATCATGGTAATTAGTGAATGAGGAAAGAAATCCAATAGATTAGCAAACATTTAATACATAGAATGTGATGTTAAAGGAGAAAACTTACCTTAATATAGTCCTTCTGCAGGACCTGAATGATGGCAGAACAGGTCTCTGGAATAATGATTCCCAGAGCCTGGGGGGAGATGCCTGTCGAGAACTTCAGGTCCTGAAGACTTAGAAACATGGTTTAAACAGGTTGGCTGGTCAGAATGGATAACAGAAAGCAGCGATAAACAGCAATGCCTGAAAGAACGAACTAAAAACCAGAAATGACCGGACAATAAACACTGTAAATCAAAGCGTACTATATAGCAAGATACAGTCCACAATGTCCAACAAATGCGAACTGGCTACACGCACTGATAATCAGATACGCACCAACAAGCACAAACTTAAGAGCAGTAATGATCTGAAGCACAAATCTGAAAAGTGCGAATCGTTTCTTACCAAACTTCTACTAACACGCGATAAACATGAGATCAGTAAAAGGAGCCCAAAGGGTGCCAGACGTGGCGCTGAACTTCCCTTTTCTAGTCCCGCCGTACGCGGCTTAGGCCGCGTACACACGGGCGGACTGTTCGCTCAACTTTGTCCGCTGAAGAGTGTTTCAGCGGACAGTCTGCTCGTGTGTGGGGCTTCAGCGGACAGTTTCAGCGGACAGTTTGACGAACAAAGTTTTTCGGAAATTCTGAAAAACTGTCCGCTGAAACTTGGTTTGAGCGGACAGTCCGCCCGTGTGTAGGCCACTTTCGAAATGAGCGGACTTTTCCCGCCCGGAGAAAAGTCCGCTCATTTCGAGCGGGTATTCAGGTAGGCGGGGCCCGCGAAGGAGACGTCGCTGGCCCCGCCGCCTGGTATGGACTTAAAGGGGAACCCCAACGCCGAAAAAAATCGGTGTGGGGGTTCTCCCCAAGTCCACAACAGACCCTTGTCCGAGCACGCTACCCGGCCGGCCAGGAAAGGGGGGCGAGCGAGCGCCCCCCCTCCTGAGCCGTACCAGGCCGCGTGCCCTCAACATGGGGGGTGCCTTGGGGAAGGGGGGGGCCGCGCGGCCCCCCCCACCCCAAAGCACCTTGTCCCCATGTTGATGAGGACAAGGGCCTCTTCCCGACAACCCTGGCCGTTGGTTGTCAGGGTCTGCGGGCGGGGGGCTTATCGGAATCCGGGAGCCCCCTTTAATAAGGGGGCCCCCGGATACCGGCCCCCCACCCTATGTGAATGAGTATGGGGTACAATGTACCCCTACCCATTCACCTGTAAAATAAAAGTACCAAAAAAAAAACACAACACACGAGAAAAAATATTTTATTGCACAGCTCCGGGGGTCTTCCGTCTTCAGGGGTCTTCTCGCCGGACTCCTCCGCTATCTTCTTGTAGCTCTTTTGCTAGCGGAGGAGTCTGGCTTTCTTCCTCGCCGCTGGCCTCTTCTCCCGACTTTGGGGGTCTTGTCCCCATCTTCGGTTCTTCTGCCGGGCCACCGCGCCTTCTTATAGCTCTTTTACAGGCGGTGGCCCGGTCTTCTGTCGCCGCCCCTGCCCGTTCTTCTTCTTCTTCTCCAGGAGATGTTGACACGACGCTCTCTCCGGCCACAATGCCAGGGCCGCGCTCCGCGGCCACTTATATAGGGACAATGGGGCGGTGTCACATGGCTTTATGTCACATGGGTTGGTCACATGGGTTGATGTCACATGGGGACTATGACATCGTAAGGGGGCGGGGTCACCATGTGACCAACCCATATGACATAAAGCCATGTGACACCGCCCCATTGTTCCTATATAAGTGGCCGCGCAGTGCATCCCTGGCATTGTGGCCGGAGAGATCGTCGCGTCAACATCTCCTGGAGAAGAAGAAGAAGAACGGAAGGCGGCGGCGACAGAAGACCGGGCCACCGCCTGTAAAAGAGCTATAAGAAGGTGCGGTGGCCCGGCAGAAGAACCGAAGACGGGGACAAGAGCCCCGAAGTCGGGAGAAGAGGCCGGCGGCGAGGAAGAAAGCCGGACTCCTCCGCTAGCAAAAGAGCTACAAGAAGATAGCGGAGGAGTCCGGCGAGAAGACCCACGAAGACGGAAGACCCCCGGAGCTGTGCAATAAAATATTTTATCTCGTGTGTTGTGTTTTTTTTTGGTACTTTTATTTTACAGGTGAATGGGTAGGGGTACATTGTACCCCATACTCATTCACATAGGGTGGGGGGCCGGTATCCGGGGGCCCCCTTATTAAAGGGGGCTCCCGGATTCCGATAAGCCCCCCGCCCGCAGACCCCGACAACCAACGGCCAGGGTTGTCGGGAAGAGGCCCTTGTCCTCATCAACATGGGGACAAGGTGCTTTGGGGTGGGGGGGCCGCGCGGCCCCCCCTTCCCCAAGGCACCCCCCCATGTTGAGGGCACGCGGCCTGGTACGGCTCAGGAGGGGGGGGCGCTCGCTCGCCCCCCTTTCCTGGCCGGCTGGGTAGCGTGCTCGGACAAGGGTCTGTTGTGGACTTGGGGGGACCCCCACACCGATTTTTTTCGGCGTTGGGGTTCCCCTTTAAGTCCATACCAGGCGGCGGGGTCAGCGACATCTCCTTCGCGGGCCCCGCCTACCTGGAGACGCGCTCGAAATGAGCGGACTTTCCTCCGCGTGTGTGGGCGAGTCCGTTCATTTCAAAAGTAGGGCGGATAGTATGGCGGACTTAGTCCGCCGTATTAGTCCGCTCAAAAAGTGCCGTGTGTGGGCAAGTCCGTTCATTCCAAAGTATGACGGACTGTCTGTCGGATTGTCTGACGAACTTAGTTGGCCAGACAATCCGCCCGTGTGTACGCGGCCTAAGTCTTTGACTGCATTCAGAAAAGAAGACTTCCATGCCCAGTAATTCTCGGGGCTGTCATCGAAATTGAGAAAGCCTGAATTAACCATTTCTTTACGGATAAGATATTTAGGGACATCTTGTGTGCACTGGTGTTTGGGTTGCTGTAGTGAGGATTCACTTGGCCTGTTCCTATATGTCTCTAATGGTTTATCTTTAATTGTTTGGGCACTGCTGACTTTGTGGGTTTGTTTTCGTACACTCAGGGGTTCTGCTGGTTCTGGTTTAAATTCAGCTGACTCTGGATTGGGAAACTGTTTTGTTGCATTCCTGTTTAAAAGTTCTTGGACATACTGCATTGTATGTTCTTCGAAGGAACAGGGTTTCTCTGGCACATCTGGGCCTTTGTGGATAGACCCAGTTCCAGACCGCTCAATATCAGCATAAGGTGCGGCCTCTGCTGCTTCAGGGGCGGCTGCACACTGACGCTGAAGTATATGCAACTTTGCTTCCTGTCCTGATCTTTCTTTCATAATGGCAGCCTCTGTCGTGGCAAATTCTAGCTGAACATGAGCTGCCTCTGCTTTGACCCGAGCTCTGACTAAAAGGGCACTTGCTGATGAAATCTGACTGGACCTTGTTGATTTAGACGAGTGCGAGCGTGTATGGTCTTGCTGGACACTTGGCATGCTCTCCCTGCCTTGATGTGTCCCGGGTAGCTGATCTTCAGCCTTATACTGTCTTCCTGATCTTAGACTCATCCTGTCTGTGCAGAGACTAATATCTCCAGGCTTCTTGTGCTTCACCTTTTCACTGTTCCGCTCTCAAAACACTGACTATGTGCGCCGTTCTAAACGGACAGCTAAACACTTGTCAGAGACTCCAGTAAACGGAAGCCCAATGCTTGATTTGTCTACCGAAGTAATCCAACTTTATTTTACTTCTTTTTTTATTTGTGAAACTGCAATACAATACAATGACAAGATATCAGTACACATAGAAGAACTAGTCTAGGATAAATGACAGATGACACAACAGAAAGGCACTTACAGGTGATGATGTCTCAAGCCCCTTGGGAGAGAAACAGACATGCTGCCTCCATGTAGAATGACAATCTAAAATGGAAGAAGAGCTTCCTGAACCAAAGGTCACTTCCTGTCTGAGAAATTAACTTAACTAGAGATAAAACTGCTACAGAGACTTTGGCCACTAGATGGCAGTGGTAAACTACACATTCTATATAAGTAATTATAACTACATTATCCTGTAAAGGCAGCACACACACTATACACCATGGTGGCCATGATTGTCTTGGGTGGAATTGCCAGTCCTTTGTTGGCCATTGCCCTGACATTGGCTGATGTTCTTAATAAAGCCCCTTGTGATATTTCTGCTACACTTAGTCTGGTGCACTGTGTTGTCTTTCCATTTGTCTTCCAGAGAATTGTTTCACTTTAAATGGAGCTGCCACTAGTGTTACCATAGCACTCAATTGGACTTCATGAACTCCATATCTGATTATCCAGGACTTTTGTTCTATATATATTTTATGCATATTTTATGACATTTCTTTCTCCCCCCAAGGTTTGTCTTCTGTACCAACCTTTGCTCTATCCTCCTTTTGTCTGTATATAGAAGGATATGGGGGCCACAAAGAGGATTTTAATGTCTGTGTACCCTACATTTACTCTGGTGTTGAGATATAATTAAAAACGTATATACATCCCAGATATGGAGACCACAGTGAGAAGTCCTACGTGTGAAGATCAGAGGTCCTTTTCAAAACCTCCAGAGATGAAACCCTGAAGAAATGGCTTGAAGTTAAAGGCCTCATTGAGGCCCTGGGGCAAAGTGGAATTCAGATCAGAGATCCAACACAGTTCATGCCGGAGGAGGGACTTGTTGAAGTCCCCACAACATGGACTGGAGTGGACTCGATCCAGGGCCAAGAAGGACACTCGGGGTAGCAGCCAGCATGGACATATATTCAGGGTCACTTTGTCTCATACTTTGTATGTGGTGATAGATATACAACAAATAGACTACCCCTGACGTTTGACAATTGGCAAAATGTTTAGGGATAAACATGCAGTCATTGAGTAGTCACAAATGCATACTCGGGTCAATAATTTGGCAGTGTGAACAGGAGCCACAGGGAAAGGTTCCAAGTACTTTACTCACTCTGCGCCAACTGGTCACCCATGGAGGATATCCACCTGTATGTGATTGGGGGAGCCGGAGAAACAGATGGACCCACTGTGGGATCTGAAGTTACAAGAGGAAAAAATTGAGTATTGAATTGTGAGTAGCCAGGAACTCGGCACAGATATCTTACCAAGAAAGTCCCCGAGATATAAAACACTTTCTGTTGGTTTATCACTTTGAAATCCACTACAAATGAAATGTTGGATGTGGTTGGTCTGACGCACCCGGTTTTATTCTTGAAAAAAAGGAAACAAGAGTTTTGCTAAATATAATCTTCTTCCTGTTCGAGTTTTCTGTAAATATATAACTTCTCATTATTTCACACAGACCAGATACCCCGACTGCAGCGATGTGCCCCCTGCGTGTCATCCTCCTGTGCCCTCTCCGTGTCATCCTCTTGTGGACTCTTCTCTGTGCAGGCACAGGTATGTAAGAACATTATATTGTTTTAACATTAATGTTTAAACTTTTTTTATATTCTTTTGTATGCCAGTTTTAAAAATTATTGAATAGAAAAATGCATAAAATTGTAAAAATAATTATTTATCTCATCAGTAAATAAGTTGGCCATGCTTTGTGTCAGGGATGTAATGTGTCGTTATAAAGTGGAATAAAATGTGTACTTTGTATCTCCAGTCACACTCCTTCCATGAAAACTAACATTTAGTGTTGGGTGAACACTGGCTGTTCGCCCGTTCGAGCACCCAAATTATTGGGGCGTTCGACCATTTGTTGGGTCCGCAGAATGACCACAATGCACTGCACCTCCGCACAGTACATTGGAAGCCCTGATTGGCTTAAGCAATGAAAGCTTTGCCCAATCAGGGCACAGAGCACTGTCAGAGCCACGATTGCAGAAAGTAATGATGACTCTATCCAATCATAGCTCATTGCTCTTAGTCCCGCTCCACACACAAAAAATATTCTCCCCATAGTGGTCATTTTCAGTGTGATATTGGCATGGAGAGAGATAGAATAGGGCTCTGTTCAGTGCTACTAGACAGTTAGTAGAGATGAGCCGAACACCCCCCTCGGTTCGGTTCGCAGCAGAACATGTGAACAAGCAAAAGATTTTTTCAAACATTTTTGCGAACACCATTAAAGTCTATGGGACAGGAACATGAAAAATCACTTTCTAAGTGCTAATTTTTAAGGCTTATGAGCAAGTTATTGCCATAAAAAGTGTTTGGGGCCCCGGGTCCTGCCCCAGGGAACATGTATCAATGCAAAACAAAAGTTTTAAAATGCCCGTTTTTTCGGGAGCAGTGATTTTAATAATGATTAAAGTGAAACAATAAAAATGTAACCACTTGCCGACCGCCTCACGCCGATGTACGTCATCAGAATGGCACGGGCAGGCATAAGCACATATATGTACGTCCTTTGCCTCCCGCGGGTCGGGGGCCCGATCGGGCCCCCGCCCGGTGCCTGCGGCGGTCGGTTTTCGTTCGGGAGCGATCCCGGACGAGGGGACGGCCATTCATTCATGGCCACCCCCTCGCGATCGCTCCCGACGAATGGAAATCCCCGGTGACATCACTTCCTCTCCTGTAATGTAAACACAGGAGAGGAAGTGATGTATTCTCTCCTCCGTGTCGGTATTTTTCGTTCCGACACGGAGGAGAGCGGATCAGTGAGTTGCACCAACACATCCCACACACAGTAGAACATGCCAGGCACACTCACACCCCCCCTTTACCCCCCGATCACCCCCCCAATTACCCCTGCCCCCCAGTCACAGTGACACCAATGTCATTTTTTTTTTTTTTTTTTTTTTTTTTGCATTGGTGTCATTTGTGACTGTAATAACTGTTAGGGCAGTTAGGGTTAGCCCCCTTTAGTTCTAATGTACCCCCCTAACCCCCCCAATAAAGGTTTAACCCCGTGATCACCCCCCGTCGCCAGTGTCACTAAGGCTGGGTTCACATTGCAGCGGTTTATGAGAACGAATGTGATTCGCACCGCACTGCAGTGCAAATCACATCCGATCTCTGTGCGATTCGAGTTCAGCCATTCGCCGCACCCGCCGCACCCGCCACACCCGCCGCACCCGCCGCAAATTCGCACGGGACCCTTTTTTTGGCCCGCAGCAGAATCGGATCGCATGGGTGTTCACACCATGCGATCCGAGTTTGCAGATCGCACTGCGATATGCGAACTGATCTGGGGGTGTCAGTAACATTTCACTGACACTCCCAGCAGTTCGCATAGGGCAGTGTGAACTGCCGCCGGGAGGCATGCGATGCGGGAACCCGCCGCGGATTCGCGGCGTTTCCGCATCGCTCCAGTGTGAACCCAGCCTAATAAGCGATCATTTTTCTGATCGCCGTATTAGTGTCACAGGTGACGCTAGTTAGGCAGGTAGGTATTTAGGTTCGCCGCAGCTTTTTATAGCGCTAGGGACCCCCATATACTACCGCATAAAGCCCCCTGATTGCCCCCTAGTTAACCCTTTCACCAGTGATCACCATATAACTGTTACAGGTGACGCTGGTTGGTTAGTTATTTTTTTATAGTTTCAGGGCACCCGCCATTTATTACCTAATAAAGGTTTAACCCCCTGATCACCCGGCAGGTGTCATTTGTGACTAATAACTGTTAGGGCAGTTAGGGTTAGCCCCCTTTAGTTCTAAGGTACCCCCCTAACCCCCCCAATAAAGGTTTAACCCCGTGATCACCCCCCGTCGCCAGTGTCACTAAGGCTGGGTTCACATTGCAGCGGTTTATGAGAACGGATGTGATTCGCACCGCACTGCAGTGCAAATCACATCCGATCTCTGTGCGATTCGAGTTCAGCTATACAGATAGTATGGCTGAATTCGTGTCGCACCCGCCGCAAACTCGCACGGGACCCTTTTTTTGGTCCGCAGCAGAATCGGATCGCATGGGTGTTCACACCATGCGATCCAAGTTTGCAGATCGCACTGCGATATGCGAACTGATCTGGGGGTGTCATTAACATTTCACTGACACTCCCAGCAGTTCGCATAGGGCAGTGTGAACTGCCGCCGGGAGGCATGCGATGCGGGAACCCGCCGCGCATTCGTGGCGTTCCCGCATCGCTCCAGTGTGAACCCAGCCTAATAAGCGATCGTTTTTCTGATCGCTGTATTAGTGTCACAGGTGACGCTAGTTAGGCAGGTAGGTATTTAGGTTCGCCGCAGCTTTTTATAGCGCCAGGGACCCCCATATACTACCGCATAAAGCCCCCTGATTGCCCCCTAGTTAACCCTTTCACCAGTGATCACCATATAACTGTTACAGGTGACGCTGGTTGGTTAGTTATTTTTTTATAGTTTCAGGGCACCCGCCATTTATTACCTAGTCTCACTAGTGTACCCCTAAATTTAGGGGTGTCTACTTTCTAAAATGGGGTCATTTGGGGGGGGGGGGTTTGTGCCATCTTGGCATTTTATGGCCTTCAAAACTGTAACGCCCTTAGAAAGCCTGAAGGCGGTGCTTGGTTTTTGGGGCCCCGTACGCGGCTAGGCTCCCAAAAAGTCCCACATATGTGGTATCCCCGTACTCAGGAGAAGCAGCAGAATTTATTTTGGGGTGTCATTTCACATATGCCCATGGCATGCGTGAGCAATATATCATTTAGTGACAACTTTGTGAAAAAAAAAAAAAGTTTGTAATTTTCCCGCAACTTGTGGCAAAATATAAAATATTCCATGGACTCAACATGCCTCTCAGCAAATAGCTTGGGGTGTCTACTTTCTAAAATGGGGTCATTTGTGGGGGTTTTGTGCCATCTTGGCATTTTATGGCCTTCAAAACTGTAATAGGTAGTGAGAAGTGAACTCAAAAAATTACGCCCTTAGAAAGCCTGAAGGCGGTGCTTGGTTTTCGGGGCCCCGTACGCGGCTAGGCTCCCAAAAAGTCCCACATATGTGGTATCCCCGTACTCAGGAGAAGCAGCAGAATTTATTTTGGGGTGTCATTTCACATATGCCCATGGCATGCATGAGCAATATATCATTTAGTGACAACTTTGTGAAAAAAAAAAAAAAAAAAAAAAAAGTTTGTAATTTTCCCGCAACTTGTGGCAAAATATAAAATATTCCATGGACTCAACATGCCTCTCAGCAAATAGCTTGGGGTGTCTACTTTCTAAAATGGGGTCATTTGTGGGGGTTTTGTGCCATCTTGGCATTTTATGGCCTTCAAAACTGTAATAGGTAGTGAGGCGTGAAATCAAAAATTGACGCCCTTAGAAAGCCTGAAGGCGGTGCTTGGTTTTCGGGGCCCTGTACGCGGCTAGGCTCCCAAAAAGTCCCACATATGTGGTATCCCCGTACTCAGGAGAAGCAGCAGAATTTATTTTGGGGTGTCATTTCACATACGCCCATAGCATGTGTGAGCAATATATCATTTAGTGACAACTTTGTGTAAAAAAAAAAAAAAAATTTTTTTTTTGTCATTATTCAATCGCTTGAGGCAAAAAAATAAAATATTCAATGGGCTCAACATGCCTCTTATCAATTTCCTTAGGGGGTCTACTTTCCAAAATGGGGTCATTTGGGGGGGTTTTGTACTGCCCTGTCATTTTAGCACCTCAAGAAATGAGATAGGCAGTCGTAAACTAAAAGCTGCGTAAATTCCAGAAAACGTACCTTAGTTTGTAGATGTGACAACTTTTGCGCAAACCAATAAATATACAATTATTGACTTTTTTTTTACCAAAGACATGTGGCTGAATACATTTTGTCCTAAATGTATGACTAAAATTGAGTTTATTGGATTTTTCTAATAACAAAAAGTAGAAAATATCATTTTTTTTCAAAATTTGCGGTCTTTTTACGTTTATATCGCAAAAAATAAAAATCGCAGAGGCAATCAAATACCATCAAAAGAAAGCTCTATTTGTGGGAAGAAAAGGACGCAAATTTTGTTTGGGTACAACATTGCATGACCGCGCAATTACCAGTTAAAGCAGCGCAGTGCCAAAGTGTAAAAAGACCTCTGGTCATTTACCAGCAAAATGGTCCGGTCTGAAAGTGGGTAATATTCCTTTAAATATCACTGCTGATGAAGTCCTGCCCACTGGAACGATACACGTGCAGGGGAATCCACACCATGTCGGCTGCAGACACCTCTCATTCATTTCATTTTATCACTGGTCACCAAGCGTTTGACCGCATGCTGTTCATCCAGGCGCTAGGATTTTAGTGCCTCGTATGTAAGTGTATCTTTTTAACTTCTTAATAAATGTATACCTATAAGCAGAGAGCACTATATATTCTTTATTGATTTTACATGATACGGTGCAACACTGCCCCCTGTTGAGTTGGAAGGTAAAGCTGGCTTTCTTGAAGTTGTGTGATCTAAACGACTCAGGATCTCCACAGAGACAATCAGCATACACTACTCCCAGTGTGGGAAGGATTAACTGACCTGACTGTGTAAACAGGGGTCCATTGAACAAGTCTCCAACATCAGGCGAGGTAGCTGTTTTTGGTACTTTGAGAGTACCGAAGGATCCGGGTTGGAGCCCCAGGAACGCCAGGCTTGCTAGCTATTCGCTGCGGTGGGAGGATCGTAATTACCCAGGCTGGGTGACAAGCTATTATTTTCTGAGAAGCTGGTAAGCCTTCATTCTGTATGGTGGCCGAGTCGCAGGGTGTTGCTTCTGGAAGATTTTTTACAGGGTCTATTTTTCAAAGTGGCGTTTGGGAACCTGCCACTGAGGAACCGCACATTCCACAAACTCACAGAAGGGGGCAGAGTCTACCAACTGAAAAGGCAGCAGTTGAAGTGCTAGCAATTTAGCCAAGCTAGCATTCAACCCCTGGGCATGTGGATGGCTGGGAGTGAACTTCTTTTGATGGTGTAGCAGCTGGGGCAGGGAAATTTGCCTGGTACAATCGGACGTCAGTGTTTGCCCGCAAGTACTTGGCTGTGACACACCTAATTCTATACCTTCATTCCTCTCAATGCAGGTTTCAGAGAGGACTGAAGGTCTAGTGGGGTTGGAGATCCGAGCTGATGAGGAGCAAGGAGAGGTCCGCTTTGTTCTTTGGTGTGGGTCTTTTAGGCAGTTCGACATATGTCTGGTTAAGCATGTGAAGCCCAGGCGGCTGATGTTTTGGCCATACGAGATGAATTTGAGACACATGTTGCAAATAGCAGCGGTACGATCTGATGATCTCGTCTCAAAAAAGGCCCACACCAAAGAACTTTTGGAATAACACACACAGGCAGCGCCCTGCACATGTGGAGCTCTGCGGTGTGATGCAGTCGGTGTACTGCCCTTAAACTGGCCCCCTAGAGGGCATCCTGCCTCATTGGAGATGTGCCTCCTCATCCTCTCTACTATCAGGCCCCCACGTGGAGTCAGTGACCTCATCATCTCCTCCCTCCTCATCACTGGAGCAAACCTGGCAGTATGCTGCAGCTAGGGGAACATGACTGCCAGATTGCTGTCCTTCTTGGGCACCCCCTCTCTCTGGGATCACGTTACTGCCTTCCTCTAGCTGGGTACCATCATCAGAGCCTTTAAAACTCTGGGCGTCCTCCTGGAGCATGTACTCAACACTGTGGTCAAACAGTTCGGGGGACTCCTCTAGAGGACATGGTGGTGCTAGGGAAGGAGTGACTGATGCCATTGAGCCAAGGGAAGAGGCTGCATTGGCAGCTGCTTTGCCAGACAAAGTACCCTGAGCCTGGGTGAGAGAGGATAAGGAGGAAGAGGACAGCTTGGTCATCCACTCTACTAAGTCTTCTGCATGTTGCGGCTCAACATGGCCAGCTGCCGAAAAAAGGACAAGCTTGTCCCATGGCCACGTGCTGATGAGGATGCACTGTGTCCATGACCAGCACTGTTGCCTCTAGACACAGAGTCTGCTTGCCCTCTTTTATTGGCTTGTGACTGTCTGCCTCTCCTTGTTGGCCTTCTAGACATACAGTACTAATGGCCTGCAGGGAGATGTAGCTACACAAATCTGGGATGCATATACTGATTATACTGCAGCTAGCAGAATAAATTGCCTACCTGTAGTATTATTAGTAGGAGAACACCAGAAATTGTCTTCAGGTAGCTTTATGTGCACACTGTGCAGAGTACATCAACTATAAATACTGCAGTTGCCTGCCTGCGGTATAGGATCAGAAGAACACCAGCCATTGGGGTAGCTTTAAGTGCACACTGTGCAGAGTACACAGTAACCCAACTGTAATTACTGCAGCTGCCTGACTGTGGTATAGGATCAGAAGAACACCAGCAATTGGGGTAGATATATATATATATTTGCACACACACACACAACACCTAGGATGCATATATATATATATACACAATACACTGACTGCAGCTAACTGACTCACCTCCTGCCTGCTCTAACTTAAATGAAATGACACTGTCTATCTCTCTATCAGCACGCCAGAACACACTACACAAGGCCGACTTCCAGGCAGCCTTATATAGTGTGGGGCATGTAATAAACCCCCTGAGCCATATTTGGCCACAACTACTCTGTCTTTGGTCAATTGCGGCTCACTGTGCATACAGCGCTGTGATTGGCCAAGCATGCGGGTCATAGTGCATGCTTGGCCAATCATCGGGCAGCAATGCACTGCGATGCTGCAATGAATTATGGGTCGTGACGTGCCACTCTAATTTGGCGCGTACATCCCATAACATTCGCAATTCGACGAATGGTCAAACAGCTCATCCCTAGTAAATAATGTCATGAGAAGACAAGAATAGATCAGTATTTAAGTAGTTAGAGGTATATATATATATATATTTGTTTATATGCTGTTAAGTTAGTTTAGTGTAGTCTCAGTCACATTAATAAGTATTAGTATATAGTTATTTAATGTAGTTAAAGTTGGTAATATGTGTTTATATAGTAGATGTTTGGTTATATGACATTACATGATCAGTAGTATAGAGTGTTACATGTGGGCTTGTCAATCAAACTCCATACGACTCTCTGAGTTAGTATCTTCTTTTGGATAACATATTACTGAAGTTAGCAGAAATGAATGTGTGCCATACAAGGTTCTAAGTTTGTGTGAGGTGATGACGTTCCTATGTTAACATATAAAGTGAAGGCTTCCAGATTGAAATATGGAGGAACACACACACACACACACACGGAGAGATGACACTGACATATTTACACAAAGACACTTTGATAAGTTGGGACAGCTGAATTCTGCCAGAAGTCTAAAGCCTCGTACACACGATCGGACTTCCAGCTGACTTTACCGTGGATTTTGGTCCGAAGGGCATTGAAGGGCGTGAACTTGTTCTGCATACACACGGCACAACATTTTCAGCCAACATTCACCAAACCACGTGGTTTTTCGGCTCTTTACGTCACACTTTGGGCAAATTCTAGCCAAGATCCTTGTGACCAGATTAAAACACCTAATCCCGCTCATTGTTCACCCAGACCAGACAGGGTTCATTACGGGCCGAGAGGCTAGGGACAACTCCATTAGGGCAATTCACCTCGTCCATTGGGCACGTACCTCTCCTGACCCCCCCCACTACCTGATCCTGTCCGCCGATGCAGAGAAGGCCTTCGATCGAGTGGACTGGACATACTTACGCGCGGTGTTGGAGGCTCTCGGTTTACGTACATTTTTTCTTCATTGTTGGTCTTTTTTATTAATGGTGATAAAAAAAAAAAAAACACAGAGGTGATCAAATACCACCAAAAGAAAGCTCTATTTCTTTAATCGTGCATCATGGGACACAGAGCCATAGTAGTTACTATGTAAGTTATAGTCCACCTTCAGATGCTGGACACTTGCACACCCTAAACAGGAAGTTGCCTCCCTATATAACTCCTCCCACTACTGGGAGTCCTCCGTTTTTTCGCCAGTGTCTAAGGTGTTGGCCACGAGAAAAAAAGATGTGCTGTGCTGAGCTCCTCTGGAGCAATCCTTGCTGGGGCTAGCTATGCAGCCGGATCCATTCATAATATCTTTTAGGCCAAATTGAATAGTACCCGTGCCTCATGTCGGAAGAAACAAGGTTTTACCTGTAAACACTCCTCTTTTGAGAGAGCTGGATTCCGGGATTCAGTACTTTTGGTATTAAGGCCATAAAGTATTACTGGCGGGATGCTATTACAGGTCCAGGAATGTGGGTTCCCCGAGGGTCCATGACTCCTGAATGTTTGTTAACGAAACCCACTGTGAAGGGTGAAGATTGGGTCTGTTGGTTCTACCACAGAAATCCCTGCGGCAGGAAAGGTAAGTGGAGATTTTCTAAGGAATTTTTTTTTAATTTTCTTATGAAAGGTCTCCTTTAAAGTAAATGTTATCATGCCTAAGTGTCACCACTGGGGGCTGTATGGAGCACGTACCTTCTCATGCTTTGCTCCGGCAGATAACCGGTAATTTTGGGGGTTTTGCTTCCTCCTGACACCCCCACCTAGGCTGAACTCTTCCCCTCTTCATGAGGCTGCATATAAGGGAGAACTGAAAATGATCGGCAATGCCGTTTTTCTTTCACTGCCCCTACTCGGTGGAGGTTCTTAGGTCTCCTCCACGCCATCCCTCCCTCACAAGTCAATCCTGGCAGATCGGAGGCCTGTGCTTGCACAGGAAAACTTTTTTTTAGAGAGAGAGGGCGGAGCGATGCGAGGTGGGGGTGGGGCTTATTATGGCATTGGCATCCTCTAACGCGGTACTGTGTGTGATTAAAAAAAGCACTCCATTTGTGATGGCTGCAAAATTGTCAGAGAGACACAAGAGCAAAGAGGAGCATGAAAGAGGTTTTGGGGACACAGGCATTTCCTATTTGACACATTTACTATTTGCATCAGGCTGAGCATTAATAGCAGCGGCAGTGGCTGGAATATTTGCTCAAGTGGTGGATGTGATTTCTTCTGGTAGTACCTCTGCTTTGTGCATCGGGCTAAGGTCAGAAGGGGGGTTGAAACACTCCCAAAAAAGAGCTAAAAGGGGTCTCCTTCAAGCTCTGGAAAGCTTACTCATGTCTACAAATGGCATCCTCCCCGAGAGATGGTGGCTGGTCAGAGTGAGCATCGGGGCCATCAAATGTTTGCACCTGTTTTCAACACTGCAGCCCCTGTTTATTTTACTAAAAATATATTTTTTCCTCAGCCATGATTGGTTTAAAAAAAAAAGTTTAGTGACTTTAATCGCATCCCAGTATGGGTCAAAATGCGACAGGTTCTCTTCCATTGCCCAAGGCCCTCAAACTGAGCTACTAGGGGCGGGAGAAGATGAATTTCCTCAGGGGACCATGGTGAGGCTGATGACTCCTCTTCTGAGATGTCAAATGTGGGAGAGTCTCAGCTGTTTCAATCTCTTTTCAATTTCTTGCTAAATGGTCCGCTCCACATTTATGTACCCTTAACTGAGTGTTTGGGTTCACTAAAGCCTCCTCAAGCTGCGCACGCCTTTCCTGTCCATTCATTGCTGGAAAAGATTTTTTGTATCTGAGAGGATCACCCAGATAAACATTATTTTCCCTCCTAAAAAGTTTTCACACTTTATCCTATGGTGGAGGAAATTCACTAAGTAGGGTATACCAGCAACCCTGAGTTTACTTCCTCTTTCATTCCCTGCAAAGGCAAAGCATAATGGACTACTATGCATCTCATAGTAGTCCATTATGTGTCACTTACCTGACACAGGAGCCAGCGATGTCAACGCTGTCCCCTGTAGTCCGGCGCATCCATCTTCTCGTGGGGTCTCGCTGCTCCGCCGCTGTCATTCGGCGAAGCCGCGATGACGTCACTCCCGTGCATGCGCATGGGAGCCGACATGCACGGCATCTTCGTTGTTGACAGTGCCGCGCTCAGTGCGCCTGCGTGCCGCTGACAACGGTGCCTGTCTTTCGGCAAATATCTCCTAAACGGCTTACCTGTAGGTCAAAGTGTGTTGTAAGGGTTTACAACCACTTTAACGCTGCTATATCCTCTGTGAATAAGAGTTTGACTTGTCTGGCAGACAATACTCAAATACTTAGAGATCCAACAGATAAAAAGTTGTAATTCCTATTAAAAGAGAAAAAAAAAAAACACTTTTCTCTGACAGATTGAGTGTCTCAGCCTGCACTGACAATAATTGCTTAACCGTTCAGAGACCAGTTTAAGCAGGTGTTCAAGGTTATCCTGCTCAGCAGGCCCAGGATCTGGTAGCTTTATGTTTGCAATAGTTGCTTTGAGAGATTCTATCCTTCAGGCCTTGCGCCCTTTGCTAAGCACCATGACAAAAGTCTTCCTTTTGCGGTGAAAAAGGTATTTAGGGATGTTTTGGATAATACATCCAAAGAAATTCTAGTGGAAATTGTACCCCTTTTGCCATTTAAGAAAAGGAGTAAATGTGTTTTCGTATTTAAAGCTCCTTCTTCTGTGCCAGTGTCATCAGCCTCCAGGCAATCACGACGGCTTCCACCGTCAGGTTCAAAAGGTAATCCTTAGGGTTAAAGGGGTTGTAAAGAGAATTTTTTTTTTAAATAACAAACATGTTATACTTACCTCCACTGTGCAGCTTGTTTTTCACAGAGTGGCCCCAAACCTGGACTTCTTGGGTCCCTCGATGGCTGTCCCTGATTCCCCCCACAAGTACTTCTCACGTTCATGTGAGCTCCCTCGCATGGTGAGAAGCACTTGTGGGCACGCTCCTGTGATACAGCCGGTGGCTATAGCCGCTCACTGTATCATTCGGGCCCGCCCCCTGGCACGCCACCTCATTGGATGTGATTGACAGCAGCGCAAGCCAATGGCTGCGCTGCTTTCAATCCATCCACTACGGCCAGGCTGAGTGGCGAAGAGGATTTTGGAGGCGAGTGCGGGACTTTTGAAGGGTCGAGTAAGTAAAACAGAGGGGCTGAGGGGGCCAGCACTGTCAGATGTTTTTTCACCTTAATGCATAGAATGCATTAAAGTGAAAATTGTTTTACCTTTACAACCCCTTTAACCCCAGGGACAAGAGAGGTAATGGGGGAGGAAACCTACAAGATCTGGCAGGAAGAGTGTCAAGACATATGGGACTTCCTCAATAGCGCCAAGGTACAAACTGAAGTTCCAAGAGTTCCCATCTCCTCGTTTTCTCAAATCAAATGTTCCTAAGGATCCAGAGAAAAAGAAGTCTCTCTCAAGCATTGGACCATCTTTTGGCAAAAAGTGATCATGGTGATCCCCATGTAAGAGCAGAAGTTGGGATTTGGTCCAAACCTCTTTCAAAAATCTAAATTCAATTCCTGAATATAACCACTCTTTTTTGCATGGAGTCAATCCAATCAGTTATCTCCATCCTACAAGGAGAACTTCTGGTGTCAATCGTCATCAAAGAGGCATACCTCCATATGCGTATTTCCTCTCTCACTAGTAATATCTACTTTTCAAGGTGGAAAACCTTCATTTTCAGGGTGTAGCTCTGCTTTTCGGTCTAGCTACTGTACCTTGAGTGTTTACAGAGGTTCTGACCCCTCTGCTAGCCAGATTAAGGGTTCAAGGTTTAAAGTGGAGGGCCACCCTGAAAAAAAAAATACATTAAAAATTAGAAAAAAAAATCAGAAAAAAAAAAGATTTTTTTTTTAACTTACCAGAAATGCCTATTGCTAGGCACATCATCCTAATCTGCCTCTTCCTCCTCTGCGGAGATCTTCTGGTCTTCTTTCCTCCGTGTGGGGTCTTCTGGGTAATGGGTCGCGCTGTGTTCTGGGAACTGTGTGTTCCAGAACACAGTGCGCTCCATTCACAAAGCGCTGCGCAACTCGCGCATGCGCAGTAGGAAACGGGCAGTGAAGCCGCAAGGCTCCACTGCCTGTTTCCCTTAGCCGAAATGGTGGCGCCGGGACCCGAGACAGAGGGAAGGGTCAGCCTCGGGCGGCCGACATCGCGGGCACCCTGGACAGGTAAATCTGCTTATTAAAAGTCAGCAGCTACAGTGTTTGCAGCTGCTGACTTTTACTTTTTTTTTTAAACCGGCCCTCCTCTTTAACAATTATGGTTTAACTAGACGATCTGTTCTTCATAGACCAGTCAATAGCCCGCTTAGATCAAAGTATGGCCACTACATTAAACTACTGTACCTGAAATATCTAGGTTGGATTCTCAACCTAGAAGAAATATTTTTTATAAACCATGAAGAAGGCTAAAATACTTGGGTCTGATCATAGATACACCCAGAAAAGGGTATTCTTGCCCCAGACAAAGATCGGCACAGTAAAGGAACTGATTCAGGTGGTCGAAGCAAGATGAATTCTTCTATTCATCTTTTCATGAGGTTGTTGGGAAAGATGGGAGCCTTCATTCGAGGCCGTTCTTTATGCTCAGTTTCATTTAAGACTGCTGCAAAACAGTATCCTATCGGCTTGGAACAAAGGGTTCAAGCTCTAGATTCCCAATGTGTGGGATTCCCTACGGCCACATCACCCTGAAAGCGCCCAATCTTGTCGGATCTTGGAGGCTAAGCAGGGTCAGGCCTGGTTAGTGCCTGGATGGGAGACCACCTGGAAATACCAGGTGCTGTAGGCTGGGTGCGCTGGAGCCTCAGTTTATGGTTGATAACTAGGAATAAGCTTTATGTTTGGGTTGAACATGAGTTCGGCTCAATTATTGGCTGTTCGCCATTCGCCAAATAGTGAACAATTTGTGATCGCGGCAAACACTCTTTAAAAGTCTATGGGAGAAATCAAAAGTGCTAATTTTAAAGGTTAATATGCAAGTTATTTTTATAAAAAAGTATTTGGGACCAGTGTCCTGCCCCAGGGGACATGTATCAATACAAAAAAAGTTTTAAAAACTGAAGTTTTTTTTTGGGAGCAGTGATTTTAATAATGCTTAAAGGGGTTGTAAAGCTTTGTTTTTTTTTGTTTTTCTAAATATGTTCCTTTAAGCTAGTGCATTGTTGGGTCACTTACCCTTTCCTTCAATTTCCCTTCTAAATGTTTTTTTATTTTGTCTGAATTTCTCACTTCCTGTTTCTCCTCAGTAAACTTTACACCATCACCTGAGCGGTGTCTGGTCAGCCAGAACAGCTTACTGAACAGCTTACTGAGGAGGAACAGGAAGTGAGAAATTCAGACAAATAAAACAAAGAAAAAAAACATTTAGAAGGGAAAACTAAGGGAAAGGTAAGTGAACCAACAATGCACTAGCTTAAAGGAACCTATTAAGAAAATAAAAAACAAACCTTTACAACCCCTTTAAGTGAAACAATAAAAGTGAAATTTTCCTTTAAATTTCATATCTGGGGGGTGTGTATAGTATGCCTGTAAAGGGGCACATGTTTCCCATGTTTAGAACAGTTAGAGAGCAAAATTACATTTCTAAAGGAAAAAAAGTAATTTAAAAGTACTCGTGGCTATAATGAATTTTCGGTCTGCAATACACATAAAAGTCATTGAAAAAAAAAACGGCATGGGATTCCCCCACAGTCCATTTCCAAGCCCTTTGGGTTTGGTATGAATATTAAGGGGAACTCCGAACCAAAATTCCGTGGGGATCCCCCCAAATTCCATACCAGGCCCTTCGGGTCTGGTATGGATATTAAGGGGAACCCTGAACCAATTTAAGAAAAAAAATGGCGTAGGGTTCCCTCTCAAAATCCATACCAAACCCTTATCTGAGCACGCAACCTGGTAGGCCACAGGAAAAGGGGGGTTGAAAGAGCGCCCCCCCCACTCCTGTACCATACCAGGCCACATGCCCTCAACATTGGGAGGGTGCTTTGGGGTAGCCCCTCAAAGCACTGTGTCCCCATGTTTATGGAGACAAGGGCCTCATCCCCACAACCCTTTCCCAGTGGTTGTGGGTGTATGCGGGCGGGGGGTTTATCGCAATCTGGAAGCCTCCTTTAACAAGGGCACCCCCAGATCCCAGCCCTGTTGTATGAAATGGAAATGGGGTAAAAATGTACCCCTACCATTTCACAAAAAAAGTGACAAATGTTAAAAAGACAATAGCTGGTTTTTGACAAGTCCTTTATTAATTTCTTCTTCTTTCCCCGCTTCTTCCATCTTCTTCCTCCATCTTGTTCTTTCCCTGCTTCTTCCTCTATCTTCCTCTGCTTCTTCCTCCGGTCTTCTCAAGCTTCCTCCAGCATCTTCCTCTGGGTTTTTCTCCCCTCGCTTTGTTCTCTGGACAATCCTCCTCAATGGGAGGCTCCCTCTGTGTGACGCTTCTGTTCTTGTGACAGCTCTTATATAACTGAGGGCGGGGCCACCCAGTGACCCCACCCCCTCTGATGCATGGGGATTTCCCTATGGCTTTCCCTGTGGTGTTAGAGGGGGGCGGGGTCACCGCAAAGGAAAATTAGAACTTTTGATAATTCATGTTTGTGTCCCATAGACTTTAGCGGTGTTCAAACAAATTTTTTCGCTGTTCGCATGTTCTGCTGCAAACTGAACCGGGGGGTGTTCGGCTCATCTCTATTGATAACCAAAAATCTGCAAAAGGAAAAATCCTTCCTTCAGTTACCTGGGAAATGGTAAGAACATATGCCAACCTTTTTTGGGTTGGGGAGCAGTCCTGGAAGAGGCAACTGTCCAAGAGAAGTGGCCCATATCAGAAAGGGCCTTGCCCATTAACATTCTAGAAATCCAGGCAGAGTACTTGGTCCTGAAGGCTTGAACGTTCAGTTTACGGAATTGTCCTGCCCAATGCCACAACAATGGCCTATATTAATCACCAAGGGGGCACAAGAAGCTGTGCGGCCAAGAGAAAGGTGAATCATATCCTATCTTGGGCAGAAAACAATGTACTTTGCCTATCGGCAGTCTTCATTCTAGGAATAAAAAATTGGCAGGAGAACTACTTGAGTCGCCAGCAGTTGTTCCCGGGAGAATGGTTCCTTCAACCCAATATCTTCCTGTCAATATATGAAAGATAGGGGATCCCAGACGTAGATCTGTTTGAATCCAGGTTCAACAAAGAAATCAACAACTTTGTATCAAGAACAAAGGAGGCCTTACTATTTTTGTGGAATCCATTGTCACTGATTTATGCATTCCCTCCTATTCTGCCTGCGTCCATGACTTCTTCGCAGGATCAAGCAGGAAGGGAAGTCGGGATTCTTGTGGACCAGGAAATCTTGGTATGCAGAGATCGTAAAGATGGCAGTAGGGGACACATGGACCCTATCTGCACGGCCAGACCTTCTCTCACAAGGTCAGGTGTTCCATCCTACTTTATAAACGCTAAATTTAATGGTTTGGCTATTGAGACCCACACTCTGAAGAAGCATGGGCTGTCAGGTTCAGTGGTTTCTACCTTGGTTAATGCAAGGGAGACGGCCTCCATAATTATATATTATGGAGTCTGGGAAGCATACATCTCCTGGTGTAAAACCAGGGATGGCACCCCAGGAAATAGGTCAAAGATAGAATCCTTGACTTTCTACAGATGGGGTGAGAAATAAAGCTGGCCTTGAGTACTTTCTAAGGACAGGTCTCAGCCTTATCTGTATTATTTCATCGACCACTTTGGTTCGTAACTTTATTTAGGGGTAACACGGCTTAATCTCTGGTTAGGTCACCCCTGAACCTTTCAAACTTGAATTTAGTTTTGTCGGCATTACAAAATAGCCCTTTTGGGCCGATTGGACTTTTTCCCTTGGTCCTTTTTGACAAGGAAACTATTTTTTTCTGGTAACCATATCTGATGCAAGAAGGGTATCAGAATTGTCTGCTCTTTCTTGTAAAGAGCCAATTTATTATTGTTTTCAAGGATAAGGTGGTATTGTGTCCTCATCCTAACTTTTTACCAAAGGTAGTATCAGTTTTTTTTTAGCTAAACCAGGATATTGTTCTACCTTTTTTTTCCAGAACCTTGTTCTATGGAAGAATCACTACATTTTCTTGATGTGGTGAGAGCAGTCAAAGTCTACTTAAAGATTAAAAAAACTGATGTTTTGTTCGTGTTGCCTGAAGGTCCTAAAAGAGGACAGGCAGCATCGAAATCTACTATTTATAAAATGGATTCAACAAGTAATCATTCCAGCTTATGGTTTCAAGAGGTGGATTCCACCCTCTCAAATCAAAACGCACTCCTCTAGGGTTGTTAGTGTTACCGGCCTCAAAATGTGAATGAAGAGAGCCGATGATTGTAGACGCGATGAGATAAGGTGATCAGCTTGGCGTGGACTGCAAAGAATCACACGAACAGCATGAGATATGACCACTGACTTTATGGCTGGAAGTAGTTTAATTTTTACATAACAATACATATTTTACATTTTTATAGTCACATGTTTATAACCATTAACAATATATATAATACCGATTTTAACTAAAGTATTTTAACACATAGTTACAACAATGAACATTACTAAATTTAATAACATATATATCCCTGTTATTCAGTGTTATAGATAATTATCTTTATCGCTCTGGTACATTTTAAGTGTGCAATAATCATACTATCAATGCATTGCTTTAATACAAATATTATCATGGTGGTACTCTTTTTTAACCACTAGATGGTGCACATTGCATGTCTGTATGATGCAATACATAAGCTTTACATACAATAGGTTTTTTTCTATATTAAATAACAGAAAACATGTGCTTCTATAAATCTATGCAATTTCCAATAAATCATGTTTAAATATACCTATTTAGAAAGGTTTAGTGTTTATCATAGACATTTGTTCTGACTAATGCAGTATTTTCATGTTCTTATGCACTTTTCACTTGTTTCTGACACATGCTGTTCTAAACTTCTAATTACAGCAAAACTATAGCATAAAATCTGCTGAGACTTTTTCTGCATCTGCTCAAGATGTTTAGGAATCTTTCTATCACAGGTTAATACAGATTAGGAACAATTTAGAGTACATACCTGCAAAGAATCACACAAACAGCATAGAGATATGACCACTGACTTTATGGCTGGAAGTAGTTTAATTTCCAGTCACATGGTGTGTGGCCTTATATAGACTCTGTTTGTGTACCTTCTCTGCCATCTACTGGTTATTAATAGAATAGAAGGGACATACTTAGAACTAAAATTAAAAAAAATGAATATGTACTTTGGTTTGGGGTGTCTGTTTTGTGACCATATAAACCCCAGTCCGTCACATTAGTTCTCCGTGGGCAGTGCATCATCGAGCCTCCATGGCTCAAATCTGCTAGGCCGCAAATTGGTCTTCAATCCAGACATTTACCAGATTCTTTCAGGTGGATGTTAAAAGTCATGAGGCTATCGCCTTTGGGCGTAGTGTGCTGCAGGCAGCAGTATAACTCATCTAGTCTCATGTTGCCCTAATTCTCTTGTGTCTCCCTCCCCTCAGTTGGCATTGCTCAGGGACATCCCACACAGTAATTACTATGGCTCTGTGTCCCGTGATGTAGGATAAAGAAAATACCTGTAAAATCCTGTTCTTGTGAAGTACATCACGGGACAGAGGCCCCGCCCCTCTTTCTGGTATATATGTGTATGCTTTGATACAAAAACTGAGGTCCTCCCAGTATGGGAGGGGTTATATAGGGAGGCAACTTCCTGTTTAGGATGTGCCAGTGTCCAGCACCTGAAGGTGGACTATAACCCACATAGTAATTACTATGGCTCTGTGTCCCCACAACGTCGCACAACCACGCAATTGTCAGTTAAAGCGATTTAGGATTTGGATGAAAGGTTTAGCACTGGGAAACACTTTTTGAAAGATAAATAATGAAAAATTGTATACTCCCCATTCCATAATCTTCCTTTATTGGTGCATCTTCATGGCAGCATACATATGGGTTGTGACTCCGCCCCCACAACCTGATAGGACTGGTTAACTATAAATCAAAGACAGGCCCGCCTCACAGCATTCTCTGTAACTCTCACCAATTGGGTGGGCATCTGTAAATTACGGAAAGGTGAGTATACAATTTTCCACTTTCCTGGTGCATCATGGCAGCATACACATGGGAACTAACTCGTCATACGGGAGGGTGCGAGAAAAATGTTGTAATCATCAGTAGTGCAAGTATGCACCATGAATTTTCCAAATTTTACTGTGGCGAGCCGGGTTCACCTATCAAAGTGTAATGAAGGTGTCCTGCGAGGACCGTATTGCTGATTTGCAAATAACCTCAGGAGACACTCAGCACTGAGCTGTCCACAGAGCTGGCACTGCCCTAGTTAAATGTGCTCTTAAGACCTCCAAAACAGGAAGGCCTTGAAGAGTAGGATCTTTTAATTGTCTTAACAATCTGGGAGGTGACTGAACGTGTTGATGCTGACTGACCCTGCCTTAAAGAGGAAGTAAAGCCTCTGAAAAAAAAAAAAAAATACACCCTGCAAGACAAAAGGCATAATGAGCTAGTACATATAGCATACTAACTCATTATGAATTACTTACCTGAGATCGAAGCCCCCACATTGGCCCTCGTTCGCCTCCTCTGATGCCGACATCTATCCGGGAGTGACTTCCGGTATCGCGGCTCTGGCGCTGTGACTGAACAGAGCTGCGATGATGTCACTCCCACGCTGATGCCAACACTAATGGCATGATCGCTGTTAGAAATGGCACGCTCAGTGCGCTTGCGCCCGGTTTCATGCATAGACATGGGTGGCAATACTTCTGCAAATATCTCCTAAACATTTTAGGTTTAGAAGATATTTCTTACACCTACAGGTAAGCCTTAATCTAGACTTACCTGTAGGATAAAGTGGTTGTATTGGGTTTACAATCACTTTGCTGGAACCAAGTACATATTTCAGCTTTCCTGAATGAAAAGGTAGCTGCCAAGCAGGTCACCAGCGTTAGCTCAACATCCGGGGAATGTGGTTCTCTCACTCAACCAAGAAAGACGGCAAATTGACTTCCTGGTTAAATTGGAAGGAGAAAAATACCCCATTGATAAAAAGTAGAATGTTAAGTGAGGCTCCTCGAGTACAAAGCCTGCAGTTCTGACACCCATTTTTCAGAGTTTGTAGCAACCAGAAATACGGTCCTTAGGGTTTGCAGAGTGTAGCCAAGAATAGAAAAAAGGCCTTGATAGAAATGAAAACCATAAGCACCTTCCACTGAGCAAAGAAGCAGGACAAAACTCTGGATAGCCGCACACTGGAAAAAGACTTGAAATCCCATCTTTAATTGAAACAACGGGGGTCACATCAAAACAAAATCAAAAAATCCACAGCAAAATGAATAACAGGGTATACAAAAAACTGACGCGTTTCACACCACAATCAGTGCTTACTCATAGCTGAGATTTCAAGTCTTTTTCCAGTGTGCGGCTATCCCGAGTTTTGTCCTGCTTGTTTGCACAGTGTATGTAATTGTCAGCACCTGGGGCTCATCATTCAGTCCTCGAGGATTACTTTGGAGCGATGGTTCATCCTCTCTATCATAAGCACCTTCCACATAGGGAACAATGGTTTCCTGGGAGGTCTATAACATCAAGCAAGCCTTTTTAAGAATTGCATCACTAAAGGGTTCAGGACTCCTTAAACCTTTGCAAGTGTAGACAAGGCTGAATATTTGAACCTAGGCCCCTGTTCAGCTCCAGTTGAAAGAACTGTAGAATATTGGCTTGCTTAGGTCTGAGATCTGCATCATTTTCCCATATTCTTTGGTAAGTCTTCTTCATGAAGACCTCTCTGGGTTGACACAAGGTAGGCACTACCTGCACCGAGCACGCTTGACTTGGTAGCTTCCGCCTCTCAATTTCTATGCCATCAAAAGTAGTCTCTTGCCAGAGGCAGCTCTAGACTTTGTGAGGCCTTAGACATGAGGCCCTACTAACTCCCATGATGGGAAAACTCAAGCGATAGACCCCTAACAATTTCACTCTCCACCCCAACATCCAATAAAACAAACATGCACATAGACTTATCTTAAAAAAAAAAAAAAACTTTAATAATGTACACATAAAAGTCTGGTTCACACTCACTGATTGCCCCAAGCTCACTGATTGGTTTTTATAGGTTAGTGCACATCAGTACTGCTCACCGATTGGTTGTTAGAAGTTACTGCTCAATATTAACACTGATGGGGTTGCTGATCACAATGGATGAAGTGGTAGGATGTGAACAGTAGGGTACAGGGGAGATGAAGATGACAGAGTAGTGGTAGGAAGTTGGCAGAGGGGGTGAAGGTGGCAGGGGTGGGGTGGTAGGAAGCTGGCAGTGGGGTGCAGGGGGGATGAAGATGATGGGAGTGGGATGGTAGGAACCTGGCAGTGGGATGCAGGGGGGTGACAGGGGTTGGGTGGCAGGAAGCTGGCAGTGGGGTTCAGGGGGGATGAAGATGATGGGGTGGGGTGGTAGGAAGCTGGCAGGGGGATGAAGATAACGGGGTGAGGTGGTAGGAAGCTTGTAGTGGGGATGAAGATGATGGGAGTGGGGTGGTAGGAAGCTGGCAGTGGGGTGCAGAGGGTGATGGGGTGGCGTGGGGTGGTAGGAACCTGGAAGTGGGATGCAGGGGAGTGACAGGGGTGGGGTGGTAGGAAGCTGGCAGTGAGATGCAGGGGGTGACAGGGGTGGTATAAAGCTGGCAGGGGGATGAAGATGATGTGGGTGGGGTGATAGGAAGCTGGCAGTGGGTTGCAGGGGGGATGAATATGACATGGTGGTGGGGTAGTAGGATGCCAGGCATAGGGGGATTATGGTGAGGATAGAAAGGATGACAGGGTAAGTTGGTAGGAAGTATGATGATAGGAGGGTAGTGGGATGCCAGGAACAGGGGGATGATAAGGAGGATTATGATTATGACAGGGGGTCAGTAGGTGGCATCATATACCAGATAGGTCACGGGCAACTGGCAGCCTTGAATTTTTGGGGTCCCCTCGGTCAGGAGGTGACATCACGGGATGTTGTCAGCCTGTCAGTGTCGGTTAGTACCTTAAGGCTATGGCAGACTGGCTCCTCGATGACACGGCAGCTCTGGCAAGTCCTCCATTACAGGTCAATCCATTCTGGAGAGTAGAGAAGGAAGCTGCATAGCCGGTGCATGCAGGGGATTCACAGAGTGTGGCAGAAGGGGGAGGAGCCAGGGAGGGAAATACATACAGCCACCTATTGACCTGGGGACCTCGAGCAGTTCTCAAGTGGTCAGTCCACCCACCCGCTCACGGCTGGGAAAAGTAGTTGCGGACACTGCAGGCTTTTCATCCGCGTTAAAGACAATTCAGGGACACCGACCATTTCCACACACAACTTAGGCAAATTAAGTGGCCGCTGCAAGGTCCCTGGGAGCACGAGGCCTTTGGCAATCTCCTAACTTGCCTAATTAGAGAGCCTCTGTCTTTTGGAGCTGGATGTGAAAACTGTCCAAGAGAGAGCAAATCCTTCATCACTGGAAGCGGCAGTGGTGAGTCAATGCTTAAGAGTAGGAGAGAGAGCGAGACACTAGAGCCTCCTAAGCCTAAACGTAGGGAATAGAGGGGATGGGTAGTAAAGCTCAGGTACTCTTGGAATTTCTGACACTTGACATGTCTCTCTCTAGATAATCCAGGGAATAGCCATTCGCAACTGGATATTTCAACTATCGGATAAATCCCCTTTAGTGGACTTAGCCGACAGGTGATTGAAGTTTAGCAAAGCATCTGCCAAAGACTTGGTTGTAGAACTTTAGAATAGAACAGAAAGTCTCTCACAGGAACTTAGTTGTAACTGAAGGATGAAGTTAGGAACTCTCTTACAGTACCAATATCTTGCAGCCGGTCCGGCGATACCATAAGAATGTGGATTCACTTGGTGTCCTTTCAGCTTAGCATCCAGGCTCTTACCGAGCAGCCAACCTCGTGTGTGGCCCTCTTCTGAAGAGTCCGCCCCTGGTTGCGTTTCCAGTTGCTGGGCCTCTCCAAACCCGAGACGGCACCGGACCACCTTGGAACCCTCCTTCCAATTACTGTGACTCGGGCTAGCCAGCCCCGAGACTCGGAAAAAGATGGATCCGCACCCCAGGCCATGAGGGCCTCTGGGGGCTGGTCAGAAGGACCAGGACCAGGGAGTCAGAACATGCTTCTGGACCGGAACCTAGAACCACGTGACTTCAGCACCTTAAGAATACACAGCGAGACAATACACCCACTGATTGGCTCCAAGAGAGAGAGATTGGTACCCAATGCGTCCAACCACACTGCATTCCAATGCCTGTCAGAGGTGATACCTACACCTATGACCAGGCAGAACATGATACAGTCCAGCTAAACTTATGCCGAGACCATAATTTACTGAAATTAATCCTAAAACCCAACTATGGTCTTAGGAAAAAGGAAATTTACAAAAACATAGCGTGTGCTCTTCAGGAGCCCGGAGCTACAGTATATTTGCAATTATTGATACAGGAAGCTCCACTGACAGCCTCAGAATTTTACCCCTCCACTGCGGTCTAGGCACAGTACAAATCTTGTTCCTCTTTATAAAAGGAGTGAATGACAGAAGAGCTTTGAATACGACTCAGTTCAAGAACATTCATTACTATTCCTCATAAGCTTAACATCCCATGACCTTAACCACTTCAGCCCCGGACCATTTGGCTGGCCAAAGACCACCAGAGCACTTTTTGCGATTCAGCGCTGCGTCACTTTAACTGACAATTGCGCGGTCGTGCGACGTGACTCCCAAACAAAACTTGTGTCCTTTTTTTCCCACAAATAGAGCTTTCTTTTGGTGGCATTTGATCACCTCTGTGGTTTGAATTTTTTACGCTATAAACAAAAATAGAGCGACAATTTTGGAAAAAACACATTTTTTACTTTTTGCTATAATAAATATCCCCAAAAAATATATATATTTTTTTTTCTCAGTTTAGGCCAAAACATATTCCTCTACATATTTTTGGTAAAAAAAAAAAAAAAAAATAGCAATAAGTGTTTGGTTTGCGCAAAAGTTATAGCATCTACAAAATAGGGGATAGTTTTATGGCATTTTTATTATTTAATTTTTTTTACAAGTAATGGCGGTGATCAGCGATTTTTATCATGACTGCGACATTATGGCGGACACATCAGACATTTTTTACGTCATTTTGGGACCATTGTCATTTATGCAGCGATCAGTGTTCTAAAAATGCATTGATTACTGTAAAAATGACACTGACAGGGAAGGGGTTAAGTGTGTCTGAGGGATGTGTTATATCTGTGGGGGGAGGGGCTATGCGTGACATGACACTGATCACCGCTCCTGATTACAGGGTGTTGTGATCAGTGTCCTGTCACTAGGCAGAATGGGGAGATGCTTGTTTATATCAGCATTTCCCCCCCTCTTCCCTTCCGTGTGACGATCGGGCATAGAGTCTGCGGCACCCGCGGTCACACTCACAGATCTTGCGGCACGCGCCCACAATGCCACATCTTAATGTGCAACGTACAGGTATGTTAATATGCCCAGCTGTGCCATTTTGCCAATGTACATCGGCGTGAGCCGGTCGGCAAGTGATTAACTGCCCTTGCAAAAAAAGTCTCTATTGGGCAATCTTTAAACCTTGTGTGTGTTTTTTTTTTACTTTTGCCTACAGGAAAGTCTATAATAAGGCTTATCTGTAGGTAAAAAAAATCTCCTAAACCTCTATGGTTTAGGAGATATTCCCCTCGCAATGAGCTGACTGCAGCGGCGCATGTACACAGGGGATTTTCGGCTGAAATCCCAGCAGACGCCGGACCCTGCCGGAAAGAAATCTCCCGCGTGCATGCATGGGAGTGACAACATCACGGCTCTGGCCACTCACAGCGCCGGAGCCGCGATACCCAGAAGAAACACCAAGGAAACATGTCGGCTCCCTTGGTGTGGATCTTCGGAGATGTCGGGGCCTCGTTCTAAGGTAAGTATTTCATAATGAGCTAGTATGCGGTGCATACTAGCTCATTATGCCTTTCCCCTTGCAGGTCTGAAAAAAAATCCACCGATTTTACTACCACTTTAACGCTTTCTTCCCATGGCAAGCTTTCCAATTTGGATGCCACCTACTGGCTCTGGTTGGAAGTGCTAGGCGATTTTTGCACTGTAGCTTGTCAAGCAATGACTTCCCACCACGAATGCAGCAACCATTTGGGCCGGTATCCTGTGGGGTTGGTAAACGGGGAGCAAACATAATGAGGGGTGAGAGGATGAGCTTAATCAACATTGCCTGGATGTCTGTTCTTAGATGGGGACTTGTCTTGACCGTCAGAAGGCTCCCTCCATCTTGTAGTCCTTACAGGACTATAGATATTGGCTCTCTTTTCCTCAATCTTCACTACTTACCTAATCCCTATACCTTACAAGCAATGGGTGGTCTGACTGGACAGCGTTCCCCATAGAAACAGAGCAAAGCAGCAGACTGAAATGAAAAACAGCATCACACTAAAGGCCGCGTACACACGGGCGGATTGTCTGCCCAACTAAGTTCGTCAGACAATCCGACAGACAGTCCGTCCAAACTTTTGAATGAACGGCCTTGCCCACACACGGCACTTTTTGAGCGGACTAATTACAGCGGACTAAGTCCGCCAAACAATCCGCTCAACTTTTGAAATAAACGGACTCGCCCACACACGCGGAGGAAAGTCCGCTCATTTCGAGCGCGTCTCCAGGTTGGCGGGGCCCGCGAAGGAGACGTCGCTGGCCCCGCCGCCTGGTATGGACTTAAAGGGGAACCCCCAACGCCGAAAAAAATCAGCGTGGGGGTCCCCCCAAGTCCACAACAGACCCTTGTCTGAGCACGCTACCCAGCCGGCCAGGAAAGGGGGCGAGCGAGCGCCCCCCCCATTCTGAGCCGTACCAGGCCGCGTGCCCTCAACATGGGGGGTGCCTTGGGGAAGGGGGGGCCCCAAGGCCCCCCCACCCCAAAGCACCTTGTCCCCATGTTGATGAGGACAAGGGTCTCTTCCCAACAACCCTGGCCGTTAGTTGTCGGGGTCTGTGGGCGGGGGGCTTATCGGAATCCGGCAGCCCCCTTTAATAAGGGGGCCCCCGGATACCGGCCCCCCACCCTATGTGAATGAGTATGGGGTACAATGTACCCCTACCCATTCACCTGTGAAAAAAAGTACAAAAAAAAACACAACACAGGGTTAAAATATTTTATTGCACAGCTCCGGGGGTCTTCCGTCTTCGGGGGTCTTCTCGCCGGACTCCTCCGCTATCTTCTTGTAGCTCTTTTGCTAGCGGAGGAGTCCGGCTTTCTTCCTCCCCGCCGCCGGCCTCTTCTCCCGACTTCAGGGGTCTTGTCCCCCTCTTCGGTTCTTCTGCCGGGCCACCACGCCTTCTTATAGCTCTTTTAGAGGCGGTGGCCCGGTCTTCTGTCGCTGTCGCCGCCGCCGCCTTCCGTTCTTCTTCTTCTTCTTCTTCTTCTTCTTCTTCCCCAGTTGATGTTGCCTCGATGATCTCTCCGGCCGCAATGCCAGAGCCGCGCTGCGCGCCCACTTATATAGTGACAATGGGGCGGTGTCACATGGTATATGTCACATGGGTTGGTCACATGGTGACCCCGCCCCCTTACGATGTCATAGTCCCCATGTGACATCAACCCATGTGACCAACCCATGTGACATATACCATGTGACACCGCCCCATTGTCACTATATAAGTGGCCGCGCAGTGCGGCTCTGGCATTCCGGCCGGAGAGATCGTCGAGGCAACATCTCCTGGAGAAGAAGAAGAACAACAACAACAACAACAAGAAGGGAAGGCGGCGGCGACGACGACAGCGACAGCGGCGACAGAAGACCGGGCCACCGCCTCTAAAAGAGCTATAAGAAGGCGCGGTGGCCCGGCAGAAGAACCGAAGAGGGGGACAAGACCCCCGAAGTTGGGAGAAGAGGCCGGCGGCGGGGAGGAAGAAAGCCAGACTCCTCCGCTAGCAAAAGAGCTACAAGAAGATAGCGGAGGAGTCCGGCGAGAAGACCCCCGAAGACGGAAGACCCCCGGAGCTGTGCAATAAAATATTTTAACCCTGTGTTGTGTTTTTTTTGTACTTTTTTTCACAGGTGAATGGGTAGGGGTACATTGTACCCCATACTCATTCACATAGGGTGGGGGGCCGGTATCCGGGGGCCCCCTTATTAAAGGGGGCTCCCGGTTTCCGATAAGCCCCCCGCCCGCAGACCCCGACAACCAACGGCCACTGTTGTCGGGAAGAGGCCCTTGTCCTCATCAACATGGGGACAAGGTGCTTTGGGGTGGGGGGGCCGCGCGGCCCCCCCTTCCCCAAGGCACCCCCCATGTTGAGGGCACGCGGCCTGGTACGGCTCAGGAGGGGGGCGCTCGCTCGCCCCCTTTCCTGGCCGGCAGGGTAGCGTGCTCGGACAAGGGTCTGTTCTGGACTTGGGGGGACCCCCACGCCGATTTTTTTCGGCGTTGGGGTTCCCCTTTAAGTCCATACCAGGCGGCGGGGCCCGTGACGTCTCCGTCGTGGGCCCCGCCTACCTGGATACCCGCTCGAAATGAGCAGACTTTTCTCCGGGCGGGAAAAGTCCGCTCATTTTGAAAGTACAGCGGACTGGCACACACACGGGCGGACTGTCCGCTCAAACCAAGTTTGAACGGACAGTCTTACGGAAATTCCGCAAGACTTTGTTCGTCAGACAGTCCGCTGAAAAAGTCCGCTGAAGCCCACACACGAGCGGACTGTCCGCTCAAATGTGTTTCGGCGGACTAAGTTGGGCAGACAGTCCGCCCGTGTGTACGCCGCCTTAGTCTCCACTATTGCCACCTGAAAGTCGCATGATTTTGCTGCAAATTTGATGCGTCTTGAAGCAATGCCTGTGTATTCTTGAGGTCTATGGACACAGATATGAACGGTACTCATTGGAAATCATGGCGTACGGCTTGTCATGTGACTTTGCAGTGAAAAGGGGATAGGAAGAGCCCAGGTGAATTCCATAAAGAGCACAATGATCCTAGAGCAACACTGAGAAGGAGATAGAAAAAACACAGGTGAAAGCCATAAAGAGGGAAAACATACCTGTAAACAATGACCACATAAGCATCCAGCATGCATGAGTAGAGAGCTCCACCATTTGTTGCCCGAAATGCCATAAAACCATTTAGAACTCACATTTGCCATTAGTGATGATACCAGTGCTGAGCATGCTCAGATCACCATCCTGGACAAGCTCTAGCCAGGAAACACAGAGGCCTCATCACTTCCCGCCTCTCGTGCTCACAGTGTACTTTCACTGCTACGGCCATCTTGGGAATGGCAAACGCCCCTAACACAGAGAAAAGAGGTAAAAAGCACATGGAAAGCAAAAAGAAACTCTGTGACTTGTGTCAAAGCTTGTTTAACCACCTCAATACAGTGCAGTTACACCCCCTTCCTGACCAGACCAATTTTCAGCTTTCAGCGCTCTCACAGTTTGAATGACAATTACTCAGTCATGCAACACTGTATCCATATGAAACTTGCGTCCTTTTTTCCACACAAATAGAGCTTTCTTTTAGTGGTATTTAATCACTAGTAGGTTTTTTATTTTTTGTGCTATAAATAAAATAAAATTTTGTGAAAAAAAATGCCTTTTTCTTAGTTTCTGTCATAAATTTTTGCTAATTAGTAATTTTCCTTCATAATTTTTGGCCAAAATTTATACTGCTACATATCTTTGGTAAAAATAACCCACATTAGTATATATTATTTGGTCTTTGTGAAAGTTATAGAGTCTACAATCTATGGTGCCAATCACTGAAAATTGATCACTTCTGATCAGGCCTTCAGTACATCAGGTGTATCTCATTTCTTGAGACACTAACAAGTCAGGAAAGTACAAATACCCCCCAAATGACCCCTTTTTACAAAGTAGACATTCCAAGGTATTAAGTAAGTAGCATGGTGAGTTTTTTTAAGTTGTCATTTTTTCCCACAATTCTTTGCAAAATGAGGATTTTTTATTTTTTTTTATTTTTTTTTACTAAATTGTCATATTATCAGGTTATTTCTCACACACAGCATATGCATACCACAAATTACACCCCAAAATACATTCCGCTACTCTTCCCGAGTACGACGATACCACATGTGTGAGACTTTTACACAGCCTGGCCACATACAGAGGCCCAACATTGATGTAGTACCTTCAGACGTTCTACGAGCAAAAATGACGCATCTAATTTCTCAACCACCTGTTACACTTTTGAAGTCCCTGGAGTACCAGGACAATGGAATTTCCCATAAAATGACCCAATTTTGGAAAGCAAACACCCCAACGTATAATCTGTGAGGCATAATGAGTCTTTTGAATGGTTAATTTTTTTCCAGAAGTTTTTGGAATATGTGGAAAAAAATTAAAACGCATTTTTTTTTTACACAAAATTGTCAATTTATAAGATATTTCTAACACATATCATGTATATAGCAAAAATTACACCCCAAAATACATTCTGCTACTCTTCCCGAGTACGGCGATATCACATGTGTGAGACTTTTACACAGCCTGGCCACATAGAGAGGCCGAACATTGAAGTAGTACGTTCAGGCGTTCTAGGAGCATAAATGACACATCTCATTTCATTCCTACCCATCACACTTTTGAAGGTCCTGGACCACCAGGACAGTGAAATTACCCACAAAATGCCCCCATTTTGGAAAGCAAACACCCCAACGTATATTCTATAAGACATGGGCTGCAAATAGGTACTCGGGTACTCTGATGGGCTGGAGATAGGTACTCGGGTACTCTGATGGCCTGGTGATAGGTACTCAGGTACTCTGATGGCCTGGTGACAGGTACTCGGGTACTCTGATGGCCTGGTGACAGGTACTCAGGTACTCTGATGGCCTGGTGACAGGTACTGGGGTACTCTGATGGCCTGGTGACAAGTACTCAGGTACTCTGATGGCCTGGTGACAGGTACTCTGGTACTCTGATGGCCTGGTGACAGGTACTCTGGTACTCTGATGGCCTGGTGACAAGTACTCAGGTATTCTGATGGCCTGGTGACAGGTACTCTGGTACTCTGATGGCCTGGTGACAAGTACTCAGGTACTCTGATGGGCTGGTGACAGGTACTCGGGTACTCTGATGGCCTGGTGACAGGTACTCGGGTACTCTGATGGCCTGGTGACAAGTACTCAGGTACTCTGATGGCCTGGTGACAAGTACTCAGGTACTCTGATGGCCTGGTGACAAGTACTCAGGTACTCTGATGGCCTGGTGACAGGTACTCGGGTACTCTGATGGCCTGGTGACAGGTACTCGGGTACTCTGATGGCCTGGTGACAAGTACTCGGGTACTCTGATGGCCTGGTGACAGGTACTCAGGTACTCTGATGGCCTGGTGACAAGTACTCAGGTACTCTGATGGCCTGGTGACAAGTACTCTGATGGTTTGGTGACTGGTATTTGGGTACTCTGAAGGGCGGTGACAGGTACTCATATGGACTGTGACAGGTACTCGGGTACTCAGATGAACTGTGACAGGTACTTGGGTACTCAGATGAACTGTGACAGGTACTCGGGTACTCAGATGAACTGTGAGGCGGCGTACACACGGGCGGACTGTCTGCCGAAACTAAGTTCGTCAAACAGTCCGCTCAAACTTTTGAATGAACGAACTTGCCCACACACGGCACTTTTTTTGAGCGGACTTAGTTCATCGTACTAAGTCCGCGCAACTTTTGAAATGAACGGACTCGCCCACACACGAGGGAACAGTTCGCTCATTTCGAGCGCGTGTCAAGGTAGGCGGGGCCCGCGACGGAGACGTCGCGGGCTCCGCCGCCTGGAATGGACTTAAAGGGGAACCCCAATGCCGAAAAAAATCGGCGTGGGGGTCCCCCCAAAGTCCACAACAGACCATTGTCCGAGCACGCTACCCGGCCGGCCAGGAAAGGGGGGCGAGCGAGCGCGGCCCCCCCTCCTGAGCCGTACCAGGCCGCGTGCCCTCAATATGGGGGGTGCCTTGGGGAATGGGGGGCCGCGCGGCCCCCCCACCCCAAAGCACCTTGTCTCCATGTTGATGAGGACAAGGGCCTCTTCCCGACAACCCTGGCCGTTGGTTGTCGGGGTCTGCGGGCGGGGGGCTTATCGGAATCTGGGAGCCCCCTTTAATAAGGGGGCCCCCGGATACCAGACCCCCACCCTATGTGAATGAGTATGGGGTACAATGTACCCCTACCCATTCACCTGTAAAATAAAAGTACCCAAAAAAAAACACAACACACGAGATAAAATATTTTATTGCACAGCTCCGGGGGTCTTCCATCTTCGGGGGTCTTGTCCACCTCTTCGGTTCTTCTGCCGGGCCACCGCGCCTTCTTATAGCTCTTTTACAGGCGGTGGCCCGGTCTTCTGTCGCCGCCTTCCGTTCTTCTGCCGGGCCACCGCACCTTCTTATAGCTCTTTTACAGGCGGTGGCCCGGTCTTCTGTCGCCGCCTTCCGTTCTTCTGCCGGGCCACCGCGCCTTCTTATAGCTCTTTTAGAGGCGGTGGCCCGGTCTTCTGTCGCCGCTGTCGCTGTCGCCTTCCGGTCGCCTTCCGTTCTTCTTCTTCTTCTTCTTCTTCTTCTCCAGGAGATGTTGACACGTCGCTCTCTCCGGCCGGAATGCCAGAGCCGCGCTGCGCGGCCACTTATATAGTGACAATGGGGCGGTGTCACATGGTATATGTCACATGGGTTGGTCACATGGTGACCCCGCCCCCTTACGATGTCATAGTCCCCATGTGACATCAACCCATGTCAGAAGAAGAAGAACCGAAGAGGGGGACAAGACCCCCGAAGACGGAAGACCCCCGGAGCTGTGCAATAAAATATTTTATCTCGTGTGTTGTGGTTTTTTTTGGGTACTTTTATTTTACAGGTGAATGGGTAGGGGTACATTGTACCCCATACTCATTCACATAGGGTGGGGGGCCGGTATCCGGGGGCCCCCTTATTAAAGGGGGCTCCCGGATTCCGATAAGCCCCCCACCCGCAGACCCCGACAACCAACGGCCAGGGTTGTCGGGAAGAGGCCCTTGTCCTCATCAACATGGGGACAAGGTGCTTTGGGGTGGGGGGGCCGCGCGGCCCCCCCTTCCCCAAGGCATCCCCCATGTTGAGGGCACGCGGCCTGGTACGGCTCAGGAGGTGGGGGGGCCACGCTCGCTCGCCCCCCTTTCCTGGCCGGCCGGGTAGCGTGCTCGGACAAGGGTCTGTTGTGGACTTTGGGGGAACCCCCACGCCGTTTTTTTTCGGCGTTGGGGTTCCCCTTTAAGTCCATGCCAGGCGGCGGGGCCCGCGACGTCTCCTTTGCGGGCCCCGCCTACCTGGAGACGCGCTCGAAATGAGCAGACTTTCCTCCGGGCGGGAACAGTTCGCTCATTTCGAAAGTACAGCGGACTGGCCTACACATGGGCGGACTGTCCGCTCAGACCAAGTTTCAGCGGACAGTTTTTCGGGATTTCCGAAAAACTTTGTTCGTCAAACTGTCCTCTGAAACTGTCCGCTGAAGCCCCACACACGAGCGGACTGTGACAGGTACTCGGGTACCCTGATGGACTGTGACAGGTACTCGGTACTCTAATGGACTGTGACAGGTATTCGGGTACTCTAATGGACTTTGACAGGTACTCGGGTACCCTGATGTGCCGTGACAGGTACTCGAATACCCTGATGTGCCGTGACAGGTACTCGGGTACCCTGATGTGCCGTGACAGGTACTCGGGTACTCTGATGGGCCGGGACAGGTACTCGGGTAATCTGATGGGCCGGGACAGGTACTCGGGTACTCTGATGGGCCGGGAAAGGTACTCGGGTACTCTGATGGGCCGGGAAAGGTACTCGGGTACTCTGATGGGCTGTGACAGGTACTCAAATACTCTGATGGGCTGTGACAGGTACTCTGATGGACTGTGATTGACAGGTACTATGAGGGGTGGTGACAGGTCCTCTTTATTTGGGGGGGGCAATCAGTATGTTTGGTGTACACTGTATGCGGTAACGAGATGTTACCACAATCTCCTCCTCACACATGATCGGTGTGTGAGGAGGAGAACCCGGTAACATCCCGTTACCGCGGTTTGTTTACATTTGAGTGATCGGCTGTGAAAGGATCACAGCCGATCACGTGGGTAAACAATGGCTGTTTACCAGCTGTTTACCAGCGTCGGTGACGAGCAGTGTTCCTGGGCACGTTCGGAGTGCGCCGTGCACGTTCGGAGTGTTACCATCTGTGATCGGCCGTGACTCCATCACGGCCGATCACGTGGTAAACAGCCATAACGAATGGCTGTTCACCCCCTTCGGTGGCGAGCGGTGTCCCGTGACACGCCACCACCGAAGAAACAGGGATGCGCGCGCACGATCGCGTGCATTCCCTGTTTAAACGGGAGGCCGTCATATGACTAGTTAAAGCTATCTTTGAGAAGCCTGCACCACCAGAATGGGGCTCCAACCATATAGGCTCATTTAGAGACTGTAGAGGAAGGACTTCTACCCAGGAGAGGCTGAACCCGGCTGGAGCGACATTTGGGAAGGGATACCTCGTGATTCCAGTCCTGATCAGGTGAGAATAAAAAGGAGAATGCTGTGAGCCGGGTCTGTCTTTGATTTATAGTTAACCAGACTTATCAGGTTGTGGGGGCGGAGTCACAACCCATATGTATGATGTCATAATGCACCAGGAAAGTACATTTTATATACAACTCTACAGATCAGACCAAAATGAGGAGGAAAGAGGGACAGAGGGGCATTGCTCCAAATCAGGGACAGTCCCTCAAAATGTGGGACAGTTGATAAAAAGAAGAGAAGAAATCCTCCAATCCCATCTACACAATCCTATACCTACAGAGGATCCAGAGGAAGGCCAAATAAAGGACGCTCCAATTTACTCCAGCAGGGGAAATGGGGGGAGGAATGATTGTCTATTCATTGATGATTTATTGGTAGAATAATGGAGAGTATAGGGGTGTCAGAGGAGATTCCTCAATGATCAGAGATGGGAAGAAAACAGAGGAATCCCAGGAAGACCCGGAGGACTCTGATAGATGGAATCTGAATATTTCTGGCATCCTCATAGAGGGATATATGTTATATGAGGGGGAGGGGAGTACACTGTGACCTGACTGGGATCTGTATTCTGTCTGTACAGGAAAAGTCCAGGAAATATTCACCCGGCCGGGATCTGACCTTCTCCTCCCCATCAGAATCCATCCTATCCTCAACCATACAGATAGACAGAGATGTGACCGGATTATCTGGAGATATAAAAAATTTCCTGGAGACTGGGAGGAAATAGCTGAACACAGGAATTGTAATCCATATGATCTCAGATATTTCCCCAATACAAGATTATCAGAGAATGGAAGTCTGATCATATCCAATGTGACTCTGGAGAATGACGGGATATACAATGTGTATATAGAGAACTCTACAGGACCCCTTATACAGGGAGATTATTACACCGTCCATGTAGAAGGTAAGTCCAGATGAGATTGTAGAGCGCTGTGTATGGGGGTCACATGACTGAAGACAATGGGTGTGATGTTAGTGGGGGGATTTAGTGTTGGGGGAGGGGTGCACACAGACACAATCTATCTCCTCCAGTCTCCAGGAAGATGTCTGCACACCTGATTATAGGTAAGGATGGGGGAGGGGCATGCTGTGTATATATTGGACCTGATCAATGGAAATGATTGTCTCTCTCAGTTCCAGTATCGGTTCCGCTCCTCCATGTCTCATGTCTCCGGAATGGCAGCGCTGAGATCTCCTGCAGGGTGGAGGAGGGGACTAAGCCGAATATCAGTCTATCTGTGATTGGAGGATCCCAGAGGAATTATTTCAATAACATTACAGCCATTGTGGGGTCACCGGGGCCCTGGAACATCACCTGTACTGTGAAGAATGGGGTCAGCCAATCAGAGGAGAGCAGAGACGGGGGTCACCTGTCCAGGGGAGGAGAGATCGGGGGATGGGTATAGAAACATTTAAACAGAGCAGATGGGAGGGGCAGAAAACAAATAAGCTCCGCCCACTGACTGAATAGAGAATATGAAATATATACAGAAATGATAGATTTACATTACAGGTTTTATTTTTTAGTCCTGATTATAATAAAATAAAAACACAATATTTCCCCTTCACGGTGTTTGTTCTCAGAGGACAGGAAATGATTTCCAATCATAGATGGCGGATAATATTCCTGTCTATATAATCCGCAGTCTAGAGCGGATAACCACTTGCTTACCGGGCACTAAACCCCCTCCTGCCCAGACCAATTTTCATCTTTCATCGCTGACACACTTTGAATGACAATTACACAGTCAGACAACACTGTACCCAAATTATATTTAATAGTTTCTTATAAAATTTTACAAACAGGTAATTTTTCTGCTTCATTGAAATGCGCTGATGAGGCAGCACTGGTGGGCACTGATAAGATGGCACTGATAGGCCCTGATGGGGGGCACAGATAGGCATTGATGGACACTGATAGGTGGCACTGTGGGCACTGACAGGTGGCACTGATGGGCACTGTGGTATAGGATCTGAAGAACACGAGCAATTGGGGTAGGTTCAGGTGTACACTGTGCAGGAGGCACAATACACCGACTGTAACTGCACTAGGTTCAATCACAAGAAAAGAAGACGCTGTCCCTGCCTATCCTTCTCTCTATGAATGCTGCAGCACACTACACAAGGCCATCGTGCAGGCGGCTTTATATAGTGTGGGGTGTGTACTTAACCCCCTGAGCTATAATTGGCCACAGGCATCCTGCTTGTGGCCAATTATGGCTCTCCTCGCTACTGGCGCTGTGATTGGCCAGTCATGCGAATCACAGTGCACACTTGGCCAATCATCAGCCAGCAATGCACTGCGATGGCGTAGTGCATTGTGGGCCGTGAGTGCCACACGAATATGGTGCGAACGGCCCACAAAGTTCTGGCTTCGCCAAACAGGCAAACAGCCGTTGTTCAAGTCGAACGCCCAACTCCTCCCTACTCTTCATCAAGAGCCCCACAAGTCCCCACAAGTCTATAGCACGGCTCTTGTAATGTGGATTCCCTACAATTGTACAACAAACTTGTGAAGTCCGGCAAGTCTGGCAATAGCTTGTCAAGTCATCTTCAAACTTGCAGCTGATTGGCTATCTGGGCCCCTTCCCACACCTTGTGATAGGGGACGCCCCTCTTTCTTATCTCAGAAGGTTGTTGGGTTTCCATTTTCTATTCTTATGATAATGATAATTGTATGAGAGGTCAGGACCCCACATATAGGATACAGGATTGTCTGTATGCCAGTTTGAAATTCAAGCCATCCAAGGGCAGACTGATTGTACTGAAGTTGGTCCATCGGATGACTTCAGAACAACCAGCCCGTCGTGTTCTTTTTTTGTACAATCACTGCCGGTGGCTATAGCCTCCAGCAGTGATCATTGTATTCTGATGGCGGGGAAACCTTCCACTCTCAGAACACAATGACTCCACAAGAGGGATTCTTCCCATCAACACTTGACTAGTGTAACCCAGATAACTTCCTTCTAACTGTTACAGACCCATCATACCCCCTTTTACCTTCTTTAAAATAAGAGACCACATCGTTCTTATGGAGTATAAATGGCCATAACAGCCTTTTATTAACCAGATAACATAAAACTCCAAAATAACTTTATAAAACAAAGTAATAACAATCATGAGAAACAACATGTTTCAACCCCCGTTTATTGGTCAGTGACGTAGCTATCTCCTCTTTCACCGAATATATATATATATATATATATATATATCCCTCTAAACCACACCAGTACACTGCGGGACCTTTATCAACCATCATAGGCCTCCAGCTGTCGCGCTCGGAGACACCCCCTTTTCCCGCAGTGCAACCACTGGTATTCACCAACCATTTGATGAATACACCGGAGGGGCCATACTACCGATGAGCCCCCCACCCCCATTTTGTCACCTCCGTTACCGCTCCCATCACTGACCAACAAACAAAACACTGCCACAGCCTTATAGGATGACACCTCAACCTAGAGGGCCCCTCCACACCCGCAGGGCCTGCTGTATCCCCCCCTGCAATCCCAGGGACCACAGATCAAGTCCCACATCGGTAAGGTGCACTCCGTCCCTCCGTAGGTAAAGGCTGACATTCTGCTCCAGCTCCCTGTGACGTACCACCAAATCCCCCTCCCGGACCAAAAACCTCCAAACCACCTTGTTAACCCGAATCCTGGCCTTATTGAGCCTGTCTATGGACCTAGCCATGCGCCACACAGTCCTAGCCACCATATCGGACCACACCAACAATGTGTTCGGAAATGCCGACTTTAAGTCCGCGATCAGATCCCTGACTGTCCGCACCCCCAAATCATTACCCCCCGGTTGTATCACCAACACATCTGGTGGCCCGCCGAACCGCACATATTTTTTAACCTCCGGGACAACCCCCCCCACATCATCCCAGGCCTACCCAGCCACCTGATCTGAGCCTCCATCCGAGATATCCCCAACTGCCTCCCCTCAGGTCTGGCATCCCCTCTCCTGGCTCCCCAGGAAACATAAGAATGTCCCACGATCCAGACAAGGCGTGGGTAACCTCCATCTGAAACGAAAAAGACCAAAACAAAATAATGGACAACCCCAGAGGAACACAGCAAGCAACACCCCCCACCCTCATCACAAACCCTTTTTTTTTTTTATTGTTTATATTTTTAGTTCCTGTACAGAAAATTCATTCCCAAACCAAACCTGGCCTAACGTAACTGCGGAATCGCCTCAATTCCCATCTCCCCAACCTACGCACTGCCGCCTCGTCCAACACGCACCTGGCTGCCTCCGTGGCGGCCCCGATCCGGAAGGGGTGCGAGGCGTATGCCGAACCGTCCATCCCCAGATTACCAAGACATTTTCTCAATACCGCCACGAATTGAAATTTAGACAAACAAGACCCATCTTCGTGCTCCAGCAACGGCCCTCCACCAACCACTCTCCTACGGAGAAAACACCCCACCACCTCCACCGGGCACGCTGCACACCCAAGCAACGCAAACAAACACACCCGAACCCCTTTTCCCCATTGATCAGTTTTCGATTTACGCAGCACCACCGACAACCTATCCACCCCGAGGAGTACATCCTCCACCAACACCCCCCCGCCACAGCCCTAGACAGGTTAACCAGTTCCCCTACTTGAAACGCCCCGAAAAACGCTAAAGAAAAGGCCGCCGAAAACAGCGACACCTCATAAGAGGAGGAACACACCGAACCCAACTGTTGCAACAAGGCCAGCAAATTAGCAAAAGTAATAGGCCTACGCGTATCCGGTCACCGGTGAGCCTTCCGGTAACCCCTGAGCACCTGCCGCACCCAAAAACCCTTCGTCCAATCCACCTGTCCGCCCAATTTGAACCAAGACGCCAAACCCGCCAGCTTTTTCTCGATAGACGACACCGAGCGCCCTTCTTCCATATTTCTGGACACAAAATACAGGACCAACAGCTGCACGGCCGGCCCATCCTGCTCCACTCCCGCCTCCTGCACCAGAGCCGACCATTCCTGCCACACTCTCGTATAGGCCCCCCACGTCACGCCACTCACCGACCTCCGGATCCATCCTGCGGCGGTTCCAATACCAGCTCCCACATCCAGCCCGGGCAATCCCTGCCCTCTTCGTCCGCCTCCGGAGCCAAGGCCCTGAACTTGTCCCACTGAAAGTGAGACAAAGCGTCAGCCAAAGTGTTATCCACCCCCGGGATGTGTACAGCGTAAAGAAACACGTTCAATTGCATGCAACGCAACACCAACTGTCGCATCAGCCGAATGACAGGTTGTCAAGACACCGACATACTATTGATGACCTGCACCACCCCCATATTGTCATAGTTCAGCCTAAGCTTAAGGTTCCGACATGACTCCCCCCACAATTCCAAAGTCAGCACTACCGGAAACAGTTCCAGCAGTACCAGATTCCGCACAAGGCCCGCTGCGACCCAGGAGCGTGGCCAGGGTTCCGCACTCCACCGTCCCTGGAAAAAGGCCCCGTACCCCGTGGACCCCGCTGCATCAGTGACCAATGCCACGTCGAAATTGCTCACCGGGCCCAACATCCACATTGCCCTGCCATTGTACTCAACCAAGAACCGATACCACACCTTCAGATCTTCCCTGTGTTCCTTGGTGCGGCGAATGAAGTGAGTTGGAGAAGCGACCCCCGCCGTCGCCACAGACATCCGTCTACACAAAACCCTCCCCATGGGAATAATCCGGCAAGTAAAATTAAGCTTGCCCAACAACGATTGCAACGAGCGTAACCAAACCTTTCGTAGACCTTGAATTTCCCTGATGACCCTGCGTAAGTCCACCAACTTAGCCTCAGGCAACCGGCATTCCATAGCCATGGAACTGATCACGATGCCAAGGAAGCTCAGTTCAGTCCTAGGACCCTCCGTCTTTTCGGCAGCCAATGGCATGCCGAACCTCTCCGCCATGTTCTGCAACGTAGAAAGCAAAATCGCACACACATTCGAAGAGGGAGGGCCCACACACAAGAAATCGTCCAAGTAATGTATGAGCGACTCCACACCTGACACGTCCCGTACCACCCACTCCAAGAATGAACTAAACGCCTCAAACATTGCGCAGGAAATGGAGCAACCCATGGGCAGGCACTTGTCGACATAGAACCGGTCCTGCCAGCAACATCCCAACAATCGAAAACTCTCGGGGTGCACTGGCAGCAACCGAAACGCCGCCTCCACATCCGACTTCGCCATCAACGCCCCCTTCCCGTAACGCCGTACCCAACGCACCGCAGCATCAAACGACGTGTAGGACACCGCGCACGCCTCTGGGTCAATTAAATCATTCACCGACCCCCCCTTCGGAAAGGACAGATGGTGGATCAGCCGAAACTTGTTGGGTTCCTTTTTGGGGACCACCCCCAATGGTGACACCACCAAATCCCCAATGGGCTTGCTCGTGAACGGCCCCGCTACGCGCCCCAACGCCACCTCTTTAGCCAATTTTTCCGACACCACCCCAGGGTGTTGTAATGCCGACCGCAAGTTCCCGGCCTGCAAAGGGACCACTGACAACCCACAAGGAATCCTAAAACCGTGGCGGAAGCCCGCCCCCAGCAACCCCGCCACATCCCGGTCCGGGTATCTATTTAGGAAAGGTTGCATCCTTTCCCACATCACCGGAGTCGTCCCTCTTGTGAGCAGGCTCTCCGGGACGTCTCCCCTTCTTAAAACAGCGGGCGAAAGTGTGGGCTCCCCCACACCCAGAGCATTCATGCTTAAACTTGCATGTTCCCCCGAATTTGCACGTGCCTTCATTAAATTGCCAGCACACTCCCCACTTTTTTCCGGCCGGCGATCCCAAGGAGTGGCTACCCCTGGCCCCCCTGGAAATAACTGCGAAGGCGTCCGCGCAGCAGCCATGAGCCTCATCCAGAGGCTAATGTCCTTATGGTCCCAGCGCAGCGTGGGTCAGACTGCCTGACGCTGGCGGAACTGCTCGTCGTACCTCAACCAAGCAGTACCCCCATAGACCCTGTAAGCCTCCCCAATAGCGTCCATATAACAAAACAACGCCGAGCAATGCTCGGGGTTCTTTTCTCCTATGACGCTGGCCATGATCACGAATGCTTGCAACCAGTTGGCAAACGTTCCCGGAATCAATCTATAACGCCTCTTCTCTTCGTCTTCCTTCTTGGAATCGTCCGGCTTCACCCGATCCAAGTTAAACTTCTCAAGGGGCAATAGTGAAAATATCTCCACCTATTCCCCTTTGACAATTTTATCCCTGACCTCCTGTTTTAAATGTGCGCCCAAGGGCCCCTCGAAGCACACATACATCTCACATTTGGCCGCGTCCGCTATCCGCACAATGTCCGACCTAACGGATGGCTCCGCGGACCCCTTGAAACCAGCCCCTGCGTCCGCCACCGCCGGCGCCCCCGGGGGAGCAGCCGCCGCACCCGGGTGGGACGAAACCTCTGCCCCCCTCGAGGGAGTCACCCCCAATCCCAAAACCGGCCCACCCCCAGGAACCACCCCCACGGACTGCCCCGTACCCCCATCAAAGCGACCCACCAACTCCCTCAAACCCTCCAGTAGCTCCTGCAACTGACCCCCAGATCCCATGGCCCCCGTCCCCGTCCCAACCTGCGGTTGGCACGCGGCAGCCACCTGCGCAGCCGGGGAGACCGCTTGGCCCCCACCCCCCGAGACCACCCCCAACAAACATTGCAATGCATTAGTAAAAACGGAGTTGTCACTCGACTTACCGGGCTGACTGGGAGCCGTCCCCACAGCCGTTGCGCAGACCGCCTGCGCAGGAACCGACTGTCCGGACACATCACCGTCCTCCGACAGCTCTCCTTCGGAACGACCATCCTCTTCTAGACCGCTTGCCGACTGCAGCCCCCCAGGCGATGGAGACCTGGATGCCGTGCGGCCACCCTCGGTTCCGCGGCACACGGACAAAGCACCACTTCTTGCAGGGGTCCCTTTGCTCCTGGGCTGCTGCGCAGAAGGGCCGTCCACGGCACCGCTCTGCATCCGTGATCCCTGTCGGCTACTGCCCGGAGGCGTCCACCTCCCTGCCGCGATTCCCGAGACCTGGCCCGCAGAACCAGCTGCGGCCGGAGTTGCCGAATCCAGGGCTGCGGGGGAGCCCGAATCCAGCGGTGGTCCCCCCAAAGCTCCCCCCGGGCCTGCAGCCCCATGTGCTTGCCACCTACCCAGGCCTGCACCCCCCCGTCAGCGCTGAAACCCTGGCCACAACCCCCCCATGCTGGCCACCGCTGTCCACCACCCCCCCGTGCCTTTCCACCTCCGGAGCTCTTCTCCTTATGCTTCCCCCCAACCCTCCCCCTCAGCCCGTGCAGAGCTGCAGGGGGATCATCCCGCCCAGGCCGACCGCCATGCGGTGGTGAATCGGCGCCATCTTGGCCCGTGGCCCTGCCCCCCGAACCTGCAGGCCGCCGAGCAGGCCTCTTCAGTCCTCCGGTGGGCGAATAGAAGCCCCTCTTCGCCGGCGGGGCAGACACATCACTTCCCGGGCTCCCCGCCAACCTCGCGGGCCCCCCGCCCCCCGGAGAATAACGGAGCGGCGGCCTGGACACCCGGCAGCGCGCGGCCTCCCGCTGGCTATGCCCGACCTCGCCGCCCCCAGCCAGCGCCGCCGCGACCTGGGCTTGGAGCCAAGCCGGGCCCCCTCCTCTCCGCCGCCGCCCGCAACTGTTCAAGGAGTCCCGCGACGTCTGCCATGGTGAAGATGCAGCGAGGAGCGGTGTGTGAAAAACTGCCTCCTCGCACGTTGACCTCCGACTGGCTTTCCCCCAGCCCCGCCCCCTTTTAAATATGGCCGCTCCCCCACCCGCGTTCCTTCCAGAACTCCTCCCCCTGGGCGTGACTGGGCACCTCGTCATGCCCAGCCCTGCTCTAAATCCCCCTGCGTGTCCTACGCTCCGGGCTTCCCTGACTGTGCTGATGGGGAATCAAGCGATTTTCTTTCCTTCAATCTGTGGAAGAAGAACCGAAAATTGAAAATGTATGTCTAGCCTTAGACCAAATAATACAAAATATCCAGAGAAGACATTTATTGTCCTCCACATGTCCATTGTCCTTGTCCATGTATGGATGGACGCCCACCATCATCTACTGGAAGGTCAGGGATTATCTTACCTGACTGCATTATATATGTAATACATTCTCTATTTATCATCTCTTCATAAAGTCCATCCAGTTCCACCAATAAAAGAGAAGAAATCCTCCAATCCCATCTACACAATCCTATACCTACAGAGGATCCAGAGGAAGGCCAAATAAAGGACGCTCCAATTTACTCCAGCAGGGGAAATGGGGGGAGGAATGATTGTCTATTCATTGATGATTTATTGGTAGAATAATGGAGAGTATAGGGGTGTCAGAGGAGATTCCTCAATGATCTGAGATGGGAAGAAAACAGAGGAATCCCAGGAAGACCCGGAGGACTCTGATAGATGGAATCTGAATATTTCTGGGATCCTCATAGAGGGATATATGTTATATGAGGGGGAGGGGAGTACACTGTGACCTGACTGGGATCTGTATTCTGTCTGTACAGGAAAAGTCCAGGAAATATTCACCCGGCCGGGATCTGACCTTCTCATCCCCATCAGACGTCATCTCACCCTCAACCATCCAGATAGATGGAGATGTGACCGGATTATCTGGTACTATGAGGAATCTCCTGGAGACTGGGAGGAAATAGCTGAACACAAGAATTGTAATCCGTCTGATCTCAGATATTTCCCCAATACAAGGATATCAGAGAATGGAAGTCTGATCATATCCAATGTGACTCCGGAGAATGACGGGAGATACCATGTGTATATAGAGAACTCTACAGGACACCATATACAGAGAGATTATTACACCGTCCGTGTAGAAGGTAAGTCCAGATGAGATTGTACAGCGCTGTGTATGGGGGTCACATGACTGAAGAAAATGGGTGTGATGTTAGTGGGGGGATTTAGTGTTGGGGGAGGGGTGCACACAGACACAATCTATCTCCTCCAGTCTCCAGGAAGATGTCTGCACACCTGATTATAGGTAAGGATGGGGGAGGGGCATGCTGTGTATATATTGGACCTGATCAATGGAAATGATTGTCTCTCTCAGTTCCAGTATCGGTTCCGCTCCTCCATGTCTCATGTCCCCGGAATGGCAGCGCTGAGATCTCCTGCAGGGTGGAGGAGGGGACTAAGCCGAATATCAGTCTATCTGTGATTGGAGGATCCCAGGGGAATTATTCCAATCACATTACAGCCATTGTGGGTTCACCGGGGCCCTGGAACATCACCTGTACTGTGAAGAATGGGGTCAGCCAATCAGAGGAGAGCAGAGACGGGGGTCACCTGTCCAGGGGAGGAGAGATCGGGGGATGGGCACAGAGACATTTAAACAGAGCAGGTGGGAGGGGCAGAAAAGAAATAAGCTCCGCCCACTGCCTGAATAGAGAATATGAAATATATACAGAAATGATAGATTTACATTACAGGTTTTATTTTTTAGTCCTGATCATAATAAAATAAAAACACAATATTTCCCCTTCACGGTGTTTGTTCTCAGAGGACAGGAAATGATTTCCAATCATAGATGGCGGATAATATTCCTGTCTATATAATCCGCAGTCTAGAGCGGGTAACCACTTGCCCACCGGGCACTAAACCCCCTCCTGCCCAGACCAATTTTCATCTTTCAGCGCTGATGCACTTTGAATGACAACTACACAGTCATACAACACTGTACCCAAATGACATTTAATAGTTTCTTATAAAATTTTGCAAACAGGTCATTTTTCTGCTTCATTGATATGCGCTGATGAGGCGGCACTGATGGGCACTGATGGGGGGCACAGATGGGTGGCACAGGTGGGCACTGATGGACACTGATAGGTGGCACTGATGTGCAGCAGCACAGAGAAGCACGGATTAAGAATGCAATGATATAAGGAGTGCTGGACATGACAGTGTGGATGAGGGACACAGAGGGTTAAGCTTTATGGGTGGAGTTCAGGAAAAGGTTTGCAGGAAACAAGTTCAGTGTAGGGGAGGGGTCACATAAAAGGGAGAGGTGTGGCTGTAAGGAATCATTCGGAGCCCAGTGTGACACAGAGGAGGCAGTTTTTTCGCTGCTCCTCTGCTATGGCGGACCTCGAGGGACTCTTCGCGCGGCTGCGACGGGCGGCGGAGGTGCACGGTGTGGACTGGCTGCGGGAACGTGTGGGTGACCTGACGGACGGCGATGTGGACGGCGGCGGGACAGGTGAGGTTCCACTGCGCGCGCGGAGGTCTCGGCCTCCGGCGCGTTTTTCTCCTGGGCCTACTCCTCGGCCGCCTCGTGACTCCCGGAGCCCGGGGGTGGACCGATCGGTCCCCCCGGCAAAACGGCAGGTTATCGGCTCCCCCCGGTCCGGGCGGTCGTTACGCCGCCGAACGGAGGGGGGCGGGGCTTCACGGCCGCATGGAAATGGCGCCGGGACCGCACGGGGCCCGGTGGAGGTGGGGGGGAGTGTGGATGGCTCTGGGTCGGCAGGCCAAGGGGGGGGGGTGCACGTGGCGGGGGATCTGCGGCAGGCTGGGTCTGGGGCCAGCATCCGCGCGGTGGGGGGGAGGGGGGCGCTCCGGGGGGGTCGCATGCCGGAGGGGGGGGAGGGTGGGTCGCAGAAGGCTGCCAAGGTGCCTGGCAGGGCTGGTTTTAGACGCCGGCATGCCGGGGGCGGCGGGGGGAGGAGGACATTGCCTGCAGTCCCGGATCGCAGGGACCGGATGGACCGCGCGGAGCACAGGGGGATTGCCGCGTCCCCGGTGCGCGTTGGAGAGGTCGGTTCGGAGAGCGAGCTGTCCCAGGAGGAGGAGGGGTCCTTTTCTACACCCGGACCGGTACCGGTCGCCGAGGCCCCTGGGGGCCCGGGTAAGTTGCGGGAGTCTACATTGCTGGCGGATGCCTTGCGGGATCTGATGGGGGTGGCGCAGGGGGGTGCGGTGCCCACGGGATCCCGGGACGTATTGGGGGGGGTTGCGGCAGGTTCAGCGCAGGGGGCGGGGCCTGTGGCCCCGGGGGGGGCCGTCAGGTCAGTTGCAGGAGCTGTTGGGGGGGCTGCAGGCCCTGGTTGGTAAGTTTGCTGGGGGCTCCGGGTCGCCTCAGGTGGCCCCCTGGCTGGGTACTGTGGGGGGGGCCGGGGGGGCGGAGGTCATTCCTGCGCGGGATGCACCGCCTGCCGCGGTGTCGGGGAGCACGGATGCGGGGGCTGTGGGCTCGGGGGTCCCCCCGGTGCCCGCGGACCCGGGGGCGCGGTCTGACCTGGTTAGGATCGCGGATGCTGCCCGGTGCGAAGTCTATGTTTGTTTCGAAGGCCCATTGGGGGCGCATTTGAAGCAGGAGGTGCGGGACAAGATCGGCAAGGGCGAGTATGTGGAGATTTTCTCCTTGCTCCCCCTCGAGAAATTTAATTTGGACAGGGTTAAGCCGGACAGTTCCAAGAAGGACGACGAGGAAAAACGTAGGTATCGGCTGATCCCGCGCACATTTGCAAATTGGCTTCAGGCGTTCGCTATATTGGCTAGCGTGATAGGGGAAAAGAACCCCGAGCATTGCTCGGCGTTATTTTGTTACCTGGACGCGATTGGGGAGGCTCACCGAGTGTATGGAGGGCTGGCTTGGCTGCGCTATGATGAGCAGTTTCGTCAGCGTAAGGCAGTGCGGGCTGACCTGCGGTGGGATCACAAGGACATAAGCCTCTGGATGAGGCTTATGTCTGCTCCGCGGGCCCCCACTCCGTTTCTTCAGGGGGGGGCCGGGAGTGCGTCTTCCTCGGGACTGCCGGCCGGAAAGAAGTGGGGGGTGTGCTGGCCCTTTAATGAAGGGGCTTGTAAATTCGGAGGCGCGTGCCGCTTCAAGCATGAGTGCTCCGGGTGCGGCGGCACCCACCCCCTGTCTCGCTGTTTCAAAAAAGGTCAGCGTGCCAGTGCCGCCGGTCACAAAAGGGATGACGCCGGTGAACCTGGGAAGGATGCTTCCTTTCCTAAATAGGTATCCGGATGGTGCGGCGGCGCGTGGGTTAATTCTGGGTTTTCGGGACGGTTTTAGGATTCCCTGTTCTTTGGGAGGGGTGCCGCCGTTGGCCAGGAATTTGCGATCGGCTTTAGATCACCCGGGGGTTGTGGATGACAAATTGGGTAAAGAGGTGGCGCTGGGCCGGATGGGTGGTCCTTTCGAAGTGCAGCCGTGGGGGGACCTGGTGGTCTCCCCGTTGGGTGTAGTTCCTAAGAAGGAGCCGGGGAAGTTTCGCTTGATTCATCACCTGTCTTTTCCGAAAGGGGGGTCGGTCAATGATTTCATTGACCCGGAGGCGTGTACGGTTTCCTACACTTCTTTTGACGCGGCGGTACGGTGGGTCAGGCGGTATGGTCGTGGGGCTCTCATGGCCAAGGCGGATGTGGAATCGGCGTTTCGCCTTCTGCCGGTCCACCCGGACAGCTTCCGGCTGTTGGGATGCCATTGGCGGGGCAAGTTTTATGTGGACTTGTGCCTGCCCATGGGTTGTTCCATTTCATGCGCCTATTTTGAAGCTTTTAGTTCATTTTTGGAATGGGTGGTGAGAGATGTTTCGGGCCTGGAGTCGGTCATCCACTATTTGGATGACTTTCTGTGCGTGGGCCCGCCTGCCTCCAATGTGTGTGCGATTCTTCTGTCCACGTTGCAGCACATTGCGGGCAGGTTCGGGGTGCCGTTGGCAGGGGATAAGACGGAAGGCCCGGTGACGGAATTGAGTTTTTTGGGAATCGTGATTGATTCTATGGCAATGGAGTGTCGCTTGCCAGAGAATAAATTACGGGATCTGCAGGCGGAGTTGGCAGGCATGCAGGGCCGGCCGAAGGTTCAGCTTCGGGCCCTGCAGTCCCTGTTGGGCAAGCTGAATTTCGCTTGCCGGATCATCCCTATGGGCCGTGTGTTCTGCCGACGGCTGTCGGGGGCCACTGCCGGGGTAACCGCCCCTACCCACTTTGTGCGTTTGCGAAGGGAACACCGGGAGGACCTGCGGGCTTGGCATGAATTTTTGGAGTCATATAATGGGCGGGCTATGTGGATGTCGGGGCCAGTGAGCAACTTCGATGTGGAGTTGGTTACTGACGCGGCTGGCTCAGCGGGTTATGGGGCATTTTTCCGGGGTCGGTGGAGTGCGGAACCTTGGCCACGCTCATGGGAGGTTGCGGGGTTGTTGGGCAATTTGGTTTTGCTAGAATTGTTCCCGATAGTGGTGGCATTGGAGCTGTGGGGGGCGGAGTTTCGTAATTTGAAGTTGCGCATCAATTGCGATAACATGGGGGTGGTCCAGGTCCTCAATCGGATGACTGCTTCCTCCCCCCCGGTCATCCGGCTGCTGCGACACCTGGTCTTTCGCTGTTTGCGGCTCAATGTTTACGTTTATGCTGTGCACATACCTGGGGTGGAGAATTCTTTGGCTGACTCGCTCTCTCGTTTTCAGTGGGACAAGTTCCGGCAGCTGGCGCCGGGAGCGGAGGAGTCGGGGGCGCCATGCCCCGGGTGGATGTGGGAACTTCCCTTGGAATCGCCGCAGGTTGGTTAAAAAGGTCGTTGAGTGAGGCTACATGGTCCGCTTATTCTAGAGTGTGGGCGGAATGGTGGGCGTTCCTGCGGGAGGTTGGAGTGGCTGGTCGGGGCTCCGACCGGCGCTGGGTGGTATTGTACTGGGTGGCCCGGAACATTGAGACGGGCCTGTCTCCCGCGTCTATTGAGCGGAAGCTGGCGGGGTTGGCCTTTTTGTTCAAACTGTGGGGGGAGCCGGACGGGACGAAGGATTTTTGGGTGAGGCAAACGTTAAAAGGGTACAGGAGGGATTGGAAGGGTAGGGATGCGCGCCGGCCGGTGTCATTTGACAATTTGGTGGCAATTTGTTCTCGGCTGGTGGACGTTTGCTCGTCTGCTTACGAGACCGTTCTGTTTACGGCAGCGTTTTCGTTGGCGTTTTATGGGGCTTTTAGGATTGGGGAGTTGGTGTGTCGCTCAAAACGGGTGGCTGGGGGTCTGTTGGATCAGGATGTGCAGGTGGTTGCGGATCGGGTGAGTATACGGTTGCGTAGGTCTAAGACTGATCAACGGGGCAGGGGAGTGGCGATTACGCTGCTCGCCCTGCCGGGCTCGGTAGTGTGCCCGGTGGCGGCGGTACGGGCTTTCCGGGCGGTACGGCCTGTGGGGGCGGGCCCCTTTTTGGTGCACGAGGGGGGTTCTTTTCTATCCCGTTTTCAATTTGTGTCGGTCTTTCGGCAATGCCTGAGGGCGGTGGGTTTGGATGAGCGGGACTACGCGTCCCACTCTTTTCGGATTGGGGCGGCCACGGAAGCGGCTCGATGTGGGCTGGAGGAGGCGGTGGTGCGCCGGATTGGTAGATGGGAGTCCCGGAGGTTCCGGTCCTATGTCCGGCCGCAGTTGCTACTGGGGTAAGGAGGGTGCGGCTGGGGGTTGTTTGCTGTGGGATGTATGGGGGGGAGGACTGTGCTGTAACATTCCTTTGGTTGTTGTGTTATTTCTCTTGTTTTCATTCCAGATGGAGGTTCTCAACGCCTCGTTTGGATCCTGGGGCATTCGTACGTCTGCTGGGGGGCCAGGAGAGGTGATTCTCTACCAGCAGGCAGGCAATTGGGTATCCCCAGGGAGGTAGCGAGGGTGATGTGGTTGGGTTTCCCGGGCATGAGGTGGGAGCGTGTCATGAGGGAGGTGGAGCGCTTCGCTTTGAGGGATAGGCCCCCGGATGTGCTGGTTGTTCATGCGGGGGGCAATGACCTGGGAGTTCGGAAAGTGAAGGACATTTTGGCGGATATCAAGGCTGATGTGTTGCGCATGCGAGTCCTGTTCCCGGGCACCATTTTGGTGTGGTCGGACATTGTGGCCAGAACGGTGTGGCGTGGGGCCAGGTCTTTAGCCAGCCTCGAGAAAACTAGGATTAGGGTTAATAAGGTTGTTGGGCGGTTTGTAGTGCAGAACGGGGGCATTGTGGTAAGACACAGGGAATTGGAGGTGAATGTAGGGCTTTATCTTAGGCGGGATGGCGTTCATCTATCGGATGTGGGGATTGACCTCTGGTCCTTTGGCTTACAGGAGGGCATACAGAAAGCTCTTCGGGTGTGGGGCGGCCCTCAAGGTTGAGGGGGTCACCCTTTCGGGCTGTGGCGGTGTGTTTTCTGGTGGTTTCTGACGGTAGACAGGTACTCAGAAGGGATCTGAGGGTGTGGGGGGCTCATCTAACGATCGGCCCCTCTGGGTATTCCTGAACGTTGGAGGGAATACGGTTATGTTCACTGGCGGAAGTTGTCTCCGACCGGTCACAGGTGGAGGCCTTTGGGAAGTTGGTCAGGTGTACCGCAGTGATTGGGTATTGGTTTAAGTGTGGTCACCGTCAGAGATCACCAGAATGGGCAGTTAATGTTAATTAAAATGTGGTTTAATGTTAATAAAGTTATTTATATTTATATTTATATATTTATATATATTTATATATTTATATATTTTCATATTTACAAGTTATGGGAGTAATTTTGAGTTATGTTTAATAAAGGCTGTTGTGGCCAGTTTACTCCAACCTATGGTGTGGTCTCGTTTCTAATAGATAAGGAATAGTATAAGGGGAACATTCAGACTACACTAGTCAAGAGAAGCACGGATTAAGAATGCAATGATATAAGGAGTGCTGGACATGACAGTGTGGATGAGGGACACAGAGGGTTAAGCTTTATGGGTGGAGTTCAGGAAAAGGTTTGCAGGAAACAAGTTCAGTGTAGGGGAGGGGTCACATAAAAGGGAGAGGTGTGGCTGTAAGGAATCATTCGGAGCCCAGTGTGACACAGAGGAGGCAGTTTTTCCCACCCTCCCGCCCTATTGTTATGTGTTTGTTTTGTGGTGTTTTGTTGCTGGTCTTTTTCTTCTTTTTCAGGTTTCATCGGTTGTCACGGCAGCTGAAAGTTTTTCGTGTTGGCGGTGTGTTTTCTGGTGGTTTCTGACGGTAGACAGGTACTCAGAAGGGATCTGAGGGTGTGGGGGGCTCATCTAACGATCGGCCCCTCTGGGTATTCCTGAACGTTGGAGGGAATACGGTTATGTTCACTGGCGGAAGTTGTCTCCGACCGGTCACAGGTGGAGGCCTTTGGGAAGTTGGTCAGGTGTACCGCAGTGATTGGGTATTGGTTTAAGTGTGGTCACCGTCAGAGATCACCAGAATGGGCAGTTAATGTTAATTAAAATGTGGTTTAATGTTAATAAAGTTATTTATATTTATATTTATATATTTATATATATTTATATATTTATATATTTTCATATTTACAAGTTATGGGAGTAATTTTGAGTTATGTTTAATAAAGGCTGTTGTGGCCAGTTTACTCCAACCTATGGTGTGGTCTCGTTTCTAATAGATAAGGAATAGTATAAGGGGAACATTCAGACTACACTAGTCATGTCCAGTCACTGATTGTGGGCACTGTGGTATAGGATCTGAAGAACACAAGCAATTGGGGTAGCTTCAAGTGTACACTGTGCAGGGGGCACAATACACCAACAAGAAAAGAAGACGCTGTCCCTGCCTATCCTTCTCTCTATGAATGATGCAGCACACTACACAAGACCATCGTGCAGGTGGCCTTATATAGTGCGGGGCGTGTACTTAACCCCCTGAGCTATAATTGGTCACAGGCATCCTGCCTCTGGCCAATTATGGCTCTCCTCGCTACTGGCGCTGTGATTGGCCAATGGTCAGCCAGCAATGCACTGTGATATCGTAGTGCATTGTGGGCCATGAGCATTACACGAATATGGTGCAAACTGCCCACAAAGTTCTGGCTTCTCCGAACAGCCGGTGTTCAACTCGAACACTCAACTCATCCCTAGTCTTCATCAAGAGCCCCACAAGTCCCCACAAGTCTATAGCACGGCTCTTGTAATGTGGATTCCCTACAATTGTACAACAAACTTGTGAAGTCCGGCAAGTCTGGCAATAGCTTGTCAAGTCATCTTCAAACTTGCAGCTGATTGGCTATCTGGGCCCCTTCCTACACCTTGTGATAGGGGGCGCCCCTCTTTCTTATCTCAGAAGGTTGTTGGGTTTCCATTTTCTGATGTGACTGTTGTGTCTTCTCTTCTTATGATAATGATAATTGTATGAGAGCAGGGGCGTAACTAGAAATCACAGGGCCCCATAGCAAAATGTTGTATGGGCCCCCCCCACCCAGGGGCGGATCCAGATTCTAGTCTCGGGAGGGGCACTGATAGAAAATACTTTTATGGGGGGGCAATTTATTGGGGCAATGGCTGATGTTGGCGCTTCAATTATCACGGCACCATTTGTGTTATGGTGTCAGGATGATTGAAACACATTATTTCTATTATTACATTGTTATAGAAAATTAAATAGTTCAACTCACCATAATGCAGAATCAGTGGGAGCCTCGAGTGTGTCACCTGCCACCAGATGCAGATTGTCACTTGTCACAAGTTGCGGATTGTCCACCTGCCACCCATTGCGGATTGTCCACTTGTCACGTCACCTGTCACCCATTGTGCATTGTCCACTTGCCACGTGACCTGCCACACATTGCAAATCGTCCACTTTCCACGTCACCTGTCACACATTGGGGATTGTCCACTTGCCACGCCACCTGCCACACATTGCGAATTGTCCACTTGCCACGTGACCTGCCACCCATTGTGGATTGTCCACTTGCCACATCACCTGCCACTTATTTCAGATTGTCCACTTGCCACAAGTTGCAGATTGTCACTTGCCACACATTACAAATTGTCCACTTGCCATGTCACCTGCCACTCATTGTGGATTGTCCACTTGCCACGTCACCTGCCATACATTGTGGATTGTTCATTTGCCACGTCACCTGCCACCCATTGCGGATTGTCCATTTGCCACATCACCTGCCACCCATTGCAGATTGTCCATTTGCCACGTCACCTGCCACCCATTGCGGTTTGTCCATTTGCCACGTTACCTGCCACCCACTGCGGATTGTCCATTTGCCACGTCACCTGCCACCCATTGCGGTTTGTCCACTTGCCACATGACCTGCCACACATTGCGGATTGTTCACTTGCCACATCACCTGCCACACATTGCGGATTGTTCCCTTGCCACGTCACCTGCCACCTATTGCGGATTGTCCATTTACCACGTTACCTGCCACAAGTTTCAGATTGTCCACTTGCCACGTCACCTGCCACACATTGCGGATTGTCCACTTGCCACGTCACCTGCCACACATTGTGGATTGTCCATTTGCCACGTCACCTGCCACCCATTGCGGATTGTCCATTTGCCACGTCACCTGACACCCATTGCGGTTTGTCCATTTGCCACGTTACCTGCCACCCACTGCGGATTGTCCATTTGCCACGTCACCTGCCACCCATTGCGGTTTGTCCACTTGCCACATGACCTGCCACACATTGCGGATTGTTCACTTGCCACATCACCTGCCACACATTGCGGATTGTTCCCTTGCCACGTCACCTGCCACCTATTGCGGATTGTCCATTTACCACGTTACCTGCCACAAGTTTCAGATTGTCCACTTGCCACGTCACCTGCCACACATTGCGGATTGTCCACTTGCCACGTCACCTGCCACACATTGTGGATTGTCCATTTGCCACGTCACCTGCCACCCATTGCGGATTGTCCATTTGCCACGTCACCTGACACCCATTGCGGTTTGTCCATTTGCCACGTTACCTGCCACCCACTGCGGATTGTCCATTTGCCACGTCACCTGCCACCCATTGCGGTTTGTCCACTTGCCGCGTGACCTGCCACACATTGCGGATTGTTCACTTGCCACGTCACCTGCCACCCATTTCGGATTGTCCATTTGCCACGTCACCTGCCACAAGTTTCAGATTGTCCCCTTGCCACGTCACCTGCTACACATTGCAGATTGTCCACTTGGCACGTCACCTGCCACACATTGCGGATTGTCCACTTGCCATGTCACCTGCCATCCATTGCGGATTGTCCATTTGCCATGTCACCTGTCACACATTGCGGATTGTCCATTTGCCATGTCACCTGTCACACATTGGGGATTGTCACTTTCCTGCTAAGGTCACTCTGTTTGCCAGTCTGAGTTAGGCAGCAGAGAGATGATGTAATCTCTCTGCTGCCTGCACAGTGAGTGAGAGCGGAGCTGGCAGTTTGCAGGGCGGGCGCCGGGCGGTGAGAGATGATGTCATCTCTCTGCCCCGCCACCCGCTGATTGGCCACCCACTAAGCCTCCCCGCAGCTTCCCCAACAACCCCCGCCGCCGCCGAGTCACCTGGCTGTGTCCGCTCGTACAGTCAGTGTGACTGTACGAGCACCGAGCGGACAGGGAGCTCTGCGGCTCACCTGCCGCCCGCTCACCGGGCCCTCCTCAGCTGGGGGCCCCGTAGCAACCGCACGGGTTGCTATGGTGGTAGTTCCGCCACTGTATGAGAGGTCAGGACCCCACATATAGGATACAGGATTGTCTGCATGCCAGTTTGAAATTCAAGCCATCCAAGGGCAGACTGATTGTACTGAAGTTGGTCCATCGGATGACTTCAGAACAACCAGCCCGTCGTGTTCTTTTTTTGTACAATCACTGCCGGTGTCTATAGCCTCCAGCACTGATCATTGTATTCTGATGGCGGGGAAACCTTCCACTCTCAGAACACAATGACTCCACAAGAGGGATTCTTCCCATCAACACTGACTGTGCTGATGGGGAATCAAGCGATTTTCTTTCCTTCAATCTGTGGAAGAAGAACCGAAAATTGAAAATGTATGTCTAGCCTTAGACCAAATAATACAAAATATCCAGAGAAGACATTTATTGTCCTCCACATGTCCATTGTCCTTGTCCATGTATGGATGGACGCCCACCATCATCTACTGGAAGGTCAGGGATTATCTTACCTGACTGCATTATATATGTAATACATTCTCTATTTATCATCTCTTCATAAAGTCCATCCAGTTCCACCAATAAAAGAGAAGAAATCCTCCAATCCCATCTACACAATCCTATACCTACAGAGGATCCAGAGGAAGGCCAAATAAAGGACGCTCCAATTTACTCTAGCAGGGGAAATGGGGGGAGGAATGATTGTCTATTCATTGATGATTTATTGGTAGAATAATGGAGAGTATAGGGGTGTCAGAGGAGATTCCTCAATGATCTGAGATGGGAAGAAAACAGAGGAATCCCAGGAAGACCCGGAGGACTCTGATAGATGGAATCTGAATATTTCTGGGATCCTCATAGAGGGATATATGTTATATGAGGGGGAGGGGAGTACACTGTGACCTGACTGGGATCTGTATTCTGTCTGTGCAGGAAAAGTCCAGGAAATATTCACCCGGCCGGGATCTGACCTTCTCATCCCCATCACACGTCATCTCACCCTCAACCATCCAGATACAGGGAGATGTGACCGGATTACCTGGTACTATGAGGAATCTCCTGGAGTCTGGAAGAGAATAGCTCAACACTGGTATTGTGATCCGTCTGATTTCAGATATTTCCCCAATACAAGGATATCAGAGAATGGAAGTCTGATCATATCCAATGTGACTCCGGAGAATGACGGGATATACCGTGTGTATATATACAACTCTACAGGACACCTTATACAGAGAGATGATTACTTCATCCATGTAGAAGGTAAGTCCACCCAACCCCCACCCCCAGTCCTAGCAGTGTCCTCCCCGCTCCGTGTCTTTATATACACCCTCCATGTAGAAGGTAAGTCCACCCAACCCCCACCCCCAGTCCTAGCAGTGTCCTCCCCGCTCCGTGTCTTTATATACACCGTCCATGTAGAAGGTAAGTCCATCCAACCCCCACCCCCAGTCCTAGCAGTGTCCTCCCCGCTCCGTGTCTTTATATACACCGTCCATGTAGAAGGTAAGTCCACCCAACCCCCACCCCCAGTCCTAGCAGTGTCCTCCCCGCTCCGTGTCTTTATATACACCGTCCATGTAGAAGGTAAGTCCATCCAACCCCCACCCCCAGTCCTAGCAGTGTCCTCCCCGCTCCGTGTCTTTATATACACCGTCCATGTAGAAGGTAAGTCCACCCAACCCCCACCCCCAGTCCTAGCAGTGTCCTCCCCGCTCCGTGTCTTTATATACACCGTCCATGTAGAAGGTAAGTCCATCCAACCCCCACCCCCAGTCCTAGCAGTGTCCTCCCCTCTCCGTGTCTTTATATACACCGTCCATGTAGAAGGTAAGTCCATCCAACCCCCACCCCCAGTCCTAGCAGTGTCCTCCCCGCTCCGTGTCTTTATATACACCATCCATGTAGAAGGGAAGTTCAGTTTATTGGGATGGAGCTGATTCTTCAACAGGGTGGAGCTTCTGCCAACAGCAGCCAATCGGTTTTCACATCTCAGGAAAAAAGGACTTGAGAATTCTGATTGGTCGCTGTGGGCAGCCCCTCCCCCGTGCTCATTTTCCTCTCTCACTATGAGGACTCCATGATCTGGATGGTGGGAATTCTGCTGATGGGTGACAATGGTGGATCTCAAGCTGGAAACACAGACGGGTGTGAAGATCTCATCCTTCACCTGAGCGGGGAAATCTTCACCCCTCCCCCCTGCACAGATGTTGGGGGATTCCCAGCATGGGGGGGATTTACATCTCCGGAGACTCTTCATCCCAGAAGACTCCACCAAGAACCACTGGGCGGAGGTCTCCTTTAGAGGGAACTCCTCACATCCTGTTTTGTATCATCCACTTTGTATTACAATGTACAGAATATCTCTCACACAGCAGTAGCCATGTACAATGTTCTTAGAGCCGATCATCCAGATGAGATTGTACAGTGCTGTGTATGGGGGTCACATGACTGAAGACAATGGGTGTCATGTTAGTGGGGGATTTAGTGTTGGGGGAGGGGTGCACACAGACACAATCTATCTCCTCCAGTCTCCAGGAAGATGTCTGCACACCTGATTATAGGTAAGGATGGGGGAGGGGCATGCTGTGTATATATTGGACCTGATCAATGGAAATGATTGTCTCTCTCAGTTCCAGTATCAGTTCCGCTTCTCCATGTCTCATAGTTACATAGTTAGTCAGGTTGAAAAAAGACACAAGTCCATCCAGTTCAACCAAAAAAAAAATCTATAATAAATATCATACCAGACAATATATCCAATTCTATACCCACGGTTGATCCAGAGGAAGGCAAAAAACCCCAGCAGAGCCATGATCCAATTTGCTAAAGCAGGGGAAAAAATTCCTTCCTGATCCCCCGAGAGGCAATCAGATTTTCCCTGGATCACCTTTACCTATAAATGTACCCAGTTATATTCTGTACACTTAGGAAATAATCCAGGCCTTTCTTAAAGCAATCCACTGAGCCGGCCAGATCCACCTCTGCTGGGAGTCTATTCCACATTTTCACAGCTCTTACTGTGAAGAAACCTTTCCATATTTGGAGATGAAATCTCTTTTCCTCTAGATGTAAAGAGCGCCCCCTTGTCCTCAATGTTGACTGTAAAGTGAATAACTCAACACCAAGTTCACTATATGGAGCCCTTATATATTTGTACATGTTGATCAAATCCTCCCTTAATCTCCTCTTATCAAGAGAATAAATTCAGTTCCTCTAATCTTTCCTCATAGCTGAGCTCCTCCATGCCTCTTATCAGTTTGGTTGCCCTTCTCTGCACTTTCTCCAGTTCCCCGATATCCTTTTTGAGAACTGGAGCCCAAAACTGAACGGCATATTCCAGGTGAGTTCTTACTAATGATTTGAACAGGGGCAAAATGATATCTCTCTCTCTGGAGTCCATACCTCTCTTAATACTGGAAAGGACTTTGCTCGCTTTGGAAACCGCAGCTTGGCATTGCATGCTATTATTGAGCTTATGATCTACCAAAACCCCCAGATCCTTCTCCACTATGGATCCCCCCAGATCCTTCTACACCATGGATCCCCCCAGATCCTTCTCCACTATGGATCCCCCCAGATCCTTCTCCACTATGGATCCCCCCAGATCCTTCTCCACTATGGATCCCCCCAGATCCTTCTCCACTATGGATCCCCCCAGATCCTTCTCCACTATGGATCCCCCCAGATCCTTCTCCACTATGGATCCCCCCAGATCCTTCTCCACTATGGACTCCCCCAGATCCTTCTCCCCTATGGATCCACCAGTTGTACTCCCCCTAGCATGTATGATGCATATTCGTAGCCCCCAAGTGCATAACTTTACATTTCTCAACATTAAACCTCATCTGCCACATAGTCGCCCAATTAGACAGAACATTGAGGTCGGCTTGTAAATTGGAGACATCCTGTAAGGACGTTATTCCACTGCATAGCTCGGTGTCATCTGCAAAGACGGAAATGTTACTTTTGATCCCAGACCCAATATCATTTATAAAGATATTAAAAAGTAAGAGTCCCAGCACTGAACATTGGGGTACACCACTGATAACCTCAGACCATTCAGAGTAAGAATCATTAACCACGACTCTCTGAATTCTGTCTTTTAGCCAGTTTTCTATCCATTTACAATCTGATATTTCCAAACCTGTAGACTTTACCTTACACATGAGCCGTGTGTGCGGATCTGTATCCAACGCTTTTGCAAAATCCAAGTATACCACGTCCACTGCCACCCCTCTGTCCAAGTATACCACGTCCACCGCCACCCCTCTGTCCAAGTATACCACGTCCACCCCCACCCCTCTGTCCAAGTATACCACATCCACCGCCACCCCTCTGTCCAAGTATACCACATCCACCACCATCCCTCTGTCCAAGTATACCACATCCACTGCCACCCCTCTGTCCAAGTATACCACATCCACCGCCACCGCTCTGTCCAAGTATACCACATCCACCGCCACCCCTCTGTCCAAGTATACCACATCCACCACCATCCCTCTGTCCAAGTATACTACGTCCACCGCCACCCCTCTGTCCAAGTATACCACATCCACAGCCCCCCCTCTGTCCAAGTATACCACATCCACCACCACCCCTCTGTCCAAGTACACCACGTCCACAGCCACCCCTCTGTCCAAGTATACTACGTCCACCGCCACCCCTCTGTCCAAGTATACCACATCCACAGCCCCCCCTCTGTCCAAGTATACCACATCCACAGCCCCCCCTCTATCCAAGTATACCACATCCACCACCACCCCTCTGTCCAAGTATACCACGTCCACCGCCACCCCTCTGTTCAAAGTTTTTTTTTTTTTTTTTTTTTTTTTTTTTAAGGTTTCAAAAATTTTATTGAACCAAAAACTGCAGGTACAGCACAGATAACATAAAAAAAATCAAGGTAAATAATGCCATATCAAAGCCAATACACTTAACATGACAAAAGGGTAATGCTACACAGCAAATTGTGGAGAGAGAAGCGAGAAGAGTGGGGCAGAGAGGTGACAGGCGTAAGATCATGATACCTTAGCAAGAAGGGAATAACTGGCGGGGAGAGACTGCCTCATATCTCTCCCCCTCAGAGCATCTAAAGAAAGTTCGAGAAAGGTGGAGGATTAGCTGAGAAAAGGGTGATTATGGCGTTAAAGAGGGTAGAAGACGAGAAATACTTAAATACTGTAGGCAGGCACACCGCAGAGGGCTCGGGTCCAGGACCTATGGGGGTCAGATGGACTATCCCCCCATCTATCCGTCTGAGGACAGTGGCATATGGGCACACGAAAGACTGTTACAATCAATGGTGCAATTGAGCTCTGGGATCTTGTATCCAGTGCTGCCAAGATGCATAGAATTTACTCAATTTCATATGTGCTTTCGCAAACATGAATTCCATCAACATATGGTTGTTTAATATTATGATTACATCTGGGACAGAGGGCGAGCAAGATTGTTTCCAACGACGGGAAATAGCGAGTCTAGCCGCTATTAGGATGTGAGTGATTATGGTATGAAATTTTGAAGGCCAGGATGCAAGATCAAGACCAAAGAGAGCCGTCTGCGGTGTCAGTCTGCAAGTGACATTCGTTATGCTCTGGATGAAGGAGGAAATTCCGGCCCAGAAGGTAGTTATGAGCGGGCATTCCCACCAAATATGGTAAATATGTCCGTTTTGATTACACTCTCGCCAACACTTTCCAGACATGGACGGAAAAAACCTTACTAATTTAGACGGAGTGTAATACCACTTGTAAAGGATTTTCATCACAGTCTCCCAGTGTGACACATTTCTGGATACTATAGCTGGAAAACGGATTGCCCGGTACCAGGTCGCTGGGGAGACTTGTATGTGTAGAATTCGCTCCCATGAGACAATCGCTGGAGTGGCTCGTTCCGGGCTAGGCTTTGTCAAAAGACCATAGAAGTATGAAATACCCCTAAAGTTGTTGATCGTTGAGGTAAATGCTTGTATTATGTCTTTAGTCAAAGAGCAGCTCGACATATGTACAGAGGAAAGAGCATGACGGATCCGAAGGTAGATGTAGAAGTCTTTACTAGGAATGTTAAAGATTTTAGAAAGTTGAGCGAAGGACTTAAGATGACCATTTTGAAATAAGTCTCCGAGGGTTTTAATGCCTTTTGAGGCCCAGCTAAAAAGCGATAAGTCCTGAGACATAAGTGAAATGGAGGCGAGTGGTAGCCGATATAAAGCTTGTATATGTAGTCCGCCCGCAGATTGTACAATTGCTTTCCAGTTGTTTGTGAGGGCTTTGACTGTTGGTAATAGAGAGTGTGTGGGGTGTAAACCCATCCAGATGGCTGCGAGTAGGTGTGATGGAGGCGACACCATATCAGCGGTTTCAATTGAAGTCCATGGCAGAGAGGAGGTTGGATCCCAAAGTTTCCTGGTTTGGTCTAAAACAGTGGCTTTGTAGTAAGCCTTGAGGTCCGGAACTCCCATCCCAGCACATTTAGTCGGGATGCACAACAACGAGGACCTAATACGTGATTTGTGGGCCGCCCATATAAACTTGTTAACAATTCTTTGTAGTCCAGCTATATCAGGTTTCAAAATAGGTAAAGGCAAAGTTCTAAACATATAAAGAATGTGAGGTAACAAAAGCATTTTAGCCAATGCAATTCTTCCTGCCCAGGAGGCTTTAATTGAGAGGAGTGAGGTGGCAGTCTCCTGAATTTTCTGGGTCAGAATAGCCATATTGGTACGTAGCAACAAGGATGCTGGGGAAGTCAATCGGATGCCCAGATAAGAGACAGAGGAGTTGGGTGCCCAGGAGAAAGGAGAAATGGACGATATACTTGTTTTAAGATGGGTGGGGAGGGATATGCCTAGCATCGCCGATTTGGAATGGTTCAGCTTATACAAAGAGACTTGGCTAAAAGTTTGTAAAAGATCACAAAGCGGGGGGAGAGAATGAACTGGGTCAGTGAGCCAGATGATTACGTCATCTGCATATAAACTGATTTTGTGGCTACATTGGTTGATTTCCAAACCTTTGATGTCCGGGTGTGATCTAATAGCTTGCGCTAGCGGTTCTATCATTAATGCAAATATTAAAGGTGAAAGAGGGCACCCCTGACGTGTCCCATTTGTAATCATAAAGGGAGACGAAAGTAGACCCGAATTCAGGACCCTGGCACTAGGGGTGGAATATAGTCCTAGTATGGCTTGGAGAAATTTGCCCGTGATGCCGAATTTTTGAAGGACCATTTTCAAATAGAGCCAGTTGACCCTATCAAATGCCTTCTCTGCGTCTAATGATATCAGCAGAGAAGGCATTTGATGATGCTCTGCCCAGTGAAGCATGTCAATTATTCTACGGGTTCCATCTGAGGTCTGTCTCAAGGGGATAAAACCCACCTGATCCGGGTGGATCAGGGTAGAGATATAACTCGCCAGCCTAGCAGCTAGAAGTTTTGAATAAAGTTTGGTGTCAGTATTTAACAAAGATATGGGCCGATAATTTACGGGGTCATGAGAAGGTTTGCCTACTTTATGAATAGTGGTGATAGTCGCCTCAAGGGATTCTGAGGGTATCTTCCCAGTTGCTAAGAAGTCATTAAGTGTGGCACATAGGTGAGGTAACAATTGGTCTACATATGTTTTATAGTAGCTATTAGTGTACCCATCAGGCCCAGGAGCTTTGTGAAGGGGGAGACCCTTTATTGCGTCAGATATTTCTTGATGGGTAAAAGGCCGGGAGAGAAGTTCTACTTGTTCTGGGGAGAGTGAGGGAAGCTGCAGCGGATCTAGGAACCCAGATATATTCCCTTCCTCGGGACGTGGCTCTGAAGGGGAACTGGAGAGATTGTATAGCTTTGAGTAGAAGAGACTAAATTCCTCGGCTAACTCTTTGGGGTTGCTAACTTTCTGACCTTTCTGGTTTAAAAGAAAGGGGATCCTATGTTGTGCGGCTCTTTTTTTATATTGCTGTGCCAGGTGTTTCCCCGCCCTATCACCTTGGGAATACCACGTAAGTCTCATCCTGCTTAAGTAAAATTCAAAATTTCTGTGAAGAAATGAGCTAAGGTCATTTCTTAGGGTACTAAGTTCTTTGGTAATTTGGGGGGAAGGGGCGTTTTTATTCGAAATTTCAAGACCACGAATTTTCTGTAGAAAGGATTCAATCGTTGCCAACCTCCTTTTCTTCTCCTGTGCACCCAGCTTGAGGCATACTCCGCGGATTACCGCCTTGTGAGCATTCCAAAGGGTAGTGGGACTAGAAACAGAATCATAATTAGAGTCAAAAAATTGCAATATCTCGGATCGAATCAGCTCTCGAGTCTCCGGCGTACTAATGAGTGCGGAATTCAAACGCCAAAGTGTATGTCTGGCCACCGGTGGAGAGGTGGCGATAGTAATTGATACTGGGGCGTGGTCGGACCAGGTTATGAGGCCCACCGTAGCGCGATTAATTTTCTGAAGTGCCGTTTTCGAGACTAAGAATAGATCGATCCGAGAGTAAGATCGTTGGGCATGCGAATAAAAGGAATAGTCCCTCTCGGTACCATGGAGGCACCTCCAAGGATCGTGGAGGTCCTCCTGTAGAGCTACACTAGAAATGGCTGTGGAGTGTCTACGCTTCGTATTAGAAGTGTCCAGCTGATTGTCAAGAACATCATTAAAGTCACCACATATCACTAGGTGTTCCTTGGGGTATGGCTGAATTTTGCTCAGTATGGATCTATAGAATTCTTTTTGGCCCGTATTGGGGGCATAAAGATTGACCAAGACCAGGGGTTGGTTGTTACAAACGGCTGATAGGATTAAGTATCTACCCGCTGTATCTTGTTCGATGTGTTTGAGGGAGAATGATATGGATGAACGTACAGCAATCATCACACCCTTCGTTTTCTTGTCTGAGCGGGCATGGAAGTAATGGGAGAATAGCCTGTGAGAGCATTTTGGGGAGTTAAGCTCAGAGAAATGCGTTTCCTGGACGCATAAGATATCTGCCTTTTGGGCTAATGCCTCTCGCCACAACAGGGATCTTTTAAAGGGGCTGTTAAGGCCCTTAGCGTTTAGTGAGACTATTGTGATCGACATGTCCCCCGAATAGTAGGCCTGCTATGAATCTTACTACAGTACCGAGAGATACTATCCTCACTGTAGGGATGAGTGATGACAGGAGGAAACTAGAGCAATATGCGATGGTTAGAGTAGGTTAGCTCAAATACTTCGTAGTTGCTAAGAGGGATGACCAAGTCAGGCAGTCCACAAGAGAGACTGAGCGTCCCGACTAAGCCCCTATAGCGTACTATGCGGACACAAAAAAAATAAAAAAGGAAGGTAAAAATAAAAATAAAAGAAAACGCTAGAGTAATAACAGGAGCAACAAAACAAATAGGAGAAATCTAAAAAAAGACCAGTTGTAAGGTAGTGTATTGGTAACTACCAGGCCAATTGTTGAAACAGGTAAATCAAACCAGTGGATGTGCATAGCACATCAAAAGAAAATGAGGAGTGTGGAAGGGGTATCATAACCGCTTCCCCTCCCCCACAGCAACACTGTATATAAATGGTATAACACATTAAACGTTAAACATAGGCAGCAACATATAATCGTAACTACTGAACATACTTATTACCGCAAGGGCTCCGGCCAGATCAATCTAAGTGAGAGCGTGAGAGTCCCAAGGTGTAGCCATTCTTGACGATGGTCTCGTACCAGGTGTATTAGGCGGCGGTGCTTGGGGGGTCATACCCCAGTTATGTAGTTGCTTAAGGCCTTCCTTTGGTGACAGGATGGCAACTTGTTGGTTCCTGTATGACACCAGGAGCTTGGTGGGGTGACCCCATTTGTAGGCCACTTTTTGTTCGGTCAGGATGGATGTAACTGGGGCGAACGCTCTGCGAGCTTGAGCCGTAGTTGCCGAGATGTCGTTAAACAGTTGTACTTTGGAAAAGGGCTCAGGCAGGGTGCGCAAGGCTCTCGCAGCACGCATAATATCTTCCTTAGCATGAAAGAAGTGCACTCTCGCTAAAATGTCTCTGGGCACTGAGGATGGGAGGTGTTGTGGCTTGTGCAGCCTGTGCGCCCGATCTATCAGTAAATCTTGTGTCGTCAGAGATGGAACAAGTTTGCGAAATAACTGGTGCAGGTATGGAATTATATCTGGAGTTGCTAAGGATTCGGACACTCCCCTTATCTTGATATTATTCCTGCGTGAGCGATCTTCGAGGTCTGCGATTTTTAATCGCATTTGGGAAATCGCTGCGGCCTGCTCATCCTGTAAGTCAACCATCATATTATGCGCAATGGTGGCTTCAGACAGGTGTTGTTCAATGTGCTCAGTACGGCGTTCTAACACATTAACTGTATCCTGGATTTGATTAACAGATATTTTAAGCTCTCTGTGCAATTCAGCTTGAAGAGACATTAGCATCGCTTTCATGCTGTGTTCTGAGGCTGGATTATCAGTGGAAGGAAACTCAGCAAGTGACTGTGACTGTGCCTGGGGTTGCGCTAGAGAGGAACTACAAGTCCCAGCGCTGTGTTGCTTCTTAGAGGGAGGCTGTTTGTCAGGAGAGGGAGCAGGGAAGTCAGCAAGCCTCTTACCTCTATCCCCCGGCGACATGCTGTGGTTGTCTAGCTGATCCATATCTTCCAGCAGCGCAGGGCCGTCGGGTGATTCGTTCGCCTGTACGAGCGGCGGGGTCCCAGGTCTCCTGCACTCGGCGCGGTCAGCGCGGTCGGCGCCATCTTGGCTTCTAGGCCTTGGAGGCTTCATGTAGAAGTCTAGAAGCCTACGGGGTCCTTTGAGCTTAGATTTCTTGCGGGACATACTCCGCTGTATGACCCGCAGCTGTGCCCTCCGTTCCGGAGGATTTGCGAATGCAGCAGGCTGCCTATGTCGCTGAACTAGGCTGTGGAGGAGCGGAGCAGACTCTTCAGGCGGCCATCCTCAGCAGCGGCCAGACCACGCCCCTCCCTCTGTTCAAAGTTTTACTTACCACCTCATAAAAAGAAATCAGGTTCATCTGACAACTTCTGTCTTTCATGAATCCATGCTGTCTGTTGCTCAAAATATTTTTTCCCTGCAAGAACTCGTCTATGTGGTCCTTTATTAATCCCTCCAGTATCTTCCCAACTATAGAAGTTAAACTAACAGGTCTATAATTACTTGGTAAATACTTTGTTCCCTTTTAAATATTGGCACCACATTGGCCCTGTGCCAATCCAGTGGTACTATTCCTGTCATTAATGAGTCCTTAAAAATTAGATACAATGGCTTTGAAATTACGGAGCTCAATTCTTTTAGGATCCGTGGGTGGATGCCATCAGGTCCAGGTGCTTTATCTACCTTTATTCTGTCCAAATATTTCTGGACCATATCACTTTTGAGCCATTGTGGATTTGGGGCTGCGTCACTACCACCCCCATTATGGTCATGTGCCCGGAATGGCAGTGCTGAGATCTCCTGCAGGGTGGAGGAGGGGACTAAGCCGAATATCAGTCTATCTGTGATTGGAGGTTCCCAGCGGAATTATTCCAATAACATTACAGCCATTGTGGGGTCACCGGGGCCCTGGAACATCATCTGTACTGTGAAGAATGGGGTCAGCCAATCAGAGGAGAGCAGAGGCGGGGTGTCACCTATCCAGGGGAGGAGAGATCGGGGGATGGGCACAGAGACATATAAGCAGAGCAGGTGGGAGGGGCAGAAAACAAATAAGCCCCGCCCACTGACTGAATAGAGAATATGAAATATATACAGAAATGATAGATTTACATTACAGGTTTTATTTTTTAGTCCTGATCATAATAAAATAAAAACACAATATTTCCCCTTCACGGTGTTTGTTCTCAGAGGACAGGAAATGATTTCCAATCATAGATGGCGGATAATATTCCAGTCTATATAATCCGCAGTCTAGAGCGGGTAACCACTTGCCCACCGGGCACTAAACCCCCTCCTGCCCAGACCAATTTTCATCTTTCATCGCTGATGCACTTTGAATGACAATTACGCGGTCATACAACACTGTACCCAAATTACATTTTTATAATTTTTTCCCCACAAATAGAGATTTCTTTTGGTGGTATTTAATCACCGCTGGGAGTTTATTTTTTGCTAAACAAACAAGAAAATTTTGAAAAAAAAAACATGTTTAATAGTTGGTTATAAAATTTTACAAACAGGTAATTTTTCTGCTTCATTGATATGCGCTGGTGAGGCGGCACTGGTGGGCACTGATAAGATGGCACTGATGTGCAGCAGCACTGTCCAGGCACTGATTGTGGGCACTGACAGGCGGCACTGTGGGCACTGACAGGCGGCACTGTGGGCACTGTGGTATAGGATCTGAAGAACACAAGCAATTGGGGTAGCTTCAGGTGTACACTGTGCAGGAGGCACAATACACCGACTGTAACTGCACTAGGTTCAATCACAAGAAAAGAAGACACTGTCCCTGCCTATCCTTCTCTCTATGAACACTGCAGAACACTACACAAGGCCATCGTGCAGGCGGCCTTATATAGTGTGGGGCGTGTACTTAACCCCCTGAGCTATAATTGCCTGTGGCCAATTATGACTCTCCTCACTACTGGTGCTGTGATTGGCCAAGCATGCGGGTCACAGTGCATGCTTGGCCAATCATCAGCCAGCAATGCACTGCTATGGCACAGTGCATTGTGGGCTGTAAGAGCCACATGAATACGGTGTGAATGGCCCACAAAGTTCTGACTTCGCCGAACGGGCGAGCAGCCAGTGTTCAAGACGAACATGCGTTCAACTTGAACACCCAACTCATCCCTATTCCTCAGCAAGAGCCCCACAAGTCCCCACAAGTCTATAGCACGGCTCTTGTAATGTGGATTCCCTACAATTGTACAACAAACTTGTGAAGTCCGGCAAGTCTGGCAATAGCTTGTCAAGTCATCTTCAAACTTGGAGCTGATTGGCTATCTGGGCCCCTTCCTACACCTTGTGATAGGGGGCGCCCCTCTTTCTTATCTCAGAAGGTTGTTGGGTTTCCATTTTCTGATGTGACTGTTGTGTCTTCTCTTCTTATGATAATGATAATTGTATGAGAGGTGATAAGGAAATCCCAGAACTTAGTGGAATCCAATAACATGTTGGCTGCTGAACCACATTCAAAAAGATGTATTTAATATTCAAGCCTATAGTTTTATCCATAGACAGGGGAGCAAGCGTATACAGTACACATGATGAAGTAATTGCTCTCTGAGGCTGGGAGCCTAAAAACATTTATACAATTCTAAAGGGGGAGGGACACCTTTGTGAGCCTCTTTGTAGGCCTAATCAATTTATTGGTTATTTACATTGATAAACAGGTGGATCATTTGGCACCTATACGTCACTTCCAGAGTTCTGGGAAATGTCTTCTCACAGATGGAGGTGTGAATGATATTTGACCACAAACACAAGAACCGCTTACATACATCCTATAACTAAACATTTTTATCAGAATACATGTTTTGATAATAATAATGAAATGTTTGATAAATAAATGGCGATTCCATTTCCCCGATCAGAGGTCAGGACCCCACATATAGGATACAGGATTGTCTGCATGCCAGTTTGAAATTCAAGCCATCCAAGGGCAGACTGATTGTACTGAAGTTGGTCCATCGGATGACTTCAGAACAACCAGCCCGTCGTGTTCTTTTTTGTACAATCACTGCCGGTGGCTATAGCCTCCAGCACTGATCATTGTATTCTGATGGCGGGGAAACCTTCCACTCTCAGAACACAATGACTCCACAAGAGGGATAACTAACAAAACAGCAGATAAGACACGATAACAAACAGTTGATACGCTGGGTGTGACAGTTGGGTTCCCGACTATTCCGTGTAGAGATTCTTCTGGTGACAGGTAAAGCTGTGTGAGGCCAACGAGATGTGACTATTAATTGTCATGATAACGGGGAAGATGGAGAAAACCAAGTCTCATAACATACAAAACACAAATGACATTGTAAAGAAAAGCCGATACAATTCCAATTCCTATCAATCGCTCCAACATCTCTCTAACTGTCTAATCTTAGTTGGACTATCTATTTTTCTAGGTCACATTCCTCCTAATTTATGTACCCAATTTACTTCTGCAGAAAAATCTCATTTTGCTTTTTCAAGGCTAAACAACAATATGAAAAATACAAAAAATGTCTAAAATAAATGACACGTTGATCTAGCAATGAACGCCAAGTCTTTAGTTGATTCCTCCGCTGTAACTTTGACAGCTAGTCTATAAGACTCCACTGCAACACCTTAAGAACGCATACAATGTTCATACATAATCTTCTTTTCTTCAGGACTATCGCAGTCCACATGACAAGAAACTTCCGCTAGGTGTGCAGATCTTTTTGAGTTTTGATTTTCTTTTTAGACAGCTGACATGATAAGTATCAAGGTTCTTCAGACATCTAAGCTTTTGAAAGCCTCTTCTCCATCAATGCCGCTTGTGGCAGATGTCATAACGCCACAAAATCAGGGAGGAGATTTGTGAAGATGGCGTCACTCAGATTGTTAGTCCAACATTCCACCATTAACAGAAATGCCCATAAAGACGTTGAGTTTTTTACTGCTGAAGTAAATCTACGTTCTAGAGGCAATACAATCTAGAAAAAACAAAAACAAATAAAACGTCTTAATACGAGGAGAAACCATTATCATTCAGTATAAAACATTATTCAACTGTCATTCAAACTAAACTGTCTAGACTCTCCTAATTCAATGAAAGATTTATCATGAACAATGGGCTCCTCAGAGGGGGAGGGGCGATCACGTATGGCTTGGATCCGCCATCCTCCAGGAACACAGAATACGGGATTTACAGGAATGACAGAACTATAGTGCAGTATTGGGGTTCAGGGATCACAGGAAGTCAGGTACACAAGATACAGATGATGTACAAGGATTGTAAGGCAGGAAGGATCCCTAATGGGACTATTTGGGGAGGACGCAGCATGTCCGCGCATGCAGCAATGGTGAGGACCCTTGAAAGGGCCGAGGCGCAGAGTCTAAGGAACTGCCTTGTCTTCTCCAGACCTCTTGATGGTAGAGATGGGTTGTGCTGCAGACAGTTCCCCGGTTGTGGCCCTCTTACCCACCCATGCAGGCAGATACCTAGAACTAAGGGCCAATGGACAAATGAGAACCCCTTGCAGCGCTGAGGTTCTGGGGTCACTAAACAGTAGGGAGTAAAATTCCAGCTGACAGGTGTGTGCCTGGACACACAGACATTGGGGACAGATACACAAAGACACATAAGATGGCTAGAAATGAGTAGCCATGCAAACAGTCACACAGGATGGATGGTGTCAAAGGACAGGAAACTAGCTTACAATACACTCGGAGACACAAAGGCAGACTTGCTTGGCGCACTCCCGCGCTGGCTGGGACCCCTGTGAGTCCGTTCGTGGGACCCGCGGACTTGATCGCCGCGGGCATACCCGCGATCGTCTCACGGGACGGCTGAATGGAGGAAATGCCGTGTAAACAACATTTCTCCATTCTGCCTAGCAACTAGTGATGCTGATCTCTGCTCCATGTGATTGGAGCAGAGATCAGTGTTCACTAAACGAAAGCCCAACCCCCACACAGTTAGTAACATACCCCTAGGAACACTTAACCCCTACACTGCCACCCACTGGTTAACCCCTTCACTGCCAGTGTCATTTACACAGGAATCACTGCATTTATATAGCAGTGATTGCTGTATAAATGACAATGGTCCCAAAAATGTGTCAAAAATGTCCGATGGGTCCCCCACAATGTCGCAGTCACAATAAAAATCACTGATCACCGCCATTACTAGTAAAAAAAAATAATAAAAAATTATTAATAAAAATGCTATAAGACTATCCCCTATTTTGTAAACGCTATAACTTTTGTGCAAACCAATCAATAATCGCTTATTGCGATTTTTTTTACCAAAAATATGTAGAAGAATACGTATCGGCCTAAACTGAGGGAAAAAATGTTTTTTATATATTTTTGGGGGATATTTATTATAACAAAAAGTAAAAAATAATGCTTTTTTTCAAAATTATCGCTCTATTTTTGTTTATAGCGCAAAAAATAAAAACCGCAGGGGTGATCAAATACCACCAAAAGAAAGCTCTATTTGTGGGAAAAAAAGGACGTCAATTTTGTTTGGGAGCCACGTCGCACGACCACGAAATTGTCAGTTAAAGCGACGCGGTGCCGAATCGCAAAAAGTGGTCTGGTCTTTGACCAGCAAAATGGTCCGGTCTGTAAGTGGTTAAATGAATCAACTCAGGGCATAGAACTAATCTGAGGAATAAGCATCCAAATTTTAGTAACAAAACACATTTTATTTTCCTCCTAAAAATAAAACAAACATTAGAGATATTTAACATTTTCTTTCTTAGATATTTTACCAGTGCACTTTTTCTAATATCAAAAATTGTTTGACGTCAAACTAAATGTTACCACGTGGATTTTATGTGTGGTATACCATTACTATAAAAAAAAACTTTTATTCACCATGGGTAAAAATGAGCAGCTAAAAAAAACGATTTTTTTTTTATAAGTTCCCCTATGTCTTGCAAGACAGTTATACTTCACCATACTGAGCATATTGGAAAACGTCTTCAAAAACTGTTTCTTCTATGGAAACAAAGATTACCGTTTACACAAACATGTAAATATACATTATTAGGAGGTATTTTACCTTTTCTCTCTTTTTTTTTACAGTTCACTCAGCTCACTCAATTTGCATGACAATACAGCTGTTCACACACACACAAGCCATGCAATTTTAATTATTTTTATCAATTTTATTAAGTGTATTGGGTGTAGCTTCAATGACCACATTATTAGCCACCTAGCAAGTATTTAAATTAACATTTGCACATTATTTTTGAACAATTTTAATTCACTATTTACCCAAATTATATAGATCAAATTGTTCATGATTTTAAGGCAGAAAACATACAACAAACAAAAACAAAAGTCAAAACATACATCACAAACATCAAAGCAAATCATCATGCCCCCCATATTCATACTGTGTTACTATTATTTCACATTTATCAGTCCCTAACCTCAAGGTCCTCAACTCACATTCATACATACACTAGGGACAATTTAGACAGGATCCAATTAACCTACCAGCATTTCCCCGGAGCGTGGGAAGACACTGGAGTACCCGGAGGAAACCCGTGCAGGCACAGGGAGAACACGCAAACTCCATGTAGGTAAAGTTGTGGTTTGGATCAACTGTTTTGCTGATACAGCACTTTGGGCATGTTAATACAACTAATAGGGATGAGCTTGATGTTCGACACGCACATCGGCTGTTCACACGTTCGGCGAATACCGAACATTATGGGCCGTTTGCGCCAAATTCGTGTGGCGCTCAAGGCCCACAATGCGCCATTGCAGTGCATTGCTGGCTCATGATTGGCTAAGCATGCACTGTGACCCTGCATGCTTGGCCAATCACAGCGCCGGCAGCGAGGAGAGCCATGACTGGCCACAGGCAGGATGCCTGTGGCCAATCATAGCTCAGGCTGTGTAGTACACGCCCCACACTATATAAGGCCGCCAGCGCGGTGGCCTTGTGTAGTGTGTTTGCGTCTGTAGGAGTTAGTGGGTGTTCTCTGTGTACCTTCAACACAGTATACACCGTTTGTTACCAGCTGATTTTGCGTTCTTGCTCTTCTGTAATTTAGCTTTTAGCAATCTGCAGGAGGTTGTGGGTGTTATCTGTGTGCGTATCTGCGCAGTATACACCATTATATCCACCTTTATAGCTAGCTATATTGCTCTTCTGTAATAGAGCTTTCAGTCAGTTGTAGGAGATTGTGGGTGTTGTCTGAGTGCCCTGACCGCAGAATACATCGTTATATCCACCTATAGGGATGAGCTTTGTGTTCGAGTCGAACATACATTCGACTCGAACATCGGCTGTTCCCACGTTCAGCGAATCTCGAACGTTATGGGCCGTTCGTGCCAAATTCGTGTGGCGCTCACGGCCCACAATGCACTACGCCATCGCAGTGCATTGCTGGCTCATGATTGGCCAAGCATGCACTGTGACCCCGCATGCTTGGCCAATCACAGCGCCGGCAGCGAGGAGAGCCATGATTGGCCACAGGCAGGATGCCTGTGGCCAATCATAGCTCAGGCTGTGTAGTACACGCCCCACACCATATAAGGCCACCAGCGCGGCAGCCTTGTGTAGTGTGTTGGCCTCTGTAGGAATTAGTGGGTGTTCTCTGTGTACCTTCAACACAGTATACACCGTTCATTATCGGCTGATTTTGCGTTCTTGCTCTTCTGTAGTGGGTGTTGTCTGCATGCCCTGACCGCAGTATACACCATTATATCCACCTATATAGCTAGCTATATTGCTCTTTTGTAATAGAGCTTGCAGTCAGTTGTAGGAGATTGTGCCTGTTGTCTGCGTACCCTGACCGCACTATACACCGTTATATCCACCTATATAGCTAGCTATATTGCTCTTTTGTAATAGAGCTTGCAGTCAGTTGTAGGAGATTGTGCCTGTTGTCTGCGTACCCTGGCCGCAGTATACACCGTTATATCCACCTATATAGCTGTTCTCTAATTGAGCCATCTTCAGGAGTTAGTGGGTGTTGTGTGCCTCCAGCACAATATACACTACCCAATTGCTGGTTTTCCCAAATCCCTTCAGGCCATTACCATGTCTGGAAGGCCAACAAGGAGAGGCAGACAGGCGTGAGCCAATAAAAGAGGGCAAGCAGGCTCTGTGTCTAAAGACGACAGTGCTGGTCATGGACGCGGTGCATCGTCATCATCAGCACGTGGCCATGGGACACGCTTGTCCTTCTTTTCAGCAGCTGGACGCGTTGAGCCGCATCATGCCGAAGACTTGGTAGAGTGGATGACCAAGCCTTCTTCATCCTCCTCATCCTCTCTCACCCAGGCTCAGGGTACTAGCAAAGTAGCTTCCAATGCATTGTCTTCCCTCATCTCAATGTCATCATCAGTGACTCCTTCCCTAGACCCACCACATCCTCCTGAGGAGTCCCCTGAACGCTTTGAGTGTGTACCAGTGTTGGGTACATGCTCCAGGAGGATGCCCAGTGTTTTGTAGGCTCTGATGATGACACTCAGCTAGAGGAAGGCAGTAGGGTGAGCGCAGAGAGAGGGGATGCTGAAGAAGGAAAGCAATCTGGCAGTCATGTTCCACAAGCTGCAGCATACTGCCAGGTTTGCTCCAGCGATGAAGAGGGAGGGGATGATGAGGGCACTGACTCCACGTGGGTGCCTGGTAGGAGAGAGGAGGAGGAGGAAGAGGAGGAGGCACATGTCCAACGAGGCAGGATGCCCTCCGAGGGCCAGCTTAGGGGCAGCACACCAAGTGAATCACACTGGAGAGCTCCGCCTATGCAGGGCGCTGCCTCTGCGCGTTATTCTAAAAGTTCTTTGGTGTGGGCCTTTTTTGAGACGAGGGCATCAGATCGCACCGCTGCTATTTGCAACATATGTCTCAAGCATATCTCGCGTGGCCAAAATAATAAAAAAATATGTTGACCTGCCATGCAGCTCATTGGCAAGCGTACCTCAAAGACCCACACCAAAGAACAAAGCGGACCTCTCCTTGCTCCTCATCAGCTGGGATCTCCATCCCCACTAGACCTTCAGTCCTCTCTGAAACCTGCTCTGAGAGGAATGAAGGTGTAGAATTAGGTGTGTCACAGCCAAGTGCTTCTGGGCACTCTGCTAGCAGTACACCGGCGTCCGATTATAGCAGGAAAATTTCCCTGCCCCAGCTGCTGGGCCGTTGAAAGAAGTTTACTCCCAGCCATCCACATGCCCAGCGGTTGAATGCTAGCTTGGCTAAATTGCTAGCACTTCAACTGCTGCCTTTTCAGTTGGTAGACTCGGCCCCCTTCCGTGAGTTTGTACAATGTGCAGTTCCTCAGTGGCAGGTCCCCAAATGCCTCACGGAAGGCGATTACGGCTCTCTACCGGCATGTGGAAGGCAATGTCCTTGCCTCGCTGGACAGGGCAGTCAGCGGTAAGGTGCATATTACCGCTGACTCATGGTCCAGCAGGCATGGACAGGGATGTTACCTGCCTTTCACGGCCCATTGGATCACTCTTCTGGCAGCTGGGAAAGATGCAGGACAAGGTGCAGTAGTGTTGGAGGTTGTTCCGCCACCACGCCTCCAAAATGCTACTACTGGTTGTGACACCCCTCTCTCCTCCACCCCCTCCTCTTCTTCTTCCTCCATGGCCTCTTCCAGTGCTCTGTCCTCATAAACAGCGGTGCTCCATAGGCATTCAAGGGGATATGCACGTACGCAGACAAAACAATGCCATGCCGTGCTTGCGCTGGTTTTTTTGAGGGATAGGAGCCACACTGGGGCAGATATTTTGTCAACTCTGCAGGGGCAGGCCGAGAGGTGGTTGACGCCATGCCAGCTTAAGCCAGGAATGGTGGGTTGCGACAATGGCACCAACCTCCTCTCCGCCCTCCGACAGGGACAACTGACCCATGTGCCCTGTGTGGCTCACGTCCTTAACCTGGTGGTGCAGCAGTTCTTGGGAAGGTACTCGGGCTTACACTATGTCCTGAAGCAGGCCAGGAAAGTCTGTGTGCATTTCCGTCGATCATTTAATGCCTGTGCTTGGCTGGCTGAGCTCCAAAAGGAGTTGAACCTGCCCAAGAACCACCTTATATGTGACATGCCCACCAAGTGGAATTCAACATTGGCCATGCTGCAGCAGCTGCACACGCAGCAGAGGGCCATCAATGAGTACTTGTGCGACAACGGCACTAGGACAGGGTCAGGGGAGCTCGGTTTTTTCTCACCATGCCAGTGAGGCATGATCAGGGATGCATGCACTGTCCTGTCACCATTTGAGGAGGCCACAAGGATGGTGAGCAGTGACAGTGCATGCATCAGTGACAATGTACCTCTTGCCCACCTGTTGGAGCATGCGCTGCGTGGAATAATGGACAGGGCACTTGAGGCAGAACAGAGGCAGGAAGAGGAGGACTTCCTTGCCTCTCAAGGCCCCCTTTATCCAGACACTGTTCCTGCTGTCCCACCCATCACACAGGAAGAGGAGGAGGAGGAGGAGGAGGATGATTGTGTCAGCATGGAGGTGGAGGCTGGCACTCAGCATTAGTAGTAGCAGCAGCAGCAGTCTTGTAGGGATGATTTACAGTCCCAAGAAACCTGTGGACTTGTACGTGGCTTGGAGGAGGTACCTGCGGATCATGTTGTCCTTAGTGACCCAGAGGATTCCGGACCGAATGCCTCAGCTAACCTACGCTGCATGGCCTAGCTGATCAAAGCCTGTGGAAGGATCCTCGTATTCTTTGGATCAAGGAGAGGGACCATTACTGGCTGGCCATTCTCCTTGATCCACGGTACAAGGTGTACAGGACGCCAAGGTTGGGTCCTGGACGGGTGCTATGTGGCACCTATATTCGGGATGTGGTCCCTTTAAGGGAATCATGGTAGGCCTCAGGGGGTCACCCAAAAATGGGTGACAAATTCCGGGGATAGTTTCGGGAGAAGACTGACTCGCGGTCCTCTCTATATTTTAAGAGAGATAGTTGGGACCCGGAATTTGGGAGGCTCTGAAGTGACATTTGGGTGGGAAAGAGCCTCCCTCCCTGACCACAGGGGGTTAACGGCCTCCAGGAAGACAGACAGCCTATAGGACAGGAAGTAGTAGAGAGGTGGTGGTGAGGAGGAGGAGAAGGAGATGAACACCTGTCTGAGGAGCTGTCTGGCTGTGTTGTTGTATTTGCTGTTTTGCTGTTTTGGAGGCTGCAAAAAGATCTCTGCAAGGACTCTAAAGAAACTTTTTGGTGAAGACCTGTCTACAGAACTGTAGGTGCTTTTCTTTTCGTATTATTTGTGCTGAAGATAAGCAGGCTTTAATTTACGTTTTTTATATGCTGAAGAAAAGCTTTATTTTTGATTTGATTATAAATAAATATATTTTGGTTTCACCGTATAATGGTTTATGCACTTAATCCCGCGGAGCTAGTATCCCCAAACTTCACAACTGGTGTCTTGGATGCTGGCAAAAGTGCATTTGCAGCCGCAAAAAACTTTTAAAAACTGACATTTAAAAGAGACTGTGTACAAATTGCATATCTTGGGTGAAGCCAGCCCAGACGCTGCAAGCAACAGGCAAAGACATGGAGGAGGTCATCAGGGCTTTGGTACAAGCCACCGTGACCCAGCAGCAAGCTTCAGCAGACGCAAACCGTCGCCATGAGGAAGCGATGGCTCAGCAGCAGCAGGCCCTGGCACAAGCCATAGCTGCACAACAGGAAAGCACACGGCTGCTAGCCGCCCAGTTTACTGCTCAGCAGGAGTCCACTCAAGCACAGCTGGCTGCCTTGCAAGAGGCAGTACAGCGGCTGGCTCAGGGACGTGAACAAGTGGCTGTTGCCGCTGGCAACCAGGTGTCTGTGAGGGTCAGCCATTTTTTACAAAAATTAACGTCCAGCGATGATGTGGAGGCCTTTCTCACCACCTTTGAGAGGATAGCGGAGAGAGAGGGGTGGCCCCGTGACCAATGGGCCGGCATTATCTCCCCTTTCCTCACCGGTGACCCGCAAAAGGCCTATTTTGACCTCCAAGCACAACATATCAGCGACTATGAGCGTCTGAAGGCAGAGATCCTGGCCTGCCTAGGAGTGACCACAGCTGTCCGGACTCAGAGGGTGCATCGCTGGCGGTACAAACCTGACCGACCACCCAGGTCGCAAATCTATGAACTGGTTCAGCTGGTTAAAAAATGGCTGCAGCCAGAAAAACTGTCAGGCCCACAGATGGTGGAACTAATAGTGATGGACTGGTACCTGCGGTCCCTGCCAGATGACCTACAGTGCTGGGTAAGCCATGGAGACCCCGCAACCGCTGACCAGCTGGTGAAGTTGGTTGAAAGATACACCGTGGTGGAGGACCTACTTGGGCCTGCCAGGCGTAGGGAACCCACACCAAGGGCAACCAGACCAGCCATAGCGCCTAGGAGAGAAGCCCTGGCAGATGCTGGGATCCGCAAAACCGCATCATCTGCTACAGAACCTCGAAGGGTGGTTCCTGTCCCAAGAACAGGAGACCTACAGTGTTGGCAATGTCGGTCCTGGGGACATACCCGGGCGCAATGCCCAATTCAGGAGGAGCCTATGGACTGCGGGAGTGGTTGGAGAAGCTCCTTCTACGTGCAAAAAGTCTGCACCACTCACCTGGATCCAATTGCAGGACAGTTTGAGTGTGAAGTGTGGATGAACCACCTTCCTGCCAGGGCGCTACTGGACTCTGGTAGCATGGTAACATTGGTACATGCCAGGGTGATTGGGAGACTTGGCCCTGTAAGGAAAACCCTACGGGTAGTGTGCATCCATGGGGACACCAAGGAATACCCCATGGTTTCGGTGACTGTGTCCTATGGCCATACCTCAGTGACCCAAGAGGTCGGGGTAGTGAGAAGTCTAATACATGACATTATAGTGGGGCGGGACTGTCCACTATATTTCGAACTGTGGAGCCAGGTACAGATGGGGATGCCAGGACAGCCAGGAGAGTCTGAAGGACCTGGGCCTGAAACCCCCCACAACCCACCCCCTGATACAAAGATACCCATTATTGATAATGATACTGTAGAGAATATTAAGTTGAAGGATGTGGCTGTTTCAGATTGCAAAACCGAGTTAAATTCTGAGGGGGGGGGGAGTCTTCCCGTTACAGGTTATGCTGGGGGAGGATGACGAGGAGCTCTCCCCATTGCAGTCCCCGGTTGAGGAAAGTGAAGAGGAAACATCCTCAAGGCCAGTACACCCAGATCTAGATGTACCCAGGGGTGCGTTTGGCACCGCCCAGCTGTGGGATCCTACCTTGGTCAATGCCCGAGAGCAGGTTTCTGTTGTGGATGGGGTCTCACAAATGCCAGGAGCAGATCAGAGGTTTCCTCATTTTGCCTTAAAGGGGGACTTGCTTTATGGAGTGGCTGAAAGCCGTGGGGAAACTATAGAGCAGTTGCTGGTTCCCCAACCGTATAGGCGGATGCTACTCGATCTAGCCCACAATGACGCACTGGGAGGACACTTGGGGGCAGAGAAAACAGAGGCCAGGATAACTGACTGGTTTTACTGGCCAGGGGTGAAAGTTGAGGTTAAAAGATATTGTGCATCTTGTCCCGTTTGCCAGTTAACTGCCCCAGTGCCCCACTATAGAAGCCCTCTGGTATCCTTGCCAATTATTGAGGTTTCATTCGAGCGGATCGCCATGGATCTTGTGGGACCCCTGGTAAAATTGGCAAGAGGGCACCAGTATATATTAGTCATCCTAGACTATGCAACCTGGTACCCAGAAGCAGTTCCTTTGAGGAAAACTTCCTCTAAAGCCATTGCCCGGGAACTATTTCAAATGTTTTCGCGAACTGGTTTTCCCAAAGAGATATTAACGGACCAGGGCACCCCTTTTATGTCAAAGGTGATGGTGGACCTGTGCAAACTGTTTCAAATTAAGCAGTTGCGGACGTCCGTCTATCACCCGCAGACTGATGGCCTAGTGGAGAGGTTTATTAAAACTTTAAAGACCATGCTAAAAAGAGTCGTCCAGAAGGACGGGAAGGATTGGGATATGTTACTCCCCGCCCTTTTGTTTGCCATCCAGGAGGTTCCACAAGCATCCACGGGCTTCTCCCCATTTGAACTAGTGTATGGGCGACGGCCTCGGGGTTGCTGGATCTGGTAAAGGAAACATGGGAAAGTGAGTCCTCACCACACAAAACCATAGTAGAGCATATCTCTCAAATGCGAGAGAGGGTGGCTAAGGTGATGCCGCTGGTGAGGGAGCACATGCAGAGAGCTCAGGAAGCCCAAAGAAGGGTATATAACCGGTCTGCGAAAGTCAGACAGTTTCAAGTAGGAGACCGGGTGGCTGTCCTAATACCCACAGTGGAGAGCAAGTTCTTGGCCAAGTGGCAAGGTCCGTTTGAGATAGTGGAAAAAGTGGGGGAGGTAAACTACAAGGTACACCAGCCAGGGAAAAGGAAACCATACCAGATCTACCACGTGAATTTGTTGAAACCCTGGAGAGACAGAGACCAGGTATCTGCAGTGGTAGCGGTACAGTCAGGAGACCATGCAGGGATCGACCTGGTGCAGGTGGCTGCTACCTTTAACTAGACCCCAAACCCAGCAAGCAAAGGAGTTTCTTCAAAGAAATAGGGACATGTTTTCAGGGTTGCCAGGACTCACCAATATCATCGAGCATGGCATTGTAACTGACCCCAAGGTAAAAGTGCGGTTAAAGCCTTACCGTATTCTAGAAGCTCATAGAGTGGCAGTGTCTGAAGAGGTGAAAAGAATGGTTCAGCTTAATGTCATTGAGGAATCGCAGAGCGAGTGGTCGAGTCCAATCATGTTGGTACCCAAACCCAACGGCACTCTTCGCTTCTGCAATGATTTTAGAAAACTGAATGAAATCTCCACGTTTGATGCTTATCTCATGCCACGGGTAGATGAGCTAATTGAGAGGTTGGGGCCTGGCAGGTATATTACCACGCTGGACCTCACAAAAGGGTACTGGCAGATTCCCCTAACCAAGGAAGCTAGGGAGAAAATGGCCTTCTCTAACCCGGAAGGCCACTTCCAGGACAAACAAATGCCGTTTGGTTTGCACTCTGCCCCGCTACGTTCCAAAGGGCCATGGACAAAATTTTGCATCCACATCATCGGTACGCTTCGGTTTATTTGGATGACATCGTCATCTTCAGCCCTGATTGGGAGTCACATCTTCCCCGAGTTCAGGCAGTCGTAGACTCCCTGAGAAGAGCAGGATTCACCATAAATCCAGAAAAATGTGCAGTTGGGGTGGAGGAAGCCAAGTACCTAGGGTACCTTGTGGGTAGAGGGCTGGTAAAGCCCCAAATGAGTAAAGTGAAAGCCATACAGGACTGGCCCCGTCCCCTAACCAAGAAGCAGGTCAGAGCGTTTTTGGGCATAGTTGGCTACTACCGGAGGTTTATCCCCAACTTTGCCACCATTGCTGCACCCTTGACTGACCTGACCAAAGGCAGAAAGTCGGCGATGATAAAATGGAATAATGATGCCGAAAAAGCTTTTCAGAAGCTTAAGACGGCATTGTGCCAGGATCCGGTGCTTGCTGCCCCAGACTTTAATAAGGATTTTGTTGTACAGACAGATGCTTCAAATGAGGGCTTAGGAGCAGTCCTGTCGCAGGTAATCAACGGGGAAGAGCATCCCGTCATTTTCCTGAGTAGAAAGCTGACGGCAGCGGAGAAAAACTATGTGGTGGTAGAGCGGGAGTGTCTTGCCATTAAGTGGGCCTTGGACTCCTTGCGGTATTTCCTCCTAGGCAGAAGGTTTCGCCTGGTATCCGACCACGCCCCACTGACCTGGATGAGACAAAATAAACACACGAATGCCAGAGTAACGAGGTGGTTCCTGTCTCTCCAGGAGTTCGATTTTGTGGTGGAGCACAGACCCGGGAGACTACATCAGAATGCCGATGCCCTCTCCCGGGTCCACTGTATGGTGTCAAATGGTGCCTCCAACACCTCCGCATTGAGGCAGAGGGGGGGATATGTACAGGATGCCAAGGTTGGGTCCTGGACGGGTGCTATGTGGCGCCTATATTTGGGATGTGGTCCCTTTTAAGGGAATCATGGTAGGCCTCAGGGGGTCACCCAAAAATGGGTGACAAATTCCGGGGATATTTTCGGGAGAAGACTGACTTGCAGTCATCTCTATATTTTAAGAGAGATAGTTGGGACCCGGAATTTGGGAGGCTCTGAAGTGACATTTGGGTGGAAAAGAGCCTCCCTCCCTGACCACAGGGATTTGGCCAACAGGGGGTTAACGGCCTCCAGGAAGACAGACAGCCTATAAGACAGGAAGCAGTAGAGAGGTGGTGGTGAGGAGGAGGAGAAGGAGATGAACACCTGTCTGAGGAGCTGTCTGGCTGTGTTGTTGTATTTGCTGTTTTGCTGTTTTGGAGGCTGCAAAAAGATCTCTGCAAGGACTCTAAAGAAACTTTTTGGTGAAGACCTGTCTACAGAACTGTAGGTGCATTTCTTTTCATATTATTTGTGCTGAAGATAAGCGGACTTTAATTTACGTTTTTTATATGCTGAAGAAAAGCTTTATTTTTGATTTGAATATAAATAAATATATTTTGGTTTCACCTTATAACGTTTTATGCATTTAATCCCGCGGAGCTAGTATCCCCAAACTTCACATCTCTGGGAGGCCTTGCAGAAAGGTCTGTGCAACGCGTTCCCAGAGACTGGGAGGTTACAAACTCCTGGTCCTGGACAGCGTGTTGCTGAGGCATCGGTCAGAAGGAGCGGTGGAGAAGGTGGCTGTCTGACCGATGCGTTCAGATAATTATTTAGTCCGCAGCCCTAAGGTATGATCGGTTCCAGCAACCATCGCCAGCGTCTGATTTACATGGTGCAGGAATACCTAGGGGCAAGGTCAGACTTGGACACCTTTCCCTCCGAAAATCCTCTGGCTTACTGGGTCTTGAGGATGGATCACTGGCCAGAGCTTGCACAGTATGCAATTGAGCTACTGGCCTGTCCTGCATCCAGCGTTCTTTCGGAACGCACCTTCAGTGCTGCTGGTGGCTTTGTTACCGATCACAGGGTGCGCCTGTCCACTGACTCAGTTGATCGACTGACCTTCATCAAGATGAATCAGTCTTGGATCACCCACAGCTACCAAGCACCTGAAGCTGATGTAACCGAATATTTTTTTTTGAAATATCACATCCCTTCAAGACTGCCTATGCTGATGCTGAGTGACTGTCCTGTTATGTTGATTGTCTATCCTCTTCCTCCTCCGCTGATATGTTGGAAGGACATTTTTGGTTCTGGGTGATGCCACCAGCCCAATTTTTCAGTCCCTGTTTAACAGGGAAGTTTAATTACAATTTTTGATGCAATGCTTTGCAGCAGGGCTCATTCCTGCACCACAACTAGAGTATATGGGAGAGGTTGCAGTGTTGTGGCACCAGCACCAGTGGCTAAGGCCCAATTTTTCAGCCCCTGTTTAACAGGGACATGTAATTACAATTCTTGATATAATATTTCACAGCAGGGCCCGTTCCTGTGCCCACCCAGAGTAACTGTGAGGACTTATAGTGTTGTGGCACCAGCACCACAAGCACCAAAGGTCAATTTTTCTACCACTGTTCAACAATGGCATGTAATTACAATTCTTGATATAATCGTTCACAGCAGAGCGCTCCAGCGCCCACCAAGAGTCACTTTGAGGGCTTACAATGTTGTGGCAAAACCAACACCTTGTTCCGCCATTTCTGCAGAGCATATAGGGCAGGCCCCTACTTTCAAACATCCAACTTACAAACGTCTCCTACTTGCAAACGGAAGGAGACAACAGGAAGTGAGATGAAAAAAGACGGACGGCAAAACAAATTATACAGGGGTGATAACCCTTCCCTATGTTTTCCAAAAAGCTTAAAAATAGATTTTTTGAGTGGAGCTACACTTAAAAAATGTAGCAGTTCAAAATTACAAACAGATTCTACTTAACACAACAAACCTACACAGTCCCTGTCTTGTTTGCACCGCCTGTATACTGCTGTTCTGAGTATATAGGGCCTGGGGGCCACACGCATTTCCTTTTTTTAATATGGGTACGGGGATCCCCTTAATATCCGTACAAGACCCAAAGGGGCTGGTAATGGGCAGGGGGGCTACCCATGCCATTTTTCTCAATGAAATTCATCCATATTGCCGGAACAAGATATTACAGTAAAAACGCAAGCAGTTTGAAATGACTTTTTTTCAGTTAAATGTCATTTTGTGCAGGGACTGTTCTAAACACGGGAAACACGTGGCACTTCACAGGCATACTACAGACACCCCCCCAGGCACGATATTGAAAGGAATATTTCACTTTTTTTTTCACTTTAATCGCCATTAAAATCAGTGCTCCTGCCAAAACTGCCATTTTTAAAAACATTTTAGGCATTGACCCATGTCCCCTGGGGCAGGAGCCAGGTTCCCAAACCCTTTTTAGGACAGTATCTTGCATATTAGCCATTCAAATTAGCACTTTTTATTTTGAACGTTCGAGTCCCATAGACTTCAATGTGGTTCTAACATTCGTACGAATTTGCGGTCCGTTCGAAAGTTCTGGTGCGAACCGAACCGGGGGATGTTCGGCTCATCCCTAATCAGGAACTGTATATCTGGTACCAGACTATACACTGTACTAATCAGCCACACAGACTGATAAGCACACAGAACAGTCACAGAAGCTGCTAAAAAAAGAAAAAAAAAAGAAAAGGAAACTCTGGATTTAAGATGTAAAAACGCAAAACAGTCAGCTTATATGCAAAATACGTGGCATCACATATGACCGGCATACAACTGAATAGGGGTTCAGTTACACAACCGGATTGGGGTCACACAGACAGATTAAAACAGTTCAAGAATGTAAAAAGCTGTCCTTTAAACAAGCCACTCATGCAGGACACACACAGCATCACATATTCCAACAAATTGTGCAGTACAGTAACCAAAACAATCTCAATAGGAGGAAGTTGTGGAGTATAGAATCTGACAGTTCTGTTGCCCTTAGGCCCCTTTCACACGGGACAGATCAGTAATGATCCGCCCCCTGATGATCCACTCGCTCAGCAGGCATCGCTTAGTTGTCCCCGGTGAGCCGGCGGCGGACAGGGCGGTCCCAGCACACTGTGCAGGGACCGCCCTGTCAGTTCTCCGCTCTCCTCTATGGGGATCGGATGAGCACGGACCGTCTGTCCATGTTCATTCGATCCGCTCTGCAGACGGATAGAAAAATAGGATTTTCCTCCGTCTGCAAAATCGGACAATTGCGGAGGTGGACAATAGGAAGAATAGGAGAGATAGTGCATCTGCTCATGGTGTAGTTTTATGGAGAACTACGCAGACGAGAACCGGAAAATAGAATTTCATTCAAAACTGGTACTACGGTTTCAAGCGGTGCTGTTTTTTAAGCAGGCCATCACCCTCAGCAATAAACCAGGACCTCACCACACACAGTACCTTATCAGCCACAGCCTATGAATGATCTCTTGAGTCTGAAGACCCGATTCTTGACCTGGCCGGTCACCCAGACGCAGGAAATGCAAAAATCCTATCTAAGCACACATTGCACCTGAAATAGGGCAAGTCATTCACACAGAACACACACTTGCAAGGACAGTAATAAGTACAGATAGTATGGAAAGTAAAAAAGAAACATAAAAATAACAAAATTCAACAGTCAAGGTTCTTGGAAAGAATAATTCTATGTGACATGGACTTACAAAAATCAGCACAGCACAAGGGGAAGTCACAGTAAGCAGAGAGTTCTCTTACCTTCACCAGCAGAAGTGAATTCCCAGCTTGGGTTGTCCTGTTCCGTGTCTCGGCGGTGTCTGTAGAGTATCTTTTCCGGCATTCGAAGGACCAATTGATATGGAAATCCCAGAACTTAGGGGATTCCAATAACATGTTGGCTGCTGAACCACATTCAAAAAGATGTATTTAATATTCAAGCCTATAGTTTTAGCCATAGACAGGGGAGCAAGCGTATACAGTACACATGATGAAGTAATTGCTCTCTGAGGCCGGGAGCCTAAAAACATTTATACAATTCTGAAGGGGGAGGGGTACCTTTGTGAGCCTCTTTGTAGGCCTAATCAATTTATTGGTTATTTACATTAATAAACAGACGGTCATTTGGCACCTATACGTCACTTCCAGAGTTCTCTGGGAAATGTCTTCTCACAGATGGAGGTGTGAATGGCATTTGACCACAAACACAAGAACCGCTTACATACATCCTATAACTAAACATTTTTTATCAGAATACATGTTTTGATAATAATAACTAAATGTTTGATAAATAAATGGCGATTCCATTTCCCCGATCAGAGGTCAGGACCCCACATATAGGATACAGGATTGTCTGCATGCCAGTTTTAAATTCAAGCCATCCAAGGGCAGACTGATTGTACTGAAGTTGGTCCATCGGATGACTTCAGAACAACCAGCCCGTTGTGTTCTTTTTTTGTACAATCACTGCCGGTGGCTATAGCCTCCAGCACTGATCATTGTATTCTGATGGCGGGGAAACCTTCCACTCTCAGAACACAATGACTCCACAAGAGGGATTCTTCCCATCAACACTGACTGTGCTGATGGGGAATCAAGCGATTTTCTTTCCTTCAATCTGTGGAAGAAGAACCGGAAATTGAAAATGTATGTCTAGCCTTAGACCAAATAATACAAAATATCCAGAGAAGACATTTATTGTCCTCCACATGTCCATTGTCCTTGTCCATGTATGGATGGACGCCCACCATCATCTACTGGAAGGTCAGGGATTATCTTACCTGACTGCATTATATATGTAATACATTCTCTATTTATCATCTCTTCATAAAGTCCATCCAGTTCCACCAATAAAAGAGAAGAAATCCTCCAATCCCATCTACACAATCCTATACCTACAGAGGATCCAGAGGAAGGCCAAATAAAGGACGCTCCAATTTACTCCAGCAGGGGAAATGGGGGGAGGAATGATTGTCTATTCATTGATGATTTATTGGTAGAATAATGGAGAGTATAGGGGTGTCAGAGGAGATTCCTCAATGATCTGAGATGGGAAGAAAACAGAGGAATCCCAGGAAGACCCGGAGGACTCTGATAGATGGAATCTGAATATTTCTGGGATCCTCATAGAGGGATATATGTTATATGAGGGGGGAGGGGAGTACACTGTGACCTGACTGGGATCTGTATTCTGTCTGTACAGGAAAAGTCCAGGAAATATTCACCCGGCCGGGATCTGACCTTCTCATCCCCATCAGACGTCATCTCACCCTCAACCCTACAGATAGATGGGAATGTAACGAGATTATCTGGTACTATGAGAAATCTCCTGGATACTGGAATACAATAGCTCAACACTGGTATTGTTATCTGTCTGATCTCAGATATTTCCCCAATACAAGGATATCAGAGAATGGAAGTCTGATCATATCCAATGTGACTCCGGAGAATGACGGGATATACCGTGTGTATATAGAGAACGCTACAGGACGACTTATACAGAGAGATGATTACTTCATCCATGTAGAAGGTAAGTCCATCCAACCCCCACCCCCAGTCCTAGCAGTGTCCTCCCCGCTCTGTGTCTTTATATCCATACATTATATAGTAGAAGATCTGGGAGAGACGTATGTACAATGTCCTCTGATTACTGCGCCATCCTCACCATTCCCTGTAGAGTCACATCTGCAGTGCTCAGCCCTCCTGAAGTTGCTGTGATCTGAACTGTGCTGTGCCTTCTGCTCGGGGTCCCCATGTGGTAGATGTGACCATTGATGGTGGGGTGACAGATCCCCAATACACACACTGACAATGCAGCAATCTGGAGACCTCGGAGGGGATTTCAGTAACCCCAGTTGGGGCTCCGACCCTCAGGCTGACCTCTGACCTGGCTGGAGCCACCTCTCCGATGTAAGTCATTGGTCAGTTTACTGGGATGGAGCTGATTCTTCAACAGGGTGGAGCTTCTGCCAACAGCAGCCAATCAGGATTCACATCTCAGGAAAAAAGGACTTGAGAATTCTGATTGGTCGCTGTGGGCAGCCCCTCCCCCTGTGCTCATTTTCCTCTCTCACTATGAGGACTCCATGATCTGGATGGTGGGAATTCTGCTGATGGGTGACAATGGTGGATCTCCAGCTGGAAACACAGACGGGGTGTGAAGATCTCATCCTTCACCTGAGCGGGGAAATCTTCACCCCTCCCCCCTGCACAGATGTTGGGGGATTCCCAGCATGGGGGGGCATTTACATCTCCGGAGACTCTTCATCCCAGAAGACTCCACCAAGAACCACTGGGCGGAGGTCTCCTTTAGAGGGAACTCCTCACATCCTGTTTTGTATCATCCACTTTGTATTACAATGTACAGAATATCTCTCACACAGCAGTAGCCATGTACAATGTTCTTAGAGCCGATCATCCAGATGAGATTGTACAGCGCTGTGTATGGGGGTCACATGATGAAAATGGGTGTCATGTTAGTGGAAGGATTTAGCAGGGGTGGACTGACAACTCATGGGGCCCCCGGGCAATAGGGGATCATGGGGCTCCCTTTGTCCCCACCCACACACACACAAGCCACACCCTCACAAAGCCCCACATAGATATTGTACATTACATGCATTGGTCACAGAATTTCTCTACTGTATGTTCAAAATAAACATTTAAAGAGTTAAGAAAATAAAGAAAAATAAACTCACATTAACCGCATACATTTACTGCGGGGCTGCGTCTCCTGTGAGCAGAATCACCTACAGGGACTTGATTCTGCACTTGCGGGTCTGCATGCTGTTTACAACATCGGCAGAACGGTGGTCTGCCAATGTAAACAAGTCCCCAGAGAGCCCCTTCTTACATCAGGGTCCCCAGAGAGCCCCCTCCTTACATCAGGGTCCACAGAGAGCCCCCTCCTTACATCAGGGTACCCAGAGATCCCCCTGCCTACATCAGGGTCCCCAAAGAGCCCCCTCCTTACATCAGGGTCCCAGAGAGCCCCCTCCTTACATCAGGGTCCCCAGAGAGCCCCCTCCTTACATCAGGGTCCCCAGAGAGCCCCCTCCTTACATCAGGGTCCCCAGAGAGCCCCCTGCTTACTTCAGGGTCCCCAGAGAGCCCCCTGGTTACTTCAGGGTCCCCAGAGAGCCCCCCCTTACATCAGGGTCCCCAGAGAGCCCCCCCTTACATCAGGGTCCCCATAGAGCCCCCCTTACATCAGGGTCCCCAGAGAGCCCCCCTTACATCAGGGTTCCCAGAGAGCCCCCCTTACATCAGGGTTCCCAGAGAGAGCCCCCCTTACATAATGGTCCCCAGAGAGCCCCCCTTACATCATGATCGATAGAGCCTCCACCCATACATCAGGGTCCCCAGAGAGCCTCTCCCCATACATCAGGGTCCCCAGGGAGGCCCCCAAACATCAGGATCCCCAGAGAGCCTGGCATAAATCAGGGTCCCCAGAAAGCCCCCCCCATACATAAGGGTCCCCAGAAAGCCCCCCACCATACATCAGGGTCCTAGAGAGCCCCCCATACATCAGGGTTCCCAGAGAGCCCCCCATAGATCTGGGTCCCAAGAGAGCTCCCCCATACATCAGGGTCCCCAGAGGGCCCCCCATACATCAGGTTCCCCAGAGGGCCCCCCATACATCAGGTTCCCCAGAGCTCCCCCATACATCAGAGTCCCCAGAGAGCCCCCTATACTTCAGTGTCCCCAGAGAGCCCCCCATACATCAGGGTCCTCAGAGAGCCCCCCATACATCAGGGTCCCTAGAGAGCCCCCCATACATCAGGGTCCCTAGAGAGACCCCCATAAATCATGGTCCACAGAGAGCCCCCCCATACATCAGGGTCCACAGAGAGCCCCCCTTACATCAGGATCCCAGAGAGCCCCCCTTACATCACGGTCCCCAGAGAGCTTCCCCTTACATCAAGGTCTCCAGAGAGCCCCCCATACATCAGGGTCCCCAAAAATCCCCTCATGCATCAGGGTCCCCAGAGAGCCCCTCAAACATCAGGGTCCCCAGAGAGCCCCCCATACATCAGAGACCCCTTGATTCTGCACCTGCAGATCTGCGTGCTGTTTACCCCCCTGCCACTGTGATTGGACACACTGAGAGCTAATCAGCGGGTCTGCCGGGCCCCGACGATCATTTCCAACAGAGGCAGAACGGTGGTCTGCCGATGTAAACAAGTCCCCAGAGAGCGTCCTCTTACATCAGGGTCCTCGGAGAGCCCTCTCCTTACATCAGGGTCCCCAGAGAGCCTCCTCTTACATCAGGGTCCCCAGAGAGCCTCCTCTTACATCAGGGTCCCCAGAGAGCCCCCTCCTTACTTCAGGGTCCCCAGAGAGCCCCCGACCCCCTTACATCAGGGTCCCCAGAGACCCTCCCCTCATACAAAAGAGTCCCCAGAGAGCGTGGCATACATCAGGATCCCCAGAAAGCCCCCCCATACATCAGGGTCCCCAGAGAGCCCCCCATAGATCTGGGTCCCCAGAGAGCCCCCCATACATCAGGGTCCCCAAAGGGGCCCCCCTTACATCAGGGTTCCCAGGGAGCCCCCTCCTTACATCAGGGTCCCCAGAGAGCCTCCTCTTACATCAGGGTCCCCAGAGAGCCTCCTCTTACATCAGGGTCCCCAGAGAGCCCCCTCCTTACTTCAGGGTCCCCAGAGAGCCCCCGACCCCCTTACATCAGGGTCCCCAGAGACCCTCCCCTCATACAAAAGAGTCCCCAGAGAGCGTGGCATACATCAGGATCCCCAGAAAGCCCCCCCATACATCAGGGTCCCCAGAGAGCCCCCCATAGATCTGGGTCCCCAGAGAGCCCCCCATACATCAGGGTCCCCAAAGGGGCCCCCCTTACATCAGGGTTCCCAGGGAGCCTCCTCTTACATCAAGGTCCCCAGAGAGCCCCCTTCTTACTTCAGGGTCCCCAGAGAGCCCCCCTTAAATCAGGGTCCCCAGAGAGCCCCCTCCTTACTTCAGGGTCCCCAGAGAGCCCCCGACCACCTTACATCAGGGTTTCCCAGAGAGCCCCCCCTTACATCAGGGTTCCCAGAGAGCCCCCCCTTACATCAGGGTTCCCAGAGAGCCCCCCTTACATCAGGGTTCCCAGAGAGCCCCCCTTACATCAGGATTCCCAGAGAGACCCCCTTACATCAGGGTTCCCAGAGAGCCCCCTTACATTAGGGTCCCCAGAGAGCCCCCTCTTTATTTCAGGGTCCCCAGAGGGCCCCCCCCTTACATCAGGGTCCCCAGAGGGCCCCCCCTTACATCAGGGTCCCCAGAGAGCCCCCCTTACATCAGGGTCCCCAGAGAGCCCCCGACCCCCCTTACATCAGGGTCCCTAGAGAGACCTTGTTACATCAGGGTTCCCAGAGAGACCCCCTTACATCAGGGTCCCCAAAGAGCCCCCTCCTTATTTCAGGATCCCCAGAGAGCCCCAACCCCCCTTACATCAGGGTCCCCAGAGAGCTCCCCCTTACATCAGGGTCCCTAGAGAGCTCCCCCTTACATCAGGGTCCCTAGAGAACTCCCTTTACATCATGATCCACAGAGCCTCCCCCCATACATCAAAGTCCCCAGAGACCTTCCCCCCATACAAAAGAGTCCCCAGAGAGCCTGGCATAAATCAGGATCCCAGAAAGCCCCCCCCCATACATCGGGGTCCCAGAGAGCCCCCCATAGATCTGGGTCCCCAGAGAGCCCCCCATACATCAGGGTCCCCAGAATTCAAACACCCCCTCAGAGATTCCCTTGTACCTGGCTGTGCACCTCTAACCCCCAGCACAGGGGGAGGTGGCGATCGGCAGCTCTATGGTGCCTGTGGACTGCGGGATCTCCCTGGGGCTTGTAGTTCTGTTACCGATTCTGTACATTGGAGAGGGGAGGGGCCTCTGACCCGAGCAGAAGTCGGCAACAGTGTACAAGAAGAGCGACTCACTTGTACACTGAAGAGTGAAACTTGTAGCTGCCCGGGTCAGAGGCCCCTCCCCTCTCTACTGTACAGAATCGGGAAGAGAACTACAAGCCCCAGGGAGATGCCGCCAGCACCATAGAGCTGCCAATCTCCGCCTTCCACTCCCACCACTGCACTGAAAGCCAGAGATGCAGGGGGGAGATGCTGTGTCTTGGACTCCCCCCACAGCAGCAGAACGGCTCCGCCGCAGCACTGCCAGCAGCATACCCCTAGAAAGATCCGACGAGCATCTCTTAGGAGCTTCTCACGGCCCCCTACTGGCTTCAGTCGGCGTCCAAATGCCCGAATAGTCAGTCCGCCCCTGGGATTTAGTGTTGGGGTGGGGTGCACACAGACACAATCTATCTCCTCCAGGAAGATGTCTGCACACCTGATTATAGGTAAGGATGGGGGAGGGGCATGCTGTGTATATATTGGACCTGATCAATGGAAATGATTGTCTCTCTCAGTTCCAGTATCGGTTCCACTCCTCCATGTCTCATGTCTCTGGAATGGCAGTGCTGAGATCTCCTGCAAGGTGGAGGCGGGGACTAAGCCGAATATAAGTCTATCTGTGATTGGAGGATCCCAGGAGAGATATTCCACATCCGCCAATAACGTTACAGCCATTGTGGAGTCCCCGGGGCCCTGGAACATCACCTGTACTGTGGAGAATGATTTCAGCCGGTCGGAGGAGAGCAGATCCGGGGTCACCTGTCCAGGTGAGGAGAGATCGGGGGATGGGCACAGAGCAGGTGGGAGGGGCCAGAAGCAGATAAACACAGAGCTCCGCCTACTGACTGAATAGAGAATATGAAATATATACAGTAATTATAGATTGATCTTACATGTTTTATTTTTAGTCCTGACCATAATAAAAAAACATTATAACATTATTTTCAGGACATGTATCAATGCAAAAAAAGTTTTAAAAACGCCAGTTTTTTCGGGAGCAGTGATTTTAATAATGCTTAAAGTGAAACAATAAAAGTGAAATTTTAATTTAAATATGGTGCCTGGGGGGTATCTATAGTATGCCTGTAAAGGGGCGCGTGTTACCCGTGTTTGGAACTGTCCCTGCACAAAATGACAGGTCAGCCGATCAACCGAGTGGGTGGACAGGCGCACCCTGTGATTGGTTACAAAGCCTCCAGCAGCACTGAAGGTGCGTTCCGAAAGAACTCTGGATGCAGGACAGGCCAGTAGCTCAATTGCATACTGTGCAAGCTCTGGCCAGTGATCCTCAAGACCCAGTAAGCCAGAGGATTTTCGGTGGGAAAGGTGTCCAAGTCTGACCTTGCCCCTAGGTATTCCTGCACCATGTAAATCAGACGCTGGCGATGGTTGCCGGAACCGATCATACCTTGGGGCTGCGGAATAAAAAATTGTCTGAAAGCATCGGTCAGATGGCCACCTTCTCCACCGCTCCTTCTGATCGATGCCTCAGCAACACTTTGTCCAGGACCAGGAGTTTGTAACCTCCCAGGCTCAGGAAACACGTTGCACAAACCTTTCTGCAAGGCCTCCCGAAGATGTTTCATCCTCTGCTCCCTCTGCGACATCAAGATAAGGTCTGCAAACTTACCCTTGTAACGTGGATCATGGAAGGTTGCCAGCCAGTAATGATCCCTCTCCTTGATAAGACAAATACAAGGATCCTTCTGTGGGCTTTGCAGGATCAGGGAGGCCATGCAGTGTAGGTTAGCTGAGGCATTCGGTCCAGAGTCCTCTGGGTCACCAAGGACAACATGATCCACAGCCATTTCCTCTCAGCCATGTACAAGTCCACGGGTTTCTTGGGACTGTAAATGATCCATGGAAGACTGCTGCTAATGCTGAGTGCTAGGCTCCACCTCCATGCTGACAAAATCCTCCTCCTCCTCATCCTCTTCCTGTGTGATTGGCGGGCCAGCAGGAACACTGTCTGGACCTTGAGAGGTAAGGAAGTCCTCCTCTTCCTCCCTCTGTTCTGCCTCAAGTGCCCTGTCCATTATTCCACGCAGTGTATGCTCCAACAGGTGGACAAGAGGGACAGTGTCACTGATGCATGCACTGTCACTGCTCACCATCCTTGTGGCCTCCTCAAATGGTGACAGGACAGTGCATGCATCTCTGATCATGCCCCACTGGCGTGGTGAGAAAAAAACGAGCTCCCCTGACCCTGTCCTGGTGCCGTAGTCGCACAGGTACTCATTGATGGCACTCTGCTGCCTGTGCGGCCACTGCAGCATGGCCAACGTTGAGTTCCACCTGGTGAGCATGTCACAGGTTAGGCGGTTCTCGGGCAGGTTAAATTCCTTTTGGAGGTCAGCCAGCCGAGCACTGGCATTATATAACCAGCGGAAATGCACACAGACTTTCCTGGCCTGCCTCAGGATATCCTGTAAGCCCGGGTACCTGCCCAAGTTCCGCTGCACCACCAAGTTAAGGATGTGAGCCAAACAGGGAACATGGGTAAGTTGTCCCTGTCAGTGGAGGTTGGTGCCATTGTTGCAAACCACCATTCCTGGCTTAAGCTCACGTGGTGTCAACCACCTCTGAGCCTGCCCCTGCAGAGCTGACAGAATCCTTGCCCCAGGGGGGCTCCTGTCCCCCAAGCACACCAGCGCAAGCAACACATGGCATCTTTTTGCCAGTGTTCTTGCGTAGCCCCTTGAAGGCCTACAGAGCACCGCTGGTTCCGAGGACAAATCGGTACAGGAAGAAGCCATGGAGGAAGATGAAAAGGAGGGGTGGAGGTGTGTCAGAATCACCACTAGTAGCATTTTGGAGGCTTGGTGGTGGAGCAACCTCCAACACTACTGCACCCTGTCCTGCATCCTTCCCAGCTACCAGCACCCAATGCGCCATGAAAGATAGGTAACATCCCTGTCCATGCCTGCTGGACCATGAGTCAGAGGCAATATGTACCTTACTGCTGACCACCCTGTCCAGCGAGGCCAAGACATTGCCTTCCACATGCCGGTAGAGAGCTGGAATGCATTTGGGACCCTGCCACTGAGGAACCGCACATTCCACAAACTCACGGAAGGGGCAGAGTCTACCAACTGATAAGGCAGCAATTGAAGTGCTAGCAATTTAGCCAAGCTAGCATTCAACCTCTGGGCATGTGGATGGCTGGGAGCGAACTTCTTTCGGCGGTGCAGCAGGTGGGGCAGGGACATTTGCCTGGTACAATCGTACGTTGGTGTACCAATAGCAGATTGCCCGCAAGTACTTGGCAGTGACACACCTAATTCTACACCTTCATTCCTCTCAGTGCAGGTTTCAGAGAGGACTGAAGGTCTAGTGGGGTTGGAGATCCCAGTTGATGAGGAGCAAGGAAAGGTCCGCTTTGTTCTTTGGTGTGGGTCTTTGAGGTACGATTGCCAACGCACTGCACGGCAGGTCGACATATGTCTGGTCAAGCATATGGTGCCCAAGCGGCTGCTGTTTTGGCCACGTGAGATACGCTTCAGACATATGTTGCAAACAGCAACAGTGCAATCTACTGCACACATCTCAAAAAAGGCCCACACCAAAGAATTTTTAGAATAACGCACAGAGACAGCAGCGCCCTGCACATGCAGAGCTCTGCGGTGTGATGCAGTCGGTTGGCTGCCCTTAAGCTGGCCCCTGGAGGGTATCCTGACTCGTTGGAGATGTGCCTCCTCCTCCTCTCTCCTATCAGGCACCCATGTAGAGTCAGTGACCTCATCATCCTCTCCCTCCTTATCACTGGAGCAAACCTGGCAGTATACTGCAGCTGGGGGAACATGACTGCCAGGTTGCTGTCCTTCTTGGGCACCCCCTCTCTCTGGGCTCACGTTACCGCCTTCCTTTAGCTGGGTACCATCATCAGAGCCTTCAAAATGCTGGGCATCCTCCTGGAGCATGTACCCAACACTGTGCTCAAACAGTTCTGGGGACTCCTCAGGAGGACATGCTGGGGCTAGGGAAGGAGTCACTGATGCCAGACAAAGTACCCTGAGCCTGGGCGAGAGAGGATGAGGAGAATGAGGACGGCTTGGTCATCCACTCTACCAACTCTTCGGCATGTTGCGCCTCAACACGGGCAGCTGATGAAAAAACGGACAAGCGTGTCCCATGACCACGTACTGATGAGGATGCACCGTGTCCACAACCAGCACTGTTGCCTCTAGACACAGAGTCTGCTTACCCTCTTTTATTGGCTTGTGTGTGTCTGCCTCTCCTTGTTGGCCTTCCAGACATACTGTCTTTGATGTATTGGAATAGGTACACAAGGAATTGTGCCCAGTATACAGTACACTGACTTAATAAACTGCAGCTTAGCTCAATCTACTGCCAGCCAATATTATTAGGCAGAGAACAGGGATGGTCTGCAGTCAGCTTTAGCTGCACACTGAGCCCAGTATACAGTACACTGACTTAATAAACTGCAGCGAGAATAACAGGAACACTCTGAAGTGAGATCTAGCTAAACTGCCTGCCCTGTCTAACTGAAATGAAATGACACTCTGACTCTCTCTCTATCTCTGTCACATTCCGCAACACACTACACAAGGTCGACACGCAGGCGGTCTTATATAGTGTGGGGTGTGTACCTACTCCCCTGAGCCATGATTGGCCAAAGGCATCCTTCCTTTGGCCAATTATGGCTCTCTGTGCTGATGACACTGTGATTGGCCAAAGAGTCATAGTGCATGCTTGGCCAATCATCAGCCAGCAATGCACTGTGACGCGCCACTCAATTTTGGCGCAAACGGCCCATAATGTTTGAAATTCGGTGAACGGCCGAACAGTCAATGTTGAGTTTGACTCGAACATGAAGTTCATCCCTAAAAATGAAATTTCTAAAGGAAAAAAGTCATTTAAATCTACTTGCGGCTTTAATGAATTGTTGGGTTCACGGCAATACACATAAAAGTAATTGAAGAAAAACGGCACAGGTTCCCCCCAGTCCATTACCCGGCCCCTTTGGTCTGGTATGAATATTAAGGGGAACCCCGAACCAAAATTTTAAAAAATAATTGCGTGAGGGGCCCCCCAAATTCCATACCATGCCCTTCAGGTCTGGTATGGATATCAAGGGGAATCCTGCGCCAATTCTTTTTTTTTTAAATGGCGTAGGGGTCCCCCTCAATATCCATACCAGACCCTTATCTGAGCATGCAACCTGGCAGGCTGCAGGAAAAGAGGGAGGACAAGAGAGAGGCCCCCTTCCCGAATCGTACCAGGCCACATGCCCTTGTGACATGCGTGGGTGACCCCGCCCTTTCTGAGGCAACGAGAACCACCCATGGAGGCAGATCGTGTTAGCAGGGGGGTTCCGTATCCTCCGCCAGAGAATGGATGTAAATTGCTGGAATTTTTTTTCTTTTTTTTTTAAATAAAGGACTTGTCCCAAGCTGTCTACTGTTTTTTTTTTTAACCATTTTTGACACTTTTTTTGTGAAATGGTAGTCGTAAAATGTACCCCTTTACCAATTTAGATGGGGGCGGGATCTGGGGGTCCCCTTTATTAAAGGGGGCTTCCAGATTACGATAAGCTCACTGCCCACAGATTCTCACAACCCCCGGGCAAGGGTTGTGGGGATGAGGCCCTTGTCCCCATCAACATGGGGACATCCTCCCAATGTTGAGGCCATGTAGCCTGATACAGTTCAGGAGGGGGGGGGCACTATCTCATCCCCCCCTCTTTTGCATGCTCAGATAAAGGTCTGATATGGATTTTAAAAAAAAATGGCGCAGGGTTCTCCTTAATATCCATACCAGACCTGAAGGGCCTGGTAATGGACTGCTGTTTTTTTCAATGATTTATTTTATCTGTATTGCCGAGACCGACAATTCATTATAGCCGTAAGTAGATTTAAATTACTTTTTTTCCTTTAGAAATGTCATTTTGCTGTCAGACTGTTCTAAGAAAGAAAAATGCTTCCCTTTACAGGCATACTATAGACACCCCCCAGGTACGAAATTTAAAGGAATATTACACTTTTATCGTTTCACTTTAAGCATTATTAAAATCACTGCTCCCGAAAAAAATGGCTCTTTTAAAACTTTTTTTTGGATTGATACATGTCTAAGTGGACAGCTTTACCCCAGATGCCGGCATACTTAGATGTGCCTCTTTTAATCATCAACCATGTGAGTTGCTAAATGCTGTACCTTCAATAAATGTAACCATATTGCTACACTTAGAGGCGCCTCTCTTCTCTTTTATACTCAGGTTTCCCTCACAGGGGTTTTCAGCATTCCTTTTTCCATCAACAAAAAATGACATTCCTTCTAGTTGTCTCTCACTTGCAGCACTGCAGCTCTGGCCTTACACTCCAGCCCCTTGTCTGTCCCGTACAGGACTGTCTCACCAACCAACCACCTTGGTGCACACAGCTAGCAGCCTCTTGCTGCACTGGCTCCCCGTAGAGCCCTCCTGACTCCTGGTACTCAGACTTCCTATCCGCGGGGTGGAGCCCAGAACTATGGTCAGGTTACTACTAAAAGCCCAGCACACACCTGACCAATCAGTATGCTGGCTGTTCTCCAAATCAGGACCCAGGACTGAGGACTTCATCTAACCCCGATCTCTCGGAAATCCCCGGGCTCCAGGTCCCAAGGTGGACCTCTCCATAGGCTCATACACACGATCTGACTTTTTGACAACAAACATGCAAATTAGCTGTTTTAAGGCAACATCTGACCGTGTGTATGCTCCATTGGAGAAACTTTTTCGGTTTTCATCTGACTTTTGTTGGCTGTGCGAACGAACAAACTTTCCGGTAACAAAAGTCCAATGGAGCAAAGTCAAATCGTGTGTAGAGAAAACCATAGGACTTTTGTACAAAGTACAAACACGCATGCTCAGAACCAATGCAAAAGATCAGACAACAATACAGAAGTTGACCAAAGGTGGCGGTAAAGAGTAGAAAAACCACATGATTTGGTGAAAGTTGGATGAAAAAGTCCTGCTGTGTGTATGCAATACAAGATCACAGCCAACGCCCTTTGTACAAAAATCCACGGGAAAGTTTGTACAAAGTCCGATCGTGTGTGTGTGGCTTAAGAAAGGAGGAAACTGAAAGGCCAGTTTCCTCTTCACGCTACAAGCTCCCTGGAGACCCTCAACCCGTCTGGTTGAGAATTCTGGGTCACAACCTCCTTCTAGACCCTGGCAGGGCAACGCTCTGCCACAAAATATATATACAATCCTATTCTCAGTGGATCCAGAGGAAGGAAAAAAAGGCAATAAAGCGTGATCCAATTTGCTCCAACGGTGGGAAAAAAAATCCTTCCTTATCCCCCGAGAGGCAATTGGATATTCCCTGCCTCAACTTTACCTATAAATATTAGTATCCGGCTATGTTTTATAAATGCAGGTGAGCTTACACTTCACTCTCTCTAGCCACAGGAATTGCAATTTACTGGGAAGTATCACTGACACTATACAGCACTTGATATAGTGTTGTACATAGCACTGTATATATAGCTGTATACCTGGAGTAGAACAATACATTGCCAACTCTCTCTCCCTGCAATACTGTCAGCTGCCCCCCACACTGACCCCCCATACACTGAGGAAGGGCTGCTGGGACAGTTTACTTTTATAGTATGTGGACTGCAAGTTTGTCTACAACCATCACTATAGAATGTCTTGCGCTTCACCAGAGGTCAAGACAGATGATTGCAATGTATTATGGGATATTCAGAGGAGTATTTCATGATGAACATCCCAAAAGTTTGGGTTTTGTCTGAACACCCAAAATTCCGTCCACACCTAAGTTCCTGCTCAGCTTATCCTTAGTGAGGACATCACCCACACTATACCAGAGGATGGCGCCCTCAGGAGAGGGAAACCTTGTAACTGGAGATGGAAGAGCTCTGTTCTGATTGGGTGCTTAGAATGTAGGGTGCTGAGCACACAACACCTGGTAATTATTTCCATTTCAGGACCATTAATCATCCCAGTATGAGGTCAGCAGATTTCATAAAGCAGCCGTGATCTCCATCCCTTCCCCCTCATAGGGGGTTCATATACTTTTGGAAATGTTTATAGATGTGATGGCTGGTGACTCTGTCACATGGTCATGTCGTCACCCGGCCCGCTGTCATTGTCTGACCATAATCTGACCTCCTTCTATTCTCCATGTGTATGGAATGATTTAGGAGCAGCTACATCTTCATCAAGAGAAGAAGAATCTCCACATTGTAATTAGTGTGACTTCCCTGATACAGGTCCTACTGAATGATCTGACTGTGTCTGATATTTTATATTGGGGTTCTGTATATCTCTTTCATGGTGTCCCCATATTTTATCTCCATTTCCCAGAAATTCGGTCAGGTTGGGGTCACTTCCTGTCATCCGGTGCGGTCTTTGTCCTCTACACTGGGCTCCTCATCTTTATGGTCAATGACCTGAGGAAGATGAAGAATGAGAAGAATGAGAAGAGTCGGAGTGAGAGGAGGACGAGGAGAAGAGATCCGATGGAGGTGGAGATGGAAATGGAACCAACTTACTATAATGAAGGAACATAAAGATGTAACCAGATTCATCCTGGAAGTTGTATGAGGTCACAAACACATCTACAGAAAGGAGCACCTTGCAGTACATGGTCATATCTGTGTCTCCTGATGGCCTTGTGTATTGACCACCAATAATAGTTGGAGTGTAATTAGTTATAAAGTGATATAGATGTATACACCTGAAATGTCTTTAGTCTGTGAGATTGTAGATGTAGTGTGTTAGAGTGTGTGTAAGTAATAGCCGTGACGGAATCAACCAATCACAACGTGTGTCAGATCAGCTCAGCTCAGGGAAAATTGTCTTCAAATGAAATTTCCATAAAAATTGTTGCCATGAATTGTAAGATGTATTGTTCCATCTGATTGTACATGATATGGGGGGAGGGGATACATCACAACATCTTAAGGGGTGATGATGATGATGAGCCCAGAAGTGGGGTGTCAGCAGTTTCAATATGATAAAGCTGCTATAAGAGGAATCTCCGACTCTCAAGACGCTAATTAGAGGAAACTCAAATCCCGACCATAACTGAACCAGAAGAGCAATTTGGGTCATTTTGATTGGTTGAAGGAAAATATAAAAAGTTGTGTCAGTCTTTCCTCAGAATCGCTCACCGAGCCTTTAGAAATGACATTCTACCAGCTGATGACACCTAGAGAAGGTCATCGACTATCCAACCAGCCCTAGATGACATCAAGATGTAGCTAGTACCCGACATTAGCTGATCTGACCATCCAAATCACAAGGCCCCTTGAAGCTTGGAGTCATTTATCATTCCTTAGCCCTCATTCACATTGACCGCGGCTCTGAAATCATGTGACTTCACCTGAAATCGCACCATTTCAAAGCTGCATTTCAATGTGACTTGGGGTGAGACTCGGAAGACATCCGTCCAACTTCATGCAGAGATGTCTATGCAAGTCACCCCCAAATCACCAAAAGTAGTGGAGGAATCACTTTTCTTTAAAGCGATGCAGCGCCACAAAGTCGGCATCGCACTGATCTGAACAGAGCGATTACCGGCGACATGACAAGTCGCTCCAATGTGACCGATGGATTAAGGACTAAGATTTGTTCATCTGTTATACTACTCTGACATTAAAGGAGTTGTAAAGGAAGAAGGTTTTTTATCTTAATACATTCTATACATTAGGATAAAAAACCTTCTGTGTGTAGTAGCCCCCCACCCCCTGTACCCCCTAATTACCTACCTGAGCCCCTTCTCTCTCCAGCCATGTCCACGATCCCTTCAGCCATTATGGATACCCCCGCAGCTATCAATCAATGTCAGTCAGCCAATCAGGGGAGAGAGAGGGCGGGGCCAGGTCGGGGCTCCGTGTCTGAATGGATACACAGAGCTCTGACCCGGCTTGGGTGCCCCCATAGAAAGCTGCTGGCTGAGGGGCTCTCAAAGGAGGAAGGGGCCAGGAGCAGCAGAAGAGGAACCCGAGAAGAGGAGGATCCGGGTTGCTTTGTGCAAAACATCCTCACAGAGGAGGGAAGTATAACATGTTTGTTATTAAAAACAAACAAAAGTGAGAGTTTACAATGACTTTAAGTTATGCTTGGATCCGAGGACATGAAATTTGGATATTTCAGTTAGGGGTGATCTCAGTGCCCATCGACTGGCCTGCGGGTCTGGGGACCTACACCTCCTTTGTCTCCCCTCTTCCTCCTTTTTGTTTAGGGGTGTGGAATTGGACACAAGTGGCGATTATCCACTTCTCCTCCTCTGGGGGTGTGAGAAGGATTATCTTTTCCCTGGGTACTCTCCGTATTACTTTGTACTGATCACAGAGCTACCCCTGAGGAAGGAGCCAAATGCCTGTGAAACGCGTCAGTTCTATGTGATTTGGACTAGGCTCTATTATGTACAAATAAGTATAAGTATACTGTACACTGGCATATTTTTCTCATGTAATTTCTTATGTGAAAAAGTTTTTAATTCCACTTTTATATGATTACATTTATATTATTTGTAGACTAATATACTTTTTGTGCCATTAAGGTCCCATTATATGGGGGACCTGTTTTTCGCTATATATATAGATTTAAACATTGAGGTTATTTTATTTAAGGTTCACTTAGTCCACCTAGAGCTCTCTACCAGGAGGCAGTGATGACCCTATTGTGCCCCCGGACGGTGGGTACCTTAACCCCTTCAGCCCCGGAAGATTTTACCCCCTTCCTGACCAGAGAACTTTTTGAGATTCGGCACTGCGTCGCTTTAACTGACAATTGCATGGTCGTGCGGCTCTGCACCCAAAAACAATGATGTCCTTTTTTCCCACAAATAGAGCTTTCTTTTGGTGGTATTTAATCACCTCTGCGTTTTTTATTTTTTCACTATAAACAAAAAAAGCAACAATTTTGAAAAAAATGCATTATTTTTTACTTTTTGTTATAATAAATATCTCCAAAAAACATATAATTTTTTTTCCCTCAGTTTAGGCCGATACGTATTCTTCAACATATTTTTGTTAAAAAAAATATCGCAATAAGCATATATTGATTGGTTTTCGCGAAAGTTATAGCGTTTACAAAATATGGGATAGTTTTATGGCATTTGTATTATTATTTTTTTTAATAGTAATGGTGGCGAAATGCGATTTTTATTGATACTGCAACATTATGGCGGACGCGTCAGTCAATTTTGACACATTTTTTGGACCACTGGCATTAATACAGCGATTAGTGCTATAAAATTGCATTGATTACTGTAAAAATGTCATTGGCAGTGAAGGGGTTAACCACTAGGGGGCAGTGAAGGGGTTAAGTGTGTCCTAGTGTGTGTTCTAACTGAAGGGGGTAGGGGACTTTGCAGGGGAGATGACAGATCGTCTGTATGAACAGAGGATCTATCTTTTCTCCCCTCAGAGAACCGGAAACTGTGTGTTTATACACTCAGATCCCGGTTCTCCGTGTGTCCCGAGAGATCGCGGTAGCCTGGCGGAGATTGTGACTGCCGGGCACTCACATCGGCACTGTGGGCGAGCAGGGGGTGTGCACGTGTGCCTGCAGCGGCGTGCTAGTGCCCCCTAGTGGCCGTCAATGGTATCGATGTATCATGATGCCGATGTGCGGTGGCTCCTCAGCATGCGGTTAAAGTATCACAATGAATAAAGGTGGACTTTTAGGCCTCGGTCACACCATTCTGCATGCGTTGTACAAGGGCCACAACACTGGTATCACATGTAGATTTTTTCCACATTGGTGTGAATAGGGCACATAACTGACACGCGTGAAAATTGATGTGAAATTGATGTCGGTTTTCCCTTCAGTTCCCATCCGTTTTCATACATGTATGGTGTGAACGAGCCCTTAAGGAAGCAGATCAAGACATGAATAAGGTAATCAATTCATTTTATATTAGTGTTATAATAAATATGCTTAGAAACAGATAGATGACATCATCATTTTACATTGAGGCGTCTCGGTATTTGTCATCGGCCCCCAACCCCCACCCATCCACCTTCAATATATGTGAAGCACTTAGGGTGATTGGTGATAAAAGGGGCTCAGAAGTGCCATCACCGTGTATTACTATTCTGCTGGACAGGTGATGGGTTGGGGATTCCTGGTGATGTTTCCTGAACTCTGAATGTGGCTTCTTCAGGAGGAGGAGTGAGACTGATGTACTGGGTGTGGAGTCTGTACTGGAGCCTCTCACTAACATGACATTCCCGGGACCAGGAATAATTGTATTGAGGAATTCTTCTTACTCCTTGGATTTTGCTATTACTTCTTTCTAGTTTTGGGTGACGGCTCCAAAATCCAATGGTTGGTCTCTTCTATTTCCTCCTGGGAGGGACCTTTGTCTGTAAATGTTGTCTTTAGTCCTTCATGTTGGGGGACATCGTCTTCTTTCTGGGGACACTTTTTACTGCAATTCTGACTTTTTGGGATATTATTTTCCATTGTGGAAGGTGAGAAATATTATATTGTAGATTGGAGGGACAACCTGTTTCTTCAAATTGTTTCTTTGTAATAATCCCCCCAACAAAGTGAAGATCTTCAATCTATAGAAGAGATATTCTCTCTCTTCTTCTAGAAATAAAGGCTTGTACTGGATTTCCCCCAATTCTAAACCTTCTTCATTCACTTTAAAGATCATCAAATCTTATTTCTCAATCTTACTGGAAAAAAACATTTTTCAATGTAAAATGCAGAGAAGCTGTGAGAATTCTACAATCCGAGGGGAATGGAGGAGAGAAGTGATATTGTTCCTGAAGATGGGAAAGACCAGCAGGGAGATGAAGCGTTTGTAGAGTTATTAGTGGGAAATGATACAAAATACAAGTGCCTTGAAAAAGTATTCATACCCCTTGAAATTTCCCACATTTTGTCATGTTTCAACCAAAATCATAAATTTATTTTATTGGGATTTTATGTGATGGACCAACACAAAGTGTCACATAATTGTGAGGTGGAAGGAAAATTATACAAATAAATGTGAAAAGTATGGGGTGGCATTTGTATGGCGCCCCCTGGAGTCAATACAATGTGTCAGGCCGCGTACACACGGGCGGACTGTTCGCCCAACCTTGTCCGCTGAACAGTGTTTGGGCGGACAGTCCGCCCGTGTGTGGGCTTTCAGCGGACAGTTTCAGCGGACAGTTGGACGGACAAAGTCTTTCGGAAATTCCGAAAAACTGTCCGCTGAAACTGTGTTTGAGCGAACAGTCCGCCCGTGTGTAGGCTACTTTCGAAATGAGCAAACTGTTCCCGCTCGGAAAGTCCGCCCATTTCGAGCGCGTGTACAGGTAGGCGGGGCCCGCGAAGGAGACGTCGCGGGCTCCGCCGCCTGGAATGGGCTTAAAGGGGAACCCCAACGCCGAAAGAAGACCGGGCCACCGCCTGCAAAAGAGCTACAAGAAGGCGCGGTGGCCCGGCAGAAGAACCGAAGAGGGGGACAAGACCCCCGAAGTCGGGAGAAGAGGCCGGCGGCGGGGAGGAAGAAAGCCGGACTCCTCCGCTAGCAAAAGAGCTACACACAGATAGCGGAGGAGTCCGGCGAGAAGACCCCCGAAGACGGAAGACCCCCGGAGCTGTGCAATAAAATATTTTTTCCCTGTGTTGTGTTTTTTTTGTACTTTATTTCACAGGTGAATGGGTAGGGGTACATTGTACCCCATACTCATTCACATAGGGTGGGGGGCAGGTATCCGGGGGCCCCCTTCTTAAAGGGGGCTCCCGGATTCCGATAAGCCCCCCGCCCGCAGACCCCGACAACCAACGGCCAGGGTTGTCGGGAAGAGGCCCTTGTCCTCATCAACATGGGGACAAGGTGCTTTGGGGTGGGGGGCCGCGCGGCCCCCCCTTCCCCAAGGCACCCCCCATGTTGAGGGCATGCAGCCTGGTACGGCTCAGGAGGGGGGGGTGCGCTCGCTCGCCCCCCTTTCCTGGCCGGCCGGGTAGCGTGCTCGGACAAGGGTCTGGTGTGGACTTTGGGGGAACCCCCACGCCGATTTTTTTCAGCGTTGGGGTTCCCCTTTAAGCCCATTCCAGGCGGCGGAGCCCGCGACGTCTCCTTCGCGGGCCCCGCCTACCTGTACACGCGCTCGAAATGGGCGGATTTGCCTCCGCCTTACGTGGGCGAGTCCGTTCATTTCAAAAGTTGAGCGGACTGTTTGGCAAACAGTTCGCTGAAACAGTCCGCTCGTGTGTGGGCAAGTCCGCTCATGCAAATTTTGAGCGGACTGTTTGCCGAAACTGTTTGCCGAACAAGGTTGGGCGAACAGTCCGCGCGTGTGTACGCGGCCTCAGGGGGACTTTAGTAGCTGCAATTTATGAGGAAAAGTCCAGCCAGGATTTATCAAGAGCTAAAATTGAAAGTTCATAACAGTGGGCAGAAATGGAATCCATAAGCCGCAATGTCGGAGGGAGAGAGCAGGCGTGATTTATGAGGAAGAACATTACAGTCTATTATTTCACACACAATTCTCATCAGTTTTATACAAAGAAAAGTCCATCCACGTTTCATCCAGAATTTCTAATCACAGCGTATTATTTCACAAAGTCCCTGGAAATATTCTTCATTAGACAATTCCTTATTCAGAAATTAAGATGTATCCAAATCTCCGAATTTAACCACATGCTGACCGCCGCACGCCGATTTACGTTGGCAGAATGACACGGGCAGGCAAAGGGTGTACCCCTACGTCCCTTTGAAATTCCTGACTAGCAGGCATGTGTGTGCCCGTCGTGTTCCATGGGAGCGTGCCCACGGAACCCGCAACCTGTATGTTCACCAGCGTTTGCAGTGAAAAGAGGCAGAACGAGGGGGGGTGCCTATGTAGACAAGGAATTCCCCTGTTTTGCCTAGTAACGTGACAGAGATCCTACTGCTCCCTGTCTCCCAGTGATCTCTGTCATGGTGTAGTGAGCCCATCCCACCTACAGTTATAACACATTCAGGGGAACACACTTAACCCCTTGATCTCCCCCTAGCATTTAACCCCTTCCCTGCCACTGACATTTATACAGTAATCAGTGGCTATTTTTAGCACCGATTGCTGTATAAATGACAATGGTCCCAAAATAGTGTAAAAAGTGGCCCATGTGTCCACCGCAATGTTACAGTCATGAAAAAAAAAGTACAGATCACCGCCATTACTAGTAAATAATAATAATAATAATAATAATGCAATAAATCTATTCCCTGTTTTGTAGACACTAAAACTTTTGTGCAAACCAATCAATATACACTTATTGTGATTTTTTTTTACCAAAAATATGTAGAAGAATACGTATCGCCCTAAACTGAGGAAGACATTTTTATACATTTTCGGTGGATATTTATTATATCAAAAAGTAAAAACAATATTGCTTTATTTTTTAAATAAAAACCGCAGAGGCGATCAAATACCACCAAAAGAAATCTCTATTTGTGAGAAAAAAATGGATGTCAATTTTGCTTGGGTGCAACGTCGCACGAGCGTGCAATTGTCAGTTAAAACGACGCAGTGCCAAATTGCAAAAAAATGCTCTGGTCAGGACGGGGGTAAATCCTTTCCGAGGCTGAAATGGTTAAATAGTAATGAATTTAAACAAAAATAACCACATTTAAACTAAACTAGATTCGGACGAAATTCTAATTGAATTTGAGAATTTATTTTACATTTAATTCAACAACACAAATAGAACACTATTGAATAGAAAAGAATAGAATAGAATAGAGAAAAATAGAACAGAATAGAATAAAACAAAACAGAATAGAAAATAAAAGAATAGATTAAAATATAATAGAAAATAAAGGAATAGAATATAATAGAATAGAATAAAACATAGAGTAAAACAGAACAGAATAAAGTAATAATAGAGTATAAAATAAAATAATAGAATGAAATATAATAGAGAATAAAGGAATAGAAGAACAGAATAGAAAATAAAAGAACAGAATAAAATAGAATAGACAATAAAGGAGAAAGAAAATGAGGGGATATAATACAAAATAATACAATAAAATAGAAATAAAATAGAAAGATTATAACTGTCTTCCGAAATTTGAATGGAATACATTTGAATTAAAAGAATAGAATTGGAAATAGGAGAGTAGCATAGAAAAGAAAAAAAATAATAAAATAGAATATAATAAAAAAGAAATCATAAAACCATCTTCTGAAATTTGAATTTAGAATAGAATAGATGAAAATACAATAGAACAGAATAGAATGAATATAATCATCTTCTGAAATGTGAATTTCTAATAACATCGATTAGAATAGAATAGAATAAAATAGAAAATAAAACCATCTTTAGAAATTCTAATTTTGAATAGAATACATTTGAATGCTAACTGTGAATTAAATGCTGATATCAAATTTTCTGAATTTGGTCCAATTTAATTTAATTTGACTAAATTTGGAAAATTTTAATCAAATTTGAAAAGGAAAAAATTCATTCCTGACAATGAACTAAACAAAATTTAACGAAACAAAATTCTTTGAATAAGGGATAGAAAGGTAACAAATGTGTTTGTTCCGCACATGTGTATTGCTGATAAAGAAGAGATATAATGTACACATCCAGTGACGGGAATATACAGCCACAATGTAAGAGATATATGTGGGGGGAGGGGCGGTACTATCCATAAAGAGTTCTGTAGATAGGATGGAATGTCCATCAGAGGAAATAGAAGTCTGAAGAATGGATGTCATGTACTATAATCCATCCAGAGTCACACTGTCCTCCCCCTGCAGCGCCATCATCAGGATCTGGGAGGAATCCCGCTGACACAGAAAGCACAGGGTACAAGCGGGTGTTTGTGGTGTAAAAATGTAACTCCCAATAAAACAATCTCCACTTAACACTCACAATCTACCAATATCGGGGTTCGGAAGAATTAGCATTATTTAAATGTCTATTGTTCCAAAATTTTTATATTTATTTAGAACACTTCCAATTCATATTCCTGCTTACTTTCTCAGACTAATTCAACAAAAAGTAACACAATTCACTTGGGGAAAAATAAAACCTAGGTTGTATAAGAAAATACGAATTCTCCCTAAATCCATGGGTGGTCTGGGATTCCCAGACTTTACTGCATATTATAAAGCAGCTCAATTATCACAATTAACAAATTATCATTCGACCACAGAGATTCCTATGTGGGTATTCACTGAAGCGCTAAGGCCCCATGCACACGAGACACAGATGCAAATTCTGCTGGACACATGTTATTAAAAGCTGAAACCTGCATTTAGAAACGTCTGTTTTGCCACGATTTTTACCGCAATTTAGCGGTGTTTTACCGCATTTGCTTCTAGAAGCATTTAGTTAAGCTAACATCATAGACCCTCCTCAGCTCATAAAACTGTATTATTAACTATTTCAGCCATTTTGTGAGACCAGCAGCAGCTGTGAGAGCAGCAGTGCACTTGTATTTAGCGTGTCACTTGCCACATCACCTGCCACAAGTTATGAATTGTCCACTTACCACGTCACTTGCCACGTCACTTGCCACGTCACCTACCACGTCACTTTCCACAAGTTGTGGATTGTCCACTTGCCACATCACTTGCCACATCACCTGCCACGTCACCTGCCACAAAATGTGGATTGTCCACTTGCCACATCACTTGCCATGTCACCTGCCAGGTCACCTGCCACAAGTTGTGGATTGTCCAGTTGCCACGTCACTTGCCACGTCACCTGCCACGTCACCTGCCACGTCACCTGCCACGTCACCTGCCACGTCACCTGCCACAAGTTGTGCAAAGTCCACCTGCCACTTCACTTGCCACATCACCTGCCACAAGTTGTGGATTCTCCACCTGCCACTTCACCTGCCACAAGTTGTGGATTGTCCACTTGCAACGTCATCTGCCACACGTTGTGTATTGTCTACTTGCTACGTCACTTGCCACATCACCTGCCACGTCACTTGCCACAAGTTGTGGAATGTCCACTTGCCACGTCACCTGCCACAAGTTGTGGATTGTCCACTTGCCACATCACCTGCCACAAGTTGTGGATTGTCCACCTGCCACTTCACCTGCCACAAGTTGTGGATTGTCCACTTGCCACATCATCTGCCACAAGTTGTGGATTGTCCACTTGCCACATCACCTGCCACAAGTTGTGGATTGTCCACCTGCCACTTCACCTGCCACAAGTTATGGATTGTCCACTTGCCACGTCATCTGCCACAAGTTGTGGATTGTCTACTTGCAACGTCACTTGCCACGTCACCTGCCACGTCATTTGCCACAAGTTGTGGATTGTTCACTTGCCACGTCACTTGCCATGTCACCTGCCATGTCACCTGCCACAAGTTGTGGATTGTCCACTTGCCGCGTCACCTGCCAGGTCACTTGTCACGTCACCTGCCATGTCACCTGCCACAAGTTGTGAATTGTCCCCTTGCCACGTCACTTGTCACGTCACCTGCCAGGTCACTTGTCACGTCACCTGCCACAAGTTGTGGATTGTCCACTTGCCATGTCACCTGCCAGGTCACCTGCCACATCACCTGCCACAAGTTGTGGATTGTCCACTTGCCACGTCACTTGCCACGTCACCTGCCACGTCACCTGCCACGTCACCTGAAACAAGTTGTGCAAAGTCCATCTGCCACTTCACTTGCCACATCACCTGCCACAAGTTGTGGATTGTCCACCTGCCACTTCACCTGCCACAAGTTGTGGATTGTCCACTTGCAACGTCATCTGTCACACGTTGTGTATTGTCTACTTGCTACGTCACCTGCCACGTCACTTGCCACAAGTTGTGGAATGTCCACTTGCCACGTCACCTGCCACAAGTTGTGGATTGTCCACTTGCCAAATCACCTGCCACAAGTTGTGGATTGTCCACCTGCCACTTCACCTGCCACAAGTTGTGGATTGTCCACTTGCCACATCATCTGCCACAAGTTGTGGATTGTCCACTTGCCACATCACCTGCCACTAGTTGTGGATTGTCCACCTGCCACTTCACCTACCACAAGTTGTGGATTGTGCACCTGCCACTTCACCTGCCACAAGTTGTGGATTGTCCACTTGCCACATCATCTGCCACAAGTTGTGGATTGTCCACTTGCCACATCACCTGCCACAAGTTGTGGATTGTCCACCTGCCACTTCACCTGCCACAAGTTGTGGATTTTCCACTTGCAACGTCATCTGCCACACGTTGTGTATTGTCTACTTGCTACGTCACTTGCCACTCCACCTGCCACTTCACCTGCCACAAGTTGTGGATTGTCCACTTGCCACATCATCTGCCACAAGTTGTGGATTGTCCACTTGCCACATCACCTGCCACTAGTTGTGGATTGTCCACCTGCCACTTCACCTGCCACAAGTTGTGGATTGTGCACCTGCCACTTCACCTGCCACAAGTTGTGGATTGTCCACTTGCCACATCATCTGCCACAAGTTGTGGATTGTCCACTTGCCACATCACCTGCCACAAGTTGTGGATTGTCCACCTGCCACTTCACCTGCCACAAGTTGTGGATTGTCCACTTGCAACGTCATCTGCCACACGTTGTGTATTGTCTACTTGCTACGTCACTTGCCACATCACCTGCCACGTCACTTGCCACAAGTTGTGGAATGTCCACTTGCCACGTCACCTGCCACAAGTTGTGGATTGTCCACTTGCCACATCACCTGCCACAAGTTGTGGATTGTCCACCTGCCACTTCACCTGCCACAAGTTGTGGATTGTCCACTTGCCACATCATCTGCCACAAGTTGTGGATTGTCCACTTGCCACATCACCTGCCACAAGTTGTGGATTGTCCACCTGCCACTTCACCTGCCACAAGTTATGGATTGTCCACTTGCCACGCCATCTGCCACAAGTTGTGGATTGTCTACTTGCAACGTCACTTGCCACGTCACCTGCCACGTCACTTGCCACAAGTTGTGGATTGTTCACTTGCCACATCACTTGCCATGTCACCTGCCATGTCACCTGCCACAAGTTGTGGATTGTCCACTTGCCGCGTCACCTGCCAGGTCACTTGTCACGTCACCTGCCATGTCACCTGCCACAAGTTGTGAATTATCCCCTTGCCACGTCACTTGTCACGTCACCTGCCAGGTCACTTGTCACGTCACCTGCCACAAGTTGTGGATTGTCCACTTGCCATGTCACCTGCCAGGTCACCTGCCACATCACCTGCCACAAGTTGTGGATTGTCCACTTGCCACGTCACTTGCCACGTCACCTGCCACGTCACCTGCCACGTCACCTGAAACAAGTTGTGCAAAGTCCATCTGCCACTTCACTTGCCACATCACCTGCCACAAGTTGTGGATTGTCCACCTGCCACTTCACCTGCCACAAGTTGTGGATTGTAAACTTGCAACGTCATCTGTCACACGTTGTGTATTGTCTACTTGCTACGTCACTTGCCACGTCACCTGCCACGTCACTTGCCACAAGTTGTGGAATGTCCACTTGCCACGTCACCTGCCACAAGTTGTGGATTGTCCACTTGCCAAATCACCTGCCACAAGTTGTGGATTGTCCACCTGCCACTTCACCTGCCACAAGTTGTGGATTGTCCACTTGCCACATCATCTGCCACAAGTTGTGGATTGTCCACTTGCCACATCACCTGCCACTAGTTGTGGATTGTCCACCTGCCACTTCACCTGCCACAAGTTGTGGATTGTGCACCTGCCACTTCACCTGCCACAAGTTGTGGATTGTCCACTTGCCACATCATCTGCCACAAGTTGTGGATTGTCCACTTGCCACATCACCTGCCACAAGTTGTGGATTGTCCACCTGCCACTTCACCTGCCACAAGTTGTGGATTGTCCACTTGCAACGTCATCTGCCACACGTTGTGTATTGTCTACTTGCTACGTCACTTGCCACATCACCTGCCACGTCACTTGCCACAAGTTGTGGAATGTCCACTTGCCACGTCACCTGCCACAAGTTGTGGATTGTCCACTTGCCACATCACCTGCCACAAGTTGTGGATTGTCCACCTGCCACTTCACCTGCCACAAGTTGTGGATTGTCCACTTGCCACATCATCTGCCACAAGTTGTGGATTGTCCACTTGCCACATCACCTGCCACAAGTTGTGGATTGTCCACCTGCCACTTCACCTGCCACAAGTTATGGATTGTCCACTTGCCACGTCATCTGCCACAAGTAGTGGATTGTCTACTTGCAACGTCACTTGCCACGTCACCTGCCACGTCACTTGCCACAAGTTGTGGATTGTTCACTTGCCACGTCACTTGCCATGTCACCTGCCATGTCACCTGCCACAAGTTGTGGATTGTCCACTTGCCGCGTCACCTGCCAGGTCACTTGTCACGTCACCTGCCATGTCACCTGCCACAAGTTGTGAATTATCCCCTTGCCACGTCACTTGTCACGTCACCTGCCAGGTCACTTGTCACGTCACCTGCCACAAGTTGTGGATTGTCCACTTGCCATGTCACCTGCCAGGTCACCTGCCACATCACCTGCCACAAGTTGTGGATTGTCCACTTGCCACGTCACTTGCCACGTCACCTGCCACGTCACCTGCCACGTCACCTGAAACAAGTTGTGCAAAGTCCATCTGCCACTTCACTTGCCACATCACCTGCCACAAGTTGTGGATTGTCCACCTGCCACTTCACCTGCCACAAGTTGTGGATTGTAAACTTGCAACGTCATCTGTCACACGCTGTGTATTGTCTACTTGCTACGTCACTTGCCACGTCACCTGCCACGTCACTTGCCACAAGTTGTGGAATGTCCACTTGCCACGTCACCTGCCACAAGTTGTGGATTGTCCACTTGCCAAATCACCTGCCACAAGTTGTGGATTGTCCACCTGCCACTTCACCTGCCACAAGTTGTGGATTGTCCACTTGCCACATCATCTGCCACAAGTTGTGGATTGTCCACTTGCCACATCACCTGCCACTAGTTGTGGATTGTCCACCTGCCACTTCACCTGCCACAAGTTGTGGATTGTGCACCTGCCACTTCACCTGCCACAAGTTGTGGATTGTCCACTTGCCACATCATCTGCCACAAGTTGTGGATTGTCCACTTGCCACATCACCTGCCACAAGTTGTGGATTGTCCACCTGCCACTTCACCTGCCACAAGTTGTGGATTGTCCACTTGCAACGTCATCTGCCACACGTTGTGTATTGTCTACTTGCTACGTCACTTGCCACTCCCCCTGCCACTTCACCTGCCACAAGTTGTGGATTGTCCACTTGCCACATCATCTGACACAAGTTGTGGATTGTCCACTTGCCACTTCACCTGCCACAAGTTGTGGATTGTCCACTTGCAACGTCATCTGTCACACGTTGTGTATTGTCTACTTGCTACGTCACTTGCCACGTCACCTGCCACGTCACTTGCCACAAGTTGTGGAATGTCCACTTGCCACGTCACCTGCCACAAGTTGTGGATTGTCCACTTGCCAAATCACCTGCCACAAGTTGTGGATTGTCCACCTGCCACTTCACCTGCCACAAGTTGTGGATTGTCCACTTGCCACATCATCTGCCACAAGTTGTGGATTGTCCACTTGCCACATCACCTGCCACAAGTTGTGGATTGTCCACTTGCAACGTCATCTGTCACACGTTGTGTATTGTCTACTTAATACGTCACTTGCCACGTCACCTGCCACGTCACTTGCCACAAGTTGTGGAATGTCCACTTGCCACGTCACCTGCCACAAGTTGTGGATTGTCCACTTGCCAAATCACCTGCCACAAGTTGTGGATTGTCCACCTGCCACTTCACCTGCCACAAGTTGTGGATTGTCCACTTGCCACATCACCTGCCACTAGTTGTGGATTGTCCACCTGCCACTTCACCTGCCACAAGTTGTGGATTGTGCACCTGCCACTTCACCTGCCACAAGTTGTGGATTGTCCACTTGCCACATCATCTGCCACAAGTTGTGGATTGTCCACTTGCCAAATCACCTGCCACAAGTTGTGGATTGTCCACCTGCCACTTCACCTGCCACAAGTTGTGGATTGTCCACTTGCAACGTCATCTGCCACACGTTGTGTATTGTCTACTTGCTACGTCACTTGCCACTCCACCTGCCACTTCACCTGCCACAAGTTGTGGATTGTCCACTTGCCACATCATCTGACACAAGTTGTGGATTGTCCACTTGCCACATCACCTGCCACTAGTTGTGGATTGTCCACCTGTCACTTCACCTGCCACAAGTTGTGGATTGTGCACCTGCCACTTCACCGGCCACAAGTTGTGGATTGTCCACTTGCCACATCATCTGCCACAAGTTGTGGATTGTCCACTTGCCACATCACCTGCCACAAGTTGTGGATTGTCCACCTGCCACTTCACCTGCCACAAGTTGTGGATTGTCCACTTGCAACGTCATCTGCCACACGTTGTGTATTGTCTACTTGCTACGTCACTTGCCACGTCACCTGCCACGTCACTTGCCACAAGTTGTGGAATGTCCACTTGCCACGTCACCTGCCACAAGTTGTGGATTGTCCACTTGCCAAATCACCTGCCACAAGTTGTGGATTGTCCACCTGCCACTTCACCTGCCACAAGTTGTGGATTGTCCACTTGCCACATCATCTGCCACAAGTTGTGGATTGTCCACTTGCCACATCACCTGCCACTAGTTGTGGATTGTCCACCTGCCACTTCACCTGCCACAAGTTATGGATTGTCCACTTGCCACGTCATCTGCCACAAGTTGTGGATTGTCTATTTGCAATGTCACTTGCCACGTCACCTGCCACGTCACTTGCCACAAGTTGTGGAATGTCCACTTGCCACGTCACCTGCCACAAGTTGTGGATTGTCCACTTGCCACATCACCTGCCACAAGTTGTGGATTGTGCACCTGACACTTCACCTGCCACAAGTTGTGGATTGTCCACTTGCCACATCATCTGCCACAAGTTGTGGATTGTCCACTTGCCACATCACCTGCCACAAGTTGTGGATTGTCCACCTGCCACTTCACCTGCCACAAGTTGTGGATTGTCCACTTGCAACGTCATCTGCCACACGTTGTGTATTGTCTACTTGCTACGTCACTTGCCACGTCACCTGCCACGTCACTTGCCACAAGTTGTGGAATGTCCACTTGCCACGTCACCTGCCACAAGTTGTGGATTGTCCACTTGCCAAATCACCTGCCACAAGTTGTGGATTGTCCACCTGCCACTTCACCTGCCACAAGTTGTGGATTGTCCACTTGCCACATCATCTGCCATAAGTTGTGGATTGTCCACTTGCCACATCACCTGCCACTAGTTGTGGATTGTCCACCTGCCACTTCACCTGCCACAAGTTATGGATTGTCCACTTGCCACGTCATCTGCCACAAGTTGTGGATTGTCCACATGCCACGTCACCTGCCAGGTCACTTGTCACGTCACCTGCCATGTCACCTGCCACAAGTTGCGGATTGTCCACATGCCACGTCACCTGCCAGGTCACTTGTCACGTCACCTGCCACGTCACCTGCCACAAGTTGTGGATTGTCCCCTTGCCACGTCACTTGTCACGTCACCTGCCAGGTCACTTGTTACGTCACCTGAGACAAGTTGTGGAATGTCCACCTGTGACTTCACTTGCCACGTCACCCGCCACAAGTTGTGGATTTTCCACTTGCCACGTCACTTGCCACTTCACCTGTCACATCACTTGCCACAAGTTGTGGATTGTCCACTTGCCACGTCACCTCCCACATCACTTGCCACAAGTTGTGGATTGTCAACTTGCCACATCACTTGCCACATCACCTGCCACGTCGCCTGCCACAAGTTGTGGATTGTCCACTTGCCACGTCACCTGCCACAAGTTGTGGATTGTCCACCTGCCACTTCACTTGCCACATCACCTGCCACAAGTTGTGGATTGTCCACCTGCCACTTCACCTGCTACAAGTTGTGGATTGTCCACTTGCCATGTCACCTGCCACAAGTTGTGGATTGTCCACTTGCCACATCACTTGCCATGTCACCTGCCACGTCATCTGCCACATGTTGTGGATTGTCCACTTGCCACATCACCTGCCAGGTCACTTGCCACATCACCTACCATGTCACCTGCCATAAGTTGTGGAATGTCCACCTGCCACTTCACTTGCCACAAGTTGTGGATTGTACACTTGCCACGTCACCTGCCACATCACCTGCCACGTCACCTGCCACGTCACCTGCCACAAGTTGTGGATTGACCACTTGCCATGTCACTTGCCACATAACCTGCCATGTCACCTGCCACGTCACTTGCCACATCACCTGCAACAAGTTTTGGATTGTCCACCTGCCACTTCACCTGCCACAAGTTGTGGATTGTCCACTTGCCATGTCACCTGCCACAAGTTGTGGATTGTCCACTTGCCATGTCACCTGCCACAAGTTGTGGATTGTCCACTTGCCACGTCACTTGCCATGTCACCTGCCACGTCATCTGCCACAAGTTGTGGATTGTCCACTTGCCACGTCACCTGTCACAAGTTGTGGATTGTCTACTTGCTACGTCACTTGCCACGTTACCTGCCACAAGTTGTGGATTGTCCATTGCCACGTCACCTGCCACAAGTTGTGGATTGTCCACTTGCCATGTCACCTGCCACAAGTTGTGGATTGTCTACTTGCTACGTCACTTGCCACGTCACCTGCCATGTCACTTGCCACAAGTTGTGGATTGTCCACTTGCCATGTCAACTGCCACAAGTTGTGGATTGTCCACTTGCCACGTCACCTGCCAGGTCACTTGCCATATCACCTGCCACGTCACCTGCCACAAGTTGTGGATTGTCCACTTGCCACGTCACCTGCCAGGTCACTTGCCATGTCACCTGCCACGTCACCTGCCACAAGTTGTGGATTGTCCACTTGCCACGTCACTTGCCAGGTCACCTGCCACGTCACCTGCCACGTCACCTGCCACAAGTTGTGCAAAGTCCACCTGCCACTTCACTTGCCACATCACCTGCCACAAGTTGTGGATTGTCCACCTGCCACAAGTTGTGGATTGTCCACTTGCCATGTCATCTGCCACACGTTGTGTATTGTCTACTTCTACGTCACTTGCCACGTCACCTGCCACGTCACTTGCCACAAGTTGTGGAATGTCCACTTGCCACATCACCTGCCGCAAGTTGTGGATTGTCCACTTGCCACATCAACTGCCACAAGTTGTGGATTGTCCACCTGCCACTTCACCTGCCACAAGTTGTGGATTGTCCACTTGCTACGTCATCTGCCACAAGTTGTGGATTGTCTACTTGTAACGTCACTTGCCACGTCACCTGCCATGTCACTTGCCACAAGTTGTGGATTGTTCACTTGCCACGTCACTTGCCATGTCACCTGCCATGTCACCTGCCACAAGTTGTGGATTGTCCCCTTACCACGTCACTTGTCACGTCACCTGCCAGGTCACTTTTCACGTCACCTGCCACAAGTTGTGGAAAGTCCACCTGCCACTTCACTTGCCACATCACCTGCCACAAGTTGTGGATTTTTCACTTGCCACGTCACTTGCCACTTCACCTGTCACATCACTTGCCGCAAGTTGTGGATTGTCCACTTGCCACGTCACCTGCCACATCACTTGCCACAAGTTGTGGATTGTCCACTTTCCACATCACTTACCACATCACCTGCCATGTTACCGGCCACAAGTTGTGGATTGTCCACTTGCCACATCACTTGCCACGTCACCTGCCACGTCACCTGCCATGTCACCTGCCACGAGTTGAGGATTGTCCACTTGCCACGTCACTTGCCACTTCACCTGCCATGTCACATGCCACCAGTTGTGGATTGTCCACTTGCCACATCACCTGCCATGTCACCTGCCACAAGTTGTGGATTGCCCACTTGCCACGTCACGTGCCACAAGTTGTGGATTGTCTACTTGCCATGTCACATGCCATGTCACCTGCCACGTCACCTGCCACGTCACCTGAAACAAGTTGTGCAAAGTCCATCTGCCACTTCACTTGCCACATCACCTGCCACAAGTTGTGGATTGTCCACCTGCCACTTCACCTGCCACAAGTTGTGGATTGTCCACTTGCAACGTCATCTGCCACACGTTGTGTATTGTCTACTTGCTACGTCACTTGCCACATCACCTGCCACGTCACTTGCCACAAGTTGTGGAATGTCCACTTGCCACGTCACCTGCCACAAGTTGTGGATTGTCCACTTGCCACATCACCTGCCACAAGTTGTGGATTGTCCACCTGCCACTTCACCTGCCACAAGTTGTGGATTGTCCACTTGCCACATCATCTGCCACAAGTTGTGGATTGTCCACTTGCCACATCACCTGCCACAAGTTGTGGATTGTCCACCTGCCACTTCACCTGCCACAAGTTATGGATTGTCCACTTGCCACGCCATCTGCCACAAGTTGTGGATTGTCTACTTGCAACGTCACTTGCCACGTCACCTGCCACGTCACTTGCCACAAGTTGTGGATTGTTCACTTGCCACATCACTTGCCATGTCACCTGCCATGTCACCTGCCACAAGTTGTGGATTGTCCACTTGCCGCGTCACCTGCCAGGTCACTTGTCACGTCACCTGCCATGTCACCTGCCACAAGTTGTGAATTATCCCCTTGCCACGTCACTTGTCACGTCACCTGCCAGGTCACTTGTCACGTCACCTGCCACAAGTTGTGGATTGTCCACTTGCCATGTCACCTGCCAGGTCACCTGCCACATCACCTGCCACAAGTTGTGGATTGTCCACTTGCCACGTCACTTGCCACGTCACCTGCCACGTCACCTGCCACGTCACCTGAAACAAGTTGTGCAAAGTCCATCTGCCACTTCACTTGCCACATCACCTGCCACAAGTTGTGGATTGTCCACCTGCCACTTCACCTGCCACAAGTTGTGGATTGTAAACTTGCAACGTCATCTGTCACACGTTGTGTATTGTCTACTTGCTACGTCACTTGCCACGTCACCTGCCACGTCACTTGCCACAAGTTGTGGAATGTCCACTTGCCACGTCACCTGCCACAAGTTGTGGATTGTCCACTTGCCAAATCACCTGCCACAAGTTGTGGATTGTCCACCTGCCACTTCACCTGCCACAAGTTGTGGATTGTCCACTTGCCACATCATCTGCCACAAGTTGTGGATTGTCCACTTGCCACATCACCTGCCACTAGTTGTGGATTGTCCACCTGCCACTTCACCTGCCACAAGTTGTGGATTGTGCACCTGCCACTTCACCTGCCACAAGTTGTGGATTGTCCACTTGCCACATCATCTGCCACAAGTTGTGGATTGTCCACTTGCCACATCACCTGCCACAAGTTGTGGATTGTCCACCTGCCACTTCACCTGCCACAAGTTGTGGATTGTCCACTTGCAACGTCATCTGCCACACGTTGTGTATTGTCTACTTGCTACGTCACTTGCCACTCCACCTGCCACTTCACCTGCCACAAGTTGTGGATTGTCCACTTGCCACATCATCTGACACAAGTTGTGGATTGTCCACTTGCCACTTCACCTGCCACAAGTTGTGGATTGTCCACTTGCAACGTCATCTGTCACACGTTGTGTATTGTCTACTTGCTACGTCACTTGCCACGTCACCTGCCACGTCACTTGCCACAAGTTGTGGAATGTCCACTTGCCACGTCACCTGCCACAAGTTGTGGATTGTCCACTTGCCAAATCACCTGCCACAAGTTGTGGATTGTCCACCTGCCACTTCACCTGCCACAAGTTGTGGATTGTCCACTTGCCACATCATCTGCCATAAGTTGTGGATTGTCCACTTGCCACATCACCTGCCACTAGTTGTGGATTGTCCACCTGCCACTTCACCTGCCACAAGTTGTGGATTGTCCACTTGCAACGTCATCTGCCACACGTTGTGTATTGTCTACTTGCTACGTCACTTGCCACGTCACCTGCCACGTCACTTGCCACAAGTTGTGGAATGTCCACTTGCCACGTCACCTGCCACAAGTTGTGGATTGTCCACTTGCCACATCATCTGCCACAAGTTGTGGATTGTCCACTTGCCACATCACCTGCCACTAGTTGTGGATTGTCCACCTGCCAATTCACCTGCCACAAGTTGTGGATTGTGCACCTGCCACTTCACCTGCCACAAGTTGTGGATTGTCCACTTGCCACATCATCTGCCACAAGTTGTGGATTGTCCACTTGCCACATCACCTGCCACAAGTTGTGGATTGTCCACCTGCCACTTCACCTGCCACAAGTTGTGGATTTTCCACTTGCAACGTCATCTGCCACACGTTGTGTATTGTCTACTTGCTACGTCACTTGCCACTCCACCTGCCACTTCACCTGCCACAAGTTGTGGATTGTCCACTTGCCACATCATCTGCCACAAGTTGTGGATTGTCCACTTGCCACATCACCTGCCACTAGTTGTGGATTGTCCACCTGCCACTTCACCTGCCACAAGTTGTGGATTGTGCACCTGCCACTTCACCTGCCACAAGTTGTGGATTGTCCACTTGCCACATCATCTGCCACAAGTTGTGGATTGTCCACTTGCCACATCACCTGCCACAAGTTGTGGATTGTCCACCTGCCACTTCACCTGCCACAAGTTGTGGATTGTCCACTTGCAACGTCATCTGCCACACGTTGTGTATTGTCTACTTGCTACGTCACTTGCCACATCACCTGCCACGTCACTTGCCACAAGTTGTGGAATGTCCACTTGCCACGTCACCTGCCACAAGTTGTGGATTGTCCACTTGCCACATCACCTGCCACAAGTTGTGGATTGTCCACCTGCCACTTCACCTGCCACAAGTTGTGGATTGTCCACTTGCCACATCATCTGCCACAAGTTGTGGATTGTCCACTTGCCACATCACCTGCCACAAGTTGTGGATTGTCCACCTGCCACTTCACCTGCCACAAGTTATGGATTGTCCACTTGCCACGTCATCTGCCACAAGTTGTGGATTGTCTACTTGCAACGTCACTTGCCACGTCACCTGCCACGTCACTTGCCACAAGTTGTGGATTGTTCACTTGCCACGTCACTTGCCATGTCACCTGCCATGTCACCTGCCACAAGTTGTGGATTGTCCACTTGCCGCGTCACCTGCCAGGTCACTTGTCACGTCACCTGCCATGTCACCTGCCACAAGTTGTGAATTATCCCCTTGCCACGTCACTTGTCACGTCACCTGCCAGGTCACTTGTCACGTCACCTGCCACAAGTTGTGGATTGTCCACTTGCCATGTCACCTGCCAGGTCACCTGCCACATCACCTGCCACAAGTTGTGGATTGTCCACTTGCCACGTCACTTGCCACGTCACCTGCCACGTCACCTGCCACGTCACCTGAAACAAGTTGTGCAAAGTCCATCTGCCACTTCACTTGCCACATCACCTGCCACAAGTTGTGGATTGTCCACCTGCCACTTCACCTGCCACAAGTTGTGGATTGTCCACTTGCAACGTCATCTGTCACACGTTGTGTATTGTCTACTTAATACGTCACTTGCCACGTCACCTGCCACGTCACTTGCCACAAGTTGTGGAATGTCCACTTGCCACGTCACCTGCCACAAGTTGTGGATTGTCCACTTGCCAAATCACCTGCCACAAGTTGTGGATTGTCCACCTGCCACTTCACCTGCCACAAGTTGTGGATTGTCCACTTGCCACATCATCTGCCACAAGTTGTGGATTGTCCACTTGCCACATCACCTGCCACTAGTTGTGGATTGTCCACCTGCCACTTCACCTGCCACAAGTTGTGGATTGTGCACCTGCCACTTCACCTGCCACAAGTTGTGGATTGTCCACTTGCCACATCATCTGCCACAAGTTGTGGATTGTCCACTTGCCAAATCACCTGCCACAAGTTGTGGATTGTCCACCTGCCACTTCACCTGCCACAAGTTGTGGATTGTCCACTTGCAACGTCATCTGCCACACGTTGTGTATTGTCTACTTGCTACGTCACTTGCCACTCCACCTGCCACTTCACCTGCCACAAGTTGTGGATTGTCCACTTGCCACATCATCTGACACAAGTTGTGGATTGTCCACTTGCCACATCACCTGCCACTAGTTGTGGATTGTCCACCTGTCACTTCACCTGCCACAAGTTGTGGATTGTGCACCTGCCACTTCACCGGCCACAAGTTGTGGATTGTCCACTTGCCACATCATCTGCCACAAGTTGTGGATTGTCCACTTGCCACATCACCTGCCACAAGTTGTGGATTGTCCACCTGCCACTTCACCTGCCACAAGTTGTGGATTGTCCACTTGCAACGTCATCTGCCACACGTTGTGTATTGTCTACTTGCTACGTCACTTGCCACGTCACCTGCCACGTCACTTGCCACAAGTTGTGGAATGTCCACTTGCCACGTCACCTGCCACAAGTTGTGGATTGTCCACTTGCCAAATCACCTGCCACAAGTTGTGGATTGTCCACCTGCCACTTCACCTGCCACAAGTTGTGGATTGTCCACTTGCCACATCATCTGCCACAAGTTGTGGATTGTCCACTTGCCACATCACCTGCCACTAGTTGTGGATTGTCCACCTGCCACTTCACCTGCCACAAGTTATGGATTGTCCACTTGCCACGTCATCTGCCACAAGTTGTGGATTGTCTACTTGCAATGTCACTTGCCACGTCACCTGCCACGTCACTTGCCACAAGTTGTGGAATGTCCACTTGCCACGTCACCTGCCACAAGTTGTGGATTGTCCACTTGCCACATCACCTGCCACAAGTTGTGGATTGTGCACCTGACACTTCACCTGCCACAAGTTGTGGATTGTCCACTTGCCACATCATCTGCCACAAGTTGTGGATTGTCCACTTGCCACATCACCTGCCACAAGTTGTGGATTGTCCACCTGCCACTTCACCTGCCACAAGTTGTGGATTGTCCACTTGCAACGTCATCTGCCACACGTTGTGTATTGTCTACTTGCTACGTCACTTGCCACGTCACCTGCCACGTCACTTGCCACAAGTTGTGGAATGTCCACTTGCCACGTCACCTGCCACAAGTTGTGGATTGTCCACTTGCCAAATCACCTGCCACAAGTTGTGGATTGTCCACCTGCCACTTCACCTGCCACAAGTTGTGGATTGTCCACTTGCCACATCATCTGCCATAAGTTGTGGATTGTCCACTTGCCACATCACCTGCCACTAGTTGTGGATTGTCCACCTGCCACTTCACCTGCCACAAGTTATGGATTGTCCACTTGCCACGTCATCTGCCACAAGTTGTGGATTGTCCACATGCCACGTCACCTGCCAGGTCACTTGTCACGTCACCTGCCATGTCACCTGCCACAAGTTGCGGATTGTCCACATGCCACGTCACCTGCCAGGTCACTTGTCACGTCACCTGCCACGTCACCTGCCACAAGTTGTGGATTGTCCCCTTGCCACGTCACTTGTCACGTCACCTGCCAGGTCACTTGTTACGTCACCTGAGACAAGTTGTGGAATGTCCACATGCGACTTCACTTGCCACGTCACCCGCCACAAGTTGTGGATTTTCCACTTGCCACGTCACTTGCCACTTCACCTGTCACATCACTTGCCACAAGTTGTGGATTGTCCACTTGCCACGTCACCTCCCACATCACTTGCCACAAGTTGTGGATTGTCAACTTGCCACATCACTTGCCACATCACCTGCCACGTCGCCTGCCACAAGTTGTGGATTGTCCACTTGCCACGTCACCTGCCACAAGTTGTGGATTGTCCACCTGCCACTTCACTTGCCACATCACCTGCCACAAGTTGTGGATTGTCCACCTGCCACTTCACCTGCTACAAGTTGTGGATTGTCCACTTGCCATGTCACCTGCCACAAGTTGTGGATTGTCCACTTGCCACATCACTTGCCATGTCACCTGCCACGTCATCTGCCACATGTTGTGGATTGTCCACTTGCCACATCACCTGCCAGGTCACTTGCCACATCACCTACCATGTCACCTGCCATAAGTTGTGGAATGTCCACCTGCCACTTCACTTGCCACAAGTTGTGGATTGTACACTTGCCACGTCACCTGCCACATCACCTGCCACGTCACCTGCCACGTCACCTGCCACAAGTTGTGGATTGACCACTTGCCATGTCACTTGCCACATAACCTGCCATGTCACCTGCCACGTCACTTGCCACATCACCTGCAACAAGTTTTGGATTGTCCACCTGCCACTTCACCTGCCACAAGTTGTGGATTGTCCACTTGCCATGTCACCTGCCACAAGTTGTGGATTGTCCACTTGCCACGTCACTTGCCATGTCACCTGCCACGTCATCTGCCACAAGTTGTGGATTGTCCACTTGCCACGTCACCTGTCACAAGTTGTGGATTGTCTACTTGCTACGTCACTTGCCACGTTACCTGCCACAAGTTGTGGATTGTCCATTGCCACGTCACCTGCCACAAGTTGTGGATTGTCCACTTGCCATGTCACCTGCCACAAGTTGTGGATTGTCTACTTGCTACGTCACTTGCCACGTCACCTGCCATGTCACTTGCCACAAGTTGTGGATTGTCCACTTGCCATGTCAACTGCCACAAGTTGTGGATTGTCCACTTGCCACGTCACCTGCCAGGTCACTTGCCATATCACCTGCCACGTCACCTGCCACAAGTTGTGGATTGTCCACTTGCCACGTCACCTGCCAGGTCACTTGCCATGTCACCTGCCACGTCACCTGCCACAAGTTGTGGATTGTCCACTTGCCACGTCACTTGCCAGGTCACCTGCCACGTCACCTGCCACGTCACCTGCCACAAGTTGTGCAAAGTCCACCTGCCACTTCACTTGCCACATCACCTGCCACAAGTTGTGGATTGTCCACCTGCCACAAGTTGTGGATTGTCCACTTGCCATGTCATCTGCCACACGTTGTGTATTGTCTACTTCTACGTCACTTGCCACGTCACCTGCCACGTCACTTGCCACAAGTTGTGGAATGTCCACTTGCCACATCACCTGCCGCAAGTTGTGGATTGTCCACTTGCCACATCAACTGCCACAAGTTGTGGATTGTCCACCTGCCACTTCACCTGCCACAAGTTGTGGATTGTCCACTTGCTACGTCATCTGCCACAAGTTGTGGATTGTCTACTTGTAACGTCACTTGCCACGTCACCTGCCATGTCACTTGCCACAAGTTGTGGATTGTTCACTTGCCACGTCACTTGCCATGTCACCTGCCATGTCACCTGCCACAAGTTGTGGATTGTCCCCTTACCACGTCACTTGTCACGTCACCTGCCAGGTCACTTTTCACGTCACCTGCCACAAGTTGTGGAAAGTCCACCTGCCACTTCACTTGCCACATCACCTGCCACAAGTTGTGGATTTTTCACTTGCCACGTCACTTGCCACTTCACCTGTCACATCACTTGCCGCAAGTTGTGGATTGTCCACTTGCCACGTCACCTGCCACATTACTTGCCACAAGTTGTGGATTGTCCACTTTCCACATCACTTACCACATCACCTGCCATGTTACCGGCCACAAGTTGTGGATTGTCCACTTGCCACATCACTTGCCACGTCACCTGCCACGTCACCTGCCATGTCACCTGCCACGAGTTGAGGATTGTCCACTTGCCACGTCACTTGCCACTTCACCTGCCATGTCACATGCCACCAGTTGTGGATTGTCCACTTGCCACATCACCTGCCATGTCACCTGCCACAAGTTGTGGATTGCCCACTTGCCACGTCACGTGCCACAAGTTGTGGATTGTCTACTTGCCATGTCACATGCCATGTCACCTGCCACGTCACCTGCCACGTCACCTGAAACAAGTTGTGCAAAGTCCATCTGCCACTTCACTTGCCACATCACCTGCCACAAGTTGTGGATTGTCCACCTGCCACTTCACCTGCCACAAGTTGTGGATTGTAAACTTGCAACGTCATCTGTCACACGTTGTGTATTGTCTACTTGCTACGTCACTTGCCACGTCACCTGCCACGTCACTTGCCACAAGTTGTGGAATGTCCACTTGCCACGTCACCTGCCACAAGTTGTGGATTGTCCACTTGCCAAATCACCTGCCACAAGTTGTGGATTGTCCACCTGCCACTTCACCTGCCACAAGTTGTGGATTGTCCACTTGCCACATCATCTGCCACAAGTTGTGGATTGTCCACTTGCCACATCACCTGCCACTAGTTGTGGATTTTCCACCTGCCACTTCACCTGCCACAAGTTGTGGATTGTGCACCTGCCACTTCACCTGCCACAAGTTGTGGATTGTCCACTTGCCACATCATCTGCCACAAGTTGTGGATTGTCCACTTGCCACATCACCTGCCACAAGTTGTGGATTGTCCACCTGCCACTTCACCTGCCACAAGTTGTGGATTGTCCACTTGCAACGTCATCTGCCACACGTTGTGTATTGTCTAATTGCTACGTCACTTGCCACTCCACCTGCCACTTCACCTGCCACAAGTTGTGGATTGTCCACTTGCCACATCATCTGACACAAGTTGTGGATTGTCCACTTGCCACTTCACCTGCCACAAGTTGTGGATTGTCCACTTGCAACGTCATCTGTCACACGTTGTGTATTGTCTACTTGCTACGTCACTTGCCACGTCACCTGCCACGTCACTTGCCACAAGTTGTGGAATGTCCACTTGCCACGTCACCTGCCACAAGTTGTGGATTGTCCACTTGCCAAATCACCTGCCACAAGTTGTGGATTGTCCACCTGCCACTTCACCTGCCACAAGTTGTGGATTGTCCACTTGCCACATCATCTGCCACAAGTTGTGGATTATCCACTTGCCACATCACCTGCCACTAGTTGTGGATTGTCCACCTGCCACTTCACCTGCCACAAGTTGTGGATTGTGCACCTGCCACTTCACCTGCCACAAGTTGTGGATTGTCCACTTGCCACATCATCTGCCACAAGTTGTGGATTGTCCACTTGCCACATCACCTGCCACAAGTTGTGGATTGTCCACCTGCCACTTCACCTGCCACAAGTTGTGGATTTTCCACTTGCAACGTCATCTGCCACACGTTGTGTATTGTCTACTTGCTACGTCACTTGCCACTCCACCTGCCACTTCACCTGCCACAAGTTGTGGATTGTCCACTTGCCACATCATCTGCCACAAGTTGTGGATTGTCCACTTGCCACATCACCTGCCACTAGTTGTGGATTGTCCACCTGCCACTTCACCTGCCACAAGTTGTGGATTGTGCACCTGCCACTTCACCTGCCACAAGTTGTGGATTGTCCACTTGCCACATCATCTGCCACAAGTTGTGGATTGTCCACTTGCCACATCACCTGCCACAAGTTGTGGATTGTCCACCTGCCACTTCACCTGCCACAAGTTGTGGATTGTCCACTTGCAACGTCATCTGCCACACGTTGTGTATTGTCTACTTGCTACGTCACTTGCCACATCACCTGCCACGTCACTTGCCACAAGTTGTGGAATGTCCACTTGCCACGTCACCTGCCACAAGTTGTGGATTGTCCACTTGCCACATCACCTGCCACAAGTTGTGGATTGTCCACCTGCCACTTCACCTGCCACAAGTTGTGGATTGTCCACTTGCCACATCATCTGCCACAAGTTGTGGATTGTCCACTTGCCACATCACCTGCCACAAGTTGTGGATTGTCCACCTGCCACTTCACCTGCCACAAGTTATGGATTGTCCACTTGCCACGTCATCTGCCACAAGTTGTGGATTGTCTACTTGCAACGTCACTTGCCACGTCACCTGCCACGTCACTTGCCACAAGTTGTGGATTGTTCACTTGCCACGTCACTTGCCATGTCACCTGCCATGTCACCTGCCACAAGTTGTGGATTGTCCACTTGCCGCGTCACCTGCCAGGTCACTTGTCACGTCACCTGCCATGTCACCTGCCACAAGTTGTGAATTATCCCCTTGCCACGTCACTTGTCACGTCACCTGCCAGGTCACTTGTCACGTCACCTGCCACAAGTTGTGGATTGTCCACTTGCCATGTCACCTGCCAGGTCACCTGCCACATCACCTGCCACAAGTTGTGGATTGTCCACTTGCCACGTCACTTGCCACGTCACCTGCCACGTCACCTGCCACGTCACCTGAAACAAGTTGTGCAAAGTCCATCTGCCACTTCACTTGCCACATCACCTGCCACAAGTTGTGGATTGTCCACCTGCCACTTCACCTGCCACAAGTTGTGGATTGTCCACTTGCAACGTCATCTGTCACACGTTGTGTATTGTCTACTTAATACGTCACTTGCCACGTCACCTGCCACGTCACTTGCCACAAGTTGTGGAATGTCCACTTGCCACGTCACCTGCCACAAGTTGTGGATTGTCCACTTGCCAAATCACCTGCCACAAGTTGTGGATTGTCCACCTGCCACTTCACCTGCCACAAGTTGTGGATTGTCCACTTGCCACATCACCTGCCACTAGTTGTGGATTGTCCACCTGCCACTTCACCTGCCACAAGTTGTGGATTGTGCACCTGCCACTTCACCTGCCACAAGTTGTGGATTGTCCACTTGCCACATCATCTGCCACAAGTTGTGGATTGTCCACTTGCCACATCACCTGCCACAAGTTGTGGATTGTCCACCTGCCACTTCACCTGCCACAAGTTGTGGATTGTCCACTTGCAACGTCATCTGCCACACGTTGTGTATTGTCTACTTGCTACGTCACTTGCCACTCCACTTGCCACGTCACCTGCCACAAGTTGTGGATTGTCCACTTGCCAAATCACCTGCCACAAGTTGTGGATTGTCCACCTGCCACTTCACCTGCCACAAGTTGTGGATTGTCCACTTGCCACATCACCTGCCACTAGTTGTGGATTGTCCACCTGTCACTTCACCTGCCACAAGTTGTGGATTGTGCACCTGCCACTTCACCTGCCACAAGTTGTGGATTGTCCACTTGCCACATCATCTGCCACAAGTTGTGGATTGTCCACCTGCCACTTCACCTGCCACAAGTTATGGATTGTCCACTTGCCACGTCATCTGCCACAAGTTGTGGATTGTCTACTTGCAACGTCACTTGCCACGTCACCTGCCACGTCACTTGCCACAAGTTGTGGATTGTTCACTTGCCACGTCACTTGCCATGTCACCTGCCATGTCACCTGCCACAAGTTTTGGATTGTCCACTTGCCGCGTCACCTGCCAGGTCACTTGTCACGTCACCTGCCATGTCACCTGCCACAAGTTGTGAATTATCCCCTTGCCACGTCACTTGTCACGTCACCTGCCAGGTCACTTGTCACGTCACCTGCCACAAGTTGTGGATTGTCCACTTGCCATGTCACCTGCCAGGTCACCTGCCACATCACCTGCCACAAGTTGTGGATTGTCCACTTGCCACGTCACTTGCCACGTCACCTGCCACGTCACCTGCCACGTCACCTGAAACAAGTTGTGCAAAGTCCATCTGCCACTTCACTTGCCACATCACCTGCCACAAGTTGTGGATTGTCCACCTGCCACTTCACCTGCCACAAGTTGTGGATTGTCCACTTGCAACGTCATCTGTCACACGTTGTGTATTGTCTACTTAATACGTCACTTGCCACGTCACCTGCCACGTCACTTGCCACAAGTTGTGGAATGTCCACTTGCCACGTCACCTGCCACAAGTTGTGGATTGTCCACTTGCCAAATCACCTGCCACAAGTTGTGGATTGTCCACCTGCCACTTCACCTGCCACAAGTTGTGGATTGTCCACTTGCCACATCACCTGCCACTAGTTGTGGATTGTCCACCTGCCACTTCACCTGCCACAAGTTGTGGATTGTGCACCTGCCACTTCACCTGCCACAAGTTGTGGATTGTCCACTTGCCACATCATCTGCCACAAGTTGTGGATTGTCCACTTGCCACATCACCTGCCACAAGTTGTGGATTGTCCACCTGCCACTTCACCTGCCACAAGTTGTGGATTGTCCACTTGCAACGTCATCTGCCACACGTTGTGTATTGTCTACTTGCTACGTCACTTGCCACTCCACCTGCCACTTCACCTGCCACAAGTTGTGGATTGTCCACTTGCCACATCATCTGACACAAGTTGTGGATTGTCCACTTGCCACATCACCTGCCACTAGTTGTGGATTGTCCACCTGTCACTTCACCTGCCACAAGTTGTGGATTGTGCACCTGCCACTTCACCTGCCACAAGTTGTGGATTGTCCACTTGCCACTTCACCTGCCACAAGTTGTGGATTGTCCACTTGCCACATCATCTGCCACAAGTTGTGGATTGTCCACTTGCCACATCACCTGCCACAAGTTGTGGATTGTCCACCTGCCACTTCACCTGCCACAAGTTGTGGATTGTCCACTTGCAACGTCATCTGCCACACGTTGTGTATTGTCTACTTGCTACGTCACTTGCCACGTCACCTGCCACGTCACTTGCCACAAGTTGTGGAATGTCCACTTGCCACGTCACCTGCCACAAGTTGTGGATTGTCCACTTGCCAAATCACCTGCCACAAGTTGTGGATTGTCCACCTGCCACTTCACCTGCCACAAGTTGTGGATTGTCCACTTGCCACATCATCTGCCACAAGTTGTGGATTGTCCACTTGCCACATCACCTGCCACTAGTTGTGGATTGTCCACCTGCCACTTCACCTGCCACAAGTTGTGGATTGTCCACTTGCCACGTCATCTGCCACAAGTTGTGGATTGTCTACTTGCAACGTCACTTGCCACGTCACCTGCCACGTCACTTGCCACAAGTTGTGGAATGTCCACTTGCCACGTCACCTGCCACAAGTTGTGGATTGTCCACTTGCCACATCACCTGCCACAAGTTGTGGATTGTGCACCTGACACTTCACCTGCCACAAGTTGTGGATTGTCCACTTGCCACATCACCTGCCACAAGTTGTGGATTGTCCACCTGCCACTTCACCTGCCACAAGTTGTGGATTGTCCACTTGCCACATCACCTGCCACAAGTTGTGGATTGTCCACCTGCCACTTCACCTGCCACAAGTTGTGGATTGTCCACTTGCAACGTCATCTGCCACACGTTGTGTATTGTCTACTTGCTACGTCACTTGCCACGTCACCTGCCACGTCACTTGCCACAAGTTGTGGAATGTCCACTTGCCACGTCACCTGCCACAAGTTGTGGATTGTCCACTTGCCAAATCACCTGCCACAAGTTGTGGATTGTCCACCTGCCACTTCACCTGCCACAAGTTGTGGATTGTCCACTTGCCACATCATCTGCCATAAGTTGGGGATTGTCCACTTGCCACATCACCTGCCACTAGTTGTGGATTGTCCACCTGCCACTTCACCTGCCACAAGTTATGGATTGTCCACTTGCCACGTCATCTGCCACAAGTTGTGGATTGTCCACATGCCACGTCACCTGCCAGGTCACTTGTCACGTCACCTGCCATGTCACCTGCCACAAGTTGTGGATTGTCCACCTGCCACTTCACCTGCCACAAGTTGTGGATTGTCCACTTGCAACGTCATCTGCCACACGTTGTGTATTGTCTACTTGCTACGTCACTTGCCACGTCACCTGCCACGTCACTTGCCACAAGTTGTGGAATGTCCACTTGCCACGTCACCTGCCACAAGTTGTGGATTGTCCACTTGCCAAATCACCTGCCACAAGTTGTGGATTGTCCACCTGCCACTTCACCTGCCACAAGTTGTGGATTGTCCACTTGCCACATCATCTGCCATAAGTTGTGGATTGTCCACTTGCCACATCACCTGCCACTAGTTGTGGATTGTCCACCTGCCACTTCACCTGCCACAAGTTATGGATTGTCCACTTGCCACGTCATCTGCCACAAGTTGTGGATTGTCCACATGCCACGTCACCTGCCAGGTCACTTGTCACGTCACCTGCCACGTCACCTGCCACAAGTTGTGGATTGTCCCCTTGCCACGTCACTTGTCACGTCACCTGCCAGGTCACTTGTTACGTCACCTGCCACAAGTTGTGGAATGTCCACCTGCGACTTCACTTGCCACGTCACCCGCCACAAGTTGTGGATTTTCCACTTGCCACGTCACTTGCCACTTCACCTGTCACATCACTTGCCACAAGTTGTGGATTGTCCACTTGCCACGTCACCTCCCACATCACTTGCCACAAGTTGTGGATTGTCAACTTGCCACATCACTTGCCACATCACCTGCCACGTCGCCTGCCACAAGTTGTGGATTGTCCACTTGCCACGTCACCTGCCACAAGTTGTGGATTGTCCACCTGCCACTTCACTTGCCACATCACCTGCCACAAGTTGTGGATTGTCCACCTGCCACTTCACCTGCTACAAGTTGTGGATTGTCCACTTGCCATGTCACCTGCCACAAGTTGTGGATTGTCCACTTGCCACATCACTTGCCATGTCACCTGCCACGTCATCTGCCACATGTTGTGGATTGTCCACTTGCCACATCACCTGCCAGGTCATTTGCCACATCACCTACCATGTCACCTGCCATAAGTTGTGGAATGTCCACCTGCCACTTCACTTGCCACAAGTTGTGGATTGTACACTTGCCACGTCACCTGCCACATCACCTGCCACGTCACCTGCCACGTCACCTGCCACAAGTTGTGGATTGACCACTTGCCATGTCACTTGCCACATAACCTGCCATGTCACCTGCCACGTCACTTGCCACATCACCTGCAACAAGTTTTGGATTGTCCACCTGCCACTTCACCTGCCACAAGTTGTGGATTGTCCACTTGCCATGTCACCTGCCACAAGTTGTGGATTGTCCACTTGCCACGTCACTTGCCATGTCACCTGCCACGTCATCTGCCACAAGTTGTGGATTGTCCACTTGCCACGTCACTTGCCACATCACCTGCCACGTCACCTGCCACGTCACTTGCCACAAGTTGTGAATTGTCCACTTGCCATGTCACTTGCCATTTAACCTTTCACGTCACTTGCCACAAGTTGTGGATAGTCCACTTGCCACATCACCTGCCACATTGCCTGCCACAAGTTGTGGATTGTCCACTTGACACATCACTTGCCACGTCACCTGCCACTTCACCTGCCATGTCACCTGACACAAGTTTTGGTTTGTGCATTTGCCACGTCACTTTCCACTTCACCTACCGTGTTACATGCCAAAAATTGTGGATTGTCCACTTGCCATGTCACCTGCCATAAGTTGTGGATTGTCCACGTGCCACATCACCTGCCACAAGTTGTGGATTGTCCACTTGCCATGTCAATTGCCACGTCACCTGCCACGTCACCTGCCACAAGTTGTGGATTGTCCACCTGCCACTTCACTTGCCACATCACTTGTCACAAGTTGTGGATTGTCCACTTGCCACGTCACTTGCCACAATTTGTTGATTGTCCACTTGCCACATCACTTGCCATGTCACCTGCCACGTCATCAGCCACAAGTTGTGGATTGTACACTTGCCACGTCACCTGGTACATCACCTGCCACGTCACCTGCCACAAGTTGTGGATTTTCTACTTGCCACGTCACTTGCCACATCACCTGCCACGTCACCAGCCACGTCACCTGCCACAAGTTGTGTATTGTCCACTTGCCACGTCACTTGCCACTTCACCTGCAGTGTCACATGTCAAAAATTGTGGATTGTCCACTTGCCATGTCACCTGCCACAAGTTGTTGATTGTACACTTGCCACGTCAACTGCCACGTCACTTGCCACATCACCTGCCGTGTCACCTGCCACGTCACATGCAACAAGTTGTGGATTGTCCACTTGCCACATCACTTGCCACGTCACCTGCCATGTCACCTGCCACGTCACCTTCCACAAGTTGTGGATTGTCCACTTGCCACGTCACTTGCCACTTCACCTGCCGTGTTACATGCCAAAAATTGTGGATTGTCCACTTTCCATGTCACCTGCCACAAGTTGTGGATTGTACACTTGCCACGTCAACTGCCACATCACCTGCCACGTCACCTGCCACAAGTTGTGGATTGTCCACTTGCCACGTCACTTGCCACATCACCTGCCACATCACCTGCCACGTCACCTGCCACAAGTTGTGGATTGTCCACTTGCCACGTCACTTGCCACTCCATCTGCCGTGTCACATGCCAAAAATTGTGGATTGTCCACTTGCCATGTCACCTGCCACAAGTTGTGGATTGTCCACTTGCCACATCACCTGCCACATCACCTGCCACAAGTTGTGGATTGTCCACTTGCCACGTCACCTGCCACGTCACCAGCCACAAGTTGTGGATTGTTCATTTGCCACGTCAGTGCCACTTCACCTGCCGTGTCACATGCCACAAATTGTGGATTATCCACTTGCCATGTCACCTGCCACAAGTTGTGGATTGTCCACTTGCCTCGTCACCTGCCAGGTCACTTGCCACGTCACCTGCCATGTCACATGGCACAAGTTGTGGAATGTCCACCTGCCACTTCAACTGCCACGTCACTTGCCACAAGTTGTGGATTGTCCACTTGCAACGTCACTTGCCACATTACCTGCCACTTCACTTGCCACAAGTTGTGGATTGTCCACTTGCCACGACACTTGCCACATCACCTGCCACGTGACCTGCCACAAGTTGTGGATTGTCCACTTGCCACATCACTTGCCACATCACCTGCCACAAGTTGTGGATTGTCCACTTGCCACGTCACCTGCCACATCACCTGCCACAAGTTGAGGATTGTCCACCTGCCACTTCACTTGACACAAGTTGTGAATTAACCACTTGCCACGCCACCAGACACAAGTTGTGGATTGTCCACTTGCCACGTCACCTGTCACAAGTTGTGGATTGTCTACTTGCTACGTCACTTGCCACGTTACCTGCCATGTCACTTGCCACAAGTTGTGGATTGTCCATTGCCACGTCACCTGCCACAAGTTGTGGATTGTCCACTTGCCATGTCACCTGCCACAAGTTGTGGATTGTCTACTTGCTACGTCACTTGCCACGTCACCTGCCATGTCACTTGCCACAAGTTGTGGATTGTCCACTTGCCATGTCAACTGCCACAAGTTGTGGATTGTCCACTTGCCACGTCACCTGCCAGGTCACTTGCCATGTCACCTGCCACGTCACCTGCCACAAGTTGTGGATTGTCCACTTGCCACGTCACTTGCCAGGTCACCTGCCACGTCACCTGCCACGTCACCTGCCACAAGTTGTGCAAAGTCCACCTGCCACTTCACTTGCCACATCACCTGTCACAAGTTGTGGATTGTCCACCTGCCACAAGTTGTGGATTGTCCACTTGCCATGTCATCTGCCACACGTTGTGTATTGTCTACTTCTACGTCACTTGCCACATCACCTGCCACGTCACTTGCCACAAGTTGTGGAATGTCCACTTGCCACATCACCTGCCGCAAGTTGTGGATTGTCCACTTGCCACATCAACTGCCACAAGTTGTGGATTGTCCACCTGCCACTTCACCTGCCACAAGTTGTGGATTGTCCACTTGCTACGTCATCTGCCACAAGTTGTGGATTGTCTACTTGTAACGTCACTTGCCACGTCACCTGCCATGTCACTTGCCACAAGTTGTGGATTGTTCACTTGCCACGTCACTTGCCATGTCACCTGCCATGTCACCTGCCACAAGTTGTGGATTGTCCCCTTACCACGTCACTTGTCACGTCACCTGCCAGGTCACTTTTCACGTCACCTGCCACAAGTTGTGGAAAGTCCACCTGCCACTTCACTTGCCACATCACCTGCCACAAGTTGTGGATTTTTCACTTGCCACGTCACTTGCCACTTCACCTGTCACATCACTTGCCGCAAGTTGTGGATTGTCCACTTGCCACGTCACCTGCCACATCACTTGCCACAAGTTGTGGATTGTCCACTTTCCACATCACTTACCACATCACCTGCCACGTTACCGGCCACAAGTTGTGGATTGTCCACTTGCCACATCACTTGCCACGTCACCTGCCACATCACCTGCCATGTCACCTGCCACGAGTTGAGGATTGTCCACTTGCCACGTCACTTGCCACTTCACCTGCCATGTCACATGCCACCAGTTGTGGATTGTCCACTTGCCACATCACCTGCCATGTCACCTGCCACAAGTTGTGGATTGCCCACTTGCCACGTCACCTGCCACAAGTTGTGGATTGTCTACTTGCCATGTCACATGCCATGTCACCTGCCACGTCACCTGCCACAAGTTGTGGATTGTCCACTTGCCACTTCACTTGCCACGTCACCTGCCAGGTCACTTGCCACATCACCTGCCACAAGTTGTGTTTTGCCCACTTGCCACGTCACCTGCCACAAGTTGTGGATTGTCTACTTGCTACGTCACTTGCCACGTCACCTGCCAGGTCACTTGCCACGTCACCTGCCACGTCACCTGCCACAAGTTGTGGATTGTCCATTTGCCACGTCACTTGCCACTTCACCTGTCACATCACTTGCCACAAGTTGTGAATTGTCCACTTGCCACGTCACTTGCCATGTCACCTGCCACGTCACCTGCCACAAGTTGTGGATTGTCCACTTGCCAGGTCACTTGCCACATCACCTGCCACGTCACCTGCCACAAGTTGTGGATTGTCCTTTTGCCACGTCACTTGCCACGTCACCTGCCAGGTCACCTGCCACGTCACCTGACACATCACCTGCCTCAAGTTGTGGAATTTCCACCTTCCACTTCACTTGCCACGTCACCTACCACAAGTTGGGCATTGTCCACTTGCCACGTCACTTGCCACATCACCTTCCATGTCACCTGCCACAAGTTGTGGATTGTCCACTTGCCACGTCATTTGCCACGTCACCTGTCATGTCACTTGCTACAAGTTGTGGATTGTCCACTTGCCACGTCACTTGCCACTTCACCTGTCATGTCACATGACACAAGTTGTGGATTGTCCACTTGCCATGTCACTTGCCATGTCACCTGCCACGTCACCTGCCACAAGTTGTGGATTGTCCACTTGCCACATTACCTGCCACGTCACCTGCCACAAGTTGCGGATTGTCCACCTGCCACGTCACTTGCCACATCACCTGTCACAAGTTCTGGATTGTCCACTTGACACGTCACTTGCCACGTCACCTGCCACGTCACCTGCCACAAGTTGTGGATTGTTCATTTGCCACGTCAGTGCCACTTCACCTGCCGTGTCACATGCCACAAATTGTTTATTATCCACTTGCCATGTCACCTGCCACAAGTTGTGGATTGTCCACTTGCCACGTCACCTGCCAGGTCACTTGCCACGTAACCTGCCACGTCACCTGCCACAAGTTGTGGATTGTCCACTTGCCTCGTCACCTGCCAGGTCACTTGCCACGTCACCTGCCACGTCACATGGCACAAGTTGTGGATTGTCCACTTGCAACGTCACTTGCCACATTACCTGCCACGTCACTTGCCACAAGTTGTGGATTGTCCACTTGCCACGACACTTGCCACATCACCTGCCACATGACCTGCCACAAGTTGTGGATTGTCCACTTGCCACATCACTTGCCACGTCACCTGCAACAAGTTGTGGATTGTCTACTTGCTACGTCACTTGCCACGTCACCTGCCATGTCACTTGCCACAAGTTGTGGATTGTCCACTTGCCATGTCAACTGCCACAAGTTGTGGATTGTCCACTTGCCACGTCACCTGCCAGGTCACTTGCCATGTCACCTGCCACGTCACCTGCCACAAGTTGTGGATTGTCCACTTGCCACGTCACTTGCCAGGTCACCTGCCACATCACCTGCCACGTCACCTGCCACGTCACCTGCCACAAGTTGTGCAAAGTCCACCTGCCACTTCACTTGCCACATCACCTTCCACAAGTTGTGGATTGTCCACCTGCCACAAGTTGTGGATTGTCCACTTGCCATGTCATCTGCCACACGTTGTGTATTGTCTACTTGCTACGTCACTTGCCACGTCACCTGCCACGTCACTTGCCACAAGTTGTGGAATGTCCACTTGCCACATCACCTGCCGCAAGTTGTGGATTGTCCACTTGCCACATCAACTGCCACAAGTTGTGGATTGTCCACCTGCCACTTCACCTGCCACAAGTTGTGGATTGTCCACTTGCCACGTCATCTGCCACAAGTTGTGGATTGTCTACTTGTAACGTCACTTGCCACGTCACCTGCCATGTCACTTGCCACAAGTTGTGGATTGTTCACTTGCCACGTCACTTGCCATGTCACCTGCCATGTCACCTGCCACAAGTTGTGGATTGTCCCCTTGCCACGTCACTTGTCACGTCACCTGCCAGGTCACTTTTCACGTCACCTGCCACAAGTTGTGGAAAGTCCACCTGCCACTTCACTTGCCACATCACCTGCCACAAGTTGTGGATTTTCCACTTGCCACGTCACTTGCCACTTCTTCTGTCACATCACTTGCTTGCAAGTTGTGGATTGTCCACTTGCTACGTCACCTGCCACATCACTTGCCACAAGTTGTGGATTGTCCACTTTCCACATCACTTACCACATCACCTGCCACGTCACCTGCCACAAGTTGTGGATTGTCCACTTGCCACATCACTTGCCACGTCACCTGCCATGTCACCTGCCACGAGTTGAGGATTGTCCACTTGCCACATCACCTGCCATGTCACCTGCCACAAGTTGTGGATTGCCCACTTGCCACGTCACCTGCCACAAGTTGTGGATTGTCTACTTGCCATGTCACATGCCATGTCACCTGCCACGTCACCAGCCACAAGTTGTGGATTGTCCACTTGCCACTTCACTTGCCACGTCACCTGCCAGGTCACTTGCCACATCACCTGCCACAAGTTGTGTTTTGCCCACTTGCCACGTCACCTGCCACAAGTTGTGGATTGTCCACTTGCCACATCACCTGCCACAAGTTGTGGATTGTCTACTTGCTACGTCACTTGCCACATCACCTGCCACGTCACTTGCCACGTCACCTGCCACGTCACCTGCCACAAGTTGTGGATTGTCCATTTGCCACGTCACTTGCCACTTCACCTGTCACGTCACTTGCCACAAGTTGTGAATTGTTCACTTGCCACGTCACTTGCCATGTCACCTGCCACGTCACCTGCCACAAGTTGTGGATTGTCCACTTGCCAGGTCACTTGCCACATCACCTGCCACGTCACCTGCCACAAGTTGTGGATTGTCCTTTTGCCACGTCACTTGCCACGTCACCTGCCAGGTCACCTGCCACGTCACCTGACACATCACCTGCCACAAGTTGTGGAATTTCCACCTTCCACTTCACTTGCCACGTCACCTACCACAAGTTGTGCATTGTCCACTTGCCATGTCACTTGCCACATCACCTTCCATGTCACCTGCCACAAGTTGTGGATTGTCCACTTGCCACGTCACTTGGCACTTCACATGTCGTGTCACATGACACAAGTTGTGGATTGTCCACTTGCCATGTCTCCTGCCACATCACCTGCCACAAGTTGTGGATTGTCCACTTGCCACGTCAATTTCCAGGTCACCTGCCACAAGTTGTGGATTGCCCACTTGCCACGTCACTTGCCACGTCACCTGCCATGTCACCTGCCACGTCACCTGCCACATGTAGTGGATTGTCCACTTGCCATGTCAGTTGCCACTTCACCTGTCAGTCACTTACCACAAGTTGTGGATTGTTTACTTTCCACGTCGCTTGCCAGATCACTTGCCACGTCACCTGCCACAAGTTGTGGATTGTCCACTTGCCACGTCACTTGCCACTTCACCTGTCATGTCACATGCCACAAGTTGTGGATTGTCCACTTGCCATGTCACCTGCCACAAGTTGTGTATTGTCCACTTGCCACATCACCTGCCACATCACCTGCCACAAGTTGTGGATTGTCCACTTACCACGTCATTTGCCATGTCTCCTGCCAAGTCACCCGCCACAAGTTGTGGATTGTCCACTTGCCACGTCAATTGTCACGTCACCTGCCACAAGTTGTGGGTTGCCCACTTGTCACATCACCTGCCACGTCACCTGCCACATCACCTGCCACGTCACCTGCCACAAGTTGTTGGATTTCCACTTGCCACGTCACCTGCCAGGTCACTTGCCATGTCACCTACCACGTCACCTGCCACAAGTTGTGGATTGTCCACCTGCCACTTCACTTGCCACATCACCTGCCACAACTTGTGGATTGTCCACCTGCCACTTCACCTGCCACAAGTTGTGGATTGTCCACTTGCCATGTCTCCTGCCACAAGTTGTGGATTGTCCACTTGCCACGTCACTTGCCACGTCACCTACCACGTCACTTGCCACAAGTTGTGGATTGTCCACTTGCCACGTCACCTGCCATGTCACCTGCCACAAGTTGTGGATTGTCCACTTGCCACGTCACCTGCCAGGTCACTTGCCACGTCACCTGCCACAAGTTGTGGATTGTCCACTTGCCATGTAACTTGCCACTTCACCTGTCACGTCACTTGCCAAAAGTTGTGAATTGTCCACTTGCCACATCACTTGCCATGTCACCTGCCACGTCACCTGCCACAAGTTGTGGATTGTCCACTTGCCACGTCACCTGCCAGGTCACTTGCCAACTCACCTGCCAAAAGTTGTGGATTGTCCACTTGCCAAGTCACTTGCCACATCACCTGCCACAAGTTGTGGATTGTCCTTTTGCCACATCACTTGCCACGTCACCTGCCAGGTCACCTGCCATGTCACCTGCCACATCACCTGCCACAAGTTGTGGAATGTCCACCTTCCACTTCACTTGCCACGTCACCTACCACAAGTTGTGCATTGTCCACTTGCCACGTCACTTGCCACATCACCTTCCATGTCACCTGCCACAAGTTGTGGATTGTCCACTTGCCACGTCACTTGCCACGTCACCTGTCATGTCACTAGCCACAAGTTGTGGATTGTCCACTTGCCACGTCACTTTCCACTTCACCTGTCACGTCACAATCCACAAGTTGTGGATTGTCCACTTGCCACGTCACTTGCCACATCACCTGCCACGTCACCTGCCTTAAGTTGTGTATAGTCCACTTGCTGCGTCACTTGCCACATCACTTGCCACGTCACCTGCCAGGTCACTTGCCACGTCACCTGCCACGTCACCTGCCACAAGTTGTGGTTTGTCCACCTGCCACTTCACTTGCCACATCACCTGCCACAAGTTGTGGATTGTCCACTTGCCATGTCACCTGCCACAACTTGTGGATTGTCCACTTGCCACGTCACCTGCCACAAGTTGTGGATTGTCTACTTGCTATGCCACTTGCCACGTCACCTGCCATGTCACTTGCCACAAGTTGTGGATTGTCCACTTGCCATGTCACCTGCCACAACTTGTGGATTGTCCACTTGCCACATCACCTGCCACAAGTTGTGGATTGTATACTTGCTATGCCACTTGCCACGTCACTTGCCACATCACTTGCCACAAGTTGTGGATTGTCCACCTGCCACATCACCTGGCAGGTCACTTCCCACCTCACCTGCCACAAGTTGTGGATTGTTCACTTGCCATGTCACTTGCCACTTCACCTGTCAAGTCACCTGCCACAAGTTGTGGATTGTCCCCTTGCCACGCCACTTGTCACGTCACCTGCCAGGTCACTTTTCATGTCACCTGCCACAAGTTGTGGAAAGTCCACCTGCCACTTCACTTGCCACATCACCTGCCACAAGTTGTGGATTTTCCACTTGCCACGTCACTTGCCACTTCACCTGTCACATCACTTGCTTGCAAGTTGTGGATTGTCCACTTGCCACGTCACCTGCCACATCACTTGCCACAAGTTGTGGATTGTCCACTTTCCACATCACTTACCACATCACCTGCCACGTCACCTGCCACAAGTTGTGGATTGTCCACTTGCCACATCACTTGCCACGTCACCTGCCACGTCACCTGCCATGTCACCTGCCATGAGTTGAGGATTGTCCACTTGCCACGTCACTTGCCACTTCACCTGCCATGTCACCTGCCACCAGTTGTGGATTGTCCACTTGCCACATCACCTGCCATGTCACCTGCCACAAGTTGTGGATTGCCCACTTGCCACGTCACCTGCCACAAGTTGTGGATTGTCTACTTGCCATGTCACATGCCATGTCACCTGCCACGTCACCAGCCACAAGTTGTGGATTGTCCACTTGCCACTTCACTTGCCACGTCACCTGCCAGGTCACTTGCCACATCACCTGCCACAAGTTGTGTTTTGCCCACTTGCCACGTCACCTGCCACAAGTTGTGGATTGTCCACTTGCCACATCACCTGCCACAAGTTGTGGATTGTCTACTTGCTACGTCACTTGCCACATCACCTGCCACGTCACTTGCCACGTCACCTGCCACGTCACCTGCCACAAGTTGTGGATTGTCCATTTGCCACGTCACTTGCCACTTCACCTGTCACGTCACTTGCCACAAGTTGTGAATTGTCCACTTGCCACGTCACTTGCGATGTCACCTGCCACGTCACCTGCCACAAGTTGTGGATTGTCCACTTGCCAGGTCACTTGCCACATCACCTGCCACGTCACCTGCCACAAGTTGTGGATTGTCCTTTTGCCACGTCACTTGCCACGTCACCTGCCAGGTCACCTGCCACATCACCTGACACATCACCTGCCACAAGTTGTGGAATTTCCACCTTCCACTTCACTTGCCACGTCACCTACCACAAGTTGTGCATTGTCCACTTGCCACGTCACTTGCCACATCACCTTCCATGTCACCTGCCACAAGTTGTGGATTGTCCACTTGCCACGTCATTTGCCACGTCACCTGTCATGTCACTTGCCACAAGTTGTGGATTGTCCACTTGCCACGTCACTTGCCACTTCACCTGTCATGTCACATGACACAAGTTGTGGATTGTCCACTTGCCATGTCACCTGCCACATCACCTGCCACAAGTTGTGGATTGTCCACTTGCCACGTCAATTTCCAGGTCACCTGCCACAAGTTGTGGATTGCCCACTTGCCACGTCACTTTCCACGTCACCTGCCGCGTCACCTGCCACGTCACCTGCCACATGTAGTGGATTGTCCACTTGCCATGTCAGTTGCCACTTCACCTGTCATGTCACATGCCACAAGTTGTGGATTGTCCACTTGCCATGTCACCTGCCACAAGTTGTGTATTGTCCACTTGCCACATCACCTGCCACATCACCTGCCACAAGTTGTGGATTGTCCACTTACCACGTCATTTGCCATGTCTCCTGCCACGTCACCCGCCACAAGTTGTGGATTGTCCACTTGCCACGTCAATTGTCACATCACCTGCCACAAGTTGTGGGTTGCCCACTTGTCACGTCACCTGCCACGTCACCTGCCACATCACCTGCCACGTCACCTGCCACAAGTTGTTGGATTTCCACTTGCCACGTCACCTGCCAGGTCACTTGCCATGTCACCTACCACGTCACCTGCCACAAGTTGTGGATTGTCCACCTGCCACTTCACTTGCCACATCACCTGCCACAACTTGTGGATTGTCCACCTGCCACTTCACCTGCCACAAGTTGTGGATTGTCCACTTGCCACGTCTCCTGCCACAAGTTGTGGATTGTCCACTTGCCACGTCACTTGCCACGTCACCTACCACGTCACTTGCCACAAGTTGTGGATTGTCCACTTGCCACGTCACCTGCCATGTCACCTGCCACAAGTTGTGGATTGTCCACTTGCCACGTCACCTGCCAGGTCACTTGCCACGTCACCTGCCACAAGTTGTGGATTGTCCACTTGCCATGTAACTTGCCACTTCACCTGTCACGTCACTTGCCAAAAGTTGTGAATTGTCCACTTGCCACATCACTTGCCATGTCACCTGCCACGTCACCTGCCACAAGTTGTGGATTGCCCACTTGCCACGTCACCTGCCAGGTCACTTGCCAACTCACCTGCCAAAAGTTGTGGATTGTCCACTTGCCAAGTCACTTGCCACATCACCTGCCACAAGTTGTGGATTGTCCTTTTGCCACATCACTTGCCACGTCACCTGCCAGGTCACCTGCCATGTCACCTGCCACATCATCTGCCACAAGTTGTGGAATGTCCACCTTCCACTTCACTTGCCACGTCACCTACCACAAGTTGTGCATTGTCCACTTGCCACGTCACTTGCCACATCACCTTCCATGTCACCTGCCACAAGTTGTGGATTGTCCACTTGCCACGTCACTTGCCACGTCACCTGTCATGTCACTAGGCACAAGTTGTGGATTGTCCACTTGCCACGTCACTTGCCACTTCACCTGTCACGTCACATGACACAAGTTGTGGATTGTCCACTTGCCACGTCACTTGTCACGTTACCTGCCACGTCACAATCCACAAGTTGTGGATTGTCCACTTGCCACGTCACTTGCCACATCACCTGCCATGTCACCTGCCACAAGTTGTGTATAGTCCACTTGCTACGTCAATTGCCACATCACTTGCCACGTCACCTGCCAGGTCACTTGCCACGTCACCTGCCACGTCACCTGCCACAAGTTGTGGTTTGTCCACCTGCCACTTCACTTGCCACATCACCTGCCACAAGTTGGGGATTGTCCACTTGCCATGTCACCTGCCACAAGTTGTGGATTGTCCACTTGCCACGTCACCTGCCACAAGTTGTGGATTGTCTACTTGCTATGCCACTTGCCACATCACCTGCCATGTCACTTGCCACAAGTTGTGGATTGTCCACTTGCCATGTCACCTGCCACAACTTGTGGATTGTCCACTTGCCACGTCACCTGCCACAAGTTGTGGGTTGTATACTTGCTATGCCACTTGCCACGTCACTTGCCACATCACTTGCCACAAGTTGTGGATTGTCCACCTGCCACATCACCTGGCAGGTCACGTCCCACCTCACCTGCCACAAGTTGTGGATTGTTCACTTGCCATGTCACTTGCCACTTCACCTGTCAAGTCACTTGCCACAAGTTGTGAATTGTCCATTTGCCACGTCACTTGCCACATTACCTGCCATATCACTTGCCACAAGTTGTGGATTGTCCACTTACCATGTCAATTGCCACATCACCTGCCACGTCAACTGCCACAAGTTGTGGATTGTCCACTTGCCACATCACTTGCCACGTCACCTGCCACAAGTTGTGGATTGTCCATTTGCCACGTCACTTGCCACTTCACCTGCCATGTCACATGCCACATCACCTGCCACAAGTTGTGGATTGTCCACTTGCCATATCACCTGCCAGGTCACTCGCCACGTCACCTGCCACGTCACCTGCCACAAGTTGTGGATTGTCCACTTGCCATGTCACTTGCCACGTCACCTGCCAGGTCACTTGCCATGTCACCTGCCACGTCACCTGCCACAAGTTGTGGATTGTAAACTTGCCACGCCACCTGCCACATCAACTGCCACAAGTTGTGGATTGTCCACTTGCCACGTCACTTGCCACTTCACCTGCCATGTCACATGCCACAAGTTGTGGATTGTCCACTTGCCATGTCACCTGCCACAAGTTGTGTATTGTTCACTTGCCACATCACCTGCCACGTCACCTGCCACAAGTTGTGGATTGTCCACTTACCACATCATTTGCCATGTCTCCTGCCATGTCACCTGCCACAAGTTGTGGGTTGCCCACTTGACACATCACTTGCCACGTCACCCTCCACATCACCTACCACGTCACCTGCCACAAGTTGTTGATTGTCCACTTGCCACGTCACCTGCCAGGTCACTTGACACGTCACCTGCTACGTCACCTGCCACAAGTTGTGGATTGTCCACCTGCCACTTCACTTGCCACATCACCTGCCACAAGTTGTGGATTGTCCACCTGCCACTTCACCTGCCACAAGTTGTGGATTGTCCACTTGCCACGTCTCCTGCCACAAGTTGTGGATTGTCTACTTGCTACGTCACTTGCCACGTCACTTGCCACAAGTTGTGAATTGTCCACTTGCCACGTCACCTGCCACAAGTTGTGGATTATCCACTTGCCACGTCACCTGCCACAAGTTGTGGATTGTCTTCATGCTACGTCACTTGCCACGTCACCTGCAATGTCACTTGCCACAAGTTGTGGATTGTCCACTTGCCACGTCCCTTGCCATGTCACCTGCCACGTCACCTTCCACAAGTTGTGGATTGTCCACTTGCCACGTCACCTGCCAGGTCACTTTCCACCTCACCTGCCACAAGTTGGGGATTGTCCACTTGCCAGGTCACTTGCCACATCACCTGCCACAAGTTGTGGATTGTCCACTTGCCACGTCACCTGCCACGTCACTTGCCACGTCACCTGCCAGGTCACCTGCCACGTCACCTGCCACATCACCTGCCACAAGTTGTGGAATGTCCACCTTCCACTTCACTTGCCACGTCACCTGCCACAAGTTGTGCATTGTCCACTTGCTACGTCACTTGCCACATCACCTTCCATGTCACCTGCCACAAGTTGTGGATTGTCCACTTGCCACGTCACTTGCCAAGTCACCTGTCATGTCACTTGCCACAAGTTGTGGATTGTCCACTTACCACGTCACTTGCCACTTCACCTGTCACGTCACTTGACACCAGTTCTGGATTGTCCACTTGCCACGTCACTTGTCACGTTACCTGCCACGTCACAATCCACAAGTTGTGGATTGTCCACTTGCCACGTCACTTGCCACATCACCTGCCACGTCACCTGTCACAACACCTGCCACGTCACCTGCCACGTCACCTGCCACAAGTTGTGGATTGTCCACTTGCCATGTCACCTGCCACAAGTTGTGGATTGTCCACTTGCCACATAAATTGCCACGTCAATTGCCACGTCACCTGCCACAAGTTTTGGATTGGCCACTTTCCACGTCACTTGCCACGTCACCTGCCACGTCACCTGCCACGTCACCTGCCACAAGTTGTGTATAGTCCACTTGCTACGTCACTTGCCACATCACTTGCCACGTCACCTGCCAGGTCACTTGCCACGTCACCTGCCACGTCACCTGCCACAAGTTGTGGTTTGTCCACCTGCCACTTCACTTGCCACATCACCTGCCACAAGTTGTGGATTGTCCACTTGCAATGTCACCTGCCACAACTTGTGGATTGTCCACTTGCCACGTCACCTGCCACAAGTTGTGGATTGTCTACTTGCTATGCCACTTGCCACGTCACCTGCCATGTCACTTGCCACAAGTTGTGGATTGTCCACTTGCCATGTCACCTGCCACAACTTGTGGATTGTCCACTTGCCACGTCACCTGCCACAAGTTGTGGATTGTATACTTGCTATGCCACTTGCCACGTCACTTGCCACATCACTTGCCACAAGTTGTGGATTGTCCACATGCCACATCACCTGGCAGGTCACTTCCCACCTCACCTGCCATAAGTTGTGGATTGTCCACTTGCCATGTAACTTGCCACTTCACCTGTCACGTCACTTGCCAAAAGTTGTGAATTGTCCACTTGCCACATCACTTGCCATGTCACCTGCCACGTCACCTGCCACAAGTTGTGGATTGCCCACTTGCCACGTCACCTGCCAGGTCACTTGCCAACTCACCTGCCAAAAGTTGTGGATTGTCCACTTGCCAAGTCACTTGCCACATCACCTGCCACAAGTTGTGGATTGTCCTTTTGCCACATCACTTGCCACGTCACCTGCCAGGTCACCTGCCATGTCACCTGCCACATCATCTGCCACAAGTTGTGGAATGTCCACCTTCCACTTCACTTGCCACGTCACCTACCACAAGTTGTGCATTGTCCACTTGCCACGTCACTTGCCACATCACCTTCCATGTCACCTGCCACAAGTTGTGGATTGTCCACTTGCCACGTCACTTGCCACGTCACCTGTCATGTCACTAGCCACAAGTTGTGGATTGTCCACTTGCCACGTCACTTGCCACTTCACCTGTCACGTCACATGACACAAGTTGTGGATTGTCCACTTGCCACGTCACTTGTCACGTTACCTGCCACGTCACAATCCACAAGTTGTGGATTGTCCACTTGCCACGTCACTTGCCACATCACCTGCCATGTCACCTGCCACAAGTTGTGTATAGTCCACTTGCTACGTCAATTGCCACATCACTTGCCACGTCACCTGCCAGGTCACTTGCCACGTCACCTGCCACGTCACCTGCCACAAGTTGTGGTTTGTCCACCTGCCACTTCACTTGCCACATCACCTGCCACAAGTTGGGGATTGTCCACTTGCCATGTCACCTGCCACAAGTTGTGGATTGTCCACTTGCCACGTCACCTGCCACAAGTTGTGGATTGTCTACTTGCTATGCCACTTGCCACATCACCTGCCATGTCACTTGCCACAAGTTGTGGATTGTCCACTTGCCATGTCACCTGCCACAACTTGTGGATTGTCCACTTGCCACGTCACCTGCCACAAGTTGTGGGTTGTATACTTGCTATGCCACTTGCCACGTCACTTGCCACATCACTTGCCACAAGTTGTGGATTGTCCACCTGCCACATAACCTGGCAGGTCACTTCCCACCTCACCTGCCACAAGTTGTGGATTGTTCACTTGCCATGTCACTTGCCACTTCACCTGTCAAGTCACTTGCCACAAGTTGTGAATTGTCCATTTGCCACGTCACTTGCCACATTACCTGCCATATCACTTGCCACAAGTTGTGGATTGTCCACTTACCATGTCACTTGCCACATCACCTGCCACGTCAACTGCCACAAGTTGTGGATTGTCCACTTGCCACATCACTTGCCACGTCACCTGCCACAAGTTGTGGATTGTCCATTTGCCACGTCACTTGCCACTTCACCTGCCATGTCACATGCCACATCACCTGCCACAAGTTGTGGATTGTCCACTTGCCATATCACCTGCCAGGTCACTCGCCACGTCACCTGCCACGTCACCTGCCACAAGTTGTGGATTGTCCACTTGCCATGTCACTTGCCACGTCACCTGCCAGGTCACTTGCCATGTCACCTGCCACGTCACCTGCCACAAGTTGTGGATTGTAAACTTGCCACGCCACCTGCCACATCAACTGCCACAAGTTGTGGATTGTCCACTTGCCACGTCACTTGCCACTTCACCTGCCATGTCACATGCCACAAGTTGTGGATTGTCCACTTGCCATGTCACCTGCCACAAGTTGTGTATTGTTCACTTGCCACATCACCTGCCACGTCACCTGCCACAAGTTGTGGATTGTCCACTTACCACATCATTTGCCATGTCTCCTGCCATGTCACCTGCCACAAGTTGTGGGTTGCCCACTTGACACATCACTTGCCACGTCACCCTCCACATCACCTGCCACGTCACCTGCCACAAGTTGTTGATTGTCCACTTGCCACGTCACCTGCCAGGTCACTTGACACGTCACCTGCTACGTCACCTGCCACAAGTTGTGGATTGTCCACCTGCCACTTCACTTGCCACATCACCTGCCACAAGTTGTGGATTGTCCACCTGCCACTTCACCTGCCACAAGTTGTGGATTGTCCACTTGCCACGTCTCCTGCCACAAGTTGTGGATTGTCTACTTGCTACGTCACTTGCCACGTCACTTGCCACAAGTTGTGAATTGTCCACTTGCCACGTCACCTGCCACAAGTTGTGGATTATCCACTTGCCACGTCACCTGCCACAAGTTGTGGATTGTCTTCATGCTACGTCACTTGCCACGTCACCTGCAATGTCACTTGCCACAAGTTGTGGATTGTCCACTTGCCACGTCCCTTGCCATGTCACCTGCCACGTCACCTTCCACAAGTTGTGGATTGTCCACTTGCCACGTCACCTGCCAGGTCACTTTCCACCTCACCTGCCACAAGTTGGGGATTGTCCACTTGCCAGGTCACTTGCCACATCACCTGCCACAAGTTGTGGATTGTCCACTTGCCACGTCACCTGCCACGTCACTTGCCACGTCACCTGCCAGGTCACCTGCCACGTCACCTGCCACATCACCTGCCACAAGTTGTGGAATGTCCACCTTCCACTTCACTTGCCACGTCACCTGCCACAAGTTGTGCATTGTCCACTTGCTACGTCACTTGCCACATCACCTTCCATGTCACCTGCCACAAGTTGTGGATTGTCCACTTGCCACGTCACTTGCCAAGTCACCTGTCATGTCACTTGCCACAAGTTGTGGATTGTCCACTTACCACGTCACTTGCCACTTCACCTGTCACGTCACTTGACACCAGTTCTGGATTGTCCACTTGCCACGTCACTTGTCACGTTACCTGCCACGTCACAATCCACAAGTTGTGGATTGTCCACTTGCCACGTCACTTGCCACATCACCTGCCACGTCACCTGTCACAACACCTGCCACGTCACCTGCCACGTCACCTGCCACAAGTTGTGGATTGTCCACTTGCCATGTCACCTGCCACAAGTTGTGGATTGTCCACTTGCCACATCAATTGCCACGTCAATTGCCACGTCACCTGCCACAAGTTTTGGATTGGCCACTTTCCACGTCACTTGCCACGTCACCTGCCACGTCACCTGCCACGTCACCTGCCACGTCACCTGCCACAAGTTGTGTATAGTCCACTTGCTACGTCACTTGCCACATCACTTGCCACGTCACCTGCCAGGTCACTTGCCACGTCACCTGCCACGTCACCTGCCACAAGTTGTGGTTTGTCCACCTGCCACTTCACTTGCCACATCACCTGCCACAAGTTGTGGATTGTCCACTTGCAATGTCACCTGCCACAACTTGTGGATTGTCCACTTGCCACGTCACCTGCCACAAGTTGTGGATTGTCTACTTGCTATGCCACTTGCCACATCACCTGCCATGTCACTTGCCACAAGTTGTGGATTGTCCACTTGCCATGTCACCTGCCACAACTTGTGGATTGTCCACTTGCCACGTCACCTGCCACAAGTTGTGGATTGTATACTTGCTATGCCACTTGCCACGTCACTTGCCACATCACTTGCCACAAGTTGTGGATTGTCCACCTGCCACATCACCTGGCAGGTCACTTCCCACCTCACCTGCCACAAGTTGTGGATTGTTCACTTGCCATGTCACTTGCCACTTCACCTGTCAAGTCACTTGCCACAAGTTGTGAATTGTCCATTTGCCACTTCACTTGCCACATTGCCTGCCATATCACTTGCCACAAGTTGTGGATTGTCCACTTACCATGTCACTTGCCACATCACCTGCCACGTCAACTGCCACAAGTTGTGGATTGTCCACTTGCCACATCACTTGCCACGTCACCTGCCATGTCACATGCCACATCACCTGCCACAAGTTGTGGATTGTCCACTTGCCATATCACCTGCCAGGTCACTCGCCACGTCACCTGCCACGTCACCTGCCACAAGTTGTGGATTGTCCACTTGCCATGTCACTTGCCACGTCACCTGCCAGGTCACTTGCCATGTCACCTGCCACGTCACCTGCCACAAGTTGTGGATTGTCCACTTGCCACGTCACCTGCCACAAGTTGTGGATTGTAAACTTGCCACGCCACCTGCCACATCACCTGCCACAAGTTGTGGATTGTCCACTTGCCACGTCACTTGCCACGTCACCTGCCATGTCACCTGCCACGTCACCTTCCACAAGTTGTGGATTGTCCACTTGCCATGTCACTTGCCACTTCACCTGTCACGTCACTTACCACAAGTTGTGGATTGTCCACTTTCCACGTCACTTGACAGATTACCTGCCATGTCACCTTCCACAAGTTGTGGATTGTCCACTTGCCATGTCACTTGCCACATCACCTGCCACGTCACCTTCCACAAGTTGTGGATTGTCCACTTGCCACGTCACTTGCCACGTCACCTGCCATGTCACCTGCCACATCACCTGCCACAAGTTGTGGATTGTCCACTTGCCACGTCACTTGCCACTTCACCTGCCATGTCACATGCCACAAGTTGTGGATTGTCCACTTACCATGTCACCTGCCCCAAGTTGTGTATTGTTCACTTGCCACATCACCTGCCACGTCACCTGCCACAAGTTGTGGATTGTCCACTTACCACATCATTTGCCATGTCTCCTGCCATGTCACCTGCCACAAGTTGTGGATTGTCCACTTGCCACGTCAATTGCCATGTCACCTGCCACAAGTTGTGGGCTGCCCACTTGACACATCACTTGCCACGTCACCCTCCACATCACCTGCCACGTCACCTGCCACAAGTTGTTGATTGTCCACTTGCCACGTCACCTGCCAGGTCACTTGACACGTCACCTGCTACGTCACCTGCCACAAGTTGTGGATTGTCCACCTGCCACTTCACTTGCCACATCACCTGCCACAAGTTGTGGATTGTCCACCTGCCACTTCACCTGCCACAAGTTGTGGATTGTCCACTTGCCACGTCTCCTGCCATAAGTTGTTGATTGTCTACTTCCTACGTCACTTGCCACAAGTTGTGAATTGTCCACTTGCCACGTCACCTGCCACAAGTTGTGGATTATCCACTTGCCACGTCACCTGCCACAAGTTGTGGAATGTCTTCATGCTACGTCACTTGCCACGTCACCTGCAATGTCACTTGCCACAAGTTGTGGATTGTCCACTTGCCACGTCACTTGCCATGTCACCTGCCACGTCACCTTCCACAAGTTGTGGATTGTCCACTTGCCACGTCACCTGGCAGGTCACTTGCCACCTCACCTGCCACAAGTTGGGGATTGTCCACTTGCCAGGTCACTTGCCACGTCACCTGCCACAAGTTGTGGATTGTCCACTTGCCACGTCACCTGCCACGTCACTTGCCACGTCACCTGCCAGGTCACCTGCCACGTCACCTGCCACATCACCTGCCACAAGTTGTGGAATGTCCACCTTCCACTTCACTTGCCACGTCACCTGCCACAAGTTGTGCATTGTCCACTTGCCACGTCACTTGCCACATCACCTTCCATGTCACCTGCCACAAGTTGTGGATTGTCCACTTGCCACGTCACTTGCCAAGTCACCTGTCATGTCACTTGCCACAAGTTGTGGATTGTCCACTTACCACGTCACTTGCCATTTCACCTGTCACGTCACTTGACACCAGTTCTGGATTGTCCACTTGCCACGTCACTTGTCACGTTACCTGCCACGTCACAATCCACAAGTTGTGGATTGTCCACTTGCCACGTCACTTGCCACATCACCTGCCACGTCACCTGTCACAACACCTGCCACGTCACCTGCCACAACACCTGCCATGTCACCTCCCAGGTCACCTGCTACAAGTTGTGGATTGTCCACTTGCAACGTCACCTGCCAGGTCACTTGCCACCTCACCTGCCACATGTTGTGGATTGTCCACTTGCCATGTCACTTGCCACTTCACCTGTCACGTCACTTGCCACAAGTTGTGAATTGTCCACTTGCCACGTCACTTGCCACATTGGACAATCCACAACTTGTGGCAAGTGACGTGGTAAGTGGACAATCCACAACTTGTGGCAAGTGACGTGGCAGGTACTTACCATGTCACATGTCACATCACCTGCCACGTCAACTGCCACAAGTTGTGGATTGTCCACCTGCCATGTCACTTGCCACGTCACCTGCCACGTCACCTGCCACGTCACCTGCCACGTCACCTGCCACAAGTTGTGGATTGTCCATTTGCCACGTCACTTGCCACTTCACCTGCCATGTCACATGCCACATCACCTGCCACAAGTTGTGGATTGTCCACTTGCCATATCACCTGCCAGGTCACTTGCCACGTCACCTGCCACGTCACCTGCCAAAAGTTGTGGATTGTCCACCTGCCACGTCACTTTCCACATCACCTGCCAGGTCACTTGCCACCTCACCTGCCACAAGTTGTGGAATGTCCACCTGCCACTTCACTTGCCACGTCACCTGCCACAAGTTGTGGATTGTCCACTTGCCACGTCACCTGCCACGTCACCTGCAACGTCACCTCCCACAAGTTGTGGATTGTCCACTTGCCATGTCACTTGCCACTTCACCTGTCACGTCACTTACCACAAGTTGTGGATTGTCCACTTGCCACGTCACTTGCCACGTCACTTGCCACGTCACCTGCCATGTCACCTGCCATGTCACCTGCCACGTCACCTGCCACGTCACCTTCCACAAGTTGTGGATTGTCCACTTGCCATGTCACTTGCCACTTCACCTGCCATGTCACATGCCACAAGTTGTGGATTGTCCACTTGCCATGTCACCTGCCACAAGTTGTGTGTTGTCCACTTGCCACATCACCTGCCACGTCACCTGCCACAAGTTGTGGATTGTCCACTTACCACGTCATTTGCCATGTCTCCTGCCATGTCACCTGCCACAAGTTGTGGATTGTCCACTTGCCACGTCAATTGCCACATCACCTGCCACAAGTTGTGGGTTGCCCACTTGCCACGTCACTTGCCATGCCACCTGCCACGTCACCTGCCACAAGTTGTGGATTGTCCATTTGCCATATCACCTGCCAGGTCACTTGCCACGTCACCTGCCAGGTCACTTGCCATGTCACCTGCCACGTCACCTGCCACAAGTTGTGGATTGTAAACTTGCCACGCCACCTGCCACATCAACTGCCACAAGTTGTGGATTGTCCACTTGCCACGTCACTTGCCACTTCACCTGCCATGTCACATGCCACAAGTTGTGGATTGTCCACTTGCCATGTCACCTGCCACAAGTTGTGTATTGTTCACTTGCCACATCACCTGCCACGTCACCTGCCACAAGTTGTGGATTGTCCACTTACCACATCATTTGCCATGTCTCCTGCCATGTCACCTGCCACAAGTTGTGGGTTGCCCACTTGACACATCACTTGCCACGTCACCCTCCACATCACCTGCCACGTCACCTGCCACAAGTTGTTGATTGTCCACTTGCCACGTCACCTGCCAGGTCACTTGACACGTCACCTGCTACGTCACCTGCCACAAGTTGTGGATTGTCCACCTGCCACTTCACTTGCCACATCACCTGCCACAAGTTGTGGATTGTCCACCTGCCACTTCACCTGCCACAAGTTGTGGATTGTCCACTTGCCACGTCTCCTGCCACAAGTTGTGGATTGTCTACTTGCTACGTCACTTGCCACGTCACTTGCCACAAGTTGTGAATTGTCCACTTGCCACGTCACCTGCCACAAGTTGTGGATTATCCACTTGCCACGTCACCTGCCACAAGTTGTGGATTGTCTTCATGCTACGTCACTTGCCACGTCACCTGCTACGTCACCTGCCACAAGTTGTGGATTGTCCACCTGCCACTTCACTTGCCACATCACCTGCCACAAGTTGTGGATTGTCCACTTGCCACGTCTCCTGCCACAAGTTGTGGATTGTCTACTTGCTACGTCACTTGCCACGTCACTTGCCACAAGTTGTGAATTGTCCACTTGCCACGTCACCTGCCACAAGTTGTGGATTATCCACTTGCCACGTCACCTGCCACAAGTTGTGGATTGTCTTCATGCTACGTCACTTGCCACGTCACCTGCAATGTCACTTGCCACAAGTTGTGGATTGTCCACTTGCCACGTCCCTTGCCATGTCACCTGCCACGTCACCTTCCACAAGTTGTGGATTGTCCACTTGCCACGTCACCTGCCAGGTCACTTTCCACCTCACCTGCCACAAGTTGGGGATTGTCCACTTGCCAGGTCACTGCCACAAGTTGTGGATTATCCACTTGCCACGTCACCTGCCACAAGTTGTGGATTGTCTTCATGCTACGTCACTTGCCACGTCACCTGCAATGTCACTTGCCACAAGTTGTGGATTGTCCACTTGCCACGTCCCTTGCCATGTCACCTGCCACTTCACCTGCCACAAGTTGTGGATTGTCCACTTGCCACGTCTCCTGCCACAAGTTGTGGATTGTCTACTTGCTACGTCACTTGCCACGTCACTTGCCACAAGTTGTGAATTGTCCACTTGCCACGTCACCTGCCACAAGTTGTGGATTATCCACTTGCCACGTCACCTGCCACAAGTTGTGGATTGTCTTCATGCTACGTCACTTGCCACGTCACCTGCAATGTCACTTGCCACAAGTTGTGGATTGTCCACTTGCCACGTCCCTTGCCATGTCACCTGCCACGTCACCTTCCACAAGTTGTGGATTGTCCACTTGCCACGTCACCTGCCAGGTCACTTTCCACCTCACCTGCCACAAGTTGGGGATTGTCCACTTGCCAGGTCACTTGCCACATCACCTGCCACAAGTTGTGGATTGTCCACTTGCCACGTCACCTGCCACGTCACTTGCCACGTCACCTGCCAGGTCACCTGCCACGTCACCTGCCACATCACCTGCCACAAGTTGTGGAATGTCCACCTTCCACTTCACTTGCCACGTCACCTGCCACAAGTTGTGCATTGTCCACTTGCTACGTCACTTGCCACATCACCTTCCATGTCACCTGCCACAAGTTGTGGATTGTCCACTTGCCACGTCACTTGCCAAGTCACCTGTCATGTCACTTGCCACAAGTTGTGGATTGTCCACTTGCCACGTCACTTGCCACGTCACTTGCCACGTCACCTGCCATGTCACCTGCCATGTCACCTGCCACGTCACCTGCCACGTCACCTTCCACAAGTTGTGGATTGTCCACTTGCCACGTCACTTGCCACGTCACTTGCCACGTCACCTGCCATGTCACCTGCCATGTCACCTGCCACGTCACCTGCCACGTCACCTTCCACAAGTTGTGGATTGTCCACTTGCCATGTCACTTGCCACTTCACCTGCCATGTCACATGCCACAAGTTGTGGATTGTCCACTTGCCATGTCACCTGCCACAAGTTGTGTGTTGTCCACTTGCCACATCACCTGCCACGTCACCTGCCACAAGTTGTGGATTGTCCACTTACCACGTCATTTGCCATGTCTCCTGCCATGTCACCTGCCACAAGTTGTGGATTGTCCACTTGCCACGTCAATTGCCACATCACCTGCCACAAGTTGTGGGTTGCCCACTTGCCACGTCACTTGCCATGCCACCTGCCACGTCACCTGCCACAAGTTGTGGATTGTCCATTTGCCATATCACCTGCCAGGTCACTTGCCACGTCACCTGCCAGGTCACTTGCCATGTCACCTGCCACGTCACCTGCCACAAGTTGTGGATTGTAAACTTGCCACGCCACCTGCCACATCAACTGCCACAAGTTGTGGATTGTCCACTTGCCACGTCACTTGCCACTTCACCTGCCATGTCACATGCCACAAGTTGTGGATTGTCCACTTGCCATGTCACCTGCCACAAGTTGTGTATTGTTCACTTGCCACATCACCTGCCACGTCACCTGCCACAAGTTGTGGATTGTCCACTTACCACATCATTTGCCATGTCTCCTGCCATGTCACCTGCCACAAGTTGTGGGTTGCCCACTTGACACATCACTTGCCACGTCACCCTCCACATCACCTGCCACGTCACCTGCCACAAGTTGTTGATTGTCCACTTGCCACGTCACCTGCCAGGTCACTTGACACGTCACCTGCTACGTCACCTGCCACAAGTTGTGGATTGTCCACCTGCCACTTCACTTGCCACATCACCTGCCACAAGTTGTGGATTGTCCACCTGCCACTTCACCTGCCACAAGTTGTGGATTGTCCACTTGCCACGTCTCCTGCCACAAGTTGTGGATTGTCTACTTGCTACGTCACTTGCCACGTCACTTGCCACAAGTTGTGAATTGTCCACTTGCCACGTCACCTGCCACAAGTTGTGGATTATCCACTTGCCACGTCACCTGCCACAAGTTGTGGATTGTCTTCATGCTACGTCACTTGCCACGTCACCTGCTACGTCACCTGCCACAAGTTGTGGATTGTCCACCTGCCACTTCACTTGCCACATCACCTGCCACAAGTTGTGGATTGTCCACTTGCCACGTCTCCTGCCACAAGTTGTGGATTGTCTACTTGCTACGTCACTTGCCACGTCACTTGCCACAAGTTGTGAATTGTCCACTTGCCACGTCACCTGCCACAAGTTGTGGATTATCCACTTGCCACGTCACCTGCCACAAGTTGTGGATTGTCTTCATGCTACGTCACTTGCCACGTCACCTGCAATGTCACTTGCCACAAGTTGTGGATTGTCCACTTGCCACGTCCCTTGCCATGTCACCTGCCACGTCACCTTCCACAAGTTGTGGATTGTCCACTTGCCACGTCACCTGCCAGGTCACTTTCCACCTCACCTGCCACAAGTTGGGGATTGTCCACTTGCCAGGTCACTGCCACAAGTTGTGGATTATCCACTTGCCACGTCACCTGCCACAAGTTGTGGATTGTCTTCATGCTACGTCACTTGCCACGTCACCTGCAATGTCACTTGCCACAAGTTGTGGATTGTCCACTTGCCACGTCCCTTGCCATGTCACCTGCCACTTCACCTGCCACAAGTTGTGGATTGTCCACTTGCCACGTCTCCTGCCACAAGTTGTGGATTGTCTACTTGCTACGTCACTTGCCACGTCACTTGCCACAAGTTGTGAATTGTCCACTTGCCACGTCACCTGCCACAAGTTGTGGATTATCCACTTGCCACGTCACCTGCCACAAGTTGTGGATTGTCTTCATGCTACGTCACTTGCCACGTCACCTGCAATGTCACTTGCCACAAGTTGTGGATTGTCCACTTGCCACGTCCCTTGCCATGTCACCTGCCACGTCACCTTCCACAAGTTGTGGATTGTCCACTTGCCACGTCACCTGCCAGGTCACTTTCCACCTCACCTGCCACAAGTTGGGGATTGTCCACTTGCCAGGTCACTTGCCACATCACCTGCCACAAGTTGTGGATTGTCCACTTGCCACGTCACCTGCCACGTCACTTGCCACGTCACCTGCCAGGTCACCTGCCACGTCACCTGCCACATCACCTGCCACAAGTTGTGGAATGTCCACCTTCCACTTCACTTGCCACGTCACCTGCCACAAGTTGTGCATTGTCCACTTGCTACGTCACTTGCCACATCACCTTCCATGTCACCTGCCACAAGTTGTGGATTGTCCACTTGCCACGTCACTTGCCAAGTCACCTGTCATGTCACTTGCCACAAGTTGTGGATTGTCCACTTACCACGTCACTTGCCACTTCACCTGTCACGTCACTTGACACCAGTTCTGGATTGTCCACTTGCCACGTCACTTGTCACGTTACCTGCCACGTCACAATCCACAAGTTGTGGATTGTCCACTTGCCACGTCACTTGCCACATCACCTGCCACGTCACCTGTCACAACACCTGCCACGTCACCTGCCACGTCACCTGCCACAAGTTGTGGATTGTCCACTTGCCATGTCACCTGCCACAAGTTGTGGATTGTCCACTTGCCACATCAATTGCCACGTCAATTGCCACGTCACCTGCCACAAGTTTTGGATTGGCCACTTTCCACGTCACTTGCCACGTCACCTGCCACGTCACCTGCCACGTCACCTGCCACAAGTTGTGTATAGTCCACTTGCTACGTCACTTGCCACATCACTTGCCACGTCACCTGCCAGGTCACTTGCCACGTCACCTGCCACGTCACCTGCCACAAGTTGTGGTTTGTCCACCTGCCACTTCACTTGCCACATCACCTGCCACAAGTTGTGGATTGTCCACTTGCAATGTCACCTGCCACAACTTGTGGATTGTCCACTTGCCACGTCACCTGCCACAAGTTGTGGATTGTCTACTTGCTATGCCACTTGCCACGTCACCTGCCATGTCACTTGCCACAAGTTGTGGATTGTCCACTTGCCATGTCACCTGCCACAACTTGTGGATTGTCCACTTGCCACGTCACCTGCCACAAGTTGTGGATTGTATACTTGCTATGCCACTTGCCACGTCACTTGCCACATCACTTGCCACAAGTTGTGGATTGTCCACCTGCCACATCACCTGGCAGGTCACTTCCCACCTCACCTGCCACAAGTTGTGGATTGTTCACTTGCCATGTCACTTGCCACTTCACCTGTCAAGTCACTTGCCACAAGTTGTGAATTGTCCATTTGCCACTTCACTTGCCACATTGCCTGCCATATCACTTGCCACAAGTTGTGGATTGTCCACTTACCATGTCACTTGCCACATCACCTGCCACGTCAACTGCCACAAGTTGTGGATTGTCCACTTGCCACATCACTTGCCACGTCACCTGCCATGTCACATGCCACATCACCTGCCACAAGTTGTGGATTGTCCACTTGCCATATCACCTGCCAGGTCACTCGCCACGTCACCTGCCACGTCACCTGCCACAAGTTGTGGATTGTCCACTTGCCATGTCACTTGCCACGTCACCTGCCAGGTCACTTGCCATGTCACCTGCCACGTCACCTGCCACAAGTTGTGGATTGTCCACTTGCCACGTCACCTGCCACAAGTTGTGGATTGTAAACTTGCCACGCCACCTGCCACATCACCTGCCACAAGTTGTGGATTGTCCACTTGCCACGTCACTTGCCACGTCACCTGCCATGTCACCTGCCACGTCACCTTCCACAAGTTGTGGATTGTCCACTTGCCATGTCACTTGCCACTTCACCTGTCACGTCACTTACCACAAGTTGTGGATTGTCCACTTTCCACGTCACTTGACAGATTACCTGCCATGTCACCTTCCACAAGTTGTGGATTGTCCACTTGCCATGTCACTTGCCACATCACCTGCCACGTCACCTTCCACAAGTTGTGGATTGTCCACTTGCCACGTCACTTGCCACGTCACCTGCCATGTCACCTGCCACATCACCTGCCACAAGTTGTGGATTGTCCACTTGCCACGTCACTTGCCACTTCACCTGCCATGTCACATGCCACAAGTTGTGGATTGTCCACTTGCCATGTCACCTGCCCCAAGTTGTGTATTGTTCACTTGCCACATCACCTGCCACGTCACCTGCCACAAGTTGTGGATTGTCCACTTACCACATCATTTGCCATGTCTCCTGCCATGTCACCTGCCACAAGTTGTGGATTGTCCACTTGCCACGTCAATTGCCATGTCACCTGCCACAAGTTGTGGGCTGCCCACTTGACACATCACTTGCCACGTCACCCTCCACATCACCTGCCACGTCACCTGCCACAAGTTGTTGATTGTCCACTTGCCACGTCACCTGCCAGGTCACTTGACACGTCACCTGCTACGTCACCTGCCACAAGTTGTGGATTGTCCACCTGCCACTTCACTTGCCACATCACCTGCCACAAGTTGTGGATTGTCCACCTGCCACTTCACCTGCCACAAGTTGTGGATTGTCCACTTGCCACGTCTCCTGCCATAAGTTGTTGATTGTCTACTTCCTACGTCACTTGCCACAAGTTGTGAATTGTCCACTTGCCACGTCACCTGCCACAAGTTGTGGATTATCCACTTGCCACGTCACCTGCCACAAGTTGTGGAATGTCTTCATGCTACGTCACTTGCCACGTCACCTGCAATGTCACTTGCCACAAGTTGTGGATTGTCCACTTGCCACGTCACTTGCCATGTCACCTGCCACGTCACCTTCCACAAGTTTTGGATTGTCCACTTGCCACGTCACCTGGCAGGTCACTTGCCACCTCACCTGCCACAAGTTGGGGATTGTCCACTTGCCAGGTCACTTGCCACGTCACCTGCCACAAGTTGTGGATTGTCCACTTGCCACGTCACCTGCCACGTCACTTGCCACGTCACCTGCCAGGTCACCTGCCACGTCACCTGCCACATCACCTGCCACAAGTTGTGGAATGTCCACCTTCCACTTCACTTGCCACGTCACCTGCCACAAGTTGTGCATTGTCCACTTGCCACGTCACTTGCCACATCACCTTCCATGTCACCTGCCACAAGTTGTGGATTGTCCACTTGCCACGTCACTTGCCAAGTCACCTGTCATGTCACTTGCCACAAGTTGTGGATTGTCCACTTACCACGTCACTTGCCATTTCACCTGTCACGTCACTTGACACCAGTTCTGGATTGTCCACTTGCCACGTCACTTGTCACGTTACCTGCCACGTCACAATCCACAAGTTGTGGATTGTCCACTTGCCACGTCACTTGCCACATCACCTGCCACGTCACCTGTCACAACACCTGCCACGTCACCTGCCACAACACCTGCCATGTCACCTCCCAGGTCACCTGCTACAAGTTGTGGATTGTCCACTTGCAACGTCACCTGCCAGGTCACTTGCCACCTCACCTGCCACATGTTGTGGATTGTCCACTTGCCATGTCACTTGCCACTTCACCTGTCACGTCACTTGCCACAAGTTGTGAATTGTCCACTTGCCACGTCACTTGCCACATTGGACAATCCACAACTTGTGGCAAGTGACGTGGTAAGTGGACAATCCACAACTTGTGGCAAGTGACGTGGCAGGTACTTACCATGTCACTTGTCACATCACCTGCCACGTCAACTGCCACAAGTTGTGGATTGTCCACCTGCCATGTCACTTGCCACGTCACCTGCCACGTCACCTGCCACGTCACCTGCCACGTCACCTGCCACAAGTTGTGGATTGTCCATTTGCCACGTCACTTGCCACTTCACCTGCCATGTCACATGCCACATCACCTGCCACAAGTTGTGGATTGTCCACTTGCCATATCACCTGCCAGGTCACTTGCCACGTCACCTGCCACGTCACCTGCCAAAAGTTGTGGATTGTCCACCTGCCACGTCACTTTCCACATCACCTGCCAGGTCACTTGCCACCTCACCTGCCACAAGTTGTGGAATGTCCACCTGCCACTTCACTTGCCATGTCACCTGCCACAAGTTGTGGATTGTCCACTTGCCACGTCACCTGCCACGTCACCTGCAACGTCACCTCCCACAAGTTGTGGATTGTCCACTTGCCATGTCACTTGCCACTTCACCTGTCACGTCACTTACCACAAGTTGTGGATTGTCCACTTGCCACGTCACTTGCCACGTCACTTGCCACGTCACCTGCCATGTCACCTGCCATGTCACCTGCCACGTCACCTGCCACGTCACCTTCCACAAGTTGTGGATTGTCCACTTGCCATGTCACTTGCCACTTCACCTGCCATGTCACATGCCACAAGTTGTGGATTGTCCACTTGCCATGTCACCTGCCACAAGTTGTGTGTTGTCCACTTGCCACATCACCTGCCACGTCACCTGCCACAAGTTGTGGATTGTCCACTTACCACGTCATTTGCCATGTCTCCTGCCATGTCACCTGCCACAAGTTGTGGATTGTCCACTTGCCACGTCAATTGCCACATCACCTGCCACAAGTTGTGGGTTGCCCACTTGCCACGTCACTTGCCATGCCACCTGCCACGTCACCTGCCACAAGTTGTGGATTGTCCATTTGCCATATCACCTGCCAGGTCACTTGCCACGTCACCTGCCACGTCACCTGCCACAAGTTGTGGATTGTCCACCTGCCACGTCACTTTCCACGTCACCTGCCAGGTCACTTGCCACGTCACCTGCCACGTCACCTGCCACAAGTTGTAGAAAATGTCCACCTGCCACTTCACTTGCCACGTCACCTGCCACATGTTGTGGATTGTACACTTGCCACGTCACCTGCCACATCACCTGCCACGTCACCTGCCACTAGTTGTGGATTGTCCACTTGCCATGTCACTTGCCACGTCACCTGCCACGTCACCTGCCACGTCACCTGCCACAAGTTGTGGATTGTCCACTTGCCATGTCACTTGCCACTTCACCTGTCACGTCACCTACCACAAGTTGTGGATTGTCCACTTTCCACGTCACTTGCCAGATCACCTGCCATGTCACCTGCTACAGGTTGTGGATTTTCCACTTGCCACGTCACTTGCCACATCACCTGCCATGTCACCTGCCACGTCACCTGCCACGTCACCTGCCATAAGTTGTGGATTGTCCACTTGCCACGTCACTTGGCACTTCACCTGCCATGTCACACGCCACAAGTTGTGGATTGTCCACTTGCCATGTCACCTGCCACAAGTTGTGTATTGTCCACTTGCCACATCACATGCCACATCACCTGCCACAAGTTGTGGATTGTCCACTTACCACGTCATTTGCCATGTCTCCTGCCACGTCACTTGCCACAAGTTGTGGATTGTCCACTTGCCACGTCACTTGCCACGTCACCTGCCACGTCACCTGCCACAAGTTGTTGATTGTCCACTTGCCACGTCACTTGCCACGTCACTTGCCACGTCACCTGCCAGGTCACTTGCCACGTCACCTGCCACGTCACCTGGCACGTCACCTGCCACAAGTTGTGGATTGTCCACCTGCCACTTCACTTGCCACATCACCTGCCACAAGTTGTGGATTGTCCACTTGCCACGTCTCCTGCCACAAGTTGTGGATTGTCTACTTGCTACGTCACTTGCCACATCACCTGCCACATCACTTGCCACAAGTTGTGGATTGTCCACTTGCCACGTCACCTGCCACAAGTTATGGATTGTCCACTTGCCACGTCACCTGCCACAAGTTGTGGATTGTCTACTTGCTACATCACTTGCCACGTCTCTTGCCATGTCACTTGCCACGTCACCTGCCACAGATTGTGGATTGTCCACTTGTCACGTCACCTGCCACAAGTTGTGGATTGTCTACTTGCTACGTCACTTGCCATGTCACCTGCCACTTCACTTTCCACAAGTTGTGGATTGTCCACTTGCCACGTCACCTGGTACGTCACCTGCCACATCACCTGCCACAAGTTGTGGATTGTCCACTTGCCATGTCACCTGCCACAAGTTGTGGATTGTCCACTTACCACGTCATTTGCCATGTCTCCTGCCACGTCACCTGCCACAAGTTGTGGATTGTCCACTTGCCACGTCAATATCCACGTCACCTGCCACAAGTTGTGGGTTACCCACTTGCCACGTCACTTGCCATGTCACCTGCCACGTCACCTGCCACAAGTTGTGGATTGTCCATTTGCCACGTCACTTACCACTTCACCTGCCATGTCACATGCCACATCACCTGCCACGTCACCTGCCACAAGTTGTGGATTGTCCACTTGCCATATCACCTGCCACGTCACCTGCCACAAGTTGTGGATTGTCCACCTGCCACGTCACTTTCCACGTCACCTGCCAGGTCACTTGCCACGTCACCTGCCACAAGTTGTGGAATGTCCACCTGCCACAAGTTGTGGAATGTCCACCTGCCACTTCACTTGCCACGTCACCTGCCACAAGTTGTGGTTTGTACACTTGCCACGTCACCTGCCACATCACCTGCCATGTCACCTGCCACAAGTTGTGGATTGTCCACTTGCCGTGTCACTTGCCACGTCACCTGCCACGTCACTTGCCATGGCACCTGCCACAAGTTGTGGATTGTCCACTTGCCATGTCACTTGCCACTTCACCTGTCATGTCACTTACCACAAGTTGTGGATTGTCCACTTTCCACGTCACTTGCCAGATCACCTGCAACGTCACCTGCTACAAGTTGTGGATTGTCCACTTGCCACGTCACTTGCCACATCACCTGCCATGTCACCTGCCACGTCACCTGCCACGTCACCTGCCACAAGTTGTGGATTGTCCACTTGCCACGTCACTTGCCACTTTACCTGCCATGTCACATGCCACAAGTTGTGGATTGTCCACTTGCCATGTCACCTGCCACAAGTTGTGTATTGTCCTCTTGCCACATCACCTGCCACGTCACCTGCCACAAGTTGTGGATTGTCCACTTACCACGTCATTTGCCATGTCTCCTGCCACGTCACCTGCCACAAGTTGTGGATTGTCCACTTGCCACGTCACTTGCCACGTCACCTGCCGCGTCACTTGCCACGTCACCTGCCACAAGTTGTTGATTGTCCACTTACCACGTCACTTGCCACGTCACCTGCCAGGTCACTTGCCACATCACCTGCCACGTCACCTGCCACAAGTTGTGGATTGTCCACCTGCCACTTCACTTGCCACGTCACCTGCCACAAGTTGTGGATTGTCCACCTGCCACTTCACTTGCCACATCACCTGCCACAAGTTGTGGATTGTCCACTTGCCACATCTCCTGCCAAAAGTTGTGGATTGTCTACTTGCTACGTCACTTGCCACGTCACCTGCCACATCACTTGCCACAAGTTGTGGATTGTCAACTTGCCACGTCACCTGCCACAAGTTATGGATTGTCCACTTGCCACGTCACCTGCCACAAGTTGTGGATTGTCCACTTGCCACGTCACCTGCCACAAGTTGTGGATTGTCTACTTGCTACGTCACTTGCCATGTCACCTGCCACTTCACTTTCCACAAGTTGTGGATTGTCCACTTGCCACGTCACCTGCCACGTCACCTGCCACGTCACCTGCCACGTCACCTGCCACAAGTTTTGGATCGTCCACTTGCCACGTCACCTGCCATGTTACTTGCCACATCACCTGCCACGTCACCTGCCACAAGTTGTGGATTGTCCACTTGCCACGTCACTTGCCACGTCACCTGGCAGGTCACTTGCCACGTCACCTGTCACACGTTGTGGAATGTCCACCTGCCACTTCACTTGCCATGTCACCTGCCACAAGTTGTGGATTGTCCACTTGCCACGTCACTTGCCACATCACCTGCCACATTACCTGCCACAAGTTGTGGATTGTCCACTTGCCACGTCACCTGCCACGTCACCTGCCACAAGTTGTGGGTTGCCCACTTGCCATGTCACTTGCCACGTCACCTGCCACATCACCTGCCACGTCACCTGCCACAAGTTGTTGATTGTCCATTTGCCACGTCACTTGCCATGTCATCTGCCAGGTCACTTGCCACGTCACCTGCCACGTCACCTGCCACAAGTTGTGCATTGTCCACCTGCCACTTCACTTGCCACATCACCTGCCACAAGTTGTGGATTGTCCACCTGCTACTTCACCTGCCACAAGTTGTGGATTGTCCACTTGCCACGTCTCCTGCCACAAGTTGTGGATTGTCTACTTGCTACGTCACTTGCCACGTCACCTGCCACGTCACTTGCCACAAGTTGTGGATTGTCCACTTGCCACGTCACCTGCCACAAGTTGTGGATTGTCCACTTGCCACGTCACCTGCCACAAGTTGTGGATTGTCTACTTGGTACGTCACTTGCCATGTCACCTGCCACTTCACTTTCCACAAGTTGTGGATTGTCCACTTGCCACGTCACTTGCCACTTCACCTGTCACGTTACTTGCCAAAAGTTGTGGATTGTCCACTTGCCACGTCACTTGCCACCTGCCTTGTCACTTGCCACAAGTTGTGGATTGTCCACTTGCAATTGCAATTGTATAAAATATTTTTTAAGGGTTTTTCATCATTTGCAATCATTTTTGAGCTTTTTAATGTAAAAAAGTTCACCTTTAAAAACGCTTATAAACTAAAATGTTTTGCCACGTTTTGTGACTGAAACGTGGAAACTTTTGCGTCTGAACCCATTTTTTTGCTTCTGGAAAAACGAGGTTAAATGCAACTGCATAAAAACGGCAAAAAACGAGACTGTGTGCATGGACACATAGGATAACATTGAATGAGTTCCGGGGCAGTTGAAAAAAGTGTCCAACTGCCTCTGAACACGCGTTTAACAACGTCTCGTGTGCATGAAGCTCTAAACTGTGATCCTTTTCCGATAAACAATTTATTATGATTACAACCTACAGATCATAAAATTATAGATAATCTAATCTCTAAACATTCTTTATCTATCTGGAATAGACATAGAATCTCACATGGTTTATAATCTTCACATAACCCATTACTTTCCTTTCACAAAAATCCGGCCTTTTACCCAGCTTGGACATTTCCTAAACCTTTTAAAGCTTGGTTCAAGGCTGGTATTACTTGCCTATATCATTTACCTTCAACCTCCTCAATAAGACCTTTCCCTGAACTCTGCGAGTTATATAAACTTCCTCAATCTGAAATATTCAGATATCTTCAAATCAAACATTTTTATACTCTCCTGCTCAACTCGTGTGAAAACCCTCACACTATTTCTCAATTTGAAAGATTCTGTCTCAAAGAAGCACATGCTAAAGGTCGTATTTCATCTATCTATGCACAATTGGTTTCTAAATCTAATACTATTGTACCTACATATGTTGTGGGGAAGAGATCTAGATCGTACGATTGACTCTAAAACTTGGGCTCACATATAGTCTAATACCAAATCTTCCTCTACAAATATATTGGCGTTAGAGACATCATATAAAGTCCTCCCCGATGGTATTTGGTTTCTGTGAGAATAGCCAAATTCACAACGGACAATGCCGGCCTCTGTTTTCGCGGCTGTCAGGAACTTGGTACATTTATGTACATTTGGTGGCGATGCCCAATTGTACAAAATTTTTGGAAAAAAGCCTTTGCAATAATTTCAAAATGATTTAATTGCTTAATTCTACCAGACCCAATGTTAGCTCTTCTCAATAATAAGATAAAAAAGACAATCAGCGCTCACATGTACCCAAAAAACAAATCATTTCTGCAAGCTGAACACCTAAAGGAGCAATACACAAAACACCTCACAACCAGATTAGAAGATACAAATGGTGCAGCGCAAATGAAAGTCCACCAAACATTGATCACATATCACTGTGTGACCGCCGAGAGAAGGGGAAGACACCACGTGGTGAGATAGATCTTCTTTTTTGTGTGACCGCTCCTTCCACCAGTAGAAATAAACTCTTACCAGCTGGGATGGACCTCTGAATTCTCAGATGGTCAAACATGCAGATTCATACTCATAGTATGCAGGAGCCTCACTGGTTGGTTTCCTACGTGTGGACAGAGAGAACTTCAAATCCCATTCGTCATCGGTCAGATGTAGCCGGCTTCCAATATATGCCCAACGCTTTCACTCCAGGTGTATATGGGCCAATATATGTAGCCAGGAAAAAAATCCGAGGGAACCGCAGCCCAAAATAAATGTGCAAAAGGGATAAAAAACGATCTAAGTGTAGCTTAAAAAGGATTGTTTTATTTAATATTCACAATTACAGAAAATAAAAAAAATAAAAATATGATAATAAAAATAGTAGCCAAAAATTCCACTGTAATAGTCCACAGTTCAGTAAAGTAACTTATACTGATATTTCTGTGTCAGTACTCATAGCCACCACAAGATGTCAGTGTGGCAGCTTATATGATGCCAAAGAGCAGAGTGCACAGCGGAGAAAAAAACACAGTTCACGTGTATTGGATAATGACACCGTCCTAGTGCAAATACACCAAGCCACCACAAGATGGCAGTGTGGCAGCTTATATAATGTAAAAAGCAGAGCACACAGTGGAGAATGAAATATCAAACACATTCCTAAAGGAAGTCAAGTGTCGGTCTCTGCAGTTATTGGGCCATCAACCTCGGGAACCCCTAGACAAGAATGACGAGCTACGAGGTGAAGAAGGTAAACGGTAAGCCCAAAATAACAAGCCGCTCCTTTGGAGGTCAGTGCTACACGTGGGGGCTCACAGTCCGGGATTTTCCGTTACCTCTCACAATGGAGAAGAATTGTACATGTGAATTTATGGAATAGAGGGTGGAAAGTTTTTTTTGGACTGCGCCATTTTGAGAAAGACAAAAGACATTCACTGTTGGTGTGTAAGAGTGGGAGGAGCCCTGGAGAAAAGCCCACAAAATTGCATAACCAGAGGAACCAGCGGGAGGAGTCTTGCCTGTTTCGTCTTCCTACATGAGGCACGGCGTGAGTGTGTCGTAGGAAGATAGTGAAGCCAGTTGTGTTTTCTACGCGGAGAGGAAAAGTGTCTGGAAACAAAATGTCTCGTGTTCCGGGTGCATCATCTGTACCAGGACCCAGGATGCCTTCAGTGAGAGGTCCCACCAGTATGCAGATACCCGGTACTGTGTTGGCCGACACGGGGATCCGCCTGCTGCCACAGGGGTGGTTTGTCCTCTACACCGCCGGGGACATTGAGGCCCTTGACATGCTATGTGGAGGATGGGAGAGTTTGATCCCAAGCCCTCGGCCATTTGCCCGGTGTCGGAGATGTGGGGAGTACATTTTTTTAACATTAGTTTTTTATTGAAGAAAACAATTTCCATGACATATTTATGTTGTACATAGAGTCCTTTACATGTTATCAGTATACAGCAATGATATAATTATAGATCTGATTCTCATTGAGGTGATAATGTAGAACAGAACTAATGGCGGGTCTCAGAAGTGAACATTTATCATCTTTTAGGTTCCTTCTCATTCGTGTGAAGCTCTTCCAGCTCAAGATGCCCCATTGGGAACACTCTGCATCTCAGAGCTGGAGTTGCCCCTGTATTGTGCCCTCTGGTGGCCCAGATCACTAACTAACAGCTAATAAAGCAACAAAACATGAATGAAGGATGTAGTGAAGAATTACCAAATACAGTTATGTACACCAGTTATATACGGCCGTCCATATACTCCAGTTCCCGACAAATTCCTTACATTTCAAGGGGTTAATTTCTAGTTTCCTTTCAAGGTTGTGATGTCTTTGGACTCTCTTTGTCATGTCAGGTATATTTATGTATGTGGTGTTTTTCCATGAGCCCAGCACTAGGGATCTAGCGGTTAGGAGTATGGGGGTGACTACCTGTCACATATTATGTGGGAGTTTTTCTATTCCTATGTGTAGTATTGGGTGGTGTAAGCAGGGGTCAAGTCCTGGGGAAAAAAGTGTGGGAACTCCCACCCAAGATCCCCTCCCCCACTAAAAAAAAAATGATATAAATGCACAAACGCTTCAAAAGTTGTATTTATAAGGTATGGGAGACCTTTTTATTTATACTTTACTTTTATTTTATAAAGCCTGGGTTATGTGTACGTAACAAACTACTGATAACGTGATAATTAGTAGCGTGACAAAAAGAAGATGATTACTCAAGTCTGACCAGAAGGTCAGTCTCAAGTTTCTATACAAGCATCAATTGTCTGTTTCAACTTGTGATACCAACCGCATGGTGAGGTAATGCTGGTTGAGAATGGTTTTGCTGAACTCTTGACATATTTGGGGTCAGTCAGCAGACACTGATGTGCAAAGCGTAACGAGCTAACTAACCTTTGGTCTATATTTATTAACAAGGACTATTGTTTGAGGAAGTATAATGCTGACGTATGTTTATGTGTAATGACTTCTACGGGGCAGGGTCTTTTTCTTGTAATGCATAAAAGGCTATGTGTAAGTTAATAAACCTCGCAGTCATTATTCACGTACAATCGAGTATGTGTGGTGTCTGTCCACCGGTGATCGGGACCTCCGCTCTTCCATCCTAGCCTAGGCTACCAGGGGTTACTTACAGAAGACGAGCAACCTAACAGTTTTGGTACCAGAAGTGGGGTGCGTCTTGCGACAGGTAAGTCACTTTACTCTTTTTACCTGATTGGTGAATGGTGTAAACACTTACTCTGTCCGGGCGGCTGCTACGAACTTAGTTTAAATTTAAAAGAAGTAACTGTGCCTTCGCGGCGGACTAGGCTGGTCCCTCGGAAGGTTAAAAGGGCTCGCAAGGAATTTATAGGTTTAGGGGAGTCCGACTAGGTTGGTCTGACTTAAAACTATTGGTGATAGTATTTTTAACACGGGAAGTAGTAGATTACGCCCGTGACAAAGGGATTGGTGGAGTGGACGCCCATTTGAAAAAATTTTTTTTTTAAAAAGTGCACTATAAATTGATAAATGTATTGCAATACGGTTATTTCATGTCTTAAAGTATATTAAGAATATGTCTGTTTCTCTCTAGGTACGTGTGTAAGTATATAGAGTATAAGTTTTAATATAGAGTATAAGGAAAATAATTGTTGTTGTTTAAATGAGTGCAGAGTATGAGGAGCCCTCTTGTAGTGACATAGCATCCGCCTGCCCCCATTGCACGTTAGGTCTACTCTTCCTAAGAATAGATGACAAGTGGATTTTACTGACCACCAGACCAGGGGGGTTCTCTTGCAGACTTGGTGTAAGAGGGGTATATCCCGCCACCAGGAAAAGATTTACCCTTCATCATATATTCTTCATAGTTTTATATAAGTCCATCTGCCCAAAAAAAAAGATCAGGGATCCTACTCCCAGACCAGAGACCGGATTGTTGGACAAACCGGGTGTTATCACCTGTGTCCTGCCACTAGACACACACTGCCCAGACTACTAGATGGGGAATTCTGCAGCAACCCAAGCCATGGCCACCCCATCACCCTATGAATTTGTCAGTAATATGATCCCTGGCCCCCAGGTAGAATCATTTTGGACACAAGTCCGGGAAAGGTGTCACCAATTGGGAATACATGACCCAGGGCCATATGGTCCTTGTACTGAGGAAGACTGGCAAGAAGTCAGTAAAATTTGTCAGGTACATAAGCATTCTTATCCTCCCTGAAAAGGGGCTGACCCACAATACATGAAGGATTGTTTCTGTGCATGGAACAAATGCCTTGGAAAATATAGGCAATTGTGGAGAGCAAGGACATTGGAAATCCCAGTGCCCTTATAGGACTGGACAGATTAGAGCAAGAGGCAGAGGCAGGGGATTTAACCCCCAGACCCGCCCACAGTATCCCCGTTATCTGCCATACCAGAACCCTCGTCAACCACTACCCCAATATCCTACACAGCCACAAATAATGCACCGAGGGAAACTCTGTTGGTATTAATGGGACACCTGTCACCCATCCCATCACTCCACCACTGACTGTAGCCACTCCAGAAGGACGGAAATTATGTACCCAAACTTTTGCCGTCTTGTCCTCATGCCCTGTGCCCCTTATGGGACGGGACCTCTTGGCATAACTGTGTATTACCATTAAGTTTAATAGAGAAGGTTCCCTTACAGCTAGTTCACCATTATGTGACTTACATGGCCCTAAGCGACATGCACACAGAGGCTTCTTTATGCTACTCCCCGCCTCTCTCGAAACACATGCCATCTGGGCAGAAAATAAGGGGAGCGTGGGTTTCATCAACTGTACACCTTACTCCCCACAGATGCGCCCTGATGCAGAGACACAATATCACAAACAATACCCCTTGCCCCCCGAAAAAACCCAAGGCATTTCCCCCCAGATCAATGATTACATATCTAAAGGTATCCTAAAACCAATTATTAGCCCCTGGAACACACCCATTTACCCTGTAAAGAAGACCAGTGGCGAGTGGAGATTAGTCCAAGACCTCAGAGCAGTAAACAAACAAGTGGTTCCACTCCCGCCCTTAGTGTCAGATATCACATTTATTTTCTCACGCATACCGGCAGGCTCCCTCTGTTATACGGTAATTGATCTAGCGAATGCTTTCTTTAGCGTTCCTATTGCTGAGGAGGCGCAACCAATCTACGCCTTCTCCTGGGCCGGGGGCCAACTAACCTGGACGCGTTTACCGCAAGGGTATGTAGACAGCCCAGCCGCCTTCTCAATGGTGCTCAATGAGACTGTCAAGTCTTGGACATCTGAGCGAGGGTCGGTACTGATACAGTGTGTGGACGACTTGCTCCTGTGCAGTCGAACTGCTGAAGATTGTGCGGTCGATTCAACATCACTGTTGGGACACCTAGCCCGAGCTGGACACCTCGCCTCCAGGAAGAAGGTGCAATGGTGCCAGTCCCAGGTTGAATACTTAGGTTGTATCCTTAGAGAAGGAACAAGGCTGGTGTCACCTAAACGTGCCGCAGCCCTACAAGCTCTCAGTCCGCCAAAAGACAAGGCCGCCCTACTCTCATTTTTGGGTGCAATTGTATATTGCCGCCAATGGATCCCTGACTGTTCTCACTATGATAGCATCCTACAAGAGGCTACTGGGTCAAACGCCCCCAAATTGATAGATTGGACAGAAGACAGACTGAAAGCTTTTAAAGCTTTACTATACAGCCTGTCAAGTGCCCCCGCCCTAGGGTTGGTGAACTACGGTAAACCTTTTCAACTTTACTGTGTAGTTTCAGGAAGCTCTTTTGCCGCCGTGCTAACACAACAACATGGATCAGGGTATCGCCCTGTCTCATATCTATCAAAAAAACTCCCCATCCAAGTACAGGGACTGCCATCCTGTCTCCAAAATCTTGCTGCCTGTGCAATGGCTGTACAAGATGCAAACAAATTAGTGCTAGGTCACCCATTGACTCTCTATACCACTCATTCAGTCACGCATCTTATTCAGAACATGAATACCCAACATATGACCTCGCAAAGACTTAGTGGTTATGAGATAACACTGATGAACACTGATAACCTCACACTCAAATATGTGCCTGCCAGCAACCCCGCTGTGCGCCTTTTGCATTCCATGTTGCGTTTACCACATGACCCAGACATTATACATGACTGTTCGGAAAAGGTTGCTGCTATTACCAGTCCCAGACCGGATCTCACTGACACCCCTATCTCAGGTGCAGAGGATGTTTTCGTTGACGGTAGCTGCTCACGTCCCTCTGACTCCACCTTTTTAACCGGTTATGCAGTTGTTCAACTACCAGACATCGTACTGGAGGCAAAATCATTACCTCCTTCTTCAGCCCAGGTAGCAGAGTTAGAAGCCCTCACTAGGGCCTGCATTCTATTCACCGGTAAAGAGGTGAACGTCTACACAGACAGTAGATATGCTTTTGGAGTGGTGCATGATTTTGGTGTGATATGGGCCAATAGAGGTTTTAAAACAGCAGACAACAAAATAATTGCCAACTCCACACAGATTAGTGCTCTCCTCCAAGCCATTCTTCTTCCAAAAAAGGTAGCCATAATTAAAGTAAAGGCACACTCCTCTGACAGCAGTCGTGTTTCAAAAGGGAATGCTCTTGCTGACAGAGAAGCTAAAAGAGCTGCTGCCTTTTCCCCTAACCCACCTGCCCCCACAACAATGTTTTTCAAGGAACACTTCGCAGCACCTAACTTTAAAACTGTCATAGCACAGATGCAATCAATGGCCACAGAAGATGATGTCCATTTTTGGACACAGGAAGGATTGACCAAAGACCCTGAAGGTCTTTGGTCAAAAGAGGGGAAGATCCTGGGCATACCCGAAACAAACTGTGTACTTATACTCTCATATCTCCATGGTCCAGGACATATAGGGGCTGCCCCTTTGATCAATATATATATGAAATCCTTTTGTACAAATAATCTGAACAAACAGGTCAAGCTCCTGACTAGGAGTTGTCTAACCTGTGCCCAAAACAATGTCCAGGGGAAGAGACATGGTTTGCATGGTCACCTACCCCCACCCTTGGGCCCCCTGACGGATTTGCAAATAGATTTCACTCACATGCCCAAGCAGAAAGGCAATCTGAAATGCCTCTGCGTTATCGTGGATAAATGGTCAGGATGGGTTGAGGCGATCCCCTGTACAGGTGAGACAGCCAACATAGCAGCAAAGTGTTTGCTCAATCACTGGATTTGTAGGTTCGGCATACCTACATCCATTTGGTCAGACAGAGGACCCGCATTCAGTTCCTCTGTGACCCAGACTGTAGCCAAACTTTTGGGGTTGCAATGGAAATTGCACATCCCCTATCACCCACAAAGTGCAGGAGTAGTGGAAAGAATGAATAGGAATATCAAAGATAAACTAAAAAAGGCCACAGGAGGCACGTTGAAAGGATGGCTTGACCATCTGCCTGCTGTATTGTTCCAAATTAGGACCACACCACATGCAAGAACAAAATTATCACCCTTTGAGGTCCTCATGGGAATCCCCGCAAACATAGAATTACCCCCATTAGACCAAGACACTGATATTGACATTTATTCCCAACAGGAAATGTACGTGAAAAACCTGGTAAGTATGCTTCATGAAATGAACGAACAAGTTTCTGTCACCTTTTTCCCTCTTCCCACAGAACCAACGCATCCCTTCATCCCTGGGGATAAAGTGCTGATCAAACAATTAGCACAAAGAAAGAGTATCGGACCGGCTTTCTCAGGACCATGGAAGGTGGAAAAGGTATCCAGGACCGCAGTGTTAACAGACCTAGGAAACACCTGGATCCACGCCAGCCGTCTTAAGAAGTGTCCCCAGCTTCCCTCGACTCCAGAGCCCCTGGCAGTGACAGAGAGCAGCAACTCCCAAGAACAAGATCTACAAGAAGTTCAGAGAGGCATAGAACAAATTTCCCTGGAAGATCCCACACCCCCTCAAAAGGACAAAACAGAGCCAACAACTGCCGGGATGAGAAACGAAGAAGAAGAACAGAACTCTTAGATAACAAATAATCAGAACTTTAAAAAACAAAGATGCTTTCTCCATCAGTGTCAGGGAAGGCCTTGTGCCTCTTATGCTGTATTACCCTAGTAGTGTTCCTACCAACCTGGTTGATAGCTAATTGTATATACCACCCAGAAGATTTGGGACCATTAAAAGGGATTTGTGGGACTCCCTCCCCCAAGAGAAATAACACACCCGCTGTTAGACACAAAAGAAGTGAACCTCCCCAAGAGTTCACTGATAAAATGTTGTTATTAAAATTTAAATACAGTTATGCCCAAAAATCAGGTTTTGATAAATGCTGGATATGTAGTAAGCTTCACCCTAGTACTGCTAGGATTCCTTTGATGGCCATACCTTTAAATTTCACCCTTCTCCTTAAAGGCACACCCCCAATAGTTCTTACCGATGTTACAAGAAAAGCTTCTAACAAAACCCTCACTTTTCAGATCATAGGTAGAAGCCATTATCCAGATTGGTGTTTTAGGTTGGGAAATACTACCAAGGGAGCCAAAATTTGTAAGCAATCAAAGCTTAATATTTCAATGACAGCATTAAACGAGACCTTTTATAGAACTCAAGACACCACCTTAAACACCACATTATACCAATTCTTAAATACCAGCACCACTTCCCCTATGGCTCAACTCTTATCAACTCTTACATTTTCTGGCTATTCTGACAAATTGTATAAAGTGTTCCTCAAGCGCCCCATAGCCTTGGGGAATAATACTTATATCTGTTGTGGGAAGCTTTGTCACCCTTGGATCCCCACAAAACCCCAGGGATGGTGTTATCTCGCAGCACTAGCCCCCATTATGGGTGTGTTGGGGGATAAAGAAGGGAGTCACCTTCTTGAAGCCAGTGTTCATCCCAGATATCCCCTTAAACATCGTAATAAGAGAAAGATATTCCTAGAAAAAGATATGGCATGGGCCTGGTTCCCATCCTGGACAGGATGGGGAATAGATTTAATGAAGAGACTGAATAATTATACTGGAATTATTGATGAGATCTTGGAAAAGAATTCCGACGATATCACTAAATTAAACATAGAAACTAGGGCAATAAGGAAACAGCTAGAACTACATGAACTGGCCATAGAAAGTATGAGTGCAGCACTCACAGGGCTTTGTGAAATTACGGAAGACTATGAGTGTTGTACCTGGATTCATAATACTAGCATTGAAATACCTGATTACTATAATATAATTGCACAACACAGAAAAGAAGTAAATAAACTCCAAGACGAGGCTAGGAATATTGCAATAACATGGGACCCTCTAGCCAATTTTAGTCTTGGAAATATAACCTCTTGGTTAAAAAACACAGCCATGACTATTGTGATCATATTGTTTTTTATTTTATTTTTATATGCTTGCTATAGAATTGTAGGATGTCTTTGTTCTGCTAAGGGGACTGTATCAAATCAGGAGACCCTAAAGTTAACCGCCATTCCCAATAGTTCAAATATTTGGTATGAGAATCAGGAACATGAACCTTGATTAGGTTTTGACCATTCTGTATAGTACAGAATGGCCAAAGGGAGGATTATAAGGTATGGGAGACCTTTTTATTTATACTTTACTTTTATTTTATAAAGCCTGGGTTATGTGTACGTAACAAACTACTGATAACGTGATAATTAGTAGCGTGACAAAAAGAAGATGATTACTCAAGTCTGACCAGAAGGTCAGTCTCAAGTTTCTATACAAGCATCAATTGTCTGTTTCAACTTGTGATACCAACCGCATGGTGAGGTAATGCTGGTTGAGAATGGTTTTGCTGAACTCTTGACATATTTGGGGTCAGTCAGCAGACACTGATGTGCAAAGCGTAACGAGCTAACTAACCTTTGGTCTATATTTATTAACAAGGACTATTGTTTGAGGAAGTATAATGCTGACGTATGTTTATGTGTAATGACTTCTACGGGGCAGGGTCTTTTTCTTGTAATGCATAAAAGGCTATGTGTAAGTTAATAAACCTCGCAGTCATTATTCACGTACAATCGAGTATGTGTGGTGTCTGTCCACCGGTGATCGGGACCTCCGCTCTTCCATCCTAGCCTAGGCTACCAGGGGTTACTTACAGAAGACGAGCAACCTAACAGTATTTTTCATCCAATTTCCGTATTGTGTGTATGAAGCTTAACTGTTAGTACATAAAAAAAAAATCCTTAATAAACATAAATACGGTAATTCTCTGAATAATCAGCATTCATTCATTGTGCTTCCATGTAATGTGACCATCATGTTCTGATCTTTATTGGGGATGTTATTTTGTATATAGAGTGTTTATGTGGTGAGGTTACACTTTTCATTGAACAGAGTTTGGATAACACAGGGTTAAACGGAAAGGTCATAAATGAACTGCACATTATCTGGACAGAATGCTTGGGGAGATAGTGATGTGTTCCTGCTTAGGAGATGTATGTTAGCTTGGGGGGGGGCTGCAAACTCTGCAGGGGCTCCAACACACACTCGCCTTCTATTCCATCCCTTCACATATTTCCACATAAACTTCCCTCCTGGCATTAAACTTTGCCAGGTATTGTGCTCAGCTTACCACCCCAAACTGATGTTCCTCCCTCAGATCACCTCCCTGTATGTCCTGTGAGCAGAATAGCTCATCTACCCGTCAGCTAGACCTAGACCTGATCTACCCGTCAGCTAGACCTAGACCTGATCTATCCGTCAGCTAGACCTAGACCTGATCTACCCGTCAGCTAGACCTAGACCTGATCTACCCGTCAGCTAGACCTAGACCTGATCTACCCGTCAGCTAGACCTAGACCTGATCTACCCGTCAGCGAGCAGTGATTGACAGGTTGATCGAAGCGGAAGCTGTCATGGGGCCCCTTACTGGCAATGCCTGAATGGTCAGGTGTGCGGTACTTACTATTGCGAGCTGTGTCGGCACCTGTCACACAGCTCACATACTTCAAAGTCTTGCAGGACGCGGCTCCTAATGGGAACTGAGTTCCTGTTGTAGAAAAAGTACAGGAACTCCGTTCCCATGTGTTCCCGCAAGACTAGAGATCTGATTACAACCCTATATACTGTACACCTATACCAGTCCTTAAAAGGACTTTTGTGGACCTAATAGTAATAGCTAGTGATTACAGACTGACTGTCCCTGCTCCACACAGTGTCCTGTCCTTACACTGACTAAAGACAGAATGTAAAATGGCCGCCAGATCAGGTCTATTTATAAGGTAGGGGGAATGTCCATGTACTGAAATGTCTCAATTGGCTGTCCTGTACCCCATGATGGATGTGTCATGGGTCAAAGTTCTTTACAATGTAAACGAATATGTCCGCCGTGAACAGCGCCAAAAGACCGCCGGTTTGGCGAATTGCGAACGAGCAAAGTTCGCCGAAAACCGTCCGCCAGGCGAAGTGAAAGGCCATCTATATTTAGGAGGGTATTCAGGCAGTCTTGCGGGTGTGGAGGTGCCATCAAGGTTGAGGTTTCACCCTTTCAGGCTGTGGCAGTGTTTGTTTATTGGTCGGTGGCGCTAGCAGTAATAGAGGTGGTAAAGTGGGTGGGGGGCTCATCAGTAGATGCCCCTCCGGTGTGTACATCAAAGTATTGATGAATACGGGTGTTGTCGCACTGCGGGAAAGGTGGTTGTCTCCGAGCAGTACAGCTGGAGGCCTATGAGGTTATGGTAAAAGCCCCGCAGTGCCCCCTGGTGTATATATATATATATATATATATATATATATATATATTTATATATACGGTAAAAGGAGTTAGCTCCATCACTGACCAATCAGGTGAAACGTGTTGTTTCTATGTTTTTAATATGTTATTTTATTAAAAGTTAATTTGGAGTTTATTTCAGTTGGTGTAATAAAGGCTGTTGTGGCCATTTTACTCCATAAGAATGGTGTGGTCTCTTATTAAGGGTAAAGGGGTAGGGAGTAGAAGGGGCTGTAGCAGCAGAGAGTGGCTATCTGGGCTACACTGCTCATGACTTTTTGCGGGGGGGTGGAGACCCCTAAGGTTAATGGATATATACTTGATATTCATTGAAGCTTGTCAGTGTTGTTGTGCGGCGCTCACTGCGATCCTTTGACCTCCTTTGGAGTGGTGGTTTTTCTTGCGTGTTGTATTGCTCTGTAGAGCGTCTTTTCTGCGGGTTTATGTTGGTCTTCTTCTTCTTCTGGCGTTTCCTTCAAACAGAGTGCTCAAAAAAAAGTTATAACCATATCAGTCCAAACTTATATCTAAGTAGAGTTTATTAAGAATGGGATCTAACAAGCGATCGATGAGCAGACGTAGCTGCTGGGATGTATTCGGGGGAGGGGAAGACAAGGAATGAAATGTTCCTTGTGCCCAATGAGAGAGGAGATGATGGTTTAGTTGTGCGTCATTCGTGGGGTTCACCGGATTATTTTTTGTGCTCTTTTTGCGTGAATCCACTTGCCGCTCTTCCTGGATGTGTCTGGGGGTTAGCATTGGTGCTATATCCGACGCGTTTTGCGGTTCTAAGATACCCCATTGGCATAAGATTTCTATTCCCTCATACAAGGTGGTTAGGAGGACTGTGGCACTGTTGTGTGTGACTGACAATTTTGCCGGGTATTTCCATTTGTGTGGTATGTTATGGTTCCTTGGTAATGGTTGCCAAGTTGCGGCGCTGCTGCAGAGCGTGTCTGGAGAAGTCTGGTAGTAGAATTACTTCTCCGTATTGCGGGGGGTTTGCTGTCATTCCTGCGGGAGGATAAGAGGATTTGTTCCTTAGCATGGTAGTAATGCATACGCAGGAGAACATCTCTGGGGGGGGTTTTCCGGGAGGAATGATGGTTTAGGAACTCTGTGAATTCTGTCCACCATCATGTCTTGTGCCGACATGCCCGGGACTAAGGCTGAGAAGAGTGTTTGGGCGTATTGTAGTAACTGGGTGGCTGGAATATTTCCGGGTATTCCTCTCATTTTTATGTTTTGTCTTCTGGACTGGTCTTCTAAGTCTGCCACCTTGTTTTTCAACCACAGAATTTCCTCATTGTGTGATGTATGGGCATCCACTAGCGTGTTGTATGATATGGAGTAGTCCCCCAATATGTCGCTCCATGTGATCTACCCTGTCCCCCAGAGCTTGCACTTCTTTCTGGCATCCCCTTATGCCTGCTGTCAGGTCAGTGTGGAGGGATGCCTTTAAGGACAGCAACATGTCTTTCAGGACAGTGTCTGACACCGGTTTGTCAGAGGTAGGGTAAGCTGCTAGGGGGTCCTGTACATGGCGTTGTGCTCCTGTGTTGTTGTCTGTGGGTCCACTTACCTCCATGTCCTGCTCTATATGTGCCTCCTCCTGTGTGCTTATCCTCATCCTCTGCTTGGCTGGGCTGTTGGTGGATGGAGTGTTTGTGCCCGATGAGGAGCCACTCCGCTGTGCCTCTGCTGTGTTTTGTCTTCCATTGCTGTGTCCGCTGCGGTGTGCTTCCTGGCTCCCCGTCATCTCTGCGTGCGCACTGCCGCCATCTTGGTATAGGCCGCGCGGCTGGAAGAAGCTGGGAAGCTTCTGCGGTTGCTGCTGCCCTTTTTTGTTTTTGGGCATCTTTCAGCTGCACGGGGGTTTGCCTGTGACTCGGAGGTATTTCTGTCTCTTGGGCTGCCGGCTTTCCCCTGTGTTGTCGTTCTCTCAGCGGAGCTCAGGATCAGGTGTCCATTCCGGAGCTCGGTCGCCACGCCCCGGGAGTACATTTTTAAGGTGGGGCAGCCTACCGAATTGCCTCGGGCCTACCATATGAACTGGGCCACAGGTTTGGCCACCAAGGAGTCTATTGTTTATGCTCTGGCTGCGAAGGAAGGAAAATCATGAGAAGTGGTATGCAGAGGATGTCTGGAACTACCTTAAACTTCCAAAGCCACTTCATAAGAAGGCATTCTGTCCGGAGATGTATGAACGCTTTCTGGGGTGTCTACAGCACTGGAGCCATGGCCGGCATATCTACACAGATAAAGTTCTCATTTGCAGGCCAGACAAAGACAGTGCAGTGTACTTTATAACAACCGTGGATGAGAATAGAAAAGACTTGACATTGCCTGATCCACGATTCTACTGGTGAACTGTTTCTTGAACTGAGTTTTTAATGCAAGAAGAGACTTTCTTCCTTTTTCTGCATTTTTCTTGAAAGTACAAGGACTGTGGGTAGATAGACAGGTTAGTTACTGGAGAGCTGCGTGTCAAGACTACCACATGGGTCGCAGGACTTGCTTTCAGGGAAAGGACTTGCAGTTACCCTGTCCCTGGAATTACTATGTCTATGTCTCCTGTCTATTACTATGTCCCTGGCATTCTCCTGTTGCTCCTCAGCAAGCGTATTCAACATAGCGCTTCTCCCTGCATGTGGGGCCATTGGTAATTATGCCGCATCATGTGTGTGGTGGGCCGGTGTCATTCAGAGGAGCCGGTCCGGTCCTGTGCACTTGATCCCCTTGTCATTAGACAAGGACGTGGCTCCTACTCGCGTGTTGGTGGCCCCCTGACGTCTGACATCATCACACAGTGCCTGCTCCCCGCGGTTCTCTTCTCCATTTACATTGCTGCTAAAAACAAAATACACTTCATCATTTTATATATACATATTGTATACCCATTTTCCCTTTTTAAATATTTTTATTACTATCAGGATTGGCTCCCCTTGTGCGATCCTCGTGAGCAGCCACTGGTGTCAGTGTGGGTATACCCTACATGTGGTTTTCATCGCCCACCTTCTCACCGCATGGGAAAACGTCTACTCTCACATCCAATCTGTACTGTGGGAACAATGCGGTGCGGCACACCCAAGAGACAAACCTTGATGTATATTCTTGGTGACAGAGCTATACATCGTGAGTATTACAAATCTGCTGTTATACTGGATGATTTACCTGTATTGATACTAACTGTAGACTGTAGACGCCCTCAGATGAAGTCGGAAGTGGTGAAACACGTCAGGACGTAATACACACCGGAAGTGACGTGTGCGGTCCACATTCCGTGTTCCGGCCAACCAAGGCACCAGGAAGTTAACCGATGGCTATAGAGCGGACGTCCGCTGTTTCTTGGGTACACCGAACAAGGAAAAGGTATAGTACACAATGATATTTTGAGCGATTATTTTTTATCTTTCTGGTACGCATATTTTTACTGTACGGGGGGTTTATAATAAAAAGGCTGAAGCAATATTACGCTATGTTGGCACATTTTGTTCTTTTTATATGAGAAACATTCGATCCCCCTTATCAACTAAAGAGACATCTAGCGGCCAAGGAGGAATTGGTTTTGATAGTGTGAAGGCTCTAATTATTTAGAGATTTGGTGAGTGTATCCCCAAAAGGGGCTCTTGTTTTGGAGCACAAGAGGTGGATCGTGAGGTGGAAGCTGTTCTGTATCCCTCCTTTTTTCACATATAGAACTGTATTCAATCACCACCATTTCATGGGCACTTGATAAAGGCTTTTCTGAACAGAAGTGCACGTTTATGCGCTGCTATATATAAATGAGTGGACTCTTGTTTCCAGGACTTGAACTATTTATATATTCTATGATTATATATATATATATATATATATGCACATACTGATATGTCACTATTACATCCTTAGAAAATTATATTTTGCTCTGACCTTTCCCTGAAGAAGGAATTATGATCTATTCTGAAACATGTCGGGAATGTCTTGTGAACTCTCCCTTGATTTGGTCTCCTATCATATGAGGCCAACCGTGTGTTCCAGATCATGAGCTATACAATATTGGTATCTCCATAAGTGTGTGTATATATATATATATAATATGTATATGTTTGTGGATGTGTATATATGTGTATATATGAATTTATGTGTGTTTGCATATCTCCCTTTACAAACATCTAGCATATGTCAGATATACACATTTTTAACTATACCAATCATTATGGTTATCCTTCACCCTACCTCTAATCATATTCTCTATTTTCATTTCATTCAGATTCTTAAGTCATTTTTCAGGTAATAAGTTTCCAATTAGTTTATAATTTATAATAATCTCTATATATGAAATACCAATATGCACTATTCACTTCTTATTTATATATTATATTTTATTTATCTTTTATTAATTTGTACTCTATAATAGTTTCACCATATATTTCACTTGTTTTTAATCAATTGTATCCCAATACAACCTATCTTTAAGTTTTATTACGTTTTAATCAGTAAACAAACACACAAAATACCCTCTATGACACACTAGGTGTTAAAAAGCCAAAAAAAAACAAGAAAAATCATAATTAAGAAAACTAAAAAGTCATCCAATACAAAAAAAATATTAAAAACAAGATATTGATAAAAGAATCAACATGTGTGTGTCTATATGTGTATATGTATGTGTACAGATATATGCATGTATATAGAAAGAACCAAGGAATGAATTATAAAAGAACCCTAGTACTATTTTCTACCTATCCAATTTTATTAAAATGTATGATTTATTAATATATATATATATATATATATATGTATAGATAGATAGATAGATAGATAGATAGATAGATAGATAGATAGATATAGATATGTTAAAATTATCTTTTATTTTTAATTTAATAGTACTGCTAAGAAAAGGGAAGAAAAAATGATATGTAATTATATCTTAGACATATTGTATGTATGCTGTTGTTGAATGTATTCTAGTTGTCATACTATCCCCCATATGTTTTTTAGTTGAAGTTTGATCAATTTTGATTACGGGGTTAAAAAACCCAGGCCAATTAATTTCAGCTACAAAAGGACTCTCTGAATAACAGCAGGGTGACCTGAGGAAGGAGGCCGCGGCCTCCGAAACACGTTATCCTGACAACTACCAGTTGGCTTCACCAAAGCTCTCCCTGGGACAAGTGTCAGAGGCGCCCCACAGCCCTCTCCTGACCGGCCGTCTCTTCAGTCGGTGAGCGGCTCACTCGTGGCCCGTCGGCAGCTGCTTGATGAGCCGGTGTCTGTGGAGCCAGCCCATCCATCCAGCGGTCTTTTCATCCACTCTGAAGCACGGATGTGTCCCTCACCTCAGATGGCTTTACCCAAACTCCTCATTGGGACTAAAGAGCTAACCTGCCAGATCAATCCCAGTTGAAAACCATAAAATCGTGGATTCCGCAGTCGGAAAAGTGAACATCATCAGCACTCCTGAAAATGGTGGTCAGGATCTCCAGCAGAGAAATCACCATAAACAAACATATCCCCTGCAAATGGACTCTTCATATCTATACAGCATGTAGAGCTTACTGGATGCTCATCAAGGCCAACCCAGGCTATGGATCCCGACACATTTTCTTCCTGTAGGGACTTCCTTGATTGAGGCCACACCCCCTGCGAGGAAGTCCCTATGAAGAGGAAACACATCAGGGATCCACATGCTTTATAGATATGAAAAACCCATTTTCAGGGGCCATGTTTGAGTCCTCTTGATGTACCTGCTGGAGATCCTGACCATCATTTCCAGGCACACTGTTTGGGACAATGGTCACAAAAATGGGTCAAAATTGTCCTACGTGTCCGCCATAATGTCGCAGTATCGATAAAAATCGCAGATCACCGCCATTTACTAGTAAAATAAAAAAATAATAATACAAAAGCCATAAATCTATTCCCTATTTTGTAGACGCTATAACTTTTGTGCAAACCAATCGATATACGCTTATTGCGTATTTTTTTTTTTTTTACCAAAAATATGTAGAAGAATACGTATCGGCCTAAACTGAGGAAAAAAAGTTTTTTTTATATTTTTTGGGGGATATTTTTTACAGCAAAAAGAAAAAAAAAATTATTTTTTTTCAAAATTGTTGCTTTTTTTTGTTTATAGCGCAAAAAATAAAAAACGCAGAGGTGATCAAATACCACCAAAAGAAAGCTCTATTTGTGGGGAAAAAAGGACATCAATTTTCTTTGGGAGCCACGTCGCACGACCGCGCAATTGTCAGTTAAAGCGAAGCAGTGCCGAATCACAAAAAGTGCTCTGGCCAGGAAGGAGGTAAAATCTTCCAGGGCTGAAGTGGTTAAGGTACCCACTGTCCGGGGGCACAATAGGGTCATCACTGCCTCCTGGTAGAGATCTCTAGGTGGACTAAGTGGACCTTAAATAAAATAACCTCAATGTTTAAATCTATATATATAGCAAAAAAAGGATCCCCCATATAATGGGACCTTAACAGCTCAAAAAGTATATTAGTCTACAAATAATATAAATGTAATCACATAAAAGTGGAATTAAAAACTTTTTCACATTAGAAATTACATGAGAAAAATATGCCAGTGTACAGTATACTTATACTTATTTGTACATAAAAGAGCCTAGTCCAAATCACATAGGACTGACGCGTTTCACAGGCATTTGGCTCCTTCCTCAGGGGGAACTCTGTGATCAGTACAAAGTAATACGGAGAGTACCCAGGGAAAAGATAATCCTTCTCACACCCCCAGAGGAGGAGAAGTGGATAATCGCCACTTGTGTCCAATTCCACACCCCTAAACAAAAAGGAGGAAGAGGGGAGACAAAGGAGGTGCAGGTCCCCAGACCCGCAGGCCAGTCGATGGGCACTGAGATCACCCCCAACTGAAATATCAAAATTTCATGTCCCCGGATCCAAGCATAACTTAAAGTCATTGTAAACGCTCACTTTTGTTTGTTTTTTAATAACAAACATGTTATACTTCCCTCCTCTGTGCAGGTTGTTTTGCACAGAGCAGCCCGGATCCTCCTCTTCTCGGGTCCCTCTTCTGCTGCTCCTGGCCCCTCCCTCCTTTGAGTGCCCCTCAGCCAGCAGCTTTCTATGGGGGCACCCAAGCCGGGTCAGAACTCCGTGTATCCATTCAGACACGGAGCTTCGACCTGGCCCTGCCTCCTCTCTCCCGTGATTGGCTGACTGACTTTGATTGACAGCTGCGGGGGTGTCCAGGGTGGCTGAGGGGATTGTGGACATGGCTGGAGAGAGAAGGGGTTCAGGTAGGTAAATAGGGGTACAGGGGGTGGGGAGGCTACTACACAGAGAAGGTTTTTTATCCCAATGTATAGAATGTATTAAGATAAAAAACCTTCTTCCTTTACAACTCCTTTAATGTCAGAGTAGTATAACAGATGAACAAATCTTAGTCCTTAATCCATCGGTCACATTGGAGCGACTTGTCATGTCGCCGGTAATCGCACTGTTCAGATCAGTGCGATGCCGACTTTGTGGCGCTGCATCGCTTTAAAGAAAAGTGATTCCTCCACTACTTTTGGTGATTTTGGGGGTGACTTGCATAGACATCTCTGCATGAAGTTGGACGGATGTCTTCCGAGTCTCACCCCAAGTCACATTGAAATGCAGCTTTGAAATGGTGCGATTTCAGGTGAAGTCACATGATTTCAGAGCCGCGGTCAATGTGAATGAGGGCTAAGGAATGATAAATGACTCCAAGCTTCAAGGGGCCTTGTGATTTGGATGGTCAGGTCAGCTAATGTCGGGTACTAGCTACATCTTGATGTCATCTAGGGCTGGTTGGATAGTCGATGACCTTCTCTAGGTGTCATCAGCTGGTAGAATGTCATTTCTAAAGGCTCGGTGAGCGATTCTGAGGAAAGACTGACACAACTTTTTATATTTTCCTTCAACCAATCAAAATGACCCAAATTGCTCTTCTGGTTCAGTTATGGTCGGGATTTGAGTTTCCTCTAATTAGCGTCTTGAGAGTCTGAGATTCCTCTTATAGCAGCTTTATCATATTGTAACTGCTGACACCCCACTTCTGGGCTCATCATCATCACCCCTTAAGATGTTGTGATGTATCCCCTCCCCCCATATCATGTACAATCAGATGGAACAATACATGTTACAATTCATGGCAACAATTTTTATGGAAATTTCATTTGAAGACAATTTTCCCTGAGCTGAGCTGATCTGACACACGTTGTGATTGGTTGATTCCGTCACGGCTATTACTTACACACACTCTAACACACTACATCTACAATCTCACAGACTAAAGACATTTCAGGTGTATACATCTATATCACTTTATAACTAATTACACTCCAACTATTATTGGTGGTCAATACACAAGGCCATCAGGAGACACAGATATGACCATGTACTGCAAGGTGCTCCTTTCTGTAGATGTGTTTGTGACCTCATACAACTTCCAGGATGAATCTGGTTACATCTTTATGTTCCTTCATTATAGTAAGTTGGTTCCATTTCCATCTCCACCTCCATCGGATCTCTTCTCCTCGTCCTCCTCTCACTCCGACTCTTCTCATTCTTCTCATTCTTCATCTTCCTCAGGTCATTGACCATAAAGATGAGGAGCCCAGTGTAGAGGACAAAGACCGCACCGGATGACAGGAAGTGACCCCAACCTGACCGAATTTCTGGGAAATGGAGATAAAATATGGGGACACCATGAAAGAGATATACAGAACCCCAATATAAAATATCAGACACAGTCAGATCATTCAGTAGGACCTGTATCAGGGAAGTCACACTAATTACAATGTGGAGATTCTTCTTCTCTTGATGAAGATGTAGCTGCTCCTAAATCATTCCATACACATGGAGAATAGAAGGAGGTCAGATTATGGTCAGACAATGACAGCGGGCCGGGTGAGGACATGACCATGTGACAGAGTCACCAGCCATCACATCTATAAACATTTCCAAAAGTATATGAACCCCCTATGAGGGGGAAGGGATGGAGATCACGGCTGCTTTATGAAATCTGCTGACCTCATACTGGGATGATTATTGGTCCTGAAATGGAAATAATTACCAGGTGTTGTGTGCTCAGCACCCTACATTCTAATCACCCAATCAGAACAGAGCTCTTCCATCTCCAGTTACAAGGTTTCCCTCTCCTGAGTGCGCCATCCTCTGGTATAGTGTGGGTGATGTCCTCACTAAGGATAAGCTGAGCAGGAACTTAGGTGTGGACGGAATTTTGGATGCTCAGACAAAATCTAAACTTTTGGGATGTTCATCATGAAATACCCCTCTGAATATCCCATAATACATTGCAATCATCTGACTTGACCTCTGGTGAAGCGCAAGACATTCTATAGTGATGGTTGTAGATAAACTTGCAGCCCACATACTATAAAAGTAAACTGTCCCAGCAGCCCTTCCTCAGTGTATGGGGGGTCAGTGTGGGGGGCAGCTGACAGTATTGCAGGGAGAGAGAGTTGGCAATGTATTGTTCTACTCCAGGTATACAGCCATATATACAGTGCTATGTACAACACTATATCAAGTGCTGTATAGTGTCAGTGATACTTCCCAGTAAATTGTAATTCCTGTGGCTAGAGAGAGTGAAGTGTAAGCTCACCTGCATTTATAAAACATAGCCGGATACTAATATTTATAGGTAAAGTTGAGGCAGGGAATATCCAATTGCCTCTCAGGGGATCAGGAAGGATTTTTTTCCACTGTTGGAGCAAATTGGATCACGCTTTATTGCCTTTTTTGCCTTCCTCTGGATCCACTGAGAATAGGATTGTATATATATTTTGTGGCAGAGCGTTGCCCTGCCGGGGTCTAGAAGGAGGATGTGACCCACAATTATCAACCAGATGGGTTGAGGGGCTCCAGGGAGTTTGTAACGTGAAGAGGAAACTGGCCTTTCAGTTTCCTCCTTTCTTAAGCCTCATACACACGATCGGACTTTGTACAAACTTTCCCGTGGATTTTTGGTTACATTACATTTATTGAAGGTACAGCATTTAGCAACTCACATGGTTGATGATTAAAAGCGGCACATCTAAGTATGGAGACATCCGGGGTAAAGCTGTCCACATAGACCATCCCCCGCACCGCCATCAACGTTATCCTTTCCACGCTGTGCTTCATGAGAGCTTCAAGCATCACTTTCAGATCGCTCTACTGCAGGGGAGTCTTCCCGGTCACTATTGCAGACTGACATCGGTGAGAGCCGGCGGTGTGGGGGATGGTCTATGTGGACAGCTTTACCCCGGATGTCTCCATACTTAGATGTGCCTCTTTTAATCATCAACCATGTGAGTTGCTAAATGCTGCACCTTCAATAAATGTAACCATATTGCTACACTTAGAGGCGCCTCTCTCCTCTTTTATACTCTGTAGAAGGGATGAGCCCGATATTCGAGTCAAACTAAGTGCAACTCGAACATCGGGTGTTCACCAGTTCACCTAATAGCGAACAAATTGGGGTGGTCGCGGCAAATTCGATAGCTACAGAACACCCTTTAAAAGTCTATGGGAGAAATCTAAAGTGTTCATTGTAAAGGCTAATATGCAAGTTATTGTCCTAAAAAGTGTTTGGGGACCCGGCTCCTGCCCCAGGGGACATGGATCAATGCAAAAAAAGATTGAAAAATGTCAGTTTTTTCGGGAGCAGTGATTTTAATAATGCTTAAGTGAAACAATAATAATGAAATATTCCATTAAATTTCGTACCTGGGGGTGTCTATAGTATGCCTGTAAAGGGGGGCATGTTTCCCGTGTTTAGAACTGTCTGACAGCAAAATTACATTTATAAAGGAAAAAAAAGTAATTTAAAACTACTTGCGGCTACAATGAATTGTCGGTCTACAATACACATAAAAGTCATTGATAAAAACAGCATGGGGATTTCTCCACAGGGGAACCCCGAACCAAAATGTAAAAAAACATTTTAAAAAATGGCATGGGGTCCCCTCAAAAATCAATACCAGACCCTTATCCGAGCACGCAACTTGGCAGGCTGCAGGAAAAGAGGGGGGATGAGAGAGTGTGCCCCCTCCTTGAGCATACCAGGCCACATGCCCTCAACATTGGGAGGGTGCTTTGAGGTAGCCCCTCAAAGCACCTTGTCCCCAAGTTGATGCGCAGAAGGGCCTCATCCCCAGAACCCTTGCCCGGTGGATGTGGGGGTCTGTGGGCGGTGGGCTTATCGGAATCTGGAAGCCCACTTTAACAAGGGGACACCCAGGTCCAGCCCCTGCTGTGTGAATTGGTAATGGGGTACAAATGTACCCCTACCATTTCACAAAAAAGTGACAAAAAAGTTAAAAAATACCTTTATTAATTTCTTCTTCTTTGTGCTTCTTCTTTCATCTTCTTTCTTCTGGTTTTCCTTCAGTGTTGTTCTTCTTCTCCATTTTCTTCTTCATCTTCTTCTTCCTCCACTCTTCTCCTCCCGAGACGGGGCTGGTATGGATTTTGAGGGGGACCCCATGCCATTTTTTTTTTTAATTTTGACGCAGGGTTCCCCTTTATATCCATACCAGACCTGAAGAGTCTGGTATGGAATTTAGGGGGACCCCCACACATTTTTTTACATTTTGGTTTGGGGTTCCCCTGTAGGGAATCCCCATGCTGTTTTTATCAATGAACTTTTATGTGTATTGTTGGACCGACAATTCATTATACCTGCGAGTAGTTTTAAATGACTTTTATTTCCTTTTAGAAATGTAATTTTGCTGTCAGACTGTTCTAAACAAGGGAAACATGCACCCTTTAAAGGCATACATGTCCCCTGGGGCAGGACCCGGGTCCCCAAACACTTTTTAGAACAATAACTTGCATATAAGCCTTTAAAATTAGAACTTTTGATTATTCAGGTTCGTGTCCCATAGATTTAACAGTGTTCACGTGTTCAAACACATTTTTTGCCTATTCGCATGTTCTGCCGCAAACTGAATCGGGGGGGGGGGGGTGTTCGGCTCATCTCTAATAAAGAGCCAACCGACGGCTCTAAAAAAATGGTACCGGAGTGATGTCTGCAGCTGATAACCCCTTCAAGCCATGAACGCAAATTTGCATACTGTAGTCATGAAGGGGTTAAAGAAGACTTTTAGATTCAGATGAGCCCCCACATCCGCAATGACAATGCTGCCCCCCAAAAACTCCTGTGTGTAAAGGAAAGCTGCCTGACATTACTGAAATGTGATGGGTGATGTTATTGACTAAACACTAAATCCCCCCACTAACACGACACCCATTTTCTTCAGTCATGTGACCCCCATACACAGCGCTGTACAATCTCATCTGGATGATCAGCTCTAAGAACATTGTACATGGCTACTGCTGTGTGAGAGATATTCTGTACATTGTAATACAAAGTGGATGATACAAAACAGGATGTGAGGAGTTCCCTCTAAAGGAGACCTCCGCCCAGTGGTTCTTGGTGGAATCTTGTGGGATGAAGAGTCTCCGGAGATGTAAATGTCCCCCATGCTGGGAATCCCCCAACATCTGTGCAGGGGGGAGGGGTGAAGATTTCCCCGCTCAGGTGAAGGAGGAGATCTTCACATCCCGTCTGTGTTTCCAGCTGGAGATCCACCATTGTCACCCATCAGCAGAATTCCCACCATCCAGATCATGGAGTCCTCATAGTGAGGGAGGAAAATGAGCACAGGGGGAGAGGCTGCCCACAGCGACCAATCAGAATTCTCAAGTCCTTTTTTCCTGAGATGTGAAAACCGATTGGCTGCTGTTGGCAGAAACTCCACCCTGCTGAAGAATCAGCTCCATCCTAATAAACTGAACTTCCCTTCTACATGGAGGGTGTATATAAAGACACGGAGCGGGGAGGACACTGCTAGGACTGGGGGTGGGGGTTGGATGGACTTACCTTCTACATGGACGGTGTATATAAAGACACGGAGCGGGGAGGACACTGCTAGGACTGGGGGTGGGGGTTGGATGGACTTCCCTTCTACATGGACGGTGTATATAAGGACACGGAGCGGGGAGGACACTGCTAGGACTGGGGGTGGGGGTTGGATGGACTTACCTTCTACATGGAGGGTGTATATAAAGACACGGAGTGGGGAGGACACTGCTAGGACTGGGGGTGGGGGTTGGATGGACTTCCCTTCTACATGGACGGTGTATATAAGGACACTTAGCGGGGAGGACACTGCTAGGACTGGGGGTGGGGGTTGGATGGACTTACCTTCTACATGGAGGGTGTATATAAAGACACGGAGCGGGGAGGACACTGCTAGGACTGGGGGTGGGGGTTGGATGGACTTACCTTCTACATGGACGGTGTATATAAAGACACGGAGCGGGGAGGACACTGCTAGGACTGCGGGTGGGGGTTGGATGGACTTACCTTCTACATGGACGGTGTATATAAAGACACGGAGCGGGGAGGACACTGCTAGGACTGGGGGTGGGGGTTGGATGGACTTACCTTCTACATGGACGGTGTATATAAAGACACGGAGCGGGGAGGACACTGCTAGGACTGGGGGTGGGGGTTGGGTGGACTTACCTTCTACATGGACAGTGTATATAAAGACACGGAGCGGGGAGGACACTGCTAGGACTGGGGGTGGGGGTTGGGTGGACTTCCCTTCTACATGGACGGTGTATATAAAGACACGGAGTGGGGAGGACACTGCTAGGACTGGGGGTGGGGGTTGGGTGGACTTACCTTCTACATGGACGGTGTATATAAAGACACGGAGCGGGGAGGACACTGCTAGGACTGGGGGTGGGGGTTGGATGGACTTACCTTCTACATGGAGGGTGTATATAAAGACACGGAGTGGGGAGGACACTGCTAGGACTGGGGGTGGGGGTTGGATGGACTTACCTTCTACATGGACGATGTATATAAAGACACGGAGCGGGGAGGACACTGCTAGGACTGGGGGTGGGGGTTGGATGGACTTGCCTTCTACATGGACGGTGTATATAAAGACACGGAGCGGGGAGGACACTGCTAGGACTGGGGGTGGGGGTTGGATGGACTTACCTTCTACATGGACGGTGTATATAAAGACACGGAGCGGGGAGGACACTGCTAGGACTGGGGGTGGGGGTTGGGTGGACTTCCCTTCTACATGGACGGTGTATATAAAGACACGGAGTGGGGAGGACACTGCTAGGACTGGGGGTGGGGGTTGGGTGGACTTACCTTCTACATGGACGGTGTATATAAAGACACGGAGTGGGGAGGACACTGCTAGGACTGGGGGTGGGGGTTGGATGGACTTACCTTCTACATGGACGGTGTATATAAAGACACGGAGCGGGGAGGACACTGCTAGGACTGGGGGTGGGGGTTGGGTGGAGTTACCTTCTACATGGACGGTGTATATAAAGACACGGAGCGGGGAGGACACTGCTAGGACTGGGGGTGGGGGTTGGGTGGAGTTACCTTCTACATGGACGGTGTATATAAAGACACGGAGTGGGGAGGACACTGCTAGGACTGGGGGTGGGGGTTGGGTGGAGTTACCTTCTACATGGACGGTGTATATAAAGACACGGAGCGCGGAGGACACTGCTAGGACTGGGGGTGGGGGTTGGATGGACTTGCCTTCTACATGGACGGTGTATATAAAGACACGGAGCGGGGAGGACACTGCTAGGACTGGGGGTGGGGGTTGGGTGGACTTACCTTCTACATGGATGGTGTAGATAAAGACACGGAGCGGGGAGGACACTGCTAGGACTGGGGGTGGGGGTTGGATGGACTTACCTTCTACATGGACGGTGTATATAAAGACACGGAGCGGGGAGGACACTGCTAGGACTGGGGGTGGGGGTTGGGTGGACTTACCTTCTACATGGAGGGTGTATATAAAGACACGGAGTGGGGAGGACACTGCTAGGACTGGGGGTGGGGGTTGGATGGACTTACCTTCTACATGGACGGTGTATATAAAGACACGGAGCGGGGAGGACACTGCTAGGACTGGGGGTGGGGGTTGGGTGGACTTACCTTCTACATGGATGAAGTAATCATCTCTCTGTATAAGTCGTCCTGTAGAGTTCTCTATATACACATTGTATCTCCCGTCATTCTCCGGAGTCACATTGGATATGATCAGACTTCCATTCTCTGATATCCTTGTATTGGGGAAATATCTGAGATCAGACGGATCACAACTCCAGTGATAAGCTATTCTCTTCCAGTCTCCAGGAAATTTCTCATAGTACCAGATAATCTCATCACATTCCCATCTATCTGTATGGTTGAGGGTGAGATGACGTCTGATGGGGATGAGAAGGTCAGATCCCGGCCGGGTGAATATTTGCTGGACTTTTCCTGTACAGACAGAATACAGATCCCAGTCAGGTCACAGTGTACTCCCCTCCCCCCTCATATAACATATATCCCTCTATGAGGATCCCAGAAATATTCAGATTCCATCTATCAGAGTCCTCCGGGTCTTCCTGGGATTCCTCTGTTTTCTTCCCATCTCAGATCATTGAGGAATCTCCTCTGACACCCCTATACTCTCCATTATTCTACCAATAAATCATCAATGAATAGACAATCATTCCTCCCCCCATTTCCCCTGCTGGAGTAAATTGGAGCGTCCTTTATTTGGCCTTCCTCTGGATCCTCTGTAGGTATAGGATTGTGTAGATGGGATTGGAGGATTTCTTCTCTTTTATTGGTGGAACTGGATGGACTTTATGAAGAGATGATAAATAGAGAATGTATTACATATATAATGCAGTCAGGTAAGATAATCCCTGACCTTCCAGTAGATGATGGTGGTCGTCCATCCATACATGGACAAGGACAATGGACATGTGGAGGACAATAAATGTCTTCTCTGGATATTTTGTATTATTTGGTCTAAGGCTAGACATACATTTTACATTTTCGGTTCTTCTTCCACAGATTGAAGGAAAGAAAATCGCTTGATTCCCCATCAGCACAGTCAGTGTTGATGGGAAGAATCCCTCTTGTGGAGTCATTGTGTTCTGAGAGTGGAAGGTTTCCCCGCCATCAGAATACAATGATCAGTGCTGGAGGCTATAGCCACCGGCAGTGATTGTACAAAAAAAGAACACGACGGGCTGGTTGTTCTGAAGTCATCCGATGGACCAACTTCAGTACAATCAGTCTGCCCTTGGATGGCTTGAATTTCAAACTGGCATGCAGACAATCCTGTATCCTATATGTGGGGTCCTGACCTCTCATACAATTATCATTATCATAAGAAGAGAAGACACAACAGTCACATCAGAAAATGGAAACCCAACAACCTTCTGAGATAAGAAAGAGGGGCGCCCCCTATCACAAGGTGTAGGAAGGGGCCCAGATAGCCAATCAGCTGCAAGTTTGAAGATGACTTGACAAGCTATTGCCAGACTTGCCGGACTTCACAAGTTTGTTGTACAATTGTAGGGAATCCACATTACAAGAGCCGTGCTATAGACTTGTGGGGACTTGTGGGGCTCTTGATGAAGACTAGGGATGAGTTGGGTGTTCGAGTTGAATACCGGCTGTTCGGCGAAGCCAGAACTTTGTGGGCCGTTTGCACTATATTCATATGGCGCTCATGGCCCACAATGCACGGCGCCATCGCAGTGCATTGCTGGCTGACGATTGGCCAAGCATGCACTGTGACCCGCATGCTTGGCCAATCACAGCGCCGGTAGCGAGGAGAGCCATAATAGGCGACAGGCAGGATGCCGGTGGCCAATTATAGCTCAGGGGGTTAAGTACACGCCCCACACTATATAAGGCCGCCTGCACGATGGCCTTGTGTAATGTGCTGCAGCGTTCATAGAGAGAAGGATAGGCAGGGACAGGGTCTTCTTTTCTTGTGATTGAACCTAGTGCAGTTACAGTCGGTGTATTGTGCCTCCTGCACAGTGTACACCTGAAGCTACCCCAATTACTCGTGTTCTTCAGATCCTATACCACAGTGCCCACAGTGCCACCTGTCAGTGCCCACAATCAGTGCTTGGGCAGTGCTGCTACACATCAGTGTCACCTATCAGTGCCCACCAGTGCCGCCTCATCAGCGCATATCAATGAAGCAGAAAAATTACCTGTTTGCAAAATTTTATAAGAAACTATTAACCACTTTCAGACCGGACCATTTTGCTGGTCAAAGACCAGACCACTTTTTGCGATTCGGCACCACGTCGCTTTAACTGACAATTGCGCGGTCGTGCGACGTGGCTCCCAAACAAAATTGATGTCCTTTTTTCCCCACAAATAGAGCTTTCTTTTGGTGGTATTTGATCAGCTCTGCGGTTTTTATTTTTTGCGCTATAAATAAAAATAGAGCCACAATTTTGAAAAAAACGCATTGTTTTTTACTTTTTGTTATAATAAATATCCCCCAAAAATACATTAAAAAAAAATGTTTTCCCTCAGTTTAGGCCGATACGTATTCTTCTACATATTTTTGATAAAAAAAATCACAATAATTGATTGGTTTGCGCAAAAGTTATAGCTTTTACAAAATAGGGGATAGTTTTATGGCATTTTTATTAATATTTTTTTTTACTAGTAATGGCGGCGATCAGCGATTTTTATTGTGACTGCGACATTATGGCGGACACATCGGACATTTTTGAAACATTTTTGGGACCATTGTCATTTATACAGCAATCAGTGCTATATAAATGCAGTGATTCCTGTGTAAATGACACTGGCAGTGAAGGGATTAACCAGCGGGTGGCAGTGTAGGGGTTAAGTGTTCCTAGGGGCGTGTTACTAACTGTGGGGGGCTGGGCTTTAATTTAGTGAACACTGATCTCTGCTCCAATCACATGGAGCAGAGATCAGCGTCACTGGTTGCTAGGTAGAACGGGGAAATGCTGTTTACAACGGCATTTCTCCGTTCAGCTGCCCCGTGAGACGATCGTGGGTATGCCTGCGGCGATTGAATCCACGGGACCCGCGACCGGACCCACGGGGTTCCTGACCGACACGCAAGCGCGCTGCCGCCGGCGTGCTCACGATGGCAGGGCAGCAATTTTAAAGGGACGTACAGGTACGCCCATTTGCCTGCCTGTGCCATTCTGCTGACATACATAGGCGTGCGCTGGTCAGGAACTGGTTAAGCATGATTTTTTTTCAAAATTTTCCATTTTTTTGTTTGTTTAGGAAAAAAATTAAAAAAATAATAAATACCACCAAAAGAAATCTCTATTTGTGGGGAAAAATGATAAAATTGTCATTTGGGTACAGTGTTGTATGACTGTGTAATTGTCATTCAAAGTACATCAGCGATGAAAGATGAAAATCGGTCTGGGCAGGAGGGGTTTAGTGCCCGGTAAGGAAGTGGTTACCCGCTCTAGACTGCGGATTATATAGACAGGAATATTATCCGCCATCTATGATTGGAAATCATTTCCTGTCCTCTGAGAACAAACACCGTGAAGGGGAAATATTGTGTTTTTATTTTATTATGATCAGGACTAAAAAATAAAACCTGTAATGTAAATCTATCATTTCTGTATATATTTCATATTCTCTATTCAGGCAGTGGGCGGAGCTTATTTGTTTTCTGCCCCTCCCACCTTCTCTGTTTAAATGTCTCTGTGCTCATCCCCGATCTCTCCCCCCCTGGATAGGTGACCCCCCGGCTCTGCTCTCCTCTGATTGGCTGACCCAATTCTCCACAGTACAGTTGATGTTCCAGGGCCCCGGGGACCCCACAATGGCTGTAATGTTATTGGAATAATTCCGCTGGGATCCTCCAATCACAGATAGACTGATATTTGGCTTAGTCCCCTCCTCCACCCTGCAGGAGATCTCAGCGCTGCCATTCCGGGGACATGAGACATGGAGGAGCGGAACCGATACTGGAACTGAGAGAGACAATCATTTCCATTGATCAGGTCCAATATATACACAGCATGCCCCTCCCCCATCCTTACCTATAATCAGGTGTGCAGACATCTTCCTGGAGACTGGAGGAGATAGATTGTGTCTGTGTGCACCCCTCCCCCAACACTAAATCCCCCCACTAACATGACACCCATTTTCTTCAGTCATGTGACCCCCATACACAGCGCTGTACAATCTTCTGGACTTACCTTCTACATGGATGAAGTAATCATCTCTCAGTATACGGTGTCCTGTAGAGTTCTGTATATACACACGGTATATCCCGTCATTCTCCGGAGTCACATTGGATATGATCAGACTTCCATTCTCTGATATCCTTGTATTGGGGAAATATCTGAGATCAGACGGATCACAATTCCAGTGATGAGCTATTTTCTCCCAGTCTCCAGGAGATTTCTCATAGTACCAGGAAATCTCGTCACATCTCCCTGTATCTGTACGGTTGAGGGTGAGATGACGTCTGATGGGGATGAGAAGGTCAGATCCCGGTCGGGTGAATATTTCCTCTGGGACTTTTCCTGTACAGACAGAATACAGATCCCAGTCAGGTCACAGTGTACTCCCCTCCCCCCTCATATAACATATATCCCTCTATGAGGATCCCAGAAATATTCAGATTCCATCTATCAGAGTCCTCCGGGTCTTCCTGGGATTCCTCTGTTTTCTTTTTTTTTTTTTTCCATAAAAGAGTTTTATTGAAAAAATAGTATGCAAATATACAAGTAACAAACAGATGAACTGACAATGCGTGTACATTGCAAACAATGACAAGTTTAGTTAACAGCGTATCTTGGTAAATCAGTAATAAAACTTGTTTCCACCTAGTGTTGTTAAACCTATCAACACAATGCATTTGACATATGCGTCTGTCTTAAAGTGTGATGCATAAAATCCGCATTACAACAATCAGGTTAGTAGACTTTGGACGGAAAAAATGGTGTCATCTGTCTCAATAGGTGGATTATGTAGAGCGGTTGATATTCATCTGGGATCGGGTGGTCAAAAGCAGAAAGAGGTCAGTCGTCAGTGTTGGAAAAAAGAAAATGAAAACAAGGAAAGAGAAAAAAGGGGAGAGGTGGGGGGAGGGTGATCAGAGGGATTGTGACTAGGGAGAATGTTGGGAATGGGCAGGGGTGATTCCAAAGAGAGGGGGGGGGACGGTTGACCAAGAGTGTCGCCCCCACAGTCCCCACCATCCTTCCAGTTAGAGAGGAGCTCTCAATGTGGGGGACCCCGTCCAGCGGGGATCCCTCTTAGATCTTTGTGGGAGGCGGGGTAAGAATAGTATGCAGCTCGAGGTGAACCCTCTAAAGGGGGAGCGCTGGTGAGGATATGTTGAGATCGCTATTGGGGCCGTTCGAACGATTTGAGTTCATGATGGAGGCATATCTATCCGAAGTACAAAAGTGATTCCAACAAGCCCATGTCTGTGAATATTTGGAAGGGGAATCTCGGGCAATGTGTATCATTTCCTCCAGCTCGGCTATTCTCCCCACTCTTACTAGCCATTCAGATGTCGTTGGAGAGTGTGGGGTGCCCCAATGAGTGGAAATACATAATTTGGCAGCATTAATCATATGGACCCCAACAGATTTCCTGTAAGATTGGATTGATGTAGAAGAGTGGTGCAGAATCATCCGAGCTGGGGAGAATTCAATAGGATATGTGGTTACTTGAGCGGTTATATCGCGTACCTGTGACCAAAAATTCTGAAGCCGTGGGCATGACCACCATATGTGTAGGAGTGTGCCCCTGTCTGTCGAGCATCGCCAGCATTTGTCTGATGTGTCCGGATTGAATTTGTGGAGAAGCTCAGGGGTGCGGTACCATCTTGAGAGCGTTTTGTAGTTATTTTCTTGAATTGTGACGTTAAGTGAGCCTTTGTGTGCTAACGTAAAGATTTTTTCCCAGTCCGCTTCTGATAGATCTAGTTGTAAATCTTTTTCCCATGACCTGCAAGATTTCCAATCTTTAGGCGAAACTGATGTGAAGAGCATAGAATGTGTGGTGGAGATCATGTGTTGCTGCGTCGAGGTCTGGGAACATAGGCTTTCAAATGGGGTCAAGGCTCGCGCCAGGCGCGAATCTAGATTAATAGTGGTGAGAAAGTGACGGATTTGCAAGTAGGACCAATAGGGGAATGGGGGGCTGTCTGGAAGACGTGGGAGTGCGTTTTGTTCTAGGAGTTTGCCTCCACTGAAAAAGTGTCTTGCTAAGACTAACTCGTGCGGCCATATAGAGGCTAAAAAATTCCTCGACATTCCTGGAGAGAAGGCAGGATTAAGGCGTACAGGTGTAAGGGGGCCCGGAATGGATGAGATCTGGGGATCCTTACATACCTCTCTAAAACATCCTAAAGTTGCTCCTATAAGTGGGTGTTCTTTCAAGGTTTTAGGGACATGAGAAAAGGGTATCCACGGCACGGACTTGAGAGGCAAGTCCGAAAATGACTCTTCTAACGATACCCAATCCTTACAGCTTTCGTGTAGTGACCAATCCGCTATCCTGCCCAGGTGACATGCTCGGGAGTAATTCAGGATATCTGGGAGGCCGATTCCTCCTTTGGTTTTGGGCTTGGATAGTTGTGAAAAACTTATTCTTGTTTTTTTTTGTTTCCATAAAAACTTTAAGGAAAGCCGTTTTACCGTCAGAAAGAAAGCTTTTGGGACTTTAATGGGTAGTGCTTGTAAGAGATATAAAATACGAGGCAGGATGTTCATCTTAAGAATGGCCGCTCTGCCAAACCAAGAAAAATTAGGTTTTTCCCATCTATGCAAGTCTGCGGATATAGATTGGATCAGCGGGACAAAGTTTTTAAGATATAAGTCAGCTAAGCGTGGGGTCAGTTGAGTGCCGAGATAAGTGATAGAGTCTTTTTTCCATATGAAGGGGAAATTCTCACTATATTGGGTTACTATCTCTTCGGGCAGGGAGATATTGAGGGCATGAGATTTAGAGAAGTTAATCTTTAAATTAGATATATGGCGAAATAACTCAAAGTCTTTAAGCAAATTGGGGATCGACGTTAAAGGTTCGGTCAGGAAGAGTAAAATATCATCGGCAAAGGCCGCAAGTTTATATGTGCGGCCTGCAACTGGGATCCCTTTTATATTATCATTGGTGCGGAGGCATTGGAGGAAGGGTTCTAAGGTCAAAATGAAAAGGAGTGGGGAGAGGGGACATCCCTGTCTCGTTCCGTTATGGATGGGAAAGGCGTCCGACAGGTGGCCGTTGACCCGGACCCTCGCCGTCGGCGCGGTATATAAGGCCATAATGAAGTCATACATACGATTCCGAAGACCCAGGTGGCGTAATACCGCCCCTAGATAGTCCCAGGCCAACCTGTCAAACGCCTTTTCCGCATCCAGAGACAGAAAGAAGCCCTGCCGATGTTGGGTAGTCAGTAAGTGGTGTAGGTTAATGGCTTTGATGGTGTTGTCCCTGGCCTCTCTGCCAGGGACGAACCCCACTTGATCTTTTGAAATAATAGAGGGTATGAAGGGAAGTAAACGGTTTGCTAGCATTTTGGCGAATAATTTGAGATCTACGTTCAGTAGAGAAATCGGTCTATAGTTGGCGGTTGATGTGGTATCCTTGTTTGCCTTCGGTATCACTGTAATATGCGCTTCTAGTAGTCTGTGGAAAGGTGTGGAGGTAGGGGAAAGGGAGTTAAATGCCTTAAGGAAGGGGGATATTAAAAGGTCCATAAAGGTTTTATAGTATGACGCTGAAAATCCGTCGGGACCTGGGCTCTTACCCGGCTTTAGTTGCTTTATTGCCTTCTTAAGTTCGTCTACCGATAAGGGGTTGTCTAATTCGCTTGCCTCCTCTCCAGGAATGGGTTTGAGGTTGTACTTAGTGAGAAAGTCCGAGATAAGCGATTGTCGTTTCGATTGACCTAGGGGGGTTGTAGACTGTAATGGTAGGTTGTAAAGCTCTGAGAAGTACTTCTCAAACTGTTTGGCTATATCAACTGTGGTCGAGTATGAGTTACCCCTGGCATCTTTTATGATATGTACGTTGGTACAGGCTTTCTGTGTTTGGATTGCTCTTGCCAAGAATTTCCCACATTTGTTGCCCTGTTCATAGAAAAGCTTTTGGGATAGAGTAAATTTTCGGTGCGTTCGACGATTAAGGATATCTAGGAGTGATTTCCTAGTTTGTGTGAGTTCCAAGTAGGTGTTCTGGGCATGTGAGAGTTTGTGAATTCTCTCCAATTTCCCTATTTTGTCAATCAGTTCCGAGATCAGGGCTTGTTGCTCTTTTTTCCGGATGGCTTTAAGGTGTATGAATCTGCCTCGAAGGACACATTTATGCGCTTCCCAGATATTAATGGGTGTCGTCTCCGGGTTATCATTGTTCTGGAAGTATTCGTTTAGGCTCGCGCGGATGCTAGAAATATCGCTTTCTGTGGTGAGGAGCGAAGGGTCTAGTCTCCATATTTTAGTGGAAGGGTTGTGTTCTGGGAATGTTAGGGAGAGGGTGATAGGATGGTGATCTGAGATGAGCAGTGGTTCTATTGTGGCTGAAGTTAGGAGGGGGAGGTCTTTCTGTGAGAGGAACAGGTAGTCAATTCTAGAATACCTGTTATGGGGTATAGAAAAGAAGGTATAGTCCTTCTCGGTTGGGTGCAAGGTCCTCCATGTGTCATGTACAAGAAGGTCCTGTAGTTGGGTTTTGATTTGCTTTAGCGCCCTATATGGTAGTGTCGTGGACCCTGTCGATGAGTCAAGAAGGGGTTGTAGGGGCACATTAAAATCGCCTCCCAGAATTAAGATTCCCGATTGGAAACTAGCTAGAGCAGATGCGATAGCTCGGATAAAACTAACCTGGGCCGAGTTAGGGCTGTAGATGTTTGCCAGGGTGACTGTTCGGTTATACAAGGTTCCTTTTAGGAAGATGAAACGTCCTTCTGGGTCTATACGGGTGTCAATTGTGTTCCAGTGAGTATTTTTTGAGAGCAAGATGGAGACTCCTTTCATTTTAGCTAAACTGTTGGAAGCGTGAAAGGCCGTTGGGTATAAGCGATTTGAAAGTTTCGGAATGTGCTTCGTGCAAAAGTGGGTCTCTTGCAGGAAAATGACGTCAGCTTTTAGTTTGGCCATCCTATCCAGAATTTGACTACGCTTTTCCGGGATATTGAGGCCCTTTACATTTTGTGAGACTACTTTAAGTTTACATTGGTTAGAACTATGCTGAGCTGTGTCCATGATGTGTGGGTTCATTCTCAACATTGGGAAAATAATTCAGAGGTTCACCTCCCAAGGGAGTAGGTCTTGATATAGAGTGTCTGTATGAAAATTAAAATTAAAATTGAAATTAAAAGAATAATTAAAGTCTGGCCCTCTGATTACTCCTCAATCTGAAATGACGTCAAGGTGGGGGCCGTGAGGGCGAGACTCAAGGCCAGAGGGGGGGGGGGGGTGGTGAATAAGGGGAATAGGGGTGTTACTCGAGGGCAGGGAAGGGAGGAGGGGAAAGGAATGTCAAGTGTTATGGGGTTAGGTTGTGTAGGAGAAGGGGAACCGGGGGTATATATAGTCCAGCTACCTTACCCTGTTAGAGCTAGCTCTGTCCGGTATTGGTCAACGGGGTTAGGTACTATCCCGTTGTGTGGGGAAGTGAAAGGCGATCGGGTGTCAGTCAAGGATGTGTCCAGTCCATAGGAGGTCAAAAAGAATCATTTAGGGTTATGAAGCAAGTGGCTAAACATAGAGGGGAAAGAAAAGCAAAATTAGGTCCAAATATACAAAAATTGTGAAACCACATTTATAAATCAGATAACAACCATGACTAGGATATATAGAACCGTATGCATAAACATAAAAACAGGAGAACATTGAAAGTAAGGCCTCTATGAAGGAGCAGGTGGATCTTGCGGAATTAAAAACAGCATTTCCGCTTGAGGGATATGGAGGTTGCTCAACTTCAGTAAGCTAAAGAGACATTATGATCTTAGATGATCCGCTAGCAGAGTTGGCATGTTCCCCCTTGGTACGGGGGGGATTACATTTCAGCTCGTAGAGGGATAACATTATGTTAAGCAGCGTGCATCTAACCATCAACCCTGGCCCTTGTCGGTGAACATGGTAGCTGGGAGTGTCCCTGGACATAATGTGAGAGGGTCTGGATTGTCTGATAATCCCCACCGTTTTTTTTTGTTAGGGTTAGCTGGGGGGAAATCAGACACGTATTCCTCAGAGATTAGTCTCGTCCCGTCCCAATGTTTATGGTGGGATTAGGGTGGCCTTTCTAGTCTGAAGATGGGAATAATCCCTGGCTGACTAGATATAATGTATGAGACGTGGCCCTGGCCACTAAGTAATGAATGCGGCCATGGCAACCCTGCTGGACTGTGGATTTGGGGAGTCACCCCGTTGTGAGGTGGGAAGTAGGGCGATGGAAGGCTCTGCATTAGCTTACTGGGAAGATCTCTGCCATAACATGCAGGTCTTTTTGGAAGTCTACAGCAGTATAAAAAGGGGAACCCATTCCTGGGAAAAAAAAAGGGTAAAGAGTTATGCATGCAACATATGAACATAAAAACACAGGCATATAGATGAGACGTTGTGTTCCCCCAGTATCTGAGTTAGATCCCCCCCTATTTCCTTTAACAAATCTTGCGCTGCAGGGTCGGAAAAGACCGTTTGGCATTGAGAACCTAGGGGGAGATGAGAGGAAGAAGAGCACAGCAAATAACAGTAGAAAAGGTATGATATTCATAATAGCTTATCTGTCGGGGTGAGGTAGGAACATCACGGTGCTAAGTTGGGCAAGGCGCGGTTTAGAACGCCTATGTATAGGTGAGAGCCGTAGACCAACGGTCTTTGAAGTAGCCGGAGATCTTAAAGGAAAAGTCTATTTCTCTCGTCGGGGTGGGTTGTAGAGATGAGTATGGGTGGCCATGTTCTGTCCTACACACCCCATTATGGGAATGCTGCAGGATGGGGACTTGTCTGCGAGAAAATCTCTAACAGTCTGAAGAAAGAGGAAAACCAGGGCATGTCCAAAAGAGACCATGGTTCTGGGCCAAGGCGATGGAAAGAGCGGGTGAGTGTTTCAATCGGGATCTTTAGGGCCTATCCGGCCGTGCCCTTCTGTGGGCTGGTGATGCTGTGGGGCTCTGGCGGTCTTGATCCCTCTGGTCTCTCTGAGCCGGTGGTCTGGGTGACGTCGACCTACGTCTCCGAATGTTGAACTCATCCCTCACCGGTATGGCATCCATGGAGCTGGTTCTCTGAAGGTGAGGGGAACGATAGGATTTGTACCACTCTGGAAGCTCTACAAGCGGGATTTGTAGTGTGCTGCAAAAACTCCTGAGGTCCTCCGGGACCCTCAGGTTGGCCGTGCGACCATCTGAGGAGGCAGATAGGCAAAAGGGGAACCTCCAACGGTACTGAATTCCCTTCTGGCGTAGGACATCCAGGAGCGGACGGAGATCCCTTCTGTGTTGGAGTGTTATAGGGGACAGGTCCTGGAATATTTTGATCTCTGCCCCGTGGTAGTTCAAGTTGCGGCGGTCTCTGGCCCTTCTGAGTATGTCCTCTTTCAGCCTGAAACTCACCAAGTAGCAGATTACGTCTCTGGGGGGGTCAGTTTCTCTGCCCCTGGGTTTGAGCGCCCTGTGAAGTCGTTCCCATTCAATGGGGGCTTCATATGGACCTAGTAGATCAATGGGGGCTTCATATGGACCTAGTAGATCATTAAAGATTTGGACAGTCACTTGTGCTAGGTGGGCCTGATCTACGGATTCAGGAATGCCTCTTACCCTCAGGTTATGGCGTCGTCCGCGATTGTCCAAATCTTCCAAGTGTCTGCTTAGATCTCTGAGTTGGCCGTGGTGAGCATGAGACATCTGTTGCATGTGGTGAATGGCGGTGTCATGGCGTGCTGTCTCTTCCTCCAGATCGCCTATTCTTACATGCATAGACTGTATATCCCTCCGGAGGTCGGATATGGCTGCTGTGAGGGATCCTTTGATGTCCTCTGCCATTGCTCTGAGGTCTTGTACGTTCAGTGGACGTGCAGCAACAGGACTTTCTGGATGCTGCGTATCCCTCCTGCTGTGTGGGCTAGGGCTGGGGGAGCGATGCTCCGTGTAGGCCTGAGGTGAGGCCGCGGCCTCGCGTGAGCGGGCCCGGAATATCTCCGGGATATTTCTTTCGAGCGGCGGGTCCGTCCCTCTCGGGGATCGGGACCTGGATTACGGCGATTTCCCCTTCTGCTTCACCATGGTTTCGGGTGAGTATTGCTCCGCTGGGCTTACTGCAGGACCTCCGATGGACGGAGCGGTAGAATCAGGCAGCCATCTCCCGTCCGCGCCAAGCCACGCCCCCCTCTGTTTTCTTCCCATCTCAGATCATTGAGGAATCTCCTCTGACACCCCTATACTCTCCATTATTCTACCAATAAATCATCAATGAATAGACAATCATTCCTCCCCCCATTTCCCCTGCTGGAGTAAATTGGAGCGTCCTTTATTTGGCCTTCCTCTGGATCCTCTGTAGGTATAGGATTGTGTAGATGGGATTGGAGGATTTCTTCTCTTTTATTGGTGGAACTGGATGGACTTTATGAAGAGATGATAAATAGAGAATGTATTACATATATAATGCAGTCAGGTAAGATAATCCCTGACCTTCCAGTAGATGATGGTGGGCGTCCATCCATACATGGACAAGGACAATGGACATGTGGAGGACAATAAATGTCTTCTCTGGATATTTTGGATTATTTGGTCTAAGGCTAGACATACATTTTACATTTTCGGTTCTTCTTCCACAGATTGAAGGAAAGAAAATCGCTTGATTCCCCATCAGCACAGTCAGTGTTGATGGGAAGAATCCCTCTTGTGGAGTCATTGTGTTCTGAGAGTGGAAGGTTTCCCCGCCATCAGAATACAATGATCAGTGCTGGAGGCTATAGCCACCGGCAGTGATTGTACAAGAAAAGAACACGACGGGCTGGTTGTTCTGAAGTCATCCGATGGACCAACTTCAGTACAATCAGTCTGCCCTTGGATGGCTTGAATTTCAAACTGGCATGCAGACAATCCTGTATCCTATATGTGGGGTCCTGACCTCTCATACAATTATCATTATCATAAGAAGAGAAGACACAACAGTCACATCAGAAAATGGAAACCCAACAACCTTCTGAGATAAGAAAGAGGGGCGCCCCCTATCACAAGGTGTAGGAAGGGGCCCAGATAGCCAATCAGCTGCAAGTTTGAAGATGACTTGACAAGCTATTGCCAGACTTGCCGGACTTCACAAGTTTGTTGTACAATTGTAGGGAATCCACATTACAAGAGCCGTGCTATAGACTTGTGGGGACTTGTGGGGCTCTTGATGAAGACTAGGGAGGAGTTGGGTGTTCGAGTTGAACACCGGCTGTTTGGCAAAGCCAGAACTTTGTGGGCAGTTCGCACTATATTCGTGTGGCGCTCACGGCCCACAAGGCACTGTGCCATCGCAGTGCATTGCTGGCTGACGATTGGCCAAGCATGCACTGTGACCCGCATGCTTGGCCAATCACAGCGTCAGTAGCGAGGAGAGCCATAATAGGCCACAGGCAGGATGCCAGTGGCCAATTATAGCTCAGGGGGTTAAGTACACGCCCCACACTATATAAGGCCGCCTGCACGATGGCCTTGTGTAGTGTGCTGCAGCATTCATAGAGAGAAGGATAGGCAGGGACAGTGTCTTCTTTTCTTGTGATTGAACCTAGTGCAGTTACAGTCGGTGTATTGTGCCTCCTGCACAGTGTACACCTGAAGCTACTCCAATTGCTCGTGTTCTTCAGATCCTATACCACAGTGCCACCAGTGCCACCTGTCAGTGCCCACAATCAGTGCCTGGACAGTGCTGCTGCACATCAGTGCCACCTATCAGTGTCCATCAGTGCCCATCGGTGCCACTCATCTGTGCTCCCCATCAGTGCCATCTTATCAGTGCCCACCAGTGCCGCCTCATCAGAGCATATCAATGAAGCAGAAAAATTACCCGTTTGCAAATTTTATAAGAAACTGTTAACCACTTTCAGACCGGACCATTTTGCTGGTCAAAGACCAGACCACTTTTTGCGATTCGGCACCACGTCGCTATAACTGACAATTGCGCGGTCGTGCGACGTGGCTCCCAAACAAAATTGACGTCCTTTTTTCCCCACAAATAGAGCTTTCTTTTGGTGGTATTTGATCACCCCTGCGGTTTTTATTTTTTGCGCTATAAATAAAAATAGAGCCACAATTTTGAAAAAAAACGCATTATTTTTTACTTTTTGTTATAATAAATATCCCCCAAAAATACATAAAAAAATTTTTTTTCCCTCAGTTTAGGCCGATACGTATTCTTCTACATATTTTTGATAAAAAAAAATCACAATAAGTGATTATTGATTGGTTTGCGCAAAAGTTATAGCGTTTACAAAATAAGGGATAGTTTTATGGCATTTTTATTAATATTTTTTTTTTTTACTAGTAATGGCGGCGATCAGCGATTTTTATTGTGACTGCGACATTGTGGCGGACACATCGGACATTTTTGAAACATTTTTGGGACCATTGTCATTTATACAGCAATCAGTGCTATACAAATGCAGTGATTCCTGTGTAAATGACACTGGCAGTGAAGGGGTTAACCAGTGGGTGGCAGTGTAGGGGTAAAGTGTTCCTAGGGGTGGTTGCTAGGCAGAACGGGGAAATGCTGTTTACAACGGTATTTCTCCGTTCAGCAGCCCCGTGAGACGATCGCGGGTATACCTGTGGCGATCGAGTCCACGGGACCCACGACCGGGCTCACGGGGGTCCCGCCCGGCATGCAAGCGCGCTGGCGTGCTCATGATGGCAGGGCAGCAAATTTAAAGGGACGTACAGGTACGCCCATTTGCCTGCCTGTGCCATTCTGCTGACGTACATCGGCGTGCGCTGGTCAGGAACTGGTTAAGCATGATTTTTTTTCCAAATTTTCCCTTTTTTTTGTTTGTTTAGCAAAAAAATTAAAAAATAATAAATATCACCAAAAGAAATCTCTATTTGTGGGGAAAAATGATAAAATTGTCATTTGGGTACAGTGTTGTATGACCGCGTAATTGTCATTCAAAGTGCGTCAGCGATAAAAGATGAAAATCAGTCTGGGCAGGAGGGGGTTTAGTGCCCGGTAAGGAAGTGGTTACCCGCTCTAGACTGCGGATTATATAGACAGGAATATTATCCGCCATCTATGATTGGAAATCATTTCCTGTCCTCTGAGAACAAACACCGTGAAGGGGAAATATTGTGTTTTTATTTTATTATGATCAGGACTAAAAAATAAAACCTGTAATGTAAATCTATCATTTCTGTATATATTTCATATTCTCTATTCAGTCAGTGGGCGGGGCTTATTTGTTTTCTGCCCCTCCCACCTGCACTCTTTACATGTCTCTGTGCCCATCCCCCGATCTCTCCTCCCCTGGACAGGTGACCCCCCACCTCTGCTCTCCTCTGATTGGCTGAACCCATTCTTCACAGTACAGGTGATGTTCCAGGGCCCCGGGGACCCCACAATGGATGTAATGTTATTGGAATAATTCCTCTGGGATCCTCCAATCACAGATAGACTGATATTCGGCTTAGTCCCCTCCTCCACCCTGCAGGAGATCTCAGCGCTGCCATTCCGGGGACATGAGACATGGAGGAGCGGAACCGATACTGGAACTGAGAGAGACAATCATTTCCATTGATCAGGTCCAATATATACACAGCATGCCCCTCCCCCATCCTTACCTATAATCAGGTGTGCAGACATCTTCCTGGAGACTGGAGGAGATAGATTGTGTCTGTGTGCACCCCTCCCCCAACACTAAATCCCCCACTAACATCACACCCATTTTCTTCAGTCATGTGACCCCCATACACAGCGCTGTACAATCTCATCTGGACTTACCTTCTACATGGACGGTGTAATCATCTCTCTGTATAAGTTGTCTTGTAGAGTTATATATATACACACGGTATATCCCGTCATTCTCCGGAGTCACATTGGATATGATCAGACTTCCATTCTCTGATATTCTTGTATTGGGGAAATATCTGAGATCAGACGGATCACAATTCCTGTGTTGAGCTATTTTCTTCCAGTCTCCAGGAGATTTCTCATAGTACCAGATAATCCGGTCACATCTCTGTCTATCTGTATGGTTGAGGGTGAGATGGATTCTGATGGGGATGAGAAGGTCAGATCCCGGCCGGGTGAATATTTCCTGGACTTTTCCTGTACAGACAGAATACAGATCCCAGTCAGGTCACAGTGTACTCCCCTCCCCCTCATATAACATATATCCCTCTATGAGGATCCCAGAAATATTCAGATTCCATCTATCAGAGTCCTCCGGGTCTTCCTGGGATTCCTCTGTTTTCTTCCCATCTCAGATCATTGAGGAATCTCCTCTGACACCCCTATACTCTCCATTATTCTACCAATAAATCATCAATGAATAGACAATCATTCCTCCCCCCATTTCCCCTGCTGGAGTAAATTGGAGCGTCCTTTATTTGGCCTTCCTCTGGATCCTCTGTAGGTATAGGATTGTGTAGATGGGATTGGAGGATTTCTTCTCTTTTATTGGTGGAACTGGATGGACTTTATGAAGAGATGATAAATAGAGAATGTATTACATATATAATGCAGTCAGGTAAGATAATCCCTGACCTTCCAGTAGATGATGGTGGGCGTCCATCCATACATGGACAAGGACAATGGACATGTGGAGGACAATAAATGTCTTCTCTGGATATTTTGTATTATTTGGTCTAAGGCTAGACATACATTTTCAATTTTCGGTTCTTCTTCCACAGATTGAAGGAAAGAAAATCGCTTGATTCCCCATCAGCACAGTCAGTGTTGATGGGAAGAATCCCTCTTGTGGAGTCCTTGTGTTCTGAGAGTGGAAGGTTTCCCCGCCATCAGAATACAATGATCAGTGCTGGAGGTTATAGACACCGGCAGTGATTGTACAAAAAAAAGAACACGACGGGCTGGTTGTTCTGAAGTCCTCCGATGGACCAACTTCAGTACAATCAGTCTGCCCTTGGATGGCTTGAATTTCAAACTGTCATGCAGACAATCCTGTATCCTATATGTGGGGTCCTGACCTCTCATACAATTATCATTATCATAAGAAGAGAAGACACAACAGTCACATCAGAAAATGGAAACCCAACAACCTTCTGAGATAAGAAAGAGGGGCGCCCCCTATCACAAGGTGTAGGAAGGGGCCCAGATAGCCAATCAGCTGCAAGTTTGAAGATGACTTGACAAGCTATTGCCAGACTTGCCGGACTTCACAAGTTTGTTGTACAATTGTAGGGAATCCACATTACAAGAGCCGTGCTATAGACTTGTGGGGACTTGTGGGGCTCTTGCTATAGACTTGTGGGGACTTGTGGGGCTCTTGATGAAGACTAGGGATGAGTTGGGTGTTCGAGTTGAACACCGGCTGTTTGGCGAAGCCAGAACTTTGTGGGCTGTTGGCACTATATTCGTGTGGCGCTCGCGGCCCACAAGGCACTGCGCCATCACAGTGCATTGCTGGCTGATGATTGGCCAAGCATGCACTGTGATCCACATGCTTGGCCAATCACAGCGCCGGTACTGAGCAGAGCCATAATTGGCCACATGCAGGATGTCTGTGGTTAATTATAGCTCAGGGCATTAAGTACACACCCCACACTATATAAGGCCGCCTGCACGATGGCCTTGTGTAGTGTGCTGCAGCGTTCATAGAGAGAAGGATAGGCAGGGACAGCGTCTTCTTTTCTTGTGATTGAACCTAGTGCAGTTACAGTCGGTGTATTGTGCCTCCTGCACAGTGTACACCTCAAGCTACCACAATTGCTCGTGTTCTTCAGATCCTATACCACAATGCCCACAGTGCCACCTGTCAGTGCCCACAGTGCCGCCTGGACAGTGCTGCTGCACATCAGTGCCACCTATCAGTGTCCATCAGGGCCCATCGGTGCCACTCATCTATGCCCCCATTATGCCCATCAGTGCCATCTTATCAGTGCCCAGCAGTGCCGCCTCATCAGCGCATATCAATGAAGCAGAAAAATTACCTGTTTGCAAAATTTTATAAGAAACTATTAACCACTTCAGCCCCGGACCATTTTGCTTGTCAAAGACCAGACCACTTTTTGCGATTCGGCACTGCGTCGTTTTAACTGACAATTGCGCAGTCGTGCGACGTGGCTCCCAAACAAAATTGATGTTCTTTTTTCCCCACAAATAGAGCTTTCTTTTGGTGGTATTTGATCACCTCTGCGGTTTTCATTTTTTGCGCTATAAACAAAAATAGAGCAACAATTTTGAAAAAAAAGCATTATTTTTTACTTTTTGTTATAATAAATATCCCCCAAAAATATATAAAAAAACATTTTTCCACTCAGTTTATTCCGATACGTATTCTTCTACATATTTTTGGTAAAAAAAAAATCGCAATAAGCGATTATTGATTGGTTTGCGCAAAATTTATAGCGTTTACAAAATAGGGGATAGTTTTATGGCATTTTTATTATTTTTTTTTTTTACTAGTAATGGCGGCGATCAGCGATTTTTATTGTGACTGCGACATTATGGTGGACACATCGGACATTTTTGACACATTTTTGGGACCATTGTCATTTATACAGCAATCAGTGCTATATAAATGCAGTGATTCCTGTGTAAATGACACTGGCAGTGAAGGGGTTAACCAGTGGGTGGCAGTGTAGGGGTTAAGTGTTCCTAGGGGCGTGTTACTAACTGTGTCTGTGGGGGGCTGGGCTTTAATTTAGTGAACACTGATCTCTGCTCCAATCACATGGAGCAGAGATCAACGTCACTGGTTGCTAGGCAGAACGGGGAGATGCTGTTTACAACGGCATCTCTCCGTTCAGCCGCCCCGTGAGATGATCACGGGTATGCCCGTGGCGATTGAGTCCACGGGACCCGCGACCGGACTCACGGGGGTCCCGACCGGCACGCAAGCGCGCTGCCGGCGGCGTGCTCACGATGGCAGGGCAGCAATTTTAAAGGGACGTACAGATAAGCCCATTTGCCTGCCCATGCCATTGTGCCGATGTACATCGGTGTGCGCTGGTCAGTAACCGGTTAAGCATGATTTTTTTTCCAAATTTTTAATTTTTTTTGTTTGTTTAGGAAAAAATTCAAAAATAATAAATATCACCAAAAGAAATCTCTATTTGTGGGGAAAAATGATAAAAATGTAATTTGGGTACAGTGTTGTATGACCGTGTAATTGTCATTCAAAGTGTGTCAGCATTGAAACATGAAATCGGTCTGGGCAGGAGGGGGTTTAGTGCCCGGTGGGCAAGTGGTTACCCGCTCTAGACTGCGTATTATATAGACAGGAATATTATCCGCCATCTATGATTGGAAATCATTTCCTGTCCTCTGAGAACAAACACCGTGAAGGGGAAATATTGTGTTTTTATTTTATTATGATCAGGACTAAAAAATAAAACCTGTAATGTAAATCTATCATTTCTGTATATATTTCATATTCTCTATTCAGTCAGTGGGCGGAGCTTATTTGTTTTCTGCCCCTCCCACCTGCTCTGTTTACATGTCTCTGTGCCCATCCCCCGATCTCTCCCCCCCTGGACAGGTGACCCCCCATCTCTGCTCTCCTCTGATTGGCTGACCCCATTCTTCACAGTACAGGTGATGTTCCAGGGCCCCGGGGACCCCACAATGGCTGTAATGTTATTGGAATAATTCCGCTGGGATCCTCCAATCACAGATAGACTGATATTCGGCTTAGTCCCCTCCTCCACCCTGCAGGAGATCTCAGCGCTGCCATTCCGGGGACATGAGACATGGAGGAGCGGAACCGATACTGGAACTGAGAGAGACAATCATTTCCATTGATCAGGTCCAATATATACACAGCATGCCCCTCCCCCATCCTTACCTATAATCAGGTGTGCAGACATCTTCCTGGAGACTGGAGGAGATAGATTGTGTCTGTGTGCACCCCTCCCCCAACACTAAATCCCCCCACTAACATGACACCCATTGTCTTCAGTCATGTGACCCCCATACACAGCGCTCTACAATCTCATCTGGACTTACCTTCTACATGGACGGTGTAATCATCTCTCTGTATATGGTGTCCTGTAGAGTTCTCTATATACACATGGTATATCCCGTCATTCTCCGGAGTCACATTGGATATGATCAGACTTCCATTCTCTGATATCCTTGTATTGGGGAAATATCTGACATCAGACGGATTACAATTCCTGTGTTCAGCTATTCCCTCCCAGTCTCCATGAGATTTCTCATAGTACCAGTAAATCCGGTCACATCTTCCTGTATCTGTATGGTTGAGGGTGAGATGGATTCTGATGGGGATGAGAAGGTCAGATCCCGGCCGGGTGAATATTTCCTGGACTTTTCCTGCACAGACAGAATACAGATCCCAGTCAGGTCACAGTGTACTCCCCTCCCCCTCATATAACATATATCCCTCTATGAGGATCCCAGAAATATTCAGATTCCATCTATCAGAGTCCTCCGGGTCTTCCTGGGATTCCTCTGTTTTCTTCCCATCTCAGATCATTGAGGAATCTCCTCTGACACCCCTATACTCTCCATTATTCTACCAATAAATCATCAATGAATAGACAATCATTCCTCCCCCCCATTTCCCCTGCTGGAGTAAATTGGAGCGTCCTTTATTTGGCCTTCCTCTGGATCCTCTGTAGGTATAGGATTGTGTAGATGGGATTGGAGGATTTCTCTCTCTTTTATCATCGCTCCCAACTGTCCCGGATTTTGAGGGACTGTCCCTGATTTGGAGCAATGTCCCTCTGTCCCTCTTTCCTCTTCATTTTGGTCTGATCTATAGAGTTGTATATAAAATGTACTTTCCTGGTGCATCATGACATCATACATATGGGTTGTGACTCCGCCCCCACAACCTGATAGGTCTGGTTAACTATAAATCAAAGATAGACCCGGCTCACAGCATTCTCCTTTTTATTCTCACCTGATCAGGACTGGAATCGCGAGGTATCCCTTACCAAATGTCACTCCAGCCGGGTTCAGCCTCTCCTGGGTGGAAGTCCTTCCTCTACAGCAGGGATCCTCAAACTACGGCCCTCCAGCTGTTGCGGAACTATACATCCCATGAGGCATTGTAAAACTCTGACATTCACAGATGTGACTAGGCATGATCGGAATTGTAGTTCTGGAACAACTGGAGGGCCGTAGTTTGAAGACCCCTGCTCTACAGTCTCTAAACGAGCCTATATGTTTGGAGCCCCATTCTGGTGGTGCAGTCTTCTCAAAGAAACCTTTAAACAAGCTTTGACACAAGTCACAGAGTTTCTTTTTGCTTTCCATGTGCTTTTTACCTCCTTTCTCTGTGTTAGGGGCATTTGCCATTCCCAAGATGGCCGTAGCAGTGAAAGTACACTGTGATCACGAGAGGCGGGAAGTAATGAGGCCTCTGTGTTTCCTGGCTAGAGCTTGTCCAGGATGGTGATCTGAGCATGCTCAGCACTGATATCATCACTAATGGCAAATGTGAGTTCTAAATGGTTTTATGGCATTTTGGGCAACAAATGGTGGAGCTCTCTTCTCATGCATGCTGGATGCTTATGTGGTCATTGTTTACAGGTATGTTTTCCCTCTTTATGGCTTTCACCTGTGTTTTTTCTATCTCCTTCTCAGTGTTGCTCTAGGATCATTGTGCTCTTTATGGCATTCACCTGGGCTCTTCCTATCCCCTTTTCACTGCAAAGTCACATGACAAGCCGTACCCCATGATTTCCAATGAGTACCGTTCATATCTGTGTCCATAGACCTCAAGAATACACAGGCATTGCTTCAAGACGCATCAAATTTGCGGCAAAATCATGTGACTTTCAGGTGGCAATAGTGGAGACTAAGGCTGCGTACACACGGGCGGACTGTTCGCCCAACTTAGTTCGTCAAACAATCCGACAAACAGTCCGCTCAAAATTTGCATGAACGGACTTGACCACACACGATGAACGAACAGTCCGCTGAAAGCGTGCGCGATGACGTGTACAGCACGTATGACGGGACGAGAAATTCGACGTCCTATACACTGCAATGCAACCTTCGCCGTGTAAATCCTTTCTGAGCATGCGCGAAACTTAGTTTGTCGAACAAGCCTACACACGAGCGGACTGTCCGCTGAAACCAAGTTTGGACGGACTGTCTTACGGAAATTCCGAAAAACTTTGTTCGTCAGACTGTCCGCTGAAACAGTCCGCTGAAGCCCACACACGAGCGGACTGTCCGCCCAAACACTGTTCAGCGGACTAAGTTGGGCGAACAGTCCGCCCGTGTGTACGCGGCCTTAGTGTGATGCTGTTTTTCATTTCAGTCGGCTGCTTTGCTCTGTTTCTATGGGAAACGCTGTCCAGTCAGACCACCCATTGCTTGTAAGGTATAGGGATTAGGTAAGGGAGCTGACATGTTCCCTTGGCGTGTCTTCCGGGTATCGTGGCTCCGGCGCTGTGAGTGGCCAGACCCGTGATGTTGTCACTCCCGCACATGCACGCGGGAGATTTCTTTCTGGCAGGGTCCGGCGTCTGCCGGGCTTTCAGCCGAAAATCCCCCGTGTACATGCGCCGCTGCAGTCAGAGGCTCATTGCCAGGGGAATATCTCCTAAACCATACAAGTTTAGGAGATATTTTTTTACCTACAGATAAGCCTTATTATAGGCTTTCCTGTAGGTAAAAGTAAAAAAAAAACTCCTTACAACCGCTTTAAAGGGGCCACAAGGTTTGAAGATTGCCCAAGAGAAACTTTTTTGCAAGGGCAGTTAATCACTTGCCATCCGGCTCACGCCAAAATACATTGGCAAAATGGCACGGCTGGTTATATTAACATACCTGTACGTTCCTCTTTAAGATGTGGCATTGTGGGCGCATGCTGCGAGCTCCGTGAGTGTGACCGCGGGTGCTGCGGACTCGATGCCCGTGGGGGGTCGCACGATCGTCTCACAGAGGGGAAGAACGGGGGAAATGCTGATGTAAACAAGCGTCTCCCCATTCTGCCTAGTGACAGGACACTGATCACAGATCCCTATAATCAGGAGCGGTGATCAGTGTCATGTCACACATAGCCCCTCCCCCCCACAAATATAACACATCCCTCAGACACACTTAACCCCTTCACTGCCCCCTACTGGTTAACCCCTTCCCTGCCAGTGTAATTTTTACAGTAATCAATGCATTTTTAGAGCACTGATCGCTGCATAAATGACAATGGTCCCAAAATGATGTAAAAAATGTCCGATGTGTCTGCCATAATGTCGCAGTCATGATAAAAATCGCTGATCACCGCCATTACTTGTAAAAAAAAATAATAAAAATGCCATAAAACTATCCCCTGATTTGTAGACGTTATAACTTTTGTGCAAACCAAATATGTAGAAGAATACATATCGACCTAACCTGAGAAAAAAAATTATATATTTTTGGGGATATTATAGCAAAGTAAAAAATGTGTTTTTTCCAAAATTATCCCTCTATTTTTGTTTATAGCGTAAAAAATTCAAACCACAGAGGTGATCAAATGCCACCAAAAGAAAGCTCTATTTGTGGTAAAAATGGATGTCAATTTTGTTTGGGAGCCACGTTGCACGACCGCGCAATTGTCAGTTAAAGTGACGCAGCGCCAAATCGCAAAAAGTGCTCTGGTCTTTGGCCAGCCAAATGGTCCGGGGCTGAAGTGGTTAAGGTCGTGGGATGTTAATCTTATGAGGAATAGTCATAAATGTTCTTGAACTGAGTCGTGTTCAAAGCACTTTTGTCATTCACTCCTTTTAGAAAGAGGAACAAGATTTGTACAGTGAGGCCCGAAATGGAAAAGAGAGAAAAGAAAAAGTAGTGCAGGGTCGGGCATGACCATGTGTTTAGGGGAGACAATGCATGGGTTAATATGAAGAGATAAGAGGGGAGGGGACAGTGAGTAAAGTCCAAGGGGGAGTGGTAATATATAAGCAGGAGGCGGGGCTAGGCTGTGGAACAGAAAGTTGTGGAGAAAGAAAGGAGTAGGCAGTTTTTTGCACTGCTCCTCCAACATGGCTGAGATGTCACTCGGATAAAGGTCTTTATGGATGACCAGGTGAGCGGATGGAGGCTGGGAGGTGAGGGGTGCTGTGCATGCAGAGTTTGCGGCCTCTGGCACTCTGTTTTCACCAGGGCCCTCATCCGGGGCCATGCACCAGACGAGGAGCCCTCTGGGGGGAACAATCCTTTCCCCCAGCAAAGAATAGCCAGCCGTCTGCATGAGCAGGGTCTGGGCGGACTCCACGCCGCCAGCCCAGCTCGGTGGGTGGGGCCACGGGCCGTTATGGTGCCGCTTCCCCGCCCGTGATTTGCAGGACTACTACCTCCTCTGCCTGCATCGCTGTGCGGGGAGGAAGGCTCAGCGAGGGAGACTTATTAGTATGGCCGTCAGGCTGCTTGTATATAAAAAAAAAGTTTTAAGGGGGCAGGGCTCCGCGGGTGGGCGTGGCCTATACGGGCGGCGCAAGATGGCACAAGATGGCGGTGGAAGGACGAGGTTGACCTTCCAGGTCACAGTATGTGAGGGCATTTGTGGAACTGTGGCAGGAGGCGGAGTTTTGGGGGTGAGACAGGCACTACAACGGAGGGACTCCATGGCCCCCAGGACCTCTTTGCCTGGGGGGCTGATGACACCACTGGTCCTGGTCTAGGACCACAGGTCGGAAGGCGAGCTGACAGTATGCGAGGAGGAGGAGCCACAGGAATGCGAGCCAGCGATGGAGGCAAGCAAGGCGGCTGTTGGGGTTCCAGTCAGCCCAGTAAGTCAAATAATGTCTAAAGGTTTTTCGTTTAAGTTACATTGCAGGATTTGTTGGGGGGTTGGAAAGGGGGGTGCAATGTCGGTGGCAGTTGCTCCTCCGGGAACAGAGGTGGTGGATGCTGGCCCACAAGTGGTGGGCGGTGCGCCTGCCAGTTTGGGGACAGTGGTGCAGCTGTGGGGTCGTCAGGTAATGGTAGGATGGAGATGGTAAGAATTGCAGATGCAAAAAAAAAAAAAAAAAAGTGAGATGTATGGGTGCCCTGGGAACACAATTAAATAGGAGTCCGGGATACGATTTGAAAAGGTAAGTGGGTGGAGATCTTCTCATTATGGCCCCCTTTAAAAAAAAAAAGGGGGTGGGGGGAAATTTACATTTTAAGTGTATAGGGTCATGCAGGAAGATTAAGGGAAAAAGGATGAAGGTAAGAGGAGGTACCGATTGATTTTGCGGAAGGCGGTCGCCATTATGCGATTGTCATGGGGGGGAAAGAACCCGAACATGGTTCGGCCTTGTTCTGTTATATGCAGGCCATTAGTAGGTGCACATGTTAAAAAGAGGGATCTGATTGGCTACAGGATGATGAGCAGTTTAGACCGCGCAGGTCGGTATGGCCGTCTCTTAATGGGGATCAAAGGATAGCGGCCTCTGGATGCGGTTTCTGTAGTAGTAGAGGCCCACAAAGCAGTTCCTTCAGTGGGGATATACCCCCCTCTGGACGGTCGGCCGAAAAAGGAAGGGGGGTGGGTTGTCAGTGCAATGTGAGCTCCTGTCAGTTCGGTGGTTTTTGACGTTAAACACAAGTGTTAAAAGGGTGGGGGGACCCATCCATTGTATTGTGGCTTCATGTGAGGACAATGTACAGGTGAGCCTAGTCACACAAGGGATGACTTTTGGAAGGGGGTGAAAAGGTTGCAGCCTTTCATAAGTAGATACGGAAATGGTGAGGCTGCTTGCCTCCGGGGTTTTTTAATGGGGTCTACAGCGGGGGTGGTGCCTGAGAAGGAACCAACAAGTTTTGCCTCGTTTCCCCACTTATCTGTCAAAAAAAAAAAAAAAATAGAAAAAATAAATAAACCTTAAAAAAAAAAGTTCTGTCATAATCCGATGCGGTGCACTGTGTCCGATACTTCACATACACGGCTATAAGGTGGGTTAGGTGGGACAGAAAAGGGGCGCCTATGGCAAATTAGGAATCCGTGTACCACTTGCTTCCAGTTTATTCGGAGAGCTTTAGCTGCTGGATAGATGCTGGCAAGGGGAGTTTTTTCCTTGGAACCATGCCGGCCCAGGGGTTGCTGAATTTAGTGGGCTATGGTTAGATGTTTAGTTTCTTACCGGAGTGGGGGGGGTAGAGACGTGTTGGTCCCTGATTCAATCATACATGGCTTGGACGTTTGTGTGTTGGGCTGCCTTCCTCCGATGTGTGTGCGATTATACTTTATACATTGCAGCACATTGCAGGTAGGTTCATTAGTGCCATTGGCTGCAAAACACAAAGGGGCCGACGAGGGATATTGTACTATTTTGTTCTGGCATTGTGATTGTTTCAGGGGTTACGGAGGGTCATCTGCCAGTGACCAAGTTGGAGGTACTATAGAAGGGGGTGTGTGAGGCCCAGGGACGCGTGAGGTACAATTGAGGACTTTGCATTCGTTGCTGGGTAAGTTCAATTTCGCCTGCCGGTTTTATTCCGATGAGTGGGTTTTGGCCGATGGCTGCCGTCTGCTACATTGGGGGTTTCAGGCCCTGGCTAATTTAAACAGTGGAATGCGGAACATAGGGAGGGTTAGAAGGTTTGGTACGAGTTCTTGGCCGCATATAACGGATGATAGGTGGATCCCAGGTCGATGGGAAAAGAGGTCACGAACATGGCGGGGTAAACAGGTTTGTGGGAAATTTCTCTTTCAAGGGCAATAGAGTGAGAAAATTTGGCCCCAATTGTGTTGGGTGGAAGTGGGGTGTTCATTTGTAAATGTGTGCTATTGGAATTTTTCCAGTGGTTCCGGCTATGGAGCTGGGGTAAGGGTCATGCAGAAACCTGACATGGAGTTGAATTGTGATTAGGTGGGTGTGGTTTACGTGGTCAACCACATGTCTGCGTTGTCACAACTGGTCATACGGCGGCTACGCCATTTCGTGTTGCGTTAGGTGCAGTTGAACATTTTCGATATGCTATTCATCTTGCAGGCTTCGGAAACATGGGGGGCTTACTCCTTGCATCTATTTTCAGTGGGATATGTTCAGAGAGTTAGCCGGACACAGAGGGGGAGGGGGAGGAGTTCCCTACTCGGCTGGATATGGGAGATGGCATTGGAGTCACCACGGGAGGTAACAGGGCGGTCAGCCAGTGAGTCCACATGGGCGGCTTATGTGAAGGTATGAAAAGAAGGGTGGATTGTTCGGTGCAGGAGTCTGAGGTCAAACATGGCTGTGTGGGGGGTAAGGCTGTTGGTGGTACTGTGGTTCCAGGAACTTGGTAAACGTATCTGGTATCTGCCATCGAGCAGAAACTGGTGGGTTTCTTGACTTTTGTTTAACCTGCTGTGCAGGGTGGATGTCAGAGAATCACCAGACTTCAACGTCGGCACTTCCCCGTGCGCCTGCGGAGAAGAGCTGCACAACGACGCATGCATATGCGTCGTACGATACAATGTCGTACACGCATGTGCAAACCTATGCACACAGCTATGGGCCTTACCTGATTGGCCTGACAGTCCTATAAAAGGCATCAATGTGCTCTGTGTATTTTCTGGTTTGTCTCCTCAGCTCACCTGTGTTTCCTGGTTCCTGTTTCCTGTTCCTGTTGACCACTTCCTGTTGTGACCCGGCTTGTTTGAAGGCTACTCTGATTCTCTCCTGATCTGACCCCTGGCTTGTTTAAACGGACTTTCTGCACTTAGCCTTGCTGGCTTACGGACTGATACCTGTGCTTGACCCTCGGCCTGCCTCTGGAATATCCTTTATCTCACGGACTGTACCTGTGTTTGACCATCGGCCTGTCTCCGGAATATCCTCTGTCTCACGGACTGTACCTGTGTTTGACCCTCGGCCTTCACTCCAGGTGTTGGAACCCCTGGCAGGCATTTACTTCTACCAGTTCCAAGATCTTCTGCACGGGCATCTCTTCCTTCAGAAGACCTGCTGCATACAAGTCACCTGCTGGCAACCCGTGCCTCTTCGTGCCCTGTACCCACTGTTCCAACCTCAGGGGTACTGTGCACCCAGCTGCAAGGGAAGCCGCTCTCAGCACTTCGGCTTTGGTGAGTACCTGACAGTACAAACCAGCCAATGTCAGAAGCCGACAGAGCTGGCTCACCTCTTGAGGTTCTCTGCCAGCAGGTTGCAGCCCTCACTCAGGCAGTGCAGCGACTCCAGGATGGCTACTTTCAGATTGAAGGCCGGCTACAGCACCTGGCGATCTCTCCCAATCCATCGGATCCTTCGCCTTCTACAGCCAGCAGCTCTTCCGCTTCGCAGATTCAAGGCAGTGCTACACCTGCAGTAGTCATGAACTTTCCGGAACCCAGGGTCCCTACTCCTGAGCGTTTTTCAGGCAACCGCAAGAAGTTTAGGGCGTTCAAAAACGCATGCCTCCTGTACCTGGCCCTGCAGCCCCGGACTTTCCACTCTGAATCAGTGAAGGTGGGTTTCATCATCTCCCTGCTTTCCGATGAACCACAGTCCTGGGCCCATAACCTCCTGGAGCAGAAGAGCTCCCTTCTCGATTCCGTAGAGTCCTTTTTTGTAGCCATGTCACAATTGTATGATGACCCTCAACGCACTGCTACAGCCGAAGCCATCCTGCACTCCCTAACCCAGGGAAAAAGACCGGTAGAGGACTATATCGTAGAGTTTCGCAAATGCTCTGGGGACACTGACTGGAACGAGGCTGCCCTTAAATATCAATTTCGCCTAGGCCTCTCTGAGACCCTAAAGGACGAACTGGCCCGGGTAGATACCCCTGCATCTTTAGAAGACTTAGTCCAGTTGGCTACCAAGCTTGACCGACGTTTACGGGAGCGTCGCTCTGAGCGCCTTCAATCATCTAAACCCATGTGGATGCTACCCCGGGTACCCCCCTTGCCTATACCTGCTCCAGTCCCTTCCTCCTCTGCTGACAGTGAACCCATGCAGCTGGGCCTAGTCCGGGCTCCACTCACCCCTGATGAGAGACTCCGTCGGCGTCAAGCCAATCTTTGTCTGTACTGTGGTGAATCGGGCCATTTCCTGCGCAGCTGTCCTGTAAGGCCCAGTAAGTGCCGACCTCATGCTGCGAAGAATCCTCAAATTTCAGGTTTCACCCAATCTCATCTTGTCCTCCCGATTTCATTACAGGTGGCGGAAGAGGAGGTTCGGCTGGGAGCCATCATTGACTCAGGAGCCTGCAGTTGTTTCATGGACTTAACTTTAGCTCGGAAACTGCACATTCCTCTCTGCACTAAGAAACAACATCTACAAATCCACCTGGCTGACGGCTCCCTACCCTGCTCTGGTCCCGTGACCCAAGAAACGGTACCAATCTTAACATCCACTGATTCCGGCCATCGCAAATTTCTTCGCTTCGACATTATCCATTCTCCGATGTTTCCGATCATCCTCGGGTTTCCTTGGTTACAAGCCCACGACCCACTGATTAAATGGAATAAGAAGGAAGTACGCTTTTCTTCTCCCTACTGTTCACAGCACTGTCTCCTGCCAACCTCCCACAAGTCTACCTCTTGCTTGACAATACAGACTAGTCCTGACAATCTCCTGCATGTCCCCTCAGCTTATCATGACTTTTTGGACATTTTTGACAAAAAGAAAGCTGATACTCTGCCGCCCCATCGGCCCTATGACTGCCCGATTGATCTGCTACCCGGTTCCGAAATACCATTCGGGCGGATCTTCCCATTATCGGAAACCGAATTGGAAGCTCTGCGTTCTTACATTGATGAAAACCTAGAAAAAGGATTTATCCGACCATCCTCTTCTCCAGCTGGCGCAGGCATCTTTTTCGTTGAGAAAAAGGATGGTTCACTCAGGCCTTGTGTGGACTACAGGGAACTTAATAAAATTACTATTAAGAATCGGTATCCACTTCCCCTCATCCCTGAACTCTTCCAACGCCTAAGAACTGCTAAGGTATTCACTAAACTAGACCTGCGGGGAGCATATAATTTAGTCCGAATCCGCGATGGAGATGAGTGGAAAACGGCTTTCAGGTCTAGATTCGGACACTTTGAATACCTAGTGATGCCCTTCGGGCTCTGCAATGCCCCGGCCACATTCCAACACCTCGTCAACGATATTTTCCGTGAGTATCTAGACAACTTTGTAATTGTGTATCTTGACGATATTTTGATTTTCTCCAACACACTAGAAACACACCGAACACACGTCAGGAAGATCCTCCTCATCCTCAGAGAGCATGGGCTCTACCTAAAAGGAGAGAAATGTGAGTTTGAAAAAGACACTATCCAATTCCTCGGGTTCATCATCACCACAGGGGGAATATCAATGGACCCACAAAAGGTCAAAGCTATCCAAGAATGGCCAGCACCCACAGACAAGAGATCTGTTCAGCGATTTGTTGGCTTCACCAACTTTTATCGCAGGTTTATTCAGGGATTCTCCACGATCATTTCCCCTATTACTCAACTAACCCGTCAGCAAGTTAAATTCCAGTGGTCTCAGCAAGCTCAGGAAGCTTTTGATGAACTAAAGAGACTTTTCACATCAGCACCTATCCTCCGGCATCCCGACCCAAGTCTTTCTTATGTATTGGAGGTAGACGCCTCCGAATCCACAGCAGGGGCGATTCTTTCCCAAAGGAGTGGCCCGAAGGCTCTCCTTCACCCAGTTGCCTTCGCCTCCCGGAAACTCAGTCCTCCAGAGAGGAATTACGATGTCGGGGACCGAGAACTTCTCGCTATAAAATTCGCCCTGGAAGAGTGGAGGTATCTATTGGAGGGTGCGTCTCAACCCATCATGATCTTCACAGACCACAGGAACCTGGAGTACCTTAGAGCTGCCAAACGCCTCAGACCTCGACAAGCACGCTGGGTCCTCTTTTTCTCCAGGTTTAATTTCCACATCACCTACCACCCCGGTTCCAAAAATGGAAAAGCGGACGCACTCTCTCCCGAATGTTTCCAGAAGCAGAAGAGCCACCTGAACCTGCAACTATTCTGTCTCCACACAACTTCCTCCAAATCATTCAGCCAGACCTAGAATCAGCCATTAAACAAGCCACCGGTCAAATTTCCGAAACTACAGCATCCTCCCTAGAAAAGAAAGAGGGTTTACTTTGGGCACACAACAAGATATTCATTCCTCCCTCTGTAAGGCTCCGGATTTTGCAGACCTTTCACGATCATAAGATGGCAGGACATTTTGGGGTCCAGAAGACTGCTGATCTGATCTATCGTTCTTTCTGGTGGCCAGGTTGGAGGAAGGATTGCAGGAACTATGTCCAGTCTTGTATTACCTGCCAACGAAATAAGGGTGCTAACACCAAAGCATGGGGACTTTTGAGATCCTTACCTGTTCCCGAACGTCCCTGGAGAGAGATCTCTATGGATTTTATTGTGGATCTGCCACCTTCAGACAAGTTTACCACGATCCTAGTAGTAGTAGATCGCCTCTCGAAGATGGCGCACTTCCTACCCATGTGTGGCACTCCCTCTGCTGCGGCTACAGCAAATATTTTCATCAAGGAAGTTGTGAGGCTACATGGTGTCCCCTCCAATATCGTGTCTGATAGAGGAATTCAATTCACCTCCAAATTTTGGAAGAATCTCTGCAAGGCACTGGAGATCAAGACCTCTCTATCTTCCGCATACCATCCGCAAAGCAATGGGCAAACAGAAAGGACGAATCAAACGTTAGAGCAATACCTCCGCTGCTTTTGCTCCTGCTCCCAAGACGATTGGTCTTCTCTCCTGCCCTGCGCGGAATTTGCTTATAATAACTCTGTACATTCCGCTACCAACCAAACTCCATTTTGGGCGAACTATGGCTACCACCCTTCTTTCTTGCCAGATTCCGTCCCTGAAGTCTCCGCTCCTGCAGTCCAAGAACGGGTAAAGTCAATTCAGGACAATTTCCTTCAGATTCAGGAGGCCATGAAGAAGGCTCAAAGAGACTATGAGGTGTACTATAATAGAGGAAGAAGGAGTTGCCCAAGTTTCAAGATCGGGGATAATGTTTGGTTATCTTCTGCCAACCTGAGATTGCCATACCCGTCTCGGAAGCTCGGTCCCAAGTTCATTGGCCCCTTTGAAATCAAAAGGGTAGTAAACCCAGTAGCTTTTGAACTGGCGCTACCTAGTTCATACAAAATTCACCCGGTGTTCCATGCATCCCTATTAAAACCAGTGATTCCAAGCTCCTTCACCGGAAGACAAGTGGCACCACCTCCACCCGTCAAAGTCGAAGGTGAGGAAGAATTCGAGGTGGAAGCCATAATGGACTGTCGAAGAAGGGGAAGACAGACCCAATACCTCGTAAAATGGAAAGGGTATCCCCCTGAAGACAGTTCTTGGGAACCCTCCAGTAACATCCACGCTCCTCGCCTGATACGGGATTTTTACCGGAGACACCCCAAGCAACCAACCAGATTGGGCATCCGGAGGCTGCCCCTTGGGGGGGGGCACTGTCAGAGAATCACCAGACTTCAACGTCGGCACTTCCCCGTGCGCCTGCGGGGAAGAGCTGCACAACGACGCATGCATATGCGTCGTACGATACAATGTCGTACACGCATGTGCAAACCTATGCACACAGCTATGGGCCTTACCTGATTGGCCTGACATTCCTATAAAAGGCATCAATGTGCTCTGTGTATTTGCTGGTTTGTCTCCTCAGCTCACCTGTGTTTCCTGGTTCCTGTTTCCTGTTCCTGTTGACCACTTCCTGTTGTGACCCGGCTTGTTTGAAGACTACTCTGATTCTCTCCTGATCTGACCCCTGGCTTGTTTAAACGGACTTTCTGCACTTAGCCTTGCTGGCTTACGGACTGATACCTGTGCTTGACCCTCGGCCTGCCTCTGGAATATCCTTTATCTCACGGACTGTACCTGTGTTTGACCATCGGGCTGTCTCCGGAATATCCTCTGTCTCACGGACTGTACCTGTGTTTGACCCTCGGCCTTCACTCCAGGTGTTGGAACCCCTGGCAGGCATTTACTTCTACCAGTTCCAAGATCTTCTGCACGGGCATCTCTTCCTTCAGAAGACCTGCTGCATACAAGTCACCTGCTGGCAACCCGTGCCTCTTCGTGCCCTGTACCCACTGTTCCAACCTCAGGGGTACTGTGCACCCAGCTGCAAGGGAAGCCGCTCTCAGCACTTCGGCTTTGGTGAGTACCTGACAGTGGATTGAAAAAAGGAGTTTGGGTTGGACAATAAAAAAAAATGAATAAAAAAATGATCTAAGGGTTAGAGGGGTGAAGGCGCTGCTGTTTGTGTTACCAGGATTCAGGGTAATAAAAATAAAATAAATAAATAATATTAAAAAAAAAAGGGATAAAAGGGTTAGGGAGTTTCTAGGGTTTGGAACAGATGGCATGGGGGGCAGTTCATGTGGCACAAGGCTGGGAAGTATTGGTCGAGGTTCCAGTTTGGATGGGTGTTCTGAAAATGCCACTGGGACGCAAGGTTGGATGGTGCAGAATACACTTCACACTCCCGCATCGGGGCGGCTGTAGAAGCTGCCAGATGTGGGTTGAATGAGGCGGTGGTAAGGAGGAATGGTAGGTGGGAAGCAAAGCGATTACGCACTTACCTATGCCTTCATGTGGTGGTGGAATAAATAATAATAAAAAAAAAAAACATGAGTGGGGGAGTAGTCTGTACTTACAAGCTGTGTTGTTTGTGGTATGGGGTACATTGGTTTATTTTAAAGTTGGTGCTGCCTTTGTTTGGCGTTTTTTTCGTCCAGATGGAGGACTTGTCTGGATTTTCTTTGTTATCTGTATGTTTGTTGGGGGGCCAGGAGAGCAGATGCGAGATCGGTTGGCAGACAGTTGGGTAGTTAGAGGAGGGAGGCATGTGTTCACTGGCTAGGTGTATGGGGGTTGAAGTGCAGCAAGGTGATATGGGAAGTGGAACATTCGGCATGGCGGGATAAACCACCGGCCTTTGAGTTATGCATGCAAGGGGTAATGCTTTTGGGTTTGAATGATCAGGGAGCTGATCTCGGGCGTTAAGTCAGATATTTTATGACTTCGTACGGTTGTCTAACACTCAGGTGGTGGGGAGGTTGTGGCTCAGAATGGGGGGGCTTGGGGATCAGGCAAGTAGAGGTGGAAACTAATGTGGGCCTGTAATTGGGGGTGTTAGAATACACCTCTAGGTAGTGGGGATTGTTTTCTGGGCTCTGAGGCTGCAAGATGGGATCCAGCGGGCCCTGGGGGTGTGGGGGAGCCCTTAAGGGTAAGGTGTCATTCTTGCGGGCTGTGGCGGTGTTTTGTTGGTCTTTGACGGTGGCAGTAAACATATGTGATGGAAAGGGGTGGGGGGCTCATCGGTAGTATGTGCCCCTCCGGTGTATTCCAGCGAAACGTTAGGTGGAATACTATAATGGTTGCACTGCGGGAAGGGGGTTGTCTCTGAGCCGATTATCTGCTGGAGGCCTATCGTGTGGAAAAAGGTCCCGCAGTGTATTGGTGGAACATGTGTTGGAGTTCCAGGCGGCCGTCAAAGACCAGCAGACTGGAGTTGAACAAGTTGTTACGGAGGTGATATTTTGGTATATATTTGATATTGGAGTTATTTATATGGTGTAAATAATAAATAGGCTGCTATGGCCATTTATACTCCAAAATGAAGGTGTGGTCTCATCATTTTAGAAGGGTAAGAAATGGGGATGTTGGAGTACAAGTGGTATAGCAGTAAGAGGCAAGTTGGGTACCTCTGAACTACACTGGTCAAGGTGAACCCGGCTCGCCACAGTAACATTTGGAAAATTCATGGTGCATACTTGCGCTCCTGATGATTACAACATTTTTCTCACACCCTCCCATATGGCGAGTTAGTTCCCATGTGTGTGCTGCCATGATGCACCAGGAAAGTGGAAAATTTGATACTCACCTTTCCGTAATTTACAGATGCCCACCCAATGGGTGAGAGTTACAGAGAATGCTGTGAGGCGGGTCTGTCTTTGATTTATAGTTAACCAGTCCTATCAGGTTGTGGGGGCGGAGTCACAACCCATATGTATGCTGCCATGAAGATGCACCAGAAAAGAAAGATTATGGAATGGTGAGTATACAATTTTCCATTATTTATCTTTCAAGTGTTTCCCAGTGCTAAACCTTCCAAATCTTAAATTGCTGCATTTGTAAATTTAAATAGTCAATATAAAGGAATAGTAGTGGTAAAAAAGCCCTTGTGAGTTTAACTAAATATTTTTAGGGGTCAATTCTTCTTCAACCACTTTAGCCCTGGAAGGATTTGCCCCCCTTAATGACAGGCCATTTTTTGCGATTCGGCACAACGTCGCTTTAACTGACAATTGCGCGGTCGTGCGACGTTGTACACAAACAAAATGAATGTCCCTTTTTTCCCACAAAATAGGATTTGTATAACCGCTTACCTGTAAAATCCTTTTCTTTTGAAGTACATCATGGGACACAGAGCCATAGTAATTACTATGTGGGTTATAGTCCACCTTCAGGTGCTGGACACTGGCACATCCTAAACAGAATGTTGCCTCCCTATATAACCCCTCCCATACTGGGAGTACCTCAGTTTTTGTAGCAAAGCAATACACATATATACCAGAAAGAAGGGCGGGACCTCTGTCCCGTGATGTACTTCACAAGAACAGGATTTTACAGGTATTTTCTTTATCCTACATCATGGAACACAGAGCCATAGTAATTACTGTGTGGGATGTCCCTGAGCAATGCAAACTGAGGGGAGGGAGACACAAAAGAATTAGGGCAACATGAGACTAGAGGAGTTATACCGCTGCCTGCAGCACACTACGCCCAAAGACGATATCCTCATGCCTTTTTACATCCACCTGATAGAATCTGGTAAATGTCTGGATTGAAGACCAATTTGCGGCCTAGCAGATTTGAGCCATGGAGGCTCGATGATGCACTGCCCACGGGGCACTATCAACCCTAGAGGAGTGCGTTTTGATTTGAGAGGGTGGAACCCACCTTTTGAAACCATAAGCTTGAATGATTACTTGTTGAATCCATTTTATAAATAGTAGATTTCGATGCTGCCTGTCCTCTTTTAAGACCTTCAGACAACACGAACAAAACATCAGTTTTTTTAATCTGTGTAGTCGCCTTTAAGTAGACTTTGACTGCTCTCACCACATCAAGAAAATTTAGTGGTTCTTCCATAGAACAAGGTTCTGGAAAAAAAAGGTAGAACAATATCCTGGTTTAGATAAAAAAACCTGATACTACCTTTGGTAAAAAGTTAGGATGAGGACACAATACCACCTTATCCTCGAAAACAATAATAATATGGCTCTTTACAAGAAAGAGCAGACAATTCTGATACCCTTCTTGCAGCAGATATGGTTACCAGAAAAAAATAAAAATAGTTTCCTTGTCAAAAATGTCCAATCGGCCCAAAAGGGCTATTTTGTAATGCCGACAAAACTAAATTCAAGTTTGAAAGGTTCAGGGGTGACCTAACCAGAGATTAAGCCGTGTTACCCCCTAAATAAAGTTACGAACCAAAGAATGCGAAGCAAGTGGTCGTTGAAATAATACAGATAAGGCCGAGGCCTGTCCTTAGAAAGCACTCAAGGCCAGCTTTATTTCTCACCCCATCTGTAGAAAGTCAAGGATTCTATCTTTGACCTATTTCCTGGGGTGCCATCCCTGGTTTTACACCAGGAGATGTATGCTTCCCAGACTCCATAATATATAATTATGGAGGCCGTCTCCCTTGCATTAACCAAGGTAGAAACCACTGAATCTGACAGCCCATGCTTCTTCAGAGTGTGGGTCTCAATAGCCAAACCATTAAATTTAGTGTTTACAAAGTAGGTTGGAATATCCAACCTTGTGAGAGAAGGTCTGGCCATGCAGGTAGGGTCCATGTGTGCCCTACTGCCATCTTTACAATATCTGCATACCAAGATTTCCTGGTCCCCACTGGGCCACAAGAATCCCGACTTCCCTTCCTGCTTGATCCTGCGAAGAAGTCATGGACGCAGGCAGAATAGGAGGGAATGCATAAATCAGTGACAATGGATTCCACGGAAATAGTAAGGCCTCCTTTGTTCTTGATACAAAGTTGTCAATTTCTTTGTTGAACCTGGACTCAAACAGATCTACGTCTGGAATCCCCTATCTTTGATATATTGACAGGAAGATATTGGGTTGAAGGAACCATTCTCCCGGGAACAACTGCTGGCGACTCAAGTAGTTCTCCTGCCAATTTTTTATTCCTAGAATGAAGACTGCCGATAGGCAAAGTACATTGTTTTCTGTACAAGATAGGATATGATTCACCTTTCTCTGGGCCGCACAACTTCTTGTGCCCCCTTGGTGATTAATATAGGCCATTGTGGCATTGGGCAGGACAATTCCGTAAACTGAACGTTCAAGCCTTCAGGACCAAGTACTCTGCCTGAATTTTTAGAATGTTAATGGGCAAGGCCCTTTCTGATCTGGGCCACTTCTCTTGGACAGTTGCCTCTTCCGGGACTGCTCCCCAACCCAAAAAATGTTCTTACCATTTCCCAGGTAACTGAAGCAAGGATTTTTCCTTTTGCAGATTTTTGGTTATCAATAGAGATGAGCCGAACACCCCCCGGTTCGGTTTGCAGCAGAACATGCGAACAGCCAAAAAATTTGTTCGAACATCGCTAAAGTCTATAGGACACAAACATGAATAATCAAAAGTTCTAATTTTCCTTTGGGGTGACCCCGCCCCACTTTAACACCACAGGGAAAGCCATAGGGAAGTCCCCATGCATCAGAGGGGGGTGGGGTCACTGGGTGGCCCCTCCCTCAGTTATATAAGAGCTGTCACAAGAACAGAAGTATCACACAGAGGGAGCCTCCCATTGAGGCAGATTGTCCGGAGAACAAAGCGAGGGGAGAAAAAGCCAGAGGAAGATGCCGGAGGAAGCTTGAGAAGAACGGAGGAAGAAGCAGAGGAAGATAGAGGAAGAAGCAGGGAAAGAACAAGATGGAGGAAGAAGATGGAAGAAGCGGGGAAAGAAGAAGAAATTAATAAAGGACTTGTCAAAAACCGGCTATTGTCTTTTTAACATTTGACACTTTTTTGTGAAATGGTAGGGGTACATTTTTACCCCATTTCCATTTCACACAACAGGGCTGGGATCTGTGGGTGCCCTTGTTAAAGGAGGCTTCCACATTCCCATAAATCCCCCACCCGCATACCCCCACAACCACTGGGAAAGGGTTGTGGGGATGAGGCCCTTGTCTCCATAAACATGGGGACACAGTGCTTTGAGGGGCTACTCCAAAGCACCCTCCCAATGTTGAGGGCATGTGGCCTGGTACAGTACAGGAGGGGGGGGCGCTCTTTCGACCCCCCTTTTCCTGTGGCCTACCAGGTTGCGTGCTCAGATAAGGGTTTGGTATGGATTTTTAGAGGGAACCCTATGCCATTTTTTTCTTAAATTGGTGCAGGGTTCCCCTTAATATCCATACCAGACCCGAAGGGCCTGGTATGGAATTTGGGGGGACCCCCACGCAATTTTTTATTTTTTAAATTTTGGTTCGGGGTTCCCCTTAATATTCATACCAGACCTGGCAATGGACTGTGGGGGAATCCCATGCCGTTTTTTTTTCAATTACTTTTATGTGTATTGCAGACCGAAAATTCATTATAGCCACGAGTACTTTTAAATTACTTTCCTGACGCCTTCATGGCAGCACACACTGGGTTGTGACTCCGCCCCCACAACCTGACAGGATTGGATTAACTATAAATTTGAAGGGGAGACACCCTGCTGCATTCTCTTTTTTATCCTCACCTGACAGGTTGGACGGACGGAGTTTTCCTGTTACAGATGAATAAGCCTCTACCGCATTCGCCCCAGCAGGTTCAAGCCTCTCCTGTTTGGAAGTCCCTCCTGTACAGTCTCTAAAGGAGCTTCTATGGAGGGAACCCCCGCTCTGGTGGTCTCAAGGGGCTACTGGATTTCTGGCATTACCAAAGCTTTAAAGAAGCTTTTTTGCTTTGCAGTGGACTCCCCTTCTTCTTTTGCCTATTGATTCCTCTTATTTAAATAATATCCATCTTTTATTCCTATAGTAAGTGGTGGTTTATATTCCCTTTTTTTCTCTACCTTTGGGATTGCTGTCTTTTGTAGTCCCCTGTCATGGCCGCCGTTTGTTTCTCTTTCAGGTTTTCTCTATGGTGTAATTCCTGGTGTTTTCTCTATGCTGTAATTCCAGCCTAGATGGCGCCATTCGGCCACTCTGAGCACGTGCAGTGCTAGTGTTTTTTACCCCCTATGTTTTTAATGTGTGTTCCCTTATCCAAAATGGCGCCGGAACACTCGGGATGCTTCTGTGCATGCGCAGAGCGTCAATTAGCCGCCATGGCGCTATTTTTAAATACAGAGCTGTATTTCTCTGTGATTCTGCTGTGCAATCTGCAAAACTGAAGGAAGGTTCCTGCCTCTGCATGTAGATCACTCTGCAGTCTCCAGGTAAGTCCCTGTGGGACTCCTATATATATTATTATTGTTATTATATTGTTTCTTGCAGATAAACTTTGTTAATAAATAATATATATATTTATATTTATAAGTGAATTGTATGTGTATATATGTGTGTGTATATATGTGTGTATATGTATATGTGTACACATTATTTCTCTCTATATCTCAGACTGTCCTTCACCCCTTTTTTTTTTTTCTATGGAGTCCACTGCCCACGCAGACCACCATCAGCAAGTTAGGTAAGAGGCTTTACCGGGCAAGGTAAGTATTGAAGGGGAGAAAAAAAGAGTGCCAGACGTTAAATGCTGCATTTTTTTGGCAGCTCGTCTAGATCAAGAGGCGCAAGTTCCAGCCATGGGAGAAGGTCTAGCCATACGTCTAGCAGGATGTCCCGCAGGAGCCACTCAAGATCTCCTTCATGGCACTGAAGACACAGCCACTCACAACATAGCTACTCATGCCACAGTCGATCAAGTCGCAGGACATCTCCTTCCTCACAATGTCAAAGCCGCCACACCCAACCTGCAGCAAACGCTTGCTGGGTATGCGGCGCTCCGGCACTGCCAGATAACTTGCCTGTCGCAGACGCAAGAATTGCTACAGACCTCATAAGAAAATCAGTGCGGGAGTCCATACTGGAAACAACAACACCAGCATTAGATAGAGCTGCTCCCAGTACATCTTCAGCAGACCCCCATCTCACTCAGGCATCACAATCTTCCTCTGAAGATGAGGGTCAGGAGATGTCAGTGGGCTTTGATTTTTCCCTGGTGGAACCCTTTGCAAAGGGCGTTAAAGAAGCATTCGGCTGGCAAGAGGATGCGGCGGAACCTCAGAAAATACGGAAATATTTTCCAAACCTAAAAAGAGATCCGTTATCCTTCCCATTTATAGAGGAGCTGGAGGATCTCATTAAAGACGAGTGGGAGAGGTCTGACAAAAGATCTAGTCTTACAAACAGATGTACCCTTTAAAAGAGTCAAAAGTGAAGCCTTTAATTAATGCTCCCATCATCGATTCCTCATTAATGCACCTCACCCGCCACGTCACACTACCAATCGAAGTTGCTGGTTCCTTTCGGGATGTGCTCGACCGAAAGATGGACCTAGAATTGAAGAAGGCATATTCCATAGCTGGGGGAGCCTGTAGACCAGCAATTACCACAGCAGCAGTAGCCACAGCCATCTCAGGATGGGCATCTAAAATAGAAAAAGACCTACAGGATGGCATTGAAATGGGAAAGATTATTTCCTCTCTGCAAGAAGTCAAGCTAGCAGAGGCATCAGTAGATATTATAAGATCTTCAGCCAGGGCTATGCTGGCCTCCGTAACAGCGAGAAGAGCGCTATGGCTCAAACCGTGGATGGCCGATACAGCATCAAAAATAAATTGGTGCAGAATTCCATATGATGGCGCAAATCTGTTCGGTGCCAAGTTAGACTCTGCCATATCCAAGGTAACAGGAGGGAAGTCAGGCCTGATCCCCTCCGACAGGTACCCAAGACGCAGAAGGGACCTGTTCACAGATGTAATCTTCCGGACAAATATAGAGAGTCCAGGCCCTACTCTCCTGGTAGGGAATTTAGAAGGGACTGGAAAAACACAAAACCTTCTTTTCTAAGGATACAGAAACCTAAGGCCACCCGGAAGGGGAACAGAAGGAACTTCACCAAGATCTGGTCAGACCATATAAAGGATTTATGGACATTGTCCACAATCAAATTCGGACACAGGTGGAAATTCAAAAACAGACTCCCACCAAATCATTTCCAGGCAACCAGAGTACCATCCTCAGTACCCCAAAGGATTCTGCTAGTAAAGTACGTAGCAGAATTGAAACAAAAGGGAGCGATCCTGGAGGTCCCATCATGCCAAAAGGGAAGAGGGTTCTACTCTTCCTTGTTTCTGCTAAAAGACAGGGGATTTGCGTCCTGTATTAGACCTCAAGATGCTCAACAAGGATATCAAAGTGGAGGCTTTCAAAATGGAAAACCTTCAATCCATACTTCTAGCAATAAATCTGGGCGATTGGATGCTTTCAATAGATTTATCGGACGCTTATCTGCATATACCAATTCATCCGGCCTTTCAAAAGTTTCTTCGGTTAGCCATAAACCAACATCACTTCCAATTCCAGTGCCTCCCATTCGGCATCTCTTCGGCACCCAGGACATTTACAAAAGTATTGTTACCGTTGGTGGATTTCCTCAGAGAAAAGGGATTACGTGTCCACCATTATCTGGATGACATCCTACTTTTAGCAAAGGATCAAGAGATGTTGATTCATCACTGAGAGATCCTCCTTACAACCCTCCAGAAGTGGGTGGATAATCAATTGGGAAAAGAGCTGTCTGCGACCCACACAAAATATGATATTTTTAGGGGCAGATCTGAACACCAAAACAAACAAGATACAGCTCCCACAAGAGAAGATCCGGCCTCTGATACAGAAAATGCAGAAGCTGCTATCAAGGAATCACAGAGCCTGTCTGAGTGTACTAGGGTCCATGTCCGCAACCATACCCATGGTGCGATGGGCACAGTGACACATGAGAACCTTACAGAACTCATTCCTCAGGCAGTGGGATGGAGTCTCAATGTGTCAGACCATCTTCATCTCCAGATCGGTGAAGCAATCGATATGGTGGTGGACGAGCCCGAGCAATCTCAAGAAATACAAACCGATAGTCCCTCCAGACCCGGAAGTAGTCACTTCGGATGCCTGCCAGAGCGGTTGGGGGGCCCACTATCAAGACCAGGCAGCCAAGGGCCAGTGGCATATTCAGGCTCAAGGTTTGGTCTCTAACATTTTAGAGCTCAGGGAAGCCGTTCATGCCTTAAGGGCATTCGCACCATTTCTGACGGACAAGAATGTGCTCATTCGAATGGACAACCAAGTAGCAGTGTCTTATGTTCAGAAGCAAAGGGGTACCAGGAGTGCCACCTTGATGGAAGAAGTTTGGCCCTTCTTGGAATGGGCTCGGATACATCTAACAAGTTTAAAAGCAGTGTATGTCCCAGTGGCACAGAACATACTACCCGACTGCCTGAGTCGAGAAACGCTATCCAACAACGAGTGGTGGTTGAACCCTCGGACTTTCTCCCTCCTTACGGAAATCTGGGGAATGCCGGAAGTAGATTTAGCAGCCACTCCGACGAATACCAAGTGCCACAGATTCCTGTCAAGAGGTTCATTCCCATCGGTGGAGGGAGTGGACTGTCTAGTTCACCCATGGAACTTCAAGTTGGGGTATATATTCCCTCCAACTCTGTTAATTGTGAGGTTCCTATCCAGGCTTCGGAGATCCTCGGTGACGGTATTTACGATTATTCCACTGTGGCCGAGGAGGCCGTGGTTCACGACACTCTTACAGCTCAGCCTTCAACCTCCCAGTTCCTCTCCCAATAACTGCGGATCTTCTGTCTCAAGGTCAATTTTTACATCCTGCATCAGAGAAATTGCACCTGATGGCCTGGAGATTGAGAGGGCTAGACTAAGAGCGCAAGGCTGTTCTCATGAAGTCAACCCTGATGCAAGCCAGGGAAAGCCACTACCAATACCATCTATTCAAAGGTTTGGGGAAGATTCTGCTTTATGGCACAACAGAAAGGATGGAATTCCCTTTCTCTGGAACCCTCTCAGGTCCTGGAATTCCTCCAGTCGGGGTTCAACAATGGTCTAAGCTTAAGTACCCTAAAGGTTCAGGTATCAGCTCTGTCAGCTAAAACAGATACTAAGTGGGCATTCCACCCATTGGTAATCCAATTTACAGAGCATTAAACATTAAACCCCCCAGGAGGCCAGTCTTTCCATCATGGGATCTTTCAATAGTTCTCCATGCTTTTGCTTCTCCTCCGTTTGTTCCATTTGAAACTATCTCTTTATGGGACTTGACTTTAAAACTGTCTTTTCTCATTGTGATTACATCAGCTAGGAGAGTGTCAGAGATCCAAGCATTAAGTTAGTTCTCTTTCCTGACAAAGTAGTCCTCAGACCTTCCGAACACTTCATACCCAAAGTGGCAACTTCCTTCCATTACAACCATCATCCTTCCATCCTTCCATCCTTCACAGACGATCAGGGTAATCCTCACCCACTAGATGTCAAAACAACCATCATGAACTACTTAACTGCTACCACCTCTTTTAGGAAAACTAACTCTCTTTTGATCATTCCCCATGGAACCAGGCGTGGGCAAGCCACCTCCTCATGCACTATTGCATCCTGGTTAGTCAGAACTATTAAAACTTACTCCACCCAGCATACAGCGATTCTTGAAGATATCAGGGCTCATTCAACTAGGGCAGTGGCTACCTCTTGGGAAGCGTATTGCAGGGTCTCACCAGAGACAATATGCAGGGCAGCAACGTGGTCCTCCAGGAATACCTTTATTTCCCACTACAAGGTGGATTCTGCTCATTTATCCATGGCCGACTTCGGCAGATCCGTCATTAGAGCCAATTCTTCAGCATTATAAGGAATAAATATTATTTTACTTGCACCCACCCAACTGGCGAGTTATTTCCCAGTGTGTGCTGCCATGAAGGCGTCAGGAAAATGGAAAATTGTATACTCACCTTTCCGTAATTTTCCTTTCCTGACGCATCTTCATGGCAGCACACAGTTGCCCTCCCTGTTTCTTTTGTGATGATATTTACAGAGAATGCAGCAGGGTGTCTCCCCTTCAAATTTATAGTTAATCCAATCCTGTCAGGTTGTGGGGGCGGAGTCACAACCCAGTGTGTGCTGCCATGAAGATGCGTCAGGAAAGGAAAATTACGGAAAGGTGAGTATACAATTTTCCATTTTTTTTCCTTTAGAAATGTAATTTTGCTCTCTAACGGTTCTAAACATGGGAAACATGCGCCCCTTTACAGGCATACTATACACACCCCCCAGGTATGAAATTTAAAGGAAAATTTCACTTTTATTGTTTCACTTAAAGGGGTTGTAAAGGTTTGTTTTTTATTTTCTTAATAGGTTCCTTTAAGCTAGTGCATTGTTGGTTCACTTACCTTTCCCTTAGTTTTCCCTTCTAAATGTTTTTTTTTTTCTTTGTTTTCTTTGTCTGAATTTCTCACTTCCTGTTCTTCCTCAGTAAGCTGTTCAGTAAGCTGTTCTGGCTGACCAGACACCGCTCGGATGATGGTGTCAAGTTTACTGAGGAGAAACCGGAAGTGATAAATTCAAAGAAAAAAACATTTAGAAGGGAAATTGAAGGAAAAGGTAAGTGACCCAACAATGCACTAGCTTAAAGGAACCTATTTAGAAAATAAAAATAAAACAAAGCTTTACAACCCCTTTAAGCATTATTAAAATCACTGCTCCCAAAAAAAAACTTCAGTTTTTAAACCTTTTTTTGTATTTTTTTTTTTTTTTTTTCAAATTAGTTTTTATTAGAGATTTTCACAAACAAAGAAAATAGACATTTATATACATCATGTATATGAAAGGAGTTACAATAGTGTAGTAGCATATGCATCTTCATAAATGTTAAGTCATGTATAGAAAAGGAACGTATTGATGTAGCCACACAGTATTCACCTAAGCACCTAGAACCTAGGTTATTATGATAAAATTTATAACTGAACCCCTTTAACATACGCAAGATTTCTTACGGCATGAAAGTATAGATAGTACAGATTGGGATTGTAAGGAGCCAAGAACGGAAGGGAAAGGAGAACCAAAAGAAGGGCAGAGATATCAAGAAGGGGAGAAGGCGATAGATAGGGTGGTAATCAAAAGAACGGGGAGAGGGGAAGGCATGGTAAGGGCAAGGGGGGGGGGGGGGGGGTTGAGATGGACCTGAGGTTTTCAAGATATTAGGAGTGTAGAAGCAAGTTAGTGATATTTAACTTTCCATATTTTCCAGACTTCCACACGCTTCATACCATTACTTAGCCTAGAAAGTAGTGAGGTTTCATATATACAATTGGTTTTCACAACAGTAATTACATCAGAGAGGTTAGGAACTAGATCTGTTTTCCATTTCTGAGTTATGAGTGATCTGGCGGCTAGTAAGACATGTGTCACCACTGTTCTATATTGAGGGGGATATTTCTCAATACCCAAATTCAGTATAGCTAGCCCTGGGTCAGGCTGGGAAATAATTCCCGTAAGGGAGGTAATCATTCTGAATACACTGTTCCAGAAACTGGTCAAATGTCTACACGACCAAAAAATATGTTTGAGTGAGCCCACTTCTCCACAGCCCCTCCAGCACAAATTGGAATTCCCTCTGGAAAATTTAGATAGTCTATATGGGGTAAGGTACCATCTCAAGGATATTTTTTGGGACAATTCCCAATGGTTAACACAGCGAGATGCTCTGTAGATTGAGTTGAGAGCTTGGTACCATTGTTTTGATGTGTATACCTTTCCCAAGCCTCCTTCCCATTTTAAATATGGGGAGGATTTAGTAAATACATTTTTGTGCCGGAAGAGGCCGTAGAAAAATGAAACTCCTTTTGCTAGCTTAAGTTTGTTCGTGTAGAACCTCCAAACAGCCTCCTGTAGGTAAATTCGGGTTGTGGGTAGGGAACGTAGAAAATGGGATACCTGACCATATTTAAACAGTTCACCCACTTCTAAACCGTATTCATTTTGGAGTGTTTTGAAGTCTTTGACATGTTTGTCATGCAACAGGTCCGAGAGAAGGGTAATACCTTTGAGTTTCCAGGTCTGAAGAACTAGTCCAGGGATAGCCTTGGTGATTAGGTCGATAGGTATGGGGACATCAACCCTTCCTCCTTCCGAATGGCCGATCCGTCCGAGGGCCCTCCATCCCCAAAGAGAGGCTTGAATCATCAGCGGTAGTTGTCTCAAGTTAAAGGGCCTCAGACGGTCAAGTCAAAACAAGGAAGGAAGGTCGTCCGTCGGGGACATAGACTGTTCGATGTCTCTCCAAGGGACAAAAGCTTGTTTGTCGAACCAAGTGTTGAGTTGGGAGAGCACAGCTGCCATAAAATAATCTTGTAGTTCCACATAACCCATGCCCCCTACCTTTGTGTGTTTCACTAATAGACCCTTAGCGCATCTAGGCTTCTTATTTTGCCAAATATATCCATTTAGGAGAGAGTTAAGTAGCCTAAGATACATGGGTTTAATAGGTATGGGTAGCGTACGAAATACATAAAGAATCTGTGGAAGTAATAACATTTTAAAAGAGGCCAAGCGGCCCGACCACGTTAGTTCAGTTTTGGAGATGCGTTTGGTCTCGGAGTTTAGTTTTTGGAGTAGTAAGGAGTAAGTTAGCATCAGCTAGTTTATTAGGGTCTGCTGTGATCTGTAGGCCCAAATTCGTTATGCTGTCTTTTTTCCAAGAGTACGGGAAGGACTTTTGCAAGTTAAGTATTAGTTGCACTGGGATATCAAGAGGAAGGATAAGAGATTTAGTATTATTAACTTTATAATAGGAGACATTACTAAATTGTTCCAGAATGTGGTGGGCGTGTGATAAAGTGTTGGGTATGTAAGAAACAAGATTATATCGTCCGCGAATAGATTTATTTTGTGCTGTTTGCCTCTGAAAGTAAAACCATGGATGTTTGGGTGAGATCGAATTTTTTCAGCTAGGGGTTCTATCAGTAAGTTGAATATGGAGGGGGACAGTGGGCATCCCTGCCGCGTACCATTCGTGATAGTAAAAGATTGGGATAGGATGCTAGAAGTATATACTTTTGCAGAAGGGGTAGAGTAAAGGGCTAAGATTGCAGATATGATAGGGCCTTGAAATCCGAATTTGCAGAGAACACAGTTCATATATCCCCAATGTATCCTGTCAAACGCCTTCTCCGCATCAAAAGAGAGGAGCAGAGAAGGCGTCCGACAGGTCCTCGCATGGCACACAACATCAATCACCCGCCTAGTTGCGTCGGAAGCTTGTCTTCCCACTGTAAATTCTGTTTGGTCAGGGCTTATAAGGGTTGGTAAAATGGGCAGCAGTCTCTGGGCCAGAATTTTAGCATAAACCTTTACATCTGTATTGAGAAGCGATATTGGACGGAAATTGGCTGGGATATCTGGGGGTTTCCCTGGTTTAGGAATGGTGACAACATATGCACCTAACATCTCCGGAGGGAAGGAGGAGGTAGTGGCCGCTTGTGAGTAGATTTCTTGTAGCGTCGGGGTTAAGATGTCACTAAATTTTGAATAATATTCGCCAGGAAGGCCATCAGGGCCTGGAGATTTGCCCGACGGTAATGTTCTAATAGCTTTTTGAATTTCCGTCTGAGAAATAGGGGCATTTAATGTGGAAAGTTGCTCCATAGAAAGTCTGGGAAGTGAGACACTGTCCAAAAAGGCAGCAATGTCCGCCTCTTTTGGTTGAGAGGTATTGGGGTCTGCTTTGATATTATATAGCGAGTAGACATGTGCATTCGTTTTCTTCCGAATGCATTTTCGTCCGAATTTCAGCTATTTTCGTTTTCGTTTTGACAAACGATAACGAAAGCACAAAATCCGAAAAACGAAAGATCCGACATAAATAAATGCTTTATTTTCATTTTCATTGTTATAACAGTTCGATATAGAATAGGAGATTCGACATGACTCTGACAATAACAATCTGTCTATAGAACCTGTGGTCGAATGTGCCTAACCTTACCTCTATTAGTCCAAGATTATATAGAGAAAATATTCCACAGAGAAAAAAGATTTGACAGAGAGAAAAGATTCTGCAAGTTACTGTCCTAAAAAGTGTTTGGGGACCCGGGTCCTGCCCCAGGGGACATGTATCAATGCAAAAAAAAGTTTTAAAAACGGCCGTTTTTTCGGGAGCAGTGATTTTAATAATGATTAAAGTGAAACAATAAAAGTGTAATATTCCTTTAAATTTCGTACCTGGGGGGTGTCTATAGTATGCCTGTGAAGGGGCGCATGTTTCCCGTGCTTAGAACTGTCCCTGCACAAAGTGTCATTTATGCAGGAAAAAAAGTCCTTTAAAATCACTCGCAGCTATTATGAATTGTCGGCTCCGTAATACAGAGAACACTCATTGAAAGTCATTGATAAAAAAAAAAATAAATAAAAAAAAAAAAAAGCGTGGGGGTCCCCCAAATTCAATTACCAGGCCCTTCAGGTCTGGTATGGATATTAAGGGGAACCCTGCCTCAAATTTAAGAAAAAAATCGACGTGGGGTTCCCCCTAAATATCCATAACCAGACCCTCCAGGTCTGGTATGGATATTAAGGGGAACCCCGCGTCAAATTTAAAAAAAATTGACGTGGGGTTCCCCCTAAAAATCCATACCAGACCCTTTATCCGAGCACGCAACCTGGCAGGCCGCAGGAAAAGAGGGGGGGACGAGAGAGCGGCCCCCCTCCCTCCTGAACCGTACCAGGCCACATGCCCTCAACATTGGGAGGATGCTTTTGGGGTCTGTGACCCCTCAAAGCACCTTGTCCCCATGTTGATGAGGACAAGGGCCTCATCCCCACAACCCTGGCCGGTGGTTGTGGAGGTCTGCGGGCGGGGGGCTTATCAGAATCTGGAAGCCCCCTTTAACAAGGGGACCCCCAGATCCCAGCCTCCCCCCTGTTTGAAATGGTAAGGGGGTACAAAAGTACCCCTACCATTTCACAAAGAAAGTGTAAAAAATGGTTAAATAAAACAAACACACTTTTGAAAAATTCCTTTATTAAAAATAAAAAAATTAAAAAAAGATTCCAGCGGCGGTAATCCACTCTTGCTATCCAGCGACGGACGGTCATCTCTCCAGCGATGGCTCATCTCATCCAGCGCAGCGATCCATCCTTCTTCTGTCTCCGTGGAGGAGACACTGCAAGGATTCCGGCGGCTGACGTTTCTTATATACGGAGGGCGGGGCCACCCGTCACCCGACCCCGCCCCCCTCTGACGCAAGGGGAAACCCGGGGTTCCCCATGACTTATGGGTGACCCCGCCCCCTCTGATGTAACGGAAACCTGTCTGTGTTACATCAGAGGGGTATGGGGTCACCCATACGTCACAGGGAACCCCGGGTTTCCCCTTGCAGCAGAGGGGGGCGGGGTCAGGTGACGGGTGGCCCCGCCCTCCGTATATAAGAAACGTCAGCCGCCGGAATCCTTGCAGTGTCTCCTCCACGGAGACAGAAGAAGGATGGATCGCTGCGCTGGATGAGATGAGCCATCGCTGGAGAGATGACCGTCCGTCGCTGGATAGCAAGAGTGGATTACCGCCGCTGGAATCTTTTTTTAATTTTTTTATTTTTAATAAAGGAATTTTTCAAAAGTGTGTTTGTTTTATTTAACCATTTTTTACACTTTCTTTGTGAAATGGTAGGGGTACATTTGTACCCCCTTACCATTTCAAACAGGGGGGGGCCGGGATATGGGGGTCCCCTTGTTAAAGGGGGCTTCCAGATTCTGATAAGCCCCCCACCCGCAGACCTCCACAACCACCGGCCAGGGTTGTGGGGATGAGGCCCTTGTCCTCATCAACATGGGGACAAGGTGCTTTGAGGGGTCACAGACCCCCAAAGCATCCTCCCAATGTTGAGGGCATGTGGCCTGGTACGGTTCAGGAGGGAGGGGGGCCGCTCTCTCGTCCCCCCTCTTTTCCTGCGGCCTGCCAGGTTGCGTGCTCGGATAAAGGGTCTGGTATGGATTTTTAGGGGGAACCCCACGTCAATTTTTTTTAAATTTGACGCGGGGTTCCCCTTAATATCCATACCAGACCTGAAGGGTCTGGTTATGGATATTTAGGGGGAACCCCACGTCAAATTTTTTCTTAAATTTGAGGCAGGGTTCCCCTTAATATCCATACCAGACCTGAAGGGCCTGGTAATTGAATTTGGGGGACCCCCACGCTTTTTTTTTAATTTATTTATTTATTTTTTTATCAATGACTTTCAATGAGTGTTCTCTGTATTACGGAGCCGACAATTCATAATAGCTGCGAGTGATTTTGAAGGACTTTTTTTCCTGCATAAATGACACTTTGTGCAGGGACAGTTCTAAGCACGGGAAACATGCGCCCCTTCACAGGCATACTATAGATACCCCCCCCCCCCTACGAAATTTAAAGGAATATTACACTTTTATTGTTTCACTTTAATCATTATTAAAATCACTGCTCCCGAAAAAACGGCCGTTTTAAAACTTTTTTTTTTTAATTGATACATGTCCCCTGGGGCAGGACCCGGGTCCCCAAACACTTTTTAGGACAGTAACTTGCAAATTAGCCTTTAAAATTAGCACTTTAGATTTTGAATGTTGGAGTCCCATAGACTTTAATAGGGTTCTAAAGTATGCTATATACTAGCTCCGTGGAATCTTCTTTATACATTAGACAGACACCATAAGCCTTCAAAGACAGATTCGACCGTAATTCATGTGGATTTTCGGACGAATGCAATTTTTGAACGAAAAACAAAATAAATAAAAACTAATTTCGGGAGTAACTAAATAAATTAAGTTTTCAGACGAAAACGAAATTCCGAAACGAAATATTTTACTCTGCACATGTCTAATAGCGAGGAGTAGTATCTGGCAAAAGAATCAGCAATATCCTTAGGGTTGTATACTTTACTTCTATCCGAGGGATTAATTAAATATGGAATAGTGGTTCTAGCCTTTTGTTCTCTCAAGCGTTGGGCTAAAGATTTACCTGCTCTGTTTCCCACCGAATAATGAGTCAATTTTAGATAATGGACGAGTCTATTGTGGTCTTCTAGAAGCAGAAGTCTGAGCTCAGAACGAAGAGCATCCAGTCTGTGAGCCGTCGTAGGGCAGGGATTTATCTTATTCTGATTATCTAATGAGTCAATATCAGTTAGGAGTCGGTCTATCCTGAGGGATCTCTGTTTTTTAAGTCTTGCATTGGCTTGCAGCAAGATACCCCTTATAAAAGCTTTATGTGCACACCAAAGAGTCATTGGGTCGGTAACCGAGCCAATGTTGGTCACAAAAAACTCTTTAAGGCTCCTAGTGACCTCTAACATTTGTTCTTGTGAACTAAATACACCAACACTCGCCCTCCAGATTCCAGAAACATTATGAGTGTTCCCCTCCGCCACTACTGCCGAAACGGGGGCATGATCCGACCAAGAGATACCATGAATGGCGGAGGAGGACACTGCCTGCAACAAGAGTCTATCTACCAGGATCATATCAATTCTTGAATACGTATTATGTCTAGAGGAATGAAATGAATAATCCCTTTCAGTAGAATGCTGACACCTCCAGACGTCATATAGTCCTTCTTCTTGGAGCAAGCGTTGGAGAGATGGAAGAGGTCTGCGGGAACTAGTGGTTGTGTCTATTTGGAAATCCACTGTTATGTTATAGTCTCCACACATTACTCGGGCTCCTTGTCGCACTTCTTTGATTTTTGTGAGCAGTCTCTTGAGAGACCTGAGCTGGTGGGAGTTAGGAGCGTAAAGGTTTACAATGGTGTAGATCTTGTTGTTAAGCGAACCCACCAATATTATATATCTACCCTCAGGGTCCGTTAGTGTGAGAATATCAATTGAATCTCTAATAGCGATCACAACACCTTTACGCTTTTGTGAGGCGGATGAAAAAAAAAGATGAGGAAAATTCTTGTTGCGGAAGGGCGGAGGGTCGTTAGCTAAGAAGTGCGATTCCTGTAAGCAGAGTACATCTGCCCGCAGTTTCTGAGCTTCCTTCCATACAGATGCCCTCTTAGCCAGGTGGTTTAAGCCATGCACATTAAAGGAAATTAACTTAAACATTGAAAGTCCAGGAGTGTATTGAGTAAGTTAGTCCGCATACCTTTCCGATCCATAGAATAGCTTTGCAGAAGCATGGACGTCCAGGTCAATCTGATTCCACACCTCCGACCGACACAGCTAAAGTGCCACAAAGTCCATCTCATGAGGAAAGAGGGAAGGATCCAGGGATGGGGGAAATCAGAGGAAGAAAAAGAAAAAAAAAAAGTATAAATAAAAAAGTGGTTAGAGATCCAGAGCGTAGGCATAAGCCACATAGGTAAAAAGAAACAATTCAACTTGGAATCTGTAGGCAGTGAACCTGCCTGTCAAATAACAGGGGGGGGAACAACAACGTTCACTTATATCCGCTGGTACCGAGAGCAACATTATTGAGAATAGCGGATGTTAAACAAAGAGTCCGGATAGCTCAATAATTGCTATTCAAACTCTTCTTCTTGCGAGACACCACTTGCCAGTTGTCCGGTGATGAGATCTTTGACAGAGGTTCTGGAGTGATGTCATTCTGCGAGGGAAGAATGTTCCATTGTTTGAGTAGCTCTAGACCATCTTCCAAGTTAGCAATTACTGTCGTATGGCCCTCCCTGGAAATGCTAAGCTTACACGGAAAGCCCCATCTGTAAACAATGGCATGGTTGCGAAGCGCCTTGGTGATGGGGAGCAAGGCTTTCCTCCTCTGCATGGTGTGTTGCGACAAGTCTGCGAAAACTTGAAGGTTAGCGTAGCGTTCCGGGGGTTGTTTGTTGGATCTGAAGGCGAAAGTGAATTTCTCCTTGACCTGGAAGAAGTGTACTCTCATCAATACGTCCCTCGGAATGTTATCCGGGAGGTGCGATGGCTTTGGGAGGCGATGGATTCTATCAATCGCCAGTTCTGAGGCAGGCAGGTCCGGCAAAAAGGCGCCCAACAGCTCTTGGGCATATTGGAGTAGTTGCGCTGGTAGTATTAACTCCGGGACTCCCCTCAATTTAATGTTGTTGCGTCGGGACCTATCTTCCAAATCTGCGACTTTTGCCTGTAACCACGCCACCTCCTCTGTCTGGTCGTTCTGGGCATCCACTACTGAATTAATGGTAGCTGCAAATTCGCCCATTTTGTTTTCCACATGGTCGATCCGTGCACCTACTGCATTGATATCTGATTTAAACCCTCGCATGTAGTGTGCTACGCAGGGAGATCAGCATATCTTTTAGTGTAGTGTCGGACACTGGCTGATTAGAGGTGGGGAATGTATCTATGGTGTCCGAAATTTCCCTGGTGTCCTCCAACTGATCCCCCTCTCCACTAACCTGTTCCGTGCCAGGGTTGTCCATCATCCGCTGCTTGGATTTCGCTGGACTGAGGGAGAGCGGGGTAGACATTCCTGGGGACCCACGTGGCGATCAATGATCTGGGCTTGGAGCTTCCGAGCCGGAGCTGCTGGAGGCTGAAGGCGAGGCGCCATCGGCGCCATCTTGGAGAAGGCCTCGAGGGTTCCGCGGGAAGAATTGCGTTAACTTCTTCAGTTGTGGTAGGTTCTTGCGCTTACGAGTCATCTCAACTGGATAAAGAGGAGATATGCCGTCGATGGATGCCAGTTTGGGATCGTAGGAGCACTCCGGAGTGTGAGTATTGCTCTCGGTGTAGAGGAGCTACCTTCTCACGCGTCCATACAGCAGCACGGTAGCCACGCCCCCCAAAACTTTTTTTGTATTGATACATGTCCCCTGGGGCAGGACCCGGGTCCCCTAATACTTTTTATGACAATACCTTGCATATTAACCTTTAAAATTAGCACTTTTGATTTCTCCCATAGACTTTTAAAGGCTGTTTGCCGCGATCACAAATTGTTCGCTATTTGGCGAATGGTGAACAGCCAATAATTGAGCCGAACTCATGTTCAACCCAAACATAAAGCTCATTCCTAGTTATCAACCATAAACTGAGGCTCCAGTGCACCCAGCCTACAGCACCTGGTATTTCCAGGTGGTCTCCCATCCAGGCACTAACCAGGCCTGACCCTGCTTAGCCTCCAAGATCTGACAAGATTGGGCACTTTCAGGGTGATGTGACCGTAGGCTTGGGAATCCCACACATTGGGAATCTAGAGCTTGAACCCTTTGTTGCAAGCCGATAGGATTCTGTTTTGCAGCAGTCTTAAATGAAACTGAGCATAAAGAACGGCCTCGAATGAAGCCCCCCATCTTTCCCAAAAACCTCACGAAAAGCTGAATAGAAGAATTCACCTTGCTTCGACCACCTGAATCAGTTCCTTTAATGCGCTGATCTTTGTCTGGGGCAAGAATACCCTTTTCTGGGTATATCTATGATCAGACCCAAGTATTTTAGCCTTCTTCATGCTTTATAAAAAATATTTCTTCTAGGTTGAGAATCCGACCTAGATATTTCAGGTACAGTAGTTTAATGTGGTGGCCATACTTTGGTCTAAGTGGGCTATTGACTGGTCTATGAAGAACAGATCGTCTAGTTAAACCATAATTGTTAAAGAGGAGGGCCGGTTTAAAAAAAAATGTAAAAGTCAGCAGCTGCAAACACTGTAGCTGCTGACTTTTAATAAGCAGACTTACCTGTTCAGGGCGCCCGTGATGTAGGCCGCCCGAGGCCGACCCTTCCCTCGGTCTCGGGTCCTGGCGCCGCCATTTTGGCTAAAGGAAACAGGCAGTGGAGCCTTGCGGCTTCACTGCCCATTTCCTACTGCGCATGCGCGAGTCACGCAGCGCTTTGTGAATGGGGCGCGCTGTGTTCTGGAACACACAGTTCCCAGAACACAGCGTGACCCATTACCCAGAAGACCCCACACGGAGGAAAGAAGACCAGAAGATCTCCGCAGAGGTGGAAGAGGCAGATTAGGATGATGTGCCTAGCAATAGGCATTTCTGGTAAGTTAAAAAAAAATCATTTTTTTTTTCTGATTTTTTTCTAATTTTAAATGGATTTTTTTTCAGGGTGGCCCTCCACTTTAAACCTTGAGCCCTTAATCTGGCTAGCAGAGGGGTCAGACCTCTGTAAACACTCAAGGTACAGTAGCTAGACCGAAAAGCAGAGCTACACCCTGAAAATGAAGGTTTTCCACCTTGAAAAGTAGATATTACTAGTGAGAGAGGAAATAGGCATATGAAGGTATGTCTCTTTGATGACGATTGACACCAGAAGTTCTCCTCCTTGTAGGATGGAGATTACTGATTGGATTGACTCCAGGCAAAAAAGAGTGGTTATATTCAGGAATTGAATTTTGATTTTTGAAAGAGGTTTGGACCAAATCCCAACTTCTGCTCTTACATGGGGATCACCATGATCACTTTTTGCCAAAAGATGGTCCAATGCTTGAGAAAGACTTCTTTTTCTCTGGATCCTTAGGAACTTTTGATTTGAGAAAACGAGGAGATGGGAACTCTTGGAACTTCAGTTTGTACCTTGGCGCTATTGAGGAAGTCCCATATGTCTTGACACTCTTCCTGCCAGATCCTTGAGAACTGCAGAAGAATTCCCAGATTGAGCGAGTGGGGCGCCTCCTCATAAGGGGGCTTCAGCATCTTGTAGGTTTCCTCCCCAATATCTCTTTTGTCCCTGGGGTTAAAGGGGTTGTAAAGGTAAAACAATTTTCACCTTAATGCATTCTATGCATTAAGGTGAAAAAACATCTGACAGTGCTAGCCCCCCCAGCCCCCCTTTTTTACTTACCTGACCCCTCGAAAGTCCCGCACTCGCCTCCAAAATCCTCTTCGCCACTCAGCCTAGCCGTAGTGGATGGATTTAAAGCAGCGCAGCCACTGGCTTGCGCTGCTGTCAATCACATCCAATGAGGTGGCGTGTCGGGGGGCGGGCCCGAATGATACAGTGAGCGGCTATGGCTGCCGGCTGTATCACAGAAGCATGCCCACAAGTGCTTCTCACCATGCGAGGGCGCTCGCATGAACGTGAGAAGTACTTGTGGGGGGAATCAGGGACAGCCGTCGAGGGACCCCAGAAAACCAGGTTTGGGGCCACTCTGTGAAAAACGAGCTGCACAGTGGAGGTGTATAACATGTTTGTTATTTTAAAAAGAAATTCTCTTTACAACCCCTTTAACCCTAAGATTACCTTTTGAACCTGACGGTGGAAGCCGTCGTGATTGCCTGGAGGCTGATGACCCTGGCACAGAAGAAGGAGCTTTAAATACAAAAACACATTTACTCCTTTTCTTAAATGGCAAAAGGGGTACAATTTCCACTAGAATTTCTTTGGATGTATTATCCAAAACATCCCCAAATACCTTTTTCACCGCAAAAGGAAGACTTTTGTCATGATGCTTAGAAAAGGGCGCAAGGCCTGAAGCATAGAATCTCTCAAAGCAACTATTGCAAACATAAAGCTGCCAGATCCTGGGCCTGCTGAGCAGGATAACCTTGAACACCTGCTTAAACTGGTCTCTGAACGATTAAGCAATTACTGTCAGGCTGAGACACTCAATCTGTCAGAGAAAAGTGTTTTTTTTAATCTTTTAATAGGAATTACAAATTTTTATCTGTTGGATCTCTAAGTATTTGAGTATTGTCTGCCAGAAAAGTCAAATTCTTATTCACAGAGGATATAGCAGCGTTACAGTGGTTGTAAACCCTTACAACACACTTTGACCTACAGGTAAGCCTAGATTAAGGCTTACCTGTAGGTCCAAGAAATATCTCCTAGACCTACACGTTTAGGAGATATTTGCCGAAAGACAGGCACCGTTATCTACGGTGCATGCGGCACCGTCAACAACGAAGATGCCGTGCGTGTCTTCTCCCGTGCGCATGCGCGGGAGTGACGTCATCGCGGCTTCGCCGAATGACAGCGGCGGAGCAGCGAGACCCCACCGAGAAGATGGATGTGCCGGACTACAGGGGACAGTGTTGACATTGCTGGCTCCTGTGTCAGGTAAGTGACACATAATTAACTACTATGTGATGCATAGTAGTCCATTATGCTTTGCCTTTGCAGGGAATGAAAGAGGAAGTAAACTCATCAGGGTTGCTGGTATACCCTACTTAGTGAATTTCCTCCACCATAGGATAAAGTGTGAAAACTTTTTAGGAGGGAAAATAATGTTTATCTGGGTGATCCTCTCAGATACAAAAAATCTTTTCCAGCAATGAATGGACAGGAAAGGCATGCGCAGCTTGAGGAGGCTTTAGCGAACCCAAACACTCAGTTAAGGGTACATAAATGTGGAGCAGACCATTCAGCAAGAAATTGAAAAGAGATTGAAACAGCGGACTCTCCCGCATTTGACATCTCAGAAGAGGAGTCATCAGCCTCACCATGGTCCCCTGAGGAAATTCATCTTCTCCCGCCCCTAGTTCCTGTTTGAGGGCCTTGGGCAATGGAAGAGAACCTGTCGCATTTTGACCCATACTGGGATGCGATTAAAGTCACTAAACTTTTTTTTTTAAACCTATCATGGCTGAGGAAAAAATATATTTTTAGTAAAATAAACAGGGGCTGCAGTGTTGAAAACAGGTGCAAACATTTCATGGCCCCGATGCTCACTCTGACCAGCCACCATACCTGGGGGAGGATGCCATTTGTAGACATGAGTAAGCTTTCCAGAGCTTGAGGGAGACCCCTTTTATCTCTTTTTTGGGAGTGTTTCAACCCCCCTTCTGACCTTAGCCCGATGCTCAAAGCAGAGGTACTACCAGAAGAAATCACATCCACCACTTGAGCAAATAGTCCAGGCACTGCCGCTGCTATTAATGCTCAGCCTGATGCAAATAGTAAATGTGTCAAATAGGAAATGCCTGTGTCACCAAAACCTCTTTGATGCTCCTCTTTGCTCTTATGTCTCTCTGACAATTTTGCAGCCATCACAAATGGAGTGTTTTTTTTAATCGCACACTACCGCGTTAGAGGATGCCAATGCCATAATAAGCCTTGCCCCCACCTCACATTGCTCCCCTCTCTCTTTCAAAAAAAGAGTTTTCCCGCGCAAGCACAGGCCTCCGATCCACTGGGATCGGCTTGTGAGGGAGGGATGGCGTGGAGAAGACCTAAGAGCGTCCACCGAGTAGGGGCAGTGAAAGAAAAACGTCATTGCCGATCGTTTTCAGTTCTCCCTTATATTCAGCCTCATGAAGAGGGGAAGAGTTCAGCCGAGGTGGGAGTGTCTGGAGGAAGCAAAACCCCCAAAATTACTGGAGATCTGCCTGCTAGCCGGAGGAAAAAAAGTCTGTTGCTTCTGTGACACAGTGTGACTGAGTAAAGCATGAGAAGGTACGTGCTCCATACAGCTCCAGTGGTGACACTTAGGCATGACAGCATTTACTTTAAAGGAGACCTTTCATAAGAAAATTTAAAAATTCCTTAGAAAAACTCCACTTACCTTTCCTGCCGCAGGGATTTCTGTGTTAAAACCAACAATCTTCACCCTTCACAGTGGGTTCCGTTAACAAACCTTCAGGAGTCATGGACCCTCGGGGAACCCACATTCCTGGACCTGTAATAGCATCCCACCAGTAATACTTTATGGCCTTAATACCAAAAGTGCTGAATCCCGGAATCCAGCTCTCTCAAAAGAGAAGCGTTTAGAGGCAAAACCTTGTTTCTTCCGGCACAAGGCACGGGTACTATTCAATTCGGCCTAAAAGATACTTTGAATGGATCCGGCTGCATAGCTAGCCCCAGCAAGGATTGCTCCAGAAGGGCTCAGCACAGCACATCTTTAATTGTGGCCAACACCTTAGACACTGGCAAAAAAAACGGAGGACTCCCAGTAGTGGGAGGAGTTATATAGGGAGGCAACTTCTTGTTTAGGGTGTGCAAGTGTCCTGCATCTGAAGGTGGACTATAACCCACATAGTAACTACTATGGCTCTGTGTCCCGTGATGTACGATTAAAGAAAAGAGCTTTCTTTTGGTGGTATTTGATCACCTCTGTGTTTTTTTTTTTTTATCACTATTAATAAAAAAAAGACGGAAAATTAAGAAAAAAAGTATATATTTTACTTTTTGCTATAATAAATAACCCCCAAAAAAGTATTAAAAAACAAATTTCTTCCTCAGTTTAAGCTGATATGTATTCTTCTACATATTTTTGGTAAAGAAATTGCAATAAGCGTATATTGTTTAATTAGTGCAAAAGTTATAGCGTCTACAAAATAGGGGACAGATTTATGGCATTTTTATTACTAGTTTTTTTTCCAAGTAATGGCGGTGATCAGCGATTTGTAGCGGGACTGTGACATTGCAGCAGACACATCGGACACTTTTGACACTTATTTGAGACCATTGACATTTATACAGCGATCAGAGCTAAATAGCCACTAATTACTGTATAAATGTCACTGGCAGGAAAGGGGTTAACACTAGGGGGCGATCAAGGGGTTAAATGTGTTCCCTAGTGAGTGTTTCTAACTGTGGGGGGGGGGCTGCCTGGAGGAGGAGAACGATCTCTGTTCCTAATTACTAGGGACAGCAGATCTGTCTCGTCTCTCCTGACAGAACAGAGATCTGTCTGTTTACAGGCAGTCTCTTCACAGGAGCAATTGCGGGTGCCTGGTGCACATCGTGGTGGCCGGCCACATTCATCTGCTCCGTTATCGTGCCGCGCATCCCCTAGAGCTCTTAAAGTGGCCGACGTACCATGACGGCCATTCGCACAGGGGAGTCAACCTGCTGCAGTATAACTGTGCTGGCTGGTCCTTAAGCGGTTAAAGGGGCGTGACGGGGGGTGTGTCCAATGTCTTTATACTTCTGTTAGTAGGTTTCCCTCATTCCCATCTCAAAAAGTTGGGAGGTGTGATTTATTGGTTGAACTGGATGGACTTGTGTCTTTTTTGAACCAGACTGACTGTGTAATATGTAACTTACAAATACATACCGGACCCCCATCAGACCCAGTGAGGGAGTTTGTGAATAATAATAATAATAATAAGAAGAAGAAGAAGAAGAAGAAGAAGTGTCCCAAAGCGTTGGAGTTCTCACATCAGATTAGGCAGGGAGATTAGGGGTTCCATTAGGTGGAAGAGCACATCATCGGCATACACCGAAAGCTTGTGCTCCGTATGACCCACCGTCAATCCTTTGATGTCTGTGTTAAACCAAACAGTGCATAGGAATGGTTCCAACACCAGGCAAACAAAATAGGCGAGAGAGGGCACCCCTGTCTCATGCCGTTTCTGATCCAGAATCTCGGGGAGAGGAAGCCATTAATCTTGACCTGAGCTCTCGGGTCTGAGTACAGGGCCAAACAGTGCATATGAATGGTTCCAACACCAGGCAAACAAAATAGGCGAGAGAGGGCCTATTTTGAGGCGAGAGAGCTAGCATGTGTGTATCGATGGACAGGATCAGGTAGTGGGGGGTCAGGAGAGGTACGTGCCCAATGGACGAGGTGAATTGCCCTAATGGAGTTGTCCCTAGCCTCTCGGCCCGTAATGAACCCTGTCTGGTCTGGGTGAACAATGAGCCAGATTAGGTGTTTTAATCTGGTTGCAAGGATCTTGGCTAGAATTTGCCCAAAGTGTGGCGGTAAAGAGCTGAAAAACCACGTGGTTTGGTGAATGTTGGCTGAAAATGTTGTGCCGTGTGTATGCAGAACAAGTTCACGGCCTTCAATGCCCTTCGGACCAAAATCCACAGTAAAGTCAGCTGGAAGTCCGATCGTGTGTACGAGGCTTTAGACTTCTGGCAGAATTCAGCTGTCCCAACTTATCAAAGTGTCTTTGTGTAAATATGTCAGCGTCATCTCTCCTAGTGTGTGTGTCTGTGTGTGTGTGTGTCTGTGTGTGTGTGTGTGTTCCTCCATCTGTCACTTTATACAGTATATTAAAATATGAACGTCATCACCTCACACAAACTTAGAACCTTGTATGGCACACATTCATTTCTGCTAACTTCAGTAATATGTTATTCAAAAGTAGATACCAATGCCGCGTACACACGATCAAACAATCCGGTGAAAAAGTCCGCCCGTGTATAGGCTCCGGCTGACTTTTTTTTATTTACCCAAAAGTCCGGCGGACTAAGATTGGAGTTTTGCACACCAATCTGTCCGCCGGACTTGCATTTCGGCGGACAGTACGGCCGTGTGTGTGCCAGTCCGCCGTACTTTTGAAATGAACAGACTTTTCCCACCCGGAGAAAAGTCCGCTCATTTTGAGCGCGGCTCCAGGTAGCCGGGACCAGCGAAGGAAGCGTCACTGGCCCCGTCACCTGGTATGGACTTAAAGGGGAATCCCTACGCTGAAAAAACGGCGTGGGGGTCCCCCCCCAGGTCCATATTAGACCCTTATCTGAGCACGCTACCCGGCCGGACAGGAAAGGGGGTGAGGACGAGTGAGCGCCCCCCCCTCCTGAGCCGTACCAGGCCACGTGCCCTCAACATGGGGGGTGCCTTGGGGAAGGGGGGCAGCGTGCCCCCCCACTCCAAAGCATCGTGTCCCCATGTTGATGAGGACAAGGGCCTCTTCCCAACAACCCTGGCCGTTGGTTGTCGGGGTCTGCGGGCGGGGGGCTTATTGGAATTCGTGAGCCCCCTTTAATAAGGGGGCCCCCGGATCCCTGCTCCCACCCTATGTGAATGAGTATGGGGTACAATGTACTCCTACCCATTCACCTGTGAAAAAAATGTAAAAAAAAACACAACACACAAGGGTTAAAACAGTTTATTGCACAGCTCCGGGGGTCTTCTTCCGTCTTCGGGGGCTTCTCGCCGGACTCCTCCGCTATCTTCTGCTAGCTCTTTTACTAGCAGAGGAGCCCGGCTTTCTTCTTCGCTGCCGCCCTCTTCTTCCGACTTAGGGGGTCTTGTCCCCCTCTTCGGGGGTCTTGTCCCCCTCTTCAGTTCTTCTTGCCAGGCCACCGCTCCTTCTTCTAGCTCTTTTGCAAGTGGTGGCCCGGTCTTCTGTCGCCGTCTTCTGTTCTTCTCTTCTGGAGATGTTGCCTCATCGCTGTCTCCGGGCTCAATATGACAGGACACGCTGCGTGCAGCGACTTATAAAGGGACATCACCGGATGATGACCCCGCCCATTATGATGTCACAGTCCCGGAGGATGCACGCCACGTGTCCTGTCATATTGAGCCCGGAGACAGCGATGAGGGAACATCTTCAGAAGAGAAGAAGAGAACAGAAGACGGCGACAGCGGCAACAGAAGACAGGGCCACCGCTTGTAAAAGAGCTAGAAGAAGGCGCGGTGGCCCAGCAAGAAGAACCGAAGAGGGGGACAAGACCCCCGAAGTCGGAAGAAGAGGGCGGCAGCTAAGAAGAAAGCCGGGCTCCTCCGCTAGTAAAAGAGCTAGCAGAAGATATCGGAGGAGTCCGGTGAGAAGACCCCCGAAGACGGAAGAAGACCCCCTGTCATATTTCTACTGGGGCTGCTTATTATGAGGGGCTCCCACCATTCCTGTGCTGTGCTGACATCCTCCTGGGGCTGTACCTCTGCTGTGCATATTATGAGGGGCTCCCACCATCCCTGTGCTGTGCTGACTTCCTCCTGGGGCTGCTTATTATGAGGGTCTCCCACCATCCCTGTGCTATGCTGACATCCTCCTGGGGCTGCTTATTATGAGGGACTCCCACCATCCCTGTGCTATGCTTATTATGAGGGGCTCCCACCATCCCTGTGCTGTGCTGACTTACTCCTGGGGCTGCTTATTATGAGGGGCTCCCACCATCCCTGTGCTATGCTGACATCCTCCTGGGGCTGCTTATTATGAGGGACTCCCCCCATCCCTGTGCTATGCTCATTATGAGGGGCTCCCACCATCCCTGTGCTGTGCTGACTTACTCCTGGGGCTGCTTATTATGAGGGGCTCCCACCATCCCTGTGCTATGCTGACATCCTCCTGGGGCTGCTTATTATGAGGGGCTCCCACCATCCCTGTGCTATGCTCCTTATGAGGGGCTCCCACCATCCCTGTGCTGTGCTGACTTACTCCTGGGGCTGCTTATTATGAGGGGCTCCCACCATCCCTGTGCTATGCTGACATCCTCCTGGGGCTGCTTATTATGAGGGGCTCCCACCATCCCTGTGCTATGCTCATTATGAGGGGCTCCCACCATCCCTGTGCTATGCTGACATCCTCCTGGGGCTGCTTATTATGAGGGGCTCCCACCATCCCTGTGCTATGCTCATTATGAGGGGCTCCCACCATCCCTGTGCTATACTCATTATGAGGGGCTCCCACCATCCCTGTGCTATACTCATTATGAGGGGCTCCCACCATCCCTGTGCTATGCTGACTTCCTCCTGGGGCTGCTTACGGTGCAGGTGTTAGTGCTGTATATCACGGTGCTGATGTCAGTGCTCTCTGTCACGGTGCTGCTGTCAGTGCTGTATATCACGGTGCTGGTGTGAGTGCTTTATGTCACGCTGCTGATGTCAGTGCTCTCTGTCATGGTGCTGCTGTCAGTGCTGTATATCACGGTGCTGGTGTGAGTGCTTTATGTCACGCTGCTGATGTCAGTGCTCTCTATCATGGTGCTGCTGTCAGTGCTGTATATCACGGTGCTGGTGTGAGTGCTTTATGTCACGCTGCTGATGTCAGTGCTCTCTATCATGGTGCTGCTGTCAGTGCTGTATATCACGGTGCTGGTGTGAGTGCTTTATGTCACGCTGCTGATGTCAGTGCTCTCTATCACGGTGCTGGTGTCAGATGACTCTATCACGGTGCAGGTGTCATTGCTGTATGTCACGCTGCTGGTGATCATCTCCTGCACCCTCTTCTTTGCCTACCCTGACCTTCCCTCTCCTCCATTGCCTTCATGCGCTCCACAGTCCTGAATTGTCACAACAATTTCCCATATAAAAAAAGAATGCTTGTAGTTGTCGATCCCAAATTCACCTCATACATGTGTTATGTCATTGGCCATGTGGTGGGACTATGTTTGCACAGCTATTAATTATTTTGTGGCTGTAAATTTGACCTGTAGGTTTGCGAAGTTCGCCTCCCATTGAAGTCAATGGGACCCGCCACGAACGTTCCGGTTCGTGAACTATCGGCCGCGTTCGCGGTCCGCGTTCGTGATACGTCCCGTCGGAAGTTCGTCCATCACTAGTAGTGTGTTCTGGCGTGCTGATAGAGAGATAGACAGTGTCATTTCATTTGAGTTAGATAGAGCAGGCAGGAGTTGAATCAGTTAGCTGCAGTCAGTTTATTATGTGTGTATATATATATATATATATATATGCATCCTAGGTGTTGTGTGTGTGTGTGTGTGTGTGTATGTATATGTATATATATATATATATATATATATATATATATATATATATATCTCCCAATTGCTGGTGTTCTTCTGATCCTATACCACAGTCAGGCAGCTGCAGTAATTACAGCTGGGTTACTGTATACTCTGCATAGTGTGCACTTAAAGCTACCCCAATGGCTGGTGTTCTGATCCTATACCGCAGGCAGGCAGCTGCAGTATGTATAGTTGGTGTACTGTGTACTCTGCACAGTGTGCACATAAAGCTACCTGAAGACAATTTCTGGTGTTCTCATACTAATACTACAGGTAGGCAGTTGATTCTGCTAGCTGTAGTATATCAGTATATGCGTCCCAGATTTGTGCAGCTATATCTCCCTGCAGGCCATTAGTTTGTTTGGAAGGCCAGCAAGGAGAGGCAGACAGTCACAAGCCAATAAAAGAGGGCAAGCAGGCTCTGTGTCTAGAGGCAACAGTGCTGGTCGTGGACACAGTGCATCCTCATTAGCACGTGGCCATGGGACACACTTGTCCTTTTTTTCAGCAGCTGGCTGTGTTGAGCCGCATCAAGCAGAAGACTTGGTAAAGTGGATGACCAAGCCCTCATCCTCCTTATCCTCTCTCATCCAGGTTCAGGGTACTTTGTCTGGCAAAGCAGCTGCCAATGCGGCCTCTTCCCTCGGCTCAATGGCATCAGTCACTCCTTCCCTAGCCCCACCATGTCCCCCGAACTGTTTGACCACAGTGTTAGCTACATGCTCAAGGAGGATGCCCAGCTTTTTAAAGGCTCTGATGATGGTACCCAGCTAGAGGAAGGCAGTAACGTGAACCCAGAGAGAGGGGGTGCCCAAGAAGGACCGCAATCTGGCAGTCATGTTCCCCCAGCTGCAGCATACTGCCAGGTTTGCTCTAGTGATGAGGAGGGGGGATGATGAGGTCACTGACTCCATGTAGGGGCCCAATAGGAGAGAGGAGGAGGCACATCTCCAACGAGGCAGGATGCCCTCCAGGGTCCAGCTTAAGGGCAGCACACCGACTGAATCACACTGCAGAGCTCTGAATGTGCAGGGCACTGCCTCTGCGCTTTATTCCAAAAGTTCTTTGGTGTGGACCTTTTTTGAGACCGGTGCATCAGATCGCACCGCTGCCATTAGCAACATATGTCTCAAGCGTATCTCACGTGGCCAAAACATCAGCCGCTTGGCACCACATGCTTGATCAGACATATGTCGACCTGCCATTCAGTTCATTGGCCAAGCGTACCTCAAAGACCCACACCAAAGAACAAAGCGGACCTCTCCTTGCTCCTCATCAGCTGGGATCTCCAACCCCACTATACCTTCGGTCCTCTCTGAAACCTGCACTGAGTGGAATGAAGGTGTAGAATTAGGTGTGTCACAGCAAAGTACTTGCGGCAATCTGCTATCTGTACACCAACGTTTGATTGTACCAGGCAAATGTCCCTGCCCCAGCTGCTGCACCATCGAAAGAAGTTCACTCCCAGCCATCCACATGCCAAGCAGTTGAATGCTAGCTTGGCTAAATTGCTAGAACTTCAACTGCTGCCTTTTAAGTTGGTAGACTCGGCCCCCTTCCATGAGTTCGTGGAATATGTGGTTCCTCAGTGGCAGGTTCCCAGACGCCACTTTTTCTCAGGGAAGGCGATTCCGTCTCTCTACTGGCATGTGGAAGTCAATGTCTTGGCCTAGCTGGACAGGGCGGTCAGCGGTAAGGTGCATATTACCGCTGACTCATGGTCCAGCAGGCATGGACAGGGACGTTACCCATCTTTCACAGCGCATTGGGTGACTCTTCTGGCAGCTGGGAAGGATGCATGACAAGGTACAGTAGTGTTGGAGGTTGTTCCACCACCACGCCTCCAAAATGCTACTACTGGTGATTCTGACACACCTCTCTCCTCCACCCCCTCCTCTTCTTCTTTCTCCATGGCCTCTTCCTGTGCTTTGTCCTCGGGAACCAGTGGTGCTCTGTAGGTGTTCAAGGGGTTATGCAAGTACACAGGAAAAAAGATGCCATGTGGTGCTTGCACTGGTGTGCTTGGGGGACAGGAGCCACACTGGGGCAGAGATTCTGTCAGCTCTGCAGGGGGTGGTTGATGTCACACCAGCTTAAGCCAGGAATGGTGGTTTGCGACAATGGCACCAACCTCCTCTCGGCCCTCCGACAGGGACAACTGACCCATGTGCCCTGTGTGGCTCAGGTCCTTAACTTGGTGGTGCAGCAGTTCATGGGCAAGTATCCGGGCTAACAGGATGTCCTGAGGCAGGCCAGGAAAGTCTGTGTGCATTTCCGCCAGTCATATAATGCCGGTGCTTGGCTGGCTGACCTCCAAAAGGAGTTGAACCTGCCCAAGAACCGCCTAATCTGTGACAAGCCCACAAGGTGAAACTCAACATTGGCCATGCTGCAGCGGCTGCACACGCAGCAGAGGGTCATCAATGAGTACCTGTGTGACTACGGCACCAGGACAGGGTCAGGGGAGCTTGTTTTTTTCCCCACGCCAGTGGGCCATGATCAGGGATGCATGCACTGTCCTGTCACCATTTGAGGAGGGCACAAGAATGGTGAGAAGTGACAGTGCATGCATCAGTGACACTGTACCTCTTGTCCACCTGTTGGAGCACACGCTGCGTGGAATAATGGACAGGGCACTTGAGGCAGAACAGAGGCAGGAAGAGGAGGACTTCCTTACCTCTCAAGGCCCCCTTTATCCAGACAGTGTTCCTGCTGTCCCACCCATCACACAGGAAGAGCACGCGGAGGAGGAGGATTGTGTCAGCATGGAGGTGGAGCCTGGCACTCAGCATCAGCAGCAGTCTTTTAGGGATCATTTACAGTCTCAAGAAACCCGTGGACTTGTACGTGGCTGAGAGGAGGTGACTGAGGATCATGTCATCCTTAGTGACCCAGAGGACTCCAGACCGAATGCTAACCTACGCTGCAAAGCCTGCGGAAGGATCCTCATATTCATCGGATTAAGGAAAGGGATCATTACTGGCTGGCAACCCTCCTTGATGGACATTGCAAAGGTAAGGTTGCGGACCTTATCTTGCCATCGCAGAGGGAGCAGAGGATGAGACTTGTTCGGGGGGCCTTGCAGAAAGGTCTGTGCAATGCGTTCCCAGAGACTGGGAGGTTACAAATTCCTGGTCCTGGACAACGTGTTGCTGAGGCTTCGGTCAGTCACAGAAGGAGCGGTGGAGAAGGTGGCCATCTAACCGATGCGTTCAGACAATTTTTTAGGCCCCAAGCCCCAAGGTATGATCGGTTCCAGCAACCATCACCAGCGTCTGATTTACATCGTGCAGGAATACCTAGGGGCAAGGTCAGACTTGGACTCCTTTCCCACTGAAAATCCTCTGGGTTACTGGGTCTTGAGGATGGATTACTGGCCAGAGCTTGCACAGTATGCAATTGAGCTACTGGCCTGTCCTGCATCCAGCGTCCTTTTGGAACGCACATTCAGTGATGCTGGAGGCTTTGTAACCGATCACAGGGTGCCCCTCTCCACCGACTCGGTTGATTGAGTGACCTTCATAAAAATGAATCAGTCTTGGATTACCACCAGCTACCAAGCACCTGATGATGATACAACCGAATATTTTATTTGAAATGTTAGATCCTTTCAAGACTGCCTATGCTGATGCTGAGTGACTATCCTGTTATGCTGAGTGACTATCCTCTTCCTCATCAACGATCATGCTGATAGCTTGGAAGAACATTTTTGCTTCTGGGCGCTGCCACCAGTGGCTAAGGCCCAATTTTTCAGCCCCTGTAATCCAATACTTTGCAGCAGGGCTCATTCCTGCTCTCCAACTAGAGTTTCTGTGAGGTGTTGCAGTGTTGTGCCACCAGTGCCTAAGGCCAAATTTTTCAGCCTCTGTTCAACAGGGGCATGTAATTACAATTCTTAATATAATATTTCACAGCAGGGCCCATTCTAGCACCCACCGAGAGTAACTGTGAAGACTTAGTTTTATGGCACCACTACCAAAGACCCAATTTTTCTACCACTGTTCAACAATGGCATGTAATTACAATTCTTGATATAATAGTTCACAGCAGGGTGCTCCATCGCCCACCAAGAGTCACTTTGAGGGCTTACAGTGTTGTGGCAACACCAACACCTTATTCCCAGATTTCTGCAGAGCATATAGGGCAGGCCCCTACTTTCAAACATCCAACTTAAAAACGTCTCCTACTTGCAAACAGAAAGAGTCAACAGGAAGTGAGATGAAATCTTACAGTGTTCTGGTACCACCAACACCTAAGGTCCAATTTTATGCACAGTATATAGAGAAGGCATATAGTAAATATACTGCTGTTCAGATTATATAGTGCCTGGGGGCCCCCCACACCATTTAAGAAAAATGGGTGCAGGGTTCCCCTTAATATCCATACCAGACCCAAAGCGGCTGGTAATGGACTGGGGGGAACCTATCAATTTTTTTTAATGATTTTCATCTATATTGCCGGGACCCGACAAAACATTATATCCGTAAGTAGTTTTAAATTACTTTTCCCCCCTTTAGAAATGTCATTTTTCTGCGGGACTGTTCTAAACACGGGAAAAATGTGCTACTTTATAGGCATACTATAGACACCCCCCAGGCACCATATTTAAAGTAAAAAGAAAAAAAATGACGCTATTTCACCTAAAAACAGCAAACTGCAACTTAAAAGTGATATACACACCAACAGAATTAATAAAAAAAATAAAGCTGTTCTAATAGAGAAGGATCAAATGTACTAACAAATAAAAACTAAATAACAGTATTGATTAATATATGAAAAATGTGGAAAGAAACCCTTTCCATAGAGGTTCTGAGAGGTTAAGTGCTATCACACCCCATAACCATTTTAAGTTAAACCATCAAATTGTGTTTACAAATAAATGTAACCAAATCCCTAAATTGGTAAAATACAAAGCAAATAATAAAAAGTCTCTTTGTGTGTGTCCAGGAGACATGAACACAGCAACACCCTGTGAAAAATCTTCCAGAAGCAACACCCTGTGACTCGGCCACCATACAGAATGAAGGCTTACCAGCTTCTCAGAAAATAATAGCTTGTCACCCTGCCTGGGTAATTACGATCCTCCCACCGCAGCGAATGGCTAGCAACTCTGGCGTTCCTGGGGCTCCAACCCGGATCCTTCGGTACTCTCAAAGTACCAAAAACAGCTCCCTCACCCCATGTTGGAGACTTGTTCAATGGACCCCTGTTTACACAGTCAGGTCAGTTAAGCTTCCCACACTGGGAGTAGTGTGTGCTGATTGTCTCTGTGGAGATCCTGAGTCGTTTAGATCACACAACTTCAAGAAAGCCAGCTTTACCTTCCAACTCAACAGGGGGCAGTGTTGCACCGTATCATGTAAAATCAATAAAGAATATATAGTGCTCTCTGCTTATAGGTATGCATTTATTAAGAAGGTAAAAAGCTACACTTACATACAAGGCACTAAAATCCTAGTGCCTGGATGAAGAGCATGCGGTCAAACGCTTGGTGACCAGTGATAAAATGAAATGAATGAGAGGTGTCTGCAGCCGACATGGTGTGGATTCCCCTGCACGTGTATCGTTCCAGTGGGCGGGACTTCATCAGCAGTGATATTTAAAGGAATATTACATTTTTATTGTTTCACGTTAAGCATTATTAAAATCACTGCGCCCGAAAAAACGGGCATTTTAAAAACTTTTTTTCATTGATTCATGTCCCCTGGGGCAGTTGCCATCCCCTCTCGTTTGTTCCTGGCCAATGAGAAGCTTCCCCCGCCTGTGTAGTGTAAACATAGTCAGGGAGGAAGTGATGTCACTCTCCTCGGGGCGTTCTTTTTGACCGGACTGCGAGGAGACCACAGATAGTAAGTGCACCAACACTACACTGACATGTAGGTACACATAGGCACACAAATCACCCCCCGATCGTCCCCCCATCCCAGTAACAGTCACTGATTGCAGTGATCATTTATTTACTGATCACTGCATTTAGTGTCAGTTGTGACAGTAAAAACTGTCAGGGCAGTTAGTGTTAGATCCAGGGTAGCCCCCTACCCCCCTAATAAATGTTTAACCCCCTGATTGCCCCTAGAGTTAACCCTTTCACCCCCTTTTGCCAGTGTCACTAAGCAATCGTTTTTCTAATCGCTGCATTAGTGTCACTGGTGCCGCTAGGTAGCTAGTTATTTTTTTAGGTTCACCGCCAGGTTTTTATAGCGCTAGGTACCCCCATATACTACCCAATAAAGGTTTTAACCCCCTGATTGCCCCTTGAGTTAACCCTTTCACCAGCGATCACCGTATAAGTGTCACTGGTGATGCTGGATAGCCAGTTAGTTATTTAGGTTCCCCGTCAGGTTTTTATATAGCGTCCAGGACCCCCATATACTACCTAATAAAGGTTTTAACCCCCTGATTGCCCCTAGTTAACCCTTTAACCCCCTTTTGCCAGTGTCACTACGTGATTGCTTTTCTGATCGCTGCATTAGTGTCACTGGTGCCGCTAGGTAGCTAGTTATTTTTTTATGTTCACCGCCAGGTTTTTATAGCGCTAGGTACCCCCATATACTACCTAATAAAGATTTTAACCCCCTGATTGCCCCTAGTTAACCCTTTCACCAGCGATCACCGTATAAGTGTCACTGGTGACACTGGTTAGCCAGTTAGTTATTTAGGTTCCCCGTCAGGTTTTTATATAGCGCCACGGACCCCCATATACTACCTAATAGAAATTTGAACACCCTGATTGCCCCTAGTTAACCCTTTCACCAGTGATCACCGTAAAAGTGTTACGGGTGACTCTGGTTAGTTTGATTTTTATAGAATCAGGGCACCCACCATTTATTACCCAATAAAGGTTTAACCCCCTGATCACCTGGCGGGTGATATCAATTAGGTTTTAGGGTCAGGGTGTGCGTCGCCCCAGGCAGCGCTAGGTTAGTGCCAGTACCGCTAACACCCACGCGTAAAGCATACACCTCCCGTAGTGGTATAGAATCTGAACAGATCAATATCTGATCTGATCAGATCTATACTAGCGTCCCCAGCAGTTTAGGGTTTCAAAAAAACGCATTGTTAGCGGGATCAGCCCAGATACCTGCTAGCACCTGCGTTTTGCCCCTCCGCCCAGCCCACCCAAGTGCAGTATCGATCGATCACTGTCACTTACAAAACACTAAACACATAACTGCAGCGATCGCAGAGTCAGGCCGGATCCCTGCCATCGCTAACAGTTTTTTTGGTAGCGTTTTATATTTAAATCCTGAAGGCAGTGCTTGGTTTTCGGGGTCCCGTACGTGGCTAGGCTCCCAAAAAGTCCCCCACATGTGGTATCCCCGTACTCGGGAAAAGCAGCAGAATTTATTTTGGGGTGTAATTTCACTTATTCCCATAGTATGTGTGAGCAATATATCATTTAGTGACAACTTTGTGCAAAAAAAAAAGTTTGCAATATTCCCGCAACTTGTGGCAAAATATTAAATAATTAATGGACTCAACATGCCTCTCAGTAAATAGCTTGGGGTGTCTACTTTCCAAAATGGGGTCATTTGGGGGGGGGTGTGATATTTTGGCATTTTATGGCCTTCGAAACTGTGATAGGTAGTGAGGAGTGAAATCAAAAATTTGCACCCTAAAGCCCCGTACACACGAGAGGACTTATGTCCGACAGACTTCCGAAGGAGTTCTGCCGGAGTTCTGCTGGAGTTCCGACAGAGTTCTGACGGACTTTTCGGCTGAACGGACTTGGCCACACACAATCACACTAAACTCCGACGGATTTGAACGTGATGACGTACGACTGGATTCGAATAAGGAAGTTCATAGCCAGTAGCCAATAGCTGCCCTAGCGTCGGTTTTAGTCCGTCGGAATAGCATACACACGAGCGAATTTTTCGAAGGGACTGGGTCCGGCGGAGTTCCGTCGGAAAAATTTGAAGCATGTTCCATATTCTAAAGTCCGTCAGACTTTGGTGAATCAAAAGTCCGTTGCAGCCCACACACGATCGAATAGTCTGACGGACTCAGTCCATCGGACTTTGGATGTTGAAACGTCCTCTCGTGTGTACGGGGCTTTAGAAATCCTGAAGGCAGTGATTGGTTTTCGGGGTGCCGTACGCGGCTAGACTCCCAAAAAGTCCCACATATGTGGTATCCCCGTACTCAGGAGAAGCAGCAGAATATATTTTGGGGTGCAATTCCACATATAACTATGGCATGTGTGAGCAATATATCATTTAGTGACAACTTTTTGTAAACTTTTTTTTTTGTGTCATTATTCAATCACTTGGGACAAAAAAAAAAATATTCAATGGGCTCAACCTGCCCCTCAGCAATTTCCTTGGGGTGTCTACTTTCCAAAATGGGGTCATTTGGGGGGGGGGGGTTGTACTGCCCTGCCATTTTAGCACCTCAAGAAATGAGATAGGCAGTCATAAATTAAAAGCTGTGTAAATTCCAGAAAATGTCCTCTAGTTTGTAGACGCTATAACTTTTGCGCAAACCAATAAATATACGCTTATTGACATTTTTTTTACTAAAGACATGTGGCTGAATACATTTTGGCCTAAATGTATGACTAAAATTGAGTTTATTCGATTTTTCTTATAGCAAAAAGTAGAAAATATATTTTTCTTCAAAATTTTCAGTCTTTTTCCTTTTATATGAGCCCTCAGGAGTCATGAAGAGGAGTCATGATAGCCGTGAGGGATTCGGTGAACTTTGAACTTAAAGACTCTTTTATTGATCCGGATGGTAGGTTCATCATATTGGTTTGTACCATAAACAGGATTCCCATTACCTTTGCCTATATATATGCTCCTAACTCGCACCAACTAAAGTTTCTAAAGAAAGTTATTAAACAAATGGAGCAGGTACAAGTTGGAAGCATATTGATTTGTGGGGACTTCAACATGATTTTAGATAGAGATTTGGATACCTCCTCTAGAGTCAGGAATCATTTCCCTAAATTCTGAGAACTCCTGCTCAAGGAAAGCTTATATGACGCCTGCCGTTGCCTAAATGCAAGCGAGAGATCATACACGTACTAATCCCCTAGATTTAATTCCTACTGCAGACTAGATATGTTTATTACTGATAAGGACTTGCTCCACAGGATTACACATTCATCTATCTTAGATATTACATGGCCAGACCATGCCCCGGTCTTGATTCACATTGAAGGATGCAGAACTCACACTCCATCCCGTATATGGAGGAACAACGAGACTATATTGCAAGACCCAAAATTTCAAATAGAAATCTCCCAACAACTTGAGGAATACTTTAATTTCAATGACCCTGAGTGCACCAGTCCTTTCACTAATTGGAATGCCCATAAAGCTTTTATAAGAGGAGCTCTAATAAAACTTAATTCCAAAATCCAGAAAGCCCGCTCTACCAAATTAAATAACCTACTAACTGAACTCCGTTCTTTAGAACAACGTAACCAGTCAAACCCATCCGTTGACCTCGCCACCCATTTATTTCAAGTAAGATATAAAATTAGAGAATGGTATAGCGTAAAACATGACCACGCTATGAAAAGGCTCCGACTTAATTATTATGGAAACAACAACAGAGCAGGTAAATTCCTGGCCAATCGTTTAAAAGATAAACGTTCTAAAACATCAATCCCACATCTGTTCCACCCCAAAACAACAGCTAAAGTAGAAAACCCCCAGGAAATTGCAGACGCATTCGCAGACTACTATGCATCCCTTTATAACCTACATACGGACCCCAACACAATTAGGCCAACAAAGGAAAACATAGAGTCTTTCTTAGCTAAAGTCCATCTACCCTCGTTATCGAACGCCCAACTTCAGGAATTAAGAGCCCCATTTACATCAACCGAGTTAGAGAAAGCTATCCAATCCCTACCTTTAGGGAAATCCCCAGGCCCAGATGGGCTTTCTAACGTGTATTACAAAAATTTCAGTGATATAATATCCCCTCACCTTCTCTCTATCTTTAACGTAGCTAGGACAACCGGATCCTTCCCAGCAGAAATGCTTAAGGCCTATGTTGTCACTCTGCCCAAGCCAGGGAAATCTCCAGACACACCAGCCAACTTCCGTCCCATATCTCTCCTCAATGGAGATATCAAACTGTACGCTAAAGTGATAGCAAACAGAATTTATGATATTATACCAGACTTAGTGAACCCGGACCAAACTGGATTCATGAAAGGGAGGCAGGCATCAGATGCCACACGGCGCTTACTAAATATCATTCACCAAGCTGGGACTCATGGAACGCCTTCTCTGCTTCTCTCAATAGATGCAGAGAAGGCGTTTGACAGGGTCCAGTGGGAATACATGGAAGCGGCGCTAAGGAAGTTTGGCTTTCAAAATGAGGCCCTGTCGGCTATCCTGGCACTTTATTCCAATCCTTCTGCTTAGGTATTTACCGTGGGGCTTTTATCCAAAACCTTTACCATATCAAATGGCACCCGCCAGGGGTGTCCTCTGTCACCTTTAATATTTAATCTGATGATAGAACCCCTGGCGGAGGCCATTAGATCCCATCCACACATTTCAGGACTCAAAGTCCAACGAAAGGAACGCATAGTCAATTTGTTCGCTAATGATATCATTCTTTTCCTATCGAATCCAGTTGTGTCTCTACCATTTACACATGAAATTTTAGAAGCATTTGGACAGATTTCTTACTATAAAGTAAATTTTACTAAATCCCTAATATTAGATCTAGGGCTGAACCACCATGTGAGCTCATATCTTAAACGAACATTCCCATATTTATGGGCCTCCAAACAGATTCCCTACCTCGGCATACAGTTGACAACGAACCTGTCCCATATTGCAGATGTCAACATAAAAACTCTTCTACAAGACATAAAAAAACCCTTTCCAAAATCTCAACAACCGAATTATCGTGGGCAGGGAGAATAGCATCCTATAAAATGTTGATCCAAAAATTTTATACATATTCAGAACCCTCCCTATACCATATAAAGCCTCACATTTTCAGAATTGACTAAACTCCTCAAGCAATACATCTGGAAGGGTAAAAGAGTCAGATGCCCAATTAATAAACTTATAATGCATAGAAAAGCGGGAAGCATGGGCCTTCCTGACATCAAAGACTATTATTGGGCAGCCATACTGGCACAAGCTAAACTTTGGTTTCTTCCAAATCCTGAACCACTATGGGTAAACACTGAAACGTCTATAGCAAAAACCCAACATATGAGTCTACTTCTCATGGCAGACACTTGGAAATCTAGATCCTTAAAGAGGGATTCCACCTGCAAAAAAAATATTAAAAGGCAGCAGCTATAAATACTACAGCTGCTGACTTTTTATAAATGGACACTCACCTGTCCCGGGTTCCAGCGATGCCGAGGCCGATCGATCGCTCAGCCCTCGGCTGCTGCCGCCACCATTCCAGGTGAGGGAATCAGGAAGTGAAACGAATCGGCTTCACTTCTCGGTTCCCTACTGCGCATGCACGAGCCGCGCCGCGCAATAGGAAATCTCCGCGCTGTCACTGGGACCCGTGTGTGTCCCAGCAGACAGCGCGGCAAGGCAGGAAGTGGCGTAGACTCCCGTGGGAGTCTATGCCCGGAAGTGGGTGAAAATACCTGTCTTTGACAGGTATCTCCACCCCTTCCCCCCTGAAAGGTGTCAATTGTGACACCGGAGGGGGGGATCCGATCAGCGGAGGTTCCACTTTAGGGTGGAATCCCGCTTTAACATGCTTCTCCCCAACGATTACAGCGACTATCGTAGCATGGAGACACTTACGACAGCAACAATTGCTGGGAAATCTCCGCACTACAGTTAGAATCCCGATTCAAACTTCGGAAATACTGCTCCCGTATAGTACGGTTACCAAATGGAAGAAGAATGGAATAGAATGGGTAGACGACTTATACATTCATGAAACCCTAAGATCGTTCGACTCCTTAAAATCCAGCTATAATATACCCCAAACTAGCAAATTTCTATACAATCAGGTGTCATCCTTTCTACTGAAATCTCCCCCACCGAATATTGAAATAAACAGCCTCATATGTCAATACTATATGTCCCCCAACACCAAGAGTAAAGGCATCTCACTTTTATACAACACTTTGCAATACAAACAACTGTTGGTGAAATCCTCCTCTATGCTCACACGGGAGAAGGATTTAAACCAGACCTACGATGTCAATCAATGGAGCAATGCCTTCAGATATAACTACAAAGCCACCCATTGCATTAACCACAGGGAGCTCACTCAGAAGATACTTCATAAATGGTATAGAACTCCTCATCAATTGGCAAGAATGTTCTCTACACACTCTTCGCTTTGTTGGAGAGATTGCGGTAGCGTAGGCACTATACTGCATATATTCTGGCATTGTAAAAACATTTCTAGCTTTTGCAGGAAGTTGTTTAGTATACTCACAGAAATCACAGGAGTGTTACAGTCCCCAAACCCAGCTCTAGCAGTTCTCCACCTCGGTATTGACAATTATCCGCCCCAATTCCGTACAGTAGTGATCCATATCCTGATTACGGCTAAATTAGTTATTGCCCAACACTGGAAAGCATATTGTCCCCAAACCCATATGAAGTTCTAGTCCAGGTGAACCTGAATTTTCAATATGAAAGATTGTTGGCTCTTAGGAAATCTTGTGGCAAAAAATTGGACTCACAATGGAAATGTTGGACAGAATGGTATAAGAAATAATCTCTACTTCCATTGATAATGGGAATCCTTGAACAGATCCTCGAACAGACCCTCAAACTATGTCATGTATAGATACTTATTCTTTGTACAGATGCTAGTCCTTTTATATATCGCCACCCATTTTGGACTTTATTTTGATAAAAACCTGATTGCTGCGACTGACGTTATCCAGTGATACTCTGGATGGCCCTTCCGACACAGCGTGATCCCAGTTGGGGTGCGGAGGGAGCCAGACAGAGGTCACCGTACTATATGGTTGTACTAATTATTTAAGAGTACTGGTCGGACTTTCAATTCAAGAGATTGAGTTAGTAGTAATAAGATATGTATATGAAACCAGTGGAAGAAAACTGGTTTTATAACTATAAGAGCATTTTCGATATATATCATCTAATTGTAGTTCATCACCACTTGTATTTGTTTCATTTTGTTTGTACCGAATGAAAATTTCAATAAAAATTATTTAAAAGAATGTGATTTTTCATGTTCCTGTCCCATAGACTTTAATGGTGTTCGCATGTTCGAAAAAATCTTTTGCTTGTTCACATGTTCTGCTGCGAACCGAACCGAGGGGGGTGTTTGGCTCATCTCTACTAACTGTCTAGTAGCACTGAACAGAGCCCTATTCTATCTCTCTCCATGCCAATATCACACTGAAAATTACCACTATGGGGAGAATATTTTTTGGGTGTGGAGCGGGACTAAGAGTAATGAGCTATGATTGGATAAAGTCATCATTACTTTCTACAATTGTGGCTCTGACAGTGCTCTGTGCCCTGATTGGGCAAAGCTTTCATTGCTTAAGCCAATCAGGGCTTCCAATGCACTGTGCGGAGGTGCAGTGCATTGTGATCATTCTGCGGACTGAACAAATGGTCAAACACCTCAATAATTTGGGTGCTTGAACGGGCGAACAGCCAGTGTTCACCCAACACTAAATGTTAGTTTTCATGGAAGGAGTGTGACTGGAGATACAAAGTACACATTTTATTCCACTTTATAACGACACATTACATCCCTGCCACAAAGCATGGCCAACTTATTTACAGATGAGATAAATAATTAATTTTACAATTTTATGCATTTTTGTATTCAATATTTTTTTAAACTGGCATATAAAAGAATTTCTAAAAAGTTTAAACATTAATGTTAAAACAATATAATATTCTTACATACCTGTGCCTGGACAAAGAAGAGCCCACAGAAGGATGACACGCAGGGGGCACAGGAGGAAGACACGCAGGGGGCACAGGAGGATGACACGCAGGGGGCACAGGAGGAAGACACGCAGGGGGCACATTGCTGCAGTCGGGGTATCTGGTCTGTGTGAAATAATGAAATAATGAGAATTTATAAATTTACAGAAAACTCAAACAGGAAGAAGATTATATTTTGTAAAACTCTTGTTTCCTTTTTTTCAAGAATAAAATCTGGTGCCTCAGACCAACCACATCCAAAATTTCATTTGTAGTGGATTTCAAAGTGATAAACCAGCAGAAAGTGTTTTATATCTTGGGGACTTTCTTGGTAAGATATCTGTGCCGAGTTCCTGGCTACTCACAATTCAATACTCAATTTTTTCCTCTTGTAATGAGTGGTCTTCTCACTTCAGATCCCACAGTGGGTCCATCTGTTTCTCCGGCTCCCCCAATCACATACAGGTGGATATCCTCCATGGGTGATCAGTTGGCGCAGAGTGAGTAAAGTACTTGGAACCTTTCCCTGTGGCTCCTGTTCACACTGCCAATTTATTCACCCGAGTAGGCATTTGCGACTACCCAATGACCGCATGTTTATCCCCAAACATTTTGGCAATTGTCAAACGTCAGAGGTAGTCTATTTGTTGCAGTGTGAATGTGGTTGCTACTATGTGGAAAAGACTATTCACAAATTCTGGAAGTGTATATCTATTGCCGCATACAAAGTATGAGACAAAGTGACCCTGAATATATGTTTATGCTGGCTGCTACCCCGAGTGTCATTCTTGGCCGTGGATCGAGTCCAACCCAGTCCACGGGGTGGGGACTTCAACAAGTCCCTCCTCCGGCATGAACTGTGGTAGATCTCTGATCTGAATTCCACTTTGCCCCAGGACTCAATGAGGCCTTTAGCTTCAAGACATTTCTTCAAGGTTTCATCTCTGGAGGTTTTGAAAAGGACCTCTGATCTTCACAAGTAGGACTTCTCACTGTGGTCTCCATATCTGGGATGTATATACGTTTATTATTATATCTCAACACCAGAGTAAATTTAGGGTATGCAGCCACTAAAATCCTCTTTGTGGCCCCCATATCCTTCAATATACAGAAAAAAACACCTTGGGGGGAGAAAGAAATGTCACAAAATATGCATAAAACATATATAGAATAAAGGTCGTGGATAATCAGATATGGAGTTCATAAAGTCCAATTGAGTGCTATGGCAACAATAGTGGCAGCTCCCTTTAGAGTGAAGTAATTCTCTTGAAGACGAATGGAAAGACAACACAGTGCACCAGACTAAGTGTAGCAGAAATATCAAAAAGGGCTTTATTAAGAACATCAGCCAATGTCAGGAAAATGGCCGAAGAAGGACTGGCAATTCCACCCAAGACAATCATGGCCACCATGGTGCACAGTGTGACTGATGTGGGCAGTACTTCTGGGTCTATTTAACCACTTGCCATCCGCTGCATGCCAATATGTCCCCTTTAATTTGCGGGCTAGTGGGCGTGTGCCACCGGCGGGGCGCACGCAGTATACTGCGTGACCGCACATTGCGGGCTCAATGTCTGCAGGTGTTCTGCGATCGTGCCATGGAGAGGCAGATCGAGGAGATGCCTATGTAAACATCCCCCCTACAATTAGAATCACTCCCTAGGGCACACTTAACCCCTTGATCGCCCCCTAGTGTTTAACCCCTTCCCTGCCAGTGTCATTTACACAGTAATCAGTGCGTTTTTATAGCACTGATCGCTGTATAAATGTGAATGGTCCCAAAATAGTGTCAAAAGGTTCCGATGTGTCGGCCGCAATGTCGCAGTCACAATAAAAAAAAAAAAAAACAGATCACCTCCATTACTAGTAAAAGAATAATAATAAAAATGCCATAAATCTTTTACCTATTTTGTAGACACTATAACTTTTGTGCAAACCAATCAATATACCGTATATACTGGAGTATAAGCCAAATTTTTCAGCATGCCCTCCCTCGGCTTATACTCGAGTCTGTGTCCAGGCGCACGAGGCTGCAGATGATCTCCCGGCGCTGTGATGTAAGTCTAGTCAGCGGCTTTGCAGTGTAACAAAGCCCCTCCTCCTCCTCGATAGGCGGATCACTGACTCACTGCTGGGAAACTGAGTCAGTGTTCCATCATGGGCGAGGAGGAGGCAGGGCTTTGTTATACTACACGGCCTCCGACTAGACTGCATATCACAGCGCCGGTGTAGCAGTAAAAACGATATGGAGATCATAAGGCTGCAGATGGGCACAGTGGTACAGGAGGCACAGATCAGATAGGGAGATTGGCACAGTGAGGCACACAGATGGACAAAATACCACCAAAAGAAAGCTCTATTTGTGGGTAAAAAAAGTAAATACATTTTGTTTGGGTGCAGCATCACACGACCGCTCAATTGTCAGTCAAAACAACACTATGTCGTAATGGAAAAAGCACTCTGGTCAGAAAGGGGATAAATCCTTCCGGGGATGAAGTGGTTAAGCCTGCTGTTGGAGCCACCCCTTGCTGGATTAATCGTCAGCTCCCCAATGTTTCCCGTGACCCTGTGTCTCTGTGATTCTGTTCCCTGTTACCGACCTGACTGACGGCATTTCTGGACTGATCTCTTGTGTATTATAATTGGCTTGTCTTCAGTTCTTGCTACTGACATATTCTGCCTGGTACCCCACACTCAGCGGCTCTGTGGGTCATCCCAGCAACTACCAGTGCACTCCAAGTGACTGGCTCATCAACAACACCTGGCAAATCATGCACCTTTGGGCACTACTCCCTCTGTATCACTCCCAGGGGAGCACTACACTTAGCCGCAAAGGGGCACCCTCTCAACAATCGACCTCTTCCTTGGAACCTGACAGTATAATCCAGCCATATGTCTGGGGTCAATGGAGGCACGTCCCTTTTGGAGGCTCTGTGCCAACAAGTTTCCACCCTAACACAAGCAGTGCAACAATTACAGGAGGGCTGCTTTCAGTTGGTAGGTTGTCTGCAGCACCTGTCAGCGCCACTTGTCAGTGCCACCTGCTCTGTTGGATCAAGGCTTGCCCTCTGCCAGAGCTGTGTGAGCAGCTTCTTCTCTGAAATGCACCACCTCTACCCATACAGTAGTGGTCCCACCCCCGAGCCTCGGGTGTCAATCCCTGAGTGCTTTACTGGGGACCAAAAGAAGTTCCGCTCCTTTAAAAATACCTGTTTACTGTATCTGGCCCTGCAACTGCACACCTTCTCCATCAAGTCCATCAAGGTGGGTTTCATGATGTCGCTGTTGGTCGTTGAACACTAGGCTTGGGCCCACGGCCTGTGGGAGCAAAAGAGCCCTGTCATCAATTCCCTGGATGCATTCTTTGAGGCTAGAGCTCAACTGTATGATGGTCCACAGCGTGTGGCCACCGCTGAATCCAGCCTGCAACAAAGGCGGCAGCCGGTGGAACATTATACAGTGGACTTCTGCAAAGTGGTCAGCTGACAGACTGGAATGAGCATTGAGGTACCAGTACCATCAGGGCCTGTCTGAGCCACTCAAGGATGAGCTAGTGAGAGTAGAGACTCTCGCCACCTTGGAAGGTCTTATTCAAGTTACCGTCCAGCTTGACAGGTGCTTGCGGGAGCGATGGTCTGAAAGCGCTCAGGCTTTCAGAACCACCTGGATGCTACCAAAGGTCGCTCCTCCCCAGCAGCAGTGCCCAAATCCACAGCTCCTGCAGAGTTGGAGCCTATGCAGATTGGCCTGGTCCAGTCATCTCTGTCTGCTGAGTAGAAGCTCAGGCAAAGACAAGCTAATCTAATGTTAGAGCATCGGCCACTTCATCCCCAATTGCCCTATCCGTCCCAGTAAGCCATCTCCACACATCCCTGTTCTCTCCCAAGTTGCTGCAACCTCACCTACTCACCTGGTTATCTCTGTTTCCCTGCGGGTGGTGGAAGAGGTTGATTTGGGGGCATGCAGTTGTTTCCTGGACCACACACTGGAAACAAAATACAACACCCCCCTTCTTAAGGAAAAGCACCTGACTGTCCACGTGGCTGACGGCTCCGAGCCCCATTTTGGACCGGTCACCCAAGCCACTAGTCCTCTCCTAGTGTCCACTGAGTCTGGCCAGCACGAGTTCCTCAGATTTGATATTTTAAATGTACCCATGTTCCTGGTTATCCTGGGTATCCCATTGGCTGCAGGTACACAAGCCTCACATCAACTGGTCCAGCAGGGAGATCTGCTACTCCTCTCCATACTGCCAGCAGCATTGTCTTCACCCCAAACATCAGGACCCCGTCTGATTTCAGCCCAACGCCCACCAGGAGGTGCCTACAGTCTACCAGGAGTTCCTGGACATCATTGACCCCAAGAGGGCAGATGCTCTTCCCCTGCAATGGCCATACAACTGCCCCATTGAACTTTTGCCAGGCTCTGAGATACCCTTTGGTTGAATATTCCCCCTCTTGAAAAAGGAGGTTGAGACCCTGCAGCTGTATCTGGACGACAACCTAAAGAAGGGGTTCATCCATCCTTCTTCCTCTCCTGTGGAGGCTGGCTTATGCTTTGTGGGAAAAAAAAGGACCAGTCCCTAAGACTCTACATAGACTACATGGAGTGCAAAAAATTACAATTAAGAATTGCTACCAGCTCCCTCTCATCTCAGAACTTTTCCAGAGATTCCGTAACGCCTGGGTCTTCACCAAACTGGACCTATGCGGTGCCTACAACCTGATCTGCATCTGAGAGGGTGATGAGTGGAAAACAGCATTCCGAACTCGGTTCGGACACTTCGAATACCTGGTCATGCCCTTTAGTCTCTGCAACATACCTGCTACTTTCCAACACCTGGTGAATTACATTTTCCGGGAGTTACTGGACCATTTTCTTATCGTTTACCTAGATGACATCCTTATCTTTTTGGTTACTTTGGATTTCCATAGGTCTTATGTAAAAAAGGTGCTAGCCACCCTGAGGAGACACAGACTGTTCACAAAAGTCGAAAAGTGCGATTTTGAGAAATAATCCATCCAGTTTTTTAGGTCTCATTATTTCTACCAAAGGGATCACTATGGACCCCCAAAAAAGGTCAAAACCATTGTGGACTGGCCAGCACCAATGGATAAAAATGGTGTGCAGAGGTTCATTGTCATCGCCAACTTCTATAGGAAGTTTATAAAGGACTTTTCCACCGTTATTTCACCAATTACCCAAGCAACCGGAAAGCATGTATGCTTCCAATGGTCCTTTGAGGCTCAGGTCGCCTTCGACACCCTGAAGTCCCGGTTCACTTCTGCTTCGATCCTTCAGCACCCTGACCCTGCACTACTGTATATTCTGGAAGTTTATGCCTCAGAAATAGTTACAGGAGCCATTTTGTCACAGCGCCAGGGGCCCAAGGCACTTCTCCATCCCATAGCTTTCTCCTCCCGCAAGATGAGCCAACCAGAAAAGAATTATAATGTGGGGAATCAAGAGCTTCTCGCTATAAAAACAGCCCTGGAAGAATGGAGGTACTGTACCTCCTAGAGGGAGCCAGTCATCCTAATATGATCTATACGGATCATAAAAATATAGAACCCCTCCGGTCTGCCAAATGGTTGAGACCTCACCAGGCTCTTTGGGGTGTTCGGGGGCAAATTCGAAAAGCCACGGAACACCCTGTAAAAGTCTATGGGAGAAATCTAAAGTGCTAATTTTAAAAGCTTATATGAAAGTTATGGTCCTAAAAAGTGTTTGGGGACCCGGGTCCTGCCCCAGGGGACATGGATCAATGCAAAAAAAAGTTTTTTAAAAAAAAGGGTTATTAATAATAATAGTAGATATGTGCGATTTTCAGGTTGTAGATATGTGCGATTTATAGGTTGTAGATATGTGCAATTTACAGGTTGTAGATATGTGCAATTTACAGGTTGTAGATATGTGCGATTTTCATGTTGTAGATATGTGCAATTTACAGAATACGATTTACAGAATGCAGATATGTGCAATTAACAAGTTGTAGATATGTGCAATTCACAGGTTGTAGATATGTGCAATTTACAGAATGTGATTTACAGAATGCAGATATGTGCTATTTACAGGTTGTAGATGTGTGCGATTTACAGAATGCAGATATGTGCTATTTACATGTTGCAGAATGCAGATATGTGCTATTTACATGTTGCAGAATGCAGATATGGGCAATTTACAGGTTGCAGAATGCAGATATGTGCAATTTACAGGTTGTAGATATGTGCAATTTGCATGTTGTAGATATGTGCGATTTACAGGTTGTAGATATGTGCAATTTATAGGTTGTAGATATGTGCAATTTACATGTTGTAGATATGTGCAATTTACAGAATGCAGATGCGTGATTTACAGAATGCAGATATGTGCGATTTACAGAATGTGATTTACAGAATGCAGATATGTGCAATTTACAGAATGCAGATATGTGCGAATTCCAGAATGCAGAATGCAGATATGGGCAATTTACAGGTTGCAGATATGTGCGATTTACAGAATGCAGATATGTGATTTACAGAATGCAGATGTGTGATTTACAGAATACAGATATGTGCAATTTACAGAATGCAGCTATGTGATTTACAGAATGCAGATGTGTGATTTACAGAATGCAGATATGTGTGATTTACAGAATACAGATATGTGAGATTTACATGTTGCAGAATGCAGATATGTGCGATTTGCAGGTTGTAGATATGTGCTATTTACAGGTTGCAGATATGTGCGATTTACAGAATGCAGATATGTGTGATTTACAGAATGCAGATATGTGTCATTTACAGGTTGCAGAATGCAGATATGTGTCATTTACAGGTTGCAGAATGCAAATATGTGTGATTTACAGGTTGCAGAAAAGGTGCCTGATGTGGTTGTACACAAGATAGGCATAATTCATCTGCTTTAGTAGAGCCCTGTGTATAATGTGCAGCCTGGTATATGATGTGCAGAGCCCCATGTATAATGTGCAGCCTTGTATATGATGTTTATTTGATAAGGGGTGTGGCTTGTGAGACGTGGGAGGGGCCAAATCTGAGGGTCGTGGTCTTGCGCCCCCCATCCTAAAACTTCACCAGCCGCCACTGCCCAACACCCTCTCCAACACTTAGCTTCAGAGTTAGGGAAGATTTTGGACAGCTTAAATGGAACAAGATAGCTTCAGTTTGTCTTTTTTAGAAAGTTATCCCAATGATTGACACACCTGGAAGCCTTAAAGGTAGCTCTCCTAGCTTGTTGACATTCTATACTGCTGAACGAAATTCCTATATCCTATATAGTTTTTTCCGGAGCAGTGATTTTAATAATGCTTAAAGTGAAACAATAAAAGTGTAATATTCCTTTAAATTTCGTACCTGGTGGGTGTCTATAGTACGCCTGTGAAGGGGCGCATGTTTCTCATGTTTAGAACTGTCCCTGCGCAAAGTGTAATTTCTGCAGAAAAAAAGTAATTTAAAAGAACTCACGGCTATAATGAATTTTCGGCTCCCGTAATACAGAGAACACTCATTGAAAGTCATTGATAAAATAAAAAGCGTGGGGTTCCCCCAAATTTAATTACCAGGCCCTTCAGGTCTGGTACGGATATAAAGGGGAACCCTGCATCAAATTAAAAAAAAAAATGAAGTGGGGTTCCCTCTTAAAATCCATACCAGACCCTTTATCTGAGCACGCAACCTGGCAGGCTGCAGGAAAAGAGGTGGTTGGTTGTGGGGGTCTGCGGGCCAGAGGCTTATTAGAATCTGGAAGCCCCCTATAACAAGGGGACCCCCAGATCCCAGCCCCCCTATTTTAAATGGTAAGGGGGTACAAAAGTACCCCTACCATTTCACAAAGAAAGTGCAAAAGAATGTTAAAAAAGACAGACACTTGAAAAATTCCTTTATTAAAAATAAAAAAAATAAAAAAAAGATTCCAGCGGTGGTAGTCCATTCTTGCTATCCAGCGATGGATGATCATCTCCCCAGGGTCTAGCAATGGCTGATCTGATCCAGTGACGGGTGAGCTCTCCATCCAGCGCAGTCCATCTGTCCTTCCTCTGCCTCCACTGGCGGAGACACTGCGGGGATCCCGGCAGCCTGACATTTCTTATATGAGGAGGGCAGGGCCACCCGTCACTTGACCCCGCCCCCTCTGATGCAAGTGGGGAAGCCTGGCATCCCCAATGACGTGTGGGTGACCCCGCCCCCCTCTGATGTAACAGAAATCTGCTTTACATCAGAGGGGGGCGTAGTCATCCTCACGTCATTGGGGAAGCCAGGCTTTCTCCCTGCGTCAGACGGGGCGGGGTCAGGTGACGGGTGGCCCCGCCCTCCTCATATAAGAAATGTCAGGCTGCCGGGATCCCCGCAGTGTCTCTGCCAGTGGAGACAGAGGATGGATGGACTGCGCTGTGCTGGACTGGAGGGAGAGATCACCCGTTGCTGGATCACATCAGCCATTGCTGGACCACCGCTGCAATCTTTTTTTTTTAATAAAGGACTTTTTCAAAAGTGCGTTTGTCTTTTTAAACATTCTTTTACACTTTCTTTGTGAAATGGTAGGAGTACTTTTGTATGCCCTTACCATTTCATACGGGGGGGGGGCGGGATCTGAGGGTCCTCTTGTTAAAGGGGGCTTCCATATTCTGATAAGCTCCCTTTCCACAGACTCCCACAACCACTGGCCAGGGTTGTGGAGATGAGGCCCTTGTCCTCATCAACATGGGAACATGGTGCTTTGGGGGGCATGTTGAGGGCAATGTTGAGGGCATGTGGCCTGGTACGGTTCTGGTATGGATTTTTAGGGGGAACCCCACGTCATTTTTTTTATTTAACGCGGGGTTCCCCTTAATATCCATACCAGACCTGAAGGGCCTGGTAATTGAATTTGGGGGAACCCCACGCTTTTTTTTTTATCCATGACTTTCAATGAGTGTTCTCTGTATTACGGGAGCCGACAATTCATTATAGCTGATTGTAGTGATTTGAAATGACTTTTTTTCCTGCAGAAATGACACTTTGTGCAGGGACAGTTCTAAGCACGGGAAACATGCGCCCCTTCACAGGCATACTATAGACACCCCCCAGGTATGAAATTAAAAGGAATATTACACTTTTATTGTTTCACTTTAAGCATTACTAAAATCACTGCGCCCGAAAAAACGTCTGTTTTTAAAACTTTTTTTGCATTGATCCATGTCCCCTGGGGCAGGACCCAGGTCCCCAAACACTATTTAGGACAATAACTTGCATATTAGCCTTTAAAATTAGCATTTTAGATTTTGAACGTTCGAGTCCCCTAGACTTTAATAGGGTTCTAAAGTTCACACGAAGGATCTGGTGCGAACCGAACCCGGGGGGGTGTTTGGCTCATCCTTAGTGGTCATACGTCGGGTTTGTTGTATTAATCTCTTTAATTGATGTAATCCCGCAAGAGAGCCAAGGTTTGTTATTTTGCTTATGGTGGATCAGGGGCGTACCAAGGGGTTGGCGAGGCCGACGTCCGCAAGGGGCGCAGACGGACAGGCTGAGGGGGGGGGGGGGCAAATTGAAATCCTGCACTGCACCGTGTTGTGTGTCACTTCTGTGAATTTAACTGCTGTGTCCCCTGCGAATGCGTTCCAGCCGCCATGTTGCACCCTGTGATTGGGCAAATGTGGTGGCCACTGGTCATGTGCTGTGCTGTGGGGCTGGCCAGTCCTTGAACATGGGAAACGCATGCGCAAAGGCTGCTCTGCCTCCAGGAGTCCCGGGTGGTGCTTCTGTAAGCCAAGCCACCGCCGTCTCCTCCACTCTTCCTCCTGAGTTCTGACTGTGCCGGATCTGGAAGTGGGACTTCATCTGGGACTGGGATTGGGAAATCATTCCCTGTCGGCAGTGTGACAGGTGAGTGTGTGTGAGCCTCTGAGGGAGGCAGTTTGGTGGGTTGATGCTGGCTGCATTCATGGCAATATGGCTGGGTGATGCATTCATGGCAATGGAGTGGGTGCTGCATTCATGGCAATATGGTGGGTGCTGCATTCATGGCAATATGGTGCTTCATTCATGGCAATACGGTGCTGGGTACTGCATTCATGGGAACATGGTGCTGGGTACTGCATTAATGGCAATACGATGAGTGCTGCATTCATGGCAATATGGTGGGTGCTGCATTCATGGCAATACTGTGGGTGCTGCATTCATGGCATTATGGTGGGTGCTGCATTCATGGCAATACAATGGGTGCTGCATTCATGACAATATGGTGGGTGCTGCATTCATGGCAATATGGTGCTGCATTCATGGCAATACGGGGCTGGGTGCTGCATTCATTGGAACATGGTGCTAGGTGCTGCATCCATGGCAATATGGTGGATGCTGCATTCATGGCAATACGGTGCTGGGTGCTGCATTCATGGCAATACGGTGTTGGGTGCTGCATTCATGGCAATATGGTGGGTGATGCATTCATGGCAATATGGTGGGTGCTGCATTTATGGCAATGGAGTGGGTGCAGCATTTATGGCAATGGAGTGGGTGCTGCATTCATGGCAACGCGGTGCTGGGTGCTACATTCATGCAGCACCCACTGTTTTGCAATGAATGCAGCACCAACTGTTTTTCCATGAATGCAGCACCCACTCCATTGCCATGAATGCAGCACCCACCATATTGCCATGAATGCAGCACCCACTCCATTGTCATGACTGCTGCATTCATGGCAATGGAGTGGGTGCTGCATTCATAGCAATACAGTGGGTGCTGCATTCATGGCAATATGGTGCTGGGTGCTGCAATCATGGCAATGGAGTGGGTGCTGCATTCATGGCAATGGAGTGGGTGCTGCATTCATGGCAATACGGTGGGTGCTGCATTCATGGCAATACATTGGGATATATACAAACAATTAAAAATTAAAGGAAATTGATGTATAAAAACAAACAGCTGAGATTCAAAGCCCCCATACACACGGTTGGACATTCCAACGGAAAATGTCTGATCGGACCGTGTTGTTGAATAATCCGACTGTGTGTGGGCTCCATCGGACTTTACCATCGGAACGTTCGACCAACAAAATTTCCTGTCGCATCATGGCAGCATAGACTCTGGGTTGTGACTCCGCCTCCACAACCTGATAGGACCACATAACTATAAGATGACGATACGGCCCCCGCCCCAGCATTCTGTTATTTTTCCTCACCTGTTGGGACGGCACGGATCAGCACCCCCTTACCACTTCACCCCAGCCAGGTTCTAGCCTCTCCTGGGTGGAAGTCCTTGCCGGTACAGCCTCTAAACGAAGATAAATGGAAGGAACCCCACTCCGGTGATCTCAGGGGTATGTTACAATCTCTCTCTGTGTCTTTGGATAAAAGCCTTAAACAGGCTTAAACTGCTTCAGTTATCTTTAACGATCTTCAGTTGAGTCTTAAATAGACTCTGGTGTAACTTCCTATTTACCATGATAAGCCTTAGACAGGCTTTACAGCATGCTATTAAGCACTCTGGCATATAAGCCTTAAACAGGCTTAGCCAAAATGCAGTGGTCTCCATGACCAGTGCATATAATGCCGCGTACACCATCAAATTGTCCGGCGTACTTAGTCCACAGAAACGCATTTCACCGGACAATTCGATCGTGTGTGGGCTTCAGTGGACTTTCTCAGCGGAAAGTCCGGCGGACTTAGAAAGTATTTTTGCAGTCCAATCTTTCCGCCGTACTTGGGTTTCAGCAGACAATACGTTCGTCAGTATGCTAGTCTGACGGACTAAGAATGACGCATGCTCAGAAGCAAGTACGAAAAGGAAGCTATTGGCTACTGGCCATTGAACTTCCTTTTTCTAGTCCCGTCGTACGTGCTGAACGTCATCGCGCTAGCAAACACCGGACTTTCTGTGTGTCCGTGTGTGGCCAAGTCCGTTCGGACTATCCGCCGGATTGTTTGCTGGACAATTCGATCATGTGTACGCGGCATAAGAGATACACCTCCTTTCACAACTGACTACTTCCACTTCATTACACCCCCAACTTATTTTCCCCATCCTCTTACCTATAAGAATGAGACCACACTTTCTTTGGGGTATAACTGGTCACAGCAGCCTTTTATTTACAAAATATATAATCATGTATCAACTTTAACCATAAATAACAAAACTCAAAATATCAGTTTTTCCCGGTGGTCTTGTACGGCACTTCCCCAAATAAATGTTCCACTTTTACACTACGGGCACGCTACCGTACTAGGCCTCCGCCCATGATAACTTCATCCCGCAGACAACTCACTACCCGCAGTGTCCACCTTCCCATCCTCAGCTAACCCGTGTTAGCTGTAACCAAGGGAGCCCATGTCACTAATGAGTCCCCCACACTTCCATCTCCTGGGTCAGTTACCACCATACAAGACCACCGCCACCCCCACCTCACCGAAAGCTGCCATAATGAATCCACAAGTGCACCTACGAGGCAACAATTAGTACAAGACAAACACAAACAACACAAACAACACAAAGGGAGGGTGGGTGGGAAACTTCCTCTCCCCCACTGGAATAATGCCCGGGAACCCCCCCCCCCCTCTTCCTCACTGCATTCAACTCCTCCCCTCCTCTTCTTTACCTAGCCACCCCCCTTTCTACTCCACACAACTCACTACTATTTTAACCCTTGCTGTATCCTTCTCCCACTGTCATGTTGGCCCTTTTGGTATGCTCCTCTTTGCTCCTCTCACTTCCCCGGCCTCTCTTTTGTTCCCTGTGTACCTGTTTTTGCTGCTTTTTCCCCATCTGTGTTTGGGCGTTCTGCTGGGCGTTGAAGTCCTCCTAGGGACGCCGGCACGTGTTCTGAGTCTGTCTATCCTGTGCTGCCCTGGATGGAGAGATCACCCGTCGCTGGATCAGATCAGCCATCGCTGGACCCCAGAGAGATGATTATCTGTTGATGGATAGCAAGAGTGGATTACCACCGCTGGAATTTTTTTTTTTTTTTTTTTTTTTAAATAAAGGACTTTTTCAAAAGTGTCTTTGTCTTTTTTAACATTCTTTTACACTTTCTTTGTGAAATGGTAGGGGTACTTTTGAATGCCCTTACCATTTAAAACAGGGGGGTGGGATCTGGGGGTCCCCTTGTTAAAGGGGCTTCCATATTCTGATAAGCCTCCTGCCCGCAGACCCCCACAACCACCGGCCAGGGTTGAGGGGATGAGGCCCTTGTCCTCATCAACATGGGAACATGGTGCTTTGGGGAGGACCCCAAAGCATCCTCCCAATATTGAGGGCATGTGGCCTGGTACGGTTCTGGTATGGATTTTTAGGGGGAACCCCACGTCATTTTTTTTAAAATTTGACGCTGGTTTTTATCGATGACTTTCAATCAGTATTCTCTGTATTACGGGAGCTGACAATTCGTTATAGCCACGAGTGATTTTAAAGGACTTTTTTCCTGCAGAAATGACACTTTGTGCAGGGACAGTTCTAAGCACGGGAAACATGCGCCTCTTCACAGGCGTACTATAGACACCCACCAGGTATGAAATTTAAAGGAATATTACACTTTTATTGTTTCATTTTAAGCATTATTAAAATCACTGCTCCCGAAAAAATGGCAGTTTTTAAAACTTTTTTTGCATTGATACATGTCCCCTGGGGCAGGATCCGGGTCCCCAAACACTTTTTAGAACAATAACTTGCATATTAGCCTTTAAAATTAGCACTTTAGATTTTCAACGTCGAGTCCCATAGACTTTAATAGGGTTCTAAAGTTCACACAAAGTTTTGGTCTGTTCGCAGGATCTGGTGCAAACCGAACCCAGGGGGGGGGGGGGGGGGGGGTGTTTGGCTCATCCTTAGTGGTTATACGTCGGGATTGTTGTATTAATGTCTTTAATTGATGTTATCCCACAAGAGAACCAAGGTTGAATTTTTATAGAGGGAATTAAAAATTCTAATACCGGGATCGGGAGCAGTAATATGGAGCTGCATGTTTTTGTTATTTTGCTTATGGTGGATCAGGGGCGTACCAAGGGGTTGACGAGGCCGACGCCCGCAGGGGTGCAGCCGCACAGGCTGAGGGGGGCGAAAATTGAAATCTCGCACCGTGTTGTGTGTCACTTCTGTGAATTTAATTGCTGTGTCCCCTGCGAATGCGTTCCAGCCGCCATGTTGCACCCTGTGATTGGGCAAATGTGGTGGCCACTGGTCATGTGCTGTGCTGCAGGGCTGGCCAGTCCTTGAACATGGGCAACACATGCACAAAGGCACCACCCGGGTGGTGCTTCTGTAAGCCAAGCCACCGCCATCTCCTCCACTCTTCCTCCTGAGTTCTGACTGTGCCGGATCTGAAAGTGGGACTTCATCTGGGACTGGGATTGGGAAATCATTCCCTGTCGGCAGTGTGACAGGTGAGTGTGTGTAAGACTCTGAGGGAGGCAATACGGTGGGTTGATGCTGGCTGCATTCATGGCAATACGGTGCTGGGTGCTGCATTCATGGCAATACGGTGCTGGGTGCTGCATTCATGGCAATATGGTGGGGGCTGCATTCATGGCAATATGGTGCTGGGTACCAAAAAATCTATTTAAAGCAAAAACACTGAGCTAACCTAATGTTGAAAAGCTGCTAACAGTAAAAATTCCTATTTTAGGTATAAAGTGTACAGTTTATAAAAAGTGTAGCGCTAAATATATTACGAGAGAATATATATATAACATCCCCATGTGCAACCACGTAAATTTTGTGCTATCCATAGTGGATACTTTATATCGATAAACGCAAAAAGCATATCAATGAAACATTTGCCAAATAGAATTGTGCTTATGTATCAAACAAGAAATAATCAATAATGAGCAAAAAAAACATAAAGTCTCTTTGTTTAGAAGGAAGTGTTCAAGTCCCACATGTTTAGTTAAATTTCAAATAGACCATCCAATCTTAAAGGATTCACATGCGAACACCCAAGTGCCAGTCCCACCACCTCTGTGGATGTGGGCTTACCAGATGTATCTGACCGAAAAGAATATATATTCCAAGGATCATACACGCTTGTACAATATCCGCAGGAATCCAAACTCGCAGGTGCTGGAATGCCAAAAAACATCAAAGCAGTCCTTTCCCCAACACAGCCGATAACATTAGGTTTTCTCCCATCACATAGAGGTCCAACTCAAAATGATGGACACATAAAATGGAAAGACTGGGCCATATAGCGTAATTCCATTAAAAAACAAAATTTATTAAAAGATAATAACAAACTCATATTTATGAGGTTTATCAAGCGCTTTCAAATAAAAATTGGTGGCAGTAGAGGCCTCCGACGCGTTTTGTCCTCATAGACATCGTCTGGGGTGCCCATCCACTGCAGCCAGACTCATTTTTATAACCACAAGAGCCCATTTAGCAAGATTCACTCACCCTGTGTCACCGCGTGTCACTTCCGGTTTCTAGGGGCCGAAATGGCCACCGCGGCGTGCGTTCCATGCCTCTATTTCAGTATCCCACCTCTATACTGATGTCATAAATCCTTTTGTAAATGCGTAATATATATATATATATATATATATATATATATATATATATAGATATATATAGAAATCCAGATTCTAAAGTATACATATCCAATTCTTTAATTTCCTTGACCGTCTATCCGTAAATCTGTCTCCGCTGTGCGTTGGAACGCACGCTTATCGATTACGGAAGTGACGCATGGGTAGTCGCCATCGAGACACCAAGTCTCATATGGAAGTGAGGCCATAAAAACAACCCACGTCACTCCAGGAAGGTCCATGGAGGACACAATGACCCCCCTAATAGTGACAGGATATCGGCCACGTCACATCCGAACGGACGTAGCAGGCCCCATATTCATAAACCAATCCATAGGCCCTAAGTCTACACATTAGAATGATAAATATACTCAACCATTGCTATTCTGCTCTTTTTCTAAGACATTAAATATTAATCATTATCACATGAATGACTAAATACCGCAAATATGCTATGAGGGGGTTATATTACGCGTTGGTGCAGGAAGTGGATTGAGTCTTGCTGTAGGGCTTACTAATATAGAACAACATATTCATGTATTCCAAATACACATAAAAAACTTCTGGAAAAAATATAAAAGAATATTTTTATTAAAAAAATAAATGAAAAAATTAGAAATTATATCTCGTATCAGCCCATCTCTCCATCTTATTTTAAGCTTCATTAATGAAGGCATTAATGTCCCACTCTACGTTCAAACAGGGAGTGGGATCTGAGGGTATAGATCCAGTAAGTTTCTAATTGTGACACCCCTCTGGTCATAGCCCCCCTCCACGGGGGTACATATTTATCAATCGCTAAAAATTGTGTTCCCTTTGGATCACTATTGTGGCATTCTTTATGGTGTCTAGGGACACTATGTTTAGAGTCTTTGCCTTTAATCAAAGATATGTGTTCCTCTACTCTCACTGAAAATGTCCTTGTTGTCCTTCCGACATATTGCTTGCCACAGGGGCAGGTAATTAAATACACAACATATCTAGTACTGCACGTACAAAACGTTTTGATAGTGTGTCTCTTGTTAGTAACTAATGACATAAACTCAACCGTTTTTTCCCTCCCTGATATATTATGTTGACATACAATGCATTTCTTGCAGAGAAAGAAACCGATTAAATTATGAAAAAATGATGGGCGAATTTATAATATTTTGTGCAAGACGACTTTGTAAGGAGGGTGCTCCTCTAAAAGGTAATTTGGACCTAAGAATAAGATCCCTCCTCAAAACTCCCAGTGTCGGGGGCGTGGCGACCGCCGACCGTGATGGCCGCACTTGTATAGAGCTCCGCTCGGCTGCAGGGGAATTATCAGCTTATCGCCCGCCTGGTTGCAGCTAAGAACGCCGACGCCGCGCACAGCAATACCGCCAACATACAGAGCCCCCGGGGTATGAAGAAAAAGCTCCGAACACGGGAAAAGATGCTTAAATTACCAGACTTTTTTCCGGCCGTCTCCCGCGGACTACAGGAAAATGGCGCCGAGAGACCAGCCCACAGTCGTAGTCCAGGTGCTCTAGTGCCAGCTCCAGCAGCGAAAGAACAGAGAACGGGCCGAGAGAGGAACACTGCTATTATACCTGACATGCCTACCACACAAGATAGCGGTTCCTCTTCTCCCTGCAACTCGCCCACCACAAGGAGCCCTGCAAAATCCAAACCGAGGCTGGATCCGGAGATATCCACACACAGCAACAGGTTCTCGGCCCTGGATATGGAGGTGAGTGGGGCACATGACAGTGACCCGGGCGCACACTGTCCAGCAGACCCGATCGCCATGTTCCCGACCACCGGTCAAGCGATCTCAGATACAGTGTAGAGCAGAGATTACAGAGCTTGGGGATAGAGTGCATCAAGTTGAAACGAGAATGGGGGACGTTACTATATCCTTTAACGCACTCGTGGACTCCCACGTATCCCAGCAAGACTCTATCTCCAAAATACAAGTGAAACTGGCAGACCTCGAAGATCGTTCCCGCAGGAACAATTTGAAACTACGGGGTATACCTGAAACCGTGGCAGCACAACAGCTTCAGTCATATGTTATGGATCTATTCCATGCAGCAGCACCATCGTTATCTCCATTAGATCTCAAAATAGATAGGATCCATAGAGTACCTAAACCAGCCTTTCTACCACAGGAAGTTCCAAGAGATGTGCTACTCAGAGTTAATTTTTTTCAAACTAAAGAGATTCTCTTGGACGTTTTTCGCAAAGCAGAGAACCTACCAGAGTCAGCTGCGAATCTACAAGTGCTACCGGATCTCTCGCAGTACACTTTGCAGCTGCGGCGAAACATGGCGACTATCACCAAAGCACTGCGAAACCACAAGATAGTTTACAAGTGGAAGTACCCGGCTAAACGAATTGTCTCGCACCAAGGCTCCACTCACCTAGTCAGCTCATTAGAAGAAGGGCTACAACTTCTCCGACAATGGCAAATCATAATTTCGGACACGAACACGGATCCACCTCCATTACACAAATCCCCTCTGGGCAAGATACAGCCGGAGTGGCAACCCAGACAGCAAAGACGTTCCAGCTCAAGACGCACCTGAAATTCAAGGAACAAGTTCCTACCTGCAAAGTTTAGTAGAATTCCCTGAAAGCCTTTGGTACAGTCTACCGTACCGTAGCACCCTCCAGTTGGGCAGTAATACTGCTTGGTCCATTTGGACTTTGTTCGTCTGTTTGTCCTTTTGATGGTTTTTCCTTTTTTCTTCCTTTTATTTTTTGTTTTCATTGGATGTTTTCACTCGACAGTTGAACACACATTCCTACTACTCTATATGTCTCCAGCTAAAGGTATTGTCAATTCAATCTTTTCAACCATGCAACTTCCTAACCCATGCTCCGGGCAGTCAGCCGGGATATTGACTGTCTTGAGAGTGCATTTACACTTCACCATTGATCCTTATATAACAGAATACAAACTTCCTGACTTTACCATCATTATAACTCAAATCTTTCCACCACAACCAACACAGTGCCACGCCTTCCACAGAAGTACTAGCCATCGAACACCACCCTATTCCATTGAGCAAAATGAACGTTAAGATTATGTCGATCAATGCGAGGGGCCTTAACCACCCGGCCAAAAGAAGATCCCTTTGGAAGGAAGCTATCCAGCATAAAGTGGATATCTTAGCAGTCCAAGAGACTCACTTTCACAGCTCAGCCACACCCCGATGCTCCCATCCAAACTTCCCGCATGTTTTCTTATCATCGACCTCAGCCAAGAAGAGGGGGGTTATGCTGGCTATAAGAGATACTGTGTCATTCGAACTGAAAGACTCCTTTATTGACCCGGAAGGTCGCTTTATTATACTGGTTTGTACCGTAGATAAGCTGCTTATGACTTTAAGGTGTGTGTATGCTCCCAACTCGCATCAGTTACAATTCGTTAAGCGGGTTACCAAACAAATGTCAAAGATGCGAGCGGGGAACATACTAATGTGTGGGGATTTCAATATGATTATTAATGATGACTTAGATACCTCTTCTCGAGCCAAACAACGGGGCCCGAATTTCCGAGAATTTATTATAAAAGAGGAGTTATATGACGCTTGGCGTTGTTTACACGCTAATGATAAATCATTCACGTACTACTCCCCTAGGCACAATTCATACTCTAGATTAGACATGTTTCTAGTAGATAAGATACTGCTGCAGAAGAGAATTTCGCACTCTACTATACACGATATCACGTGGTCAGACCACGCTCCTGTAGTCATCCAGATAGAGGGTGGGAAACACTGTGCTACGGCACGTATATGGCGATGCAACGATTATTTAATCCAAGACCCTAAATTTCAAAAAGAGATAGCCCAACAGCTAAAAGAGTTTTTTCACTTTAATACTCCCAATGACACAAACCCATTTACTAATTGGAATGCCCACAAAGCATATATCCGAGATATCCTTATTAAACTAAATGCAGCAGTATACAAAGCACGTTTGGCCAAAGTCACTGAACTCACAGCTACAATTCGCAAACTAGAGAAGGAAAATCAAAATACGCCTACTGAAGTTATAGCCTCGAAACTAGCCAATACACGCTTACAACTTAGAGAACTACTCAGTACACAACACGAACAATGTATGAATAAGCTTAAATTACGCTATTACGCTAACAATAACAAAGCAGGTAAATTTTTAGCGAATAGACTTAAACAACGTAGGTCCAAAACAGTAATTTCCCACTTGCACTACCCTGACTCTTCCAAAAAAGTAGAAAACCCACAAGAAATTGCAAATGCCTTTGCAGACTATTTCTCGTCACTATACAATTTGAAAGACGATCCCAAAACCACCCAACCATGTAAAACAGACATAGATGGCTTTCTATCCAAATTGAAATTACCCTCGCTTTCGGAGTCCCAACTCCAAACTTTAAACGACCCTTTCTACATCGCAGAGTTAGAAAAAGCTATAAAGTCCCTTCCCCTCAGCAAAGCCCCCGGGCCGGATGGTCTATCCAATGGATACTACAAAGCCTTTAGTCATATTCTAATTCCAAACCTTTTACCACTATTTAATGAGGCCCGGAAAAAAGGCACCTTTCCACCAGAGATGCTCAAAGCATATGTGATCACTCTACCGAAACCAGGCAAAACCCCAGATGTTCCGGCAAACTTTCATCCCATATCTCTTTTAAATGGCGACATAAAACTCTATGCCAAAATGATAGCTAACAGAATATATGATCTCATACCAGACCTTGTACAACCAGACCAAACGGGCTTCACCAAAGGACGCCATGCGTCAGATGCTACCAGACGCCTCCTAAACATCATTCACCACGCTGAAACTCGGAAAACGCCTTCTCTGCTTCTGTCAGTAGACGCAGAGAAGGCGTTTGATAGAGTTCACTGGGGATATATGGAGGCAGTATTACAGAAATTTGGATTCCATGGGGAGTCATTATCAGCTATTTTGGCCCTATACTCGAACCCAGCAGCACAAGTTTATACGTCAGGCCTACTATCAAAAGAATTTAAAATCACAAATGGAACCCGCCAGGGATGCCCATTATCGCCATTTATCTTCAACCTGATGATGGAACCCCTAGCCGAGACCATTCAAACTCACCCCCATATTGCAGGCTTTAAATTTCACCAGACGACTCACGTAATTAATCTTTTTGCAGACAACGTGATACTCCTTCTCACTAACCCTACTGTTTCATTGCAATTCACGCATGAAGTTCTTAATCAATTCGGGAACCTGTCATACTATAAAGTCAATTTCAATAAGTCCCTAATCCTAGACCTGGGCGTTCACCACGTTACTAGAGAACATCTGAAAAAACTTTCCCATATATATGGGCAGAGGAATATATCCCCTATCTGGGCATTCAACTAACGCCCAAAATATCACAGATAGCTGAATTAAATATCAAACTCCTGCTTTTAGACATTCGGAAATCACTAGACACTATGACCAAAACGGAACTATCCTGGGCAGGCAGAATTGCATCATATAAAATGGTTATTCTCCCTAAAATTCTGTATATCTTCAGAACCCTTCCCATCCCATTTACGGCGTCTCACTTCCGAGAATTAAATAAATCTCTCAAAGTGTTTATATGGCACGGGAAGAGGGCTCGTTGTTCCCACGAAATTCTTATACGACATAGAACAGGAGGTGGAATGGGTCTCCCGGATATAAAGGATTATTATTGGGCATCTATCCTAGCCCAAACCAAACACTGGTTTCAAGCATCTCCTTCTCCACTATGGGCAAATATTGAAGCATCTACTAATAATGTATACCCTCTAAGCTTACTACTATGCGCAGACTCCTGGAAACCGTTGTCGCTAAGCTCTATGTCCCCGACCACTAAGGCCACGCTGCTTGCGTGGAGACACCTTTTAGCCCAACCAAATAATGACAATACAACTGCCACCATCAACATTCCCTTGCAAACACTAGGGACATTACTCCCATATAGCCATATCGTCAAATGGACAGATCTAGGAATAGACAGAGTAGACGATCTTCTAGACAGAGGCATTCCTTTATTATTTCAGACCTTACAAAACAAATACAAACTACCTGCTTCACATTTCATGCTATACAAACAAATTTCTTCATTCTTAGTTAAAAACCCCATGCCAGAAATCAAAATAAACACACAAGCATGGCACTTTTTTACGAACAATCAGGATAAGTGTAGAGGTATATCTCTTATTTACAACCTACTTCGATCTAAACAAGAATTCATAAAGTCCCCAAATATATTATCCTGGGAGAAAGACCTAGGTACAACATTTGACACAAGCCACTGGCGTACAGCACTGAGATACAATTTTAAGGCCACGAGCTGCATTAATCACTGGGAATTAACCCAAAAAATGTTAACAAAATGGTACAGGACCCCCTTTCAACTAGCTAGGATGTTCCCTACACACTCCATATTATGTTGGAGGAATTGTGATACACCTGGAACAATCCTACATATTTTTTGGCAATGTAAGAACTTAACCAGCTACTGGAGGAAAATTTTTACCATCCTCGCAGATGTCACGGGGATACTACAAACACCAAACCCAGCACTGGCACTCCTTCATATAGGCATACATGAATACCCCTCCCAATATAGATCAGTGGTCACTCATATCTTAACCACTGCAAAACTTATCATAGCTAGACACTGGAAAAATATCCTCTCCCCGAACCCCTCAGAAGTAGTGGCACAAGTGAATCTTAATTATCATTACGAAAGACTATTGTCGATCAGAAACAATTCTTGCACAACTTTTGACAAAAACTGGAATTGTTGGAAAGACTGGTACGGTCGTTGAAACATAACCCTGTTTCCCCTCCCCCATCTTCCCCTACCCTACCCTCTTGACCTCTTATGCATATCTCTTCTACAACAATACTCCTAAAATGTAGAATCTGATAACTGGTTAGGAAACTAGACATTATTGCATTAGCACTATTAGTTGATACACGATAGCTGTATATCCCCTACCCATGTCTACCCTCTTCTGGGGCAGTGTGAGCCTAATTGGGCGCCAGAAGGGGCTAGATAGGGACCCAAGACGAGGTGACCAGCTGGAGTGGACACTGTTAATATTCATTGTTCATAATGGTAAATGTTAGCTCACATTAACGGTGTTAATCTCATTCATGTTTTATACTGTAGATTGATGACAATGTTACAATGTAAAATTTTTTATGACTTTATCTGATACTACCTGATGTATCTGTTATTCTTCAATAAAAATTATATTTAAAAAAAAAAAAAAAAAAACTCCCAGTGTCTATTAACAATGTTTTTAATTTGTTTACGTTGAATTGAAAATGATGTTAACATGGCCCATTTGGAACTGTCATCGGAGACTCGCTGTGGTTTAATTGCTACGAGACTCTCCCTACTTGTGTTAATTACTCTTTGTAATTCCCCGTCCAAAACTGAAATATCATAACCGTGATCTCGCGTATAGGCCGCTACATAGATTTTTATTTATAGCCTCTCATTAGGAAAACACCATTGTATCTTAAAGATACAGGCGCCACAATTAGAAGACTTGAGAGCATTGAACTTCAGGACCATTACATTATTGCCACAGCTGATGTGACGTCCTTACACACATGTATACCACATGGAAGAGGCATAGAGGCAGTTCGCTATTTTCTTAATCGCGAACAATCTCTTGCATCATTTCAATGCGAATACCTTGTGGAACTTCTAGAATTTGCCACAGAGCCTAGTTATTTTTGGTTCAATGAATGTTATTACCTTCAACAACGGGGTGTGGCGATGGGGGCTAAATTTGCCCCCAGTCTTGCAAACCTCTTTATGGCCAAGTGGGAGGAGGATGTCATCTATGCCCAGCAGAACTCGTTAGTGATAGATAGACGTCATCCTCCTCCTCTGGAATGGCACCTCACAGTCTTTGAAGAAATTTTTTGTTTTTTTAAATCTCAATGATAGGGGGATAGTGCTATCATATGAAATGAGCACCTCAAAAATCAACTTTCTCGATTTAGAGATAGGAATAGTTAATAAGAGATTTGAATTTAAAACATACTTTAAGCCCACAGACCGTAATGGTTTTATTTCTGTTAACAGTTATCACCACAAGTTGTGGTTAAGTTCAGTTCCATGCAGTCAGTTCCTGAGGCTTCGGAGGAAATGCACAGATGTAAATACATTCATTGCACAATCCGAAGTCTTGAAACAGAGATTTCTTGATAAAGGTTATGATATTTCAGTTTTGGACGGGGAATTACAAAGACTAATTAACACAAGTAGGGAGAGTCTCGTAGCGATTAAACCACAGCGAGAGTCCGACGACAGTTTCAAATGGGCCATGTTAACATCATTTTCAATTCAACATAAACAAATTAAAAACATTGTTAATAGACACTGGGAGGTTTTGAGGAGGGATCCTATTCTTTTCTTTCAAAAGTTTGTATTTGTTACAGAGTAAAGTCCATACAGTAAACAATGACAACTTATCGTCTCATTTGTACATAAAAAACATGGAAAACATGTAATAAAGTACAGGCAATAAGTATAAACAGGTGAGATCAGTCTGTGGACTGTATGGCAGCTGTGTTGCTAAACAATCATATATGTCTGGTAAGGACTGGCTTGACTAATGGGGGGTGATGAAAAACGGGTCGCCGCCTAGATCCCCCGACACCCCAAATGGGATCACACTGTGTCGGGGTAGGCTGGCGCCCCCAAATTATATAAAAAAAAAGATAGATAAAAGAAAAGTGTCTGTCTCATACCAGAGCACATCTGTTCTGCCAGCTTATCAGCCCATGAGATATTCATCGGCTCATCTGCTGGGTGGAAAATACAAAAGCAAGTCACAGAGGACTCTTCATGCTGACCATCAAGCATTGCCTAAGAGACGTTTACAGATAATTATATTCCTTTCCGGACTAACCTTAATGTAGAGAATAGATAAAGTGAGGAAAAGTGAAAACAAAAGGCGAGAAAAGGAAAAAAAGAAAAGGGGGGACAGAGAGGGGGGGGAGGAAGGGGAGAGCGTCACTACTCGCATACGGTTCAATAAGAGGAGTTCACACATATGAAACGTTGGATAGGCCCATTAATCGGGCCTAGGGCTCCCAAGGTGGCTATAAATCTATCAGAGGAGTCCTCCAGCAGACTGGCCAGTCTCTCCTGAGACATTATCCAGGAGATCTTTCTCTTGGCTATTGTAAAAGAAACCCCTGGTTCCTTCCAGTTCCTGGCTATGGAAATTTTGGCTCCCAGAAGTAGAAATTGGGCCAATCTGCTGGAGGGTTTAGAAAGATGAGGGATGGGTTCATTAAGAAGAGCCACCATGGGGGACCTGGGAATAGTGGAACTAACCAGCCTTTCAATCAGATTAAAAACCTTCTTCCAGAAGGGGCGAATTCTTGGACATTCCCACCAGATATGAGACATTGTCCCTATAAGCAGGCAGCCCCTGAAGCAGAGGGGGCTAGTTGTTGGGAACATGGATGCGATTCTGGCTGGCGTGTAATACCATCTGGTTAGTACTTTTGTCCCTGCTTCCATAAGGTTGGTGTTGAGCAGACCTCGGAAGGATTTAGAACTCATTGAGTGCCATTTGTCCAATGGCCATTGAAAAGTAAAGTCAGTTTCTCAAGCAACCATATAGGGCGCCTTTGTTTTGGGAGTGGTGAATGATGTGTATACCAAGGAGATCCCCCCTTTTTGGTCCATGGCTTGACCGCACCATAGTTCATATTCTGTAAACGTCGGGGGGGTTTGAGTCCCCGTTGCAAAGGGAGTGTAGGAAATGTTGAATCTGATGAAACCCGAAATATCTCTGTTAGAGATGAGCTTCGTGTTCGAGTCGAACATATGTTCATCTCGAACATTGGCTGTTCGCCCGTTTGAATTCCGAACGTTATGGGCTGTTCGCGCCAAATTCGTCTGGTGCTCACGGCCCACAATGCACTACGATGGTGCAGTGCATTGCTGGCTCATGATTGGCCAAGCATGCACTGTGGCCAATCACAGCGCCGGCAGCGAGGAGAGCCCTGGTTGGCCACAGGCAGGATGCCTGTGGCCAATCGTAGCTCAGGCTGTGTAGTACACGCCCCACACTATATAAGGCCGCCAGCGCGGCGGCCTTGTGTAGTGTGTTGGTGTCTGAAGCAGTTAGTGGGTGTTCTGTGTACCTTCAACACAGTATACACCGATCGTTATCAGCCGATTTTTCATTCTTGCTCTTCTGTAGTGGTTGTTGTCTGCGTGCCCTGACCGCAGTATACACCGCTATATTCACCTATTATAGCTAGCGATATATCTATCTTTTATAACAGAGCTTGCAGTCAGTGTTAGGAGATTGTGCGTGCTGTCTGCGTGCTCTGAACCCAGTACACACCGCTATATCCACCTATATAGCAAACTATCTTGCTCGTTTTAAATAGAGCTTGCAGTCAGCGGTAGGAGCTTGTGTGTGCTGTCTGCATGCTCTGAACCCAGTATACACCGCTATATCCACCTACATAGCTCTTCTCTATTTGAGCCATCTGCCATCTGCAGGAGTTATTGGAAGTTGTGTGTGCCTCCAGCACAATATACACTACCCAATTGCTGTTTTTCCCAACTCCCTTCAGGCCATTACCATGTCTGGAAGGCCAGCAAGGAGAGGCAGACAGGCGCGAGCCGATAAAAGAGGGCAAGCAGGCTCTGTGTCTAGAGACAACAGTGCTGGTTGTGGACGTGGTGCATCGTCATCATCAGCACGTGGCCATGGGACACGCTTGTCCTTCTTTTCGGCAGCTGGACATGTTGAGTCGCAACATGCCAACGACTTGGTAGAGTGGATGACCAATCCCTCTTCATCCTCTTCATCCTCTCTCACCCAGTCTCAGGGTACTAGCAAAGCAGCTGCCAACACATTGGCTTCCCTCCTCTCAATGTCATCATCAGTGACTCCTTCCCTAGACCCACCACGTCCTCCTGAGGAGTCTCCTGAACTCTTTGAGCACAGTGTTGGGTACATGCTCCAGGAGGATGCCCAGTGTTTTGTAGGCTCTGATAATGATACTCAGCTAGAGGAAGGCATTAGCGTGATTGCAGAGAGAGGGGATGCTCAAGAAGGACAGCAATCTGGCAGTCATGTTCCACAAGCTGCAGCATACTGCCAGGTTTGCTCCAGCAATGAAGAGGGAGGGGATGATGAGGGCACTGACTCCACGTGGGTGCCTGGTAGGAGAGAGGAGGAGGAGGAGGAGGAGGAGGCACATGTCCAACGAGGCAGGATGCCCTCCGGGGGCCAGCTTAGGGGCAGCACACCGACTGAATCACACCGCAGAGCTCCGCCTGTGCAGGGCATTGCCTCTGCCCGTTATTCTAAAAGTTCTTTGGTGTGGGCCTTTTTCGAGACGAGTGCATCAGATCGCACCGCTGCTATTTTCAACATAGGTCTCAAGCGTATCTCGCGTGGCAAAAATATCAGCTGCTTGGGCACCACATGCTTGACCAGACATATGTTGACCTGCCATGCAGCTCATTGGCAAGCGCACCTCAAAGACCCACACCAAAGAACAAAGCGGACCTCTCCTTGCTCCTCATCAGCTGGCATCTCCAACCCCACTAGACCTTCAGTCCTCTCTGAAACCTGCTCTGAGAGGAATGAAGGTGTAGAATTAGGTGTGTCACAGCCAAGTGCTTCCGGGCACTCTCCTAGCAGTACACCCACGTCCGATTATAGCAGGCAAATGTCCTTGCCCCAGCTGCTGGACCGGCGAAAGAAGTTCACTCCCAGCCATCCACATGCCCAGCGGTTGAATGCTAGCTTGGCTAAGTTGCTAGCACTTCAACTGATGCCTTTTCAGTTGGTAGACTCGGCCACCTTCCGTGAGTTTGTACAATGTGCGGTTCCTCAGTGGCAGGTCCCCAAACGCCACTTTTTCTCACGGAAGGCGATTCTGGCTCTCTACCGGCATGTGGAAGGCAATGTCCTTGCCTTGCTGGACAGGGCGGTCAGCGGTAAGGTGCATATTACCGCTGACTCATGGTCCAGCAGGCATGGACAGGGACGTTACCTGTCTTTCACGGCCCATTGGGTCACTCTTCTGGCAGCTGGGAAGGATGCAGGACAAGGAGCAGTAGTGTTGGAGGTTGTTCCGCCACCACACCTCCAAAATGCTACTATTGGTTGTGACACACCTCTCTCCTCCACCCCCTCCTCTTCTTCTTCCTCCATGGCCTCTTCCAGTGCTCTGTCCTCAGAACCAGCGGTGCTCCGTAGGCGTTCAAGGGGCTACGCAAGTATGCAGGCAAAACGATGCCATGCCGTGCTTGCGCTGGTTTGTTTGGGGGACAGGAGCCACACTGGGGCGGATGTTTTGTCGGCTCTGCAGGGGCAGGCTGAGCGGTGGTTGACGCTACGCCAGCTTAAGCCAGGAATGGTGGTTTGCGACAATGGCACCAACCTCCTCTCCACCCTCCGACAGGGACAACATGTGCCCTGTGTAGCTCACGTCCTTAACCTGGTGGTGCAGCGGTTCTTGGGCAGGTACCCGGGCTTACAGGATGTCCTTAAGCAGGCCAGGAAAGTCTCTGTGCATTTCCGCTGATCATTTAATGCCTATGCTCGGCTGGCTGAGCTCCAAAAGGAGTTGAACTTGCCCAAGAACCACCTTATATGTGACATGCCCACCAGGTGGAACTCAACGTTGGCCATGCTGCAGTGGCTGCACACACAGCAGAGGGCCATCAATGAGTACCTGTGCGACTACGGCACCAGGACAGGGTCAGGGGAGCTCGGTTTTTTCTCACCACGCCAGTGGGGCATGATCAGGGATGCATGCACTGTCCTGTCACCATTTGAGGAGGCCACAAGGATGGTGAGCAGTGACAGTGCATGCATCAGTGACACTGTACCTCTTGTCCACCTCTTGGAGCATACGCTGCGTGGAATAATGGACAGGGCACTTGAGGCAGAACAGAGGCAGGAAGAGGAGGACTTCCTTGCCTCTCAAGGCCCCCTTTATCCAGACAGTGTTCCTGCTGTGCCACCCATTACACAGGAAGAGGATGAGGAGGAGTAAGAGGAGGAGGAGGATGATTGTGTCAGCATGGAGTTGGAGGCTGGCACTCAGCAGCAGCAGCAGTCTTGTAGGGATGATTTACAGTCCCAAGAAACCCGTGGACTTGTACGTGGCTGGGAGGAGGTAGCTGCGAATCATGTTGTAGACATGGGCGCCATTAATAAATTTGTTTTGTTCCGTTCTGTTCCGGTTCGTGTTAGAATTAATTCGTACTTCGTATTTTGTGTCCGCAATTCAATTTCAATTCGTACGAAATACGAATTGTCGTTAGGTTCGTTAACTTGTACGAACGTTCTTTACGATGAATTTAAAGGAAAAAATATATACCTCAATATGACAATATGTCCAAATTTTGTTACTACGGAAACAACACGTGACTTGGTTGACCAATCAGAGGTTTTCTTATGCTGCTGAGGTCTACAGGGCAGGCCCTATCATGTGACTTCCCTTTGTGGGTTAGTTAGTGTAGTGGAGCAGATCACACGATTATTTGTCTGTGCATCTGAGCGAATATCTTTGCAATCCTTAGTTTTTCATTGTTCATTTTAGTTTATATCAGTTATAGTTTGCAAGTGTATCATCTCTTAGCGTTTAGTTTCTGGTTTTATTTGTTTTTTGGTTGGTTTTGAGAGATCTTTTTTTTTCATTTCTTGTTTCATTTACTTAATATTTTGTTATTTTCTGTTTGTATAATATTTTTTTGTACATTTGGTGATTTTGGTGTTAGTTTGCTGCAATCAAAATCATATTTTTTTGTCTACATTTTTCTAACTTTTAAAGGAAAAATGAGCAGCAAACAAGGCCAAAAAAGCAGTAAGAGTGCTGCTGGGAGAGGGAGAGCTATGAGCTGGAGTGGTGCTGGGAGAGGGAGAGCTAAGAGCTGGAGTTCTGCTGGGAGAGGGAGAGCTATGAGCTGTACATGAGCAGCAGGTGGGACGTTCTGTCTCTGCGCCCTCTGAGTTCAGCTCACCTCCCATAAAGCTGAGGCGACTGGGAGTGAAGACTGCTGGTGGTAAAGAGCCTGGCAAACAGCAGACATTTGCATGTCGCCAGCTGTTCCAGGATTTACCTCCTAGAACCAGCAGCACAATTCATAGCAAAAGTGGCGCTACCACCTCTGCCACTGCTGCTGGTAACATGCTGCCCATTGGTACCTTTTATGGAAGAGGGCAGGCCAAAGGGGTTCCCAGTGCACATACATTTGTGCAGCCAAAGCTGGAGATCCTGGCCATGCAGCAGGAAACATGTCAGGCTCATGATGCTGTCACCACCACCATTGCTGCCAGTGCCATAACCATCAGCACTACAGGGAGCTTGGCAGTGGTCATCAAGGAGACAGAGTTTACTGCTTCTAATGATCACTGTTCCCTTGGCAATGTGAAAGAGGTGGAAGCAGTCTTTCCTGACATTGTTGTAGACAAATTTAATTTCCACCCCTCTACCCATGTTGGCACCACCTACAGCCCAGAAAGTATCTCCCCTCAGTCCCCGCTACTTTTTTCTCCTGAAAAGACCCCTGCCCAAGTGCTTTCTAAGCCTCCAGCATCAGAATGGGCCAATGCAACCATTAGACCTCAATCCATCACAGCACCCAATATACCTGGGATGTTCAGGTCTCTTCCTCCTGCTCCTGCCAAATCTCAGAAAGAGAGTGTGACCACTGCAGTGGAAGGGATTCCATCAGGCAGTGTCTGAGGTGGTGGCTGCCGTTCCAGCATTTGGCAGCATTTTAAAAGAATTGGTGTCGGTCAGAAGGCCAAATGCAATCACTGTGGCAGAGAGGTCAGCCGGGGCGAGACATAGGGCATCTCAGTAACAGTGGCATGAACCAGCACATGCGTGTGCACCACCATGCAGTGCTGTTAGGGGAGAAAAGTATCATGCCACTCCTCCAAACACCAAAAGGGAACCAATAGTGGCACCGCCACAGCCACCATGAGTGCCAGCACCACCAGCCAGTATAAGGCAGAAAAAAATGCTGTTACCATCCCGCATCCAATCCATACCAGCCAGGCCACCCTGGAAGAGTTTGGTGGCTTTCAGAGTAAGGGTATGTCTCGGGCGCAGGTGCATAAAATAACACGCCTGATTGGCCAGCTCATTGCAGTTGGAGGAGCACCTTTCAACATGGTGGAAGGTGAGCCCTTCAAGCAGTTGATGCAGGCTGTTGCACCACAGTACCGTGTGCCATCACGTAAGACCTTCAGCCAAACTGTGGTGCCAGCCTTATACAGGTCTTGTGTCGGGGTGTTCAAGGAGGAGATTGGAAGGGCAGGTGGACAGGCAGTGCACTTGACCACTGACCTGTGGAGTGGATGGTAGTGCCCAGCGTGCCTTCCTGTCCCTGACGGCACATTGGTGGCAGGCCAAGGTGTCCCATGACATAGTTCAAACATCTGGATCCTCGTCAGTAGTTGACAAACATGGGTGCCATTCCTTCCTCCTGCATGCTGAGGTGCTTGTTGAAAAGCACACAGCACAAAACATCCTACAAGCCCTGCAGAAAATGTTGTTGCAGTGGTTTGGACAGGCAGACAGCAACTACCAGATTGGCTATGTTGTCACTGATGGAGGCAGCAACATGGTCAAGGCTGTAAGGGATTGCAGCTTTGTGGGTGTGCGCTGCTCAGCCCACCTTCTCCACCAGGTGGTAACTGACAGTTTTCTGTGAGCTGGAGTGGTGCTGGGAGAGGGAGAGCTAAGAGCTGGAGTTCTGCTGGGAGAGGGAGAGCTATGAGCTGTACATGAGCAGCAGGTGGGACGTTCTGTCTCTGCGCCCTCTGAGTTCAGCTCACCTCCCATAAAGCTGAGGCGACTGGGAGTGAAGACTGCTGGTGGTAAAGAGCCTGGCAAACAGCAGACATTTGCATGTCGCCAGCTGTTCCAGGATTTACCTCCTAGAACCAGCAGCACAATTCATAGCAAAAGTGGCGCTACCACCTCTGCCACTGCTGCTGGTAACATGCTGCCCATTGGTACCTTTTATGGAAGAGGGCAGGCCAAAGGGGTTCCCAGTGCACATACATTTGTGCAGCCAAAGCTGGAGATCCTGGCCATGCAGCAGGAAACATGTCAGGCTCATGATGCTGTCACCACCACCATTGCTGCCAGTGCCATAACCATCAGCACTACAGGGAGCTTGGCAGTGGTCATCAAGGAGACAGAGTTTACTGCTTCTAATGATCACTGTTCCCTTGGCAATGTGAAAGAGGTGGAAGCAGTCTTTCCTGACATTGTTGTAGACAAATTTAATTTCCACCCCTCTACCCATGTTGGCACCACCTACAGCCCAGAAAGTATCTCCCCTCAGTCCCCGCTACTTTTTTCTCCTGAAAAGACCCCTGCCCAAGTGCTTTCTAAGCCTCCAGCATCAGAATGGGCCAATGCAACCATTAGACCTCAATCCATCACAGCACCCAATATACCTGGGATGTTCAGGTCTCTTCCTCCTGCTCCTGCCGAATCTCAGAAAGAGAGTGTGACCACTGCAGTGGAAGGGATTCCATCAGGCAGTGTCTGAGGTGGTGGCTGCCGTTCCAGCATTTGGCAGCATTTTAAAAGAATTGGTGTCGGTCAGAAGGCCAAATGCAATCACTGTGGCAGAGAGGTCAGCCGGGGCGAGACATAGGGCATCTCAGTAACAGTGGCATGAACCAGCACATGCGTGTGCACCACCATGCAGTGCTGTTAGGGGAGAAAAGTATCATGCCACTCCTCCAAACACCAAAAGGGAACCAATAGTGGCACCGCCACAGCCACCATGAGTGCCAGCACCACCAGCCAGTATAAGGCAGAAAAAAATGCTGTTACCATCCCGCATCCAATCCATACCAGCCAGGCCACCCTGGAAGAGTTTGGTGGCTTTCAGAGTAAGGGTATGTCTCGGGCGCAGGTGCATAAAATAACACGCCTGATTGGCCAGCTCATTGCAGTTGGAGGAGCACCTTTCAACATGGTGGAAGGTGAGCCCTTCAAGCAGTTGATGCAGGCTGTTGCACCACAGTACCGTGTGCCATCACGTAAGACCTTCAGCCAAACTGTGGTGCCAGCCTTATACAGGTCTTGTGTCGGGGTGTTCAAGGAGGAGATTGGAAGGGCAGGTGGACAGGCAGTGCACTTGACCACTGACCTGTGGAGTGGATGGTAGTGCCCAGCGTGCCTTCCTGTCCCTGACGGCACATTGGTGGCAGGTCAAGGTGTCCCATGACATAGTTCAAACATCTGGATCCTCGTCAGTAGTTGACAAACATGGGTGCCATTCCTTCCTCCTGCATGCTGAGGTGCTTGTTGAAAAGCACACAGCACAAAACATCCTACAAGCCCTGCAGAAAATGTTGTTGCAGTGGTTTGGACAGGCAGACAGCAACTACCAGATTGGCTATGTTGTCACTGATGGAGGCAGCAACATGGTCAAGGCTGTAAGGGATTGCAGCTTTGTGGGTGTGCGCTGCTCAGCCCACCTTCTCCACCAGGTGGTAACTGACAGTTTTCTGTTGGTGGAGACCATTTCTGGCAGTGGTGGAAGGTTGTCCAAAGTGGTGGACTCTTGTCGGAAGATGGCTGGCCACTTCCATCGGAGTGTGAGGGACAGCCACCTCCTCAGGGTGGAACAGAGGAAGGCAGGCCTTCCAGAACACTGCCTAAAACAGGATGTGGGGACTAGGTGGAATTCAACCCTAGCAATGCTGGAACGCATCCTTGAGCAGCAGAAGGCTCTCCATGCCATGGCCTGTGATCATAACATTGGCATAGAGAGACCTTTAGGCAGGGAGGACTGGGCAATAATTGGACAGATTGTGGCAGTCCTCAAACCTTTCCTCTCTGTCACAGAACACCTAAGCCGTGAGGATGCCAGCATTGGTCATGTGCTCCCACTCTTCAACCACCTTCAGAGCAAATTGGAGTGGTTCAAGTCGGCTGAGGAACCTTTGCCTGGTGGTGGCCCTCAACCTGATGTGTTGGCTCTACTAAACACATTTCTGATGGAGTTAGGCAGGCGCACGCAGGAGTTGACCGCCTCTTGCCCAGAACTGATGCTGGCTGCCATGTGTGACCCTCGTATCAAGGGCAAAATGGCTGTGCAGTGTAGTGCTCTGACAACATGGCGGGACAGACTAATTGACAGGGTGCGTCAGAGGGAAAGGCAGATGGTAAGTCTGGGAGAAGAGGAAGAAGAAGATATTGAAGACCCCCTCTCCCATGCATCATCTACATCTAGTGAAGTGAGCAGAGCTCCTGCCAGCGGAGCATCTTCTGTCTTGGCTGAGGCACTTGACACCCTAATGGGAACCTCCAGCATAGTGCACCCCAAGAAACCCATATCAGCAAAGGAGGTTGTCATGTCCTATTTGTCAGCCCCACCAGTGTACCCCACCACAGATCCAATGTTTTTTCGGCAGGGGAAGAGCGAGGAGTGGCCTGCCCTCGCAGATATTGCCAAGGAGCTACTGTCCTGCCCTCCGACAAGTGTCCAGAGTGAGCGGGTGTTTTCTGTGACGGGAAACATCCTGTCACCCCAAAGATCCCAGTTGTCCCCCCAGCTAATGGAGCAGTTAGCATTTTTGAAAATCAATTTGCCAAAGCTGGGGTACCCCTCCCTCTCTCTGAACATTCCTTGAACTGACTGTCTGCAGCAGAGATGGCCATTTGGTCTTAGTAGTTGGTCCCTGTCCCTCCTCCACACAATCCCTCCTCTCGCTTCTCATCTACCCCTATTTGCTTGTGACATCATCTGGGATGGACGAGAAGAGAGGAGGTGCCACCAGGGAGGAGCGGAGAGAGAACTTATTACACACGCTTCCTGCGCTACTCTGCATGCTGGCTGGTAAACGCTGTGCCCTGATGTTCCCCAATGTGTCCCAATGTGCTCCAATATGCCCTGATGTTCCCCAATGTGCCCTGATGTTCCCCAATGTGTCCCAATGTGTTCCAATATGCCCCAATGTGCCCTGATGTGCCCTGATGTGCTCCAATATGCCCTGATGTGCCCCAATGCGCTCCAATATGCCCTGATGTGCCCCAATGTGCTCCAATATGCCCTGATGTGCCCCAATGTGCCCTGATGTTCCCCAATGTGTCCCAATGTGCTCCAATATGCCCTGATGTGCCCTGATGTGCCCCAATGTGCTCCAATATGCCCTGATGTGCTCCAATGTGCCCTGATGTGCTCCAATGTGCCCTGATGTGCCCCCACCATTCTTCTCATTTACACATATGACTGCTAGAACAGATAAAAAGACATTTAGGGAAATTGATCAAACTTGGAGCAAACAGAATCTGGAGCAGTTGCCCATGGCAACCAATCAGCTTCTCTTCAGTTTGTTCCGTTAAGATTTGAAAATACAAGAGAGAAGCGGATTGTCTGCCATGCATCACTGGTCCAGTTTTCGCCTGATCACCCCACACTGTTTGGGGTCACCGGGGATGTGCGGAGAGCACATGCTTGGTAACACCAAACAATTTCCAGTGACCCCGTACATCCCCGCTGACCCCGTAGAGTGCGGGGGATAAAAACTGGAACAGCTGTGCATGGCAGCCATGTGCTCATTATGAGGGGCTTCCACCATCCCTGTGCTGTGCTGACTTCCTCCTGGGGCTGTACCCCTGCTGTGCTCAGTATGTCAGCAGAGGAATGGTGGAAACCCCTCATAATGAGCACAGCAGAGGTACAGCCCCAGGAGGAAGTCAGCATAGCACAAGGATGGTGGGAGCTCCTCATAATAAGCAAAATGACTGAGTCGTCAATGCGACAACAACTGATCCGAAATTCGTAAACAAAAGTTCGTATTGCGTACAAAATTTGGACGAATGGCAATTTGTATTTTGGATCCTTCCGAACGTACGAATTTAGGGAAATTCGTACGAATTTGCGATTCGTACGAAACTAATCGCACATGTCTATCATGTTGTCCTCAGTGACCCAGAGGACTCCGGACCGAATGCCTCAGCTAACCTACGCTGCATGGCCTCCCTGATCCTGCAAAGCCTGCGGAAGGATCCTCGTATTCTTCGGATCAAGGAGAGGGACCATTACTGGCTGGCCACTCTCCTTGATCCACGGTACAAGGGTAAGGTTGTCGACCTTGTCTTGCCATCGCAGAGGGAGCAGAGGATGAGACATCTCCGGGAGGCCTTGCGGAAAGGTCTGTGCAACACGTTCCCAGAGACTGGGAGGTTACAAACTCCTGGTCCTGGACAACGTGTTGCTGAGGCTTTAGTCAGAAGGAGCGGTGGAGAAGGTGGCCGTCTGACTGATGCTTTTAGACAATTTTTTAGTCCGCAGCCCCAAGGTATGATCAGTTCCAGCAACCATCGCCAGGGTCTGATTTACATGGTGCAGGAATACCTAGGGGCAAGGTCAGACTTAAACACCTTTCCCACCGAAAATCCTCTGGCTTACTGGGTCTTGAGGATGGATCACTGGCCAGAGCTTGCACAGTATGCAATTGAGCTACTGGCCTGTCCTGCATCCAGCGTTCTTTCGGAACGCACCTTCAGTGCTGCTGATGGCTTTGTTACCGATCACAGGGTGCGCCTGTCCACCGAATCAGTTGATCGACTGACCTTCATAAAGATGAATCAGTCTTGGATCACCCACAGCTACCAAGCACCTGATGCTGATGTAACCGAATATTTTTTTTTTTTTAATATTACATCCCTTCAAGACTGCCTATGCTGATGCTGAGTGACTGTCCTGTTATGTTGATTGTCTATCCTCTTCCTCCTCCGCTGATATTTTGGAAGAACATTTTTGATTCTGGGTGATGCCATCAGCCCAATTTTTCTGCCCCTGTTTAACAGGGGCGTTTAATTACAATTTTTGATGCAATGCTTTGCAGCAGGGCTAATTCCTGCAATAAAACTAGAGTATATGGGAGAGGTTGCAGTGTCGTGGCACCAGCACCAGTGCCTAAGGCCCAATTTTTCTGCCCCTGTTTAACAGGGACATGTAATTACAATTATTGATATAATATTTCACAGGAGGGCCCCTTCCTGTGCCCACCCAGAGTAACTGTGAGGACTTATAGTGTTGTGGCACCAGCACTAGTGATGGCCGAAAGGTTCGCCCGGCGGTCGTTTCCCGGGCGAATTTCGGTCGTTCGCGGTCCGCACTTTCGATCGCCTTTTCCCGTCGTTCGCCCCGGCGGACTTACGTGTTTAATGTGTAAAAGAACTTTGACCTATGATGACACGTCTGTCATGGGGTACAGGCCAGCCAATTGAGACATGACAGCACATGGACACTTGGACATTCCCCCTAACCTATAAATACACCCGATCCGGTGGCCATTTTACATTCTTTCTTCTGTCACTATAGGGAAAGGTTCCTGTGTGGAGTAGGGATAGATAAATCGCTAGCTATTTGGTACACAAAAGTTCTTTTCAGGACTGGTATAGGTGTTAGGTGTATATAGGTTTGCTGTGCTACTGATTGTTGCAGCAGCCTGAGTGTCTTTTGTCAGTTTAGAGAAAGGGAAAGGACGGTGTGTGCTACAGGGACAGCCAGATTAGTCTTTCATCATCATCATCATCATCATCATTAGCAGTTACTATCAGGTCCACAAAAGAGCTGTTCCAGTAACCACTAATCGTTCCAGTCTACTCTTTTTTGCCACTTTGTATAGGGACAGGAAGGAAGCAGTGTTGTCAGGCAGTGAGGGTCAGATTAAAGACTTGCTGTTACTATTAGTTCCACAAAGGTTCTTTTCAGGACTGGTATCAGTGGTACGATAATAGGCTTGTACACGTATAATATTCTTTCTTCCAAATATAGAAAGGATATTATACTTGACTGCTGCCCTTCTGCTGCAGTCTGCTAAACATTCACAACTCACTTGTTCCACAAAGCTCTTTATCAGGACTGGTAACTTGGTCTGTGTAGGGTGCTACAGTACATAGGGTTTAGTGCGCCAGTGCGGTACAGTCTGCTGTTCTGTAAGGACCGCTATCGGTCCACAATAGATAGGGTTGAGGTGCACCACTGCTGACTGCTGCCCTATACTGCAGCAGTCCTTCATTGGTATAGGGACTGACGTACAGTCTGCTAATCACTAACACACAACCTGCTTGGTCCACAAAAGATCTTATAAGGACTGGTAACTTGGTCTAGGGTGCTACAGTACATAGGGTTCAGTGCGCCAGTGCGGTACAGTCTGCTGTTCTGTAAGGACCGCTATCGGTCCACAATAGATAGGGTTGAGGTGCACCACTGCTGACTGCTGCCCTATACTGCAGCAGTCCTTCATTGGTATAGGGACTGACGTACAGTCTGCTAATCACTAACACACAACCTGCTTGGTCCACAAAAGTTCTTATAAGCACTGGTAACTTGGTCTAGGGTGCTACAGTACATAGGGTTGAGTGCGCCAGTGCGGTACAGTCTGCTGTTCTGTAAGGACCGCTATCGGTCCACAATAGATAGGGTTGAGGTGCACCACTGCTGACTGCTGCCCTATACTGCAGCAGTCCTTCATTGGTATAGGGACTGACGTACAGTCTGCTAATCACTAACACACAACCTGCTTGGTCCACAAAAGTTCTTATAAGGACTGGTAACTTGGTCTAGGGTGCTACAGTACATAGGGTTAGTGCGCCAGTGCGGTACAGTCTGCTGTTCTGTAAGGACCACTATCAGTCCACAATAGATAGGGTTGAGGTGCACCACTGCTGACTGCTGCCCTATACTGCAGCAGTCCTTCATTGGTATAGGGACTGACGTACAGTCTGCTAATCACTAACACACAACCTGCTTGGTCCACAAAAGTTCTTATAAGAACTGGTAACTTGGTCTAGGGTGCTACAGTACATAGGGTTGAGTGCGGTACAGTCTGCTATTCTATAAGGACTGTTATCGGTCCACAATACATAGGGTTGAGGTGCACCACTGCTGACTGCTGCCCTATACTGCAGCAGTCCTTCAGCGGTATAGGGACTGACGTACAGTCTGCTAATCAGTCACACACAACCTACTTGGTCCACAAAGGTCCTTATAAGGACTGGTAACTTGGTGAAGGGTGCTACAGTACATAGGGTTGAGTGAGGCACAGTCTGCTGTTCTGTAAGGACTGGTATCGGTCCACAATAGATAGGGTTGAGGTGCACCACTGCTGACCGCTGCCCTATACTGCAGCAGTCCTTCATCGGTATAGGGACTAAGAGTTTTGTCACAGGGTCATTTAAAAAATGACAGGCAGAGGAAGAGGCAGGCCCTTCCGCAGGGGTGGTAGGGGTAGGGCAGGAGCAACAGGCTTGAGCCAAAGTGGGAAGTTGCAGAAGGTGCGTTCAATTCATTTAAAGGACGCACCAGACTTGGTTGAGTGGCTCACTCAGCCTTACTCTTCTGCACCCTCCTCATCCTCTTGATCTGCACCCTCTTCTTCACTCTCTGCTATGTGCACCCCCAAAGACACTACCACCAACAACACCACCACCACCACCACCACCACATACCTTCCGCTTGAGTCACTGGAATTATTTTCCGATCCATATCAAGAGGACATTTCTGATGCACAGCCACTCTTGGTATTGAACCAGGAAGAGGAGGCAGCAACAACCGCTACTCAGCAGTCTGACGACAGTACCCAGATCAGCCCAAGGAGGAGGTTGGTCCCCGGTGTTGCTGCCTACTCCGAGATCTCTACTTATAGCGGTGGGGAAGGTGACGTTGATGATGACGTGTCTAGTGATGTCACGTGGGTGCCCACAAGAGAGGAAGAGGAGGGGAGTTCAGAGGGAGATATGGACCAGCAGATAGGGAGGAGAAGCAGGACTAACTTACATTGCACAGGAGGGACAAAGCAGACTGCAAATGTATCAGGAGCGAGTCATCGACCATGTACGGTCATATCTGGCGCTCCCAGGACACCGGTACATGGCTCCGCAGTGTGGGCTTTTTTTAACGTGTTCGCTGCTGACAATAGCGTTGCCATCTGCAATCTTTGCAGTCAACGCATTAGTCGCGGTAAGCCCAACACTCACCTAGGGACGACCGCCTTAAGAAGGCACATGAGCAGCCATCACCGAGCCCAGTGGGAGCAACGGAACACTCAAAGCCACACTCCAGGCTCTCACCCTCCAGCCTCGTCTTCTCCTTCTCCTCTCTCCTCACAATTGTCCTCCACTCCACCTTCCATCACGCCAAGCTCACGTTTTTCTGCAAAAAGGCAGGCTTCCGTGGGCCTAATGTTCGAGCGTAAAAAAATGATGACGCCGGATAACCCTCTTGCCCAATGGTTGACGGCTGGCTTGTCAGAACTCATAGCCCGCCAACTACTGCCATATAAACTGGTGGACTCGGAGGCCTTTCGCAAATTTGTGGCCATTGGAACACCACAATGGAAGGTCCCAGGAAGGAAGTATTTCTCGGAGAAGGGCATCCCAGAGCTATATGGCCATGTTCAGCGGCAAGTGAATGTATCTCTGGCACACAGTGTCGGTGCCAAGATACATCTGACCACAGACACGTGGTCTAGCAAACACGGGCATTGAAGGTATATCAGTTTTACTGCCCACTGGTGAACCTTCTGACGGCCGTCAAGCATGTAACCCGTGGCACCCGCGTAGATTTGGTTTTACCGCCACGGATTGCATGCAGGCCTGACTCTTCTTCTCCTCCTCCACCTACTCCATCCTCCTCCCTCTCCTCCTCAGCTGGCTCCTCCTTTTCCGCTGCTAGCGTCTCTTCCGCTGCACCGCCCAAGCTCCCCAGAACCTATTCCACATGCCAGGTGAGACGTTGCCATGCCGTGCTGCGTCTGTTGTGCCTGGAAGCCAAGAGCCACACTGGCCCGGCACTCCTTTCAGCTTTGCGTTCACAGGCAGATCAGTGGCTAACACCGCTCAATTTGACAGTTGGTAAAGTGGTGTGTGACAACGGTGCCAATCTGCTTAGCGCATTGAAACAGGGCAAAATCACGCACGTGCCATGCATGGCACACGTCTTAAACTTGGTCGTGCAGCGATTCCTTGTCAAATACCCTGGGGTCCAGGACATCTTGCGGCAGGCAAGGAAAATCTCGGCCCATTTCAGAAGATCTTACACGGCCATGGCTCGCCTTGCTGACATTCAGCGGCGACACCATCTGCCGGTCAGACGTCTTATTTGCGATTGCCCGACGCGATGGAACTCAACCTTCTATATGCTTGATAGGCTGCTCCAGCAGAAACGTGCAGTTAACGTCTGCCTGTATGAACTCTGCGAAAGAAACGGTTCTGGGAGCTGGGTTTTTTTTCACTTGCCAGTGGCTGCTCATGCGCGACGCATGCAGACTTCTGCGACCATTTGAGGGGATCACCAAACTGGTCAGTCGCAGCCATGGTGCCATCAGTGACATGGTACCTTATGCCTTCTTTCTGGAGCGTGCATTGCGTCGTGTCATTGATCAGGCTGTGGAGGAGCAGGAGCGGGAAGATGAGGAAGTCGCAATGCTGGATGAATTCCCAGGGGGGGCTACTCTATCTGAGACAAGTCAACAACAGGAGTCTGAAGAGGAGTCAGAGGAGGATGGTGCCGGGGCGGATGAGGAGGAGCAAGAAGAGCATGCTTTAAACCTTTCTGGGATCCCTGTTGTGCGTGGATGGGGAGAGGAGAATGAAGAGGACGACATTATCCTGGATGATGAGCAGGAGCCAGGCCACCACACCGCTTCCACTTTAGTGCAAATGGGGGCCTTCATGCTCCAGTGTTTTAATAGGGACCCCCGTATAAAAAGCATAAGGGTCAAGGACCAGTACTGGGTGGCAACGTACTTAGACCCCCGGTACAAACACAAAATGGCGGAAATGTTACCGCCGTCGCAGAGGGCTGTCAGAATGCAGCACTTCCAGGCCTTGCTTCGAGAAATGCTGCATTCTGCTTTTGCGTGCGCTGGCAGAGGAGCAATTCCCACTCCCAGAGAAGGAGTTGCGGGTACCAATCCAACAGCGCCTGCAAGAAGAGGCCGGTTTGAAGATGTGTTGGTGACTTCGGATATGAGGTCATTCTTTCAGCCGACCCATCGACAGGTGTCATCCGGATCCAGCATCAGGGAACGCCTAGACCGTCAGGTGTCCGACTACATTGGGTTAACGGCCGATGTGGACACTCTGAGGAGTGATGAACCCCTGGACTACTGGGTGGGCAGGCTTGACCTCTGGCCAGAGCTTGCCCAATTTGCAATCGAACTGTTGGCTTGCCCCTCATCCAGTGTCCTGTCCGAAAGGACGTTCAGCACAGCAGGGGGGATCGTGACCGATAAGCGTACTCGCCTAGCTCACGACAGTGTTAACTACCTCACATTTCTAAAAATGAATGAGGCATGGATCTCGGAGGAATTCAACACATGTGACCAGTAGACCATGTATATGTCTATAAACTATTTTTTTTAATCAAGCACAGAGACCTTCTTTCTTCATTTGGCTCACTTCCTTGTCCCAAAAAAGCACACCGTACTATATGCCCCTACCCTCCTCTTTGAAGAGGTTGAGCGGTGTCATATTTCTACTGGGGCTGCTTATGAGGGGATCACACCATCCCTGTGCTGTGCTGACTTCCTCCTGGGGGTTCTTATTATGAGGGGATCACACCATCCCTGTGCTGTGCTGACTTCCTCCTGGGGGTTCTTATTATGAGGGGCTCCCACCATCCCTGTGCTGTGCTGACTTCCTCCTGGGGCTGCTTACGGTGCTGCTGTCAGTGCTGCATATCACGGTGCTGGTGTGAGTGCTTAATGTCACGCTTCTGATGTCAGTGCTCTCTGTCACGGTGCTGCTGTCAGTGCTGTATATCACGGTGCTGATGTCAGTGCTGTATGTCACGCTTCTGATGTCAGTGCTGTATGTCACGGTGCTGCTGTCAGTGCTGTATATCACGGTGCTGATGTCAGTGCTGTATGTCACGCTTCTGATGTCAGTGCTCTCTATCACGGTGTTGCTGTCCATGCTGTATGTCACGGTACTGGTGTCAATGCTTTATGTCACGCTGCTGATGTCAGTGCCCTCTATCACGGTGCTGTTGTCAGATGCCTCCATCACGGTGCATGTGTCATTGCTGTATGTCACGCTGCTGGTGATCATCTCCTGCACCCTCTTCTCTGCCTACCCTGGTCCCTGACCTTCCCTCTCCTCCATTGCCTTCATGCGCTCCACAGTCCTGAATTGTCAGAACAATTTCCCATATAAAAAAAGAATGCTTGTAGTTATCGATCCCAAATTCACTCCATACATGTGTTATGTCATTGGCCATGTGGTGGCACTGTGTTTGCCCATCTAATAATTATCCTGTTGCAGCAAATTCGCCCTAAAGGTTTAAAACGTTCGCCTCCCATTGAAGTCAATGGAGCCCGCCGCGAACGTTCGGTTTTCGCGAACGTTCAGCCCCGTTCGCGGTCCGCGTTCGCGAAACGTCCCGTCGGAAGTTCGTCCATCACTAACCAGCACCACAACCACCAAAGGTCAATTTTTCTACCACTGTTCAACAATGGCATGTAATTGGACCTTTAGACTACACTGGTCATGATAGTCCTTAGGCCGATTCCAAGCTTACTACCTAAGGTTGCCATATGATTTCATATGAACTGGGAGGTCATTCTACCAGCCTTTCCGGCAGATACAGCTGATGATGAGTGGAGTAGGTTAGACCTGGGCTCTGCGGTTTCAGCCTACCTGAAATGATCTAAAAGCAGATCAGCTGTAGTTTTTTCCCAATGGGGCCTATAAGGGTATGCAGGAAACATCCAGAGTTTTTTCTTCCAGATTTGTCAAAGACCATGCATATAGCATACAAAACTCTGTGCCTTCCTCCTCCTTCAGAGATCAAAGCACATTCGATGAAGGGTATGGCAGCATCCTGGGAAGCATACGCAAAGGTCGCCCCTGAGTTAGTTTGCAGAGCAGCAAACTGGAGCGTGCCCAACGCCTTTTATTAGGCATTACAGGCTTAATTGGCTTGCCCACCTGAGGAGACATTTGGCTCTATGGTTATTATGGCGGCTGTCGCCCATTAAAAATTTAAGTAGCATTGAGGGTTTGGCTTATTTTTTGTCTTCCCTCCCTTCTTAAAAAGCTGCTACATCCCATAGTAGGCGGACATGGGGAGGTCCAGGAATAAGGAAAATTGTTGCCCATACTGTGCCCACCATGCAGCCTGTGTACCACCATGCAGCCTGTGTCCCATGTGCATCCTGTGTCCCATGTGCATCCTGTGTCCCATGTGCAGCCTGTGTCCCATGTGCAGCCTGTGCCTACCATGCAGCCTGTGCCTACCATGCTGCCTGTTCCTACCATGCAGCCTGTGCCCCATGTGATGCCTGTGTCCCATGTGCAGCCTGTGTCCACCATGCAGCCTGTGCCCAGCATGTAGCCTGTGCACACCATGCAGCCTGTGTGCCATGTGCAGCCGGTGTCCCATGTGCAGCCTATTCCCACCATGCAGCCTGTGTCCACCATGCTGCCTGTGCCCACCATGCAGTCTGTGTCCCATGTGCAGTCTGTGTCCCATGTGCAGTCTGTGTCCCATGTGCAGCCAGTGTCCCATGTGCAGCCTATTCCCACCATGCAGCCTGTGCCCACCATTCAGCCTGTGTCACATGTGCAGTCTGTGTCCCATGTGCAGCCAGGGTCCCATGTGCAGCCTATTGCCACCATGCAGCCTGTGTCCACCATGCAGCCTGTGCCCACCATGCAGCCTGTGCCCACCATGCAGCCTGTGCCCACCATGCAGCCTGTGTCCCATGTGCAGTCTCTGTCCCATGTGCAGCTGGTGTCCCATGTGCAGCCGGTGTCCCATGTGCAGACTATACCCACCATGCAGCCTGTGTCCACCATGCAGCCTGTGCCCACCATGCAGCCTGTGCCCACCATGCAGCCTGTATCCCATGTACAGTCTGTGTCCCATGTGCAGTCTGTGTCCCATGTGCAGCCAGTGTCCCATGTGCAGCCTATTCCCACCATGCAGCATGTGCCCACCATTCAGCCTGTGTCCCATGTGCAGTCTGTGTCCCATGTGCAGCCATTGTCCCATGTGCAGCCATTGTCCCATGTGCAGCCTATTCCCACCATGCAGCCTGTGCCATATGCAGCCTGTGCCCACCATGCAGCCTGTGTCCCATATGCAGGCTGTGTCCCATATGCAGGCTGTGTCCCATGTGCAGCCCGTGTCCAATGTTCAGCCAGTGTCCCATGTGCAGCCTATTCCCACCATGCAGCCTGTGTCCACCATGCCGCCTGTGCCCACCATGCAGCCTGTGCCATATGCAGCCTGTGCCCACCATGCAGCCTGTGTCCCATGTGCAGTCTGTGTCCCATATGAAGTCTGTGTCCCATGTGCAGCCGGTGTCCCATGTTCAGCCAGTGTCCCATGTGCAGCCTATTCCCACCATGCAGCCTGTGCCCACCATGCAGCCTGTGCCCACCATGCAACCTGTGTGCCATATGCAGCCTGTGTGCCATATGCAGCCTGTGCCCACCATGCAGTCTGTGTCCCATGTGCAGTCTGTGTCCCATGTGCAGTCTGTGTCCCATGCAGCATGTGCCAACCATGCAGCCTGTCTCCCATGTGCAGCCAGTGTCCCATGTGCAGCCTATTCCCACCATGCAGCCTGTGTCCACCATGTAGCCTGTGCCCACCATGCAGCCTGTGCCCACCATGCAACCTGTGTGCCATATGCAGCCTTTGCCCACCATGCAGTCTGTGTCCCATGTGCAGTCTGTGTCCCATGCAGCATGTGCCAACCATGCATCCTGTGTCCCATGTGCAGCCTGTGTCCCATGTGCAGCCTGTGTCCCATGTGCAGCCTGTGTCCCATGTGCAGCCTACCTGTGGAGGGGAAGAGAGGAGAGCCGCCACTGGATGATCTGAGCAGGAAACATCACAGCTTTCATTTCAATAGCCACGTGTTCCCCCTCCGCGCGCCGTCACATAAGCCCCTGCCCTTGTCCGGAGAACTTTGATACATGTCACTCGTCCTAGGATTGGACACGCAATCTGTCTATCAAAGTCCTGGAAAAAGAAGAGGGATTTATGTGATGGCACACGGTGGGGGAACACACAGCTATTGAAACAAAAGCTATGATGTTCCTTGCGCTGATCATCCACTGGCGGCTCTCCTCTCTTCCCCTCTGTGATTGGCAGTGCTCACCCCCCCGGGTCCCAGGCAGCCCTTCTCGCCAGACCTCAAAATACACTCGCAAAATGTGAGCGTGCGAGTGGAATTTTTGAGGGCTGTATATGTGTGTGTGTATATATATATATATATATATATATATATATATATATATATATATATATATATATATATATATATATATATATATATATATATTATGTAACCTGGGGGACAGGTAGCAGGTACAAAGCTCCCTGGGATGAACAGTTTCTCAGGCGAAGATACCAAATCCAGTGATGAAGTGACAATTCAAACAGTGCTGTGTTTATTTGTGTTATATACAAGTCCATACACAGGTGCTGTACAGTGTTCCAGAAAGCAAATAAAGGACAAACAATAGCAAAACCCAAATCCTAGCCGTGTCTCGGCTCTAACTATACCATATGCAGCCCTCACTATCGGGATGAACAAGCCTAACGCTTGTCAGTCTCTACAAAAACTGCTTAACAGCTTTTACCGACCTTACTCTCTTCACAGACCGACTTTGTATGTTCCAGGCAGAGAGAAAGGCTGTCTGCTCAGGTGAGCTTAAATTAGCCTGGAGAAGAGGACCAAGACCCCAACTGGATCATGGATCAGAGATTTCTGAATGTGAGAGGAGCCTGGGAGACGTATGAACCCCGAACAGGACTTTTCCTGGCTCTCTCTGGGAATATATATATATATAATTTCATTTCTAGATGTGATATGCCTGCTTCAACTCCTCAGAAACTGCAACCTGCCCAATAATGTTTGGATTCTGTGGTGCAAATGTGTACATTTCTTCCATCTTCAGTCTCTGAAAAAAAATTGTATTTCCGGGTGCAATCTGCTTTCTCCTTCAGATATTGCAGCCTATTCAATCAATGTTCCAAAGTCATACTGCAAATCTCTACATTTTTTTTCTCTTTTCAATTTAATGTAAAATAAACAAACTCAACAATTTTTTTTCAAGTTGCTATCTGTCCACTCACTTTAAAACTGCAGCCTGTCTTAAAAGGCTTAATAGTTGTGGTTCAAATGTGTGAATTTTTACATTTTCAGAAAAAAAGGAACTGTTTTTAGATACAATCTTATTGCTCTCTGCCGCGGAAATTGCAGCCTATCCTAAAAGGTTTAGTATCTATGTTGCAAATGTGTTTTTTTTTATCTTCAGTCTCAAGACTAGACAATTATTTTTAACTTCCAGATGCAATATGCTTCCTTTCTAAAAAAAAAAAACAGTAAACAAATATCTGTGGTACAAATGTGTGATTTTTTTTATGCTTGCAATTTCATACAATAAAATGCAATTTTTTCATTCCCATGAATGTGTCTCAATCACTCTCAGTTCAATCACTCTGAAATTGTGACCAGATAATTTGTTCATAATAATATATATATAAAAAAAAAGGTCTTAACTCAAACTTTACATGTGATGGTATTCTGGTTTCCATTTAAAAAAAAAACAAAAAAAAAAAACTGAAAAAATACAAACTGAAACCAAATTCATATCTGCAATATGTTCTTAAACAAAATGTTTTGCTAAATTGGAAGGTTTATCCTATTTCTGATTCTTCTAGACATCCTACCGACATTTTATATTCCACATGCTTTACACATCATAAGATAAACAATATTTCTTGTTTTACATATTCTATACTGTACAGCCAAATTTCCAATTTTTTGTCCTGAGGCATTAACCAATTGCCTACTGGGCACTTACACCCCCCTACTGCCCAGACCAATTTTCAGCTTTCGGCGCTCTCACATTTTGAATGACAATTACTCAGTCATGCAACACTGTACCCAAATGAATTTTTTGTCCCTTTTTCCCACAAATAGAGCTTTCTTTTGGTGGTATTTGATCACCTCTGGGGTTTTTATTTTTTGTGCTATAAATGAAAAAAGACCGAAAATTTTGAAAAAACAAACAAATTTTTCTTTGTTTCTGTGATAAGATGATGCAAATTATTAATTTTTCTTCATACATTTTGGCCACAATTTGTACTGCTACATATCTTTGGTAAAAATAACCCAAATTAGTGGATATTATTTGGTCTTTGTGAAAGTTAGAGAATCTACAAGCTGTGGTGCGAATCATACAAAATTGATCACATCTGATGTACTGGTGGCCGATCTCATTTCTTGTGACCCAAACAAGCCAGGAAAGTACAAATACCCCCCAAATGACCCATTTTTTGAAAGTAGACATTCCAAGGTATTTAGTAAGAGGCATGGTGAGGTTTTTGATGTTGTAATTTTTTTCCCAAAATTCTTTTCAAAATGAAGATTTTTTATTTTTTTTCATTTTTTTTCCACAAAATTGTCAGTGTAATAGTTTATTTCTCTCACATGGCATGAGTATACCACAAATGACACCCCAAAATAAATTCTGCTACTCCTCCTGAGTATTACAATACCACATGTGTGGGACTTTTTCACAGCCTGGCCACTCAGAGGCCCAACATGCAGGGAGCGCCGTCACGTGTTCGAGGAGCTCTGGTTTCAGTTCCAACTCAGGTCAAGAGGTCCCTTTGGTGGTGGAGAAAGGGGGAAATTTGCCATAAGGTCTAGAGTGTGTTTTACCAGTATCCAGGGTGGTTACAACCGATGCGAGCGGCTCAGGCTGGGGTGCGCACCTAGACTCCTGTTTGGTACAAGGTACCTGGGAGAGGAGGGACTCAAAGAGGTCCTCGAATTGGAGGGAGATCTGGCACTCAGGGCCTTTCAGAGGGAACTCCGGGGACATCATGTGAGAGTCCGGACGGACAACTCCTCGGTAGTGGCTTACATCAACAGGCAGGGGGGCACCAGGAGCGGATCCTTATGGGCCCTAGCAAAAGTCATCCTCAGGTGGGCCGAAGCAAATGTCCTGTCCCTTTCGGCGATACATTTGAAGGGGGAGCAGAATCAGGTAGCAGATTTCCTCAGCAGGAGAACACAGAGAATGCAACTGGGTTATCAAGCAAGAGGTTTTCGAAATGGTCACCCAAAGGTGGGGGATTCCTTCGACAGACCTCTTTGCCTGGAGGGAAAATGCAAAGGTAGCCATCTTCTTTTCCATAAACAGGGGGGATGGGGCGTTGGGGGTGGATGCACTAGCACAAAGTTGGAGATTCTCCAGATACTCTGCTTCCTCCCCCCCCCCGTTCTGATCCCTGCAGTGTTAAGGAAGTTTCAGGCAGAGAACACTACTCTTATTCTAATCACGCCACACTGACCCAGGAGGCCGTGGTTCTCCATTCTGAAGGGCCCGTCTGTGGAACCCCCTGGATTCTCCCAGTCCAGGAGGATCTTCTTTCTCAGGTTCCATTCTGCTGTCCTCAGGTGGAACCTTGCAGCTTGGCTACTGAGGAGGAATTGCTGAGGGGCAAAGGGTTCTCAGATCATTTAGTAGCCACTCTTCTAAGTTGCAGGAAAAAGGAAGCGCAGACCATTTACTTGAAGGTATGGAGGCGGTTCAGTAGCTGGTGCTCAGAGAACTCCTTTGATGTGCACAGCTCGGTAGCCGTTCTAGAATTCCTGCAGGCAGGGGCAGATAAAGGTTTAGCCCTTGGAACCTTGAAGGGTCACATATCCGCTTTAAGCGTATTTCTGGAAAGGCATCTAGCGACAGACCCTTGGATAGTGAGGTTGTTTAGAGCTTTAAGTAGGCAGAGACCCGTTACAAATTCCCCCTTCCCAGTTTGGGATCTTTCATTAGTTTTACAGGTTCTCACAGGAGAACCTTTTGAGCCATTGGAATCTTGCTCGTTAAGATTGATTACTCTCAAAACGGTGTTTTTGGTGGCGATCACTACGGCAAGGAGAGTGAGTGAACTCAAAGCCCTTTCTATTAGGGCACCTTTTTTTCAGGTTTTTCCGGACCGTTTGATTTTTAAGACGGATCCGGCCTTTTTACCTAAGGTAGCCTCTAGTTTTAATAGTGTCCAGGAGATTGTGCTGCCTACTTTCTGTTCAAATCCGGTGAGAGAACAGGAACACATTTTTCATAGATTGGATGTTAGAAGATGTGTCTTTCATTATTTAGATTGCACAAGTCAGTTCAGGAAGTCTGATTCACTTTTTGTGTTATTTTCAGGGGCCAGGAAGGGTCCCAGAGCTTCTAAATGTACAATAGCCAGATGGTTAAGGTCAGCCATTGCGCAGGCTTACGTGACAGGGGTTAGAACCCCCAGTTGGGATCAGGGCACACTCAACCAGGGCAGTGGCAACTTCTCAGGCAGAGTGGGCTGGTGCTTCTCCTGAACAGATCTGTAGAGCTGCAATGTGGTCCAGTTTTTCTACGTTTGTGAAGCACTATAGATTGGATCTTCTGTCAGCCAAGGACCAAGCCTTTGATCGTAAAGTGCTGCAAGCAGTAGTCCCACCCTAAGTAAGGTGCTCGCTTATCCTCTCTACAGTGGCTGTTCTGAAAGACGGACTTGGGAAAAATGGAGTTACTTACCGGTAACATCCTTTTCCTGGAGTCTTTCAGGACAGCACCGGTTCCCACCCAGGTTTTTGGATATCTTTGGGAACTCATCACATGAGGCCGTCAGGTAAGATTAAAAGTTGGTTTGTTTAAAATGTTCTTGTGTCTCTCCAGTTGGCCGGAGGTACTCTGGAAGAACTGAGGGGACGGAGGGAGGATGAGACTTAAATTGTGAAATTGAAGGTGGTGTTTCCTAAGAGGGGAGGAGCCAGGGTCTCTCTACGGTGGCTGTCCTGAAAGACTCCCGGAAATGGATGTTACCGGTAAGTAACTCAGTTTTTTGCTAGAAAATTACTTAGAACCCCCAAACAGTATATACATTTTTTTAGCAGAGAACCATGATAATAAAATGGCAATCATTGCAATATTTTATGTCCCACTGTATTGGCTCAGCGGTCTTTCAAATGCAATTATTTAGGAAAAAATACGCTTTCATGAAATAAAAAAAAAACTTTCATGAAATAAAAAAAAACTATATGGTAAAGTTAGCCCGATTTTTTTTAATGATAAAGATGATGTTACACCGAGTAAACAGATACCCAACATGTCATGCTCTGAAATTGCGCACATTCGTGGAATTGTCGAAAAACGATGGTACCTAAAAATCTCCATTGGCGGTGCTTTTAAAAAAAAAAAAAACATTTACCAGGTTAGAGTTACAGAGGAGGTCTAGTGCCAGAATTATTGCACTCGCTCTGACGATCACGGTAATACCTCACATGTGTGATCTGAACACCATTTACATATGCAGGCACGACTTACGCATGTGTTTTCTTTGCTGCGTGAGCTCGCGGGGACGGGGGGGGGGGGGGGGGGCGCTTTAAAAATAACTTTTTTTCTTATTATTTTTTTTTTACATTGTCATATATGTCATAATATTGTGATGATTTTCTTTGCTGTCAGAAGGAATGTAAACATCCCTTGTGACAGTAGGATCTTTAATTTCCAGCTGGCCAGAGCCAAAAGAGTGGTGGAGAACACTTTTGGAATACTGGCCAGCCGGTTCCGCCTTTTTTTAATGCCTATCTACATGGCTGAATATAAACTCAATCACATAGTGCTTGCCTGCTGTGTTCTGCACAATTTCTTGAAAAGACATTCAGCAAACTATGTGGTCTCAGTTGGCCCAGATGCAGACTTGCCAGAAAATGAGAATCTCATGCCCCTTAAAGCTGCTCGTCCTGGCTTGCCCCCCCCCCAAAGTGCCCGTGAGGTCCGAACCCAATACATGGAGTACTTTGTGGGTAGGGGGGCCATTGATATTCCAGACAATGTCTGAGAGGCATTTTTGTAATAAATTTTTCTTTGAAACTACAATAATCTTTGTTTTCATTTACTGCTTGGCTTGGTTTTAGGTGTCTCCTAGGTACATTTTAGATTTTTGTTGTTGTGCCTTTTTCTACAACAGTGCAAACCCAAGTTCTGAGTGAGATGAGGTGACAGTCTCTTCTTCAGATAATCTTATTATGTTGTGGGTCTGCTACACACACACCTTGTTTTTGTTAACTAATGTAAGTAGTGCATTACTGACCAAAATCTTGCTAATTTTCCACACCATGGCAGAAATATGTGGGGTCAGGAATTGGGGAAATTTACACATCACTGTGGGTGTTATTTACTAAAGGCACATCCACTATGTACTACAAGTGCACTGCAAAAGTACACCTGAAACTGCACTTGGAGTGCAAAGTGGAGTTGCCTTTAGTAAATAACACCCATTGTCACCGAAAATAACAATTTTACTCCAAATACTGCTTTTGCGCATTGAAAAAGGAAGCCACGCATTTTTGATAATTTAACTTTTTAATCAAAGCACATTCACATGTGCATTTAGAAAAGGGTTTTACAACAAGCCAACATATTGGGTGTATTAAAAACATTATTTAAGGTAATTTTTTTGTAACTTGGTGTTTTTGTGTAAACAGGCACGTATCAAAGCGTAACATACAGAACACAGGAACTTACAAAGTTCAACTTTGAAAAGTGAAGACAATATCAGACATGAGTATGTACAAACTGTGCTGATATTGCCTTCATCACATGGGGTGTCACCCCTGGAAAAGCCAAATTTGGAAGATGCACACAGTGTGTCAACATGTGCTATCTCCCATCATGGGGGATCAATGTACATGTTTTGGGGCCGCAACCCCTTCATCTCAGACACTTTCCACAAAACACGTACTTTGATCCCCCATGGTGGGAGATAGGGCATGTTGACACACTGTGTGCATCTTCCAAATTTGTTTTTTCCAGGGGTGACACCCCATGTGATGAAGGCAATATCAGCCCAGTTTGGCGGTGCTTTAAAAAACAGTGACAGAATTATTGCACTCGCTCTGACGATCACGGTAATACCTCACATGTGTGATTTGAACACCATTTACATATGTGGGTGCGACTTCCGTATGTGTTTTCTTTGTTGCGTGAGCTCGCGGGGACGGGGGGGGGGGTGCTTTAAAAATAACTTTTTTTCTTCTTCTTTTTTTTTTTACATTGTCACTTAAAAAAATAAATAATGTGATGATTTTCTTTGCTGTCACAAGCAATGTAAACATCCCTTGTGACAGTAGTAAGTGGTGACAGGTAATCTTTATGGAGAAATCGGGGGTCTAAAAGACTCCAAATCCCTCCTTTTAACTTTAAAGTATTCAGATGACCGAAAACGGTGATTCTGAATACTATCGTTTTTTTTTTTTTTTTAAACTGCGCCATTGGCAGCCGAGTAAACTGGAAGTGACGTTGTGACGTTGCTCCCGTGTTTACAGAAAGAAGACTTTTCCGGCTTCCTTCCAGTCCTCCTCTAGCTGGCGGAGGTGCCGGATCGTGTCTCAGGTCTCCTGGTGGGGGGGAGGCCCGGGAAGAGCGGCGGAAGGCGACGAGAGTGGGGGTCGTTCCCTCTCGCTCCTCCGGGATAAACCCTTGTACACACGGTCGGAGATTCCGACAACCAAATTTCCGGTTGCCAAGAACGCAGTGACGTAAGCCACGTACGGCGGCACTAGAAAAAGGAAGTTCAGCACCACGTCTGGCACCCTTTGAGCTCCTTCTGCTGATCTCGTGTTTATCGCGTGTTAGTAGAAGTTTGTTGAGAGACGATTCGCGCTTTTCAGATTTGTGCTTCAGTTCGGTACTGCGCTTCAGTTTCTGCTTGTCTTTGCGTATCTGATAATCAGTGCGTGTAGTCAGTATTTGTTTCTCATTGTGGACTATATCTTGGTATAGAACGCTTTGATTTGCATTGCTTATTGTCTGCTTGCTTCTGCTATTCAGGTCGTTCTTTCAGGCCTTGCTGTTTATCGGTGCTTTCTGTTGTCCGTTCTGACCAGCCGACTGTTTTCAAACCATGTTTCGTGTACGTACTCGTTGTAGAGTTTGTGCTGTGCGGGGGCTTCGTGTTGGGGTTCTTACTTTGACACAAGCCCGGTCAATGAACAGGGAGGGGAGGCGTTTGTGGGCCAAGAATTGGTTGCGCCAGCGTGACCAGTTCTCGCACATGCCTTTGCTCCGTGATATCCGGGAGAATAATCCTGATGATTTCAGGAATTATCTCCGGATGACGGACCCCGTTTTTCACTGTCTGCTGGCTTTGCTGTCCCCTTATATCACCAGGCAGGATACCTGCATGCGGCAAGCCATCACTCCGGAGCAGAGGCTCATCGCCACATTGCGCTACTTGGTGACAGGGAGAAGCCTTCAGGACCTCAAGTTCTCCACAGGCATCTCCCCCCAGGCTCTGGGGATCATTATTCCAGAGACCTGTTCTGCCATCATTCAGGTCCTGCAGAAGGACTATATTAACCCCTTCCCGCCGAGCGTACGCAGATCTGCATACTCGGCTTCCGGGGGGTATACCGGGAGGATGCCCACACCTGCAGGCATCATCCCGGTACCGTTTTCTTCAGCAGGCGATTGGCTTTCCAGCCATAACAACCGATGCGGCTAAAAGCCGTTCAGCTGTTATGGCGGAGGAGCGGGAGGGGACGTCCCCCCCTCCCGCCGCCTCCCGCCGCTGTTACCGGTGCTCCCGTTCGATCGGGAGCACCGATTCAAGTTGCGCTGCCTCCGGCCGCTGGGGAGGCACTGGAACGAAGCCGTAAGTGGCTTAGTTCCAGTCTCCTCATAGTCATGATGTCACTTCCCGTTTACTCGGCTGCCAATGGCGCCGGTTTTAAAAAAATATCCGGTATTCAGAATCACCTTTTTCGGCGATCTGAATACATTGAAGTGTAAAGGAGGGGTGGAGGTCTTTTAGACCCCCGATCCCTCCATAAAGAGTACCTGTCACCACCTATTACTGTCACAAGGGATGTTTACATTCCTTGTGACAGCAATAAAAGTGATAAAAATTTTTTAAAACAATTTAGTCATTTTAAAATAAATAAAATAAATAATAAAAAAAAAATTTAAAGTGCCCGCCATCCCCGTGAGCTCGCAAAGCAAAGAAAACGCATACGGAAGTCACGCCCGCGTATGTAAACGGTGTTCAAATCACACATGTGAGGTATCGCCACGATCGTCAGAGCGAGAGCAATAATTCTAGCACTAGACCTCCTCTGTAACGCTAACTGGTAACCGTAAAAATTTTTTAAAGTATGGCCTATTGAGATTTTTAGGTACCGTACTTTGTCGCCAATCCACAAGTGCGTGAGATTATAAAGTGTGACATGTTTGGTATCTATTTACTCGGCATAACATTATCTTTCACATAATGCAAAAAATTTGGGCTAATTTTACTGTTTTGTTTTTTTTTTATTCATGAAAGTGTCCCTTTTCCCAAAAAGTTGCGTTTAAAACACCGCTGCGCAAATACCGTGTGACATAAAATATTGCAACAATCGCCGTTTTATTCTCTAGAGTTTCTGATAAAAAAATATATATAATGTTTGGGGGTTCCAAGTAATTTTCTAGCTAAAAATATGGATTTTAACTTGTAAACACCAAATGCCAAAAATAGGCTTAGTCATGAAAGGGTTAAGGTAAGTTTTCTCCTTTAACATCACATTCTATGTATTAAATGATTGCTAATGTATTGGATTTCTTTCCTCCTTCCCTAATTACCATGATTGCAATATGCTCTAATTGATATGCTGTGCCCCTTTGTCCTCATGCATGCTGGAAGCTTTTCAAGTTCCTTTTTTGTCCTTCATTTATATTTGCCTTCACTAACTTCCCCACCATGCTCTTCTGGGCCCATAAAACTATAGTCTAGTCACTTAGCAATGTCTTTTGTCAGCTTCATAGTATTGCTTTCCCCCTAAACACCCCATAAAATGTCTACAAATGTTATGTGTGTGCTTCAATTCATGCAGAGTGACATTTTTTTTTTGGTTGGGCCAAACTCCTTAGGAACCCCCCTCCCCCCAACTGCTAGGTCAGCTGATAGAAATCCTCTATCTGCTGATTTTACCAAACCCAACACACACTCTACCTACCTTTTTGATGGTCACATTTATGGACGAGTTCACCAAAGCATGTAGTGCAAGGGCCTGCCTCAATACTTTCAAATGCTATATTTTTTATTTTTTTACCCTATTATTATCTTAATAGGTAATAGCAGAATGTCAAAATGTGCTTCCATTTTGTTTTAGTTTTGATATTATGACACTTCTTACCTGTCCGGTGGGCTGCCAATATTGTAATTAAGGAGGGGCTTCCCAAAGTATCACACATTATTTAGGCATTCAGCTCTCAATCAAGTGGAGAGGGTTACCTGTCCAAAACACCCCCCCTCTCATTTTTTGCAAGGGCCCATCAGATGGGGGGATGGGGAGTGATGACTCTGATAAGGGGACCTTATACTTTAGGCTTTAAATACTAATTTCCCAAAATGTTATACTGATCTTGGCCAAAAATGTTGTTGTCTAATCTGCTTGCAAAATTACTAATTTTTTGTCTTGTTTCACTCCACAGTTTCCTTCAACGCCACAGGAAAGGCAGACTGTGGCCTCCCACTTTGCCAGTCATTGGGACTTACCCAATTGTGGAAGTGCAATTGATGGGAAACACATTCGCATCATCCCACCCCTCAACTTGGGGTCGTACTATTATAATTACAAGGGGTTTAATAGTATCGTGATGTTGGCGGTGGTGTCAGCAACCTATAACTTCATGTATGTGGACATGGGGCAAAATGGCCGTATGTCGGATGGTGGAGTGTTCTCACAGACGGAATTCTACTGGCGTCTCCTGTTCGTCTTTGTTGCGAATGAGGCGTTTGCCCTGGCAAACCACCTGATGCAGCCTTTCCCAATGAGGACCCTCACCCCGGACCAGAGGATCTTTAATTTCTGGCTGGCCAGAGCCAGAAGAGGGGTGGAGAACACTTTTGGAATACTGGTCAGCCGGTTCCGCCTTTTTTTAATGCCTATCTACATGGCTGAATATAAACTCAATCACATAGTGCTTGCCTGCACAATTTATTGAAAAGACATTCAGCAAACTATGTGGTCTCAGTTGGCCCAGATGCAGAAAATGAGAACCTCACGTCCCTTGAACCTGCTCATCCTGGCTTGCCCCCCCAAAGCGCCCGGGAGGTCCGAACCCAATACATGGAGTACTTTGTGGGTAGGAGGGCCATTGATATTCCAGACAATGTCTGAGAGGCATTTTTGTAATACATTATTCTTTGAAACTACAATAATCTTTGTTTTCATTTACTGTTTGGCTTGGTTTTAGGTGTCTCCTAGGTAAATTTTAGATTTTTGTTGTTGTGCCTTTTTCTACAACAGTGCAAACCCAAGTTCTGAGTGAGATGAGGTGACAGTCTCTTCTTCAGATAATCTTATTATGTTGTGGGTCTGCTACACACACACCTTGTTTCTGTTAACTAATGTATGTAGTGCATTACTGACCAAAATCTTGCTAATTTTCCACACCATGGCAGAAATATGTGGGGTCAGGAAAATGGCATGATTGGGGAAATGTACACATCACTGTGGGTGTTATTTACTAAAGGCACATCCACTATGCACTACAAGTGCACTGCAAAAGTGCACCTGAAACTGCACTTGGAGTGCAAAGTGGGGTTGCCTTTAGTAAATAACACCCATTCTCACCGAAAACAACAATTTTACTCCAAATACTGCTTTTGCGCATTGAAAAAGGAAGCCACGCATTTTTGATAATTTAACTTTTTAATCAAAGCACATTCACATGTGCATTTAGAAAAGGGTTTTACAACAAAGAAACATATTGGGTGTATCAAAAACATTATTTAAGGTAATTTTTTTGTAACTTGGTGATTTTGTGTAAACAGGCATGTATCAAAGCGTAACATACAGAACACAGGAACTTACAAAGTTCAACTTTGAAAAGTGAAGACAATATCAGACATGAGTATGTACAAACTGTGCTGATATTGCCTTCATCACATGGGGTGTTACCCCTGGAAAAGCTAAATTTGGAAGATGCACACAGTGTGTCAACATGTGCTATCTCCCATCATGGGGGATCAATGTACATGTTTTGGGGCTGCAACCCCTTCATCTCAGCCGCTTTCCACAAAACACGTACTTTGATCCCCCATGGTGGGAGATAGGGCATGTTGACACACTGTGTGCATCTTCCAAATTTGGCTTTTTGTAAAATACAAAATTAGTTGTTTCAAAACACAAAAATAAAACCCTAGCTAATTTGGGGTGTTTCAGACTCTCCCCAAAACATCAATGATGTTTTTCATTTTATTTTGAACATCATTGATGTTTTGCTGTATATTTTCTAAATCCCGATTGCACCCCATTATCTCCCCAATCAGGATCTGGGCACTTTCACTGGTAAAATGGGATTCTTCTTCCACATCACCTACAAAAAAAGCAAAAAAACACACCATGTATTATAAATATGACGACATACATTGATTAGCTTACTGGAAGCTGTGGTCTCCGACACTCACCTGTTGTGGTGACAATTTGTCCAACTTCAACGATCTCTCCTTCCTCCTCCTCCTGCTCCTCTGCTTCTGGTGTTGGAATTTCCCCTTCTTTTTGAGGTGTGGGGTCCCTGGTGTCCTCAGACTTTCCGAGTCTTCTCTCCCCTATGAGAATGTAAAAAAGCAATATTTAGCACACAGAGGGCAGAAATAGGAATATGAAACATTGCTTGGAAGTGTGGTCCAATTGTGTTTTTTGGTCGAGTTCAAAGGTGAGAACATTATTGTGGACACTTTGTTAAGCTGGAATACTTACCTGCAGTGTGAAGAAATGTAGTGAAGTATAATTTGTGAAAACATTGTGTTGGGAGTGGGCTAACGAACAATGTTTCTAACGAACGATTGAACCCATGAACATGAACGTGGCCATTTTAAACTGTACAACATGAAATCAAAGCACATGGAGCAGTATGCAAGCAAGAATAACAATATGAACACACCACAACTACTTACTTTTTTGAAGAACACGCTTGATCCTTCTGTACTGATTGTGCTCCCTCAGTTTCAGGTTTGACCAGCGTTTTCTCAGTTGATCCTTGGATCGTCGTACCCCAAAATTCTTTCTTTCTGAAGACTCTTCACAACTTTAGTCATGATCTTGGCCTTTCTGATATTTGGGTTTGGGTAAGGTCCATACTTCCCATCATAATCGATCCTGTTCAATATGTCCACCATCTCCAACATCTCTCCAAAAGACATATTTGAGGCCTTAAATCTTCTCCTTCAGGATCGGGACATTTCAGGTTTTCGGGCTTTCCTCGCCCTCCTCCTCGTTAGTGGAACTCTGATTGCGCACCTGTGTTGTCTCCGCCATGTGCTCTCCCCACTGCGCCAAAAGAGAAGGGGCGGGGAATAGTCTAGAAAGAACGTCAGGGGCGGGCGGAGTTTCACGCATGCGCATTGTATATAAAATGCAACGCGCGTGTCGCGTACATGCGATCTGTCCACAGAGTGAGGAGCTGACGCGACGATCGTGCAAACAAAGGTAACATTTTGAACTTGGTACATCACTAGACTACACTGCTTCTATCTAGGCCTATGTTGGGACAAGATTAGGAGGGTTTATCATGGCATTATTAGTATTTTAGGGTTTGTCTTGTGTTGTGTCTTGCAGACAAGATGGATCCCTTCCAAAACACCAATTTTATGGGGCTATTCCTTGAACTGTACAGGGAGATGCCCTGCCTGTGGCAGATGAACAGCCCATTTTATCATGACCGAAGAAAGAGGAAGGCAGCGCTGGAGAAACTTCTTGCTTTGGTGCGGATCATGGTCCCCACGGCAGACATGACCTATGTGATTTTTAAAATTGGTGCCATGAAGAGTACATAGCTCAGGGAGAGAAAGAAGCACCTGGAGTCCCTGAGATCAGGAGATCCAGATGTCATATATTACCCCAGGATGGTGTACTTTGAGAAGCTGCATTTTCTGGTAGACCAGGGGGTACCCAGGCCACCACTCTCCAGTCTTCCTTCAAGGCTTCCTTCACCCCCAGCTGAGGCTTCCAATGTCCAACCTGGGCTTTCCAGGCAGCAACATGTGGTGAGGCCCAGCTTGAGACAGGTATAGCATTGTTGAACATATTTCTTGTCGTACATTTAATGATGTTAAACAGATGTTATTATTGATCAGTAAGTTGTGATTTAACAAAGTGGTTTACATCTCAATAGACAGTAGTGACCAAAAATGATTGGAACAAGAATGAAAAATGCTGGGCTCAGAATGATAGTCTGTTCTATTTGGTAACATTCAATTTGCAACAGTCATGAGCTCAAAATGGTGAGATTGATGAGCAAAAAACTAAAACTATGTCCCATTTTCATACACAGGAAGACCTCAGCCGGGGGGAGGCTGTGGCAAGTGGCAGCGAGGAGGTCGACCATTGCCCTCCTCCTCCTCCTGCCACAACTACAGGAGCCCAGCCACAGCCTGGAAGGATGCCTGGTGGGAAGTGCCTAAGGAAGACGAGAGAGTGATGGCCTGGGTTCAGTCTGGTCTGACAGAAGATGCAGCCTCTTGAAGAACCAAATCCTGGGGACATAGATGGCATCTGCTCTTCATGATCTCTGACTTCTGGACCAGACTTCTCTCCCTGAGATATGTACTCCTCAGGCCACCAATTTAGCATTTTCAAATTAGTTCATGTCTGCCCTGGGGGCCAAAGGCTTCGCCAAATTGACAAGTTTCTCCAGCGCTGCCTTCCTCTTTTTAGTTGTTTGACACCTAAATAACGTTTTTTTTTGTTTGAAGAAATACTTGCGTATGTGTTTTACTTCAAAAAGGACAGTTTATTTGTGAGCAGGCATGTACATTTCAAAAATACAAAGTGAAATGAATAACAAGGGGCACCAACACTAAACAACCTCCTGTAGATTAAAAAAGAAAAACAAAATACAAAAAAGATAATAATGGTGTTGTGGTAAGTTGAAACCCAAAGCACACCCCAAAAAATGCAAAGATGAGCAAACTGACAAAAAAGGAGATGTTGATGAAAAAACCAACCACAAAATTCCGACGATTTAAAATATTGTATTGCTGAAATTAGTAAAAAAACTCATGAAATATGTTCGGGAGAAGTGTGTGTGACTATGAGCATCAAAAGAAGTTCATTCTTGCAGCATTGTAAAGAACAAGAGAATGCGCTTTATGAAAGAATTTTTAACATTGCAGCATGACGAATGTGCTATATTGATTACGAGCGGTAGTTCTACCTGAGCGAGCGCTTCCGTGTCCAAATTTGATTGTGAGCATGCGTGGCACCTTATTCGTCGGAGTAGGCTACACATGATCAGACTATGTCCGATCGGAGCATATTGTCGGAAAATTTTACCGGCAAGTTGGAAAAGTTGGTCCGATGCAGACCACACACAGTCGGAATATCCGACAAAATGATCCGATCGGAAACATTCCATCGGAATCTCTGATCGTGTGTACAAGGGCTAACACATGAATATGCTTTGATGTAAACCATTCCATTGTAGCTCTGGCTGGATGTTTCGGGTCGTTGTCCTGCTGGAAGGTGAACCTCCGCCCCGGTCTCAAGTCTTTTGCAGATTCTAACTGATTTTCTTCTAACATTGTCCTGTATTTGTCTCCATCCATCTTCCCATCAACTCTGACCAGCTTCCCTGTCCCTGCTGAAAAAAAACATGCCCACTACATGATGCTGCCACCACCATGTTTCACAGTGTGTTCAGGGGGATGGGCAGTGTTAGTTTTCCACCACACATAACGTTTTGCTTGATAAAAGTACCCCAGATGTAATCTTATACTTTTGCATTACGAAACTTTACCGCACACCTCCCCTCTTACCCCAACTAAAATGACCAAAAACCATGACACAAATGTTGGAGGAAATTTGGGCGTATCGGCCTCTTTATTAAACAATAACAAATATAACAAACATTCCTTAACCAGTTCCGGACCGGCGCACGTTGGTGTACGTCAGCAGAATGGCACAGCTGGGCTTTAAATTTGCCACCGTGCCATCCTGTGTGGGCCTGCCGGGACCTCCGAGAGTCGGGTCGCGGGCCCCATGGACTCGATCGCCGCGGGGATACCCATTATCACCTCACGGAGAGGAAGACACTGCCTAGTGACAGTGTCACTGATCTCTGATCCCTGTGATTGGAGCAGAGATCAGTGATGTGTTACACATAGCCACGCCCCCCACACAGTTATAAACACTCCTTAGGGTACACTTAACCCCTACACTGCCCCTAGTGGTTAACCTCTTCACTGCCAGTGTCATTTACACAGGAATCACTGCATTTGTATAGCATTGATCGCTGTATAAATGACAATGGTCCCAAAAATTTATCAAAAATGTCAGCACCTTTCCGGTACCAGTCCTTCCACCTCAGCATCACCTCCTCTTCCTACTCAGCCTGCTACCCAGCCTGCAGTGGTGATGCTCCCTCCTGAACCGAGAGTACCTGCTCCAGAAAGGTTCTCGGGAGACCGATCCAAGTTCCAGGCCTTTCGTAATGCCTGTCAGCTATACTTCGCCCTCCAACCCAGGACTTTTTCCCTTGAAGCTACCAAGGTGGGGTTTGTGATATCGCTACTACAGGGAGAACCCCAGACGTGGGCCCACCGTCTCCTGGAGGGTGACAGTGCTATTACCCATTCCCTCTCTTCATTCTCCGAGGCTATGGCACAGCTTTATGAAGATCCTCAGCGAACTGCCACAGCCGAATTCACTCTGTCTGCGCTCCAGCAGGGCCGCCGCGCGGCCGAGGACTATGTTACTGACTTTCGGCGCTGGAGCGCAGACACCCAATGGAATGACTCTGCTCTAAGATATCAGTTCCGCATGGGCCTCTCTGAGGGACTGAAAGATGAACTGGCCCGTGTCGGTATCCCGGACTCTTTGGAGGAGTTGATCACCTTGGCAATACAAACTGACCGTCGACTTCGGGAACAGCGGGCCGAGCGCTCAACTCAGCCCTATCGCTCGAATTGGATGACTGCAAGGGTTCCTATTCCCACCTTCTGACCTCAGCCTGCTCCTCAAGGGGACTCTGCCAGTCCTGCTCCTGACACTTCTGAGCCAATGCATCTCGGATTGATGCGTCCCACCTTGTCTCCAGAGGAACGTGCCCGTCATCGCCAGTTGAACTTGTGTCTTTACTGCGAGGGGTTCGGACATTATGTTAACACTAGGCTTGTGCAATTCGTTTCGTAACGAATCGAAATTCGGCCGAATTTTGCATATTTCGGACTTTCGGATGCATCCGAATGTCCGAATAAAAAAATAACAAATTACAATGAATACGAAAGAAATATAACGAATGAATTTGAATGAATTCGACATGATTCGAAATTATTTCAACCGCATTCGAAATTATTTCAACTGTATTCAAAATTATTTCAACTGTATTCAAAATTATTTCAACTGCATTCGACATTATTTCAACCACATTATTTTCGAATGCGGTTGAAATAATGTTGAATCATGTTGAAATAATTTCGAATGCATTCAAAATTATTTCAACTGCATTCGACATTATTTCAACTGCATTTGAAATTATTTCAACATGATTCAACATTATTTCAACCGCATTCGAAAATATTTTGTGACCCAACTTTAGGGCCATGTATCTCGGGGTCATTTGGTGCTAGATACTTCAAATTTGGATATGTTGTAGTGCTAGTATTATTGTGTTTGCATACCAAATTTGGGGTTAGCTATAAGTGACCCCGAGATATGTGGCCCCAAAATCGGGTCGCAAAATGTTATTAGTTATTAGAGCAGAAAATGACATTTTGCGACCCGAATTTGGGGCCACATATCTCGGGGTCACTTATAGCTAGAAACCCCAAATTAGGTATGCAAACACAATATTACTAACACTACAACATAACTAAACAAAAAAATTGGAGTTTCTAGCACCAAGTGACCCCAAGATACATGGCCCTAAAGTCGGGTCACAAAATATTTTCGAATGTGGTTGAAATAATGTCGAATCATGTTGAAATCATTTCGAATCTGGTAGAAATATTCTCGAATTTGGTTGAAATATTTTCAAATGTGGCCGATTTTTCGAATTCGGTAGAAAACGAAACGAAATCCGAAAACGAATTTAAGGAAGTTAACGAATATAACTAAACAAAATTAATGAATTAACGAATTAAAACGAAACGAAACTAAACAAATTTTTTCCTTTTGCACATGTCTAGTTAACACTGCCTTTCCTCTGTGTCTCCTGTTCCTGTTTCCCTGCCAGCTAGCACAACCCACCTTGCTCTCCCTCTCTCATTGCAGTTCCAGGGAAGGATGGTCTCTACCAGCATCATCATTGATTCTGGGGCTTGCAGTTGTTTTGTCGATGCCACCTTTGCCAGTCTGCAAGCCTTGCCCCTTCAGAAGAAAACCCACAGACTGTCTGTGTTCTTGGCTGATGGGTCCCGCATCAAGTCGGGACAAGTAACTCAAGAGACGTTACCTCTGATGGCTTGTACCCCTTCTCAGCACAAGGAGCTCCTAACTCTTGATGTGATTTCTTCCCCTCCATTTCCTGTGATCCTGGGCATCCCCTGGCTTCAGGCCCATAATTCCTGCATCAACTGGGCCACAGGGGAGATCAAGTTCCAGTCCAGCTACTGCCAAGAGCACTGTCTTCGTGTGAACTCTGTTGTGCCCCCTACCCTTCTTTGCCTTGATTCTGATCAGGACTTATGCCAGCTGGTGCCTGAACCATACCATGAATTTTTAGACATTTTCAGCAAGCGAGGAGCAGACACACTTCCACCTCACCGCCCCTATGACTGCCCCATTGAACTTCTTCCAGGAGCTGAGATCCCGTTTGGGCTTATCTTTCCCCTGTCTGAAAAGGAGCAGGAGTCTTTAAAGGTTTATATTACGGACAATTTGGAGAAGGGGTTCATTCGTCATTCCACCTCCCCAGCAGGCACTGGAATATTTTTTGTGACCAAGAAAGACCAGTCGCTCCGGCCCTGCGTGGACTATTGTGAGCTTAACAAGATCACGGTCAAGAACCGTTACCCTCTTCCTCTGATGCTAGAGCTCTTTCAGAAACTAAGATTAGCCACGATTTTCTCTAAGTTGGACTTAAGGGGGGCTTACAACCTGGTTCGCATTGGGGCTAGAGACGAGTGGAAGACAGCATTCAGGACTCGTTTCGGGCATTACGAATACCTGGTCATGCCCTTTGGAATTTGTAATGCTCCTGCCACCTTCCAGCATCTCATTAATGACGTGTTTAAAGACTTCCTGGACATTTTTGTGATCGTCTACTTGGACAACATTTAGATTTTTTCAGGGTCCCTCGAACGTCATCGGGTCACGTGGGCAGGGTGTTACTTCAGCTCCGTCAGCATGGACTGTATGCTAAGGCTGAGAAGTGTAGCTTTGAGCAACGGAACATCCAATTCCTCGGGCTTGAGATCTCCCCGGCTGGCATCAAGATGGATCCTCAGAAGGTTTCCGCTGTTCTGGACTGGCCGGCACCTACGGATAAAAAGGGGGTACAACGTTTTGCGGGCTCTGCAAATTTTTACAAGTTTTACAATTTTTACAAGTCAGGCTCATCACCAGGTACCTAACAAAACCAATCAATAAACGCTTATTGCGATTTTTTTTTTTAACCAAAAATACGTAGAAGAATACGTATCGGTCTAAACTGAGGAAAAATAATATAAATTTTTGGGGGATATTTATTATAGCAAAATGTAAAAAATAATGTTTTTTTTTTTTTGAATGTCGCTCCTTTTTTGTTTATAGCACAAAAAATAAAATCCGCCGAGGTGATCAAATACCACCAAAAGAAAGCTCTATTTGTGGGAAAAAAAGGACGTCAATTTTGTTTGGGAGCCATGTTGCACGACCGCGCAGTTGTCAGTTAAAGCGACGCAGCGCCGAATCTCAAAAGGGGCTCTGGTCTTTGGCCAGCACAATGGTCCGGGGCTGAAGTGGTTAATAAAGGAAAATAAAATAACACAATAACCATTAAATGAAGGTTGTTGATCCCTGGGGGCACCAAATAAAAAATGATCACTTTGTATCTGCGTACTACTACCACGGTCCACAGCCGCATCACACTGGCTCGGGACGAACCCCATTCTGCAGATGGCATCATTGCAATTACCAGTTAATCCACCATAACTGCCATTTCACCAGGGACTCCATACCTTAGATGGGTCCCTAATAAAATCATCACAGCAGGTTATTTTAAAATGCCTCCAAAGACCCCAACCGCCACAGCGCAAAGTGTGAAGCCCTCACACCTTTGTGCCCTGCCCAAAAAAGCAATGCCCTCTAAATCCTGTCTTGTAATCCCAGAGACCACAGATCCATGCCCATCGCATTATGATGCACCCCATCACTGTCTAGATACTGCCACGTATCCACCGCCAGCTTCCCAATGCCTAATCACAAAACCCCCGTTGTGCGCTACGAACCTGCCAACTTCCTTATTGATGTTAACCTTGCCTTGTTCAATTTTTCCAACAGACCTGGTAAGACGTGCGGCCTGCAATGTCTGACCAAAGTACCACTGTGTGAAGAAAATCCAACTGCAGCCGCAGAACAGCAAACTTGATATCCCGAATGAGATGTCGGATGGAACGAACACCCATTGCCAACAGCGTGCAAGACCAGAATGTCCAGGAACCTTGACCTTGTAGGACTTAGGCCCAGTGACCTAATGTCTTTTACCCCCTGACCACATACAACCCTCCAAAACCTGCTTCACAAAAGACCCAGCTAGGCTTTGGAGTAAATGGCCATCCAACTTTATTTTATTAACAAATATAAAATTTAATAAATAACATAATTTAACATTAACATCAACTTTCAACTTTTTTAAGCTGGTTCCTGGGTGGGGGGCCCACTGGTCACTGCTACCACATATTTTAACTTCAACCTTATGCCTCTAGTCGGAATCCCCTGACTCGGAGGCGTTACCAAAACTAGCAGTGACCTACCCCTTTTAACCCTTTCAGGTACCCCCTGTAACCTGGAAGTAACATAAACCACTCCCATCACATGGATAGGTACAGCATGTTTTAAACATGTACCTTTCCGATCTCCTCTCCCAGCAACCCAAAGAGCTACCACAGCCCACAAGGGGTAAACCCTTACCCTTGTGAGCACCTCCACACCCTCAGGCCCCTCTGGGTCCCCTCTTGCAATTCCAGGGCCCACAAATCCATACTGACCTCATTCAAGTGCACCCCATCACTCCACAAGTACCTCCACGTGTTCAACTCTAATTCCCTGTGTCGAACCACCAAACCCCCGTTCCTAATAAAGAACCTGCTCACTTCTTTGTTTACTTTTATTCTAGCCCTGTTAACTTTTTTGTCTAACCAAGCCCACCTCCAGGACATCTTGCCTATCATATCCGACCAGATGACCACCATTTGAGGATAAGCAGCTTTTATCCTCAAATGGTCACACTTTATGTCCCTAATCAAGTCGCGTATGGATCTAGCTCCCATGTCATTCCCCCAACATGTAACACCAAAACATTCGGAGGGCGGTCTAGTCTGGAGAATCCAAAAACTTCCCCCAGCACCCTATTCCACCACACGCCCGGTACCCAGGTCCAACGGACCAGGGCCTCCTGCCGGGGTATCCTCAATTGTCTGCCATTCAGCCAAATGTCAGCCCTCTTACACATACGAGTGGCCAAGTATCCACACCAAGCCGACTTCCCAACCTGTAAAAAAATAAAAATAACAGCAGGAACCTATACATTAGGGAAAAAAACATAAGTGTACCATAACCTCCCCCGTGCAATCGCCTGCAGCGGCCAAACATTTGCGGAACACCGCAATAAACTGGAATTTTGAGAGGGACCCCATCCCCATGTATAAGGAAAGAACCCCCATGTCTCCAAAAAGGCCGTCACCGCTTGTACCGGGCAGAGACCAAACCGTGAAATCCTCCCAACCTCTATCTGTGCCCCTCGTCCCCTTTGATCCATCTTGGATCATCTGATCCAGATTCCTGAGAGAATCCTGGCCACATTCCACATCTCTCGCCAGAAGCCCTCCAGCAACTCCCTTGGAGGGGCTTGCCAGCTCGGTAACTCTCAATGCACCAAAGAAAGCAATTGCAAAAGCTGCCCGGAATAAAATTTGTTCATAGACCGAGCTACAAACCTGCTCGACCACTGAACCCAAAGTTTGTAGCATGTCAAATGATACCGGGCGCCACCCATCCCTCTTTCTATGAGCCTTCCTATAGCCCTTCACCACCTGATTTACCAAGAAATCCTTGGTATAGTCCCTGTGCCCCTGCCACTTAAACAGGAACGCAAGACCCGCTAACTTACGGTCAATCGATGCTGGCGACAAGCCCGCATCCAAACCCAGGCCAACAAAATAGAGCACCGCATGAGCCATACCTGGATCCTCCGGGGATACCCTGATGCTCGCTAAGCAGTCCAACCATTCCCTTCATACCTTAGAATAGGTGTTCCAGGTGGCCTTACTCACTGATGCTCTGATCCATTTGGCTGCAGTCCCAAAGCTACACTCCACAACCAATCGGGACAAGGCACCCCGTACTGTTCTGCCATTGGTGCCAGTTCCCGGAACCTGTCCCACTGGAAACAAGACAGGGTGTCAGCCAGAGTATTGTCAACCCTGGCAAATGCACAGCGCATATGAATGCATTAACCTGCAAGCAGAGCAGCACTAAACGCCTCAACAGCCTAATCACCGGCCCTGAATCCGCTGTCAACCTGTTGACCAACTGCACTACACCAAGATTGTCGCAATTGAAGCGGACTTTAAAATTGCAAAAGGATTCCCCCCAAATTTCCAGAGCAACCACTATAGGGAACAACTCCAACAAAACTAAATTCTTTAACACCCCCACTTCCTGCCACTCCGCCGGCCATTTTGCCGCGCACCACTGAAATTGAAATTGCTAATGGGGCCAGACATCCAGAGAGCTTGTCCATTGAACAACTCCAGGAACTCCTGCCACACCTGCAAGTCCTCCCTATGCTCCCTGCTCAGGGTCACAAAATGCGTGGGAGAACTGTCCCCTGCAGACACTCCCCCCGCTGGCCGACCAATGACCTCCTTATACTTGCTTTGAACACTTATCATGCTACCCTGTGCTTATTATTTTCTTTTTTGCTGTGGACTGTACTAAACAGCTGAAAAGAGCTGAAATGTGCGCTTAATGGGCGGGAAGTGGTTAAATGAACAGTGATTTATTGATGCTTAAAGTGAAACAATAAAAAATGCAAAAATTACATAATAAACCATAAAAAATGAGAAATACATTTTTTTTTTTCTATGTAGTGTGTGTGTGTGTGGGGGGGGGGTCCCCTTAGTCTACATGTAAAGTGGTGCATCTGAACTATGTATAGAAGCTGCTGCAGCAAAAATGACATTTGCAAAGCCCAAAAGAAGACATTTTCCCTGCAAGCTTTCTTTATTTATAAACAACGGCTTGGGGAGCCGGTCTGTATGATGAGGCCACAATGTAGTGCACTTGGAACAAGATTAGAGATACATTCTGGTGTACTTTGGATAGAAGTAACAGGTGCATAGAAATTGGGTATTAGATATTGGTGGTGCCTTCACACCGTAACCCTATAGAGCCGGGGTAGGCAACCTTAAAGAGATCTACCTGAACCACACGGAAGAAGTCAGAGATCTCCGGGCACACTGTCACCTCCTCACACCTGATTTAAACCTCTTGGTCTTGGTTTCGTTATCCTGACTGGGTGTCTTATGACATTCAGCAGGATAACATGCCAGTGTGCGCCCACCAGGTGGCATGAAGCATGGTGATCAGTGGTGCCGTGTGTCACTCTGACACACCGCATCTCTGATCCTGGTATGGACCAGGGTTGCCAACCTCCCGCAACATTTTTTACTGACAAAACATAGAAAGTTTACTGACGAAGCACTTTTTTTACTGTCAGCCTGAGAAATGACAAAACTCCTACTGAAAACTAACACAGAGAATATTTGAACAGTATAAACATGATATGGAAACACTGACTATACCGATAACAAAGTCATTTGCTTGAGTTACACTTAAAAAGTCAACACAGCATGAAATGATAAGCCCCTGATATTTACTGGTTTTACAAACTGTCAGTAAATTTACTGGCGATTGGCAACCCTGATAAGGAGCCTCTGACAGAGGCTCCTTCCCATGTGATCAGCTGTGACCAATTACAGAGTGAACCAGGAAGTGCCGGTAAATGTCTTTCACGCTGACAGGGAGAGCCAATCGGAAACTCTCCTTGTCGGGGGGGTCTGTGCTGATCATCAGGACATTGATTATCAGCACAGCCCCCATCAGATGTGCCACCACAATACCAATCAGTGCCCATCAGCAGCCAGTCAGTGCTCCATCAAGAACACCTGTCAGTACCTCATCAATGGTGCTGCCCATCAGTGCCGTCTATCAGTGGCCATCAATTCTACATAGCAGTGCCTCCTCATCAGTGCCCATCAGTGAAGGAGAAAACAAAATTTTATAACAGAAAAAGAAGAAAAACTTTTTTTTTACATTTTGGTCTTTTTTATTTTGTTGAGCAAAAAATAAAAACCTGCAGAGGTGATCAAATACCATCAAGAGAAATCTCTATTTGTGGGAAGAAAATTGTGACGGAACCGATCCCACACTCCGATTGAGTGCTTCCGTCTATATACCACTTCCTAAGTCCTGGAACACAAGTTCAATGGATCTGGCTTTAGGAACCCCCAAGAGACTAGATGACACCAGTCTTAGGAGGACATCAGAAATTACCTTTATTTGAGATCTCACACAAAATATATACAGTGGGGTGACTAAAACCTAACCTAATTAGCATGAGCTAATTATCTAAATCAACACTCAGACTAGTTGACTGGATAGGATAAGACTTTTCGGCTCCTAGCTCACTAACAATTCAATTGCAGGTTAATTAGCACAAACAACAAAACAACAATAGGTGAAATAATCTTTAGAATCTGTGTCAAGCCAGACTAGACTCATTTACATTATACAAGACAGTCAGATGGCTGGAGGTGATGATATTAGCATCTAAGAGTTTGTGTCCCAATAGTGCGATTTAGTCTATTGCTAACATGGCATTTACATATCCAAAGTCTGTGTGTCTTGGGGGCGGGGGGGGGCCGGACCTGAATCCCAGTAACACCACCTCAGGGGTCCCCAGGCATACAGCTCACAAAGAGCACCATTCCCCCAAATGTGAGGGCTCATAATCACAAGGCAAGAGGCTCGCATTCAGTCCCCTCTAAGAGCCTCAGTCCCAGCTAGGTCTGTCACAAAAATGATAAAAATGTGATATGTGTACAGGTCTGTCACATTTCTCCCCTTTCGGCAGGAGACTAACAGGAGGAGACCCCACGGGTTTACTCTGAAGTTAGTCAGGGTTTCCAGTCCTCTAATGCTGGCAGCCACACAGTACCCCAAATAAAGTGTCCCAAACAGAGTATTCCTCACCCAGCCAACCTCTGCCTCTCTCAGAGAACATGCCGGATGCTGGGGAGAGGTGTGGACTGGTCCTTCCCCCTGGAGTCCCTTTAGCCGCAGGAGAGAAGACAGGGTGGTTGGGCTCAGTCCGTCATGCTGTTGGGCATCTGGGCCTACTGCCCAGAATCCCTGGGGTATACAAGTGGAGACTGAAGTCCCATCCACCTTTACAGGAAATCTGTCCTCTGTTTGTTGTGGGCAGAGGCCAGCAGCGCTTTCTTCCATTGCCAGCAGTTCAGCTGGGCGTAGGAGCTTCCCTACATCATCTGCTCCAGCTAACTGTTGGGGAGGGAGCCTGAGTGCCCCAGCTCCCTGGAACTCCGCAGTTGTTGGTGGTGCTGGGCAGAGGTTCTTAGCACTCTGCCCGGTTGCTAGCACTTCTGCTGGTGTTCTGTTAGTGGAGACCACAAGCCCATCCCCCGACACCAGATCAAGCTGCAGTTGTGAGGTGGCGACTGCATTCTCTCCTTGGATCCTGATCTGCAGCTCATGATAGACTGCCACCTCCTCACCCTCGGCCTCCAGAATTGCTGCAGGTGTGGGGCAGAGGTCTTGGACCCTCTGTCAGGTTGCCAGCACTTCTGCTGGGGGTTTGCTAGGTGGTTCCTCCTCTACAGAAACGTCTATTAAATCCCCAGTCTCTGGAATTGCTAAAAGTGTGGGACAGAGGTCTTGGACCCTCTGTTCAGTTACCAGATCCTCAGCTGGAGAAGTTTGTTGTAACTCCATAGATGCTGCTGGCAGAAAATCACATGTCCCTGTCAGTGTTGTGGGAGAAAGGCTGACTGCCTCTTCTCTCAAGAAGGCCGAAGCCACTGTTGGTGCTGGGCAGAAGTTATCAGAACTCTGCCCTGTTGTCAGAACTTCAGGTTTGGAGACAACAATCTCCGGAGTTTCCACTGCCGATTCTCTGGCAGGCTGCTGAACGTGTTCTAGCAGTTTCCTGTATGCCCTTTCCAGATGCTGTTCCTTCCTTAACAAATGGTCCAGATCAGATTTAAGCTCTGAGACCCCTGCAAGAGTGAGCATAGCCTCTCTATATTCTCACAGGTCCTCAGGGGTAGGTTCCCCTTCATCGCCAAACACAAAACAATCTGTAAGGCTCTCCAACAGCAATCCAGGGCCTCCAAAGTCATATCCCTCTGGAGAGCATTCTGCTGTCTCCCCTAAATATCCCTGCTCTGCGTGCCGTTGCAGAGCCCGATAATGATTGTCCAGCTCTATCTCCTGCTGGACCAGCCTGTCCAACTCAGTCACCCATTGCTCCTGGGGCCGCTCTCCCAGGAATGCCATCTGCAATGCCCGTTGGTCACTGGCCCATTGCTCTTGGGTTGGAAAGCACTTGCCCTGTTTTATACCAGCAATCTGGAGGGCTCCAATCCAGAGCTCCACTCGAATCCGCTGCCTGAGCTCCAAGTATTCATCCACAGACAAAGTCCTGGTGTATGCTGAAAGGACAATCCGCAGCAGCCCCGGGAACTCTGATGCCAGGTCCATATTTCCACTGGGGTGACTTAAGTCTGCAATCCTGATCTTGGATCCCAGTGGAGGTTTGGATGTCCCAGACTGCAGGAAGCAACCCACTGCTTACCACCAATGTGACGGAACCAATCCCACACTCTGATTGAGTGCTTCCATCTATATACTGCTTCCTAAGTCCTGGAACACAAGTCCAATGGATCTGGCTATAGGAAACCCCAAGAACTAGATGACACCAGGACATCAGGAATGACCTTTATTTGAGATCCCACACAAAATATATACAGCAGGGTGACTAAAACCTAACCTAATTAGCATGAGCTAATTATCTAAATCAATGCTCAGATTAGTTGACTGAGGGATAAGACTTTTCGGCTCCTAGCTCACTAACAATTCAATTGCAGTTTAATTAGCACAAATAACAAAACAACAATAGGTGAAATACTCTTTAGAATCTGTGTCAAGCCAGACTAGACTCATTTACATTATACAAGACAGTCAGATGGCTGGAGGTGATGATATTAGCATCTAAGAGTTTGTGTCCCAATAGTGTGATTTAGTCTATTGCTAACATGGCATTTACATATCCAGAGTCTGTGTGTCTTGGGGGGGCACAGACCTGAATCGCAGTAACACCACCTCAGGGGTCCCCAGGCATACAGCTCACAAAGAGCACCGTTCCCTCAAATGCCAGAGCCCATAATCACAAGGCAAGAGGCTCACATTCAGTCCCCTCCAAGACCCTCGGTCCCAGCTAGGTCTGTCACAAAAATGATAAAAATGTGATATGTGTACAGTGTTGTATGACCGCGCAATTGTCATTCAAAATGTGACAGCGCTGAAAGCTGAAAATTGTGCTGGGCAGGAAGGGGCAAAAGTGCCCCCGGTATTGAAGTGGTTAAAAATGATGTTTATTAACTTTTTTCCCATTGATACATCCCCCTCCCCCAAGACACCACCCGGACCACCATAACCAATGTATTCCCAATAACTTGAATATAAGCCTTCAAATTGGACACTTTTCTTTTTTCTCAGTTCGGGTCCCATAGACTTCAATGGGGTTCATTGTTTGGCTCCAAAACTGTTGTGACTTTCTAAAGTTCTGCCGCAAACTGAACTGGGGGGGTGTTGGGCCCATCTTTACTGGGGATATACTAAGCACCACAGACTGGGAATGGGATTACAATGGAACATAACAAATAGCATGCAAATTATAAATCTGCTGCCCCTGGAAGCAATCGTCATATGAAATACATAAACCAGCAGGAATGGTGGGAGACCTGAAAACTCAGCACAGAGATCTCACCAATATAAGAAGATAGAAGAAGTCAGAGGATGTAACACTTCTACATCCACCCAACACTGAGATATTCATTACACCAAGTGTGACCCCCTATAAATTATAAATAATTCATGTGTGAAATGGAGAGGAAACACAAGTCTGCCGGGCAGAATCTTCTTCCTCTTTTATTATTTTACATACGTTGTATTTATTTATTTTGATTCTCATTCATTCCACACAGACCAGAGACCCCGACTGCAGCGATGTGTGCGCTCCGTGTCCTCCTCCCATGTCCCCTCTGTGTCCTCCTCCCGTGTCCCCTCCGTGTCCTCCTCCTGTGGGCTCTTCTCTGTCCAGGCACAGGTATGTAAGAACATTATACAGTATTATCATTTTTTTATTGTTTTAATATTTAAACTTTTTTTATTTTCTTTGTTTTTTCTTTTATATGCTAATTTTTAAATACTACATAAAAAATGCACAAAGTTGTAAAAAACCTCCTTTATCTGATGTGTAAATAGCTTGTCCATACTTTGTATCAGGAATGTAATGTGTCATTATAAAGCGGACATATTATAGAATAAAATGTGTACTTTGTATCTCCAGTCACATTCCTTCCATGAATGGTGAGATGTGAGGTGATTCAACGCTATGGTCAGATATTTATAGTGATAAGTAGGGATGACCCCCCCGGTTCAGTTTGCTTCAGAACAGGCAAAAGATTTGGATGAACACCAATAAAGTCTATGGGACGCGAACGTGAAAAATCAAAAGTGCTCATTTTAATCGTTTATATTCAAGTTATTGCCAAAAAAGTGTTTGAGGACCCGGGTCCTGTCCCAGGGGACATGTATCAATGCAAAAAAAGTTTTAAAAATGCCTGATTTTCTGGAGTAGTGACTTTAATAATGCTTAAAGTGAAACAATAAAAATGAAATATTCCATTAAATATTGTGCATGAGGGTCCCCTTAGTATGACTGTATGACTGAAGTAGCGCATCTTTCCCTTGTTTAGAACAATACCACAGCAAAATGACATTTCTAAAGAAAAAATAAATTTAAAACTGCTCCTGGCTGTAATGAGTTGCATGGCTTCCCCCAGTCCGTTACCCGAACCACAATGTAAAAAAATGGCATAGGGGTGCCCCAAAATCCACACCAGGCCTCCAGATCTGGTATGGATATTAAGGGGAACCCTGTGCCAATTTTTTTTAAAAAAATGGTGTAGGGGTCCCCCCCAAAATCCACAGCAGACCCTTATCAGAGCACACAACCTGGCAGGCCACTGGGAAAGAGGGTGGGGGGATACCCCCTCCTAAACTGTACCAGGCCACATTCCCTCAACATGGGGAGGGTGCCCTCAAAACATCTTGTCCCCATCTGGATGGAGACAAGGGCCTCATCTCCACAATCCTTGTCGATGGTTGTGGGGGTCTGAAGGTGGGGGGCTTATCAGAATCTGGAAGCCCCCTTTAACAAGGAGACCCCACAGATCTCGGTCCCCCTATATAAATTGGTAATGGGTACATTGTACCCCTACCATTTCACAAAAAAGTGTCAAAAATAGTAGAACTGACAGGAGACACTTTGGGACAAGTCCTTTATTAACCACTTGACCACTGGGCACTTAAACACCCTTAATAACCAGACCAATTTTCAGCTTTCAGTGCTCTCACATTTTGAATGACAATTACTCAGTCATGCAACACTGTACCCATATGACATTTTCTTTTGGTGGTATTTAATCACCGCTGGGTTTTTTTTATTTTTTGTGCTATAAAAGAAAAAAGACCAAAAATTCTGTAAAAAAAGTGAATTTTTCTTAGTTTCTGTTATAAAATATAGCAGATTAGTAATTTTTCTTCATAAATTTTGGCCAAAATTTATACTACTACATATCTTGGGTAAAAATAAGTACAAATTGGTTGATATTATTTGGTCTTTGTGAAAGTTATAGAGTCCACAAGCTATGGTGCCAATATCTGAAAATTGATCACACCTGAAGTACTGATGGCCTATTTCAATTCTTGAGACCCTAACATGCCAGAAAAGTACAAATACCCCCCAAATGACCCTTTTTTGGAAATAAGACATTCCAAGGTATTTAGTAAGAGGCATGGTGAGTTTTTTGAAGTTGTCATTTTTTCCTACAATTCTTTGAAAGTCAAGATTTTTTTCCTTTTTTTCACAAAATTGTCATATTATGAGTTTAATTCTCACACACAGCATATGCATACCACAAATTACACCCCAAAACATATTCTGCTATTACTCCCGAGTACGGCGATACCACATGTGTGAGGCTTTTACATAGCGTGGCCACATACAGAGGCCCAACATGCATGGAGCACCATCAGGCGTTCTGGAGCACCCAGGACAATTCTGACATTTCTCTCCTACATGTAAAAATCATCATTTATTTGCTAGAAAATTACATAGAATCCCAAAATATTATATATGTTTTTTTTAGCAAAGACCCTGGAGAATACAATGGTGGTCGTTGCAACTTTATATCACACATGGTATTTGCGCAGAAATTTTTCGAACGCGTTTAAAAAAAACAAACAGTTTTGTGCTAAAAACAAAACAAAGCAGTAAAGTTAGCCCAATGTTTTTGCACAATGTGAAAGATGAAGTTACGCCGAGTAAATAGATACCTAACATGTCACCCTTCAAAATTGCAAACGCTCGTGGAATGGCGCCAAACGTCGCTACTTAAAAATCCCCATAGGCGACACTTTACATTTTTTTACTGGTTACATGTTTTGAGTTAAAGAGTAGGTCTAGGGCCAAAATTATTGTTCTCGCTCTAACGCTTGCAGCGATACCTCACATGTGTGGTTTGAACACCGTTTTCATATTTGGGTGGGACTTATGTATGCGTTCACTTCTGCATGCGAGCACATGGGGCCAGGAGAGCTTTAATTTTTTTTCTTTTTTATTGTTCATTTTACTTTATTTATTTTAGTTTGACATTTTTCCCCAAAAATATTTTTTTTGATCACTTTTATTCCTATTATAAGGAATGTAAACATCCCTTGTAATAGTAAAAGGCATGACAGGTCCTCTTTAAAGTGAGATATGGGGTCAATAAGACCCCACATCTCACCTCTAGGCTGAGAAGCCTGAAATAAAAAAGATGGCAGGGTATTGCAGAGTATTGGCGGGGTATTGCAGAGTAGAGGTGGGAATTGCAGAGTATTGGCGGGGTATTGGCAGGGTATGGCAGAGTATTGGCAGGGTATTGCAGTGTATTGGCAGGGTATGGCAGAGTATTGCAGAGTATTGTCAGGGTAAGGCAGAGTATTGTCAGGGTATTGCAGAATATTGGCAGGGTATTCCAAAGTATTGTCAGGTATTGCAGAGTATTGGCAGGGTATTGCAGAGTATTGGCTGGGTATTGCAGAGTATTGGCAGAGTATTGGGTATTGCAGAGTATTGGCAGGGTATTGGCAGGGTATGGCAGAGTATTGGCAGGCTATTAGGTATTGCAGAGTATTGGCAGAGTATTGCAGAGTATTGGCAGGCTATTGGGTATTTCAGAGTATTGGCAGGGTATTACAGAGTATTGGCAGGGTATTGGGTATTGCAGAGTATTGGCAGGATATTGCAGAGTATTGGCAGGATATGACAGAGTATTGCAGAGTATTGCAGAGTATTGGCAGGGTATGGCAGAGTTTTGCAGAGTATTGGCAGGGTATTGGGTATTGCAGAGTATTGGCGGGTATTGCAGAGTATTGGCAGGGTATAGGGTATTGCAGAGTTTTGGCAGGGTATTGCAGAGTATTGGCAGGGTAATGGGTATTGCAGAGTATTGGCAGGGTATTGTCAGGATATGGCAGAGTATTGGGTATTGCAGAATATTGGCAGGGTATGACAGAGTATTGCAGAGTATTGGCAAGGTATGGAATGGTATGGCAGAGTATTGGCAGGGTATTGCAGTGTATTGGCAGGGTATGGCAGAGTATTGGCAGGGTATTGGGTATTGCAGAGTATTGGCAGGGTATTGCAGAGTATTGGCTGGGTATTGCAGAGTATTGGCAGGGTATTGGGTATTGCAGAGTATTGGCAGGCTATTGCAGAGTATTGGCAGGGTATTGGGTATTGCAGAGTATTGGCAGGGCATTGCAGAGTATTGGCTGGCGATTGGGTATTTCAGAGTATTGGCAGGATATGACAGAGTATTGCAGAGTACTGCAGAGTATTGGAAGGGTATGGTAGAGTTTTGCAGAGTATTGGCAGGGTATTGGGTATTGCAGAGTATTGGCGGGTATTGCAGAGTATTGGCAGGGTATTGGGTATTGCAGAGAATTGGCAGGGTATTGCAGAGTATTGGCAGGATATGACAAAGTATTGCAGAGTATTGCAGAGTATTGTCAGGGTATGGCAGAGTTTTTAAGAGTATTGGCAGGGTATTGGGTATTGCAGAGTATTGGCAGGGTATTGCAGAGTATTGGCAGGCTATTGGGTATTTCAGAGTATTGTCAGGGTATTACAGAGTATTGGCAGGGTATTGGGTATTGCAGAGTATTGGCAGGCTATTGCAGAGTATTGGCAGGATATGACAGAGTATTGCAGAGTATTGCAGAGTATTGGCAGGGTATGGCACAGTTTTGCAGAGTATTGGCAGGGTATTGGGTATTGCAGAGTATTGGCGGGTATTGCAGAGTATTGGCAGGGTATTGAGTATTGCAGAGTATTGGCAGGGTATTGCAGAGTATTGGCGGGGTAATGGGTATTGCAGAGTATTGGCAGGATATTGTCAGGATATGACAGAGTATTGGGTATTGCAGAGTATTGGCAGGGTATGACAGAGTATTGCAGAGTATTGGCAGGGTATGGAATGGTATGGCAGAGTATTGGCAGGGTATTGCACTGTATTGGCAGGGTATGGCAGAGTATTGGCAGGGTATTGGGTATTGCAGAGTATTGGCAGGGTATTGCAGAGTATTGTCAGGGTATTGCAGAGCATTGGCTGGGTATTGCAGAGTATTGGCAGGGTATTGGGTATTGCAGAGTATTGGCAGGCTATTGCAGAGTATTGTCAGGGTATTGGGTATTGCAGAGTATTGGCAGGGTATTGCAGAGTATTGGCAGGCTAATGGGTATTGCAGAGTATTGGCAGAGTATTGCAGAGTATTGGCAGGCTATTGGGTATTTAAGAGTATTGGCAGGATATGACTGCAGAGTATTGGCAGGGTATTGCAGAGTATTGGCAGGGTATTGCAGAGTATTGGCTGTGTATTGCAGAGTATTGGCAGGATATTGGGTATTGCAGAGTATTGGCGGGTATTGCAGAGTATTGGCAGGGTATTGGCAGGGTATGGCAGAGTATTGGGTATTGCAGAGTATTGGCAGACATTTGGGTATTGCAGAGTATTGTCAGAGTATTGCAGAGTATTGGCAGGCTATTGGGTATTTCAGAGTATTGGCAGGGTATTGCAGAGTATTGGCAGGGTATTGGGTATTGCAGAGTATTGGCAGGCTATTGCAGTGTATTGGCAGGATATGACAGAGTATTGCACAGTATTGCAGAGTATTCGCAGGGTATGGCAGAGTTTTGCAGAGTATTGGCACGGTATTGGGTGTTGCAGAGTATTGGCGGGTATTGCAGAGTATTGGCGGGGTAATGGGTATTGCAGAGTATTGGCAGGGTATTGGCAGGATATGGCAGAGTATTGGCCGGGTATTGCAGAGTATTGGCAAGGTATTGGGTATTGCAGAGTATTGGCAGGGTATGACAGAGTATTGCAGAGTATTGGCAGGGTATGGAATGGTATGGCAGAGTATTGTCAGGGTATTGCAGTGTATTGTCAGGGTATGGCAGAGTATTGGCAGGGTATTGGGAATTGCAGAGTATTGGCAGGGTATTGCAGAGTATTGGCAGGGTATTGCAGAGTATTGGCAGGCTATTGGGTATTGCAGAGTATTGGCAGGGTATTGGCAGGGTACGGCAAAGTATTGGCAGGGTATTGGGTATTGCAGAGTATTGGCAGAGTATTGCACAGTATTGGCAGGGTATTGCAGAGTATTGGCTGGGTATTGCAGAGTATTGGCAGGCTATTTGGGTATTTCAGAGTATTGGCAGGGTATTACAGAGTATTGGCAGGGTGTTGGGTATTGCAGATTATTGGCAGGCTGTTGCAGAGTATTGGCAGGATATGACAGAGTATTGCAGAGTATTGCAGAGTATTGGCAGGGTATGGCAGAGTTTTGGCAGGGTATTGCAGTGTATTGGCAGGGTATGGAAGAGTATTGCAGAGTATTGTCAGGGTAAGGCAGAGTATTGTCAGGGTATTGCAGAGTATTGGCAGGGTATTGCAAAGTATTGTCAGGTATTGCAGAGTATTGGCAGGGTATTGCAGAGTATTGGCTGGGTATTGCAGAGTATTGGCAGAGTATTGGGTAATGCAGAGTATTTGCAGGGTATTGCAGAGTATTGGCGGGGTAATGGGTATTGCAGAGTATTGGCAGGGTATTGTCAGGATATGGCAGAGTATTGGGTATTGCAGAGTATTGGCAGGGTATGACAGAGTATTGCAGAGTATTGGCAGGGTATGGAATGGTATGGCAGAGTATTGGCTGGGTATTGCAGTGTATTGGCAGAGTATGGCAGAGTATTGGCAGGGTATTGGGTATTGCAGAGTATTGGCAGGGTATTGCAGAGTATTGGCAGGGTATTGCAGAGTATTGGCTGGGTATTGCAGAGTATTGGCAGGGTATTGGGTATTGCAGAGTATTGGCAGGCTATTGCAGAGTATTGGCAGGGTATTGGGTATTGCAGAGTATTGGCAGGATATGACAGAGTATTGCAGAGTACTGCAGAGTATTGGCAGGGTATGGTAGAGTTTTGCAGAGTATTGGCAGGGTATTGGGTATTGCAGAATATTGGCGGGTATTGCAGAGTTTTGGCAGGGTATTGGGTATTGCAGAGTATTGGCAGGGTATTGCAGAGTATTGGCAGGCTAATGGGTACTGCAGAGTATTGGCAGAGTATTGCAGAGTATTGGCTGGCTATTGGGTATTTCAGAGTATTGGCAGGATATGACAGAGTATTGTAGAGTACTGCAGAGTATTGGCAGGGTATGGCAGAGTATTGCAGAGTATTGTCAGGGTAAGGCAGAGTATTGTCAGGGTATTGCAGAGTATTGGCAGGGTATTGCAAATTATTGTCAGGTATTGCAGAGTATTGGCAGGGTATTGCAGTGTATTGGCTGGGTATTGCAGAGTATTGGCAGAGTATTGGCAGGGTATTGGCAGGGTATGGCAGAGTATTGGCAGGCTATTGGGTATTGCAGAGTATTGGCAGAGTATTGCAGAGTATTGGCAGGCTATTGGGTATTTCAGAGTATTAGCAGGGTATTACAGAGTATTGGCAGGGTATTGGGTATTGCAGAGTATTGACAGGATATTGCAGAGTATTGGCAGGATATGACAAAGTATTGCAGAGTATTGCAGAGTATTGGCAGGGTATGGCAGAGTTTTGCAGAGTATTGGCAGGGTATTGGGTATTGCAGAGTATTGGCGGGTATTGCAGAGTATTGGCAGGGTATTGGGTATTGCAGAGTATTGGCAGGGTATTGCAGAGTATAGTCAGGGTATTGCAGAGTATTGGCTGGGTATTGCAGAGTATTGGCAGGGTATTGGGTATTGCAGAGTATTGGCAGGCTATTGCAGAGTATTGGCAGGGTATTGGGTATTGCAGAGTATTGGCAGGGTATTGAAGAGTATTGGCAGGCTAATGGGTATTGCAGAGTATTGGCAGAGTATTGCAGAGTATTGGCAGGCTAATGGGTATTGCAGAGTATTGGCAGAGTATTGCAGAGTATTGGCTGGCTATTGGGTATTTCAGAGTATTGGCAGGATATGACAGAGTATTGCAGAGTACTGCAAAGTATTGGCAGGGTATGGTAGAGTTTTGCAGAGTATTGGCAGGGTATTGGGTATTGCAGAGTTTTGGCGGGTATTGCAGAGTATTGGCAGGGTATTGGGTATTGCAAAGTATTGGCAGGGTATTGCAGAGTATTGGCAGGATATGACAAAGTATTGCAGAGTATTGCAGAGTATTGGCAGGGTATTGGCAGGGTATGGCAGAGTATTGGCAGGCTATTGGGTATTGCAGAGTATTGGCAGAGTATTGCAGAGTATTGGCAGGCTAATGGGTATTGCAGAGTATTGGCAGAGTATTGCAGAGTATTGGCTGGCTATTGGGTATTTCAGAGTATTGGCAGGATATGACAGAGTATTGCAGAGTACTGCAGAGTATTGGCAGGGTATGGTAGAGTTTTGCAGAGTATTGGCAGGCTATTGGGTATTTCAGAGCATTGGCAGGGTATTACAGAGTATTGGCAGGGTATTGGGTATTGCAGAGTATTGGCAGGATATTGCAGAGTATTGGCAGGATATCACAGAGTATTGGCAGGGTATTGGGTATTGCAGAGTATTGACAGGGTATTGCAGAGTATTGGCAGGCTAATGGTATTGCAGAGTATTGGCAGAGTATTGCAGAGTATTGGCTGGCTATTGGGTATTTCAGAGTATTGGCAGGATATGGCAGAGTATTGCAGAGTACTGCAGAGTATTGGAAGGGTATGGTAGAGTTTTGCAAAGTATTGGCAGGGTATGGGGTATTGCAGAGTATTGGCGGGTATTGCAGAGTATTGGCAGGGTATTGGGTATTGCAGAGAATTGGCAGGCTAATGGGTATTGCAGAGTATTGGCTGGCTATTGGGTATTTCAGAGTATTGGCAGGATATGACAGAGTATTGCAGAGTACTGCAGAGTATTGGCAGGGTATGGTAGAGTTTTGCAGAGTATTGGCAGGGTATTGGGTATTGCAGAGTTTTGGCAGGGTATTTGGTATTGCAGAGTATTGGCAGGGTATTGCAGAGTATTGGCAGGCTAATGGGTATTGCAGAGTATTGGCAGAGTATTGCAGAGTATTGGCTGGCTATTGGGTATTTCAGAGTATTGGCAGGATATGACAGAGTATTGTAGAGTACTGCAGAGTATTGGCAGGGTATGGCAGAGTATTGCAGAGTATTGTCAGGGTAAGGCAGAGTATTGTCAGGGTATTGCAGAGTATTGGCAGGGTATTGCAAAGTATTGTCAGGTATTGCAGAGTATTGGCAGGGTATTGCAGAGTATTGGCTGGGTATTGCAGAGTATTGGCAGAGTATTGGGTATTGAAGAGTATTGGCAGGGTATTGGCAGGGTATGGCAGAGTATTGGCAGGCTATTGGGTATTGCAGAGTATTGGCAGAGTATTGCAGAGTATTGGCAAGCTATTGGGTATTTCAGAGTATTAGCAGGGTATTACAGAGTATTGGCAGGGTATTGGGTATTGCAGAGTATTGACAGGATATTGCAGAGTATTGGCAGGATATGACAGAGTATTGCAGAGTATTGCAGAGTATTGGCAGGGTATGGCAGAGTTTTGCAGAGTATTGGCAGGGTATTGGGTATTGCAGAGTATTGGCGGGTATTGCAGAATATTGGCAGGGTATTGGGTATTGCAGAGTATTGGCAGGGTATTGCAGAGTATTGGCAGGGTATTGCAGAGTATTGCCTGTTTATTGCAGAGTATTGGCAGGGTATTGGGTATTGCAGAGTATTGGCAGGCTATTGCAGAGTATTGGCAGGGTATTGGGTATTGCAGAGTATTGGCAGGGTATTGCAGAGTATTGGCATGCTAATGGGTATTGCAGAGTATTGGCAGGCTAATGGGTATTGCAGAGTATTGGCAGAGTATTGCAGAGTATTGGCTGGCTATTGGGTATTTCAGAGTATTGGCAGGATAATGGTTATTGCAGAGTATTGGCAGAGTATTGCAGAGTATTGGCTGGCTATTGGGTATTTCAGAGTATTGACAGGATATGACAGAGTATTGCAGAGTACTGCAGAGTATTGGCAGGGTATGGTAGAGTTTTGCAGAGTATTGGCAGGGTATTGGGTATTGCAGAGTATTGGCGGGTAGTGCAGAGTATTGGCAGGATATGACAAAGTATTGCAGAGTATTGCAGAGTGTTGGCAGGGTATTGGCAGGGTATGGCAGAGTATTGGCAGGCTATTGGGTATTGCAGAGTATTGGCAGAGTATGGCAGAGTATTGGCAGGGTATGGTAGAGTTTTGCAGAGTATTGGCAGGGTATTGGGTATTGCAGAGTATTGGCAGGGTATTGCAGAGTATTGGCAGGCTAATGGGTATTGCAGAGTATTGGCAGAGTATTGCAGAGTATTGGCTGGCTATTGGGTATTTCAGAGTATTGGCAGGATATGACAGAGTATTGTAGAGTACTGCAGAGTATTGGCAGGGTATGGCAGAGTATTGCAGAGTATTGTCAGGGTAAGGCAGAGTATTGTCAGGGTATTGCAGAGTATTGGCAGGGTATTGCAAAGTATTGTCAGGTATTGCAGAGTATTGGCAGGGTATTGCAGAGTATTGGCTGGGTATTGCAGAGTATTGGCAGAGTATTGGGTATTGAAGAGTATTGGCAGGGTATTGGCAGGGTATGGCAGAGTATTGGCAGGCTATTGGGTATTGCAGAGTATTGGCAGAGTATTGCAGAGTATTGGCAAGCTATTGGGTATTTCAGAGTATTAGCAGGGTATTACAGAGTATTGGCAGGGTATTGGGTATTGCAGAGTATTGACAGGATATTGCAGAGTATTGGCAGGATATGACAGAGTATTGCAGAGTATTGCAGAGTATTGGCAGGGTATGGCAGAGTTTTGCAGAGTATTGGCAGGGTATTGGGTATTGCAGAGTATTGGCGGGTATTGCAGAATATTGGCAGGGTATTGGGTATTGCAGAGTATTGGCAGGGTATTGCAGAGTATTGGCAGGGTATTGCAGAGTATTGCCTGTTTATTGCAGAGTATTGGCAGGGTATTGGGTATTGCAGAGTATTGGCAGGCTATTGCAGAGTATTGGCAGGGTATTGGGTATTGCAGAGTATTGGCAGGGTATTGCAGAGTATTGGCATGCTAATGGGTATTGCAGAGTATTGGCAGGCTAATGGGTATTGCAGAGTATTGGCAGAGTATTGCAGAGTATTGGCTGGCTATTGGGTATTTCAGAGTATTGGCAGGATAATGGTTATTGCAGAGTATTGGCAGAGTATTGCAGAGTATTGGCTGGCTATTGGGTATTTCAGAGTATTGACAGGATATGACAGAGTATTGCAGAGTACTGCAGAGTATTGGCAGGGTATGGTAGAGTTTTGCAGAGTATTGGCAGGGTATTGGGTATTGCAGAGTATTGGCGGGTAGTGCAGAGTATTGGCAGGATATGACAAAGTATTGCAGAGTATTGCAGAGTGTTGGCAGGGTATTGGCAGGGTATGGCAGAGTATTGGCAGGCTATTGGGTATTGCAGAGTATTGGCAGAGTATGGCAGAGTATTGGCAGGGTATGGTAGAGTTTTGCAGAGTATTGGCAGGGTATTGGGTATTGCAGAGTATTGGCAGGGTATTGCAGAGTATTGGCAGGCTAATGGGTATTGCAGAGTATTGGCAGAGTATTGCAGAGTATTGGCTGGCTATTGGGTATTTCAGAGTATTGGCAGGATATGACAGAGTATTGTAGAGTACTGCAGAGTATTGGCAGGGTATGGCAGAGTATTGCAGAGTATTGTCAGGGTAAGGCAGAGTATTGTCAGGGTATTGCAGAGTATTGGCAGGGTATTGCAAAGTATTGTCAGGTATTGCAGAGTATTGGCAGGGTATTGCAGAGTATTGGCTGGGTATTGCAGAGTATTGGCAGAGTATTGGGTATTGAAGAGTATTGGCAGGGTATTGGCAGGGTATGGCAGAGTATTGGCAGGCTATTGGGTATTGCAGAGTATTGGCAGAGTATTGCAGAGTATTGGCAAGCTATTGGGTATTTCAGAGTATTAGCAGGGTATTACAGAGTATTGGCAGGGTATTGGGTATTGCAGAGTATTGACAGGATATTGCAGAGTATTGGCAGGATATGACAGAGTATTGCAGAGTATTGCAGAGTATTGGCAGGGTATGGCAGAGTTTTGCAGAGTATTGGCAGGGTATTGGGTATTGCAGAGTATTGGCGGGTATTGCAGAATATTGGCAGGGTATTGGGTATTGCAGAGTATTGGCAGGGTATTGCAGAGTATTGGCAGGGTATTGCAGAGTATTGCCTGTTTATTGCAGAGTATTGGCAGGGTATTGGGTATTGCAGAGTATTGGCAGGCTATTGCAGAGTATTGGCAGGGTATTGGGTATTGCAGAGTATTGGCAGGGTATTGCAGAGTATTGGCATGCTAATGGGTATTGCAGAGTATTGGCAGGCTAATGGGTATTGCAGAGTATTGGCAGAGTATTGCAGAGTATTGGCTGGCTATTGGGTATTTCAGAGTATTGGCAGGATAATGGTTATTGCAGAGTATTGGCAGAGTATTGCAGAGTATTGGCTGGCTATTGGGTATTTCAGAGTATTGACAGGATATGACAGAGTATTGCAGAGTACTGCAGAGTATTGGCAGGGTATGGTAGAGTTTTGCAGAGTATTGGCAGGGTATTGGGTATTGCAGAGTATTGGCGGGTAGTGCAGAGTATTGGCAGGATATGACAAAGTATTGCAGAGTATTGCAGAGTGTTGGCAGGGTATTGGCAGGGTATGGCAGAGTATTGGCAGGCTATTGGGTATTGCAGAGTATTGGCAGAGTATGGCAGAGTATTGGCAGGGTATGGTAGAGTTTTGCAGAGTATTGGCAGGGTATTGGGTATTGCAGAGTATTGGCAGGGTATTGCAGAGTATTGGCAGGATATGACAAAGTATTGCAGAGTATTGCAGAGTATTGGCAGGGTATTGGCAGGGTATGGCAGAGTATTGGCAGGCTATTGGGTATTGCAGAGTATTGGCAGAGTATGGCAGAGTATTGGCAGGCTAATGGGTATTGCAGAGTATTGGCAGAGTATTGCAGAGTATTGGCTGGCTATTGGGTATTTCAGAGTATTGGCAGGATATGACAGAGTATTGCAGAGTACTGCAGAGTATTGGCAGGGTATGGTAGAGTTTTGCAGAGTATTGGCAGGCTATTGGGTATTTCAGAGCATTGGCAGGGTATTACAGAATATTGGCAGGGTATTGGGTATTTCAGAGTATTGGCAGGATATTGCAGAGTATTGGCAGGATATCACAGAGTATTGGCAGGATATTGGGTATTGCAGAGTATTGGCAGGGTATTGCAGAATATTGGCAGGCTAATGGGTATTGCAGAGTATTGGCAGATTATTGCAGAGTATTGGCTGGCTATTGGGTATTTCAGAGTATTGGCAGGGTATGGTAGAGTTTTGCAAAGTATTGGCAGGGTATGGGGTATTGCAGAGTATTGGCGGGTATTGCAGAGTATTGGCAGGGTATTGGGTATTGCAGAGTATTGGCAGGGTATTGCAGAGTATTGGCAGGATATGACAGAGTATTGCAGAGTATTTCAGAGTATTGGCAGGGTATGGCAGAGTTTTGCAGAGTATTGGCAGGTTTTGCAGAGTATTGGCAGGGTATTTAGTATTGCAGAGTATTGGCAGGGTATTACAGAGTATTGGCAGGCTATTGGGTATTGCAGAGTATTGGCAGAGAATTTCAGAGTATTGGCAGGCTATTGGGTATTTCAGAGTATTGTCAGGGTATTACAGAGTATTGGCAGGGTATTGGGTATTGCAGGGTATTGGCAGGCTATTGCAGAGTATTGGCAGGATATGACAGAGTATTGCAGAGTATTGCAGATTATTGGCAGGGTATGGCAGAGTTTTGCAGAGTATTGGCAGGGTATTGGGTATTGCAGTGTATTGGCGGGTATTGCAGAGTATTGGCAGGGTATTGGGTATTGCAGAGTATTTGCAGGGTATTGCAGAGTATTGGCGGGGTAATGGGTATTGCAGAGTATTGTCAGGGTATTGTCAGGATATGGCAGAGTATTGGGTATTGCAGAGTATTGGCAGGGTATGACAGAGTATTGCAGAGTATTGGCAGGGTATGGAATGGTATGGCAGAGTATTGGCTGGGTATTGCAGTGTATTGGCAGGGTATGGCAGAGTATTGGCAGGGTATTGGGTATTGCAGAGTATTGGCGGGTATTGCAGAATATTGGCAGGGTATTGGGTATTGCAGAGTATTGGCAGGGTATTGCAGAGTATTGGCAGGGTATTGCAGAGTATTGCCTGTTTATTGCAGAGTATTGGCAGGGTATTGGGTATTGCAGAGTATTGGCAGGCTATTGCAGAGTATTGGCAGGGTATTGGGTATTGCAGAGTATTGGCAGGGTATTGCAGAGTATTGGCATGCTAATGGGTATTGCAGAGTATTGGCAGGCTAATGGGTATTGCAGAGTATTGGCAGAGTATTGCAGAGTATTGGCTGGCTATTGGGTATTTCAGAGTATTGGCAGGATAATGGTTATTGCAGAGTATTGGCAGAGTATTGCAGAGTATTGGCTGGCTATTGGGTATTTCAGAGTATTGGCAGGATTTGACAGAGTATTGCAGAGTACTGCAGAGTATTGGCAGGGTATGGTAGAGTTTTGCAGAGTATTGGCAGGGTATTGGGTATTGCAGAGTATTGGCGGGTAGTGCAGAGTATTGGCAGGGTATTGGGTATTGCAGAGTATTGGCAGGGTATTGCAGAGTATTGGCAGGATATGAAAAAATATTGCAGAGTATTGCAGAGTATTGGCAGGGTATTGGCAGGGTATGGCAGAGTATTGGCAGGCTATTGGGTATTGCAGAGTATTGGCAGAGTATGGCAGAGTATTGGCAGGCTAATGGGTATTGCAGAGTATTGGCAGAGTATTGCAGAGTATTGTCTGGCTATTGGGTATTTCAGAGTATTGGCAGGATATGACAGAGTATTGCAGAGTACTGCAGAGTATTGGCAGGGTATGGTAGAGTTTTGCAGAATATTGGCAGGCTATTGGGTATTTCAGAGCATTGGCAGGGTATTAGAGAGTATTGGCAGGGTAATGGGTATTGCAGAGTATTGGCAGGGTATTGCAGAGTATTGGCAGGATATCACAGAGTATTGGCAGGGTATTGGGTATTGCAGAGTATTGGCAGGGTATTGCAGAATATTGGCAGGCTAATGGGTATTGCAGAGTATTGGCAGAGTATTGCAGAGTATTGGCTGGCTATTGGGTATTTCAGAGTATTGGCAGGGTATGGTAGAGTTTTGCAAAGTATTGGCAGGGTATGGGGTATTGCAGAGTATTGGCGGGTATTGCAGAGTATTGGCAGGGTATTGGGTATTGCAGAGTATTGGCAGGGTATTGCAGAGTATTGGCAGGATATGACAAAGTATTGCAGAGTATTGCAGAGTATTGGCAGGGTATTGGCAGGGTATGGCAGAGTATTGGCAGGCTATTGGGTATTGCAGAGTATTGGCAGAGTATGGCAGAGTATTGGCAGGCTAATGGGTATTGCAGAGTATTGGCAGAGTATTGCAGAGTATTGGCTGGCTATTGGGTATTTCAGAGTATTGGCAGGATATGACAGAGTATTGCAGAGTACTGCAGAGTATTGGCAGGGTATGGTAGAGTTTTGCAGAATATTGGCAGGCTATTGGGTATTTCAGAGCATTGGCAGGGTATTACAGAGTATTGGCAGGGTAATGGGTATTGCAGAATATTGGCAGGATATTGCAGAGTATTGGCAGGATATCACAGAGTATTGGCAGGGTATTGGGTATTGCAGAGTATTGGCAGGGTATTGCAGAATATTGGCAGGCTAATGGGTATTGCAGAGTATTGGCAGAGTATTGCAGAGTATTGGCTGGCTATTGGGTATTTCAGAGTATTGGCAGGGTAAGGTAGAGTTTTGCAAAGTATTGGCAGGGTATGGGGTATTGCAGAGTATTGGCGGGTATTGCAGAGTATTGGCAGGGTATTGGGTATTGCAGAGTATTGGCAGGGTATTGCAGAGTATTGGCAGGATATGACAGAGTATTGCAGAGTATTTCAGAGTATTGGCAGGGTATGGCAGAGTTTTGCAGAGTATTGGCGGGTTTTGCAGAGTATTGGCAGGGTATTTAGTATTGCAGAGTATTGGCAGGGTATTGCAGAGTATTGGCAGGCTATTGGGTATTGCAGAGTATTGGCAGAGAATTTCAGAGTATTGGCAGGCTATTGGGTATTTCAGAGTATTGTCAGGGTATTACAGAGTATTGGCAGGGTATTGGGTATTGCAGAGTATTGGCAGGCTATTGCAGAGTATTGGCAGGATATGACAGAGTATTGCAGAGTATTGCAGATTATTGGCAGGGTATGGCAGAGTTTTGCAGAGTATTGGCAGGGTATTGGGTATTGCAGAGTATTGGCGGGTATTGCAGAGTATTGGCAGGGTATTGGGTATTGCAGAGTATTTGCAGGGTATTGCAGAGTATTGGCGGGGTAATGGGTATTGCAGAGTATTGTCAGGGTATTGTCAGGATATGGCAGAGTATTGGGTATTGCAGAGTATTGGCAGGGTATGACAGAGTATTGCAGAGTATTGGCAGGGTATGGAATGGTATGGCAGAGTATTGGCTGGGTATTGCAGTGTATTGGCAGGGTATGGCAGAGTTTTGGCAGGGTATTGGGTATTGCAGAGTATTGGCAGGGTATTGCAGAGTATTGGCTGGGTATTGCAGAGTATTGGCAGGGTATTGGGTATTGCAGAGTATTGGCAGCTTATTGCAGAGTATTGGCAGGGTATTGGGTATTGCAGAGTACTGGCAGGGTATTGCAGAGTATTGGCAGGCTAATGGGTATTGCAGAGTATTGGCTGGCTATTGGGTATTTCAGAGTATTGGCAGGATATGACAGAGTATTGCAGAGTACTGCAGAGTATTGGCAGGGTATGGTAGAGTTTTGCAGAGTATTGGCAGGGTATTGGGTATTGCAGAGTATTGGCAGGTATTGCAGAGTTTTGGCAGGGTATTGGGTATTGCAGAGTATTGGCAGGGTATTGTAGAGTATTGGCAGGCTAATGGATATTGCAGAGTATTGGCAGAGTATTGCAGAGTATTGGCTGGCTATGGGGTATTTCAGAGTATTGGCAGGATATGACAGAGTATTGTAGAGTACTGCAGAGTATTGGCAGGGTATGGTAGAGTTTTGCATAGTTTTGGCAGGGTATTGGGTATTGCAGAGTATTGGCAATGTATTGGGTATTGCAGGGTATTGGCAGAGTATTGCAGAGTATTGGCAGATATTGCAGAGTATTGGCAGGGTATTGCAGAGTATTGGCTGGGTATTGCAGAGTATTGGCAGGATATTGGGTATTGCAGAGTATTGGCGGGCATTGCAGAGTATTGACAGGGTATTGCAGAGTATTGACAGACTATTGGGTATTGCAGAGTATTGGAAGGGTATTGGCAGGGTATGGCAGAGTATTGCAGAGTATTGGCAGGCAATTGGGTATTGCAGAGTATTGCAGAGTATTGGCAGTCTATTGTGTATTTCAGAGTATTGGCAGGGTATTACAGAGTATTTGCAGGGTATTGGGTATTGCAGAGTATTGGCGGGCTATTGCAGAGTATTGGCAGGCTATTGGGTATTTCAGAGTATTGGCAGGATATGACAGAGTATTGCACAGTATTGCAGAGTATTCGCAGGGTATGGCAGAGTTTTGCAGAGTATTGGCAGGGTATTGGGTGTTGCAGAATATTGGCAGGTATTGCAGAGTATTGGCGGGGTAATGGGTATTGCAGAGTATTGGCAGGGTATTGGCAGGATATAGCAGAGTATTGGCCGGGTATTGCAGAGTATTGGCAAGGTATTGGGTATTGCAGAGTATTGGCAGGGTATGACAGAGTATTGCAGAGTATTGGCAGGGTATGGAATGGTATGGCAGAGTATTGGCAGGGTATTGCAGTGTATTGGCAGGGTATGGCAGAGTATTGGCAGGGTATTGGGTATTGCAGAGTATTGGCAGGGTATTGCAGAGTATTGGCAGGGTATTGCAGAGTATTGGCAGGCTATTGGTTATTGCAGAGTATTGGCAGGGTATTGCCAGGGTACGGCAAAGTATTGGCAGGGTATTGGGTATTGCAGAGTATTGACAGAGTATTGCAGAGTATTGGCAGGCTATTGGGTATTTCAGAGTATTGGCAGGGTATTGGGTATTGCAGATTATTGGCAGGCTATTGCAGAGTATTGGCAGGATATGACAGAGTATTGCAGAGTATTGCAGAGTATTGGCAGGGTATGGCAGAGTTTTGCAGAGTATTGGCAGGGTATTGGGTATTGCAGAGTATTGGCGGGTATTGCAGAGTATTGGCAGGGTATTGGGTATTGCAGAGTATTGGCAGGGTATTGCAGAGCATTGGCAGGCTATTGGGTATTGCAGAGTATTGGCAGGGTATTGCAGAATATTGGCAGGCTATTGGGTATTTCAGAGTATTGGCAGGGTATTACAAAGTATTGGCAGGGTATTGTAGAGAATTGGCAGGGTATTGCAGAGTATTGGATGGGTATTTCAGAGTATTGGCAGGATATTGGGTATTGCAGAGTATTGGCGGTTATTGGAGAGTATTGGCAGGGTATTGCAGAGTATTGGCAGAGTATTGGGTATTGCAGAGTATTGGCAGGGTATTGGCAGGGTATGGCAGAGTATTGGCAGGGTATTGCAGAGTATTAGCAGGCTATTGGGTATTGCAGAGTATTGGCAGAGTATTGCAGAGTATTGGCCGGCTATTGGGTATTTCAGAGTATTGGCAGGGTATTACAGAGTATTGGCAGGGTATTGAGTATTGCAGAGTATTGGCAGGCTATTGCAGAGTATTGGCAGGATATGACAGAGTATTGCACAGTATTGCAGAGTATTCGCAGGGTATGGCAGAGTTTTGCAGAGTATTGGCAGGGTATTGGGTGTTGCAGAGTATTGGCGGGTATTGCAGAGTATTGGCGGGGTAATGGCTATTGCAGAGTATTGGCAGGGTATTGGCAGGATATGGCAGAGTATTGGCCGGGTATTGCAGAGTTTTGGCAGGGTATTGGGTATTGCAGAGTATTGGCAGGGTATGACAGAGTATTGCAGAGTATTGGCAGGTAATGGAATGGTATGGCAGAGTATTGGCAGGGTATTGCAGTGTATTGGCAGGGTATGGCAGAGTATTGGCAGGCTATTGGGTATTGCAGAGTATTGGCAGAGTATTGCAGAGTAATGGCAGGCTATTGGGTATTTCAGAGTATTGGCAGGGTATTACAGAATATTGGCAGGGTATTGGGTATTGCAGATTATTGGCAGGCTATTGCAGAGTATTGGCAGGATATGACAGAGTATTGCAGAGTATTGCAGAGTATTCGCAGGGTATGGCAGAGTTTTGCAGAGTATTGGCAGGGTATTGGGTATTGCAGAGTATTGGCGGGTATTGCAGAGTATTGGCAGGGTATTGGGTATTGCAGAGTATTGGCAGGGTATTGCAGAGTATTGGCAGGCTATTGGGTATTGCAGAGTATTGGCAGGGTATTGCAGAGTATTGGCAGGCTATTGGGTATTTCAGAGTATTGGCAGGGTATTACAGAGTATTGGCAGGCAATTGGGTATTGCAGAGTATTGGCAGGCAATTGGGTATTGCAGAGTATTGGCAGAGTATTGCAGAGTATTGGCAGGCTATTGGGTATTTCAGAGTATTGGCAGGGTATTACAGAGTATTGGCAGGGTATTGGGTATTGCAGAGTATTGGCAGGCTATTGCAGAGTATTGGCAGGATATGACAGAGTATTGCAGAGGATTGCTGAGTATTCAGAGGGTATGGCAGAGTTTTGCAGAGTATTGGCAGGGTATTGGGTATTGCAGAGAATTGGCCGGGTATGGCAGAGTATTGGCAGGGTTTTGGGTATTGCAGAGTATTGGCAGGGTATGGAATGGTATGGCAGAGTATTTGCAGGGTATTGCAGTGTATTGGCAGGGTATGGCAGAGTATTGGCAGGGTTTTGGGAATTGCAGAGTATTGGCAGGGTATTGCAGAGTATTGGCAGACTATTGGGTATTGCAGAGTATTGGCAGGGTATTGCAGAGTATTGCCAGGGTATTGCAGAGTATTGGCAGGCTATTGGGTATTTCAGAGTATTGGCAGGGTATTGCAGAGTATTGGCAGGCTATTGAGTATTGCAGAGTATTGGCAGGGTATTGGCAGGGTACGGCAGAGTATTGACAGGGTATTTCAGAGTATTGGCAGGCTACTGGGTATTGCAGAGTATTGACAGAGTATTGGAGAGTATTGGCAGGCTATTGGGTATTTCAGAGTATTGGCAGGGTATTACAGAGTATTGGCAGGGTATTGGGTATTTCCGAGTATTGGCAGGCTATTGCAGCGTATTGGCAGGATATGACAGAATATTGCAGAGTATTGCAGAGTATTGGGAGGGTTTGGCAGAGTTTTGCAGAGTATTGGCAGGGTATTGGGTATTGCAGAGTATTGGCGGGTATTGCAGAGTATTGGCAGGGTATTGGGTATTGCAGAGTATTGGCAGGGTATTGGGTATTGCAGAGTATTGGCAGGGTATTGCAGAGTATTGGCAGGCTATTGGGTATTGCGGAGTATTGGCAGGGTATTGGCAGGATATGGCAGAGCATTGGCAGGGTATTGCAGAGTATTGGCAGGATATTGGGTATTGCAGAGTATTAGCAGAGTATTGCAGAGTATTGGCAGGCTATGGGGTATTTCAGAGTATTGGCAGGGTATTACAGAGTATTTGCAGGGTATTGGGTATTGCAGAGTATTGGCAAGCCTATTGCAGAGTATTGGCAGAATATGACAGGGTATTGCAGAGTATTGCAGAGTATTGGCAGGGTATGGCAGAGTGTTGCAGAGTATTGGCTGGGTATTGGGTATTGCAGAGTATTGGTGGGTATTGCAGAGTATTGGCAGGCTATTGGGTATTTCAGAGTATTGGCAGGATATGACAGAGTATTGCACAGTATTGCAGAGTATTCGCAGGGTATGGCAGAGTTTTGCAGAGTATTGGCAGGGTATTGGGTGTTGCAGAATATTGGCAGGTATTGCAGAGTATTGGCGGGGTAATGGGTATTGCAGAGTATTGGCAGGGTATTGGCAGGATATAGCAGAGTATTGGCCGGGTATTGCAGAGTATTGGCAAGGTATTGGGTATTGCAGAGTATTGGCAGGGTATGACAGAGTATTGCAGAGTATTGGCAGGGTATGGAATGGTATGGCAGAGTATTGGCAGGGTATTGCAGTGTATTGGCAGGGTATGGCAGAGTATTGGCAGGGTATTGGGTATTGCAGAGTATTGGCAGGGTATTGCAGAGTATTGGCAGGGTATTGCAGAGTATTGGCAGGCTATTGGGTATTGCAGAGTATTGGCAGGGTATTGCCAGGGTACGGCAAAGTATTGGCAGGGTATTGGGTATTGCAGAGTATTGACAGAGTATTGCAGAGTATTGGCAGGCTATTGGGTATTTCAGAGTATTGGCAGGGTATTGGGTATTGCAGATTATTGGCAGGCTATTGCAGAGTATTGGCAGGATATGACAGAGTATTGCAGAGTATTGCAGAGTATTGGCAGGGTATGGCAGAGTTTTGCAGAGTATTGGCAGGGTATTGGGTATTGCAGAGTATTGGCGGGTATTGCAGAGTATTGGCAGGGTATTGGGTATTGCAGAGTATTGGCAGGGTATTGCAGAGCATTGGCAGGCTATTGGGTATTGCAGAGTATTGGCAGGGTATTGCAGAATATTGGCAGGCTATTGGGTATTTCAGAGTATTGGCAGGGTATTACAAAGTATTGGCAGGGTATTGTAGAGAATTGGCAGGGTATTGCAGAGTATTGGATGGGTATTTCAGAGTATTGGCAGGATATTGGGTATTGCAGAGTATTGGCGGTTATTGGAGAGTATTGGCAGGGTATTGCAGAGTATTGGCAGAGTATTGGGTATTGCAGAGTATTGGCAGGGTATGGCAGAGTATTGGCAGGGTATTGCAGAGTATTAGCAGGCTATTGGGTATTGCAGAGTATTGGCAGAGTATTGCAGAGTATTGGCCGGCTATTGGGTATTTCAGAGTATTGGCAGGGTATTACAGAGTATTGGCAGGGTATTGAGTATTGCAGAGTATTGGCAGGCTATTGCAGAGTATTGGCAGGATATGACAGAGTATTGCACAGTATTGCAGAGTATTCGCAGGGTATGGCAGAGTTTTGCAGAGTATTGGCAGGGTATTGGGTGTTGCAGAGTATTGGCGGGTATTGCAGAGTATTGGCGGGGTAATGGGTATTGCAGAGTATTGGCAGGGTATTGGCAGGATATGGCAGAGTATTGGCCGGGTATTGCAGAGTTTTGGCAGGGTATTGGGTATTGCAGAGTATTGGCAGGGTATGACAGAGTATTGCAGAGTATTGGCAGGTAATGGAATGGTATGGCAGAGTATTGGCAGGGTATTGCAGTGTATTGGCAGGGTATGGCACAGTATTGGCAGGCTATTGGGTATTGCAGAGTATTGGCAGAGTATTGCAGAGTAATGGCAGGCTATTGGGTATTTCAGAGTATTGGCAGGGTATTACAGAATATTGGCAGGGTATTGGGTATTGCAGATTATTGGCAGGCTATTGCAGAGTATTGGCAGGATATGACAGAGTATTGCAGAGTATTGCAGAGTATTCGCAGGGTATGGCAGAGTTTTGCAGAGTATTGGCAGGGTATTGGGTATTGCAGAGTATTGGCGGGTATTGCAGAGTATTGGCAGGGTATTGGGTATTGCAGAGTATTGGCAGGGTATTGCAGAGTATTGGCAGGCTATTGGGTATTGCAGAGTATTGGCAGGGTATTGCAGAGTATTGGCAGGCTATTGGGTATTTCAGAGTATTGGCAGGGTATTACAGAGTATTGGCAGGCAATTGGGTATTGCAGAGTATTGGCAGGCAATTGGGTATTGCAGAGTATTGGCAGAGTATTGCAGAGTATTGGCAGGCTATTGGGTATTTCAGAGTATTGGCAGGGTATTACAGAGTATTGGCAGGGTATTGGGTATTGCAGAGTATTGGCAGGCTATTGCAGAGTATTGGCAGGATATGACAGAGTATTGCAGAGGATTGCTGAGTATTCAGAGGGTATGGCAGAGTTTTGCAGAGTATTGGCAGGGTATTGGGTATTGCAGAGAATTGGCCGGGTATGGCAGAGTATTGGCAGGGTTTTGGGTATTGCAGAGTATTGGCAGGGTATGGAATGGTATGGCAGAGTATTTGCAGGGTATTGCAGTGTATTGGCATGGTATGGCAGAGTATTGGCAGGGTTTTGGGAATTGCAGAGTATTGGCAGGGTATTGCAGAGTATTGGCAGACTATTGGGTATTGCAGAGTATTGGCAGGGTATTGCAGAGTATTGACAGGGTATTGCAGAGTATTGGCAGGCTATTGGGTATTGCAGAGTATTGGCAGGGTATTGCAGAGTATTGGCAGGCTATTGGGTATTGCAGAGTATTGGCAGGGTATTGGCAGGGTACGGCAGAGTATTGACAGGGTATTTCAGAGTATTGGCAGGCTACTGGGTATTGCAGAGTATTGACAGAGTATTGGAGAGTATTGGCAGGCTATTGGGTATTTCAGAGTATTGGCAGGGTATTACAGAGTATTGGCAGGGTATTGGGTATTTCCGAGTATTGGCAGGCTATTGCAGCGTATTGGCAGGATATGACAGAATATTGCAGAGTATTGCAGAGTATTGGGAGGGTTTGGCAGAGTTTTGCAGAGTATTGGCAGGGTATTGGGTATTGCAGAGTATTGGCGGGTATTGCAGAGTATTGGCAGGGTATTGGGTATTGCAGAGTATTGGCAGGGTATTGGGTATTGCAGAGTATTGGCAGGGTATTGCAGAGTATTGGCAGGCTATTGGGTATTGCGGAGTATTGGCAGGGTATTGGCAGGATATGGCAGAGCATTGGCAGGGTATTGCAGAGTATTGGCAGGATATTGGGTATTGCAGAGTATTAGCAGAGTATTGCAGAGTATTGGCAGGCTATGGGGTATTTCAGAGTATTGGCAGGGTATTACAGAGTATTTGCAGGGTATTGGGTATTGCAGAGTATTGGCAAGCCTATTGCAGAGTATTGGCAGAATATGACAGGGTATTGCAGAGTATTGCAGAGTATTGGCAGGGTATGGCAGAGTGTTGCAGAGTATTGGCTGGGTATTGGGTATTGCAGAGTATTGGTGGGTATTGCAGAGTATTGGCAGGGTATTGGGTATTGCAGTGTATTGGCAGGGTATTGCAGAGTATTGGCAGGCTATTGGGTATTTCAGAGTATTGGCAGGGTATTGGGTATTGCAGTGTATTGGCAGGGTATTGCAGAGTATTGGCAGGCTATTGGGTATTTCAGAGTATTGGCAGGATGTGACTGAGTATTGCATAGTACTGCAGAGTACTGGCAGGGTATGGCATAGTTTTGCAGAGTATTGGCAGGGTATTGGGTATTGCAGAGTATTAGCAGGGTATTGGGTATTGCAGAGTATTGGCAGGGTATTTCAAAGTATTGGAAGGGTATTGGGTATTACAGAGTATTGGCGGGTTATGGAAGGGTATGGCAAAGTATTGGCAGGGTATTGCAGTGTATTGACAGAGTATGGCAGAGTATTACAGAGTATTGGCAGGGTATGGCAGAGTATTGGTAGGATATTGGGTATTGCAGAGTATTGGCAGGGTATTGCAGAGTATTGGCAGGTATTGCAGAGTATTGGCAGGGTATTGCAGAGTATTGGCTGGGTATTGCAGAGTATTGGCAGGATATTGGGTATTGCAGAGTATTGGCGGGTATTGCAGAGTATTGGCAGGGTATTGCAGAGTATTGGCAGAGTATTGGGTATTGCAGAGTATTGGCAGGGTATTGCCAGGGTATGGCAGAGTATTGGCAGGGTATTGCAGAGTATTGGCAGGCAATTGAGTATTGCAGAGTATTGGCAGAGTGTTGCAGAGTATTGGCAGGCTATTGGGTATTACAGAGTATTGGCAGGCTATTGCAGAGTATTGGCATGATATGACAGAGTATTGCAGAGTATTGCAGAGTATTGGCAGGCTATTGGGTACTGCAGAGTATTGGCAGGGTATTGGCAGGATATGGCAGAGTATTGGCAGGGTATTGCAGAGTATTAGCAGGCTATTGGGTATTCCAGAGTATTGGCAGAGTATTGCAGAGTATTGGCAGGCTATTGGGTATTTCAGAGTATTGGCAGGGTATTACAGAGTATTGGCAGGGTATTGGGTATTTCAGAGTATTGGCAGTCTATTGCAGAGTATTGGCAGAATATGACAGAGTATTGCAGAGTATTGGCAGGGTATTGGGTATTTAAGAGTATTGGCAGGATATGACAGAGTATTGGATAGTACTGCAGAGTATTGGAAGGGTATGGCAGAGTTTTGCAGGGTATTGGCAGGGTATTGGGTATTGCAGAGTATTGGCAGGGTATTGGGTATTGCAGAGTATTGGCAGGGTATTTCAGAGTATTGGAAGGGTATTGGGTATTACAGAGTATTGGCGGGGTATGAAAGGGTATGGCAAAGTATTGGCAGGGTATTGCAGTGTATTGACAGGGTATGGCAGAGTATTACAGAGTATTGGCAGGGTATGGCAGAGTATTGGTAGGATATTGGGTATTGCATAGTATTGGCAGGGTATTGCAGAGTATTGGCAGGTATTGCAGAGTATTGGCAGGGTATTGCAGAGTATTGGCTGGGTATTGCAGAGTATTGGCGGGTATTGCAGAGTATTGGCAGGGTATTGCAGAGTATTGGCAGAGTATTGGGTATTGCAGAGTATTGGCAGGGTATTGGGTATTGCAGAGTATTAGCAGAGTATTGCAGAGTATTGGCAGGCTATGGGGTATTTCAGAGTATTGGCAGGGTATTACAGAGTATTTGCAGGGTATTGGGTATTGCAGAGTATTGGCAAGCCTATTGCAGAGTATTGGCAGAATATGACAGGGTATTGCAGAGTATTGCAGAGTATTGGCAGGGTATGGCAGAGTGTTGCAGAGTATTGGCTGGGTATTGGGTATTGCAGAGTATTGGTGGGTATTGCAGAGTATTGGCAGGGTATTGGGTATTGCAGTGTATTGGCAGGGTATTGCAGAGTATTGGCAGGCTATTGGGTATTTCAGAGTATTGGCAGGGTATTGGGTATTGCAGTGTATTGGCAGGGTATTGCAGAGTATTGGCAGGCTATTGGGTATTTCAGAGTATTGGCAGGATATGACAGAGTATTGCATAGTACTGCAGAGTACTGGCAGGGTATGGCATAGTTTTGCAGAGTATTGGCAGGGTATTGGGTATTGCAGAGTATTAGCAGGGTATTGGGTATTGCAGAGTATTGGCAGGGTATTTCAAAGTATTGGAAGGGTATTGGGTATTACAGAGTATTGGCGGGTTATGGAAGGGTATGGCAAAGTATTGGCAGGGTATTGCAGTGTATTGACAGAGTATGGCAGAGTATTACAGAGTATTGGCAGGGTATGGCAGAGTATTGGTAGGATATTGGGTATTGCAGAGTATTGGCAGGGTATTGCAGAGTATTGGCAGGTATTGCAGAGTATTGGCAGGGTATTGCAGAGTATTGGCTGGGTATTGCAGAGTATTGGCAGAGTATTGGGTATTGCAGAGTATTGGCAGGGTATTGCCAGGGTATGGCAGAGTATTGGCAGGGTATTGCAGAGTATTGGCAGGCAATTGAGTATTGCAGAGTATTGGCAGAGTGTTGCAGAGTATTGGCAGGCTATTGGGTATTACAGAGTATTGGCAGGCTATTGCAGAGTATTGGCATGATATGACAGAGTATTGCAGAGTATTGCAGAGTATTGGCAGGCTATTGGGTACTGCAGAGTATTGGCAGGGTATTGGCAGGATATGGCAGAGTATTGGCAGGGTATTGCAGAGTATTAGCAGGCTATTGGGTATTCCAGAGTATTGGCAGAGTATTGCAGAGTATTGGCAGGCTATTGGGTATTTCAGAGTATTGGCAGGGTATTACAGAGTATTGGCAGGGTATTGGGTATTTCAGAGTATTGGCAGTCTATTGCAGAGTATTGGCAGAATATGACAGAGTATTGCAGAGTATTGGCAGGGTATTGGGTATTGCAGTGTATTGGCAGAGTATTGCAGAGTATTGGCAGGCTATTGGGTATTTAAGAGTATTGGCAGGATATGACAGAGTATTGCATAGTACTGCAGAGTATTGGAAGGGTATGGCAGAGTTTTGCAGGGTATTGGCAGGGTATTGGGTATTGCAGAGTATTGGCAGGGTATTGGGTATTGCAGAGTATTGGCAGGGTATTTCAGAGTATTGGAAGGGTATTGGGTATTACAGAGTATTGGCGGGGTATGAAAGGGTATGGCAAAGTATTGGCAGGGTATTGCAGTGTATTGACAGGGTATGGCAGAGTATTACAGAGTATTGGCAGGGTATGGCAGAGTATTGGTAGGATATTGGGTATTGCATAGTATTGGCAGGGTATTGCAGAGTATTGGCAGGTATTGCAGAGTATTGGCAGGTATTGCAGAGTATTGGCAGGGTATTGCAGAGTATTGGCTGGGTATTGCAGAGTATTGGCGGGTATTGCAGAGTATTGGCAGGGTATTGCAGAGTATTGGCAGAGTATTGGGTATTGCAGAGTATTGGCAGGGTATTGGGTATTGCAGAGTATTGGCGGGTATTGCACTGTATTGGCAGGGTATTGGGTATTACAGAGTATTGGCAGGGTATGGCAGAGTATTGGCGGGGTAATGGGTATTGCAGAGTATTGGCAGGGTATTGACAGGATATGGCAGAGTATTGGCCACGTATTGCAGAGTATTGGCAGGGTATTGGGCATTGCAGAGTATTGGCAGGGTATGATAGAGTATTGCAGAGTATTGCAGAGTATTGGCAGAGTATGGAAGAGTATTTCAGAGTATTGGCAGGGTATTGGCAGGATATGGCAGTGTATTGGCCGGGTATTGCAGAGTATTGGCAGGGTATTGGGTATTGCAGAGTATCGGTAGGGTATTTCAAAGTATTGGCAGGGTATTGGGTATTGTAGAGTATTGGCAGGGTATTGCAGAGTATTGGCAGGGTATGACAGAGTATTGCAGAGTATTGCAGAGTATTGGCATTGTATGGAAGAGTATTTCAGAGTATTGGCAGGGTATGGCAGTGGATTGGCAAGGTATTGGGTATTGCAGAGTATTGGCAGAGTATTGCAGAGTGTTGGGGGTATTGCAGAGTATTGGCTGGGTATTGCAGAATATTGGCTGGGTATTGCAGAGTATTGGCAGGGTATTGGGTATTGCAGTGTATTGACAAGGTATTGCATAGTATTGGCAAGGTATTGGGTATTGCAGAGTATTGGCAGGGTATTGCAGCGTATTGGCAGGGTATGGCAGAGTATTGCAGAGTATTTGCGGGTATTGCAGAGTATTGGCAGGGTATTGCAGAGTATTGGCTGGATATTGCAGATTATTGGCAGGGTATTGCAGAGTATTGGCTGGAAATTGCAGAGTATTGGCAGGGTATTGGGTATTGCAGAGTATTGGCGGGTATTGCAGAGTATTGGCAGGGCATTTGGTATTGCAGAGTATTGGCAAGGTATTGCAGAGTATTGGCAGGGTATGGCAGAGTATTACAGAGTATTGGCAGGGTATGGAACAGTATTTCAGAGTATTGGCAGGGTATTGGCAGGATATGGCAGAGTATTGGCCGGGTATTGCAGACTATTGGCAGGGTATTGAGTATTGCAGAGTATTGGCAGGGTATTGGCAGGATATGGCAGAGTATTGGCCGGGTATTGCAGACTATTGGCAGGGTATTGAGTATTGCAGTGTATTGGCAGGGTATTGCAGAGTATTGGCAGGGCATTGGGTATTGCAGAGTATTGGCAAGGTATTGCAGAGTATTGGCAGGGTATGGCAGAGTATTGCAGTGTATTGGCGGGGTAATGGGTATTGCAGAGTATTGGCAGGGTATTGGCATGATATGGCAGAGTATTGGCCGCGTATTGCAGAGTATTGGCAGGGTTTTGGGCATTGCAGCGTATGGGCAGGGCATGACAGAGTATTGCAGAGTATTACAGAGTATTGGCAGGGTATGGAAGAGTATTTCAGAGTATTGGCAGGGTATTGGCAGGCTATGGCAGAGTATTGGCCGGGTATTGCAGACTATTGGCAGGGTATTGAGTATTGCAGAGTATTGGCAGGGTTTTGCCGAGTATTGGCAGGGTATTGGCAGGATATGGCAGAGTATTGGCCGGCTATTGCAGACTATTGGCAGGGTATTGAGTATTGCAGAGTATTGGCAGGGTATTTCAGAGTATTGGCAGGGTATTGTCAGGGGAAAGAAGAGTATTGCAGAGTATTGGCAGGGTATGGCAGAGTATTGCAGAGTATTGGGAGGGTATGGCAGAGTATTGGCAGGGTATTGGGTATTACAAAGTATTGGCAGGTTATTGCAGAGTATTGGCAGGGTATTGCAGAGTATTGACAGGGTATTGGGTATTGCAGGGTATTGGCAGGGTATTGCAGAGTATTGGCGGGTATTGCAGAGAATGGGCAGTTTATTGCAGAGTATTGGATAGGTATTGCAGAGTATTGGCAGGGTATTGGGTATTGAAGAGTATTGGCAGGGTATGGCAGAGTATAGGCAGGGTATTGGATATTGCAGAGTATCGGCAGGGTATTGCAAAGTACTGGCAGTGTATTGGGTATTGTAGAGTATTGGCAGGGTATTGCACAGTATTGGCAGGGTATTGGCTATTGTAAGGTATTGGCATTGTATTGCAGAGTATTGGAAGGGTATGACAGAGTATTGCAGAGTATTGTAGAGTATTGCAGAGTATTGCCAGGGTATTGCAGAGGATTGGCTGGGTATTGCTGAGTGTTGGCTGGGTATTGTGGAGTATTGACAGGGTATTGCAGAGTATTGGCAGGGTATTGCAGAGAATTGGCTGGGTATTGCAGAGTATGGGCAGGATATTGGGTATTGCAGAGTATTGGCAGGTATTGCAGAGTATTGGCAGGGTATTTCAGAGTATTAGCAGGGTATTGGCAGGGTATTTAAGAGTATTGTCAGAGTATTGGGCAATGCAGAGTATTGGCAGGGTATGGCAGAGTATTGCAGAGTATTGGCATGGTATGGCAGAGTAATGCAGAGTATTGACAGGGTATGGCAGAATATTGTCAGGGTATTGGGCATTGCAGAGTATTGGCAGGGTATTGCAGTGTATTGGCTGGGTATTGCAGAGTATTGGCGGGGATTGCAGAGTATTGGCAGGGTAGAGGGTATTGCAGAGTATTGGCAGAGTATTGCAGAGTATTGGCAGGCTATTGGGTATTGCAGAGTATTGGCAGGGTATTGCAGTGTATTGGCAGAGTATAACAGGGTATTGCAGAGTATTGGCAGGGTATTGGGTATTTCAAAGTATTGGCAGGGTATTGCAGAATATTGGCGGTTATTGCAGAGTATTGGTGGGTATTGTAGAGTATTGGCAAGGTATTGAGTATTGAAGAGAATTGGCAGGTATTGCAGAGTATTGGCTGGGTATTGTAGAGTATTGGCCAGGATTACAGAGTATTGGCAGGGTATTGGGTATTGCAGAGTATTGGCAGGGTATTAGGCATTGCAGAGTATTGGCAGGGTATGGCAGAGTACTGACAGGGTATGGCAGAGTAATGGCAGCGTATGGCAGAATATTGGCAGGGTATTGGGTATTTCAGAGTATTGGCAGGGTATTGGGTATTGCAGAGTATTGGCAGGGTATTTCAGAGTATTGGCAGGGTATTGGGTAATGCAGAATAGTGGCAGGGTATGGCAGAGTATTGCAGAGTATTGGCAGGGTATTGTTGGGGTATAGCAGAGTAATAGCAGGGTATTGCCGAGTATTGGCAGGGTATTGGGTATTGCAGTGTATTGGCAGGGTATTGCAGAGTATTGGCAGGCTATTGGGTATTTCAGAGTATTGGCAGGATATGACAGAGTATTGCATAGTACTGCAGAGTATTGGCAGGGTATGGCAGAGTTTTGCAGAGTATTGGCAGGGTATTGGGTATTGCAGAGTATTGGCAGGGTATTGGGTATTGCAGAGTATTGGCAGGGTATTTCAGAGTATTGGAAGGGTATTGGGTATTACAGAGCATTGGCGGGGTATGGAAGGGTATGGCAAAGTATTGGCAGGGTATTGCAGTGTATTGACAGGGTATGGCAGAGTATTACAGAGTATTGGCAGGGTATGGCAGAGTATTGGTAGATTATTGGGTATTGCAGAGTATTGGCAGGGTATTGCAGAGTATTGGCAGGGTATGGCAGAGTATTGCAGAGTATTGGCAGGGTATTGCAGAGTATTGGCAGGGTATTGGGTATTGCAGAGTATTGGCAGGGTATTGCAGAGTATTGGCAGGGTATTGCAGAGTATTGGCTGGGTATTGCAGAGTATTGGCAGGATATTGGGTATTGCAGAGTATAGGCGGGTATTGCAGAGTATTGGCAGGGTATTGCAGAGTATTGGAAGAGTATTGGGTATTGCAGAGTATTGGCAGGGTATTTCAGGGTATGGCAGAGTATTGGCAGGGTATTGCAGAGTATTGGCAGGCAATTGGGTATTGCAGAGTATTGGCAGAGTATTGCAGAGTATTGCAGAGTATTGGCAGGGTATGGCAGAGTTTTGCAGAGTATTAGCAGGGTATTGGGTATTGCAGAGTATTGGCAGAGTATTGCAGAGTATTGGCAGGATATGACAGAGTATTGCAGAGTATTGGCAGTGTATGGCAGAGTTTTGCAGAGTATTAGCAGGGTATTGGGTATTGCAGAGTATTGGCAGGTATTGCACTGTATTGGCAGGGTATTGGGTATTACAGAGTATTGGCAGGGTATGGCAGAGTATTGGCGGGGTAATGGGTATTGCAGAGTATTGGCAGGGTATTGCAGAGTATTGGGTATTGCAGAGTATTGGCAGGGTATGGCAGAGTATTGGCAGGTTATGGCAGAGTATTGGCAGGGTATTGGCAGGGGAATGAAGAGTATTGCAGAGTATTGGCAGGGTATTGCAGAGTATTGCAGAGTATTGGCAGGGTATGGCAGAGTATTGCAGAGTATTGGAAGGGTATTGGCAGGGAAAAGAAGAGTATTGCAGAGTATTGGCAGGGTATGGCAGAGTATTGCAGAGTATTGGAAGGGTATGGCAGAGGATTAGCAGGGTATTGGGTATTACAAAGTATTGGCAGGTTATTGCAGAGTATTGGCAGGGTATTGCAGGGTATTGACAGGGTATTGTGTATTGCAGAGTATTGGCAGGGTATTGCAGAGTATTGGCTGGGTATTGCAGTGTATTGGCAGGGTATTGGGTATTGCAGAGTATTGGCAGGATATGGCTGAGTATTGGCAGGGTAATGCAGAGTATTGGCAGGGTATTGGGTATTGTGGAGTATTGGCGGGTATTGCAGAGTATTGGCAGGGTATTGGGTATTGCAGTGTATTGACAAGGTATTGCATAGTATTGGCAGGGTATTGGGTATTGCAGAGTATTGGCAGGGTATTGCAGAGTATTGGCGGGTATTGCAGATTATTGGCAGGGTATTGCAGAGTATTGGCTGAATATTGCAGATTATTGGCAGGGTATTGCAGAGTATTGGCTGGAAATTGCAGAGTATTGGCAGGGTATTGGGTATTGCAGAGTATTGGCGGGTATTGCAGAGTATTGGCAGGGCATTGGGTATTGCAGAGTATTGGCAAGGTATTGCAGAGTATTGGCAGGGTATGGCAGAGTACTGCAGTGTATTGGCGGGGTAATGGGTATTGCAGAGTATTGGCAGGGTATTGGCATGATATGGCAGTGTATTGGCCGCGTATTGCAGAGTATTTGCAGGGTATTGGGCATTGCAGCGTATTGGCAGGGTATGGCAGAGTATTGCAGAGTATTGGCAGGGTATGGAAGAGTATTTCAGAGTATTGGCAGGGTATTGGCAGGATATGGCAGAGTATTGGCCGGGTATTGCAGACTATTGGCAGGGTATTGGGTATTGCAGAGTATTGGCAGGGTATTGCAGAGTATTGGCAGGGTATTGGGTATTACAGAGTATTGGCAGGGTATTGCAGAGTATTGGCAGGGTATGACAGAATTTTGCAGAGTATTGCAGAGTATTGGCAGTGTATGGAAGAGTATTTCAGAGTATTGGCAGGGTATAGCAGTGTATTGGCAAGGTATTGGGTATTGCAGAGTATTGGCAGGGTATTGCAGAACGTTGGGTGGTATTGCAGAGTATTGGCGGGTATTGCAGAGTATTGGCAGAGTATTGCAGAGTATTGGCTGGGTATTGCAGAGTATTGGCTGGGTATTGCAGAGTATTGACAGGGTATTGGGTATTGCGGAGTATTGGTGGGTATTGCAGCGTATTGGCAGGGTATTGGGTATTGCAGAGTATTGGCAAGGTATTGCAGAGTATTGGGTATTGCAGAGTATTGGCAGGGTATGGCAGAGTATTGGCAGGGTTATGGCAGAGTATTGTCAAGGTATTGCAGAGTATTGGCTGGGTATTGGCAGGGGAAAGAAGAGTATTGCAGAGTATTGGCAGGGTAAGGCAGAGTATTGCAGAGTATTGGCAGGGTATGGCAGAGGATTGACAGGGTATTGGGTATTGCAGAGTATTGGCAGGTTATTGGAGAGTAGTGGCGGGTATTGCAGAGAATGGGCAGTTTATTGCAGAGTATTGGATAGGTATTGCAGAGTATTGGCGAGTATTGAAGAGTATTGGCAGGGTATTGGGTATTGAAGAGTATTGGCAGGGTATGGCAGAGTATTGGCAGGGTATTGGCAGGATATGGCAGAGTATTGGCCGGGTATTGCAGACTATTGGCAGGGTATTGGGTATTGCAGAGTATTGGCAGGGTATTGCAGAGTATTGGCAGGGTATTGGGTATTACAGAGTATTGGCAGGGTATTGCAGAGTATTGGCAGGGTATGACAGAATTTTGCAGAGTATTGCAGAGTATTGGCAGTGTATGGAAGAGTATTTCAGAGTATTGGCAGGGTATAGCAGTGTATTGGCAAGGTATTGGGTATTGCAGAGTATTGGCAGGGTATTGCAGAACGTTGGGTGGTATTGCAGAGTATTGGCGGGTATTGCAGAGTATTGGCAGAGTATTGCAGAGTATTGGCTGGGTATTGCAGAGTATTGGCTGGGTATTGCAGAGTATTGGCAGAGTATTGCAGAGTATTGGCTGGGTATTGCAGAGTATTGGCTGGGTATTGCAGAGTATTGACAGGGTATTGGGTATTGCGGAGTATTGGTGGGTATTGCAGCGTATTGGCAGGGTATTGGGTATTGCAGAGTATTGGCAAGGTATTGCAGAGTATTGGGTATTGCAGAGTATTGGCAGGGTATGCCAGAGTATTGGCAGGGTTATGGCAGAGTATTGTCAAGGTATTGCAGAGTATTGGCTGGGTATTGGCAGGGGAAAGAAGAGTATTGCAGAGTATTGGCAGGGTAAGGCAGAGTATTGCAGAGTATTGGCAGGGTATGGCAGAGGATTGACAGGGTATTGGGTATTGCAGAGTATTGGCAGGTTATTGGAGAGTAGTGGCGGGTATTGCAGAGAATGGGCAGTTTATTGCAGAGTATTGGATAGGTATTGCAGAGTATTGGCGAGTATTGAAGAGTATTGGCAGGGTATTGGGTATTGAAGAGTATTGGCAGGGTATGGCAGAGTATTGGCAGGGTATTGGGTATTGCAGAGTATCGGCAGGGTATTGCAAAGTACTGGCAGTGTATTGGGTATTGTAGAGTATTGGCAGGGTATTGCACAGTATTGGCAGGGTATTGGCTATTGTAAGGCATTGGCATTGTATTTCAGAGTATTGGAAGGGTATGACAGAGTATTGCAGAGTATTGTAGAGTATTGCAGAGTATTGCCAGGGTATTGCAGAGGATTGGCTGGGTATTGCTGAGTGTTGGCTGGGTATTGCGGAGTATTGGCAGGGTATTGCAGAGTATTGGCGGGTATTGCAGAGTATTTGCAGAGTATTTCAGAGTATTGGCAGGGTATTGCAGAGAATTGGCTGGGTATTGCAGAGTATGGGTAGAATATTGGGTATTGCAGAGTATTGGCAGGTATTGCAGAGTATTGGCAGGGTATTTCAGAGTATTAGCAGGTTATTGGCAGGGTATTTCAGAGTATTGGCAGGGATTGCAGAGTATTGGCAGGGTAGAGGGTATTGCAGAGTATTGGCAGGGTATGGCAGAGTATTGCAGAGTATTGGCAGGGTATTGCAGTGTATTGGCAGAGTATAACAGGGTATTGCAGAGTATTGGCAGGGTATGGCAGAGTATTGGCAGGGTATTGGGTATTTCAGAGTATTGGCAGGGTATTGCAGAATATTGGCGGTTATTGCAGAGTATTGGTGGGTATTGTAGAGTATTGGCAAGGTATTGAGTATTGAAGAGTATTGGCAGGTATTGCAGAGTATTGGCTGGGTATTGCAGAGTATTGGTCGGGATTACAGAGTATTGGCAGGGTATTGGGTATTGCAGAGTATTGGCAGGGTATTGGGCATTGCAGAGTATTGGCAGGGTATTTCAGAGTATTGGCAGGGTATTGGGTAATGCAGAATAGTGGCAGGGTATGGCAGAGTATTGCAGAGTATTTGCAGGGTATTGGTGGGGTATAGTAGAGTAATAGCAGGGTATTGTAGAGTATTGGCAGGGTATGACAGATTATTGCAGAGTTTTGGCAGGGTATGGCAGAGAAATGCAGAGTATTGACAGGGTATGGCAGAATATTGTAAGAGTATTGGGCATTGCAGTGTATTGGCAGTGTATTGCAGAGTATTGGCAGGGTATTACAGAGTATTGGCTGGGTATTGCAGAGTATTGGCGGGGATTGCAGAGTATTGGCAGGGTATTGCAGAGTATTGGCTGGGTATTGCAGAGTATTGGCGGGGATTGCAGAGTATTGGCAGGGTATTGGGTATTGCAGAGTATTGGCAGGGTATTGCAGAGTATTGCAGAGTATTGGCACGGTATTGCAGAGTATTGGCAGGGTATGACAGGGTATTGCAGAGTATTGGCAGGGTATTGCAGGGTATGGCAGAGTATTGGCAGGTTATTGGGTATTGCAGAGTATTGGCAGGGTATCGCAAAGTATTGGCAGGGTATTGGGTATTGTAGAGTATTGGCAGGGTATTGCAGAGTATTGGCAGGGTATTGGCAGAGTATTGCCAGGGTATTGCAGAGGATTGGCTGGGTATTGCTGAGTATTGGCTGGGTATTGCTGAGTATCGGCAGGGTATTGCAGAGTATTGGCAGGGTATGGCAGAGTATTGCAGAGAATTGGAAGGGTATTGGCAGGGAAAAGAAGAGTATTGCAGAGTATTGGCAGGGTATGGCAGAGTATTGCAGAGGATTGGCAGGGTATTGGGTATTACAAAGTATTGGCAGGTTATTGGAGAGTATTGGCAGGGTATTGCAGAGTATTGACAGGGTATTGAGTATTGCAGAGTATTGGCAGGGTATTGCAGAGTATTGGCTGGGTATTGCAGAGTATTGGCAGGGTATTGGGAATTGCAGAGTATTGGCAGGATATGGCTGAGTATTGGCAGGGTATTGCAGAGTATTGGCAGGGTATTGGGTATTGCAGAGTAATGGCAGGGTACTGCAGAGTATTGGCAGGGTATTGGGTATTGCAGAGTATTGGCAGTGTATTGCAGAGTATTGGCAGGGTATTGGGTATTGCAGAGTATTGGCAGGGTTTTGCAGAGTATTGGCAGGGTTTTGCAGAGTATTGGCAGGGTATTGGCGGTATTGCAGAGTATTTTCAGGATATTGGGTATTGCAGAGTATTGACGGGTATTGGCGGGTATTGGCGGGTATTGGCGGGTATTGGCGGATATTGGCGTTTATTGCAGAGTATTGGCTGGGTATTTCAAAGTATTGGCAGGGTATTGGGTATTGCAGAGTATTGGCGGGTATTGCAGAGTATTGGCAGGGTATTGCAGAGTATTGGCATGGTGTTGGGTATTGCAGAGTATTGGCAGGGTATTGCAGAGTATTGGCAGGGTATTGGGTATTGCAGAGTATTGGCAGGGTATTGCAGATTATTGACAGGGCATGGCAGAGTATGGCAGAGTTTTGGCAGGGTATGACAGAGTATTGGCAGGGTATTGCAGAGCATTGGCAGGGTTTGACAGAGTGTTGCAGAGTATTGGCAGGGTATGGCAGAGTATTGGCAGGGTATTGGGTATTGCAGAGTATTGGCAGGGTATTGCAGAGTATTGGCGGGTATTGCAGAGAATGGGCAGTTTATTGCAGAGTATTGGTTGGGTATTGCAGAGTATTGGCGAGTATTGAAGAGTATTGGCAGGGTATTGGATATTGTAGGGTATTGGCATTGTATTGTTGAGTATTGGAAGGGTATGACAGAGTATTGCAGAGTATTGTAGAGTATTGCAGAGTATTGCCAGGGTATTGCAGAGGATTGGCTGGGTATTGCTGAGTTTTGGCTGGGTATTGCTGAGTATTGGCGGGTATTGCAGAGTATTGGCAGGTATTGCAGAGTATTGGCAGGGTATTTCAGAGTATTAGCAGGGTATTGGCAGGGTATTTCAGAGTATTGGCAGGGTATTGGGCAATGCAGAGTATTGGCAGGGTATGGCAGAGTATTGCAGAGTATTGGCAGGGTATGGCAGAGTAATGCAGAGTATTGACAGGGTATGGCAGAATATTGTCAGGGTATTGGCATTGCATAGTATTGGCAGGGTATTGCAGAGTATTGGCTGGGTATTGCAGAGTTTTGGCGGGATTGCAGAGTATTGGCAGGGTAGAGGGTATTACAGAGTTTTGGCAGGGTATGGCACAGTATTGCAGAGTATTGGCAGGGTATTGCAGTGTATTGGCAGAGTATAACAGGGTATTGCAGAGTATTGGCAGGGTATGGCAGAGTATTGGCAGGGTATTGGGTATTTCAGAGTATTGGCAGGGTATTGCAGAATATTGGCGGTTATTGCAGAGTATTGGTGAGTATTTGCAAGGTATTGAGTATTGAAGAGTATTGGCAGGTATTGCAGAGTATTGGCTGGGTATTGCAGAGTATTGGCCGTGATGGCAGGGTATTGGGTATTGCAGAGTATTGACAGGGAATTGGGCATTGCAGAGTATTGGCAGGGTATGTCAGAGTACTGGCAGGGTATGGCAGAGTATTGGCAGGGTATGGCAGAGTATTGGCAGGGTATTGGGTATTTCAGAGTATTGGCAGGGTATTGGGTATTGCAGAGTATTGGCAGGGTATTTCAGAGTATTGACAGGGTATTGGGTAATGCAGAATAGTGGCAGGGTATGGCAGAGTATTGCAGAGTATTGGCAGGGTATTGGCGGGGTATAGCAGAGTATTGGCAGGGTATTGCAGAGTATTGGCAGGGTATGACAGATTATTGCAGAGTTTTGGCAGGGTATGGCAGAGTAATGCAGAGTATTGACAGGGTATGACAGAATATTGTCAGAGTACTGGGCATTGCAGAGTATTGGCAGTATATTGCAGAGTATTGGCAGGGTATTGCAGAGTACTGGTTGGGTATTGCAGAGTATTGGCGGGGATTGCAGAGTATTGGCAGGGTATTGGGTATTGCAGAGTATTGGCAGGGTATGGCAGAGCATTGCAGAGTATTGGCACGGTATTGCAGAGTATTGGCAGGGTATGACAGGGTATTGCAGAGTATTGGCAGGGTATGGCAGGGTATGGCAGAGTATTGGCAGGTTATTGGGTATTGCAGAGTATTGGCAGGGTATCACAAAGTATTGGGAGGGTATTGGGTATTGTAGAATATTGGCAGGGTATTGCAGAGTATTGGCAGGGTATGACAGAGTATTCCAGTGTATTGGCAGAGTATTGCAGTGTATTGGCAGAGTATTGCCAGGGTATTGCAGAGGATTGGCTGGGTATTGCTGAGTATTGGCTGGGTATTGCTGAGTATCGGCAGGGTATTGCAGAGTATTGGCGGGTATTGCAGAGTATTTGCAGAGTATTGCAGAGTATTGCAGAGTATTGGCAGGATATTGTAGAGTATTGGCTGGGTATTGCAGAGTATTGGCAGGATATTGGGTATTGCAGAGTATTGGCAGGTATTGCAGAGTATTGGCAGGATATTGGTTATTGCAGAGTATTGGCAGGGAATTTCAGAGTATTGGCTGGGTATTGGGTAATGCAGAGTATTGGCAGGGTATGGCAGAGTATTGCAGAGTATTGGCAGGGTATGGCAGAGTAATGCAGAGTTTTGACAGGGTATGGCAGAATATTGTCAGGGTATTGGGCACTGCAGAGTGTTGGCAGGGTATTGCAGAGTATTGGCAGAGTATTTCAGAGTATTGACAGGGTATTGGGTAATGCAGAGTATTGGCAGGGTATGGCAGAGTATTGCAGAGTATTGGCAGGGTATTGGCGGGGTATAGCAGAGTATTGGCAGGGTATTGCAGAGTTTTGGCAGGGTATGGCAGAGTAATGCAGAGTATTGACAGGGTATGGCAGAATATTGTCAGGGTATTGGGCATTGCAGAGTATTGGCAGGGTATTGCAGAGTATTGGCAGGATATTGCAGAGTATTTGCTGGGTATTGCAGAGTATTGGCGGGGATTGCAAAGTATTGGCAGGGTATTGGGTATTGCAGAGTATTGGCAGGGTATTGCAGAGTATTGGCAGGGTATGGCAGAGTATTGCAGAGTATTGGCAGGGTATTTCAGAGTATTGGCAGGGTATGACAGGGTATTGCAGAGTATTGGCAGGGTATGGCAGAGTATTGGCAGGGTATTGGGTATTTCAGTGTATTGGCAGGGTATTGCAGAATATTGGTGGGTATTGCAGAGTATTGGTGGGTATTGTAGAGTATTGGCAGGGTATTGAGTATTGCAGAGTATTGGCGGGTATTGCAGAGTATTGGCTGGTTATTGCAGAGTATTGGCCGGAATTGCAGAGTATTGGCAGGGTATTGGGTATTGCAGAGTATTGGCAGGGTATTGCACAGTGTTGGCAGGGTATTGGGTATTGCAGAGTATTGGCAGAGTATTGCAGAGTATTGGCAGGGTATGACAGAGTATTGCAGAGTATTGTATAGTATTGCAGAGTATTGCCAGGGTATTGCAGAGGATTGGCTGGGTATTGCTGAGTATCGGCAGGGTATTGCAAAGTATTGTAGAGTATTGCAGAGTATTGGCAGAGTATTGCCAGGGTATTGCTGAGTATTGGCTGGGTATTGCTGAGTATCGGCAGGGTATTGCAGAGTATTGGCGGGTATTGCAGAGTATTTGCAGAGTATTGCAGAGTATTGGCAGGATATTGCAGAGTATTGGCTGGGTATTACAGAGTATTGGCAGGGTATTGGTTATTGCAGAGTATTGGCAGGGTATTTCAGAGTATTGGCCGGGTATTGGGTAATGCAGAGTATTGGCAGGGTATGACAGAGTATTGCAGAGTATTGGCAGGGTATGGCAGAGTATTGCAGAGTATTGGCATGGTATTGCAGAGTATTGGCAGGGTATGACAGGGTATTGCAGAGTATTGGCAGGGCATGGCAGAGTATTGGCAGGGTATTGGGTATTTCAGAGTATTGGCAGGGTATTGCAGAATATTGGCGGGTAATGCAGAGTATTGGCGGGGATTGTAGAGTATTGACGGGGATTGCAGAGTATTGGCAGGGCATTGCAGAGTATTGGCAGGTTATTGCAGAGTATTGACAGGGTATGGCAGAGTATTGCAGAGTATTGGCAGGGTATTGCAGAGTATTGACAGGGTATGGCAGAGTATTGCAGAGTTTTGGCAGGGTATTGCAGAGTATTGGCAGGGTATGACAGGGTATTGCAGAGTATTGGCAGGGCATGGCAGAGTATTGGCAGGCTATTGGGTATTTCAGAGTATTGGCAGGGTATTGCAGAATATTGGCGGGTAATGCAGAGTATTGGCGGGTATTGCAGAGTATTGGCAGGGTATTGGGTATTGCAGAGTATTGGCAGGTTATGGCAGAGTATTGCAGAGTATTGACAGGGTATTGCAGAGTATTGGCAGGGTATGACAGGGTATTGCAGAGTATTGGCAGGGTATTTCAGAGTATTGGCAGGGTATTGCAGAATATTGGCGGGTAATGCAGAGTATTGGCGGGGATTGTAGAGTATTGGCAGGATATTGAGTATTGCAGAGTATTGGCGGGTATTGCAGAGTATTGGCAGGGTATTGGGTATTTCATAGTATTGGCATGGTATTGGGTATTGCATAGTATTGGCAGAGTATTTCAGAGTATTGGCAGGGTATTGGGTAATGCAGAGTATCGGCAGGGTATGGCAGAGTATTGCAGAGTATTGGCAGGGTATTTGCGGGGTATAGCAGAGTATTGGCAGGGTATTGCAGAGTATTGGCAGGGTATGGCAGAGTAATGCAGAGTATTGACAGAGTATGGCAGAATATTGTCAGGGTATTGGGCATTGCAGAGTATTGGCAGGGTATTGCAGAGTATTGGCAGGATATTGCAGAGTATTGGCTGGGTATTGCAGAGTATTGGCGGGGATTGCAAAGTATTGGCAGGGTATTGGGTATTGCAGAGTATTGGCAGGGTATGGCAGAGTATTGCAGAGTATTGGCAGGGTATTGCAGAGTATTGGCAGGGTATGACAGGGTATTGCAGAGTTTTGGCAGGGTATGGCAGAGTATTGGCAGGGTATTGGGTATTTCAGTGTATTGGCAGGGTATTGCAGAATATTGGTGGGTATTGCAGAGTATTGGCTGGTTATTGCAGAGTATTACCCGGGATTGCAGAGTATTGGCAGGGTATTGGGTATTGCAGAGTATTGGCAGGGTATTGGGTATTTCAGAGTATTGGCAGGGTATTGGGTATTGCAGAGTATTGGCAGGGTATGGCAGAGTATTGGCAGGGTATTGGGTATTGCAGAGTATTGGCGGGTATTGCAGAGTATTGGCAGGTATTGCAGAGTATTGGCGGGTATTACAGAGTATTGGCAGGGTATTGGGTATTGCAGAGTATTGGCAGGGATTTAAGGGGTTAAATTTCGGTGAGCAGTGATGTGGGCACTGCAGATGCAGCCCACAGCGCTGCTAACACCGATCTTATCCCCCTTCGCTGTACCAATCGGTACAGAGAGGGAGGATCCGGCGTCATAACATGGCGCCGGTTTGTTTACAAGTAGGGATGAGCCGAACACCCCCCAGTTCGGTTCGCATCAGAACTGACCCCAAATTCGTATGAACTTTAGAACCCCATTGAAGTCTATGGGACTCGAACGGTCAAAATAAAAAAATGCTAATTTTAATGGCTAATTTGCAAGATTCTGTCCTAAAAAGGGTTTGGGCACCCGGCTCCTGCCCCAGGGGACAATGTTTTTAAAAATGCCAGTTTTGGCGGGAGCACTGATTTTAATGACGATTAAAGTGAAAAAAAAGTGAAATATCACTTTAAATATGGTGCCTGGGGGGTGTCTGTAGTATGCCTGTGAAGTGCCACGTGTTTCCCGTGTTTAGAACAGTCCCTGCACAAAATGACATTAAACGGAAATAACATCATTTAAAACTGCTTGCGGTTTTAATGTTATATCTGGTTCCTGCAATATGGATGAAAATCATTGAGAAACATGGCATGGGTAGCCCTCCCTGCCCATTACCAGCCTATTTGGGTCTTGTACGCATATTAAGGGGAACCCCGTACCCATATTAAAAAAAGGAAATGTGTGTGGCCCCCAGGCCCTATATACTCAGAACAGCAGTATACAGGCGGTGCAAACAAGATAGGGACTGTGTGGGTTTGTTGTGTTAAGTTGAATCTGTTTGTAATTTTCAACTGGTACATTTTTAAAGTGTAGCTCCAGTCAAAAAAACTATTTTTAAGCTTTTTGGAAAACATAGGGAAGGGTTATCACCCCTGTATAATTTGTTTTGTCGTCCATCTTTTTTCATCTCACTTGCTGTTGTCTCCTTCCATTTGCAAGTAGGAGATGTTTGTAAGTTGGATGTTTGAAAGTAGGGGCCTGGCCTATATGCTCTGCAGAAATGGCGGAACAAGGTGTTGGTTTTGCCACAACATTGTAAGCCCTCAAAGTGACTCTTGGTGGGCGCTGGAGCGCCCTGCTGTGAACGATTACATCAAGAATTGTAATTACATGCCATTGTTGAACAGTGGTAGAAAAATTGACCTTTGGTGGTTGTGGTGCTGGTGGCACAACACTATAAGTCCTCACAGTTACTCTGGGTGAGCACAGGAACGGGCCCTGCTGTGAACTATTATATCATGAATTGTAATTACATGTCCCAGTTAAACAGGGGCAGAAAAATTGGGCCTTAGGCACTGGTGCTGGTGCCACGACACTGCAACCTCTCCCATATACTCTAGTTGTAGTGCAGGAATGAGCCCTGCTGCAAAGCATTGCATCAAAAATTGTAATTAAACGCCCCTGTTAACCACTTACAAACCGGACCATTTTGCTAGTCAAAGACCAGAGCACTTTTTGTGATTCGGCACTGCGTCATTTTAACTCACCATTACGCGGTCGTGCGATGTGGCTCCCAAACAAAATTGACGTCCTTTTTTTCCCACAAATAGAGCTTTCTTTTGGTGGTATTTGATCACCTCTGCGGTTTTTATTTTTTGCACTATAAACAAAATAGCGCAACAATTTTGAAAAAAACGCATTATTTTTTACTTTTTGTTCTAATAAATATCCCCCAAAAATATATAAAAAAACATTTTTTTCCCTCAGTTTAGGCCGATACGTATTCTTCCACATATTTTTGGCAAAAAAATCGCAATAAGCGATTATTGATTGGTTTGCGCAAAAGTTATAGCGTTTACAAAATAGGGATAGTTTTATGGCATTTTTATTAATCATTTTTTATTATTTTTTTTACTAGTAATGGCGGCGATCAGCGATTTTTATTGTGACTGCGACATTGTGGCGGACACATTGGACATTTTTGACACATTTTTGGGACCATTGTCATTTATACAACAATCAGTGCTATATAAATGCAGTGATTCCTGTGTAAATGACACTGGCAGTGAAGGGGTTAACCAGTGGGTGGCAGTGTAGGGGTAAAGTGTTCCTAGGGGTGTGTTACTAACTGTGGGGGGGTTGGGCTTTCATTTAGTGAACACTGATCTCTGCTTCAATCACATGGAGCAGAGATCAGCGTCACTAGTTGCTAGGCAGAATGGAGAAATACTGTGTAATTTCCTCCATTCAGATGTCCCATGAGACGATCGCGGGTATGCCCGCGGCGATCGAGTCCGCGGGACCCGCGACCGGACTCATGGGGGTCCCGAACGGTACGCGAGCATGCCGCCGACGGCGCGCTCACGATGGCAGGGTGGCATTGAAGATTGGACGTACCTATACGCCAATATGCCTGCCCGTGCCATTCTGCCGGCGTACATCGGCATGTGCTGGTCAGGAACCGGTTAAACAGGGGCAGGAAAATTGGGCTGCTAGCACTGGTGCTGGTGCCATGACACTGCAACCTCTCCCATATACTCTAGTTGTGGTGCAGGAATGAGCCCTGCTGCAAAGCATTGCATCAAAAATTGTAATTAAATGCCCCTGTTAAACAGGGGCAGAAAAATTGGGCTGGTGGCATCACCCAGAACCAAAAATGTTCTTCCAACATATCAGTGGAGGAGGAAGAGGATAGACAATCAACATAACAGGACAGTCACTCAGCATCAGCATAGGCAGTCTTGAAGGGATGTGATATTTAAAAAAAAAATTGGTTACATCAGCTTCAGGTGCTTGGTAGCTGTGGGTGATCCAAGACTGATTCATCTTGATGAAGGTCAGTCGATCAACTGAGTCGGTGGACAGGCACACCCTGTGATCGGTAACAAAGCCACCAGCAGCACTGAAGGTACGTTCCGAAAGAACGCTGGATGCAGGACAGGTCAGTAGCTCAATTGCATACTGTGCAAGCTCTGGCCAGTGATCCATCCTCAAGATCCAGTAAGCCAGAGGATTTTCGGTGGGAAAGGTGTCCAAGTCTCACCTTGACCCTAGGTATTCCTGCGCCATGTAAATCAGACGCTGGCGATGGTTGCCTTGGGGCTGCGGACTAAAAACTTGTCTGAACGCATCGGTCAGATGGCCACCTTCTCCACTGCTCCTTCTGACCGATGCCTCAGCAACACGTTGTCCAGGACCAGGAGTTTGATAACCTCCCAGTCTCTGGGAACGCGTTGCACGGACCTTTCTGCAAGGCCTCCCGGAGATGTCTCATCCTCTGCTCCCTCTGCGATGGCAAGATAAGGTCGGCAACCTTACCCTTGTACCGTGGATCAAGGAGAGTGGCCAGCCAGTAATGGTCCCTCTCCTTGATCCGAAGAATACGAGGATCCTTCCGCAGGCTTTGCAGGATCAGGGAGGCCATGCAGCATAGGTTAGCTGAGGCATTCGGTCCAGAGTCCTCTGGGTCACTAAGGACAACATGATCCGCAGCTACCTCCTCCCAGCCACGTAAAAGTCCATGGGTTTCTTGGGACTGTAAATCATCCCTACAAGACTGCTGCTGCTGCTGCTGCTGCTGCTGCTGATGCTGAGTGCTGGCCTCCACCTCCATGCTGACACAATCATCCTCCTCCTCTTCCTGTGTGATGGGTGGGACAGCAGGAACACTGTCTGGATAAAGGGGGCCTTGAGAGGCAAGGAAGTCCTCCTCTTCCTGCCTCTGTTCTGCCTCAAGTGCCCTGTCCATTATTTCACACAGTGTATGCTCCAAGAGGTGGACAAGAGGTACAGTGTCACTGATGCATGCACTGTCACTGCTCACCATCCTTGTGGCCTCCTCAAACGGTGACAGGACAGTGCATGCATCCCTGATCATGCCCCACTGGTGAGGTGAGAAAAAACCAAGCTCCCGTGACCCTGTCCTGGTGCCGTAGTCGCACAGGTACTCATTGATGGCCCTCTGCTGCGTGTGCAGCCACTTCAGCATGGCCAACGTTGAGTTCCACCTGGTGGGCATGTCACATATAAGGCGGTTCTTGAGCAGGTTCAACTCCTTTTGGAGCTCAGCCAGCCGAGCACAGGCATTAAATGATCAGCGAAAATGCACACAAAGTTTCCTGGCCTGCTTCAGGACATCCTGTAAGCCCGGGTACCTGCCCAAGAACCGCTGCACCAAAAGGTTAAGGAAGTGAGCCACACAGGGCACATGGGTCAGTTGTCCCTGTCGGAGGGCGGAGAAGAGGTTGGTGCCATTGTCACAAACCACCATTCCTGGCTTAAGCTGGTGTGGTGTCAACCACCTCTCGGCCTGTCCCTGCAGAGCTGACAAAATATCTGCCCCAGTGTGGCTCCTGTCCCCCAAACAAACCAGCGCAAGCACGCCATGGCATTGTTTTGCCTGCGTATTTGCGTAGCCCCTGGAACGCCTACGGAGCACCACTGGTTCTGAGGACAGAGCACTGGAAGAGGCCATGGAGGAAGAAGAGGAGGGGGTGGAGGAGAGAGGTGTGTTACAACCAGTAATAGCATTTTGGAGGCATGGTGGCGGAACAACCTCCAACACTACTGCACCTTGTCCTGCATCCTTCCCAGCTGCCATAAGAGTGACCCAATGGGCCGTGAAAGACAGGTAACGTCCCTGTCCATGCCTGCTGGACCATGAGTCAGCATTAATATGCACCTTACTGCAGCGAAGCAAGGAAATTGCCTTCCACATGCCGGTAGAGAGCCGGAATCGCCTTCTGTGAGAAAAAGTGGCGTTTGGGGACCTGCCACTGAGGAACTTCACATTGTACAAACTCACGGAAGGGGGCCGAGTCTGCCAACTGAAAAGGCAGCATTTGAAGTGCTAGCAATTTAGCCAAGCTAGCATTCAACCGCTGGGCATGTGGATGGCTGAGAGTGAACTTCTTTCTACGGTCCAGCAGCTGGGGCAGGGAAATTTGCCTGCTATAATCGGACATGGGTGTACTGCTAGCAGAGAGCCCGGAAGCATTTGGCTGTGACACACCTAATTCTACACCTTCATTCCTCTCAGAGCAGGTTTCAGAGAGGACTGAAGGTCTAGTGGGGTTGGAGATCCCAGCTGATGAGGAGCAAGGAGAGGTCCGCTTTGTTCTTTGGTGTGGGTCTTTGAGGTACGCTTGCCAAGGAGCTGCATGGCAGGTCAACATATGTCTGGTTAAGCATGTGGTGCTCAAGCGGCTGATGTTTTGGCCACGCGAGATACGCTTGAGACATATGTTGCAAATAGCAGCGATGCGATCTGATGCACTCGTCTCAAAAAAGGCCCACACCAAAGAACTTTTAGAATAACGCACAGAGGCAGCGCCCTGCACAGGCAGAGCTCTGTGGTGTGATTCAGTCGGTGTGCTGCCCCTAAGCTGGCCCCCGGAGGGCATCCTGCCTCGTTGGACATGTGCCTCCTCCTCCTCCTCTCTCCTACCAGGCACCCACGTGGAGTCAGTGCCCTCATCATCCCCTCTCTCTTCATCGCTGGAGCAAACCTGGCAGTATGCTGCAGCTTGTGACTGTCAGATTGCTGTCCTTCTTCAGCATCCCCTCTCTCTGTGCTCACGCTACTGCCTTCCTTTAGCTGAGTATCATCATCAGAGCCTACAAAACACTGAGCATTCTCCTGGAGCATGTTCCCAACACTGTGCTCAAAGAGTTCAGGGGACTCCTGAGACGAGGGAAGACGATGCGTTGGCAGCTACTTTGCTAGTACCCTGAGCCTGGGTGAGAGAGGATGAGGAGGTTGAAGAGGGCTTGGTCATCCACTCTACACGTCCAGCTGCCAAAAAGAAGGACAAGAGTGTCCCATGTCCACGTGCTGATGATGACGATGCACCGCGTCCACGACCAACACTGTTGTCTCTATACACGGAGCCTGCTTGCCCTCTTTTATCGGCTCATGCCTGTCTGCCTCTCCTTGTTGGCCTTCCAGACATGGTAATGGCCTGAAGGAAGATGGGAAAACCAGCAATTGGGTAGTGTATATTGTGCTGGAGGCACACAACACCCACTAACTCCTGCAGATGGCATATAGGTGGATATAATAGTGTATCGTGCGGTCAGGGCACGCAGACAGCACGCACAATCTCCTACAACTGACTGCAAGCTCTATTACAAAAGAGAAATATAGCTAGCTATATAGGTGGATATAATGGTGTATACTGCGGTCAGGGCACGCAGACAACACCCACTACAGAAGAGCAAGAACGCAAAATTGGCCGATAACGATCGGTGTGTACTGTGTTGAAGGTACACAGAGAACACCCACTAACTCCTACAGACGCCAACACACTACACAAGGCCGCCGCGCTGGCGGTCTTATTTAGTATGGGGCATGTACTACACAGCCTGAGCTATGATTGGCCATAGGCATCCTACCTGTGGCCAATCATGGCTCTCCTCACTGCTGGCGCTGTGATTGGCCAAGCATGCGGGGTCACAGTGCATGCTTGGCTAATCATGAGCCAGCAATGCACTGCAATGGCGCAGTGCATTGTGGGCCGTGAGCGCCACACGAATCTGGCGCAAACGGCCCATAACGTTCGGAATTCGCTGAACATGCGAACAGCCGATGTTCGAGACAAACGTATGTTTGACTCGAACACGAAGCTCATCCCTAATTACAAGTGATTGCTCTGTCATTTGACAGAGTGATCATGCGGTAAAGGGCCGCGATGAGCGGTCATTTACCGTGATCCGTGATGCACAAGTCCCGGCGGTCACGGATACTCTCGAGTGCGCGCCCCAGGGGGTGTGCGAGAGCGGAATTCTAGGAGGATGTTAATTAACGGCCTCTCAGAGTTAAACAACTGTCCTGTAGCTGTTAATCGGCTTTGGACTGGTTGTTAAGTGGTTAAAAAATAGTTCCGTAATGTAAATCCATCTCACGCTGCCCGACAGACTGAAAAAAAGAGCAACAGCTCCGCCTCCATGGGATTCTCCTGCTGGGTGACACAAAAGATTGAAAGCAGGTTCTCAATTTTTCGGTCGGAAAAAGTTCGGATGGGAAATTCCGATAGTCTTTAGCAATTCTGACAGCAAACTTCCTACGCATGCTTGGAAATAATTTGACGCACGCTCGGAAGCATTGAACTTAATTTTCTCGGCTCGTCGTAGTGTTGGACGTCACCGCGTTCTTGACGGTGGAAAGTTCAGCGAACTTTTGTGTGATGTGTGTATGCAAGCCAAGCTGGAGCGGAATTCCGTGGGAAAAACCATCCGAGATTTTTCAGGCGGAAAATGTGCTCCTGTGTAGGGGGCATTAGGGGCTGGTGGTGTTTGTGGGGTGATTGGTCCATGGGGCCCAAAGTTCCTGTAGTTTAGGTACTGAAAGATGTGCTTTTGTATACACATGTTCCAGGTGGAAGTGCTGATTGGGCGTGGAGGGTAGTTGTTGACTGGAAGGAGGGAAGTTGCCGTTCCAGTTAAGTGCTATCAAGAGCCTCGCTGCAATGAAAATATGTGTGAGGATGAAATGGTAGGGACAGGACCTTGTGTCCCAATAACGCTTGTTGAGGGGGAAGTGTTTGCGGGTTCCAGTCATTTTCCCAATGAGGGATTCTACCTTATTCCAATAAGGGATGATTATTGGACAAGCATAGCAGATGTGGGGGGTAGATCCGTCTCTCTACATCCTCTCCAGCAGGCGGTATTACTGGGAGGAAGAGAATCGGGAAGGTCTGTGGTGTCTGATACTAGTGGTGTCTGATACTAGTGGTGTCTGATACTAGTGGTGTCTGATACTAGTGGTGTCCGATACTAGTGGTGTCCGATACTAGTGGTGTCCGATACTAGTGGTGTCCGATACTAGTGGTGTCCGATACTAGTGGTGTCCGATACTAGTGGTGTATGATACTAGCGGTGTCTGATACTAGAGGTGTCTGATACTAGAGGTGTCTAATACTAGCGGTGTCTGATACTAGCGGTGTCTGATACTAGCGGTGTCTGATACTAGCGGTGTCTGATATTAGCGGTGTCTGATATTAGCAGTGTCTGATATTAGCGGTGTCTGATATTAGTGGTGTCTGATACTAGTGGTGTCTGATACTAGTGGTGTCTGATACTAGTGGTGTCTGATACTAGTGGTGTGTGATACTAGTGGTGTCCGATACTAGTGGTGTGTGATACTAGTGGTGTGTGATACTAGTGGTGTCCGATACTAGTGGTGTGTGATACTAGTGGTGTCTGATACTAGTGGTGTCTGATACTAGCGGTGTCTGATACTAGTGGTGTCTGATACTAGTGGTGTATGATACTAGTGGTGTCTGATACTAGTGGTGTCGGACCTTCTGTGTGTTTCCCAGTGAGGCATCCAGAGGATGTGAGTGGAGCTTTCGCAGAGTAGCGCCATGTTGAAACATCTGCTGAGAAGTTGAGGATTTTCCCCCTTTGAGGGAAGTTTAGTTGGTTTTGTGCAGCTTGTAAATGTATGAAATCCCTTTATCTTGGTACGAGTATTAAACAAGGTAATTGTTTGTAGGGCGCGGCGTATCCAGAGGAATTTGTAGAAGTAGAGAAATAAAAAAGCTGCGCTAAACCATAATTATATCACAAGGTTAAAAAGTTAAAGCCTGCCGTGCATATGCTTCACAATTAGTGTGATAATATCATACAGGCCTATTTCACCCTATCCCATGGGTAATATAGGAAATTAATCTCCCCCTCTCTCCCTCCCTCTCTCTGCCCCTCCCCCTCTCCCCCCTCTCTCCCTCCCTCTCTCTGCCCCTCCCCCTCTCCCTTCCCCCTCCCCCCCCTCTCTCTTTGCTGGGATCCCCCACTCTCCTTCCTCTGTGGATGTGGAATGATTCAGTGACACCCCCTCCCCATTCTCCCAAGGCACAGAGGTAAATCCTAGAGGGGTTGTCATCTTGCTGGGCCCAGATGTTGTATTGGCTGCCTATGTCTGATGGGTGAGGAGGGCGCCCTGGAAGTGGTGCTGATCACCTGTGTGCTCCATCCACACAAAGCCTAGAGCCGCCTCTGCCCTGTACCACCCCAACCTGCCCTGTACCACCCCAAACCTACCCTGTACCACCCCAAACCTGCCCTGTACCACCCCAACCTGCCCTGTACCAACCCAACCTGCCGTGTGCCACCACAAACCTGCCCTATACCACCCCCAACCGGCCATGTACCACCTCCAACCTGCCCTGTACTACCCCAACCTGCCCTGTACCACCCCCAACTGGCCATGTACCCCCCAACTTGCTCTGTACCACCCCAAACCTGCCCTGTGACACCACAAACCTGCCCTGTACCACCTCCAACCTGCCCTGTACCACCCTCAACCTGCCTTGTACCACCCCCAATGTTTCCTATATCACCCCCAACCTGCCCTGTACCACCCCAAACCTGCCCTGTACCACCCCAACCTGCCTTGTACCACCCCAAACATGCCCTGTACCAACCCAAACCTGCCCTATACCACCCCAACCTGCCCTGTACCACCCTCAACCTGCCCTGTACCACCCCAACCTTTCCTGTATCACCCCAAACTGCCCTATACAACCCCAACCTGCTCTGTACCACCCCAAACTGCTCTGAACCACCCCGAACCTGCCCTGTACCATCCTAAACTGCCCTGTACCACCCCCAACCTGCCCATTTCCACCCTCAACCTGCCCTGTACCACCCCAAACTGCCCTGTACCACCCTCAATCTGCCCTGTAGCACCCTAAACTGCCCTGTAGCACCCCAATCTGCCTTGTACCACCCCACACCTGCCCTGTACCACCCCCAACCTGTCCTGCACCACCCCAACCTGCCCTGTACCACCCCAAACTGCCCTGTACCACCCCAACCTACCCTGTACCACCCCAAACCTGCCCTGTACACCCCAATGTGCCTTGTACCACCCCAAACTGCCCTGTACCACCCCAACCTGCCCTGTACCACCCCAACCTGCCCTGTACCACCCCCAACCGGCCATGTACCCCCCAACTTGCCCTGTACCACCCCAAACCTGCCCTGTGACACCCCCCAACCTGCCCTGTGCCACCACAAACCTGCCCTGTACCACCTCCAACCTGCCCTGTACCACCCTCAACCTGCCTTGTACCACCCCCAATGTTTCCTGTATCACCCCCAAACTGCCCTGTGGCACCCCACACTTCCCTGTACCACCCCCAACTGCCCTGTACCACCCCCAACCTGCCCTGTACCACCCTCAACCTGCCCTGTACCACCCCAAACTGCCCTGTACCACCCCCAACCTGTCCTGTACCACCCCAATCCTGCCTTGTACCACCTCAACCTGCCTTGTACCACCCCAAACCTGCCCTGTACCACCCCAACCTGCCCTGTACCACCCCCAACCTTCCCTGTACCCCCCAACTTGCCCTGTACCACTCCAAACCTGCCCTGTACCACCCCCAATCTGCCCTGTATCACCCCAACCTGCTCTGTACCACCCCAAACTGCCTTGTACCACCCCAACATGTCCTGTACCACCCCAAACCTGCCCTGTACCACCCCAAACTGCCCTGTACCACCCCTAACCTGCCCTGTACCACCCCAAACTGCTCTGTACCACCCTCAACCTGCCCTGTACCACCCCAAACTGCCCTGTACCACCCTCAACCTGCCCTGTACCACCCCAAACTGCCATGTAGCACCCCAAACCTGCCCTGTACCATCCCAACTGACCTTGTACCACCCCAAACCTGCCCTGTACCACTCAAACTGCCCTGTACCACCCCCAAGCTGCCCTGTGCCACTCCAGCCTGCCCTGTACCACCCTTAACCTGCCCTGTACCACCCCAAACTGCCCTGTAGCACCCCAAACCTGCCCTGTACCACCCCAATCTGCCTTGTACCACCCCAAGCCTGCCCTGTACTACCCCCAACTTGCCCTGTACCACCCTAACCTGCCCTGTACCACCCCAACCCTACACTGTACCACAACAAACTGCCCTGTACTACCCCAACCTGCCCTGTACCACCCCAAACATGCCCTGTACCCCCAAACTTGCCCTGTACCACCCCAACCCTGCCCTGTACCACCCCCAATCTGCCCTGTATCACCCCAACCTGCTCTGTACCACCCCAAACTGCCTTGTACCAACCCAACCTGTCCTGTACCACCCTCAACCTGCCCTGTACCACCCCAAACCTGCCCTGTACCACCCCAATCTGCTCTGTACCACCCCAACCTGCCCTGTACCACTCTCAACCTGCCCTGCACCACCCCAAACCTTTCCTGTACCACCCCAACCTGCCCTGTACCTCCCCAACCTGCGCTATACCACCCCAAACCTGTCCTCTACCATCCAATCTGCCTTGTACCAAGCCAAACCTGCCCTGTACCACCCCCAAACTGTCCTGTACCAGCCCAACCTGCCAATATACCAATCCAATCTACCCCATACCACCCCAACTTGCCACTATACTATTCTATACTACCCTAACCTGTCACTATACCACCCTATTCTATCATTTACAGGGGCTGGTTTTGGGTGCGCCCCGTGACTGTGCGCTGCCTGCAGGGTGCTGGCAGCCTAGGCAGGAGGGGTATGACACCATGTTTTACCGCATCAGGTGACACGAACCCTAGTGACGCTACTGGTGATGAGATCTCTGACCATACTTGGGTGCCTGAGAGAAGAGAGGAGGAAACTGAGGAGGAGAACGCACAACTCTAACAATGCAGGATGTCTTCCAGGGGTCAGGTTATGGGCAGCCTCCCTATGGCATCACACCACCAAGCTCCACAGATGCAGGGCATGATTGACTCCCCGCTGACTTGCAAAAGTTCCTTGGTGTGGGCTTTTTTCAACACATGTGCAGCAGATCGCACCATTGCTGTTTGCAAACTTTGTCTGAAGCAGATCAAGTGTGGCCAGAACAGCAGCCGCTTGGGCAACACATGCTTGACCAGACTTATGTCAACCTGCCATGCAGTTCATTGGCAGCAGTACCTGAAAGACCCACATCATAGAAAAAGGTAGACTTCTCCTTGCTCCTCATATGGGATCTCAGCCACCCTACTATACCTCCAGTCCACTCAACAACCTGCACCAAGAGGAATGAAGGTATAGCAATAGGTTCCACAAATACTTGCAGCCAATCTGCTAGCAGTACACCACCAGTAGGGATAAGCTTCTTGTTCGAGTCGAACATTGCCTGTTCGCCTGTTCAGCGAACAGTGAACAATTTGTGGTGTTCGCGGCAAATTCGAAAAGCCGTGTAACACCTTGTACAAGTCTATGGGAGAAATATAAAGTGCTAATTTTAAAGGCTGATATGCAAGTTATTGTCCTAAAAAGTGTTTGGGGACCCGGGTCCAGTGGCGTTGCTAGGTGGGTGCAGGGGGTACGGGCCGCACCTGGGTGACACCCACCAGAGGAGTGACACCCGTGGGTAGTGCCACCGCTAATACAGCCCGCTGCCCTTTCCAATGCCGTGGCTGTGTCCCTCAGTGGAGTGGAACAAAACCGCCTCCTCCTCCTCTCTGTTTACATCCACAGAGGAGGAGGAGCTGAGCTCGAGTGACACACACTGCCGTGTGTGTATGATTGTCTGCTGTTCTGAGGTATGTAAGGGGGTGTCTGCATTGGGGGGATCTTCACTGGGGGGGTGTCTGTACTGGGAGGTCTGCACTGGGGGTGTCTGCATGGGGGTCTGCACGGGCAGGGGTGTCTGTACTGGGGGGTGTCTGTACTTCTGGGGGTCTGTACTGGGGGGGTGTTTACTGCTGGGGAGTCTGCACTGAGGGGGGTCTGTAACTGAGGGGGGTCTGCAATGAGGGGGGTGTCTGTACTGTTGGGGGGTCTACACTGGGGGTATGCACTAAGAGGGGTCTGTAACTGAGGAGGGTCTGCACTGAGGGGGTGTCTGTACTGTTGGGGGGGTCTACACGGGGGTCTGCACTGGGAGGATGTCTGTACTGTTGGGGGATCTGCACTGGGGAGTCTACACTGAGGCGAGGGTGTCTGCACTGAGGGGGGACTGCACCGAGAGGGGTGTCTGTACTTTTTGGGGGTCTGCACTGAGGGGGGGTGTCTGTAATGCTAGAGGGGTCTGCACTGAGGTGGGGGTGTCTGTACTGATGGAGGGGTCTTCACTGAAGGGGTGTCTGTACTGAGGGGATGTTTATACTGAGGGAGGGGGTCTGTATTGATGGAGGGTGGTCTGTATTGAGGGAGGGGGATCTATACTGCGGGAGGAGGGTCTGTAGTTAGTGGAGGGGGTCTGCACTGAGGGGGAACTATAGTTGGTGGGGGGGACACCATTTTTTTCCCCACCGGGTGACACCAACCCTAGTGGTGCCACTGCCCGGGTCCTGCCCCAGGGGACATGTATCAATGCAAAAAAAAGTTTTAAAAACTGCAGTTTTTTCGGGAGCAGTGATTTTTTTTTTTTTGATAAAATGTTTTTTATTATTCAGATTAACTTCGAATGACAGGGAGCAGTGATTTTAATAATGCTTAAAGTGAAACAATAAAAGTGTAATATTCCTTTAAATTTCGTACCTGGGGGGTATCTATAGTATGCCTGTGAAGAGGCCCATGTTTTCCGTGCTTAGAACTGTCCCTGCACAAAATGTCATTTCTGCAGGAAAAAAAGTCATTTAAAATCACTTGCGGTTATAATGAATTGTCGGCTCCCGTAATACAGAGAACAGTCATTGAAAGTCATTGATTAAAAAAAGCGTGGGGTTCCACATCAAATTTAAAAAAAAATTACGTGGGGTTCCTCTAAATATCCATACCAGACCCTTTATCTGAGCACACAACCTGACAGGCCGCAGGAAAAGATGGGGGAACAAGAGACCCCTCCTGAACCGTACCAGGCCACATGCCCTCAACATTGGGAGGATGCTTTGGGGGTCTGTGACCCCTAAAAGTACCATGTCCCCATGTTGATGAGGACAAGGGCCTCATCCCCACAACCCTGGCCGGTGGTTGTGGGGGTCTGAGAGCAGGGGGCTTATCAGAATCTGGAAGCCCCCTTTAATACACACCCCAGGAACAAAATTCAAAGGAATATTACACTTTTATTGTTTCACTTTAATCATTATTAAAATCACTGCTCCCGAAAAAACGTCAATTTTTAAAACTTTTTTTGCATTGATCCATGTCCCCTGGGGCAGGACCCGGGTCCCCAAACACTTTTTTGGACAGTAACTTGCATATAAGCCTTTAAAATTAGCACTTTATATTTTGAACGTTCGAGTCCCATAGACTTTAATAGGGTTCTAAAGTTCACAGGAAGTTTAGGTCTGTTCGCAGGTTCTGGTGTGAAGCGAATCGGGGGGGGTGTTCGGATCATCCTTATTGAGCATAGTGATGAGCAGAGGTTCTGCAGTTTGCTGAGTAGGGCTTCATAGTTTAGTTGATGTTGCTGGTAGGAGTTGTTTTTTATGTTCCTAAGTAGGAAAAGGTGGAGGATGGGGCCCGAGGAAAAGGTGACGCGTGTGAGAGACAGTTTTTGTGGGATGGTCTAATCCTGTTCCAATCATGGAGGCCTTAGTGCAGTTGACTTTATAAAGAAATATATGCTGGGCTGCTGGAAGGATTTTTGACACCCTAGGCAAAACCTAATTTTGCCGCCCCCTTGGCTCCACCCTTGACTCCACCTCCTTTGTCCTGCCCATATATACCCTACATTTTTAATGAAGCGCCCGTCAAATGCAGCCCCACCAGCGCCCATCAAACGCTTCCATTCATTTGGAAGTCAGGACAGACACAGTCCTCTGCCACCGCTGTGCCTCTGACACATGGCTGCCTGCTGATGTTTGCTGAAGAGAGTAGGAACACCAGTGTCTGGGCGCCCTAGGCAGTAGTGCGCCCTAGGCAGCTGCCTAGTTTGCCTAGTGGTAGCACCGGCCCTGGATATATGACAGAATAGCATTAGGAGGTCATATAGTGCTGTGAGGATTTGGAGGGGATTTGTCATGGCTACAATAATATCGACTGCATACAGTCCAGACTTTAGCTGTGGGGGAGGAGTATAATACTAGGAGGGCTGGATATATATTCCCAGAGAATCCACATTTTCGGAGCACTGCTCTGAGGTAGGACCAATGTACTCTGTCAAACACCTTCTCTGTGTCCAGTGATAGGAGCAGAGAAGGTGTTTTATGGTGTTCTGCCCACTGTATGAGATTTATAATTCTTCTGGTGCCATTAGAGGCTTGCTGGCATGGAGAAAAGCCTACCTGATCTTTGTGTACTAGCTTGGGAATAAACGAGAATATGGGTGTGGCTAGAATTTTTGGATACATTTTGAGATCCAAATTCAGGAGGGGAATGGGCCATAGTTGGCAGGGTCATCATGAGGTTTAGCAGGCTTTGGTATGGGGAGGATAAGGGCCTCAAATCCTTAGGGATGGCACCAGTGCACATTATGAGATTAAAAGAGTTGGTTAGCTGGGGTGCCAGGAGGTGTGCCTATGTTATAATATTCATTATAATATCCATCTGGTCCGGGGCCTTGTGGAGCGGCAGTGAGTGTATTGCTTTTAAGACTTCAGCCTCAGAGAACAGCTATTTGGTCTGGGGTGAGGGGGGTAAATGTAAGGAATTGTGATATTTGCACGGGGTCAGGGTCAGGATCTGTGGGGGAGACTCTAAGGTTCTATAAGGAGGATCCATAGGAGTGACTAAAGCAGATCGCTATGTCTTTAGGGTTGTCAACTTTAGGGCCAGACTGCTGGTTGGAAGCCAAACAGTGGAGACCTTGAGTGCAGAGTGAACAAGTCTTGCTTTTTGACTCATCCACCCCCTCCCTCACCTCCTGATATCCCCCCCATGACAGTGTGCGTCCACAAGGCTGGGCCATTTATTTATAGATTTCTTAGAAAAATATTTGCATATTTTTTTACCTGCAAAAAATGGGCATTTTATTATTTTTTTCCAAAAGTTGAACTTAACCTTTAATAATCCTTCCCATATATACATAAACCTAAAAATAATTAACAAATTATTCTATATATATATTGTATATATTCGTAAAATTACATACACTCAGATATGTACATATATATATATATATATATATATATATATATATATATATATATATATATATACACACACACATACTGTAAAGAAACACTAAGCTACTATATATATATATATATATATATATATATATATATATATATATATATATATATATATATATATATATATATATATATATACTAATGTAGCGCACTACTCCCTTGGGAGCTGCAAAGTTGTTTGTTTTCCCACTGGCCATCCCAGACATTCGGGGCTACCCTTACCTCTGACACTTCGGGTTCCATGCTTACATGACCAGGGTAGTTAAAGGGGTTGTAAAGGTAATGTTTTTATTTTCTACATAGGTTCCTTTAAGCTAGTGCATTGTTGGTTCACTTACCTTTTCCTTTGATTTCCCTTCTAAATGTTTTTTTGCTTTGTCTGAATATCTCACTTCCTGTTTCTCCTCAGTAAACTTCTCACCATCATCCGAGCTGGTGGTTAGTCAGCCAGAACAGCTTACTGAACAGCTTACTGAGGAAGAACAGGAAGTGAGAAATTCAGACAAAGAAAACAAAGAAAAAAAAACATTTAGAAGGGAAATCGAAGGAAAAGATAAGTGAACCAACAATGCACTAGCTTAAAGGAACCTATGTAGAAAATAAAAAATTTACCTTTACAACCCCTTTTAAGATGTACACTTCCCTTTTTCATGACTGCCGCCATTCAGTATACTCCAACCTTACCCCGCTTTAATCTTACTTCTAAACAACGAGACCACACTTTTGTTGGAATATAACTGGCCACAGCAGCCTTTTATTCTCAAATATAAAAAATATATAACGATTTAACCATAACAAACTCAAAAATATCAGTTATTTCCCCCGGTGGTCTTTGACGGCACTTCCCCAAATAACTCTGTTCTACCTGTGGGCCTTCTACCGTATTAGTATAAAATCAGCCCGGAGACAACTCATTACTAGTGATGGACGAACTTCCGACGGGACGTTTCGCGAATGCGGCCGATAGTTTGCGAACCGGAATGTTCGCGGCGGGCCCCATTGACTTCAATGGGAGGCGAACTTTGCAAACCTACAGGTCAAATTTGCAGCCACAAAATAATTAATAGCTGTGCAAACATAGTCCCACCACATGGTCAATGACATAACACATGTATGAGGTGAATCTGGGATCGACAACTACAAGCATTCTTTTTTTATATGGGAAATTGTTGTGACAATTCAGGACTGTGGAGCGCATGAAGGCAATGGAGGAGAGGGAAGGTCAGGGACCAGGGTAGGCAAAGAAGAGGGTGTAGGAGATGATCACCAGCAGCGTGACATACAGCAATGACACCTGCACCGTGATAGAGTCATCTGACACCAGCACCGTGATATACAGCACTGACAGCAGCACCGTGATAGAGAGCACTGACATCAGCAGCGTGACATAAAGCACTCACACCAGCACCGTGATATACAGCACTGACAGCAGCACCATAATAGAGAGCACTGAGATCAGCACCGTGACATAAAGCACTCACACCAGCACCGTGATATACAGCACTGACAGCAGCACCATGACAGTGAGCACTGACATCAGCACCGTGATATACAGCACTGACACCTGCACCGTAAGCAGCCCCAAGAGGAAGTCAGCATAGCACAGGGATGGTGGGAGCCCCTCATAATGAGCATAGCACAGGGATGGTGGGAGCTCCTCATAATATGCTCAGCAGAGGTACAGCCCCAGGGGGAAGAAAGCACAGCACAGGGATGGTGGGAGCCCCTCATAATAAGCAGCCCCAGGAGTAAGTCAGCACAGCACAGGGATGGTGGGAGCCCCTCATAATGAGCATAGCACAGGGATGGTGGGAGCACCTTAAAATATGCACAGCAGAGGAACAGCCCCAGGAGGAAGTCAGCACAGCACAGGGATGGTGGGAGCCCCTCATAATGAGCATAGCACAGGGATGGTGGGAGCACCTCAAAATATGCACAGCAGAGGTACAGCCCCAGGAGGAAGTCAGCACAGCACAGGGATGGTGGGAGCCCCTCATAATATGCACAGCAGAGGTACAGCCCCAGGAGGATGTCAGCACAGCACAGGGATGGTGGGAGCCCCTCATAATAAGCAGCCCCAGGAGGATGTCAGCATAGCACAGGGATGGTGTGAGCCCCTCATAATAAGCAGCCCCAGGAGGATGTCAGCATAGCACAGGGATGGTGTGAGCCCCTCATAATAAGCAGCCCCAGTAGAAATATGACCCACCCCTGTATACTACCCCTGCGGAAGGGCCTGCCTCTTCCTCTGCCTGTCATTTTTTAAATGACCCTGTGACAAAACTGTCAGTCCCTATACCGATGAAGGACTGCTGCAGTATAGGGCAGTGGTCAGCAGTAGTGCACCTCAACCCTATGTATTGTGGACCGATACCAGTCCTTATAGAATAGCAGACTGTACCTCACTCAACTCTATGTACTGTAACACCCTAGACCAAGTTACCAGTCCTTATAAGGACTTTTGTGGACCAAGTAGGTTGTGTGTGAGTGATTAGCAGACTGTACGTCAGTCCCTATACCAATGAAGGACTGCTGCAGTATAGGGCAGCGGTCAGCAGTAGTGCACCTCAACCCTATCTATTGTGGACCGATAGCGGTCCTTACAGAACAGCAGACTGTACCGCACTCAACCCTATGTACTATAGCACCCTAGACAGACCAAGTTACCAGTCCTGATAAAGCGCTTTGTGGAACAAGTGAGTTGTGAATAATGAGCAGACTGCAGCAGAAGGGCAGCAGTCAAGTATAATATTCTTTCTATATTTGGAAGAAAGAATATTATACGTGTACAAGCCTATTACCATACCACTGATACCAGTCCTGAAAAGAACCTTTGCGGAACTAATAGTAACAGCTACTGTTTAAACTGACCCTCACTGCCTGACACACTGCTTCCTGCCTGTCCCTATATAAACTGGCAAAACAGAGGCTGCTGGAACAATAACTGGTTACTGGAATAGCACTTTTGTGGACCTGATAGTAACAGCTAATGATGATGATGACTAATCTGGCTGTCCCTACAGCAGCACACAGCGTCCTGTCCCTTTCTCTAAACTGACAAAAGACACTCAGGCTGCTGCAACAATCAGTAGCACAGCAAACCTATATACACCTAACACCTATACCAGTCCTGAAAAGAACTTTTGTGTACAAAATAGCTAGCGATTTGGGTCACTGCCATCTCTCCCTGCTCCACACAGCAACCTCTCCCTATAATGACAGAAGAAAGAATGTAAAATGGCCGCCGGATCGGGTGTATTTATAAGTTAGGGGGAATGTCCAAGTGTCCATGTGCTGTAATGTCTCAATTGGCTGTCCTGTACCCCATGATGGATGTGTCATCAGGTCAAAGTTCTTTTACACAGTAAAAACACGGAAGTCCGCCGGGCGAACGGCGCCAATAGTCCGCCGAATGGGCGGACCGCGAACAGCCGAAATTCGCAGCGAAACGACCACCAGGCGAACTGTTCGGCCATCACTAGCGGTGGAGGAGTGGTAAACACACCGCTCCTTCACCGCTCCAAAGAAGCTGCTGGCAGGACTTTTCTCTGACATCCTGCCAGCGCACCGCTCCGGTGTGAAAGCCCTCGGGGGATCACACTACAGACAATGGTGCAGCTTTTTTTTGGGCGGATTGCAGGCGCTATTTCTAACGCTATAGTGCCTGCAAAACACCCTGGTGTGAAAGGGGTCTACAGGTCAGAAGTTCCAAAGTACCTGAGCTATACTTCATCCTTATACCCTTTATTCCCAACTGAGAGACTGGGTTTTGTTCAACTGTTTTATGCAAATAAAAACCCTAAAAAGGAAGTCAAGTGTCGGTCTCTGTAGTTGCTGGGCCATCAACCTCGGCAACCACTAGACAAGAATGACAAGTTACGAGCTGGAGGAGGTAATCGGTAAGCCTTCAGGGGTCAGTGCTACATATACATACACACACACATTGAGATACATACATGCACTCAGATACACACAAACAGGCATACATACATTAGACAACATACTATGAAATGAATACTTCCATATGTATTCTGATAATGGGCAGCTTTTCTCCTCCCCTCTCTGTCCTGCTGTCCCCGCCTCACACTCCCTGCAGCTCCTCCCTCTGCCCACCCACACACTCACAGCTCCTTCCTCTGCCCGCCCACACACTCACAGCTCCTCCCTCTGCCCACCCACACACTCACAGCTCCTCTCTTTGCCCACCCACACACTCACAGCTCCTTCCTCTGCCCACCCACACACTCACAGCTCCTCTCTTTGCCCACCCACACACTCACAGCTCCTTCCTCTGCCCACCCACACACACACAACTCCTTTCTCTGCCCACCCACACACTCACAGCTCCTCCCTCTGCCCGCCCACACACTCACAGCTCCTTCCTCTACCAGCCCACACACTCACAGCTCCTCCCTCTGCCCCCCACACACTCACAGCTCCTCCCCCTGTCCACCCACACACTCACAGCTCCTCCCTCTGCCCACCCACACACTCACAGCTCCTCCCCCTGTCCACCCACACACTCACAGCTCCTCCCCCTGTCCACCCACACACTCACAGCTCCTTCCTCTGCCCGCCCACACTCACAGCTCTCTCCACTAGATCAGTCTGTGAACAGTGAACAGTCTGGGCAGGGCCCCAGTAGCCGGGACTAGAAACAGAGCATCGGGAAATGTGGTCAGGAGGTTCTGTATCCCTCCACAGAGAGAAAAAAGTCCCTTGTAATTAGGACTGTTTCCATCCAGACAGTTACATATATGTGAAGATATGTGACATTCTAATACATGTTATGGATCCTAAATTATGATTAAGATTTTATGGGGGTGTTATAAGTATTTTTGAGGATGCCCTGGTGGCTGCTGTCTGGGTGACAGGTAGTCAGAAACCCGGGCAAAGGATGTAAAAACCGGAATGTCTGGGTGAATCCCAGACAGGTGGCAACCCTAGCTGGGGCGACATTTGGTAAGGGATACCTCATGATTCCAGTCCTGATCAGGTGAGAATAAAAAGGAGAATGCTGTGAGGCGGGTCTGTCTTTGATTTATAGTTAACCAGACCTATCAGGTTGTGGGGGCGGAGTCACAACCCATATGTATGTTGTCATGATGCACCAGGAAAGTACATTTTATATACAGCTCTATAGATCAGACCAAAATGAGGAGGAAAGAGGGACAGAGGGACATTGCTCCAAATCCGGGTTAATCCCCCGAATTGCGGGACAGTTGGGATCGACGAGAAAAGAGAAAAAAAATCCTCCAATCCCATCTACACAATCCTATACCTACAGAGGATCCAGAGGAAGGCCAAATAAAGGACGCTCCAATTTACTCCAGCAGGGGAAATGGGGGGAGGAATGATTGTCTATTCATTGATGATTTATTGGTAGAATAATGGAGAGTATAGGGGTGTCAGAGGAGATTCCTCAATGATCTGAGATGGGAAGAAAACAGAGGAATCCCAGGAAGACCCGGAGGACTCTGATAGATGGAATCTGAATATTTCTGGGATCCTCATAGAGGGATATATGTTATATGAGGGGGAGGGGAGTACACTGTGATCTGACTGGGATTTGTATTCTGTCTGTACAGGAAAAGTCCCGGAGGAAATATTCACCCGGCCGGGATCTGACCTTCTCCTCCCCATCAGACGTCATCTCACCCTCAACCCTACAGATAGACGGGGATGTGACTGGATTATCTGGTACTATGAGAAATCTCCTGGAGACTGGGAGGAAATAGCTCAACACTGGAATTGTGATCCGTCTGATCTCAGATATTTCCCCAATACAAGGATATCAGAGAATGGAAGTCTGATCATATCCAATGTGACTCCGGAGAATGATGGGAGATACAATGTGGATATATACAACTCTGCAGGACTCCCCATACAGGAAGATGATTACACCGTCCATGTAGAAGGTAAATCCAGATGAGATTGTACAGCGCTGTGTATGGGGGTCACATGACTGAAGAAAATGGGTGTCATGTTAGTGGGGGATTTAGTGTTGGGGGAGGGGTGCACACAGACACAATCTATCTCCTCCAGTCTCCAGGAAGATGTCTGCACACCTGATTATAGGTAAGGATGGGGGAGGGGCATGCTGTGTATATATTGGACTGATCAATGGAAATGATTGTCTCTCTCAGTTCCAGTATCGGTTCCGCTCCTCCATGTCTCATGTCTCCGGAATGGCAGCGCTGAGATCTCCTGCAGGGTGGAGGAGGGGACTAAGCCGAATATCCGTCTATCTGTGATTGGAGGATCCCAGGAGAGATATTCCACATTCGCCAATAACATTACAGCCATTGTGGGGTCCCCGGGGCCCTGGAACATCACCTGTACTGTGGAGAATGGGGTCAGCCGGTCGGAGGAGAGCAGAGCCGGGGTCACCTGTCCAGGTGAGGAGAGATCGGGGGATGGGCACAGAGCAGGTGGGAGGGGCCGGAAGCAGATAAACACAGAGCTCCGCCTACTGACTGAATAGAGAATATGAAATATATACAGTAATTATAGATTGATCTTACATGTTTTATTTTTAGTCCTGACCATAATAAAAATACATTATAACATTATTTACAATCATAGCGGCACATAAAATTCCTCTCCCTACAGTCCAAAGTTTTACATTTTTGTATGAATTTCCATTCCCATTCCAGTCTTTTGGAATGATTAGGGATCAGCTTCAGGTTCGGGTCAAACATGAGACTCCCCCAAATCCAGTCTATGGGATGTTCAGTGAAGGACAGGAGAACAAAGTGGGCAGATTTCTCCACTTCTCCCCCCAATCCTCCGCCCGGCATTTAGCGGTGATATCACTAATGTCAGTAAATGACAGATCCCTGCCGGCTTCATTCTGTGTGTAACAATCCACCGAGGACTCCGAGTGACATCACTGACATGATGAGGTCATCACCCCTACATGGTCTATGACATCACTGACACAAGGAGGTCATGACTCCTACATGGTCTATGACATCACTGACACAATGAGGTCATCACCCCTACATGGTCTATGACATCACTGACACAATGAGGTCATCACCCCTACATGGTCTATGACATCACTGACACAAGGAGGTCATGACCCCTACATGGTCTATGACATCACTGACACAATGAGGTCATGACCCCTACATGGTCTATGACATCACTGACACAATGAGGTCATGACCCCTACATGGTCTATGACATCACTGACACAATGAGGTCATCACCCCTATGTGGTCTATGACATCACTGACACAATGAGGTCATGATCGCTATATGGTCCATGACATCACCCAGGTTCCCTGATGCCGTTGTTTACATTTAGCACCACACTAGAATAATAAATGGGAAGGAGACAAAGCAGTCTCTATTGTTCTCACGGTTTTACAGGTACCCCATCCCTTCATGTATGACACTGAAATATAATGAATTCCTAACAAAATGCAAACTAATGGCACTTTCAAGGCACCACACCACAGATTACAATTCACATTTTTTTTTACTACAAACATATTAAAAAATTTTAAAGACAAAAAATATCCTTGACACATAAATATAAATGATATAGACACGTGCACTGCTGAAAAATTATTATTATTATTTTTTTTTTAACGGGTCATTTTGTTATGAACGCAGTTCATAAATTGGAAAATTCATAAATTTGAAAATCTGAAAATAAGAAAGAAAATCCAAAAATTTGAAAGAATAACTAACTAATAATAACTAACTATTAAATTCTAGGTATTGGAATTTCCTTTCACATTTAGCAGTGAACATAACGAATACGAATTTATCGGATTATCCGAAATAACGAATGCCGTATCTAAATAAATGGAACAGAACAAATTAATAATAAATAATAACAATAATAATAAAAAATTCTAATTATTAGTATTATTAATCCATTACATTCCATTCGTTTAGATATGACATTCATTATTTTGAATAATTTTGTATTCGTTACGTTCACTAACAGCCACATTTGATAGGAAATTCCAATACCTATAATTTATTAGTTAGTAATAGTTAAGTTATTATTAGTTATTGTTTCATATTTTCTAATTTTCAAATTTACGAATATTTGTAAAAATTTGTGTAGCACTGACCCCCAAAGGAGCTGCTGGTTTTATTGGGCTTACCGTTACCTTCTTGACCTCATGTGTGTCTAGGGGTTTCCCGAGGTAGATGGCGCAAAGAATAGTAGAAGCTGACACTGGATCCTCTTTTTCAGGATATTTATTTGAAAAGACAAGTAACAGCTTCTCAATGAAGGGTGGAGGGTTAGGAAGGGAGTTCAGGTACTTTTTGAAATTGCAAAGAATAGGAAGTCTTTCACAATAGAAATCCAGAGAATTGTTTCACAACTGGATTGTCACAGCCACCGGATAGATCTCCTCTCACCAGGCCTAGCAGCCAATAGTGTTTAAGTAAAGCAAAAGTATCTGCCACAGACTTGAATGTAACTGAGGGACGTAGGTAAATTTAGAGAACTATCATACGGTACCAGTATCTTGCAGCCGGTCCGGCAATACCGTATGAGTGTAGATCCACTTAGTGTCCTTCAACTGAGCCTCCAGGCTCCTTCTGAGAAGCCAGCCTTATGCATGGCCTTCTCCCAAAGAGTCCTCCCCTGGGTGCTTCTCCAGTTGCTGGGCCTCTCCACAGATGAGACGGCACCGGACCACCTTTGAATACTCACCAGGTCAGTGATTCTTGTAGTCAGAGGACCAGTATGACACCCAGGTAACTGGTACTTTAAGAAGGAGAGGGTCACCTTGGCAGCCTCCATATTCCTATAGGACCATTGTGATAAGTCTCACTTTCCATGTCATTACTCTGACCAATCATATCCTGGAATTCTGTTCCTCCAGTCCCCCTCTCTGACATGGCTGTGACCTCCTCCTGTCTCCCGGATGGGAGCGCAGAGGCCGAATGTTCGGTGAAAGGATCAGATCCACGTTATTCCTGGAGTTTGGATGGAAGATCCGTCTCCTCACACCGCCGGGTAACTCTTCCTCCTCCAGTCTCCGAAACCCTCCACTGTGATGTCACCAATCAGATCAATAATCTAAGAAGATCCATCAACATCTCCTGTCCAGGTGAGTGGGAGACCGAGACCTCTCTGGAGTTTATATATCATCCTAACACTGACACAATACCGGCTCATTCACACCAGCAGACCAGATTATAACACCGCCAATGGTGTGTGATGGGAACAAAACCGGGCATTGCTCTGATTACAACACATTGTACTCTTTCATTTTCTTGTTACTTGACTGGTGTAGTGCTGAGATGTTCGGTGCCCAGCTATATAACCAAAACAAAACCACCCCATTAAAATAATAATTTAACCTATTAAATTTACTTAAACACATGACACCTTCTGGATTAAATGACAAACAAAGACCCCTTTATTAAATCCCAACCAGAACTGTATCAAAAATAACTTTTATTAACTTATATATATATATACAAATGTAGCGCTGGTATTTTTAATAGCAGTGCTATTATTTTTGTAAATTTAAGTTTGTCTGAAGCTGCAGTTTGCAAAAAATAAACAGATAGGGATATCAAAAACACTTAGTGGTAAAAGTGGATATCCCGGGGTAAATCTTGATAAAGGGTGCCAGCGTCCATAATGAATGTATACTAGACGTAAAGATATAGGGGACTTATGGACTTTACAGGCACCAGTAGAAAACAAAATAATTCATTAATAAATTTTATTTATACAAATGACATACAAAAATGCATTAAAAACCAGGAATAGAAAAGTACATTTGTCAATGTGACCACTTTCAGCAAAAGATGTAATAAGTGAATATCATATAATACAACCACTTGGCTCAATACCCATCAGTATTATATTACAGACTGTTGGTGATATGCTGTTGTGGGTCACATGCCCGACATGTTTCGTGTCGGATCGGCGCTTCTTCTGGGGCTCAGTAGATTTGATTCGTAAAAGCAGAGAAAAACATAACATGAATTAAAAAGAACACACAAAAATATATGGGTTGTAAACTGGTAATGTCAATTTGAGTATTGCCAGGGAGAAAGCTCGAGCGTGCACCATATAGATAGTCAGACATGAGCCCAGTGGGGACACACAACCATATAGTGTCAAGATATAGATGAAGAGGAAATTACCCTTTAAATTGAAGGATCGCGGCCAATTATATAGAATGTACAGATCTCGAAGCAGATTAATGAATATAACCGCCAACAGCTGGAAAAAATATATACTGTAAGTATGGAAAGGATTTTATATATATAAATATATGTCAACCTATGTAGTCTATTTCCTTTTTAGAATAATAAGCCAGTATCAATACTATCAAATACGGTAGGGAGGTTCACCAGAATATAGTTTTCCATTGCAATAGATAGGGTAAAAGGTAAAATGAAGCGCATAAGAGGGATAATATATATCAAAATCTATATATGCACAGCTCCACGGAGAAACACAAAGGAAAGGCAGACAAATATGTCCATGTTAGAGAATCCAAGCTGAATTAGCCCAGCTATATAACCATAACAAAACCACCCCATTAAAATAATAACTTAAAGAGGAAGTTATCCCTGATGGGTTTACTTCCTCTTTGTCTCCCTGCAAAGGTAAAGCATAATGTGCTACTATGCATGCCGCTAACGGCGATAGTGCGCCTGCACATCACTGTCTACTGCACATGCGCCGTAGATAGCTGTCACTGTCTTTTAGTAAATATCTCCTAAACCGTATAGGTTTAGGAGATATTTCTTGGACCTACAGGTAAGCCTTAATCTAGGCTCACCTGTAGGTAAAAGTGGTTTGTAAGGGTTTACAACCACTTTATCTTACTAAATCTAATTAAACACATGACACCTTCTGGATTAAATGGCCAACAAAGACCCCTTTATTAAATCCCAACCAGAACTGTATCAAAAATAACTTTTATTATATATATATATATATATATATATATATATATATATATATATATATATATATATATATATATATATATATATATATATATATATATATATATATATATATATATATATATATCAAATATTTCAAACAACATACCTCCTTCTTGAACCTTCAGCTTGATGACCGATAGTCCAATTACCAATTAGGGAAAGGTACCCATCCCGAGATAGGTCCCAACCCATACCACACCAGAAACGTAATTTATTTAGTTACTCCCGAAATTATTTTTTATTTATTTTGTTTTTCGTTCAAAAATTGCATTCGTCCGAAAATCCACATGAATTACGGTCGAATCTGTCTTTGAAGGCTTATGGTGTCTGTCGAATGTATAAAGAAGATTGGACGGAGCTAGTATATAGCATACTTTAGAACCCCTGTTAAAGTCTATGGGACTCCAACATTAAAAATCTAAAGTGCTAATTTTAAAGACTAATTTGCAAGTTACTGTCCTAAAAAGTGTTTGGGGACCCGGGTCCTGCCCCAGGGGACATGTATCAATGCAAAAAAAAGTTTTAAAAACAGCCGTTTTTTCAGGAGCAGTGATTTTAATAATGATTAAAGTGAAACAATAAAAGTGTAATATTCCTTTAAATTTCGTAGTGGGGGGTTGTCTATAGTATGCCTGTGAAGGGGCGCATGTTTCTGGTGCTTAGAACTGTCCCTGCACAAAGTGTCATTTATGCAGGAAAAAAAGTCCTTTAAAATCACTCGCAGCTATTATGAATTGTCGGCTCCGTAATACAGAGAACACTCATTGAAGGTCATTGATAAAAAAAATAAATAAATAAATAAATAAAAAAAGCGTGGGGGTCCCCCAAATTCAATTACCAGGCCCTTCAGGTCTGGTATGGATATTAAGGGGAACCCCGCGTCAAATTAAAAAAAAAATTGACGTGGGGGTCCCCCTAAAAATCCTTACCAGACCCTTTATCCGAGCACGCAACCTGGCAGGCTGCAGGAAAAGAGGGGGGGATGAGAGAGCGGCCCCCCCTCCCTCCTGAACCGTACTAGGCCACATGCCCTCAACATTGGGAGGATGCTTTGGGGGTCTGTGACCCCTCAAAGCACCTTGTTCCCATGTTGATGAGGACAAGGGCCTCATCCCCACAACCATGGCCGGTGGTTGTGGAGGTCTGTGGGCGGGGGGCTTATCAGAATCTGGAAGCCCCCTTTAACAAGGGGACCCCCAGATCCCACCCCCCCCCCCGTTTGAAATGGTAAGGGGGTACAAAAGTACCTCTACCATTTCACAAAGAAAGTGTAAAAAATAGTTAAATAAAACAAACACACTTTTGAAAAATTCCTTTATTAAAAATAAAAAAAATAAAAAAAAGATTCCAGCGGCGGTAATCCACTCTTGCTATCCAGTGACGGACGGTCATCTCTCCAGCAATGGCTCATCTCATCCAGCGCAGCGAATACATCCTTCTTCTGTCTCCGCAGAGGAGACACTGCAGGGATTGCGGCAGCCTGACATTTCTTATATACGGAGGGCGGGGCCACCCGTCACCTGACCCCGCCCCCCTCTGACGCAAGGGGAAACCCGGGGTTCCCTGTGACGTATGGGTGACCCCACCCCCCTCTGATGTAACGGAAACCTGCCTGTGTTACATCAGAGGGGTGCGGGGTCACCCATACGTCACAGGGAACCCTGGGTTTCCCATTGCGTCAGAGGGGGGCGGGGTCAGGTGACAGGTGGCCCCGCCCTCCGTATATAAGAAACGTCAGGCCGCCGGAATCCTTGCAGTGTCTCCTCTGCGGAGACTGAAGAAGGATGTATTCGCTGCGCTGGATGAGATGAGCCATCGCTGGAGAGATGACCGTCCGTCTCTGGATAGCAAGAGTGGATTACCGCCGCTGGAATATTTCTTTTATTTTTTTTATTTTTAATAAAGGAATTTTTCAAAAGTGTGTTTGTTTTATTTAACTATTTTTTACACTTTCTTTGTGAAATGGTAGGGGTACTTTTGTACCCCCTTACCATTTCAAACGGGGGGGGGGGCGGGATCTGGGGGTCCCCTTGTTAAAGGGGGCTTCCAGATTCTGATAAGCCCCCCGCCCGCAGACCTCCACAACCACCGGCCATGGTTGTGGGGATGAGGCCCTTGTCCTCATCAACATGGTGCTTTGAGGGGTCACAGACCCCCAAAGCATCCTCCCAATGTTGAGGGCATGTGGCCTGGTACGGTTCAGGAGGGAGGGGGGCCGCTCTCTCGTCCCCCCCTCTTTTCCTGCGGCCTGCCAGGTTGCGTGCTCGGATAAAGGGTCTGGTATGGATTTTTAGGGGGAACCCCACGTCAAAATTTTTCTTAAATTTGAGGCAGGGTTCCCCTTAATATCCATACCAGACCTGAAGGGCCTGGTAATTGAATTTGGGGGACCCCCACGCTTTATTTATTTATTTATTTATTTTTTAATCAGTGACTTTCAATGAGTGTTCTCTGTATTACGGAGCCGACAATTCATAATAGCTGCGAGTGATTTTAAAGGACTTTTTTTTCCTGCATAAATGACACTTTGTGCAGGGACAGTTCTAAGCACCAGAAACATGCGCCCCTTCACAGGCATACTATAGACACCCCCCCCCTACGAAATTTAAAGGAATATTACACTTTTATTGTTTCACTTTAATCATTATTAAAATCACTGCTCCCAAAAAAACGGCCGTTTTTAAAACTTTTTTTGCATTGATCCATGTCCCCTGGGGCAGGACCCGGGTCCCCAAACACTTTTTAGGACATTAACTTGCAGAATCTTTTCTCTCTGTCGAATATTTTCTCTATATAATCTTGGACTAATAGAGGTAAGGTTAGGCACATTCGACCACAGGTTCTATAGACAGATTGTTATTGTCAGAGTCATGTTGAATCTCCTATTCTATATCGAACTGTTGTAACAATGAAAACGAAAATAAAGCATTTATTTATGTCGGATCTTTCGTTTTTCGGATTTTGTGCTTTCGTTATCGTTTGTCAAAACGAAAACGAAAATTGCTGAAATTCGGACGAAAACGAATGCATATGTCTAATATCTACCACCACCATTCTGACCTTCAGGAACCAGAGACCCCTGCCACAGATGCCCACCAGTGATCCCTTACACATGGGTGACCCGCCACAGTCGCAAAGCTTGCTGGAGACCTTCCTGGAGCCCCAGGAACCACATATCTATTCCCACCTCTGACAGGTGAACCCCATCTCCCCTCAAATAAATGCCATTGTTCCCCTCTAATTCCAGATGCCAGGCCACCATCCCTCCGTTCCTGACCACAAACTTCGCCACAGCCTTGTTGACCTTTATCCTTGTTTTATTGATGCGGCCCACTGACAGGGCCCCCTGCCATGTTGCCTTCCTGATGATATCCGACCAAACTATGGCCGTATCAGGAAAGGCCAATCAGAGTCGAAGGATATACAACTTGACGTCACTAATCTGCTCCCTTGAAGTCCGAAGGCAAAGGTCGTTGCCCCCCAACATGTAATAATAACACATCCGGTGGCCTGTCCATGTGAGCGTACCATTGTATTTCCAGGATAACTATGGACCATAGCATACCCGGAATGACAATCCACCTCACCCTGGCCTCTTCCCTGGAGAAACCCAACTGACGGCCCTCTGGTCTGACCAATGCACTCCTTTCCCCCCAATGTACATAGGAATGGCCCAGGATCCACATCAGACAGGTAGGGGCTGAAAAGAAAGAAAAACACAGAAACATAGACCCAGAGGACAATCACCATCACATACCCGTCATGCAAGTACCCAGAAAAGAAAGCCCTTGGCACACAAAACATACACATGACAAACACCATATAGGACTTGTGACGGATCCGATCCCACACTCCGATTGAGTGCTTCCGTCAGTACATCCCGCTTCCTCCAATCTGACTATCAGAGAGATATATTATCATAGCTGCACTGTATACAAGTCTAGCTGAAAATAGCTTGTAGAATCTTGAATGCCTTTATTGGACAGAACCCAGTGCCTTTTATACACATTTTACACAAGGGGTAGATAACGAGGTAGGGCTGCTCATGGATACTCCCCCCTCCCCTATAGCAACAACTTAAAAAACAATTACACAATTAACATGTTAATTAAGCCAGCACTTAAGGCAGCCTAGGTGACCAGATAGTCCGTATCCGGAGGTCAGTGTGATTAGCTCTTTTAAGGATTGTGTATTGTTCAAAATTAACATTCAAGAGAACAGTCTCGCAAAAATGTAACAAAAGAAAGATTAATATATCAATACCAAAAAAAACAGGGTGAATTTGGACAGAAAAGGGTCCTTGCAGCCAGTGTCCGTGACAGGACTCCCCCTACCCTTTCTCCCCCTACAGGAGGTGGGGCGGACATACATACAACCTGAAACGATGAGACTCCCATCGCCCAATCTGCTGTAGTATTTTATCACTCAAACCCCAGCATGAGGCCTCCGTTGCCGCCCCAATTCTGAAAGAATGGGACGCATATTCACCAACTAATAACCCCCATTTCCAAGCACTTCTTGAAGATCACCACAAACTGATATTGTGACAACGATAAACCAGTTTCATGAATCAACAAAGGACCACTACCAGGAGGCCGTAAAACTGACCACTCCCGTATAACCTTGACCGGGCATACTGCCAGGCCAGGCACACTCCCCAAAATTACCTTGATCCCTTTTCCCAACTGATCCGTCTTGGACTTGCGTACCAGCATACATTGCATACATGCAGTTGCGGGGTGGGCAATGCCTCCAACACCTATGATTTGTTGTCAGCTTTGATAGCTTCCAGGCAGGATAGCTTGAGTGGTTTTGGACTTGCATCACCCCTACCTAGGGAGGAACCCTGAACACTGGCAACCAACCCTTCACCACTGACCACACCACAGAACAAGTCCTAATATAAAATACAGTTTTGATGCAGAGGGACAGAGATAAAAAACCTAGAGACCCAACATTCAGTAGAAGAGGTCATACAAGTATATAATGTGAGGAGGACACCAGAATGAGCTGCTTCATAATCTCACAATTTATAATTGTGAGACCTTCTATTTTTCCCCCAATAAATCTACCAGAACATTTGTAGATGAAGCCCAATTCCAGCTAAGACTTTTTATAAACTATTATAACAGAGATAAGAAGAGTTAGAACTTCTGGCAGTTTTTTATTGCTGTCTTGCTCCATATTGGGAGGATTTCTATTCACTTCCTGTGTGGTCACCATGATAGGAAATGAGGGGAAATCTCCCCAATGGATAATAAGGAGGACACCAACAAAGGAGAATTTTATTATGAAGATATATTTTTACAGTATTGCCAAAACCAATATTGATCAAGGTAAAGACAAACATACTACAAGTATACTATACTCTCCTATAAAGTTCAGTGGTGGGGATAGGGAGCCAGTGGCAGGAACTATAAGGGTCGCTGCAGTCGCACTTGTGACTGGGTCCTGTTGTTCGGCCCCTGTGCATCTCTTCCTGCACCCCTGGCTGTCTGTTTAACATGCGGAGGGAGCGACGAGCAGGAAGAATAGCTGATGTAATTAAATAATTAGTTCTGGAGGTTTAACAGTTTCTGGTATGCCCTTAAATGTGATATTATTCCTCGTGGAGCGATCCTCTAAATCAGCCACTATCACTTGGAGGAATCTGATTTCTTCGGTGTAATGGTCATAGGCATCCGCCATTTTGTTATAAACTGAGGTATGTTCTGTCACCACTTTTTCCAGATCGGTCGTGCATTCCTCTACCCGATCATTTCATTTTTGTAAGGTACCGTATATACTCGAGTATAGGCCGACCCGAATATAAGCCGAGGCCCCCAATTTACCCCCAAAAAAACTGGCAAACTTATTGACTCGTGTATAAGCCGAGGGTGAGACATGCCTGTCCATCCCTGTGTGTGTGTCCGTCCATCCCTGTGTGTCCGTCCATCCCTGTGTGTCCGTCCATCCCTGTGTGTCCGTCCATCCATCCCTGTGTGTGTGTGTGTCCATCCATCCATCCATCCCTGTGTGTGTGTGTCTCCATCCATCCATCCATCCATCCCTGTGTGTGTGTGTCTCCATCCATCCATCCCTGTGTGTGTGTGTCTCCATCCATCCATCCATCCCTGTGTGTGTGTGTATCCATCCATGTGTGTGTGTGTGTGTGTGTGTGTGTGTGTGTGTGTGTGTGTGTGTGTGTCCAGCCTACCTGTGTCCCGAGCCTTTGTCCCGAGCCTCCGTCCCGTGCCTTGCCTCCTTGCCTCCGTCCCGTGCCGTGCCTTGCCTCCGTCCCGTGTCGTGCCTTGCCTTGCCTCCGTCCCGTCCCGTCCCGTCCCGTGCCGTGCCTTGCCTTGCCTTGCCTCCGTCCCGTGCCCTCTTCGTCGGCGCCTCGGCGGCCATTGTAAAATTCAAAAGCCGCGCCTCCGCCTTCGCCTGTGATAGGCGGAACACTGAATTTCCCAGCAGCCTGTGTTCCGCCTATCACGGACATCGTATCATCCTCGTCCGTAGTACGAGGATGATACGATGTCCGTGATAGGCGGAACACAGGCTGCTGGGAAATTCAGTGTTCCGCCTATCACAGGCGAAGGCGGAGCTGGAGGCGCGGCTTTTGAATTATAGAATGGCCGCTGTCTGTCTGCTCGACACGCTGATCGAGCGGGCAGACAGCGATGACTCGAGTATAAGCCGAGGGGGGCACTTTCAGCCTCAAAAAAGAGGCTGAAAATCTCGGCTTATACTCGAGTATATACGGTAGATATAGAGGAGAGCAGTTCATTATGAAAGTCTCTTTGCAGAGAAAGCAGAATGAGCTTTAGTGTGTGATCAGACGCTGGCTGGTCACTGGCAGGGAGGACTGCTAGGCAGTCTGAGGGATTTCCTCAGGGTTTGTGCGTGTCTGGACATCCCAGTGCTGCTTCTTAAGCAGTGGTTCCTTAGCAGGGGAAAGTGCTGGGGACAGTGCAGCCCGCTTACCTCTATCTGAAGGTGATTGCTGGGGAGAGGTAGGCTCTGATGTGAGATTTTCCATGGGCTCCGAGTTGTCTGCAGGTCCCTGCATGATGCCTGTGTCCTAGGAGGGATCACAAGGTGCCGCACCGGCGCCATCTTTGGATGATTGCATGGCCAGCTGTGGGAAATATTCGGTGAGGTGGTGCAGCTTGTGGAGGCTGAGGTATTTCCTCTTGGACATACCATCCATTCGCTGAGGATGAGGGCTCCCCTCCGGTGCATCAGGGAGAGGGAGCTGCTGCTGGTAAGTCCTGGGAGCAGCTATTTCTCCCAGGGCTGAGCAGAGCTGGGTGGTTAAGCCGCCATCTTGCTCCATGGCTGGCCACGCCCCCCAGGAAGGAGTCAATTTTTTTTGGCTGATGGTCTCCTTTAGAGATCAACCAAAGCCTAGGAATCCCGATCACATAATTGGCCCCTTTAGTATCTTGCAATAAAATTTTCTGCAGCAAAGATATTTCAGGAATTTTGTGACTTTTTATGACTGTAATGGATTGGGGTGGACGGGGTATTACAGGGGAAATCATATTTCATTATAGTGCAATGTTACAGATCTCCCCATCTCTGTGTCTCTTAGTTCCGGTATCAGATCCAGTCCTGGATGTGAGGTGTCTCCAGAATGACAGCGCTGAGATCTCCTGCTGGGTGGAGAACGGGACTGACCCCTCCATCTACCTGACTGTGAGTGGAGGATTGGGGATATATGATGTCACCAGCTCAGAGCGGACAGTCCGTGTCACTGTGCCTCCTGTGTCACCACCCGATTTCTGGAATATCAGATGTTCAGCAAAGAACAACATAAGTGAGAGTTCCACCAATCAGACACAAGACCCTTGTCCAGGTGAGTGACGTGTGACCTTTCCCTTCCCTTTAGAAAGGCCCGGAGTGAAAAGAAAGAATGCACTAGACGTAGGGCCTGCATGACAGGGGTTAAAAGGGGCTTGTTAGGACCTAGTTAAGGGCACAGGATAGGTCAGTAGTTGTAGGGGGCAGGCTTGGAGCGGGGAGGAGAATAAGTTATATTTTTACAGGAAGGGGAGGGCTTTGGTTAGCAAAAGAAAGTGAAGGAGCAACTTCTCAACTTCCCGCATCCTTAATCATGTGGTTTATATTTTTACATTCTTAGCTGTGCTTCATATAAAGTCCCAACTTTTCTTTTAGATATTGTATATACATTAGGGATGGAGGTAGAGGAACGTATCCATTCATTGTCTCATACAAAGTCCCAAATCCCCCTTTCCCCCCTTTTTTGACGACATGATTCAGGGATGGAAGCACATTAGCTAAGGTAGCATACAGTCTATTAATTGTATTAACTATATTGAGGTTTCACTATTGCAGGGAGACTTTTGCTGGACATTTTGGATTTTTTGCTATTAGTTTGTGTTTCGTTTTGTGGACTCCTGGGTTTTGCATCCTCGGGAGCTGCGATGTTTGGTATGACCCCTCCCTCTGCCTCCCCCCTTGGTTGGGGTGGTGGGCGGTGCCACCCACACATCAACGCCAGGCCCGTGCTCCGAGTGCATGGCATTACATGATGCCGGGCGTCCACGTGCGGCGTTGTCATGGTGCCACGCACTGTTGTGCTTGTTTGTCTATCAGGTTTTGACATGAGGGAGGACTTTGAGCGCCAACTGTTGAGTGACACTGTGCGCCCGGGTGGTGGCTCCGCCTTCCTTCCCTCTGTTTCATAACGCAGCGTGGCATTGGCGGCATACTGTGGTTATCCTTGGCCATTGGGACTGCATGCTGGTGGAGCACACACCTCACTTTGATTTTGAGATACACACACACACCGGCTCCCATGATCTCCTTTCGAGATCTAAGGTAAATATACATTCTTATTTTTTCATTCATTTTTTATTTCTCCTCACATTCGTTTGGGCTGTCACACTATAGCCCTCACTTGGCTTGGGCAGGTTCTGCCCAAGAACGGCCCTTTTTTTGCACTTAACACAATCACACTTTTACATTTCATTTTTATTTATTTTTTTACTTTTTATTATTTCTTACAGTACATCTTATGGTACTTGTACACATACAGCATCATTTATTCTCTTATCTTATTACCAACTGTGAATCACAACGTCACTATCGCTCCACATGCTGCATCCCCGGCCTTGATGTGGCCGTGTTTATGTTGCCTCAGCTCCCGTGGGAGGTATGACTTCCCCATGGCGTCCGCAACCTCTAATACTATTACCTTATTACTAGCCTGTATTCTCTGGTAAGAGTGTTATACGTTATGTATACACTTGTACTTTTGCTTTTGTTTTCCTCTGTGTCCAGTGATTGTTCACCCTGTTAACCTTTTATATTATTTTATTATTATAGATGATTATGTATGCGAGTGCTCCTGATGAATGGGACTCCCCCACGAAACGCGTAGAGCCCTAGCCTTATGCTACATGTATTAATCACGTGATCTTGAGATGCCGCAATAAGTGATATCAACTTATTTTTTTGCTAATGTTTATCAATTGATTATTATTGCTATGGTTGTGTTTATGAATCAGCATAATCGCTTTACCGTGCTACCAGGTTTTTACTATTTATAGACTGGTTTTGAATTATGTTATTAACCTAATCATGCTGTTCATGAACTAGTATAAACTAGTATAATTGTACTATCATGTATCAATATTCTTTTACTTATAGATTGGTTATCAATTGTGTTATTATCATGTATAACAAATTATTAAAGATTTTTGAATTTTATTATTTTATTTATTATTGATTTTTTTTTATTTAATGTATATGCTTTTTGGCATCCTTAATTATGTGGATTCTATTTTTACATTCTTAGCTGTGCTTCATATAAAGTCCCAACGTTTCTTTTAGATATTGTATTAGCAAAAGTATGTGGCCATAGGACACACCGCCTTAAAGGAGAATTATACAAAAAATGATTAGTTAAATCCACAAGTGCTTTTTTTTACTACTACTATTCCTTTATATTGGCTTTTGGAATTTACAAATGCAACAATTCAGAATTTGGATGAAAGGTTTAGCTCTGGGAAACACGTTTTTAAATAATACATTTTATATACCATTATACAGATTAGACCAAAATGAGGGACAAATGAGGGGGACAGAGGGACACTCCCTCCAAATCAGAGACAGTTGGGAGCTATGTATACTTCATTCATTTCTGCTTTTCTTTTTTCTACTTTTCTAATCTTCCCATAATGTGATTTCCTGGACCTCCCCATGTCAACCTACTATGGGTCAGCTCTGCCCCCTCTGACCCCTCCAGGACCACCTTTTTCCTAGCCCATAAAGGGCGGCTGTCTGCCCACACCAGTGTTCTTTTTTCATCCTCGCTCCAGACACCTTTTAAAGTTTATTTATGTATTTTTATTTTGTATTTATTTATTTATTTATTTTTTCACCACCCATCCTGTTCGGGTTCAGCCTCTCCCGTATCAGAAGACCCCCCCATAGAGGCAGTAAATCTCCTGAGGAGTGTGGGTTCCCTTGGTGCTGGGATAAAAAGGTGCAGTATAAATGACTGTGTATTACTGGCAAAGGTAACTGGCAGTATAAATGACTGTATATACCTTCGTTGATTTGGCTCGCTGGGTCTTGTAGTTCACCACCTCCACATGTATTCCTTTCAGGAAGCTCAGTTGAGCAGGTGAGGTCAGAGGTGGCTTCCTCTTGGATTACCTAGCAAACACCAGAATTCTCACTGCTGATTAGGGATGAGCTTGATGTTCGAGTCGAACATACGTTCAACTCAAACATCGGCTGTTCGCACGTTCGGCGAATACCGAACGTTATGGGCCGTTCGCGCCATCGCAGTGCATTGCTGGCTCATGATTGGCCAAGCATGCACAGTGACCCGCAATGCTTGGCCAATCACAGCGCCGACAGCAAGGAGAGCCATGATTGGCCACAGGCAGGATGCCTGTGGCCAATCATAGCTCAGGCTGTGTAGTACACGCCCCATACTATATAATATTGTGTAGTGTGTTGGCATCTGTAGGAGTTAGTGGGTGTTCTCGGTGTACCTTCAACACAGCATACACCTTTCGTTATCGGCCGATTTAGCGTTCTTGCTCTTCTGTAATTGAGCTTTTAGCAATCTGCAGGAGTTTGTAGGTGTTGTCTGCATGCCCTGACCACAGTATACACCATTATATCCACCTATATAGCTAGCTATATTGCTCTTCTGTAATAGAGCTTTCAGTCAGCTGTAGGAGATTGTGGATGTTGTCTGTGTGCCCTGACCGCAGTATACACCATTATCCACCTATATAGCTCTTCTCTATTGAGCCATCTGCCATCTGCAGGAGTTAGTTGGTGTTGTGTGCCTCCAGCACAGCACAGTATACACCGGTATCTACCCTTTAATTCCTGTTCTATAATAAAGGCATCTGCAGGAGTTAGTGGGTGTTGTATGTGCCTCCAGCATAATATACACTACCCAATTGCTGGTTTTTCCATCTCCCTTCAGGCCATTACCATGTCTGGAAGGCCAACAAGGAGAGGCAGACAGGCACGAGCCGATAAAAGAGGGCAAGCAGGCTCTGTGTCTAGAGACAACAGTGCTGGTTGTGGACGCGGTGCATCGTCATCAGCACGTGGCCATGGGACATGCTTGTCCTTATTTTTGGCAGCTGGATGTGTTGAGCTGCATCATGCCGAAGACTTGGTAGAATGGATGACCAAGCCCTCTTCATCCTCCTCATCCTCTCTCATCCAGGCTCAGGGTACTAGCAAAGCAGCTGCCAACGCATCGTCTTCACTCATCTCAATGTCATCATCAGTGACTCCTTCCCTAGACCCACCACGTCCTCCTGTGGAGTCCCCTGAACTCTTTGAGCACAATGTTGGGTACATGCTCCAGGAGGATGCCCAGTGTTTTGTAGGCTCTGATGATGATACTTAGCTAGAGGAAGGCAGTAGCGTTAGCGCAGAGAGAGGGGATGCTTAAGAAGGACAGCAATCTGGCAGTCATATTCCACAAGTTGCAGCATACTGCCAGGTTTGCTCCAGCGATGAAGAGGGAGGGGATGATGAGGGCACTGGCTCCACGTGGGTGCCTGGTAGGAGGGAGGAGGAGGAATATGTCCAACAAGGCAGGATGCCCTCTGGGGGCCAGTTAGGGGCAGCACACCGACTGAATCACACCGCAGAGCTCCACCTGTGCAGGGCACTGCCTCTGCGCGTTATTCTAAAAGTTCTTTGGTGTGGGCCTTTTTTGAGACGAGTGCATCAGATCGCACCGCTGCTATTTGCAACATATGTCTCAAGCGTATCTCGAGTGGCCAAAACATCAGCCGCTTGGGCACCACATGCTTGACCAGACATATGTTGACCTGCCATGCAGCTCGTTGGCAAGCGTACCTCAAAGACCCACACCAAAGAACAAAGCGGACCTCTCCTTGCTCCTCATCAGCTGGGATCTCCAACCTCACTAGACCTTTAGTCCTCTCTGAAACCTGCTCTGAGAGGAATGAAGGTGTAGAATTAGGTGTGTCACAGCCAAGTGTTTGCGGGCACTCTGCTAGCAGTACACCCACATCCGATTATAGCAGGCAAATTTCCCTGCCCCAGCTGCTGGACCGTTGAAAGAAGTTCACTCCCAGCCATCCACATGCCCAGCGGTTGAATGCTAGCTTGGCTAAATTGCTAGCACTTCAACTGCTGCCTTTTCAGTTGGTAGACTCGGCCCCCTTCCATGAGTTTGTGCAATGTGCGGTTCCTCAGTAGCAGGTCCCCAAATGCCACTTTTTCTCATGGAAGGCGATTCTGGCTCTCTACCGGCATGTGGAAGGCAATGTCCTTGCTTCACTGGACAGGGCGGTCAGCGGTAAGGTGCAGGACAAGGTGCAGTAGTGTTGGAGGTTGTTCCACCACCATGCGTCCAAAATGCTACTACTGGTTGTGACACACCTCTCTCCTCCACACCCTCCTCTTCTTCTTCCTCCATGGCCTCTTCCAGTGCTCTGTCCTCAGAACCAGCAGTGCTCTGTAGGCGTTCAAGGGGCTACGCAAGTACGCAGGCAAAACAATGCCATGCTGTGCTTGCGCTGGTTTGTTTGGGGGACAGGAGCCACACTGGGGGAGATATTTTGTCAGCTCTGCAGGGGCAGGCCGAGAGGGGGTTGACACCACACCAGCTTAAGCCAGGAATGGTGGTTTGTGACAATGGCACCAACCTCCTCTCCGCCCTCTGACAGGGACAACTGACCCATGTGCCCTGTGTGGCTCACATCCTTAACCTAGTGGTGCAGCAGTTCTTGGGCAGGTACCCAGGCTTACAGGATGTCCTGAAGCAGCCCAGGAAAGTCTATGTGCATTTCTGCTGATTTAATGCCTGTGCTTGGCTGGCTGAGCTCCAAAAGGAGTTGAACCTGCCCAAGAACCACCTTATATGTGACATGCACACCAGATGGAACTCAACGTTGGCCATGCTGCAGCGGCTGCACACGCAGCAGAGGGCCATCAATGAGTACCTGTGTGACTACGGCACCAGGACAGGGTCAGGGGAGATCAGTTTTTTTCTCACCACGCCAGTGGAACATGATCAGGGATGCATGCTCTGTCCTGTCACCGTTTGAGGAGGCCACAAGGATGGTGAGCAGTGACAGTGCATGCATCAGTGACACTGCACCTCTTGTCCACCTGTTGGAGCATACGCTGCATGGAATAATGGACAGGGCACTTGAGGCAGAACAGAGGCAGGAAGAGGAGGACTTCCTTGCCTCTCAAGGCCCCCTTTATCCAGACAGTGTTCCTGCTGTCCCACCCATCACACATGAAGAGGACGAGGAGGAGGAGGAGGATGATTGTGTCAGCATGGAGGTGGAGGCTGGCACTCAGCATCAGCAGCAGTCTTGTAGGGATGATTTACAGTCCCAAGAAACCCGTGGACTTGTATGTGGCTGGGAGGAGGTATCTGCTGATCATGTTGCCCTTAGTGACCCAGAGGACTCCGGACCAAATGCCTCAGCTAACCTACGCTGCATGGTCTCCCTGATCCTGCAAAGCCTGCAGAAGGATCCTCGTATTCTTCGGCTCAAGGAGAGGGACCATTCCTTACTGGCCACTCTCCTTGATCCACGGTACAAGGGTAAGGTTGCCGACCTTATCTTGCCGTCACAGAGGGAGCAGAGGATGAGACATCTCTGGGAGGCCTTGCAGAAAGGTCTGTGCAACGCGTTCCCAGAGACTGGGAGGTTACAAACTCCTGGTCCTGGACAACGTGTTGCTGAGGTATCGGTCAGAAGGAGCGGTGGAGAAGGTGGCCGTCTGACCGATGCGTTCAGACACGTTTTTAGTCCGCAGCCCCAAGGTATGATTGGTTCCAGCAACCATCGCCAGCGTCTGATTTACATGGTGCAGGAATACCTAGGGGCAAGGTCAGACTTGGACACCTTTCCCACCGAAAATCCTCTGGCTTACTGGGTCTTGAGGATGGATCACTGGCCAGAGCTTGCACAGTATGCAATTGAGCTACTGGCCTGGCCTGTATCCAGCGTTATTTCGGAACGCACCTTCATAGCTGCTGGTGGCTTTGTTACCGATCACAGGGTGCACCTGACCACCGACTCGTTGATCGACTGACCTTCATAAAGATGAATCAGTCTTGGATCACCCACAGCTACTAAGCACCTGAAGCTGATGTAACCAAATATTTTTTTTTTTTAAATATCACATCCCTTCAAGACTGCCTATGCTGATGCTGAGTGACTGTCCTGTTATGTTGATTGTCTATCCTCTTCCTCCTCTGCTGATATGTTGGAAGAACATTTTTGGTTCTGGGTGATGCAACCAGCCCAATTTTTAAGCCCCTGTTTAACAGGGGCGTTTAATTACAATTTTGATGCAATGCTCAGGGCTCATTCCTGCACTACAACTAGAGTATATGGGAGAGGTTGCAGTGTCGTGGCACCAGCACCAGTGCCTAAGGCCCAATTTTTCAGCCCCTGTTTAACAGGGGCATGTAATTACAATTCTTGATATAATATTTGTTATATTCTTAATATCTAAAATTTCAATTGGCTTTATTATACTTTATTTAGAATATGAATTCTCCATAATTGTGTGTATGATAACTTTGGATTAATATCTCCAGATGATGACATGCTGAAACTGAAAAAGTAAACATTTAAAACTTGTCAGGATTTTGATGGAAATTGTAAATCTTATATATGCGTTTAAAGACATATTCCTATGTAACTGATATTTTGTTTAAAGTCTAAAGCCCCGTACACACGAGCGGACTTTTCGACATCCAAACTCCGACGGACCGAGTCCGTCAGACTATCCGATCGTGTGTGGGCTGCAACGGACTTTAGCTTCGCCAAAGTCTGACGGACTTTAGAAATGGAGCATGCTTCAAATTTTCCCGACGGAACTCCGCCAGACCCGGTCCCCTTCGAAAAATTCGCTCGTGTGTGTGCTACTCCGACGGACTAAAACCGACGCTAGGGCAGCTATTGGCTACTGTCTATGAACTTCCTACGTCGAATCCAGTCGTATGTCATCACGTTCGACTCCGTCGGAGTTTGGTGTGATGGTGTGTGGTCAAGTCCGTTCGGTCGAAAAGTCCGCCAGAACTCCGTCGGAACTCCGGCGGAACTCCGGCGGAACTCCTTTGGAGGTCTGTCAGACTTAATCCCTCTCGTGTGTACGGGGCATAAGATTTTCCTCCCCCCCACTTCCTGTCATTAGAATGGTCAGTCTGTGTTTTTCTACATGATACCAGATGTTGAAATAGCTATGGAAACCACTCCTTTGCCCACACCCTTGTGAGGGAGTGTTAATTAGAAGGAGGGTTTATTCTTTTGGCGCAAATTTAGAAGCTTTGAGTTCATATAAGCAAAATCTAGTTGGAAGACGGTCCTTCTGCTCCTACACTCAGCTATGAATACATCCATCTATTTCAGCACACAGACTTTCTTCAGCATACAAAGGGTTATTCCGCCATTTCTAAAAGCTAGAACAATAGAACACATGGTCTAACTTGAAGAACTCTTTTTATATCTTTTGAAACGAATGAACAATACTAGAATTTTATCATTGTACCATTTTTGTAAGTATTATTTTTCTTCTTTAGTGTGTACAATAAAACACACATTTTGATTTATGCTGACTCAGAACTAATTAGAGAGCACATCCTCTGTTTTACAGAGAGAAGGGCCCAGTGTGAGCTAAACGCCCACAAAGAGGTTCCTAATCAGCATTCCAGTCTCAAAAGGAGTAAAAAGGCTAGACATGACAAGTCACAGAATTGCATGCAGCTGGAAAGACGCCTTTTGTCACAGCATTCCAGATCTCCCTCGCCCTTACCTCACTTTAGTCGCTCGGACCTGAGCCAGGAGAGGTCAAGACATCAGAAAGCTCTAGAAAGAGGAAATCTGGGGGCAGACAGAGAAGATCCTGTTCTTCAGATAGGTCTTCATCAGAGGAAAGCGGTGTGCATCTTGCTTTAAGGAGGCGGCTCATGACAATGCTGTGAATGCACGCCAGGTTAAATCCTACATTAAGCATGCAGTCAAGGAAGGGTTGAGCAGTGTTTCAAGGAATCCTGCTCATCCTGCTGTATCTTCAGCATTTGCAGATTCAGATCATGTGTTTTCAGTGCGTTTTAACTTTGACGTCGATAGCGATTCAGATCCATCTGAGGCTGAGATGGTCTCGGAATCGCATACGTTTGATTTTTGCACTGGTCCCCCTTGGTGGAGGCCTCAAAGAAACAGCAGAGATACTACCCGTATTTTAAAAAATCTTTACCTTCCTTCCCATTCATTTCTGAAATTAAAGTGACTGGGCGGGGCCTGAGAAGCTCAATGTGCATAATAGAGTATCAAAGCTGTAACCCTTGGGAAACTATGCCAAAGGTGGATGCTTCATTACCTAGATTCTCCTGCCACATTCCGCTTCTGCTGGAGGATTCGGTCTCCTTTAGGGATCCTATGGATCGTAGAATAAACGCAGAACTAAATAGGTTGTATAGTTTGGCCGAGGCAGGCTGGTGGGTAGTGCTCACTTCTGTGGCAGCAGCACTTGGGTTGGATTCGCACCTGTGCGTTTTTTGTGCTTTTTGCGGTTTTGCGCTACCGTTCATTTACCATGGTCTCCTATGGGGCATGTTTGGTGGTGCGGATCTGCAGAATGCAGGATGAGTGCATGAGTCTGAGTCCAGCCTTAGGCTGTGGGTAGCGGAGCTGGTGGATGGATGTTCAGATGAAAGTCTGGGAAGTGGCAGTTCTTCTCTTTTGCAGTTTTCAGGACTGATGTAGAGTTTGTGGCTGAAGTGGCTGTTGACCAGATCAGGGAGCCGGTTCAAAAGATGACAGCGATTGATGAGGCGATTCAGTTCGTGTTGTGAGCTATACAAATTATTCATTCATTCATTCATTCACAGCAAAGATAATGGCTCATTCCATCACAGCCGCAGAGCCTTATGGTTGAAGCATTGGTCAACCGACAAGGCTTCCAAACACAGTCTATGTTCGATTCCATTCTACGGGAAGATACTCTTCAGGAAGACTTAGAATCAGCAATTCAGCCGGTTTCTGACGGCAGATCTAGCCTAATCCTGCAGAAGAGAAAAAGACAACAGCAGCCCTTTCGGTTTAACAAGAGATCCAAAGTAGGGTCCAGCGAGGCCAGTACTTACAGTTTTTCATGGAAGGGAGCTGGTTAAACCTTCCAGAAACCTTCCAAACCCAGGGCCAACAAAGCTGCTAAGGCTTCAAATAAGTCGTTCTGAAGGTGTCTCCACTTAACCCTCTCAAGTAGGAGCAAGACTAGCCTAATTCGGGGGGGGTTTGGTTAGTCAAATTACAGGATTCCTGGATTGAATTATTGTCTCGAGTTCAGAACAAGGCCCCATCAGACCTTGTTCATGGAAACTGGGCTTCCTACAGATGTTTGAGAGAAAATATATGGGGAGCTGTTGGCAGCAAGGGCCATCCTTCCGGTTCCAAGGCACAAATTGGGTCAAAGAGTATGTTCCCCACTGTTTTTGGGCCCAAAGGCTTCAGGGGGATTCTGAACAGTTTTTTGGCTTCAAAGTCCTGAATTCTTTCATGAAGGTTCCACCATTCAAAATGGAGTCAGTGGAAACGATCATTTCCGTTGTGGACTTAGGAGACTGGATGGTTTCCATCGATTTGGTGGATGCGCATCTTCTTGTTTCCATAGATGCATCTCAGCATCGCTTTCTCATGTTTTCAGTGGAAGGCTCTCATTTTCACTTTTAATGTCTCCCATTCAGTCTCTGCACGGCTCTGAGAATTGTTGTCAAAGCTTCTGTCTGCTATCGTCGCGACTTTCAAGGTCAAGGGAGTGCAAATATTCCATTATCTAGTCAACATGCTACTTCTGGGTCCGTCAAATGAGCTCCTTCTACTTCATGTGAATTTCACCTGCAAACACTAGCTTGTTTTGCTTGGTTGTTCAACTATCGGAAGAGCCAGATGCATCCAACCCAAATGTTGGAGTATTTAGGAGTACAATTCAACACGGATCAGGATGGTGTTTCTCTTCCTCAGAGGTCCAGGAGATCCAGTCTTAGACAAAAGCAGTGATAGCAAGGTCTTCGATGATGGTGAAGGAATGCATGCAGTATCTGGGGGTTCTATCGGCCACAGTTCCAGTAGTCCAATGGGCCAGGTGGCGCAGAAGGAGGTTTCAATGCAACTTTCTTCTTCAGTGGGATCGTCACTCCTTCTACCAGAAGTTCTATCTGCCAATTCAGATAATCTGAAGAAAAAGACGAAAATATTGCGCTAACCCAAAAAATAAGTGTATAAACCAGCAGCTACATACGAATATAACCAAATTCTTAAATAAACCTAACACAATATAATGTAGCGCTAAAGTATACTGTATATATATATATATATATATATATATATATATATCTTTATATGCATACATAAACTTATGGTTTCCGATAAGAGTACCCACCTTGGTTGCCTTTATTTAGAATCCACTGCATTAGAATGTCTTCAAGATCACCTTACAGCCTCCACATTTTGTGTATTATCACATCATCCTATGTCCTATAAGGATTCAAAAGACTTTTTCTATTCACTTAATATTTGGACTTTATTTTTTTCTTTATTTGTCACATATGTTTCTCACAGCATACTTTAGTGCTACATTATATTGTGTTAAATTCAGATAATCTGGTCCCTGGTTTGGTGGTCAGTAGCTTGCAATCTTTCCCGCAGAGTTCCGTTGAAGGCCTCAGAACCAATAGTGGTGACGATCAATGCCAGTCTGGCAGGCTGCGGGTACACTGCCTGGGACAGCAGGTTTAAGGCCAATGGAACTTTTGTGAATTTCCTAGGATTGGATGCTGTCAGACGCTCTCTCTCTTAGCGCTCCAACCTATGTTGCAAGGTTGAGCTGTCTAGATTCTTGGGCAACAATTACGGTGACTTATGTGTCTCAAGTGGGCACAAGCAGTCGCCCTCTCCTTCAGGTGACATGTCAATCTTCCTATGCGCAGAGAAGAATCTCGGCTCTTACAGCATCTTATCTCCCAGGGCCTGGGAATGGTTTTAGCAGATGAGTGGAGGCTTTGAGGATCCCAACGAATGGGGCCTGAATCGATAGATCTTATGGCATTGGAGGAGAATTGTCAACTGCCTTGCTTCTTCTCCTGTACCTGGCATCCACAGGCGTTGGGTCAGGGTGTTCTGTCCAGGTCTTGGAACTTCCCCTTGGTTTATGTGTTCCTGCTGCTTTCATTGGCTCTCAAAATCCTGCTGAAGATTTAGCGGGAAGGATCACAGCAATAGTAGTCTTACCTTACTGGCTCAGGGAGCCGTGGTTTCCTCTGGCTTGGAGGATAAAGTTGGGCTCGCCAATCCCACTGCCTCCTTGTCAAAATCTCCTTCTGCGGAGTGGGGCCTGACACCCGAACTGCAGGAGGATGAAGTTAATAACTTGAAAATGAGAGGGAGGCTTGTACTAGATATTCTCTACATCCGTTGGTGATCTGATTTTTAGGGGCAGCCATAGAAATCAGACCTCCATTTAAATCGTTTTTTCAAAAAGAGGACTTCACACTAGTTTTGGGAACATCGCTGGTTTCTCCATTTGATCAAGCTTTCTCTTGTTTATTATTTCTTTTAACAGTTTTTTTTTTTTTTACTAGCTGTTGCCTCGGCCAGAAGGGTCTCTGAGTTGTGCGCCTTCTCATCTAAAGAATAATATTGTTTGGTGCTCCCAGACAAGGGAGGCCCGAAATGGCTGGACTGGAAGGAAAGTAAAGAAGGGCCGGGCATGACAGTGCTGGATAAGGCAGCAGAGGTAAGGGTTAAAGTTTAGAAGGAATAGTAGGGGAGAGAGAGAGCAGAGGGGGAGGAGCTGGATGAGAGTGTGGAGTGGGCGGAGCAAAGGTGTCGTATGGGGAAGGAGACAGAGAGAGGAGGCAGTTTTACTCACTGCTCCTCTATCATGGCGTAAATTGAGGCTTTGCTGGCGGGATTGCAGCGGACGGCGTAGAAGCACGGACCGGATTGGCTGCAGAGGCGACTGGGGGAGATGGCGGAGACGACTGGCGCAGACCCAGGGACTGGTGAGCGGACCCCACGCGCGCGGAGGTCGCGGCCTCCGGCGCGATTTTCGCCAGGGCCTGCTGCTCGGTCACCTCATGTGCTGAGGAGCCCAGGAGAGGACCGATCGATCCCCCCAGCGAAACAGACACAGCGGGACACTACAGGCCCGGGGCGGTCCACACGCCGCTGGCCTGTGTCTGGGGGAGGGGCAGAAGAAGCATGAGGTCTGGGCTCCAGCCCAGTGAGAGATAGGAGGGAGAATGGAACTGCAGCAGCAGGGCCCAGCTATGCAGGAGGGATGGCTGAGCTGGATGGATCCATGAGGGGGAAGATTTCCAGTGGCAGGCCTGGAGCAACACACCCTGTGCAGGGCCGGGGATCGCCTGCAGGCTCAACTAGCAAAGCTGGAGGGGGCGCCCAGATATCCGCATCCCCGGGGGCTGGCAGGGCTGGTGTTCACCGCCAGTCTGCCAGGGACTTCTCGGCCGGAGGGATGGCGGCACCGTTGCGGACAGTGGCATTGACCCCCGGGGTCTCTTCCCCGGGGGGCTTACGCCCCCGCCTACTTGGGATCAGGAGACCAGGTCTGAAGGGGAGATCTCGGACGAGGAAGAACCACAGGAACCAGCAAGGGATGTCACCGGTCCGGCTGTGGGGAGAGCTCCTGGACAACCTGGTGAGTCACATGATTCAATGTCTCTGACTACTGCCTTGCAGGGTTTGTTGGGAGTGGTTCAGGCGGGTGCAGGGGGGTCAGTAGCATCCATCAGGCAGGAAAATGGGGGGACTGAGGTTTGGGGGACAGGGAACAAGCCCCCTGTCATGGCGGAACCTGCCCACCAGATGCAGGACCTGTTGGAAGGACTGAGGGCTTTGGTGGGGAAGTTTGAGAAAGGGCTGGGGCAGCCGAGTACGGTGACCCCGTGGGTGGCTCCTGCAGTAGGGGTGCAGGGGGGGTAGCCGGGGATGCGGGGAGTGTGGTGTCAGTGGCTCCTTCCACACAGAGTTTGGCCGGGGAGGGGGTGACTAAGGCGTTGGTGGCGGACAAGGGGTCTAAGGAGGCGACTGCGTGGTCCGACATCGTGCGGCTGGCTGACGCCGCGCGTGTGAGGTCTACGTGTGTTTTGAGGGTCCGCTGGGGGCTCATTTGAAGCCGGAGGTGTGGGAGAAAATTGCAAAGGGGGAGTATGTGGAGATTTTCTCGCTGCTCCCTTTGGAGAAGTTTAATTTGGATAGGGTCAAGCCCGACGATTCCAAGAAGGAAGATGAGGAAAAGCGCACTTTTTCTAATTGGCTGCAGGCGTTTGCCATTTTGGCGAGCGTCATCGGGGAGAAGAACTCCGAGCACTTCTCGGCGTTGTTCTGTTATATGGATGCGATCGGGGAGGCCCATAGGGTGTATGAGGGGGTGGCGTGGCTCAGGTACGATGAGCAGTTCAGGCAGCGCAAGGCGGTGCGGCCTGAATTGCGCTGGGACCCCAAGGACATCAGCCTCTAGATGAGGCTTATGTCCTTGGTGTGGGCCCCGCCTCAGTTTCTTCAGGGGGGGCGGGAGTGCGCCAGCCTCAGGACTGTCGGCCAGAAAGAAATGGGGGTGGGCTGGCAGTACAGTGAAGGCGTCTGCAAATTTGAGGGCACGTGTAAGTTCAAGCATGAGTGCTCCGGCTGCGGGGGAGCACACATGTTGTCCAGATGTTTCCGGAAAGGGAAGGGGGCCAGAGATCCTGCTCAGAAAAGGGAGGACGCCGGTGATACTGGCAAGGATGCTTCCTTTTCTAAGTAGGTATCCGGAGCCGGGAGCGGCTTGGTTGCTGGCGGTGGGGTTTCGGGTGGCTTTAGGTTTCCCTGCTCGCTGACGGCAGTGCCGCCGGTGGTGGAGAACTTGAAGTCGGCTTTGCAGCATCCGGGGGTGGTGGATGAAAAATTGGGTAAAGAAGTGGCCCTGGGGCGGATGGGGGGGCCGTTCAGGGATAGGCCTTGGCCTGACCTGGTCGTTTTCCCGTTGGGGGTGTTTCCCAAGAAGGAGGTGGCCAAATTTCGCTTGATCCATCACCTGTCTTTTCCAAAAGGGGGCTCGGTCAACGATTTCATTGAGCCTGAGGTGTGCATGGTATCGTATACATCGTTTGATGCGGCAGTTCGGTGGGTGCAGCGATATGGAAGGGGGGCACTGATGGCTAAAGCCGATATCGAATCGGCTTTTCGGTTGCTCCCGGTTCATCCCGACAGCTTTCAGCTGTTGGGGTGCCACTGGCGTGGTCAATTGTATGTGGATAAGTGTCTGCCTATGGGTTGCTCGATTTGGTGCGCATATTTTGAGACATTTAGCTCCTTTTTGGAGTGGGTGGTGAGGGATGTTTCGGGCTTGGAGTCGGTTATCCATTACTTGGATGACTTCCTCTGCGTGGGCCCGCCTGCCTCCGCTGTGTGTGCGATTCTGCTGTCTACGTTGCAGCACATCGCAGGCAGGTTTGGGGTCCCCTTGGCGGCAGAAAAAAACGGAGGGTCCGACGTCGGAACTCAGTTTCCTCGGGATAGTGATTGATTCCGGGGCGGTTGGAATGCCGGTTGCCGAGGAACAAGTTGGAAGAATTGCAGCAGGGGATCAGGGACATCCAGGGGCAGAGTAAGGTCCAGTTGCAGACTTTACAGTCACTCCTGGGTAAGCTGAACTTCGCTTTCAGGATCATTCCCATGGGGAGGATTTTCTGCCGACGGCTGTCGGCAGCTACAGCTGGGGTTACGGCCCGACGCATTTTGTGCGGCTGCGCCGGGACCATAGGGAGGACTTACGGGTGTGGCGTGAGTTTTTGTCCTCCTACAATGGTAGGGCCATGTGGATGGCTGGCCCGGTCAGCAACTTTGACGTGGACCTGGTTATGGATGCGGCTGGTTCGACAGGGTATGGCACATTTTTCAAGGGCACGTGGAGCGCAGAGCCTTGGCCACAGTCCTGGGTGGCAGCGGGTTTACTGGGAAATTTGGGGGGGACGAGTGTGAGGACGCAACTGGCAGTCAACTAGGAAAAGCATTTCAACTGTGATTTAAAAAAAAAAGGAGAGTGGAAATTAACGGGAGGTTCCGTGGAGGGCTGTGCATCTTACAGGGGAGCAGGCTGTGGTTTGCGGTCTGTTGGAATTATGTTTTGGTTTATCTTTTGAGATGGAGGTTCGGCTCGCCTAGTCTGGATCGTAGGGCACTCCTACGTGTGTTGGGGGGCCAGGACAGGAGACCAAAGACCTGATGGCAGGCAGCTTGGTATTTCTAGGCAGGAAGCTTGTTTAAGGTGGTTGGGGGTCCCGGGGATGAAGTGGGAGAGAGTTTTGGGGGAGGTGGTGAAGTATGCGGGTAGAGACGGGCCCCCGGATGTCCTAGTGGTGCATGCGGGCGGGAACGATCTGGCAGTCCGGAAGGTCCGGGACCTGATTGCGGACATTAAGTCCGATTTCGAGAGACTGCGGGTCCTTTTCCCAGGTACCATATTGGTCTGGTCTGACATTGTGGCCAGGACGGTATGGAGGTGGGCTAGGTCCATCGCTAGTATTAACAAGACCCGTATTAGGGTCAATAAAGTGGTGGGGAGGTTTGTGGTGCGGAATGGTGGGATCGTTATTAGGCACCGGGAGCTCGAGTGTAACGTGGGGATGTATCTTAAGAAGGATGGGGTGCACCTCTCAGACGTAGGCATTGATCTATGATCCTTGGGGTTGCAGGAAGGCATTCAGAAGGCCTTGAGGGTGTGGGATTGCCCTAAAGGTTGAGGGAGGTCATCCTTTCGGGCTGTGGCAGGGTTTGTCTGGTGGTCTTTAACGGTGGGTGGTAAATCAGAGGTCATCTGAAAGGGGTGGGGGGCCCATTGCTAGTATGGGTCCCTCCGGTGTATTCCAGAACTTTGGATGGAATACGGTTATGGTTATAACTGTCGGAAGTTGTCTCCGAGCGGTCACAGCTGGAGGCCTGGTTAAGTTAAAATGGGTACACAGTGAGTTGGTTGTTTGGTAAAATTATGGGTCACCGTCAGAGATCACCAGACTGGACAGGTTGTTATATGCTATTTGTTTGTTATGCCGGATGGTTGTATATGGTTATATTTATGGTTATTTATATACAGTGGTGTGAAAAAGTGTTTGCCCCTTCCTCATTTCCTGTTCCTTTGCATGTTTGTCACACTTAAGTGTTTCGGAACATCAAACCAATTTAAACAATAGTCAAGGACAACACAAGTAAACACAAAATGCAATTTGTAAATGAAGGTGTTTATTATTAAAGGTGAAAAAAAATCCAAACCATCATGGCCCTGTGTGAAAAAGTGATTGCCCCCTAAACCTAATAACTGGTTGGGCCACCCTTAGCAGCAACAACTGCAACCAAGCGTTTGCGATAACGTGCAATGAGGCTTTTACAGCATCCTGGAGGAATTTTGGCCCACTCATCTTTGCAGAATTGTCCTAATTCAGTTACATTAGAGGGTTTTCGAGCATGAACGGCCTTTTTAAGGTCATACCACAACATCTCAATAGGATTCAGGTCAGGACTTTGGCTAGGCCACTCCAAAGTCTTCATTTTGTTTTTCTTCAGCCATTCGGTGGTGGACTTGCTGGTGTGTTTAGGATCATTGTCCTGCTGCAGAACCCAAGTTGGTTTCAGCTTGAGTACACGAACAGATGGTCGGACATTCTCCTTCAGGATCTCTTGGTAGACAGCAGAATTCATAGTTCCTTTTATCACGGCAAGTCTTCCAGGTCCTGAAGCAGCAAAACAGCCCCAGACCATCACACTACCACCACCATATTTTACTGTTGGTATAATGTTCTTTTTATGAAATGCAGTGTTCCTTCTACGCCAGATATACTTGGACACACACCTTCCAAAGAGTTCCACTTTTGTCTCATCGGTCCACAGAATGTTGTCCCAAAAGTCTTGGGGATCATCAAGATGTGTTGTGGAGAAATTGAGACGAGCTTTGATGTTCTTTTTGCTCAGCAGTGGTTTTCTCCTTGGAACTCTGCCATGCAGGCCATTTTTGCCCAGTCTTTTCCTGATGGTGGAGGCATGAACGCTGACCTTAACTGAGGCAAGTGAGGCCTTCAGTTCCTTGGACGTTGTTGTGGGGTCTTTTGTGACCTCTTGGATGAGTCGTCGCTGCGCTCTTGGGGTAATTTTGGGCGGCTGGCCACTCCTGGGAAGGTTCACCACTGTTCCATGTCTTCGCCATTTGTGGATAATGGCTCTCACTGTGGTTCGCTGGATTCCCAAAGCTTTGGAAATGGCTTTATAACCCTTTCCAGACTGATAGATCTCAATTACTTTCTTTCTCAATTGTTCCTGAATTTCTTTGGGTCTCGGCATGATGTGTAGCTTTTAAGGATCTTCTGGTGGACCTTACTGTGTCAAGCAGTTCCTATTTAAGTGATGCCTTGATTGTGAACAGGTGTGGCAATAATCAGGCCTGGGTGTGGCTAGAGAAATTGAACTCAGGTGTGGACAACCACAGTTATAGTATGTTTTAACAAGGGGGGCAATCACTTTTTCACACAGGGCCATGATGGTTTGGATTTTTTTTCACCTTTAATAATAAACACCTTCATTTACAAATTGCATTTTGTGTTTACTTGTGTTGTCCTTGACTATTGTTTAAATTGGTTTGATGTTCCGAAACACTTAAGTGTGACAAACATGCAAAGGAACAGGAAATGAGGAAGGGGGCAAACACTTTTTCACACCACTGTATATTGAATTGGAGTGTTTGAGTTATATTAATAAAGGCTGTTATGGCCATTTCACTCCAAATCAAGGTGTGGTCTCATCTTTCAACGTGAAGTGGGAAAAGGGGGAAGGGGTTGGAGTATAATGGATAACAGGGTGAGTGGGAAGGACCTTTAGACTACACTGGTCATGATAGTCATTAGGCCGATTCCAAGCTTACTACCTAAGGTTGCCATATGATTTCATATGAACTGGGAGGTCATTCTCCCAGCCTTTCCGGCGGATACAGCTGATGATGAGTGGAGTAGGTTAGACCTGGGCTCTGCGGTTTCAGCCTACCTGAAATGGTCTAAAAGCAGATCAGCTGTAGTTTTTTTCCCAATGGGGCCTATAAGGGTATGCAGGAAACATCCAGAGTTTTTTCTTCCAGATTTGTCAAAGACCATGCATATTGCATACAAAACTCTGTGCCTTCCTCCTCCTTCAGAGATCAAAGCACATTCGATGAAGGGTATGGCAGCATCCTGGGAAGCATACGCAAAGGTCACCCCTGAGGTAGTTTGCAGAGCAGCAAACAGGAGCGTGCCCAATGCCTTTTATTAGGCATTACAGGCTTAATTGGCTTGCCCACCTCAGGAGACATTTGGCTCTATGGTTATTATGGCGGCTGTCGCCCATTAAAAATTTAAGTAGCATTGAGGGTTTGGCTTATTTTTTGTCTTCCCTCCCTTTTTAAAAAGCTGCTACATCCTATAGTAGGCAGACATGGGGAGGTCCAGGAATAAGGAAAATTGTTGCCCATACTGTGCCCACCATGCAGCCTGTGCTCACCATGCAGCCTGTGTACCACCATGCAGCCTGTGTCCCATGTGCCACCTGTGTTCCATGTGCAGCCTGTGTCCCATGTGATGCCTGTGTCCCATGTGCAGCCTGTGTCCACTATGCAGCCTGTGCCCAGCATGCAGCCTGTGTGCCATATGCAGCCTGTGCACACCATGCAGCCTGTGTCCCATGTGCAGCCGGTGTCCCATGTGCAGCTGGTGTCCCATGTGCAGCCTATTCCCACCATGCAGCCTGTGTCCACCATGCAGCCTGTGCCCACCATGCAGCCTGTGCCCACCATGCAGCCTGTGTCCCATGTGCAGTCTGTGACCCATGTGCAGTCTGTGTCCCATGTGCAGCCAGTGTCCCATGTGCAGCCTATTCCCACCATGCAGCCTGTGCCCACCATTCAGCCTGTGTCCCATGTGCAGTCTGTGTCCCATGTGCAGCCAGTGTCCCATGTGCAGCCTATTCCCACCATGCAGCCTGTGTCCACCATGCAGCCTGTGCCCAACATTCAGCCTGTGCCATATGCAGCCTGTGCCCACCATGCAGCCTGTGTCCCATGTGCAGTCTGTGTCCCATGTGCAGCCAGTGTCCCATGTGCAGCCTATTCCCACCATGCAGCCTGTGTCCACCATGCAGCCTGTGCCCACCATGCAGTCTGTGCCATATGCAGCCTGTGCCCACCATGCAGCCTGTGTCCCATGTGCAGTCTGTGTCCCATGTGCAGTCTGTGTCCCATGTGCAGCCAGTGTCCCATGTGCAGCCCATTCCCACCATGCAGTCTGTGTCCACCATGCAGCCTGTGCCCACTATGCAACCTGTGTGCCATATGCAGCCTGTGAGCCCGTGTCCACCATGCAGCATGTGTCCCATGTGCAGTATGTGTCCCATGTGCAGTCTGTGTCCCATGTGCAGCCAGTGTCCCATGTGCAGCCTATTCCCACCATGCAGCCTGTGTCCACCATGCAGCCTGTGCCCACCATGCAGCCTGTGCCCACCATGCAGCCTGTGTCCCATGTGCAGTCTGTGTCCCATGCAGCATGTGCCAACCATGCAGCCTGTGTCCCATGTGCAGCCTGTGTTCCATGTGCAGCCTGTGTGCCATATGCAGCCTACCTGTGGAGGGGAAGAGAGGAGAGCCGCCACTGGATGATCCGAGCAGGAAACATCACAGCTTTCATTTCAATAGCCGCGCGTTCCCCCTCCGCGCGCCGTCACATAAGCCCCTCCCCTTGTCCGGAGAACTTTGATACATGTCACTCATCCTAGGATTGGACGCACAATCTGTCTATCAAAGTCCTGGAAAAAGAAGAGGGACTTATGTGATGGCACACGGTGGGGGAACACACAGCTATTGAAACAAAATCTATGATGTTCCTTGCGCTGATCATCCACTGGCGGCTCTCCTCTCTTCCCCTCTGTGATTAACAGTGCTCACCCCCCCCCCCCCCCGGGTCCCAGGCAGCCCTTCTCGCCAGACCTCAAAATACACTCGCAAAATGTGAGCGTGCGAGTGGAATTTTTGAGGGCTGTATATGTACATGTGTGTATATATATATATATATATATATATATATATATATATATATATATATATATATATATAAAATGTAACCTGGGGGACAGGTAGCAGGTACAAAGCTCCCTGGGATGAGCAGTTTCTCAGGCACAGATACCAAATCCAGTGATAAAGTGACAAACAGTGCTGTGTGTATTTGTGTTATATACAAGTCCAAATACAGGTGTTGTACAGTGTTCCAGAAAGCAAATAAAGGACAAACAATAGCAAAACCCAAATCCTAGCCGTGTCTCGGCTCTAACTATACCATATGCAGCCCTCACTTTCGGGATGAACAAGCCTAAGCCCACGTACACACGGTCGGAGATTTTGGCAACCAAATCCGTCGGATTTTGCCCGTCGAATTTTGTCCGTCGGATTGTGTCCGAAACTGTTGCATACACACGGTCGGGCCAAGTTGGTGAAAAATCCGATCTTTCAGAATGTGATGACGTAATTTCGTTACGACGGGACTACGTTCAGGCTAGTAGCCAATAGCTTTGATGTAGGAATTTGATCTGAGCATGCGTGGCACTTCGTCCGATCGGAATTCTCTACACATGATCGGAGTATGTCCGACCGGCCCAGTTGGTCGGGAAATATTTCCAACATGTTGGAAAATTGGGTCCGACGGAGATTCGGACGGAATCAGTCCAATGCAGACCACACACAGTCGGATTATCTGACGACACTGTCCGATAGGACACATTCTGATGGATTCTCCGACCGTGTGTACGCGGCATAACGCTTGTCAGTCTCTACAAAAACTGCTTAACAGCTTTTACCGACCTTTACTCTCTTCACAGACTGACTTTGTGTGTATGTCCCAGGCAGAGAGAAAGGCTGTCTGCTCAGGTGAGCTTAACCGGTTCCCGACCAGCGCACGATGATGTACGTCGACAGAATGGCACGGGCAGGCATATTGGCGTACATGTACGTCCAATATTCAATGCCACCCTGCCATCGGGAGCACGCCGGCGGCGGCGCGCTCCCGCACTGGTCGGGACCCCCGTGAGTCCGGTCGCGGGACCCGCGGACTCGATCACCGCGGGCATCCTCGCGATCGTCTCGCGGGACGGCTGAATGGAGGAAATGCTGTGTAAACAGCATTTCTCCATTCTGCCTAGCAACTAGTGACGCTGATTTCTGCTCCATGTGATTGGAGCAGAGATCAGTGTTCACTAAATGAAAGCCCAACCCCCCCACAGTTAGTAACACACCCCTAGGAACACTTAACCCCTACACTGCCACCCACTGGTTAACCCCTTCACTGCCAGTGTCATTTACACAGGAATCACTGCATTTATATAGCAGTGATTACTGTATAAATGACAATGGTCCCAAAAATGTGTCAAAAATGTCCGATGGGTCCCCCACAATGTCGCAGTCACAATAAAAATCGCTGATCGCCGCCATTACTAGTAAAAAAATAAATAATAAAAAATTATTAATAAAAATGCTATAAAACTATCCCTATTTTGTAAACGCTATAACTTTTGCGCAAACCAATCAATAATTGCTTATTGCGATTTTTTTTACCAAAAATATGTAGAAGAATACGTATCGGCCTAAACTGAGGGAAAAAAATGTTTTTTTATATATTTTTGGTGGATATTTATTATAACAAAAAGTAAAAAATAATGCGTTTTTTTCAAAATTGTCGCTCTAGTTTTGTTTATAGCGCAAAAAATAAAAACCGCAGGGGTGATCAAATACCACCAAAAGAAAGCTCTATTTGTGGGAAAAAAAGGACGTCAATTTTGTTTGGGAGCCACGTCGCACGACCGTGCAATTGTCAGTTAAAGCGACGCAGTGCCGAATCGCAAAAAGTGGTCTGGTCTTTGACCAGCACAATGGTCTGGTCTGAAAGTGGTTAAATTAGCCTGGGGAAGAGGACCAAGACCCCAACTGGATCATGGATCACAGATTTCTAAATGTGTACGAGAGGAGCCTGGGAGACGTATAAACCCTGAACAGGACTTTTCCTGGCTCTCTCTGGGACAATATATATATATAAATATATATATATATATATATATATATATATATATATATATATAAAATTTAATTTCTAGATGTGATATGCCTGCTTCAACTCCTCAGAAACTGCAACCTGTCCAAGAATGTTTGGATTCTGTGGTGCAAATGTGTACATTTCTTCCATCTTCAGTCTCTGAAAAAAATGTTCTATTTCCGGGTGCAATCTGCTTTCTCCTTCAGATATTGCAGCCTATTCAATCAATGCTCCAAAGTCATACTGCAAATCTCTACATTTTTTTTCTCTTTTCAACTTAATATAAAATAAACAAACTCAACAATTTTTTTTCAAGTTGCTATATGTCCACTCACTTTAAAACTGCAGCCGGTCTTAAAAGGCTTAATAGTTGTGGTTCAAATGTGTGAATTTTTACATTTTCTGAAAAAAAGGAACTGTTTTTAGATACAATTAGTGATGGCCGAACGGTTCGCCCGGCGGTCGTTTCGCGGCGAATTTCCGACATTCGCGGTCCGCACGTTCGAACGCCTTTTTCCGTCGTTCGCCGCGGCGGACTTACGTGTTTAATGTATACAAGAACTTTAACCTTTGGTGACACGTTTATCATGTGATACAGGACAGCCAATTGAGACATGACAGCACATGGACACTTGTACATTCCCCCTAACCTATAAATACACCCGATCCGGTGGCCATTTTACATTCTTTCTTCTGTTACGATAGGGACAGGTTCCTGTGTGGAGTAGGGAGAGATAAACCACTAGCTATTTGGTACACAAAAGTTCTTTTCAGGACTGGTATAGGTGTTAGGTGTTGATAGGTTTGCTGTGCTGCTGATTCTTGCAGCAGCCTGAGTGTCTTTTGTTAGTTTAGAGAAAGGGAAAGGACGGTGTATGCTACAGGGACAGCCAGATTAGTCTTTCATCATCATCATCATCATCATCATCATTAGCTGTTACTATCAAGGTCCACAAAAGAGCTGTTCCAGTAACCACTAATCGTTCTCTTTTTTTGCCAATTTGTATAGGGACAGGAAGGAAGCAGTGTTGTCAGGCAGTGAGGGTAATTTTAAAGACTTGCTGTTATTATTAGTTCCACAAAGGTTCTTTTCAGGACTGGTATCAGTGGTACAGTAATAGGCTTGTACATGTATAATATTCTTTCTTCCAAATATAGAAAGGATATTATACTTGACTGCTGCCCTTCTGCTGCAGTCTGCTAAACATTCACAACTCACTTGTTCCACAAAAGTTCTTATAAGGACTGGTAACTTGGTATAGGGTGCTACGGTACATAGGCTTGAGTGCGGTACAGTCTGCTGTTCTGTAAGGACCGCTATCGGTCCACAATAGATAGGGTTGACGTGCACCACTGCTGACCGCTGCCCTATACTGCAGCAGTCCTTCAGCGGTATAGGGACTGACGTACAGTCTGCTAATCACTAACACACAACCTGCTTGTTCCACAAAAGTTCTTATAAGGACTGGTAACTTGGTATAGGGTGCTACGGTACATAGGCTTGAGTGCGGTACAGTCTGCTGTTCTGTAAGGACCGCTATCGGTCCACAATAGATAGGGTTGACGTGCACCACTGCTGACCGCTGCCCTATACTGCAGCAGTCCTTCAGCGGTATAGGGACTGACGTACAGTCTGCTAAACACTAATACACAACCTGCTTGGTCCACAAAAGTTCTTATAAGGACTGGTAACTTGGTATAGGGTGCTACGGTACATAGGCTTGAGTGCGGTACAGTCTGCTGTTCTGTAAGGACCGCTATCGGTCCACAATAGATAGGGTTGACGTGCACCACTGCTGACCGCTGCCCTATACTGCAGCAGTCCTTCAGCGGTATAGGGACTGACGTACAGTCTGCTAAACACTAATACACAACCTGCTTGGTCCACAAAAGTTCTTATAAGGACTGGTAACTTGGTATAGGGTGCTACGGTACATAGGCTTGAGTGCGGTACAGTCTGCTGTTCTGTAAGGACCGCTATCGGTCCACAATAGATAGGGTTGACGTGCACCACTGCTGACCGCTCACCTATACTGCAGCAGTCCTTCAGCGGTATAGGGACTGACGTACAGTCTGCTAATCACTAACACACAACCTGCTTGTTCCACAAAAGTTCTTATAAGGACTGGTAACTTGGTATAGGGTGCTACGGTACATAGGCTTGAGTGCGGTACAGTCTGCTGTTCTGTAAGGACCGCTATCGGTCCACAATAGATAGGGTTGACGTGCACCACTGCTGACCGCTGCCCTATACTGCAGCAGTCCTTCAGCGGTATAGGGACTGACGTACAGTCTGCTAATCACTAACACACAACCTGCTTGTTCCACAAAAGTTCTTATAAGGACTGGTAACTTGGTATAGGGTGCTACGGTACATAGGCTTGAGTGCGGTACAGTCTGCTGTTCTGTAAGGACCGCTATCGGTCCACAATAGATAGGGTTGACGTGCACCACTGCTGACCGCTGCCCTATACTGCAGCAGTCCTTCAGCGGTATAGGGACTGACGTACAGTCTGCTAAACACTAATACACAACCTGCTTGGTCCACAAAAGTTCTTATAAGGACTGGTAACTTGGTATAGGGTGCTACGGTACATAGGCTTGAGTGCGGTACAGTCTGCTGTTCTGTAAGGACCGCTATAGGTCCACAATAGATAGGGTTGACGTGCACCACTGCTGACCGCTCACCTATACTGCAGCAGTCCTTCAGCGGTATAGGGACTAAGAGTTTTGTCACAGGGTCATTTAAAAAATGACATGCAGAGGAAGAGGCAGGCCCTTCCGCAGGGGTGGTAGGGGTAGGGCAGGAGCAACAGGCTTGAGCCAAAGTGGGAAGTTGCAGAAGGTGCGTTCAATTACTTTAAAGGATGCACCAGACTTGGTTGAGTGGCTCGCTCAGCCTTACTCTTCTGCACCCTCCTCATCCTCTCGATCTGCACCCTCTTCTTCACTCTCTGCTATGTGCACCCCCAAAGACACTACCACCAACAACACGACCACCACCACCACCACCACATACCTTCCGCTTGAGTCACTGGAATTATTTTCCGATCCATATCAAGAGGACATTTCTGATGCGCAGCCACTCTTGGTATTGGATCAGGAAGAGGAGGTAGCAACAAGCGCTACTCAGCAGTCTGACGCCAGTACCCAGATCAGCCCAAGGAGGAGGTTGGTCCCCGGTGTTGCTGCCTACTCCGAGATCTCTACTTATAGCGGTGGGGAAGGTGACGTTGATGATGACGTGTCTAGTGATGTCACGTGGGTGCCCACAAGAGAGGAAGAGGAGGGGAGTTCAGAGGGAGATATGGACCAGCAGATAGGGAGGAGAAGCAGCAATGACTTACATTGCACAGCAGGGACAAAGCAGACTGCAAATGTATCAGGAGCGAGTCATCGACCATGTACGGTCACATCTGGCGCTCCCAGGACACCGGCACATGGCTCCGCAGTGTGGGCTTTTTTTAACGTGTCCGCTGCTGACAATAGCGTTGCCATCTGCAATCTTTGCAGTCAACGCGTTAGTCGCGGTAAGCCCAATACTCACCTAGGGACGACCGCCTTAAGAAGGCACATGAGCAGCCATCACCGAGCCCAGTGGGAGCAACGGAACACACAAAGCCACACTGCAGGCTCTCACCGTCCAGCCTCGTCTTCTACTTCTCCTTCTCCTCTCTCCTCACAATTGTCCTCCACTCCACCTTCCATCACGCCAAGCTCACATTTTTCTGCAAAAAGGCAGGCTTCCGTGGGCCTAATGTTTGAGCGTAAAAAAATGATGATGCCGGATAACCCTCTTGCCCAACGGTTGGCGGCTGGCTTGTCAGAACTCATAGCCCGCCAACTACTGCCATATAAACTGGTGGACTCGGAGGCCTTTCGCAAATTTGTGGCCATTGGAACACCACAATGGAAGGTCCCAGGAAGGAAGTATTTCTCAGAGAAGGGCATCCCAGAGCTATATGGCCATGTTCAGCGGCAAGTGAATGTATCTCTGGCACACAGTGTCGGTGCCAAGATACATCTGACCACAGACACGTGGTCTAGCAAACACGGGCAGGGAAGGTATATCAGTTTTACTGCCCACTGGGTGAACCTTCTGACGGCCGTCAAGCATGTAACCCGTGGCACCCGTGTAGATTTGGTTTTACCGCCACGGATTGCATGCAGGCCTGACTCTTCTTCTCCTCCTCCTACTCCATCCTCCTCCCTCTCCTCCTCAGCTGCCTCCTCCTTTTCCGCTGCTAGCGTCTCTTCCACTGCACCGCCCAAGCTCCCCAGAACCTATTCCACATGCCAGGTGAGACGTTGCCATGCCGTGCTGCGTCTGTTGTGCCTGGAAGCAAAGAGCCACACTGGCCCGGCACTCCTTTCAGCTTTGCGTTCACAGGCAGATGAGTGGCTAACACCGCTCAATTTGACAGTTGGTAAAGTGGTGTGTGACAACGGTGCCAATCTGCTTAGCGCATTGAAACAGGGCAAAATCACGCACGTGCCGTGCATGGCACACGTCTTAAACTTGGTCGTGCAGCGATTCCTTGTCAAATACCCTGGGGTCCAGGACATCTTGCGGCAGGCAAGGAAAATCTCGGCCCATTTCAGAAGATCTTACACGGCCATGGCTCGCCTTGCTGACATTCAGCGGCGACACCATCTGCCGGTCAGACGTCTTATTTGCGATTGCCCGACGCGATGGAACTCAACCTTCTATATGCTTGATAGGCTGCTCCAGCAGAAACGTGCAGTTAACGTCTACCTGTATGAACTCTGCGAAAGAAACGGTTCTGGGGAGCTGGGTTTTTTTTCACCGCGCCAGTGGCTGCTCATGCGCGACACATGCAGACTTCTGCGGCCATTTGAGGAGATCACCAAACTGGTCAGTCGCAGCCATGGCGCCATCAGTGACATGGTACCTTATGCCTTCTTTCTGGAGCGTGCATTGCGTCGTGTCATTGATCAGGCTGTGGAGGAGCAGGAGCGGGAAGATGAGGAAGTCGCAATGCTGGATGAATTCCCAGGGGGGGCTACTCTATCTGAGACAAGTCAACAACAGGAGTCTGATGAGGAGTCAGAGGAGGATGGTGCCGGGGCGGATGAGCAGGAGCAAGAAGAGCATGCTTTAAACCTTTCTGGGATCCCTGTTGTGCGAGGATGGGGAGAGGAGAATGAAGAGGACGACATTATCCTGGATGATGAGCAGGAGCCAGGCCACCACACCGCTTCCACTTTAGTGCAAATGGGGGCCTTCATGCTCCAGTGTTTTAATAGGGACCCCCGTATAAAAAGCATGAGGGTCAAGGACCAGTACTGGGTGGCAACGTACTTAGACCCCCGGTACAAACACAAAATGGCGGAAATGTTACCGCCGTCGCAGAGGGCTGTCAGAATGCAGCACTTCCAGGCCTTGCTTCGAGAAATGCTGCATTCTGCTTTTGCGTGCGCTGGCAGAGGAGCAATTCCCACTCCCAGAGAAGGATTTGCGGGTACCAATCCAACAGCGCCTGCAAGAAGAGGCCGGTTTGAAGATGTGTTGGTGACTTCGGATATGAGGTCATTCTTTCAGCCGACCCATCGACAGGTGTCATCCGGATCCAGCATCAGGGAACGCCTAGACCGTCAGGTGTCCGACTACATTGGGTTAACGGCCGATGTGGACGCTCTGAGGAGTGATGAACCCCTAGACTACTGGGTGGGCAGGCTTGACCTCTGGCCAGAGCTTGCCCAATTTGCAATCGAACTGTTGGCTTGCCCCTCATCCAGTGTCCTGTCCGAAAGGACGTTCAGCGCAGCAGGGGGGATTGTGACCGATAAGCGTACTCGCCTAGCTCACCACAGTGTTAACTACCTCACATTTCTAAAAATGAATGAGGCATGGATCTCGGAGGAATTCAACACATGTGACCAGTAGACCATGTATATGTCTATAAACTATTTTTTTAATCAAGCACACAGACCTTCTTAATTCATTTGGCTCACTTCCTTGACCCAAAAAAGCACACCGTACTATATGCCCCTACCCTCCTCTTTGAAGAGGTTGAGCGGTGTCATATTTCTACTGGGGCTGCTTATGATATCCCTGTGCTGTGCTGACTTCCTCCTGGGGGTTCTTATTATGAAGGGATCACACTATCCCTGTGCTGTGCTGACTTCCTCCTGGGGGTTCTTATTATGAGGGGATCACACCATCCCTGTGCTGTGCTGACTTCCTCCTGGGGCTGCTTACGGTGCTGCTGTCAGTGCTGTATGTCACGGTGCTGCTGTCAGCGCTGTATGTCACGGTGCTGCTGTCAGCGCTGTATGTCACGGTGCTGCTGTCAGCGCTGTATGTCACGGTGCTGCTGTCAGCGCTGTATGTCACGGTGCTGCTGTCAGCGCTGTATGTCACGGTGCTGCTGTCAGCGCTGTATGTCACGGTGCTGCTGTCAGCGCTGTATGTCACGGTGCTGCTGTCAGCGCTGTATGTCACGGTGCTGCTGTCAGCGCTGTATGTCACGGTGCTGCTGTCAGCGCTGTATGTCACGGTGCTGCTGTCAGCGCTGTATGTCACGGTGCTGCTGTCAGCGCTGTATGTCACGGTGCTGCTGTCAGTGCTCTGTATTACGGTGCTGCTGTCAGATGCCTCTATCACGGTGCATGTGTCATTCCGGTATGTCACGCTGCTGGTGATCATCTCCTGCACCCTCTTCTTTGCCTACCCTGGTCCCTGACCTTCCCTCTCCTCCATTGCCTTCATTAGCTCCATAGTCCTGAATTGTTAGAACAATTTCCCAAATAAAATAAAAATGCTTGTAGTTATCGATCCCAAATTCACCTCATACATGTATTATGTCATTGTCCAGATGGTGGGACTACGTTTTACCCCCTAATAATTACCACGTGGCCGCAAATTCGACATGAAGGTTTGCAAAGTTCGCCTCCCATTGAAGTCAATGGGGCCCGCGGCGAACGTTCGGTTTCACGAACGTTTGGGTCCGTTCGCATTTCGCGTTCGCGAAACGTCCCGTCGGAAGTTCGTCCATCACTAGATACAATCTTATTGCTCTCTGCCTCGGAAATTGCAGCCTATCCTAAAAGGTTTAGTATCTATGTTGCAAATGTGTTTTTTTTTTCTTCAGTCAATTATTTTTAACTTCCAGATGCAATATGACTGTGCAAGTGCTCAGAAATTGCTTCCTTTCTAAAAAAAAAAAAAAAAACTGTTGAATAAATATCTGTGGTACAAATGTGTGATTTTTTTATGCTTCCAATTTCATACAATAAAATGCAATTTTTTTCATTCCCATGAATGTGTCTCAATCACTCTCAGTTCAATCACTCTGAAATTGTGACCAGATAATTTGTTCATAATAATATATATAAAAAAGGTCTTAATTCAAAGTTTACATGTGATGGTATTCTGGTTTCCATTTGAAAAAAAAAACAAAAAAACTGAAAAAAATACAAACTGAAACCAAATTAATATCTGCAATATGTTCTTAAACAAAATGTTTTGATAAATTGGAAGGTTTATCCTATTTCTGATTCTTCTAGACGTCCTACCGACATTTTATATTCCACATGCTTTACACATCATAAGATAAACAATATTTCTTGTTTTACATATTCTATACCGTAGAGCCAAATTTCCAATTTTTTGTCCTGAGGCATTAACCACTTGCTTACTGGGCACTTACACCCCCCTACTGCCCAGACCAATTTTCAGCTTTCGGCGCTCTCCCACTTTGAATTACAATTACTCAGTCATGAAACACTGTACCCAAATGAATTTTTTGCCCCTTTTTCCCACAAATAGAGCTTTCTTTTGGTGGTATTTAATTACCTCTGGGGTTTTTATTTTTGTGCTATAAATACAAAAAGACCGAAAATTTTGAAAAAAAAACACATTTTTCTTTGTTTCTGTGATAAGATGATGCAAATTATAAATTTTTCTTCATATATTTTGGCCACAATTTATATTGCTACATATCTTTGGTAAAAATAACCCAGATTAGTGGATATTATTTGGTCTTTGTGAAAGTTAGAGAATCTACAAGCTGTGGTGCAAATCATACAAAATTGATCACATCTGATGTACTGGTGGCCGATCTCATTTCTTGCGACCCGAACATGCCAGGAAAGTACAAATACCCCCCAAATGACCTTTTTTGAAAGTAGACATTCCAAGGTATTTAGTAAGAGGCATGGTGAGGTTTTTGATGTTGTCATTTTTTTCCCAAAATTCTTTTCAAAATGAAGATTTTTTTTTTTCCCACAAAATTGTCAGTGTAATAGTTTATTTATCTCACATGGCATGTGTATACCACAAATGACACCCCAAAATAAATTCTGCTACTCCTCCTGAGTATTACAATACCACATGTGTGGGACTTTTTCACAGCCTGGCCACTCAGAGAGGCCCAACATGCAGGGAGCGCCGTCACGTGTTCGAGGAGCATAAATTACACATCTAACTTGTTGACTACCTATTACACTTTTGAAGGACCTGGAGCACCAGGACAATGACATGTGGCACTGATGACAGATGGCACTGATACGTTGCACTGATGACAGATGGCACTGATACGTGGCACTGATGACAGATGCCACAGATACGTGGCATTGATGACACGTGATACTGATAACAGATGGCACGTGACACTGACAGGTGGCACTGATGACAAATGGCACTGATATGTGGCGCTGATGACAAATGGCACTGATATGGCACTGATGACAGATGGCATTAATATGTGGCACTGATGACACGTGGCACTGATGTGGCACTGATGACAGATGGCACTGATACGTGGCACTGATGACAGATGGCACTTATACATGGCACTGGGGACAGATGGCACTAGGGACAAATGGCAATGACAACAGGTGGCACTGAGGACAGATGGTACTAACAGGTTGCACTTGGGACAGGTGGCACTGGGGGGCAGATGGCACCTTATTTTACTTTTTTTTTAACTTACGGCCGCTGCAGCCGTTCATCTCTCCCCTCTCACACGCTGTCTGACATCTTCATTGGATCCGCATCTTCCGGTTCCAGACGCGATTCATGAAAGGGGACCAAGCATTCGGGTGGTGCAGCCTCTCTCTCTAAGCTGTACAGGCAGCTGTCGGAGGCACATTCGTACCACTCTTCCTTAACAGGAAAATGTCCGAAGCAGAGGCTTCAAGAGCTCCTGGAGACAACAGCACCAGCCACTCAAAGGTAAGTGGAACCCTGGGGAGGTGTTCCCTTACTCTGTAACCAGTAGCTCCACTGGTGTTATCCCCCCTTGGTGGTCGGGGGGAAGGGGAGTGTGTCTGGGATCCTGGTGGTGGTTGGTCCTGGGGGGGCACTCCCGGTGGTCCTCTAAGTAGCGCTGGTGTTTTTTTAAACTTATGCTGCCATCTCTTTTATTTCTGTATTTCAGAGAGCCACAAGCAAGTCCCCCCATGGTTCTAGGAAGAAGTGTCCTTCATGTAGAGCCTCTATGGGGGATTCCTGGACCAAGGCACTTTGTAAGGAGTATATTGAGGGGTTGGTTAAGGAGCAGGCAGCAGAACAGGGTGCAGACCTGGCGGCATCTGTGAAGGAACTCTCTAGTACTTTCCAGTCCTTCAAAACGCTCTTTTTTAGTTTCCAGTGGCCTCAGCCCCAGAGCATTCCTCCACCAGCGCAGCAGAGGGTACCACCTAGCCCAGTGGATGTTCCTCCTGCAAGTGGGGAGAATCCACGGGGTTCCAGAGAGGAAGCTGAGGAAGAAGTTGACAGTGCCGCCTCAGACTCCCAAGAGGAATCTGATGGTGAGAGATTGGATGGGGAATCCAAAAGAACCTCACGGTATAAACTTTCCCTGGAAGAAGTGGATGAGCTCTTGGGAGCTATTCATACCACATTAGGTATACAAGAGGAAAGGAAGGCATTGTCACTCCACGATCAGATGTACAAGGGCCTGGGGAAACAGAAAAAGCGGGTGTTCCCGGTTCATGATGTCTTGATCGATGCCATCAAGAAGGAATGTCAGGTTTCTGAAAGAAAACCTTTCTTTTCTGGTGCGTTGAAACAAAGGTTTCCTTTTGCGGAAGAATATGGAGTATTGGCTTAACCAGATTAAGGCACACATTGAAGCAGGGACGGCGAAGGAGACTATTCTATCCTCCTTTCCCATGCTGCTTAAGGGGGTAGCATACATTGCGAATGCTTTGGCTGAATCGGTGCGAATGTCTGCAAGGTCTACGGCCCAGACCAACTCATCCAGGAGGGCCTTATGGCTGAAGACATGGCAGTGGGACAGTGTGTCCAAAAAAAAAAGCTCTGTGGGATCCCTTTTACAGGGGACTTGCTGTTTGGGCCAGGTCTTGAAGGAGTGCTAGATCGCACGGCTGATAAGAAAAAGGCCTTTCCCTTTAAGAGGAAGTATGGGGAGCAGTCAAAAAGAAAGACTCGTCCTCAGAAAAAGTTTGAAGCCCCTAGAACTGATCGGCAGAAGAAAAGTTGGGGGCTGAAGGGCAATGGGCATGGGGGAGCGATTTTTCGCCCTCCTGAACAGCCCAAAAAGTCTCAATGACAGGGTCACGGTGGGAGGAAGGTTGGGGGCCTTCCTCCCACAGTAGGAGATGATCACCTCGAATCAGTTTGTGTTGGAGATCATCAGAATAGGTTACCGATTGGAGTTTTTAGAGCCCCCCCCTTTGAGACTCCTTGTCACCGAGCTGCCAAAGTGTGCAGAAAAATTGTCTGCCCTTCTTTCCTCTCTTCAGGAGTTAGAGGAACAGGAGGTGGTAGTACGGGTCCCAGCAGGAGAGACAGGCAAAGGCTTCTATTCTCACATTTTTGTGGTTCGCAAGCCTTCGGGAAAGTTCAGGCTCATCCTGAACCTGAAGCCTCTGATTATCTCAGTCACCTACAGGAGGTTTCGGATGGATTCAGTTTACTCGGTGAAGGCACTTCTTCCACCAAACTGTTTCATGGCATCGATAGATTTAAAAGATGCATACCTGCATGTTCACATCGCAGAGAGCCACCAGCGTTTCCTCAGGTTGGCAGTGAAAACCTCAGTAGGGGTGCTACACCTCCAGTTCAAAGCACTTCCCTTTGGGCTATCCTCTTCCCTCATATCTTCACCAAAGTGATGGCAGAAGTTCTGGCATTCCTGCGTCTCAGGAGAATCTTGGAGATCGCGTATCTCAACGATCTTCTCCTGTTTGCCCATTCCCTGGCGCAGTTGCCTGGGCCGGAGAAGGGGTGAGCCTGGGGTGGCTTCTGAACCTGGAGAAGTCCAACTTAATTCCATCCCAAAGGGTCACTTTCCTGGGGTATGTGTTGGACTCAACAGAACAAAAGGTCTTCCTTCCCTTAGAGAAAATCCAAAAGGTAGAAAAAGCATTGTTGTTTCTCCAGGCCAGCCGTCAGATCTCAGTGAGGAAGGTCATGTCAGTCTTGGGCTTGCTAACATCCACGCTCCCAGCAGTTCAGTGGGCGGGGTTACATTTCCGTCCTCGGCAACTATTCATCTTGAGGGTTTGGGACCACAGCCAGGGGTCTTTGGACTCTCTGGTTTCAGTTCCAACTCAGGTCAAGAGGTCCCTTTGGTGGTGGAGAAAGGGGGAAAATTTGTCATAAGGTCTAGAGTGAGTTTTACCAGTATCCAGGGTGGTTACAACCGATGCGAGCGGCTCAGGCTGGGGTGCGCACCTAGACTCCCGTTTGGTACAAGGTACCTGGGAGAGGAGGGAGTCAAAGAGATCCTCAAATTGGAGGGAGCTGAGAGCAGTAGATCTGGCACTCAGGGCCTTTCAGAAGGAACTCCGGGGACATCATGTGAGAGTCCGGTCGGACAACTCCTCGGTAGTGGCTTACATCAACAGGCAGGGGGGCACCAGGAGCGGATCCTTATGGGCCCTAGCAAAAGCCATCCTCAGGTGGGCGGAAGCAAATGTCCTATCCCTTTCGGCGATACATTTGAAGGGGGAGCAAAATCAGGTAGCAGATTTCCTCAGCAGGAGAACACTGAGAGAATGCAACTGGGTTCTCAAGAAGGAGGTTTTCAAAATGGTCACCCAAAGGTGGGGGATTCCTTCGATAGACCTCTTTTCCTTGAGGGAAAATGCAAAGGTAGCCATCTTCTTTAACATTAACAGGGGGGATGGGGCGTTGGGGGTGGATTCACTAGCACAGAGTTGGAGATTCTCCAGATGCTATGCTTTCCCCCCCGTTCTGATCCCTGCAGTGTTAAGGAAGTTTCAGGCGGAGAACACTACTCTTATTCTAATCACACCACACTGACCCAGGAGGCCGTGGTTCTCCATTCTGAAGGGCCCGTCTGTGGAACCCCCTGGATTCTCCCAGTCCAGGAGGATCTTCTTTCTCAGGGTCCAATCTGTTGTCCTCAGGTGGAGCGGTGGAACCTTGCAGCTTGGCTACTGAGGAGGAATTGCTGAGGGGCAAAGGGTTCTCAGATCATTTAGTAGCCACTCTTCTAAGTTGCAGGAAAAAGGAAGCGCAGACCATTTACTTGAAGGTATGGAGGCGGTTCAGTAGCTGGTGCTCAGAAAACTCCTTTGATGTGCACAGCTCAGTAGCCGTTCTAGAGTTCCTGCAGGCTGGGACAGATAAAGGTTTAGCCCTTGGAACCTTGAAGGGTCACATATCCGCTTTAAGCGTATTTCTGGAAAGGCATCTAGGGACAGACCCTTAGATAGTGAGGTTCTTTAGAGCCTTAAGTAGGCAGAGACCCGTTACAAATTCCTCCTTCCCAGTTTGGGATCTTTCATTCGTTTTACAGGTTCTCACAGGAGAACCTTTTGAGCCATTGGAATCTTGCTCGTTAAGATTGATTACTCGCAAAACTGTGTTTTTGGTGGCGATCACTACGGCAAGGAGACTGAGTGAACTCAAAGCCCTTTCTATTAGGGCACCTTTTTTTCAGGTTTTTCCAGACCGTTTGATTTTTAAGATGGATCCGGCCTTTTTACCTAAGGTAGCCTCTAGTTTTCATATAGTCCAGGAGATTGTGCTGCCTACTTTCTGTTCAAATCCGGTGAGAGAACAGGAAAACATTTTTCATAGATTGGATGTTAGAAGATGTGTCCTTCATTATTTAGATTGCACATGTCAGTTCAGGAAGTCTGATTCCCAGAGCCTCTAAATTTAAAATAGCCAGATGGTTAAGATCAGCCATTGGGCAGGCTTACGTGACAGGGGGGTTAGAACCCCCAGTTGGGATCAGGGCAAACTCAACCAGGGCAGTGGCAACTTCTCAGGCAGAGTGGGCTGGTGCTTCTCCTGAACATATCTGTAGAGCTGCAACGTGGTCCAGTTTTTCTACGTTCGTGAAGCACTATAGATTGGATCTTCTGTCAGCCAAAGACCAAGTCTTTGATCATAAAGTGCTGCAAGCAGTAGTCCCACCCTAAGGTAAGGTGCTCGCTTATCCTCTCTACGGTGGCTGTTCTGAAAGACGGATTTGGGAAAAAATTGAGTTACTTACCGGTAACATCCTTTTCCGGGAGTCTTTCAGGACAGCACCGGTTCCCACCCAGGTTTTTGGATATCTTTGGGAACTCATCGCATGAGACCGCCAGGTAAGATTAAAAGTTGGTTTGTTTGACGTGTTCTTGTGTCTCTCCAGTTGGCAGGAGGTACTCTGGAAGAACTGAGGGGACGGAGGGAGGATGAGACTTAAATTGTGAAATTGAAGGTGGTGTTTCCTAAGAGGGGAGGAGCCACGGTCTCTCTCTACGGTGGCTGTCCTGAAAGACTCCCGGAAAAGGATGTTACTGGTAAGTAACTCAGTTTTTTGCTGGAAAATTACTTAGAACCCCCAAACAGTATATACATTTTTTTAGCAGAGACTCTAGAGAATAAAATGGTGATAATTACAATATTTTATGTCCCACTGTATTTGCGCAGCGGTCTTTCAAATGCAATTATTTATGAAAAAATACGCTTTCATTAAATAAATAAAAAAACGATATGGTAAAGTTAGCCCGATTTTTTTTTTTAATGATAAAGATGACGTTACACCGAGTAAACAGATACCCAACATGTCATTCTCTGAAATTGTGCACATTCGTGGAATGGCGAAAAACGATGGTACCTAAAAATCTCCATTGGCGGTGCTTTAAAAAAAAAAATACCAGTTACAGAGGAGGTCTAGTGACAGAATTATTGCACTCGCTCTGACGATCACGGTAATAACTCACATGTGTGATTTGAACACCATTTACATATGCGGGCGCAACTTCCGTATGCGTTTTCTTTGCTGCGTGAGCTCGCGGGGACGGGGGGGGGGCGCTTTAAAAATAACTTTTTTCTTCTTATTTTTTTTTTACATTGTCACTTAAAAAAATAAATAATGTGATGATTTTCTTTGCTGTCACAAGGAATGTAAACATCCCTTGTGACAGTAGTAAGTGGTGACAGGTAATCTTTATGGAGGGATCGGGGGTCTAAAAGACTTCAAATCCCTCCTTTTAACTTTAAAGTATTCAGATGACCGAAAATGGTGATTATGAATACTGTCGTTTTATTTTATTTTTTTAAACTGCGCCATTGGCAGCCGAGTAAACTGGAAGTGACGTTGTGACGTTGCTCCCGTGTTTACAGAAAGAAGACTTTTCCGGCTTCCTTCCAGTCCTCCTCTAGCTGGCGGAGGTGCCGGATCGTGTGTCTGGTCTCCCGGTGGGGGGGAGGCCCGGGAAGAGCGGCGGAAGGCGACAAGAGTGGGGGTCGTTCCCTCTCGCTCCTCCGGGATAAACCCTTGTACACACGGTCGGAGATTCCGACAACCAAATCCGTCGGATAAATTCCGATGGATTAATTCCGGAAGTGGTCCAGAAGTGATGTTGCATACACACGGTCGGACTAAGTTGTCGGAAATTTCCGGTTGCCAAGAATGCGGTGACATAAGCCACGTACGGCGGCACTAGAAAAAGGAAGTTCAGCACCCCCAAGGGTCTGGGGATTATTATTCCAGAGACCTGTTCTGCCATTATTCAGGTCCTGCAAAAGGACTATATTAACCCCTTCCCGCCGAGCGTACACAGATCTGCGTACTCGGCTTCCGGGGGGTATACCGGGAGGATGCCCACACCTGCAGGCATCATCCCGGTACCGTTTTCTTCAGCAGGCGATTGGATTTCCAGCCATAACAACCGATGCGGCTAAAAGCGCCCCCCCTCCCGCTGCCTCCCGCCGCTGTTACCGGTGCTCCAGTTCGATCGGGAGCACTGATTCAAGTTGCGCTGCCTCCGGCCGCTGGGGAGGAACTGGAACGAAGCCGTAAGCGGCTTCGTTCCAGTCTCCTCATAGTAAACACGGAAGCGACGTCATGACGTCATTTCCAGTTAACTTGGCTGCCAATGACGCCGGTTTTAAAAAGATATCCGGTATTCAGAATCGCCTTTTTCGGTGATCTGAATACATTGAAGTGTAAAGGAGGGGTGGGGGGTCTTTTAGACCCCCAATCCCTCCATAAAGAGTACCTGTCACCACCTATTACTGTCACAAGGGATGTTTACATTCCTTGTGACAGCAATAAAAGTGATCACATTTTTTTTTAAACAATTTAGTCATTTTAAAATAAATAAAATAAATAAAAAAAGAATAATTGTTTTTTTTAAAGCGCCCGCCGTCCCCGCGAGCTCGCTAAGCAAAGAAAACGCATATGGAAGTCGCGCCCGCGTATGTAAACGGTGTTCAGATCCCACATGTGAGGTATCGCCACGATCGTCAGAGCAAGAGCAATAATTCTAGCACTAGACCTCTTCTATAACGCTAACCTGGTAACCGTAAATTTTTTTTAAAGCAACGCCTATTGAGATTTTTAGGTACCGTACTTTGTCGTCAATCCAAAAGTGCGTGCGATTATAAAGTGTGACATGTTTGGTATCTATTTACTCGGCATAACATTATCTTTCACATTATGCAAAAAAATTGGGCTAATTTTACTGTTTTGTTTTTTTTAAATTCATGAAAGTGTCCCTTTTCCCAAAAAGTTGCGTTTAAAACACCGCTGCGCAAATACCGTGTGACATAAAATATTTCAACAATCGCCGTTTTATTCTCTAGAGTCTCTGGTAAAAAAATATATATATATAATGTTTTGGGGTTCCAAGTAATTTTCTAGCAAAAAATATGGATTTTAACTTGTAAACACCAAATGCCAAAAATAGGCTTAGTCATGAAAGGGTTAAGGTAAGTTTTCTCCTTTAACATCACATTCTATGTATTAAATGATTGCTAATGTATTGGATTTCTTTCCTCCTTCCCTAATTACCATGATTGCAATATGCTCTAATTGATATGCTGTGCCCCTTTGTCCTCATGCATGCTGGAAGCTTTTCAAGTTCCTTTTTTGTCCTTCATTTATATTTGCCTTCACAAACTTCCCCACCATGCTCTTCTGGGCCCATAAACCTATAGTCTAGTCACTTAGCAATGTCTTTTGTCATCTCCATAGTATTGCTTTCCCCTAAACACCCCCTAAAATGTCTACAAATCTTATGTGTGTGCTTCAATTCATGCAGAGTGACATTTTTTTTTTTTTGGTTGGGCCAAACTCCTTAGGAACCCCCCTCCCCCCAACTGCTAGGTCAGCTGATAGAAATCCTCTATCTGCTGACTTTACCAAACCCAATACACACTCTACCTACCTTTTTGATGGTCACATTTATGGACAAATTCACCAAAGCATGTAGTGCAAGGGCCTGCCTCAATACTTTCAAATGCTATATTTTTTATTTTTTTACCCTATTATTATCTTAATAGGTAATAGCAGAATGTCAAAATGTGCTTCCATTTTATTAGGAAAAATTAATTCTATTAAAATGACCCTCATGCCTAGACTCTTATACTTATTTCGTTCCTTACCCATTCCTATCATCAGAAAGCATCTGAAGTTATTCCAGAGTAAGCTGCTTAAGTTCGTATGGGGCAAGAAGGGGTACAGGATACCCCAGAGTATCTTATTTCATCACAGGAAGAAAGGAGGACTCGGTCTTCCCAACCTCCATTACTACTTTATTGCTGCCAGACTATCACAGATTTCGATTATTTATTCCAAGTTTGAAAAGCCGGATTGGGTTGGGATCGAGAGACAAGCTGCCCCACGTCACAATCTAGACTTTTTAATGTGGTCCTCTCCTAAAGAAAGACCCCCGATACTAGCACCCACTCTATCACACTCTCTAGCCCTCTGGGATAAGACTCGCAACTTGGGCTCCATCTCATCTCCGACCACACCGTTAGCGCATCTGTTTAATAACCCAGCTTTCCCCCCAGGTCAAAATATATCAGCTTTTAAATGGTGGTTGAATAAAGGGCTGTACCGGATCGGGCATTTCTTCTCCAGGTCGGGACCTCTCCCTCTGAAACACTACATTAAGAATCTAGAATTACCAATGTCGGAGAGGTTCAGATTCCATCAAATTTCCCACTTCCTACATTCTATCTGGTTGGAAAAACCTTTTCCTCCTAGTTTCACAGAGTATGAGACATGGTGTGGTCAGGGCTCGGAGCAGAGGGGAGGTATCTCTTGCATATACTCTTCACTGACGCAGCCCAAATCTAAGACTTCAGTCATGATCAAATGGGAAGAGGATCTCCAGTTTAATTGGGACCTGGGGCCATGGCACACGGCGATCTCGTTGGCCTACAAAGGAATACTAAACATGTCTTTAGCAGAAGCTAGTCTAAAAATTATTCTACACTGGTACTACACCCCAGCTAGGCTGGCCGGCATGTACCCCTCTGCTGATCCGCTGTGCTTCAGGGGTTGTCACCTCAGGGGCACTCTGGCCCACGTGTGGTGGGAGTGTCCCAGGTTACAATCCTTTTGGAGAAGAATTTTCAAAATTATTGACGGGATCGCTGGGTGCCGGGCCCCCCGGTCCCCTACCATTGCTCTTCTTAATGCTCCAATTATCGAGACCCCCAGGCATTCTATGAAACTGATAAGATTTATTCTAATAGGAGCCAAGCTCACCATTGCAAAAGCTTGGAAACAGCCCTCAGTTTCGGTCAAGGCTGCTCAAAGAAAAATCTCCTGGATCATGGCTCAAGAGAAAATGGCTAGCATTATATCTGACACACGCGCTAAATTTGACATTGTTTGGGAACCATGGGCTATGCTCATGGGCATCTCCTTAACCCACGCTCCAACGGAGCTATGATCACCCGTTCTTGTTTCTAGAGCATCGGAACTTAGGTAGTTAGCACAGACCTTTGGTTTAACTATGGACCATTCTACTTGATCCCCCACTCCTTCCTCTTTACCCCTCTTTACCCCTTCATCTTCCTTCTTTACCTCTCTTTATTGTTATGTTTGGCTCGGATGGCCGACGGCTGACCTCAAAATTTTTCACATGTCTTTATAGTGATGCCAGATATGATCCGTTTTGTGTGTTCAGGGGTGGGGGGATTGGTCCCCCATTTACGGGGGCCCTCTGGCTAGGTCCCTCACTTGGCACAGCATGATCCCGCGAGGGGTGCCGAGTGGCCCAGGGACCGCTAGGGTTCTTCCCTTACCCCGGGTCCAGGAATCTGCAGGAGATATCTCTGGATTTTGTTCTTCCCTGGACAGTGCTCTCCCTTTTTAGAGTACTGGTATAGGTTAGGTTTCTGGACCTCAATAACACTATGTTGGTTGGATCAGACTCTAATAGGCATAGATTTTCTTTGTTCAAATGTATGATTATGCATGGTTCTAATGCTCTGTTAAGTCATCTGTTGGCCATGTGGGCCTATTTCTTGTTTCCTATGCTGTATTCAAAAATAAAATATTTTGAAAGTAAAAATGTGCTTCCATTTTGTTTTAGTTTTGGTATTATGACACTTCTTACCTGTCCGGTGGGCTGCCAATAGTGTAATTAAGGAGGGGCTTCCCAAAGTATCACACATTATTCAGGCATTCAGCTCTCAATCAAGTGGAGAGGGTTACCTGTCCAAAACACCCCCCCCCTCTCATTTTTTGCAAGGGCCCATCAGATGGGGGGATGGGGAGTGATGACTCTGATAAGGGGACCTTATACTTTAGGCTTTAAATACTAATTTCCCAAAATGTTATACTGATCTTGGCCAAAAATGTTGTTGTCTAATCTGCTTGCAAAATTACAAATTTTTTGTCTTGTTTCACTCCACAGTTTCCTTCAACGCCACAGGAAAGGCAGACTGTGGCCTCCCACTTTGCCAGTCATTGGGACTTACCCAATTGTGGAAGTGCAATTGATGGGAAACACGTTCACATCGTCCCACCCCTCAACTTGGGGTCGTACTATTATAATTACAAGGGGTTTAATAGTATCGTGATGTTGGCGGTGGTGTCAGCGACCTATAACTTCATGTATGTGGACGTGGGGCAAAATGGCCGTATGTCGGATGGTGGAGTGTTCTCACAGACGGAATTCTACTGGTGTCTCCAGAGTGGCAGTCTGGGCTTGCCACCCCCAGAGGAGAATCAGGAAGGACTCCTGTTCGTCTTTGTTGCGGATGAGGCGTTTGCCCTGGCAAACCACCTGATGCAGCCTTTCCCGATGAGGACCCTCACCCCGGACCAGAGGATCTTTAATTTCCGGCTGGCCAAAGCCAGAAGAGTGGTGGAGAACACTTTTGGAATACTGGTCAGCCGGTTCCGCCTTTTTTTAATGCCTATCTACATGGCTGAATATAAACTCAATCACATAGTTCTTGCCTGCTGTGTTCTGCACAATTTCTTGAAAAGACATTCAGCAAACTATGTGGTCTCAGTTGGCCCAGATGCAGACTTGCCAGAAAATGAGAACCTCACGTCCCTTGAACCTGCTCATCCTGGCTTGCCCCCCCAAAGCGCCCGGGAGGTCCGAACCCAATACATGGAGTACTTTGTAGGTAGGGGGCCATTGACATTCCAGACAATGTCTGAGAGGCATTTTTGTAATAAATTTTTCTTTGAAACTCCAATAATCTTTGTTTTCATTTACTGTTTGGCTTGGTTTTAGGTGTCTCCTAGGTAAATTTTAGATTTTTGTTGTTGTGCCTTTTTCTACAACAGTGCAAACCCAAGTTCTGAGTGAGATGAGGTGACAGTGTCTTCTTCAGATAATCTTATTATGTTGTGTGTCTGCTACACACACACCTTGTTTTTGTTAACTAATGTATGTAGTGCATTACTGACCAAAATCTTGCTAATTTTCCGCACCATGGCAGAAATATGTGGGGTCAGGAAAATGGCATGATTGGGGAAATGTACACATCACTGTGGGTGTTATTTACTAAAGGCTCATCCACTATGCACTACAAGAGCACTGCAAAAGTGTACCTGAAACTGCACTTGGAGTGCAAAGTGGAGTTGCCTTTAGTAAATAACACCCATTCTCACCGAAAACAACAATTTTACTCCAAATACTGCTTTTGCGCATTGAAAAAGGAAGCCACGCATTTTTGATAATTTAACTTTTTAATCAAAGCACATTCACATGTGCATTTAGAAAAGGGTTTTACAACAAACAAACATATTGGGTGTATTAAAAACATTATTTAAGGTATTTTTTTGTAACTTGGCGTTTTTGTGTAAACAGGCAAAGTGTAACATACAGAACACAGGAACTTACAAAGTTCAACTTTGAAAAGTGAAGACAATATCGGACATGAGTATGTACAAACTGTGCTGATATTGCCTTCATCACATGGGGTGTCACCCCTGGAAAAGCCAAATTTGGAAGATGCACACAGTGTGTCAACATGTGCTATCTCCCATCATGGGGGATCAATGTACATGTTTTGGGGCTGCAACCCCTTCATCTCAGCCGCTTTCCACAAAACACGTACTTTGATCCCCCATGGTGGGAGATAGGGCATGTTGACACACTGTGTGCATAAGACACTCAAGATGGAATGAACGAATAACTCCTTAGCTGCCTGCTTTCAGAAAATCAATCCGGATCCTTAAATGTAATGATAGATGGTTAATATAAGGTAACCCCCTGGAAAAGAACCCCACGGCACTCCTGCTTAGCTACTCAAAAATCGCATATTTTCTAAACGCATGAGCAGTGATGTAACTCGGTGGAGTAATATATTCATAGCATGTAGGAAACTGCATGAAGGACAGTACACGCATGGAAAGCGATCCCATTTTGCAGCTGCATACTTTCCTGGGAGCCCAGCAGAATTCTCAAGAGTAAACATAACCTTACATAGTACGCACGTCCCTATAGAATTCGATGACCAGCTAATATAGAGGTAAAATATCAGGAGAGGCACAATAAGGGGAGAAACCCCATATTTAACGCATAACGAAATTATGACATGCGACTTACAGGTGTCTATTAAAGATATAGGGACGGAAGACGTCATTGCTCAATAGATAAAGCTAACTGTGGTGCCACTGGTTTTTTCGCTCTACTTTCTGTCTTCTCTTTTTTTTTTTTTTTGTTACCCCTTGCTTCTCCCTCTTTCTCCCGGACCCCCTTTCCCTGTGTTGGAGGGAGGGAGGAAGAAAGAGAGGAGATAATAAGAATAAATGCTTGGACTGAAAGTACCTGCCCTTGATCGACCATAAAGAAGGGGGAGAAACACTTATAGCAGACTGACAAACTTAGGGCGGAAAACCGCTCAGCCATAACCAAGGGATCCTACCCTGGTAGATACTGTAAGGGGCTGATTGGAGGGAATTCTCAGAAGAAAAAGCACCAGCCATAGAAGGAGAACGTGAGAAGACCAGCAAACTGGGGCGACGACCACGGGAAGCAAAAAAAACCAAAATGAGCAGAGCCTCAAAGCAAAATACTAAGGGGGGCCTTAAAACCCCAAAAAATCCCAACACGGAAAGCACCATAAAACAATATATGACCCAAGGAGCTAGCCCAAGAGGAGGAGGGAAGGAAAAGATACCCACAAACCATGGAGGAAAAAGGGGAGTGGAAAAAACAGCAGGGGAGACCCCGGATCAGTCTAGAGACGAACTGACAACGGAAAGCGAATTAGAACTAAGTAAAAATGAGGATCAGAGGATGGAAGACCTGGGAATAACAAAAGGGTTCATGAGGGAGATGCTCCAAAAACTGGAGAACTCTATAAGATCAGATATTAGTCTCCTAAGAAGTGACCTTGGTCATATGCTAGCGAGAGTTGAAGCTGTAGAAGAAAGAACTGAGAATCAAGAACAGAAGTTAAAGAAAGTACAGACGCAAGTTAAATCAATTTCTCAGAACCAGAGAAGAATTCTCTACCGACTCGAAGACCAAGAAAATAGAAATAGAAGACTAAATCTGAGAATAAGAAATGTCCCAGAGAACAAGAAAGAAGATTTAAGGGAGGTTCTGAAAGATATATTTCGCCCCATACTAGACAATGCAGAGGGGGTACTCCCTTTGTTAGAGAGGGTGCATCGGGTTGGGAGGATAGGATCGGAAGAAACAGGAAGGGGAAGATTCCGCGATATTATCGTAAGGTTTGAACACTATGAAGATAAAGAGGAGATCTGGAGGAAATTAAGGGGAAACCCCCCATTAAAGTATGCGGAAACAGAAATACAAATCTTCCCGGACCTAGCATTTGAGACCCTAGCCAGAAGACGTCTCCTGAAACCTCTCTTGGAACAGATGAGAGTACGAAACATTAGATACAGATGGGGCTTCCCGGCTTGCCTGTTGGCATTTAAAGATGGAATAACAGCTAAATTAAGTTTCCCTGAAGAGTTAAGAGAATTTTGTGAAAAACTGGAGATTCCAACTCCAAGTTTACCCGGCTGGACAGACGAGTCAGAGGAATCACCTTAAAATGCCACCCAACTTAAATGATAAATTAGAAGTGGAAGAGACTGGGATCATGGGGGAGACGGGGGGGGGGGGGGGAGGGGTGGAGAGGTAGGGGGATGTATGTGGTCGGACCGGTTGGGTGGGGCAGTCCCATTCCCATCCCTATGAGGAGATATACCAAAGTAGGGAGGGAAAGGAGGCAACTGGCGAACCCCACCTCGGAGCACTAAGACTTAGAAATGGCCAGAGATTTGAGGCCAATTGATAAGTCGAGGGCCGCAGGATGGCCAAAACAGGGGGGGGGGAGGGGGATGGGGAGATGGGCGGGAGAGGGGGGTATGGGGGAGAGGGGGAAGGGGAGGGAGGAAGGAGAAGAAGATGTCAGTAGTGAAACCCTGAGGGAAAAAAGGAGGGAAGGAAAAGAAAAACGAAAACATGGTCAGGACAGAGAATATGGATAAAAGGAAACTGGAATTAAACTTCCTATCTTATAATGTTAGGGGGCTCAACACAGCAAAAAAGAGGCATAAAATCCTGGTAGAATTAAAACAACTAGAGGCAGATGTGATCTTTCTCCAGGAGACACATATAACACATACGTCAAGGAGTAGGCTTTACTCTAAAGACCACCCGAAATGGTACTATGGGGATACGATCTCAAAAAGGGCAAGAGGAGTAGCAATAGGATTCGGTAAGGATATTCGATTCACTGTAGAAGGAAGAGTAGCAGACCCAGAAGGAAGATATCTATTTTTGAAAGGAAAATTAGGAAATATTAGGTATACACTGGCTAACATTTACTCTCCAAATAAAAACCCTATAAATTTCTTGAGGGGAATACTGGCCAAAATACAAGAATTTAAAAGTGGCCATGTAGTTATAATGGGAGATCTGAATCTCTGTCTAGACCCCATACTTGACAGTACGTCCCGGGTACTGGGAGGGAATAGCACTCAATTAAAAAGGTTAATTCAAAACTTGAATAAAAACCAACTAGTTGATGTATGGAGGGCACAACACCCCAAAATAAGGGACTACACATTTTTCTCCCCAGTACACGGGTCGTACTCAAGGATTGATTATATTCTTGTGGAACACAGAGCCCTAGAGATGGTACTAGAAACAAGTATAGAAATAACAACACAGTCAGATCACGCGCCTTTAAAAATGAAAATGCAGATTCCCGGACAAAGTAAATGTTTCTCTAGGTGGCGACTAAATGACACGTTGATTCTTGATAAGGAGGGGGGGGAAGTAGTGAGTAAGGAATTAGAGAAGTACTTTCTGATGAATGAGACCGAAGGAATCTCTGGGCAGGTCCTGTGGGATGCCCATAAGGCGTATATTCGGGGGATCTTGATTGCACGAGGCTCGCAGAAAAAAAAAGAACGTATAGAGAGGGGTAATAAACTCAGAGAGGAAATCCTCAAAATTGAACAACAACATAAAAGGGGGCTTACAGATAAAAAGCTATATCAAAAATTAACGTCCAGGAGAGAAGAACTACGTGGGTTAATGGAACAAGAAACTAAAAAATTTTTTAATCAACTCAATAAAGTGAGGTATCAAGAAGAAAACAAACCTACTAAATATCTAGCCAGGACGCTCCAAAAGAAAAAAGCTACGAACTACATAGAGAAAATTCAAACAGAAACCGGGGACATGGTATACGCTTCAAAAGAAATAGCCGAATCATTCAAAACATACTACGGGAAATTATATGCGGTAAAAAACAACTTGATAGATAAAGAAGGTAAACTAAAAGAAACTGTTAAATATTTAAATAAGGCGAGACTCCCCAGGATCAGTGAAATTGATAAAGAATACTTAGAAAACCCCATAACGGAAGCAGAAATAAACGAGGTATTAGCGGAATCAGCTCCTGGGAAAAGCCCGGGACCAGACGGTCTGACAATTAGTCACTACAAGAGGTTTAAGAATATACTAGTACCGAAACTCTGTAAATATATGAACGGGATTGGGACAGAGTACGCCATGAGTAAAGAGGCGCTATCTGCCTCAATAACGATCATACGGAAAGAAGGAAAAGACGAGACCAAGTGCGCAAGTTACAGACCAATATCACTCCTTAATGAGGATACTAAACTATTTGCTAAGGTGTTAGCAAATAGAATGAAAAAAGTAATGAATATACTAGTACATCCAGATCAGACTGGGTTTATCCCCGGGAGAGAGGGAAAGGACAATGGAGTGAGAACTTTATTGATTCTATCTCAAAGGAAGAAGACGGAACCCCCGGCGCTACTATTATCAATAGATGCCCAAAAGGCCTTTGATAGAGTCGATTGGGGATTCATGTTCCAGACAATGGACAAAATGGGCATAGGCCCTAGGATGGCCAGATGGATTAAAACGATGTATGACCACCCGACAGCGACTGTAAACATCAACGGGTTGCCCTCCTCTTCCTTTGAGATGGAAAATGGGACCAGACAGGGATGCCCACTATCACCTCTTCTTTTTGTGCTTTCGTTGGAACCCCTACTCGCGACAATCAGAAACAACCCGGAAATAAGCGGAATTAAGGCTGAGCAAGAGGAACATAAACTCGCAGCATATGCAGACGACGTGTTGTTTTATATAAGTAACCCAGTAGATTCTCTGCCCAAGATAACAAAGGCCCTGGATGAGTACGGGAAATTATCAAACTTCAAAATTAACCAAACAAAATCTGAAATCCTTAATATAAATGTAGGTGCGACGGAAGTACAACTAATCCAAGAACAAAGTAAATTTAAATGGACAAAAGAGCTGAAATACCTGGGGGTAAAATTGGCAAACACTCTGGATAAGATATACCGTCTAAATTATATCCCTTTATTGAATGAAATAAAAACTGAACTCAGAAGAGCAAGTAATAGATCGATCTCGTGGATAGGTCGAATAAACGTGTATAAAATGTTTATTCTTCCAAAAATTGTATATAAATTCCAGATGTTGCCAGTTGAAATCCCATCCAGCTATTTCCAAAAATTAAAAGCAATAATGAGCAAATTTATATGGAATAACAAAAAACCTAGGATCTCCTATGGAGTATTAAAACAAGAAAAAGGGAGGGGAGGATTAGCGGTCCCTGATTTACAATATTATTATCAGGCGGTGGTCTTATCAAGAATTGTAGAATGGGTAAAAGGGAAAAAAAAAGAGGAAAAAAGATGGGTTAATTTAGAATATACATACAGTAAAGCACAATTAAATAAGATAATATGGAATCCCCCAAAATACAGGGTACTAGATATAGACACAAATAAGTTAACACAGACTGCACTGAAGATATGGGATAAGGAATATAAAAGATTAAATGGACACTATAATTCGCCACTGATAACCTTAAAAGATAACGAATATTTCCCACCGGGTAGAGGGGTGATAGGAGGGAACTGGATAAGATTAGAGGGGTCACAAATAAAAGATATAATTAAAAAAGGGAAACTTCTTTCACATGAAGAGTTAGTGCACATGGGATTTATGAGAAGGGATAGGTGGCGATATCTCCAGCTGACCCGTTTCATAGAAAAACTTCCCCAGCCGATTAGGTCTGAAAAGGATTTGACAGGGGTGGAACAACTTTGTACGGCTGATAGTACAAAGGGTATAATATCAAAGCTATATGGGCTATTGATGCGGACCAGCTGGAAAGATACGCCGCCATATATAAATAAATGGGAAAGGGAATTGGGATCACAAAAAGGTAAAGAAACAATAAATAAAATTTTGAAAATGACACACCGCTCGGCAAGGGACAATAAAACAGCTGAGATGAACTACAAACTTATCTCCCGATGGTATAACACCCCGGATAAGGTATCTAAATTCCAGCTAGGCGGGACCGCCGAGTGCTGGCGGGGCTGTGGGAAAACAGGTACCATGACACACATTTGGTGGGAGTGCGCTAAAATTAAACTATACTGGGAAAAGATCCTTCAAATGATTAAGGAAATAACTCAAACAGCATTGAAATCAGACCCCTGGGTAGTACTCTTTCACGGCACGGAGGTTGGGGTTAAACAATACCAAGACACAATCATCCCGCATCTATTAAACGCTGCGAAAAAACTGATCCCTAAAAAATGGCGAGAGGTAGAGTGCCCAACAACATGGGAGTGGGTAGATGCGGTAGAAGAAATATATAATATGGAAAGCCTGTGTTTGAGAGAAGAAGAGGAAAGGGTAATATTTCTAAAAAAATGGAGAGGTTGGAAACAATTTAAGTGGGATTGGAGTTTCTCCGCACAACTAAGACCATAAAGACCAGAATATCAGGAGCAGGGACACTACTGACAAGGGGAAAGGGGAGGGGGGGGGGGGTAGTATAACTTTAATATAATTTCAGTGAAATATTGGGAGTAAGATATAAGAATTGTTTTAAGAAATATGAAATAAAAGTTGGATAAATGTTTTTACATTTAATTATACAAGTAAGCAACAAGAAAACAGCCACAATGATGTGAAGATTAATTCTAAGAGACAACAATGAACGTTAAGTTGATTCATAGTCTCAGGTAAAGATTCGCTGATGTGGCAAAAAAAGAAAAAAAAAAAAAAAAAAAAAAAAAAAAAAAAAAAAGAACATGTGCTATCTCCCATCATGGGGGATCAATGTACATGTTTTGGGGGCTGCAACCCCTTCATCTCAGCCACTTTCCACAAAACACGTACATTGATCCCCCATGGTGGGAGATAGGGCATGTTGACACACTGTGTGCATCTTCCAAATTTGGCTTTTTGTAAAATACTAAATTTGTTGTTTCAAAACACAAAAATAAAACCCTAGCTAGTTTAGGGTGTTTCACACTCTCCCCAAAACATCAATGATGTTCTTCATTTTATTTTGAACATCATTGATGTTTTGCTGTATATTTTCTAAATCCCGATTGCACCCCATTATCTCCCCAATCAGGATCTGGGCACTTTCACTGGTAAAATGTGATTCTTCTTCCACATCACCTACAAAAAAAAAAACACACCATGTATTATAAATATGACAACATACATTGATTAGCTTACTGGAAGCTGTGGTCTCCGACACTGACCTGTTGTGGTGACAATTTGTCCAACTTCAACGATCTCTCCTTCCTCCTCCTCCTGCTCCTCTGCTTCTGGTGTTGGAATTTCGCCTTCTTTGGGAGGTGTGGGGTCCCTGGTGTCCTCAGACTTCCCGAGTCTTCTATCCCCTATGAGAATGTAAAAAAGGAATACTTGGCACACAGAGAGCATAAATAGGAATATGAAATGTTGCTTGGAAGTGTGGTACAATTGTGTTTTTTTGCCGAGTTCAAAGGTGAGAACATTATTGTGGACACTTTGTTAAGCTGGAATACTTACCTGCAGTGTGAAGAAATGTAGTGAAGTGTAATTTGTGAAAACATTGTGTTGGGAGTGGGCTAACGAACAATGTTTCTAACGATTGATTGAACCCATGAACATGAACATGGCCATTTTAAACTGTACAACATGAAATCAAAGCACATGGAGCAGTATGCAAGCAAGAATAATCATATGAACACACAACTACTTACTTTTTAGAAGAACTTGCTTGATCCTTCTGTACTGATCATACTCCCTCAGTTTCAGGTCTGACCAGCGTTTTCTCAGTTGATACTTGGATCGGCGTACCCCAAAATTCTTATGAAGTCTCTTCACAACTTTAGTCATGATCTTGGCCTTTCTGATATTTGCATTTGGGTAAGGTCCATGCTTCCCATCATAGTTGGCCCTCTTCAATATGTCCACCATCTCCAACATCTCTCCAAAAGACATATTTGAGGCCTTAAATCTTCTCCTCCAGGATCGGGACGCTTCAGGCTCCGGCCTTTCCTCGCTCTCCTCCTTGTCAGTGGAACTCTGATTGCGCACCTGTGTTGTCTCCGCCATGTGCTTTCCCCACTGCGCCGAAAGAGAAGGGGCGGGGAATAGTCTAGAAAGAACGTCAGGGGCGGGCAGAGTTTCACGCATGCGCACTGTATATAAAACACAACACGCGTGTCTCGTACATACGATCTGTCAACAGAGTGAGGAGCTGACGCGACGATCGTACAAACGAAGGTAAAATTTTGAACTTGGTACATCACTAGACTGGACTTCTTCTATCTAGGCCTATGTTGGGACAAGATTAGGAGGGTTTATCATGGCATTATTAGTATTTTAGGGTTTGTCTTGTGTTGTGTCTTGCAGACAAGATGGATCCCTTCCAAAACGCCAATTTTATGGGGCTATTCCTTGAACTGTTCAGGGAGCTGCCCTGCCTGTGGCAGATGAACAGCCCATTTTATCATGACCGAAGAAAGAGGAAGGCAGCGCTGGAGAAACGTCTTGCACCTCATGGTCCCCATGGCAGACATGACCTATGTGAATTTTAAAATTGGTGCCATGAAGAGTACATATCTCAGGGAGAGAAAGAAGCACCTGGAGTCCCTGAGATCAGGAGATCCAGATGCCATTTATTACCCCAGGATGGTGTACTTCGAGAGGCTGCATTTTCTGGTAGACCAGGGGGTACCCAGGCCACCACTCTCCAGTCTTCCTTCAAGGCTTCCTTCACCCCCAGCTGAGGCTTCCGATGTCCAACCTGGGCCTTCCAGGCAGTAACATGTGGAGGGGCCCAGCTTGAGACAGGTATTGCAATGTTGAACATATTTCTTGTCGTACATTTAATGATGTTAACTAGATGTTATTATTGATCAGTAAGTTGTCATTTAACAAAGTGGTTTACATCTCAATAGACAGTAGTGACCAAAAATGATTGGAACAAGAATGAAAAATGTTGGGCTCAGAATGATAGTCTGTTCTATTTGGTAACATTCAATTTGCAACAGTCATGAGCTCAAAATGGTGAGATTGATGAGCAAAAAACTAAAACAATTTCCCATTTTCATACACAGGAAGACCTCAGCCGGGGGGAGGCTGTGGCAAGTGGCAGCCAGGAGGTCGACCAACGCCCTCCTCCTCCTCCTCTTGCCACAACTACAGGAGCTCAGCCACAGCCTGGAAGGATGCCTGGTGGGAAGTGCCTAAGGAAGACGAGAGAGTGATGGCCTGGGTGTCAGGAAGATCCTCCTCACGGACGTCCGAGCGGCGAAAGTCACAGAAGATCTTTTGTCCAGTTTCAGGAGCGTTACCGCGATCAGCGGCGCGTGCGCGGCCGTTTGACGCAAATTGGCGCCAATAGCGCTATTTAAACTGGAGCCATGCTTCAGTGCTTTGCTGCCTGATCAACAGCGTTCCTGTGCTTCCTGGTGATCCGTATCTGAACCTGAACCTGTACCTGTACCTGTATCCTGATCCGTATCGAACCCGGCTTGTTCCCGACTCTGCTGTTTGCTGCCTGCCTCCCCGACTTTTGCTTTGTACCCGACTACTCTTCTGGATTCCGTTTCTGTACCTGATCTGCCCGCCTGTGCTTGACCTGGACTGTTACACCATCCGTCAACTGTAAGTTGCTTGCTGTTGTACTACAGGACACCTCCCAGTCCTCCGCAATATTTGGCTGTACTCCTTCTGCGTTTGTAGCCTTCTACCTCTGGCTGCAGACTACTGGACTCTTCCACTTCCGCTTATCCATTGCACCTGCATCCGTTGTTGGACTACAATACCCCTCCGTTGTTTGTCACTTCCTGCAATCACTTGTATGCCGTTGCTGGACTACAGGAACCCTTCTGCTGTCTGCTGAACCTTATCTCACCTTTGCCTGCATTCTGACACCGGACTACAATACACCTCCTCCTTCAACGGTCTTCTGCCTCTACCACCTGCTATCCAGTCAGGCACTTGTGCCCCTCTGTGCTCCTGAGCCCCTGTCACCACTACCAGGGTCTCTCGAGTCAGAGGTCTACGAGAGGCCACTCCCTGCACTCCGGGCTCTGCTTAAAGGTACGTGACACTGGGTTCAGTCTGGTCTGACAGAAGATGCAGCCTCTTGAAGAACCACATCCTGGGGACATAGATGGCATCTGCTCTTCCTGATCTCTCGGACTTCTGGACCAGACTTCTCTCCCTGAGATATGTACTCTTCAGGCCACCAATTTAGCATTTTTGAATTAGTTCATGTCTGCCCTGGGGGCCAAAGGCTTCACCAAATTGACAAGTTTCTCCAGCGCTGCCTTCCTCTTTTTAGTTGTTTGACACCTAAATTAAGTTTTTTTTGTTTGAAGAAATACTTGCGTATGTGTTTTTCTTCAAAAAGGACAGTTTATTTGTGAGTAGGCATGTACATTTCAAAAATACAAAGTGAAATGAATAACAAAGGGCACCAACACTAAACAACCTCCTGTAGATTAAAAAAGAAAAAAAAAATACAAAAAAGATAATAATGGTGTTGTGGTAAGTTGAAACCCAAAACACACCCCAAAAAATGCAAAGATGAGCAAACTGACAAAAAAGGAGATGTTGATGAAAAAAACAACCACAAAATTCCAAAAATAAATAAAAAATTGTGTAGATGTGACGATTTAAAATATTGTATTGCTGAAATGAGTAAAAAGACTCAAGAAATACCTTCGGGAGAAGTGTGTGTGACTATGAGCATCAAAAGAAGTTCATTCTTGCAGCATTGTAAAGAACAAGAGAATGCGCTTCATGAAAGAATTTTTAACATTGCAGCGTGACGAATGTGCTATATTGATTACGAGCGGTAGTTTTACCTGAGCGAGTGCTTCCGTGTCCGAATTTGATTGTGAGCATGCGTGGCACTTTGTCCGCCGGAGTAGGCTACACATGATCAGACTATGTCCGATCGGAGCATATTGTCTGAAAATTTTACCGGTAAGTTGGAAAAGTTGGTCCGATGCAGACCACACACAGTCGGAATATCTGACAAAACGGTCCAATCGGAAACATTCCATCGGAATCTCTGACCGTGTGTACAAGAGCTAACACATGAATATGCTTTGATCTAAACCATTCCATTGTAGCTCTGGCTGGATGTTTCGGGTCGTTGTCCTGCTGGAAGGTGAACCTCCGCCCCGGTCTCAAGTCTTCTGCAGATTCTAACAGGTTTTCTTCTAAGATTGTCCTGTATTTGTCTCCATCCATCTTTCCATCAACTCTGACCAGCTTCCCTGTCCCTGCTGAAAAAAACCATCCCCACCACATGATGCTGCCACCACCATGTCTCACGGTGTGTTCAGGGGATGGGCAGTGTTAGTTTTCCACCACACATAACGTTTTGCTTGATAAAAGTACCCCAGATGTAATCTTATACTTTTTCATTACGAACCTTTACCGCACACCTCCCCTCTTACCCCAACTAAAACGACCAAAAACCATGACACAAATGTTGGAGGAAATTTGGGCGTATCGGCCTCTTTATTAAACAATAACAAATATAACAAACATTCCTTAACTGGTTCCCGACCGGCGCACGCCGATGTACGTCAGCAGAATGGCACAGCTGGGCTTTAAATTTGCCGCCGTGCCATCCTGTGTGGGCCTGCCGGGACCTCCGAGAGTCGGGTCGCGGGTCCCATGGACTCAATCGCCGTGGGGATACCCATGATCACCTCACGGAGAGGAAGACACTGCCTAGTGACAGTGTCACTGATCTCTGCTCCCTGTGATTGGAGCAGAGATCAGTGTTGTGTCACACATAGCCACACCCCCCCACACAGTTATAAACACTCCTTAGGGCACACTTAACCCCTACACTGCCCCTAGTGGTTAACCTCTTCACTGCCAGTGTCATTTACACAGGAATCAGTGCATTTGTATAGCATTGATCGCTGTATAAATGACAATGGTCCCAAAAATGTGTCAAAAATGTCTGAATTGTCTGCCATAATGTCACAGTCATGATAAAAATTGTTGATCGCCGCCATTACTAGTAAAAAAAATATTAATAATAAAAATGCCATAAAACTATCCCCTATTTTGTAGATGCTATAACTTTTGTGCAAACCTGTCAGGGTTTCTCCCACACGGAACAGGCGGGTGCGCGGGTGCGTGTGCGCATTAGCGCTGTTTGGCGCCAGTGGCCCTATTTAAAGGAGGTTGCTTTATATCTGCAGCTCTGTAACCGAACTACCTGCTATCTGCCTGCTGTTGTGATATCTGACCCGGCTTCCGTCTGACCTCGCTGACCTCTCTTGCTCTGACCGCGGCCTGCCTGACCTTGCTTTGGACTGTACCTCTGTTGCCGAACCTCTGCCTGCCTGCACTTCTCTTCTGCTGCTGTCTTACCTGTCTGCTTATCCGTTGTGACCCGGCCCGCCTGACTACTCTTCTGCTGACCAAGTGTGCTGCACCCGGTCCTTGCTGATCACTGCCTGCCTGTCTACCATCTTCTCTGCAGTTCCAGCATCCAGAAGTAACCAGCCGCTGCTTCCAGTCAGACAATCCTACCCCGCTGCACTCACGGGGCCACTGTCTCCATTCCAGTGGTCCCTGAACCAGAGCCGTAAGAGAAGTCTTCTTCCATCAAGTCGGGCTCATCACCAGGTACCTAACAAAACCAATCAATAAACGCTTTTATTTTATTTACCAAAAATACATAGAAGAATACGTATCGGTCTAAACTGAGGAAAAAAAAATATACATTTTTGGGGGATATTTATTATAGCAAAATGTAAAAAATAATGTGTTTTTTTTTTTTTAAATGTCGCTCTTTTTTTGTTTATAGCACAAAAAATAAAAACCGCCGAGGTGATCAAATACCACCAAAAGAAAGCTGTATTTGTGGGGAAAAAAGGACGTCAATTTTGTTTGGGAGCCACGTCGCACGACCGCGCAATTGTCAGTTAAAGCGTCGCAGTGCCAAATCTCAAAAGGGGCTCTGGTCTTGGGCCAGCACAATGGTCCGGAGCTGAAGTGGTTAATAAAGGAAAACAAAATAACACAATAACCATTAAATGAAGGTTGTTGATCCCTGGAGGCACCAGATATAAAATGATCACTTCGTATCTGCGTACTACTACCACGGTCCACAGCCACATCACACCGGCTCGGGGGCGAACCACATTCTGCAGATGCCATCATTGTAATTACCAGTTAATCCACCATAACTGGCATTTCACCAGGGACTCCATACCTTAGATGGGTCCCTAATAAAATCATCACAGCAGGTTATTTTAAAATGTCTCCAAAGACCCCAACCGCTACAGCGCAAAGTGTGAAGCCCTCACACCTTTTTGCCCTGCCCAAAAAAGCAATGCCCTCTGAATCCTGTCTTGTAATCCCAGAGACCACAGATCCATGCCCACCTCATTATGATGCACCCCATCGCTGTGTAGATACCGCCACGTACCCCCTGCCAGCTTCCCAATGCCTAATCACAAAACCCCCGTTGTGCGCTACGAACCTGCCAACTTTCTTATTGATGTTAACCCTTGCCTTGTTCAATTCTTCCAACAGACCTGGCAAGACGTGTGGCCTGCAATGTCTGACCAAACTACCACTGTGTGAAGAAAATCCAACTGCAGCCGCAGAACAGCAAACTTGATATCCCGAATGAGATGTCGGATGGAACGAACACCCATTGCCAACAGCGTGCAAGACCAGAATGTCCAGGAACCTTGACCTTGTAGGACTTAGGCCCAGTGACCTAATGTCTTTTACCCCCTGACCACATACAACCCTCCAAAACCTGCTTCACAAAAGACCCGACTAGGCTTTGGAGTAAATGGCCATCAGGCTTTATTTTATTAACAAATATAAAATGTAATAAATAACATCATTTAACATTAACATCAACTTTCAACTTTTTTAAGCTGGTTCCTGAGTGGGGGGGAACACCCACCCACTGGTCACTGCTACCACATATTTTAACTTCAACCTTATGCCTCCAGTCGGAATCCCCTGACTCGGAGGCGTTACCAAAACTAGCAGTGACCTACCCCTTTTAACCCTTTCAGGTACCCCATGTAACCTGGAGTAACATAAACCACTCCCATCACATGGATGGGTACAGCATGTTTTAACCACTTGCCGACCGCCTCACGCCGATGTACGTCCTATTTTTGAAGAGGGATATCTCGGTAACGGCAACAGCTGCTGCCACAACCGAGATATCCATCTCTTCAGGCGGCGGTCGGCTGTTCGATAACAGTGGTCTCCGCGGTGGATTTGCCGCGAGATCACCGCTATCGGCGGCGGGAGAGGTGCCACCCCCGCCGCCCTCCCGCACCTTCCGCCGCTTACCGGAGCCGTCGGTAGCGGCGGAGGCGATCGGGTTATTTCATCTGCTGGGCATAGAGACAAGTGAGGCTAAGATGGCCCCCACTCGTCTTTATACCATAGGAGGGCAGAAGCGATGTCAAAACGTCACTTCCACCCATACCTCTTAAAGGTATATTTTATTTAAATGTCAGATTTTCTTTTTTTTTTTTTTGCATTTTAGCCCAAATATGAGATCTGAGGACTTTTTGACCCCAGATCTCATATTTAAGAGGACCTGTCATGCTTTTTTCTATTACAAGGGATGTTTACATTCCTTGTAATAGGAATAAAAGTGATCAATTTTTTTTTTTTTTTTTTAAACAGTGTAAAAATAAATAAGAAAACGGTGGTCAAACCACACATGTGAGGTATCGACGCGATCGGTAGAGCGAGAGCAATAATTCTAGCCCTAGACCTCCTCTGTAACGCAAAAAATGCAACCTGTAGAATTTTTTAAATGTCGCTTATGGAGATTTTTGAGGCTAAAAGTTTGACGCCATTCCACGAGCGGGCGCAATTTTGAAGCGTGACATGTTGGGTATCAATTTACTCGGCGCAACATTATCTTTCACAGTATAAAAAAAAATTGGGCTAATTTAACTGTTGTTTTATTTTTTTATTCAAAAAAGTGAATTTTTTCCAAAAAAAGTGCGCTTGTAAGACCGCTGCGCAAATACGGTGTGAAAAAAAGTATTTCAATGACCGCCATTTTATTCTCTAGGGTGTTAGAAAAAAAACAATATAAAATGTTTGGGGGTTCTAAGTAATTTTCTAGCAAAAAAAACTGTTTTAAACATGTAAACACCAAGTCTGAAAAAGAGGCCTGGTCCTTAACCACTTTCAGACCGGACCATTTTGCTGGTAAATGACCAGAGGTCTTTTTACACTTTGGCACTGCGCTGCTTTAACTATTAATTGCGCGGTCATGCAATGTTGTACCCAAACAAAATTTGCGTCCTTTTCTTCCCACAAATAGAGCTTTCTTTTGATGGTATTTGATTGCCTCTGCGATTTTTATTTTTTGCGATATAAACGTAAAAAGACCGCAAATTTTGAAAAAAAATGATATTTTCTACTTTTTGTTATTAGAAAAATCCAATAAACTCAATTTTAGTCATACATTTAGGCCAAAATGTATTCAGCCACATGTCTTTGGTAAAAAAAAAGTCAATAATTGTATATTTATTGGTTTGCGCAAAAGTTGTCACATCTACAAACTAAGGTACGTTTTCTGGAATTTACGCAGCTTTTAGTTTACGACTGCCTATCTCATTTCTTGAGGTGCTAAAATGGCAGGGCAGTACAAAACCCCCCCAAATGACCCCATTTTGGAAAGTAGACCCCCTAAGGAAATTGATAAGTGGCATGTTGAGCCCATTGAATATTTTATTTTTTTGCCTCAAGCGATTGAATAATGACAAAAAAAATTTTTTTTTTTTTTTTTTTACACAAAGTTGTCACTAAATGATATATTGCTCACACATGCTATGGGCGTATGTGAAATGACACCCCAAAATAAATTCTGCTGCTTCTCCTGAGTATGGGGATACCACATATGTGGGACTTTTTGGGAGCCTAGCCGCGTACGGGGCCCCGAAAACCAAGCACCGCCTTCAGGCTTTCTAAGGGCGTTACAGTTTTGAAGGCCATAAAATGCCAAGATGGCACAAACCCCCCCCAAATGACCCCATTTTGGAAAGTAGACACCCCTAAATTTAGGGGTACACTAGTGAGACTAGGTAATAAATGGCGGGTGCCCTGAAACTATAAAAAAATAACTAACCAACCAGCGTCACCTGTAACAGTTATATGGTGATCACTGGTGAAAGGGTTAACTAGGGGGCAATTAGGGGGCTTTATGCGGTAGTATATGGGGGTCCCTGGCGCTATAAAAAGCTGCAGCGAACCTAAATACCTACCTGCCTAACTAGCGTCACCTGTGACACTAATACAGTGATCAGAAAAACGATCGCTTATTAGGCTGGGTTCACACTGGAGCGATGCGGGAACGCCACGAATGCGCGGCGGGTTCCCGCATCGCATGCCTCCCGGCGGCAGTTCACACTGCCCTATGCGGACTGCTGGGAGTGTCAGTGAAATGTTACTGACACCCCCAGATCAGTTCGCATATCGCAGTGCGATCTGCAAACTCGGATCGCATGGTGTGAACACCCATGCGATCCGATTCTGCTGCGGGCCAAAAAAAGGGTCCCGTGCGAATTTGCGGCGGGTGCGGCGAATGGCTGAACTCGAATCGCACAGAGATCGGATGTGATTTGCACTGCAGTGCGGTGCGAATCACATCCGTTCTCATAAACCGCTGCAATGTGAACCCAGCCTTAGTGACACTGGCGACGGGGGGTGATCACGGGGTTAAACCTTTATTGGGGGGGTTAGGGGGGTACCTTAGAACTAAAGGGGGCTAACCCTAACTGCCCTAACAGTTATTAGTAGTGATGGATAGTGATGGCCGAACGGTTCGCCCGGCGGTCGTTTCGCGGCGAATTTCCGACATTCGCGGTCCGCACGTTCGAACGCCTTTTTCCGTCGTTCGCCGCGGCGGACTTACGTGTTTAATGTATACAAGAACTTTAACCTTTGGTGACACGTTTATCATGTGATACAGGACAGCCAATTGAGACATGACAGCACATGGACACTTGTACATTCCCCCTAACCTATAAATACACCCGATCCGGTGGCCATTTTACATTCTTTCTTCTGTTACGATAGGGACAGGTTCCTGTGTGGAGTAGGGAGAGATAAACCACTAGCTATTTGGTACACAAAAGTTCTTTTCAGGACTGGTATAGGTGTTAGGTGTATATAGGTTTGCTGTGCTGCTGATTCTTGCAGCAGCCTGAGTGTCTTTTGTTAGTTTAGAGAAAGGGAAAGGACGGTGTATGCTACAGGGACAGCCAGATTAGTCTTTCATCATCATCATCATCATCATCATCATTAGCTGTTACTATCAAGGTCCACAAAAGAGCTGTTCCAGTAACCACTAATCGTTCTCTTTTTTTGCCAATTTGTATAGGGACAGGAAGGAAGCAGTGTTGTCAGGCAGTGAGGGTAATTTTAAAGACTTGCTGTTATTATTAGTTCCACAAAGGTTCTTTTCAGGACTGGTATCAGTGGTACAGTAATAGGCTTGTACATGTATAATATTCTTTCTTCCAAATATAGAAAGGATATTATACTTGACTGCTGCCCTTCTGCTGCAGTCTGCTAAACATTCACAACTCACTTGTTCCACAAAAGTTCTTATAAGGACTGGTAACTTGGTATAGGGTGCTACGGTACATAGGCTTGAGTGCGGTACAGTCTGCTGTTCTGTAAGGACCGCTATCGGTCCACAATAGATAGGGTTGACGTGCACCACTGCTGACCGCTCACCTATACTGCAGCAGTCCTTCAGCGGTATAGGGACTGACGTACAGTCTGCTAATCACTAACACACAACCTGCTTGTTCCACAAAAGTTCTTATAAGGACTGGTAACTTGGTATAGGGTGCTACGGTACATAGGCTTGAGTGCGGTACAGTCTGCTGTTCTGTAAGGACCGCTATCGGTCCACAATAGATAGGGTTGACGTGCACCACTGCTGACCGCTGCCCTATACTGCAGCAGTCCTTCAGCGGTATAGGGACTGACGTACAGTCTGCTAAACACTAATACACAACCTGCTTGGTCCACAAAAGTTCTTATAAGGACTGGTAACTTGGTATAGGGTGCTACGGTACATAGGCTTGAGTGCGGTACAGTCTGCTGTTCTGTAAGGACCGCTATCGGTCCACAATAGATAGGGTTGACGTGCACCACTGCTGACCGCTGCCCTATACTGCAGCAGTCCTTCAGCGGTATAGGGACTGACGTACAGTCTGCTAATCACTAACACACAACCTGCTTGTTCCACAAAAGTTCTTATAAGGACTGGTAACTTGGTATAGGGTGCTACGGTACATAGGCTTGAGTGCGGTACAGTCTGCTGTTCTGTAAGGACCGCTATCGGTCCACAATAGATAGGGTTGACGTGCACCACTGCTGACCGCTGCCCTATACTGCAGCAGTCCTTCAGCGGTATAGGGACTGACGTACAGTCTGCTAAACACTAATACACAACCTGCTTGGTCCACAAAAGTTCTTATAAGGACTGGTAACTTGGTATAGGGTGCTACGGTACATAGGCTTGAGTGCGGTACAGTCTGCTGTTCTGTAAGGACCGCTATAGGTCCACAATAGATAGGGTTGACGTGCACCACTGCTGACCGCTCACCTATACTGCAGCAGTCCTTCAGCGGTATAGGGACTGACGTACAGTCTGCTAATCACTAACACACAACCTGCTTGTTCCACAAAAGTTCTTATAAGGACTGGTAACTTGGTATAGGGTGCTACGGTACATAGGCTTGAGTGCGGTACAGTCTGCTGTTCTGTAAGGACCGCTATCGGTCCACAATAGATAGGGTTGACGTGCACCACTGCTGACCGCTGCCCTATACTGCAGCAGTCCTTCAGCGGTATAGGGACTGACGTACAGTCTGCTAATCACTAACACACAACCTGCTTGTTCCACAAAAGTTCTTATAAGGACTGGTAACTTGGTATAGGGTGCTACGGTACATAGGCTTGAGTGCGGTACAGTCTGCTGTTCTGTAAGGACCGCTATCGGTCCACAATAGATAGGGTTGACGTGCACCACTGCTGACCGCTGCCCTATACTGCAGCAGTCCTTCAGCGGTATAGGGACTGACGTACAGTCTGCTAAACACTAATACACAACCTGCTTGGTCCACAAAAGTTCTTATAAGGACTGGTAACTTGGTATAGGGTGCTACGGTACATAGGCTTGAGTGCGGTACAGTCTGCTGTTCTGTAAGGACCGCTATAGGTCCACAATAGATAGGGTTGACGTGCACCACTGCTGACCGCTCACCTATACTGCAGCAGTCCTTCAGCGGTATAGGGACTGACGTACAGTCTGCTAATCACTAACACACAACCTGCTTGTTCCACAAAAGTTCTTATAAGGACTGGTAACTTGGTATAGGGTGCTACGGTACATAGGCTTGAGTGCGGTACAGTCTGCTGTTCTGTAAGGACCGCTATCGGTCCACAATAGATAGGGTTGACGTGCACCACTGCTGACCGCTGCCCTATACTGCAGCAGTCCTTCAGCGGTATAGGGACTGACGTACAGTCTGCTAAACACTAATACACAACCTGCTTGGTCCACAAAAGTTCTTATAAGGACTGGTAACTTGGTATAGGGTGCTACGGTACATAGGCTTGAGTGCGGTACAGTCTGCTGTTCTGTAAGGACCGCTATCGGTCCACAATAGATAGGGTTGACGTGCACCACTGCTGACTGCTCACCTATACTGCAGCAGTCCTTCAGCGGTATAGGGACTGACGTACAGTCTGCTAATCACTAACACACAACCTGCTTGTTCCACAAAAGTTCTTATAAGGACTGGTAACTTGGTATAGGGTGCTACGGTACATAGGCTTGAGTGCGGTACAGTCTGCTGTTCTGTAAGGACCGCTATCGGTCCACAATAGATAGGGTTGACGTGCACCACTGCTGACCGCTGCCCTATACTGCAGCAGTCCTTCAGCGGTATAGGGACTGACGTACAGTCTGCTAAACACTAATACACAACCTGCTTGGTCCACAAAAGTTCTTATAAGGACTGGTAACTTGGTATAGGGTGCTACGGTACATAGGCTTGAGTGCGGTACAGTCTGCTGTTCTGTAAGGACCGCTATAGGTCCACAATAGATAGGGTTGACGTGCACCACTGCTGACCGCTCACCTATACTGCAGCAGTCCTTCAGCGGTATAGGGACTAACGTACAGTCTGCTAATCACTAACACACAACCTGCTTGTTCCACAAAAGTTCTTATAAGGACTGGTAACTTGGTATAGGGTGCTACGGTACATAGGCTTGAGTGCGGTACAGTCTGCTGTTCTGTAAGGACCGCTATCGGTCCACAATAGATAGGGTTGACGTGCACCACTGCTGACCGCTGCCCTATACTGCAGCAGTCCTTCAGCGGTATAGGGACTGACGTACAGTCTGCTAAACACTAATACACAACCTGCTTGGTCCACAAAAGTTCTTATAAGGACTGGTAACTTGGTATAGGGTGCTACGGTACATAGGCTTGAGTGCGGTACAGTCTGCTGTTCTGTAAGGACCGCTATCGGTCCACAATAGATAGGGTTGACGTGCACCACTGCTGACCGCTCACCTATACTGCAGCAGTCCTTCAGCGGTATAGGGACTGACGTACAGTCTGCTAATCACTAACACACAACCTGCTTGTTCCACAAAAGTTCTTATAAGGACTGGTAACTTGGTATAGGGTGCTACGGTACATAGGCTTGAGTGCGGTACAGTCTGCTGTTCTGTAAGGACCGCTATAGGTCCACAATAGATAGGGTTGACGTGCACCACTGCTGACCGCTCACCTATACTGCAGCAGTCCTTCAGCGGTATAGGGACTGACGTACAGTCTGCTAATCACTAACACACAACCTGCTTGTTCCACAAAAGTTCTTATAAGGACTGGTAACTTGGTATAGGGTGCTACGGTACATAGGCTTGAGTGCGGTACAGTCTGCTGTTCTGTAAGGACCGCTATCGGTCCACAATAGATAGGGTTGACGTGCACCACTGCTGACCGCTGCCCTATACTGCAGCAGTCCTTCAGCGGTATAGGGACTGACGTACAGTCTGCTAAACACTAATACACAACCTGCTTGGTCCACAAAAGTTCTTATAAGGACTGGTAACTTGGTATAGGGTGCTACGGTACATAGGCTTGAGTGCGGTACAGTCTGCTGTTCTGTAAGGACCGCTATCGGTCCACAATAGATAGGGTTGACGTGCACCACTGCTGACCGCTGCCCTATACTGCAGCAGTCCTTCATCGGTATAGGGACTAAGAGTTTTGTCACAGGGTCATTTAAAAAATGACAGGCAGAGGAAGAGGCAGGCCCTTCCGCAGGGGTGGTAGGGGTAGGGCAGGAGCAACAGGCTTGAGCCAAAGTGGGAAGTTGCAGAAGGTGCGTTCAATTACTTTAAAGGATGCACCAGACTTGGTTGAGTGGCTCGCTCAGCCTTACTCTTCTGCACCCTCCTCATCCTCTCGATCTGCACCCTCTTCTTCACTCTCTGCTATGTGCACCCCCAAAGACACTACCACCAACAACACGACCACCACCACCACCACCACATACCTTCCGCTTGAGTCACTGGAATTATTTTCCGATCCATATCAAGAGGACATTTCTGATGCGCAGCCACTCTTGGTATTGGATCAGGAAGAGGAGGTAGCAACAAGCGCTACTCAGCAGTCTGACGCCAGTACCCAGATCAGCCCAAGGAGGAGGTTGGTCCCCGGTGTTGCTGCCTACTCCGAGATCTCTACTTATAGCGGTGGGGAAGGTGACGTTGATGATGACGTGTCTAGTGATGTCACGTGGGTGCCCACAAGAGAGGAAGAGGAGGGGAGTTCAGAGGGAGATATGGACCAGCAGATAGGGAGGAGAAGCAGCAATGACTTACATTGCACAGCAGGGACAAAGCAGACTGCAAATGTATCAGGAGCGAGTCATCGACCATGTACGGTCACATCTGGCGCTCCCAGGACACCGGCACATGGCTCCGCAGTGTGGGCTTTTTTTAACGTGTCCGCTGCTGACAATAGCGTTGCCATCTGCAATCTTTGCAGTCAACGCGTTAGTCGCGGTAAGCCCAATACTCACCTAGGGACGACCGCCTTAAGAAGGCACATGAGCAGCCATCACCGAGCCCAGTGGGAGCAACGGAACACACAAAGCCACACTGCAGGCTCTCACCGTCCAGCCTCGTCTTCTACTTCTCCTTCTCCTCTCTCCTCACAATTGTCCTCCACTCCACCTTCCATCACGCCAAGCTCACATTTTTCTGCAAAAAGGCAGGCTTCCGTGGGCCTAATGTTTGAGCGTAAAAAAATGATGATGCCGGATAACCCTCTTGCCCAACGGTTGGCGGCTGGCTTGTCAGAACTCATAGCCCGCCAACTACTGCCATATAAACTGGTGGACTCGGAGGCCTTTCGCAAATTTGTGGCCATTGGAACACCACAATGGAAGGTCCCAGGAAGGAAGTATTTCTCAGAGAAGGGCATCCCAGAGCTATATGGCCATGTTCAGCGGCAAGTGAATGTATCTCTGGCACACAGTGTCGGTGCCAAGATACATCTGACCACAGACACGTGGTCTAGCAAACACGGGCAGGGAAGGTATATCAGTTTTACTGCCCACTGGGTGAACCTTCTGACGGCCGTCAAGCATGTAACCCGTGGCACCCGTGTAGATTTGGTTTTACCGCCACGGATTGCATGCAGGCCTGACTCTTCTTCTCCTCCTCCTACTCCATCCTCCTCCCTCTCCTCCTCAGCTGCCTCCTCCTTTTCCGCTGCTAGCGTCTCTTCCACTGCACCGCCCAAGCTCCCCAGAACCTATTCCACATGCCAGGTGAGACGTTGCCATGCCGTGCTGCGTCTGTTGTGCCTGGAAGCAAAGAGCCACACTGGCCCGGCACTCCTTTCAGCTTTGCGTTCACAGGCAGATGAGTGGCTAACACCGCTCAATTTGACAGTTGGTAAAGTGGTGTGTGACAACGGTGCCAATCTGCTTAGCGCATTGAAACAGGGCAAAATCACGCACGTGCCGTGCATGGCACACGTCTTAAACTTGGTCGTGCAGCGATTCCTTGTCAAATACCCTGGGGTCCAGGACATCTTGCGGCAGGCAAGGAAAATCTCGGCCCATTTCAGAAGATCTTACACGGCCATGGCTCGCCTTGCTGACATTCAGCGGCGACACCATCTGCCGGTCAGACGTCTTATTTGCGATTGCCCGACGCGATGGAACTCAACCTTCTATATGCTTGATAGGCTGCTCCAGCAGAAACGTGCAGTTAACGTCTACCTGTATGAACTCTGCGAAAGAAACGGTTCTGGGGAGCTGGGTTTTTTTTCACCGCGCCAGTGGCTGCTCATGCGCGACACATGCAGACTTCTGCGGCCATTTGAGGAGATCACCAAACTGGTCAGTCGCAGCCATGGCGCCATCAGTGACATGGTACCTTATGTCTTCTTTATGGAGCGTGCATTGCGTCGTGTCATTGATCAGGCTGTGGAGGAGCAGGAGCGGGAAGATGAGGAAGTCGCAATGCTGGATGAATTCCCAGGGGGGGCTACTCTATCTGAGACAAGTCAACAACAGGAGTCTGATGAGGAGTCAGAGGAGGATGGTGCCGGGGCGGATGAGCAGGAGCAAGAAGAGCATGCTTTAAACCTTTCTGGGATCCCTGTTGTGCGAGGATGGGGAGAGGAGAATGAAGAGGACGACATTATCCTGGATGATGAGCAGGAGCCAGGCCACCACACCGCTTCCACTTTAGTGCAAATGGGGGCCTTCATGCTCCAGTGTTTTAATAGGGACCCCCGTATAAAAAGCATGAGGGTCAAGGACCAGTACTGGGTGGCAACGTACTTAGACCCCCGGTACAAACACAAAATGGCGGAAATGTTACCGCCGTCGCAGAGGGCTGTCAGAATGCAGCACTTCCAGGCCTTGCTTCGAGAAATGCTGCATTCTGCTTTTGCGTGCGCTGGCAGAGGAGCAATTCCCACTCCCAGAGAAGGATTTGCGGGTACCAATCCAACAGCGCCTGCAAGAAGAGGCCGGTTTGAAGATGTGTTGGTGACTTCGGATATGAGGTCATTCTTTCAGCCGACCCATCGACAGGTGTCATCCGGATCCAGCATCAGGGAACGCCTAGACCGTCAGGTGTCCGACTACATTGGGTTAACGGCCGATGTGGACGCTCTGAGGAGTGATGAACCCCTAGACTACTGGGTGGGCAGGCTTGACCTCTGGCCAGAGCTTGCCCAATTTGCAATCGAACTGTTGGCTTGCCCCTCATCCAGTGTCCTGTCCGAAAGGACGTTCAGCGCAGCAGGGGGGATTGTGACCGATAAGCGTACTCGCCTAGCTCACCACAGTGTTAACTACCTCACATTTCTAAAAATGAATGAGGCATGGATCTCGGAGGAATTCAACACATGTGACCAGTAGACCATGTATATGTCTATAAACTATTTTTTTAATCAAGCACACAGACCTTCTTAATTCATTTGGCTCACTTCCTTGACCCAAAAAAGCACACCGTACTATATGCCCCTACCCTCCTCTTTGAAGAGGTTGAGCGGTGTCATATTTCTACTGGGGCTGCTTATGATATCCCTGTGCTGTGCTGACTTCCTCCTGGGGGTTCTTATTATGAAGGGATCACACTATCCCTGTGCTGTGCTGACTTCCTCCTGGGGGTTCTTATTATGAGGGGATCACACCATCCCTGTGCTGTGCTGACTTCCTCCTGGGGCTGCTTACGGTGCTGCTGTCAGTGCTGTATGTCACGGTGCTGCTGTCAGCGCTGTATGTCACGGTGCTGCTGTCAGCGCTGTATGTCACGGTGCTGCTGTCAGCGCTGTATGTCACGGTGCTGCTGTCAGCGCTGTATGTCACGGTGCTGCTGTCAGCGCTGTATGTCACGGTGCTGCTGTCAGCGCTGTATGTCACGGTGCTGCTGTCAGCGCTGTATGTCACGGTGCTGCTGTCAGCGCTGTATGTCACGGTGCTGCTGTCAGCGCTGTATGTCACGGTGCTGCTGTCAGCGCTGTATGTCACGGTGCTGCTGTCAGCGCTGTATGTCACGGTGCTGCTGTCAGTGCTCTGTATTACGGTGCTGCTGTCAGATGCCTCTATCACGGTGCATGTGTCATTCCGGTATGTCACGCTGCTGGTGATCATCTCCTGCACCCTCTTCTTTGCCTACCCTGGTCCCTGACCTTCCCTCTCCTCCATTGCCTTCATTAGCTCCATAGTCCTGAATTGTTAGAACAATTTCCCAAATAAAATAAAAATGCTTGTAGTTATCGATCCCAAATTCACCTCATACATGTATTATGTCATTGTCCAGATGGTGGGACTACGTTTTACCCCCTAATAATTACCACGTGGCCGCAAATTCGACATGAAGGTTTGCAAAGTTCGCCTCCCATTGAAGTCAATGGGGCCCGCGGCGAACGTTCGGTTTCGCGAACGTTTGGGTCCGTTCGCATTTCGCGTTCGCGAAACGTCCCGTCGGAAGTTCGTCCATCACTAGAGAAGAGGGCTGTGCTGGGAGATTGGAATTTGGTAGGGGAAGAGGGCTGTGCTGGGAGATTGGAATTTGGTAGGGGAAGAGGGCTGTGCTGGGAGATTGGAATTTGGTAGGGGAAGAGGGCTGTGCTGGGAGATTGGAATTTGGTAGGGGAAGAGGGCTGTGCTGGGAGATTGGAATTTGGTAGGGGAAGAGGGCTGTGCTGGGAGATTGGAATTTGGTAGGGGAAGAGGGCTGTGCTGGGAGATTGGAATTTGGTAGGGGAAGAGGGCTGTGCTGGGAGATTGGAATTTGGTAGGGGAAGAGGGCTGTGCTGGGAGATTGGAATTTGGTAGGGGAAGAGGGCTGTGCTGGGAGATTGGAATTTGGTAGGGGAAGAGGGCTGTGCTGGGAGATTGGAATTTGGTAGGGGAAGAGGGCTGTGCTGGGAGATTGGAATTTGGTAGGGGAAGAGGGCTGTGCTGGGAGATTGGAATTTGGTAGGAGAAGAGGGCTGTGCTGGGAGATTGGAATTTGGTAGGAGAAGAGGGCTGTGCTGGGAGATTGGAATTTGGTAGGAGAAGAGGGCTGTGCTGGGAGATTGGAATTTGGTAGAGAAGAGGGCTGTGCTGGGAGATTGGAATTTGGTAGGGGAAGAGGGCTGTGCTGGGAGATTGGAATTTGGTAGGGGAAGAGGGCTGTGCTGGGAGATTGGAATTTGGTAGGGGAAGAGGGCTGTGCTGGGAGATTGGAATTTGGTAGGGGAAGAGGGCTGTGCTGGGAGATTGGAATTTGGTAGGGGAAGAGGGCTGTGCTGGGAGATTGGAATTTGGTAGGGGAAGAGGGCTGTGCTGGGAGATTGGAATTTGGTAGGGGAAGAGGGCTGTGCTGGGAGATTGGAATTTGGTAGGGGAAGAGGGCTGTGCTGGGAGATTGGAATTTGGTAGGGGAAGAGGGCTGTGCTGGGAGATTGGAATTTGGTAGGGGAAGGGGGCTGTGCTGGGAGATTGGAATTTGGTAGGGGAAGAGGGCTGTGCTGGGAGATTGGAATTTGGTGGGGGAAGAGGGCTGTGCTGGGAGATTGGAATTTGGTGGGGGAAGAGGGCTGTGCTGGGAGATTGGAATTTGGTAGGGGAAGAGGGCTGTGCTGGGAGATTGGAATTTGGTAGGGGAAGAGGGCTGTGCTGGGAGATTGGAATTTGGTAGGGGAAGAGGGCTGTGCTGGGAGATTGGAATTTGGTAGGGGAAGAGGGCTGTGCTGGAAGATTGGAATTTGGTGGGGGAAGGATTTGTGCTAGGAGGAGGAATTTGGGCTTAGAGGAAGGATTTGGAGTATTTGTGCTGGGGAGGTGGCATTTGTAGGGGAAGGGCTTGTGCTAGGAGGGGGATTTGAGGGGTGGTAAGTATTTTGCTAGGAGGATGAATTTTGGGGGCTTGTATTAGGATGTAGGATGTGGGGGAGCTACAGATGCTGATTAGCATTTTCTTGACAGAGTCTAGTGCTGCTGTCAGAATCCAATAGGGAGATTCCTCCATCTACAGTACTTCATTTGTTTGGATCAAGTTATTTTTTTTTTGTTCAGCCCTTTGGCTGAATGAAAAGTAACTGTGTACGGCCAGCTTAACAGACTCCTGCACTATTCACACTATTGTACATCACATACTTCTGACCAAAGTGATCCTTGTCTCCACATTTGCTGGTTGCTAATCAGCCCCTGACTATTTTAATGAGGGTCTTATTTAAGGTCGGCTCAAAGAGTTTGCTGTTTGTTTATATTCAGTGCACATAAAATCTCATGTAATTGTAGCGTTTCATTTTTTTCAATGATAGTGCTGATGGGTTGGCATATCTGTGAGACTATTTCTTGTGGCAAAGCAAACAAAGCCTATTTTATGAGTTCACAAAGGTTTGATTTATTAACCCCCCACACTCCATTCACTGTTCTCTGTAATTGGGCAGCACCCAGTGTTCACCGGGACGCGCTGTGCATGCCACATTACTGCTTAAGTTTGGGTGTCCAAAGATGTCCCAGGTCTTGTATAGTTCTAGCAACACCCCTGTATTATACCCAGGCCATCTACAATGACCACCAACCAATAAGGTACACAATACTCCACTCCTGGGCTGATTTAACTGAACATTTAAACAGACCGTTTTCTAGGGATGAGCCGAACACCCCCCGGTTCGGTTCGCACCAGAACTTGCGAACGACCCCAGCGTTCGGTACGCACGTTAGAACCCCATTGAAGTCTATGGGACTCGAACGTTCGAATTGGAAAGTGCTAATTTTAACGGCTAATATGCAAGATACTGTCCTAAAAAGGGTTTGGGGACCTGCCTCCTGCCTCAGGGGACATGGGTCACTGCAAAAAAATGTTTTAAAAATGGCCGTTTTGGCGGGAGCACTGATTTTAATGACGATTAAAGTGAAAAAAAAAGTGAAATATTCCTTTAAATATGGTGCCTGGGGGGTGTCTGTAGTATGCCTGTGAAGTGCCACGTGTTTCCCGTGTTTAGAACAGTCCCTGCACAAAATGACATTAAACGGAAATAACACCATTTAAAACTGCTTGCGGTTTTAATGTTATATCTGGTTCCTGCAATATGGTTGAAAATCATTCAGAAAAATGGCATGGGTAGCCCTCCCTGCCCATTACCAGCCTATTTGGGTCTTGTACACATATTAAGGGGAACCCCGTACCCATATTAAAAAAAGGAAATGCGTGTGGCCCCCAGGCCCTATATACTCAGAACAGCAGTATACAGGCGGTGCAAACAAGACAGGGACTGTGTAGGTTTGTTGTGTTAAGTTGAATCTGTTTGTAATTTTCAACTGGTACATTTTTAAAGTGTAGCTCCAGTCAAAATATCTTTAAGCTTTTTGGAAAACATAGGGAAGGGTTATCACCCCTGTATAATTTGTTTTGTCGTCCATCTTTTTTCATCTCACTTGCTGCTGTCTCCTTGCGTTTGCAAGTAGGAGATGTTTGTAAGTTGGATGTTTGAAAGTAGGGGCCTGCCCTATATTATAGCGGTATGTACTGGGTACAGAGCACGCAGACGCACGCACTATCTCCTAACACTACTGACTGCAAGCTCTATTATTAACCACTTGTTAGCCCAATGTTTGCATAAAGTGAAAGATGAAGTTATGCTGAGTAAATAGATATCAAACATGTCACTCTTCAAAATTGCACACGCCCGTGGAATGGCGCCAAACGTCAATCCCCATAGGCTACGCTTTAATTTTTTTTTTACTGGTTTCATGTTTTGAGTTGCAGAGGAGGTCTAGGACTAGAATTATTGCTCTCGCTCTAACATTCTCGGCGATACCTCACATGTGTGGCACATGCGAGCACATGGGGACATGGGCGCTTTAATTTTAATTTTATTTTTTTATTGTTCATTTTACTTTATTTATGTTAGTTTGACATTTTTTTCCCCAAAAATATATTTTTGATCACTTTTATTCCTATTACAAGAAATGTAAACATCCCTTGTAATAGGAATATGGGGTGACAGGTCCTCTTTACAGTGAAATCTGGGGGGTCAATATGACTCCACATCTCACCTCTAGGCTGGGAAGCCTGAAATAAAAAATAAAAAAAAGATTCTGGCTTTGATCGTACTGGCGAGTTGGTAGAAGCACCGGAGGGCGGTGAGGGGTGGAGGGCGTCTATGGCTGGGTATTTCAGGGTATCACCGAGGTATCACCGAGTATGGCTGGGTATCTCTGAGTATGGCTGGGTATGGCAATTTATGGCAGGGTATTACAGAGTATTGGCGGGGTACTACAGAGTAATAGCGGGGTACTGCAGAGTATTGGGGGGTACTACAGAGTAATGGCAGGGTACTGCAGAGTATTGGGGGTACTGCAGAGTAATGGCAGGGTACTGCACTGCAGAGTAATGGCAGGGTACTGCAGAGTATTGGGGGTACTGCAGAGTAATGGCGGGTACTGCAGAGTAATGGCAGGGTACTGCACTGCAGAGTAATGGCGGGGTACTGCAGAGTAATGGCAGGGTACTGCAGAGTATGCACTGGTATTGCAGAGTATTGGCAGGGAATTGAGGGGTTAAATTCGGTGAGCAGCGATGTGGGCACTGCAGATGCAGCCCACATCGCTGCTGACACCGATCTCTTTCCCCTCCGCTGTACCGATCGGTACAGAGAGGGGAGGGAGGAACAGGCGTCATAACATGACGCCGGTTTGTTTCCAAGTGATCACTCCGTCATTTGACGGAGCAATCACGTGGTAAACGGCCGCTATGAGCGGCCGTTTACCGTGATCCGTGATGCGACCCGGCGGTCACGGATGCTCTCGAGTGCGCACACCTCGGGGCACGCGAGAGCAGAATTCTGGGAGGCCGTTAATTAACGGCCTCTCAGAGTTAAACAACCGCCCTGAAGCTGTTAATCGGCAATGGGCAGTTGTTAAGTGGTTAAAGCTAGATCACTAGCTATATAGGTGAGGTGAATATAGTGGTGTATACTGCGGTCAGGGCACAGACAACAACCACTACACAGCAGCAAGATAGGAAATCAGCCAAAAACGATTGGTGTGTACTGTGTTGAAGGTACACAGAACACCCACTGCTTCAGATGCTAAGTAACACACTACACGAAGCCGCCTCAAAGGCGGCCTTATATAGTGTGGGGCGTGCACTACACAGCCTGAGCTATGATTGGCCACAGGCAGGATGCCTGTGGCCAATCATGGCTCTCCTCGCTGCCGGCGCTACGATTGGCCAAGCATGCGGGGTCACAGTGCATGCTTGGCCAATCATGGGGCAGCAATGCACTGCGCCACCGCAGTGCATTGTGGTCCGCGCGCGCGTCACTCGAATTTTGACGCGAACGGTCCAAACGTTCGGAATTCGCCGAACGGCCGAACAGCCAATGTTCGAGTCGAACGTACGTTTGACTCGAACACGAAGCTCATCCCTACCGTTTTCAAAGTATTCATTGAAATTTTTTTTAGAAGCATTGTCCATCTCACTGCCCCCCTGTCCACTCCCACTCCAATGTCTAAAAATCCTATTGTCTATAGTGTATACTAAAAAAAAAAATGCGCCAGTAAAGTGTTCGGGTAAGGTGGCAACCCTAGCCCCAGCCAGGTTCAGCCTCTCCTGGGTGGAAGTCCTTCCTCTACAGTCTCTAAATGAGCCTATATGGTTGGAGCCCCATTCTGGTGGTGCAGGCTTCTCAAAGAAAGCTTTAAACAAGCTTTGACGTAAGTCACAGAGTTTCTTTTTGCTTTCCATGTGCTTTTTACCTCCTTTCTCTGTGTTAGGGGCGTTTGCCATTCCCAAGATGGCCGTAGCAGTGAAAGTGCACTGTGAGCACGAGAGGCGGGAAGTGGTGAGGCCTCGGTGTTTCCTGGCTAGAGCTTGTCCAGGATGGTGATCTGAGCATGCTCAGCACTGATATCACCACTAATGGCAAATGTGAGTTCTAAATGGTTTTATGGCATTTCGGGCAACAAATGGTGGAGCTCTCTACTCATGCATGCTGGATGCTTATGTGGTCATTGTTTACAGGTATGTTTTCCCTCTTTATGGCTTTCACCTGTGTTTTTTCTATCTCCTTCTCAGTGTTGCTCTAGGATCATTGTGCTCTTTATGGCATTCACCTGGGCTCTTCCTATCCCCTTTTCACTGCAAAGTCACATGACAAGCCGTACCCCATGATTTCCAATGAGTACCGTTCATATCTGCGTCCATAGACCTCAAGAATACACAGGCATTGCTTCAAGTCGCATCAAATTTGTGGAAAAATCATGTGACTTTCAGGTCGCAATAGTGTAGACTTAGGCCGCGTACACACGGGCGGACTGTTCGCCCAACTTAGTCCGCTGAACAGTGTTTCAGCGGACAGTCCGATCGTGTGTGGGCTTCAGCGGACAGTTTCAGCGGACAGTCTGACGAACAAAGTTTTTCGGAATTCCCGTAAGACAGTCCGCTGAAACTTGGTTTTGTCCGTCCAAACTTGGTTTCAGCGGACAGTCCGCTCGTGTGTAGGCATGTTGGACGGACTAAGTATCGCGCATACTCAGAAAGGGTTTACACGGCCGAAGGTTGCATTGCAGTGTATAGGACGTCGTTTTTCTAGTCCCGTCGTACGTGCTGTACACGTCATCACGCTCGTTTTCAGCGGACTGTTAGTTCATCGTGTGTGGTCAAGTCCGTTCATTCAAATTTTGAGTGGACTGTTTGTCGGATTGTTTGATGAACAAAGTTGGGCGAACAGTCCGCCCGTGTGTACGCGGCCTTAGTGTGATGCTGTTTTTCATTTCAGTCGGCTGCTTTGCTCTGTTTCTATGGGAAACGCTGTCCAGTCAGACCACCCATTGCTTTAAAGGTATAGGGATTAGGTAAGTAGTGAAGATTGAGGAAAAGAGAGCCAATATCTATAGTCCTGTAAGGACTACAAGATGGAGGGAGCCTTCTGACGGTCAAGACAATTCCCCATCTAAGAACAGACATCCAGGCAATGTTGATTAAGCTCATCATCTCCCCCCTCATTATGTTTGCTCCCCGTTTACAAACACCACAGGATACCGGCCCAAATGGTTGCTGCATTCGTGGTGGGAAGTCATTGCTTGACAAGCTACAGTGCAAAAATCACCTAGCACTTCCAACCAGAGCCAGTAGGTGGTGTCCAAATTAGAAAGCTTGCCATGGGAAGAAAGGGGCCACAAGCTTTGAAGATTTCCCAATAGAGACTCTTTTGCAAGGGCAGTTAATCACATGCCGATCGGCAAAATGGCACAGCTGGGCATATTACCTGTACCTTTACGGCATTGTGGGCATGTCCCGCAAGCTCCGTGAGTGTGACCACAGGTCCTGCGGACTTGATGTCCGCCGGTAGGGATGAGCTTCGAGTTCGAGTCGAACTCATGTTCTACTCGAACATTGCCTGTTCAGCGAACAGTGAACAATTTGGGGTGTTCGCGGCAAATTCGAAAAGCCGGAACACCCTGTACAAGTCTATGGGAGAAATCTAAAGTGCTAATTTTAAAGGGTAATATGTAGTGATGGACGAACGTTTCGCCCGGCGGTCGTTTCGCGGCGAATTTCCGACATTCGCGGTCCGCACGTTCGAACGCCTTTTTCCGGCGTTCGCCGCGGCGGACTTACGTGTTTAATGTATACAAGAACTTTAACCTTTGGTGACACGTTTATCATGTGATACAGGACAGCCAATTGAGACATGACAGCACATGGACACTTGGACATTCCCCCTAACCTATAAATACACCCGATCCGGCGGCCATTTTACATTCTTTCTTCTGTCACTATAGGGAAAGGTTCCTGTGTGGAGTAGGGAGAGATAAACCACTAGCTATTTGGTACACAAAAGTTCTTTTCAGGACTGGTATAGGTGTTAGGTGTATATAGGTTTGCTGTGCTGCTGATTCTTGCAGCAGCCTGAGTGTCTTTTGTCAGTGTAGAGAAAGGGAAAGGACGGTGTGTGCTACAGGGACAGCCAGATTAGTCTTTCATCATCATCATCATCATCATCATTAGCTGTTACTATCAGGTCCACAAAAGAGCTGTTCCAGTAACCACTAATCGTTCCAGTCTACTCTTTTTTGCCAATTTGTATGGGGACAGGAAGGAAGCAGTGTGTCAGGCAGTGAGGGTAATTTTAAAGACTTGCTGTTACTATTAGTTCCACAAAGGTTCTTTTCAGGACTGGTATCAGTGGTACGGTAATAGGCTTGTACACGTATAATATTCTTTCTTCCAAATATAGAAAGAATATTATACTTGACTGCTGCCCTTCTGCTGCAGTCTGCTAAACATTCACAACTCACTTGTTCCACAAAAGTTCTTATAAGGACTGGTAACTTGGTATAGGGTGCTACGGTACATAGGCTTGAGTGCGGTACAGTCTGCTGTTCTGTAAGGACCGCTATAGGTCCACAATAGATAGGGTTGACGTGCACCACTGCTGACCGCTGTCCTATACTGCAGCAGTCCTTCAGCGGTATAGGGACTGACGTACAGTCTGCTAAACACTAATACACAACCTGCTTGGTCCACAAAAGTTCTTATAAGGACTGGTAACTTGGTGTAGGGTGCTACGGTACATAGGCTTGAGTGCGGTACAGTCTGCTGTTCTGTAAGGACCGCTATCGGTCCACAATAGATAGGGTTGACGTGCACTACTGCTGACTGCTGCCCTATACTGCAGCAGTCCTTCAACGGTATAGGGACTAAGAGTTTTGTCACAGGGTGATTTAAAAAATGACAAGCAGAGGAAGAGGCAGGCCCTTCCGCAGGGGTGGTAGGGGTAGGGCAGGAGCACCAGCCTTGAGCCAAAGTGGGAAGTTGCAGAAGGTGCGTTCAATTACTTTAAAGGACGCACCAGACTTGGTTGAGTGGCTCACTCAGCCTTACTCTTCTGCACCCTCCTCATCCTCTCGATCTGCACCCTCTTCTTCACTCTCTGCTATGTGCACCCCCAAAGACACTACCACCAACAACACCACCACCACCACCACCACCACATACCTTCCGCTTGAGTCACTGGAATTATTTTCCGATCCATATCAAGAGGACATTTCTGATGCGCAGCCACTCTTGGTATTGGATCAGGAAGAGGAGGTAGCAACAACCGCCACTCAGCAGTCTGACGACAGTACCCAGATCAGCCCAAGGAGGAGGTTGGTCCCCGGTGTTGCTGCCTACTCCGAGATCTCTACTTATAGTGTCACGGTGCTGCTGTCAGGGCTGTATGTCACGGTGCTGCTGTCAGGGCTGTATGTCACGGTGCTGCTGTCAACGCTGTATGTCACGGTGCTGCTGTCAACGCTGTATGTCACGGTGCTGCTGTCAGCGCTGTATGTCACGGTGCTGCTGTCAGCGCTGTATGTCACGGTGCTGCTGTCAGGGCTGTATGTCACGGTGCTGCTGTCAGCGCTGTATGTCACGGTGCTGCTGTCAGCGCTGTATGTCACGGTGCTGCTGTCAGCGCTGTATGTCACGGTGCTGCTGTCAGGGCTGTATGTCACGGTGCTGCTGTCAACGCTGTATGTCACGGTGCTGCTGTCAGTGCTCTGTATTACGGTGCTGCTGTCAGATGCCTCTATCACGGTGCATGTGTCATTCCGGTATGTCACGCTGCTGGTGATCATCTCCTGCACCCTCTTCTTTGCCTACCCTGGTCCCTGACCTTCCCTCTCCTCCATTGCCTTCATTAGCTCCATAGTCCTGAATTGTCAGAACAATTTCCCAAATAAAAAAAAAATGCTTGTAGTTATCGATCCCAAATTCACCTCATACATGTATTATGTCATTGTCCAGATGGTGGGACTACGTTTTACCTCCTAATAATTACCACGTGGCCGCAAATTCGACATGAAGGTTTGCAAAGTTCGCCTCCCATTGAAGTCAATGGGGCCCGCGGCGAACGTTCGGTTTCGCGAACGTTTGGGTCCGTTCGCGTTTCGCGTTCGCGAAACGTCCCGTCGGAAGTTCGTCCATCACTAGTAATATGCAGGTTACTGTCCTAAAAAGTGTTTGGGGACCCGGGTCCTGCCCCAGGGGACATGGATCAATGCAAAAAAAAGTTTTAAAAACTGCCGTTTTTTCAGGAGCAGTGATTTTAATAATGATTAAAGTGAAACAATAAAAGTGTAATATTCCTCTAAATTTCGTAGGGGGCTTCCAGATTCTGATAAGCCCCCCGCCCGCAGACCCTCACAACCAACGGCCAGGGTTGTGAGGATGAGGCCCTTGTCCTCATCAACATGGGGACAAAGTGCTTTGAGGGGTCACAGACCCCCAAAGCATCCTCCCAATGTTGAGGGCATGTGGACTGGTACAGTTCAGTCCCTCTTTTCCTGCGGCCTGCCAGGTTGCGTGCTCGGATAAAGGGTCTGATATGGATTTTTAGGGGGACCCCCACGTAAAAATTTTTTAAAATTTGATGAGGGGTTGCCCTTAATATCCATATCAGACCTGAAGGGTCTGGTTATGGATATTTAGGGGGACCCCCATGTCAATTTTTTTTTTAAATTTGACACGGGGTTCCCCTTAATATCCATGTCAGACCTGAAGGGCCTGGTAATTGAATTTAGGGGAACCCCCACGCTTTTTTTTTTTTTTATCAATGAATGAATGAATTGTGGCTAATACAGAGAACACTCATTGAGTGTTCTCTGTATTACGGGAACCGACAATTTAGCCGCAAGTGATTTAAAAGACTTTTTTTCCTGCACAAATGACACTTTGTGCAGGGACAGTTCTAAGCACGGGAAACATGCGCCCCTTCACAGGCATACTATAGACACCCCCCAGCTACTAAATATAAAGGAATATTACACTTTTATTGTTTCACTTTAATCATTAATAAAATCACTGCTCCTGAAAAAACGGCCGTTTTTTAAAACTTTTTTTTTGCATTGATCCATGTCCCCTGGGGCAGGACCCGGGTCCCCAAACACTTTTTAGGACAGTAACTTGCATATTACCCTTTAAAATGAGCACTTTAGATTGTGAACGTTCGAGTCCCATAGACTTTAATAGGGTTCTAAAGTTCACACGAAGTTTAGGTCTGTTCGCAGGTTCTGGTGCGAACCGAACAGGGGGGTGTTCGGCTCATCCCTATCCGCCGGTAATCATGCAAAAGTCTCACGGAGAGGAAGAACGGGGAAATGCTGATGTAAACAAGCGTCTTCCCATTCTGCCTAGTGACAGGACACTGACCACAATACCCTGTGATTGGGAGCCGTGATCAGTGTCATGTCACACATAGCCCCTCCCCCCTACAGTTATAACACATCCCTCAGACACACTTAACCCCTTCAGTGCCCCTACTGGTTAACCCCTTCCCTGCCACTGCAATTTTTACAGTAATCAATGCATTTTTATAGCACTGATCGCTGTATAAATGGCAATGGTCCCAAAATGGTGTCAAAAATGTCCGACGTGTCCTCCATAATGTTGCACTCATGATAAAAATCGCTGATCGCCGCCATTAATAGTAAAAAAAAAAAATAATTATTAATAAAAAAGACATAAATCTATCCCCTATTTTTTAGGCACTATAACTTTTGCGCAAACCAATCAATAAATACTTATTGCAATTTTGTTTATTTTTTTTTTTTTTTACCAAAAACCTGTAGAAAAATACGTACCAACCTAAACTGAGGGAAAAAATGTTTTTTATATATATATATTTTTGGGAGATATTTATTATAGCAAAAATGAAATATATGTATCACCGGCTCCTGAAGAGCACGCTCTATATGTTTTTCAAAGTTAAAGTTACACCTGAACTGCAGTTTGCTTTGGGTACAATTGTCCAAATATGGACTTCAACATCAGTCTGACTGGGCTATGAGATGTTCAGCCTGGCCACAGGGGGCACTGCTCTCTTCTGGCAGGCATGGAACTATGGTCTGGTTAGGTGCTTGAGTTGCTCTCTCTCGGAGCCCACCCAGTTGGAGTGGCGCTCTTGCTGTGCTTTCTGGGAGAAGGTATTTAAGATGTGGACGTCACGTGGTTCGGGGTTCCGGTCCAGAATGATGTACTGACTTCATGGTCCTGGTCCTCCTGACCAGTCCCTAGGAAGGCTATGGCCTGGGGTGTGGATCCACCTGATCATGTTGTCTTGGGGCTGGCTAGCCCGAGGCAAGGAAACTAAAGGAGGTTTCTGAGGTGTTTGGGTGCCGTCTCCAGTTTGAGACTCAGTGACTATCCAGGGCAGGACTCTTTAGTAGAAGGCCATGTACGGGTTGGTAGGATGCTGGGACTGTCACATGATAAGGGGGTAGGGTCACCATGTGACATCACCCGGTGACACCACCCATTGTCCCTATATAAGTCGCCGTACAACACGTCCCTGTCATTGCGACCAGAGAGATTGTTGAGTCAACATCTCAAGGAAGAAGAAGAAGAGAAGGCGGTGGCGGCGAAAGAAGACTGGGCCACCACTAGTAAAAGAGCTGTAAGAAGAAAGCAGAGGCCCGGCAAGAAGAACTGAAGAGGGGGACAAGACCCCTGAAGAGGGTGACAAGACCCCCAAAGTCAGAAGAAGACCACCGGATGGCAGTGGCGATGACGATGAAGAAAGTCGGGCTCCACCGCTAGTAAAAGAGCAAGCAGAAGATAGAGGAGGAGTCCAGCGAGAAGACCCCCCAAGATGGAAGACCACCGGAGCTGTGCAATAAATTAGTTTAAAAACATGTGTTGTGTTTTTTTCTTTACACTTTTTTTCACCAGGTGAATGATTAGAGGTACATGGTACCACAATACTCATTCACATAGGGTGGGGGGCTGGTATCTGGGGGCCCCCTTATTAAAGGGGGCTCCCAGATTCCGATAAGCCCCCCGCCCGCAGACCCCGACAACCAATGGCCAGGGTTGTCAGGAAGAGGCCCTTGTCCTCATCAACATGGGGACAAGGTGCTTTGGGGTGGGGTGCCGCAGGGCCCCCCTTCCCTAAAGCACCCCTCATGTTGAGGGCACGCAGCCTGGTATGGCTCAGGAGGAGGGGCGCTTGTTCATCCCTACCCCCTTTCCTGACCGGCTGAGCTGCGTGCTCGGATAAGGGTCTGATATGGGCTTTGGGGGACCTCCACACCAATTTTTCATCATAGGGCTTCCCCTTTAAGTTCATACCAGGTGACAGGGCCAGGGAGGTGTCAATCTCGCCGATGGTGGTGGCAACATTGACTTCCTTTGCTAATCCCGTCTACCTGGAGCCGCGTTCAAAATTAACAGACTTTCCTCCGTGTGTGGGCAAGTCCGTTCATTTCAAATGTCCGTCAGACTCCCGCCATGGTCCAGCGGTTTGTTTTCCGGAACTAGTATGCCGGAAAAGTCTGGTCGTGTGTGGGCAGGTCCTCCTCTGCAAAGTCCGGCGGTTTGTCCACTGGACTAAATCTGCTGGATAGTCCGGTCGGGTGTATGCGACATGATCGTGTGTGTGTGGCATAAGAGTACCTGAACTTCCTTTCCAACCCTCTGATCCCATTTTAAAGTGGTTGTAAACCCTTACAACACACTTTGACCTACAGGTAAGCCTAGATTAAGGCTTACCTGTAGGTCCAAGAAATATCTTGCCTTGCGATCGACATCCGTGACTTCTTAAATCAGGCATGAAAGAGGGAGAGAGGGGGAGGGAAAGAGGGAGGGAAAGGGAGGGAGAGAGAGAGAGGGAGGGGAGGGAAGGAGGGAGAGGGAGGATAAAAGGGAGGGAGAGAGGGAGGAGGGGGTAGAGAGGGGGGAGAGAGAGGGAAAGGGGGAGAGTGAAGGTGAGAGGGAAAGGGAGGGAGAGAGAGAGGGAGGGGGAGAAAAAGGGAGGGAGAGGTGATCTGTCCCTGCCTGCAGCTCCTCCTGTGCCCCATGTCCCTGTCTGCAGCTCCTCCTGTGCCCCATGTCCCAGTCTGCAGCCCCTCTTGTGCCCCATGTCCCTGTCTGCAGCCCCTCCTGTGCCCAATGTCCCAGTCTGCAGCCCCTCCTGTGCCCCATGTCCCAGTCTGCAGCAACTACTGTGCCCCATGTCCCTGTCTGCAGTGCCCCGCTGTGGGAAGGTGTGTCTGATGCTTGGTACGGTACCTTCCATGCCAGCAGGATGTTCATGACGGGTGGGGACAGTGTCCTGCTCCTTCCAGGGGATCTGTTTGCTGTGAGATGGGGTGGTCCCTGGTCACCTTTACCTTCCACCCGTCCTCAATTACCAGCCCCAGTCAGCCTGTCCTCCAGTCCTGGGGGGTCTTTAGAGCTCTTCTCCCTCCAGGACTATTGATCCTTGCAAGCCTCGCTGCTCAACTTACCCGCCAGGCCCGGACCGGGACAAAAAATAGACTGAGCGGTCCCTTCCCCACTCCCCAGCCTGAGAGACCCCCACAGCAGCTGGAGGGAAAAGATGGGGGAACCTAGCAGAGCTGCCCGGGGTGAGGGGGCCAGAAAGGAGAACAGGGGGGCGGAGAGCATGGAGTGATGCTGAGAGCAGCAGAGGGGTGGCTGAGAGTATGGGGGCAAGAGCACTGGGGGCGGAGAGAACTGGGGGAGTGGAGAGCAGGGGGCGGGAAGGACTGGGGGAGCAGAGAGCACTAGGGGGATGCACTGGTGATAGTGGAGAGCCTGGTGGGGGCAGAGATCACAGGGGGGTGATGGAGAGCTTAGGGGCCAGAGAGTACTGGTGGAGGGGCAGAGGAGCATAGGGAGGGTGGGGGGTAGAAAGCACCGGGGGAGCTGGATAGCACAGTGTGGTGAAGAGCATGGGAGGAGCCAGGGAGCCCAGGGGGTGGGAGGAATTGGAAAGAACTAGGGGTGGTGGATAGCATAGTGGGGGGGAGCCAGGGAGAAATGTGGGGGCCGGAAAGCACTGTGGGGAAGCTGGAGAGCATGGGGGAAGTTGGAAGCACAGGAGGAAACTGGACAGTACTGGGGTGCAGATAAAACTGGGAGGGGTTAGGGAGCACCGGGGAGCAGAGAGCTCTGGGGGGCTGGAGAGAACTGTTAGGGGGAGCCAGGGAGCACGAGGGGTTGGAGAGCAATGGGGAGAGTATGGGGGGAGACAGGGAGGACCAGAGAGCACTGTGGGGGGAATATAAGTGTGAGGGAAGCCAGGGAGCACAGAGCACTGGGGGGAGGTGGAGAATAGTGGGGGGGCAACTGGACAGCACAGTGGGGGGGGGGGGGGCATGGGGGGAGCCAGGGAGCACAGAGAGGACCAGAGAGCACTGTAGGGGAGAGTACTGTAGAGGAGCACAGGGGGAGCAGTAGACTGGACAGCACAGTGGGGGGAGAGCATAGGGGGGGACTGGACAGCACAGTGGGGGGCCAGGGAGCACAGGGAGGACCAGAGAGCACTGTGGGGGGGGGGGCACTGTAGAGGAGCACAGGGGGGACGTGGGACTGGACAGCACAGTGGGGGAGCCAGGGAGCATGGGGGACCAAAGAGCACTGGGGGGAGCCAGGGAGCAGAAGGGGTATGCAGGGAGAACTGGGAGGAACCAGGGGGCCCGGGGGCAGTAAAAGAAGTTGGATAGGAGGAGCTCCGGTGGATAGATCCCTTCCCAGCGCCCGCTGCAGCCTGGCCGACCACCCAGAGAGAAAGTGAGTGCCCGGCCGTGCTGCCCTCCTGTGTGCCTGGATAGGAGGAGCGGCGTGGACAGCTGCATATGGAGGAATTGATCTTTCCATATTCTTTCTGCAGCCAATGAACGCCCGCAGAAGAAGCGGCCATTCAGCAGCTGCAGGAGGAATATGAAATTCCTCCATATTCACCTGTCCCCGTCACTCCTCCCATAGTTGCCAACATTGTAAAAAAAAAAATTCGGGACACTTTTTTGTCATTAGGCGGAGCTGTGTTATAATTAGGTGGCGGGGCATGCGGTTATAGGTGTGGCACAGAAAAAATGCTGCAAAATATGGGCGTGGTTTACGTAAAATAGTGGGTGTGGCTTACATGGGGGCGTGGCTTAATGGACTTAATCCCCCTGAGCACCCTGTCTTTGGCCAATGATAGCTCTCTTAGCAGAGGGCGCTGTGATCAGCAATGCACTGTGATCTAGCGGTGCATTATCGGGGGTTCAGCGGCTTTTGAGTTTGCCACGAACGCCCCATAATGTTCGCTGTTCGGAGATGAACTTACATTCGACTCCAACATCAAGCTCATCCGTAATCCCTTCTCACCGCTCTCTGGCTGCACTACAATCCGCTTCATTCCTTTCCTAACACAGTAAATGCCACGACCAAAATCTGCAACTCATGCTGCCAACTTGCCAAAGGGCCGTCACCCCGAGTTTTGAAGTTCTTCCCTCTCTCCTCCCTGGAACTTGTTTGGGCCGACCCAACCACCTCAGCATGGTCAGCAGCGGGAATTTCCTGCATCAAGGACTTATACAATAAAGGAGTTCTGCACATATTTCAGGACCGCCACTCACAATATCAAATCCCCAACAGGGACTTCTACAAATTCCTCTGGATACGCCGCGCCCTACAAACAATCACCTTGTTTTTTTAAAAACTCGTACCAAGATAAAGGGATTTCACACATTTACAAGCTGCACAAAACCAACTAAACTTCCCTCAATGACCAAAGGGGGGAAAATCCTCAACTTCTCAGCAGATGTTTCAACATGGCGCTACTCTGCGAAATCTCCACTCACATCCTCTGGATGCCTCACTGGGAAACACACAGAAAGTCCGACACCACTAGTATCAGACACCACAAACCTTCCCGATTCTCCTCCTCCCAGTAATACCGCCTGCTGGAGAGGATGTAGAGAGACGGATCTACCCCCCACATCTGCTATGCTTGTCCAATAATCATCCCTTATTGGAATAAGGTAAAATCCCTCATTGGGAAAATGACTGGAACCTGCAAACGCTTCCCCCTCAACAAGCGTTATTGGGACACAAGGCCCTGTCCCTACCATTTCATCCTCACACATATTTTCATTGCAGCGAGGCTCTTGATAGCATTTTTACTGGAGCAGCAACCTCCCTCCTTCCAGTCAACAACTACCCTCCACGCCCAATCAGCACTTCCATCTGGACATGTGTATACAAAAGCGCATCTTTCAGTACCTAAACTACAGGAACTTTGGGCCCCATGGACCAATCACCCCACAAACACCACCAGCCCCTAATGCCCCGTACACAGGAGTGCATTTTCCGCCTGAAAAATCTTGGATGGTTTTTCCCACGGAATTCCACTCCAGCTTGGCTTGCATACACCTCCAAGAACGCGGTGACGTCCAACACTACGACGAGCCGAGAAAATTAAGTTCAATGCTTCCGAGCGTGCGTCAAATTATTTCCAAGCATGCGTAGGAAGTTTGCTGTCAGAATTGCTAAATACTATTGGAATTTCCCATCGGAACTTTTTCCAACCGAAAAATTGAGAACCTGCTTTCAATCTTTTGCGTCACTCAGCAGGAGAATAACATGGAGGCGGAGCTGTTGCTTTTTTTTTCAGTCTGTCGGGCAGCGTGAGATGGATTTACATCGCAGAACTTTTTTTTTATTTGTATTTTTTAACCACTTAACAACCAGCCCATAGACGATTAACGGCTACAGGACAGTTGTTTAACTCTGAGAGGCCGTTAATTAACATCCTCCCAGAATTCCACTCTGACGCACTCGAGAGCATCCGTGATCGCGGCCGTTTACCACGTGATCGCTCCGTCAAATGACAGAGCAATCACTTGTAAAAAAACTGGCGTCATATGACACCGGTTCCTCCCTCCCCTCTCTGTACCGATCAGTACGGAGGGGGAAGAGATCGGTGTCAGCAGCGCTGTGGGCTGCATCAGCAGTTCCCACATTGCTGCTCACCGAAATTTAACCCCTCAATTCCCTGCCAATACTCTGCAATATCCAATACCCTGCCAATACTCTGCAATATCCAATACCCTGCCAATACCCTGCAATACCCAATACCCTGCCAATACCCTGCCAATACTCTGCAATACCCAATACCCTGCCAATACACTGCAATATCCAATACCCTGCCAAAACTCTGCAATACCCTGCCAATTCCCTGCCAATACTCTGCAATATCCAATACCCTGCCAATACTCTGCAATACCCTGCCAATACCCTGCCAATACTCTTCAATACCCTGCCAATACTCTGCCATACCCTGCCATTTTTTTATTTTTATTTCAGGCTTCCCAGCCTAGAGGTGAGATGTGGGGTCTTATTGACCCTCCATATCTCACTGTAAAGAGGACCTGTCATGCCATATTCCTATTACAAGGGATGTTTACATTCCTTGTAATAGGAATAAAAGTGATAAAAAAAATATTTTTGGGGAAAAAAATGTCAAACTAAAATAAATAAAGTAAAATTAACAATAAAAACTAAAATAATAAAATTAAAGCGCCCCTTTCCCCATGAGCTCGCATGCAGAAGCGAACGCATACGTAAGTCCTACCCACATATGAAAACAGTGTTCAAACCACATGTGAGGTATCGCTGCGAATGTTAGAGTGAGAGCAATAATTCTAGCCCTAGACCTCCTCTGTAACTCAAAACATGTAACCAGTAAAAAAATGTAAAGAGTCGCCTGTGCGGATTTTTAAGTAGCGACGTTTGGTGCCATTCCACGAGCGTGTGCAATTTTGAAGGGTGACATGTTAGGTATCTATTTACTCAGCATAACTTCATCTTTCACATTATGCAAAAACATTGGACTAACTTTACTGTTTTTTTGTTTTTTTTTTAGCACAAAACTGTTTTTTTTTTTTTTAAAAGCATTCGAAAAATTTCTGCGCAAATACCGTGCGAGATAAAAAGTTGCAACGACCACCATTGTATTCTCCAGGGTGTTTGCTACAAAAACATATATAATGTTTTGGGATTCGATGTAATTTTCTAGCAAATAAATGATGATTTTTACATGTAGGAGAGAAATGTCAGAATTGTCCTGGGTGCTCCAGAACACCTGATGGCGCTCCCTGCATTTTGGGCCTCTGTATGTGGCCACGCTGTGTAAAAGTCTCACACATGTGGTATCGCCGTACTCGGGAGTAATAGCAGAATGTGTTTTGGGGTGTAATTTGTGGTATGCATATGCTGTGTGTGAGAAATAAACTGATAATATGACAATTTTGTGAAAAAGAAAAAGGAAAAAAAAATCTTGATTTTGTAAAGAATTGTAGGAAAAAATGACAACTTCAAAAACCTCATCATGCCTCTTACTAAATACCTTGGAATGTCTTCTTTCCAAAAAGGGGTCATTTGGGGGGTATTTGTACTTTTCTGGCTTGTTAGGGTCTCAATAAATAAGATAGGCCGTCAGTCCTTCAGGTGTGATCAATTTTCAGATATTGGCACCACAGCTTGTGGACTCTATAACTTTCACAAAGACCAAATAATATCCACCAATTTGTACTTATTTTTACCAAAGATATGTAGTAGTATACATTTTGGCCAAAATTTATGAAGAAAAAATTACTAATCTGCTAAATTTTATAACAGAAACAAAGAAAAATTCATTTTTTTTTTCTACAGAATTTTGGGTCTTTTTTCTTTCATAGCACAAAAAATAAAAAATAAACAGCGGTGATTAAATACCACCAAAAGAAAGCTCTATTTGTGTGAAAAAAGGACAAAACATTTCATATAGGTCCAGTGTTGCATGACTGAGTAATTGTCATTCAAAATGTGAGAGCACCGAAAGCTGAAAATTGGTCTGGTTATTAAGGGTGTTTAAGTGCCCAGTGGTCAAGTGGTTAATAAAGGACGCGTTCCAAAGTGTCTCCTGTCAGTTCTACTATTTTTGACACTTTTTTTGTGAAATGGTAGGGGTACAATGTACCCATTACCAATTTATATAGGGGGACCGGGATCTGTGGGGTCCCCTTGTTAAAGGGGGCTTCCAGATTCTGATAAGCCCCCCGCCTGCAGACCCCCACAACCATCGGGCAAGGATTGTGGGGATGAGGCCCTTGTCTCCATCCAGATGGGGACAAGATGTTTTGAGGGCACCCTCCCCATGTTGAGGGCATGTGGCCTAGTACAGTTTAGGAGGGGGGTATCCCCCACCCTCTTTCCCAGTGGCCTGCCAGGTTGTGTGCTCGGATAAGGGTCTGCTGTGGATATTGGGGGATCCTCTACACCATTTATTTTTAAATTGGCACAGGGTTCCCCTTAATATCCATACCAGACCTGAAGGGCCTGGTATGGATTTTGGGGGACCCCTACGCCATTTATTTTTTTACATTTTGGTTCGAGTAATGGACTGGGGGAAGCCATGCAACTCATTACAGCCGCGAGCAGTTTTTAATTACTTTTTTCTTTAGAAATGTCATTTTGCTGTGGTATTGTTCTAAACATGGGAAAGATGCGCTACTTTACAGTCATACTAAGGGGACCCCCAGCCACAATATTTAATGGAATATTTCATTTTTATTGTTTCACTTTAAGCATTATTAAAATCACTGCTCCTGAAAATCGGGCGTTTTTAAAACTTTTTTGCATTGATCCATGTCCCCTGGGACAGGACCCAGGTCCCCAAACACTTTTTTGGCAATAACTTGTATATAAGCCTTTAAAATTAGCACTTTAGATTTTTCACATTCGCGTCCCATAGACTTTATCGGTGTTCGCCCAAATGTTTTGCCTATTCTGATGCAAACCGAACCGGGGGGGTCATCCCTACCTATCACTATAAATATCTGACCATAGCGTGGAATCACCTCACATCTCACCATTCATGGAAGGAATGTGACTGGAGATACAAAGTACACATTTTATTCTATAATATGTCCGCTTTATAATGACACATTACATTCCTGATACAAAGCATGGACAAGCTATTTACACATCAGATAAAGGAGGTTTTTTATAACTGCATATTTTTATGTAGTATTTTAAAATTAGCATATAAAAGAAAAAAACTAAGAAAATAAAAAATAATAAAATATTAAAACAATAAAAAATGATAATACTGTATAATGTTCTTACATACCTGTGCCTGGGCAGAGAAGAGCCCACAGGAGGAGGACACGGAGGGGACACGGGAGGAGGACACGGAGGGGACATGGGAGGAGGACACGGAGCGCACACATCGCTGCAGTCGGGGTCTCTGGTCTGTGTGGAAAGAATGAGAATTAAAATAAATAAATACAATGTATGTAAAATAATAAAAGAGGAAGAAGATTCTGCCCGGCAGACTTGTGTTTCCTCTCCATTTCACACATGAATTATTTATAATTTATAGGGGGTCACACTTGGTGTAATGAATATCTCAGTGTTGGGTGGATGTAGAAGTGTTACATCCTCTGACTTCTTCTATCTTCTTATATTGGTGAGATCTCTGTGCTGAGTTTTCAGGTCTCCCACCATTCCTGCTGGTTTATGTATTTCATATGACGATTGCTTCCAGGGGTAGCAAATTTATAATTTGCATGCTATTTGTTATGTTCCATTGTAACCCCATTCCCAGTCTGTGGTGCTCAGTGTATCCCCAGTAAAGATGGGCCCAACACCCCCCAGTTCAGTTTGTGGCAGAACTTTAGAGAGTCACAAAAGTTTTGGAGCCAAACAATGAACCCCATTGAAGTCTATGGGACCCGAACTGAGTAAAAGAAAAGTGTCCAATTTGAAGGCTTATATTCAAGTTATTGGGAATATATTGGTTATGGTGGTCCGGGTGGTGCCCTGGGGGAGGGGGATGTATCAATGGGAAAAAAGTTAATAAACATCATTTTTAACCACTTCAATACCGGGGGGCCCCTTCCTGCCCAGCACAATTTTCAGCTTTCAGCGCTGTCACACTTTGAATGACAATTACGCGGTCATACAACACTGTACACATATCACATGTTTATCATTTTTGTGACAGACCTAGCTGGGATCGAGGCTCTTGGAGAGGACTGAATGTGAGCCTCTTTTTAGTACTGCGCTGCTTGCAGGTTAATGCATTCATATACGCTGTGCATTTGCCGGGGTTGACAATACACTGGCTGACACCCTGTCTTGTTTCCAGTGGGACAGGTTCCGGGAACTGGCACCAGTGGCAGAACAGTACGGGGTGCCTTGTCCCGATTGGTTGTGGAGTGTAGCTTTGGGACTGCAGCCAAATGGATCAGAGCATCAGTGAGTAAGGCCACCTGGAACGCTTATTCTAAGGTATGAAGGGAATGGTCAGACTGCTTAGCGAGCATCGGGGTATCCCCGGAGGATCCAGGTATAGCTCATGCAGTGCTCTATTTTGTTGGCCTGGGTTTGGATGCGGGCTTGTCGCCAGCTTCGATTGACCGTAAGTTGGCGGGTCTTGCGTTCCTGTTTAAGTGGCAGGGGCACAGGGACTATACCAAGGATTTCTTGGTAAAGCAGGAGGTGAAGGGCTATAGGAAGGCTCATAGAAAGAGGGATGGGAGGTGCCCGGTATCATTTGACATGCTACAAACTTTGAGTTCAGTGGTCGGGCAGGTTTGTAGCTCGGTCTATGAACAAATTTTATTCCGGGTGGCTTTTGCAATTGCTTTCTTTGGTGCGTTGAGAGTTAGCGAGCTGGTAAGCCCATCCAAGGGAGTTGCTGGAGGGCTTCTGGTGAGGGATGTGGAATGTGGCCAGGATTCTCTCAGTATTCTGGATCAGATGATCCAAGATGGATCAAAGGGGACAAGGGGCACAGATAGAGGTTGGGAGGATTTCACGGTTTGGTCTCTGCCCAGTACAAGCGGTGACAGACTTTTTGGAGAGATACCCGTGGGGGTTCTTTCTTTATACATGGGGATGGGTGTCCGTCTCAAAATTCCAGTTTATTGCGGTGTTCCGCAAATGTTTGGCCGCTGCAGGCTTCAACCACAAGAGTTTTACCTCCTTCCAAATTGGGGCTGCAATGGACGTGTCAAAGGCAGGAATGAGTCAGGAGGGGGTTAGTCGCAAAGGTAGGTGGGATTTGGACAGGTTTAAGTTGTATGTTCGCCCACACATGTAAGGGATTGCACAGGGGAGGTTATGGTACACTGTGTTGGAACACTTATGTTATTTCCCTAATGTATATGTTCCTGCTGTTAATTTTTTTTTTTTTTTACAGGTCGGGAAGTCGGCTTGGTGTGGATACTTCGCCACTCATATGTGTAAGAGGGCTGACGTTCGGCTGAATGGCAGACAATTGAGGATACCCCGGCAGGAGGCTCTGGTCCGGTGGACTGGGGTACTGGGCATGCGGTGGAATAGGGTGCTTGGGGAAGTTTTTAGATTCTCCAGACTAGACCGCCCTCCCAATGTTTTGGTGTTATACGGTGGGGGGAATGACATGGGAGCTAGATCCATGCGGGACTTGATTAGGGACATAAAGTGTGACCATTTGAGGATAAAAGCTGCTTATCCTCAAATGATGGTCATCTGGGTGGATATGATAGGCAAGATGTCCTGGAGGTGGGCTTGGTGAGACAAAAAAGTTGACAGGGCTAGAATAAAAGTAAACAAAGAAGTGAACAGGTTCTTTATTAGGAACGGGGGTTTGGCGGTTCGACACAGGGAATTAGAGGTGAACACGTGGAGGTACTTGAGGAGTGATGGGGTGCACTTGAATGAGGTCGGTACAGATCTGTGGGCCCTGGTATTGCAAGAGGGGATCCAGAGGAGCCTGAGGGTGTGGAGGTGCTCGCAAGGGTAAGGGTTTACCCCTTGTGGGCTGTGGTAGCTCTTTGGGTTGCTGGGAGAGGAGATCGGAGAGGTACATGTTTTACCACTTAAGGACCAGGCCTCTTTTTCAGACTTGGTGTTTACATGTTTAAAACAGTTTTTTTTGCTAGAAAATTACTTAGAACCCCCAAACATTTTATATTGGTTTTTTTCTAACACCCTAGAGAATAAAATGGCGGTCATTGAAATACTTTTTTTCACACCGTATTTGCGCAGCGGTCTTACAAGCGCACTTTTTTTGGAAAAAATTCACTTTTTTGAATAAAAAAATAAAACAACAGTTAAATTAGCCCAATTTTTTTTTATACTGTGAAAGATAATGGTACGCCGAGTAAATTGATACCCAACATGTCACGCTTCAAAATTGCGCCCGCTCGTGGAATGGCGTCAAACTTTTAGCCTCAAAAATCTCCATAAGCGACATTTAGAAAATTCTACAGGTTGCATTTTTTGCGTTACAGAGGAGGTCTATGGCTAGAATTATTGCTCTCGCTCTACCGATCGCGGCGATACCTCATATGTGTGGTTTGACCACCTTTTTCTTATTTATTTTTACACTGTTTAAAAAAAAAAAAAAAAAATTGATCACTTTTATTCCTATTACAAGGAATGTAAACATCCCTTGTAATAGAAAAAAGCATGACAGGTCCTCTTAAATATGAGATCTGGGGTCAAAAAGTCCTCAGATCTCATATTTGGGCTAAAATGCAAAAAAAAAAAAAAGAAAATCTGACATTTAAAAAAAATATACCTTTAAGAGGTATGGGTGGAAGTGACGTTTTGACGTCGCTTCTGCCCTCCTATGGTATAGAGACGAGTGGGGGCCATCTTAGCCTCACTTGTCTCTATGCCCAGCAGATGAAATAACCCGATCGCCTCCGCCGCTACCGACGGCTCCGGTAAGCGGCGGAAGGTGCGGGAGGGCGGCGGGAGGGGGGTGGCACCTCTCCCGCCGCCGATAGCGGTGATCTCGCGGCAAATCCACCGCGGAGACCACTGTTATCGAACAGCCGACCGCCGCCTGAAGAGATGGATATCTCGGTTGTGGCAGCAGCTGTTGCCGTTACCGAGATATCCCTCTTCAAAAATAGGACGTACATCGGCGTGAGGCGGTCGGCAAGTGGTTAAAACATGCTGTACCCATCCATGTGATGGGAGTGGTTTATGTTACTCCAGGTTACATGGGGTACCTGAAAGGGTTAAAAGGGGTAGGTCACTGCTAGTTTTGGTAACGCCTCCGAGTCAGGGGATTCCGACTGGAGGCATAAGGTTGAAGTTAAAATATGTGGTAGCAGTGACCAGTGGGTGGGTGTTCCCCCCCACTCAGGAACCAGCTTAAAAAAGTTGAAAGTTGATGTTAATGTTAAATGATGTTATTTATTAAATTTTATATTTGTTAATAAAATAAAGCCTGATGGCCATTTACTCCAAAGCCTAGCTGGGTCTTTTGTGAAGCAGGTTTTGGAGGGTTGTATGTGGTCAGGGGGTAAAAGACATTAGGTCACTGGGCCTAAGTCCTACAAGGTCAAGGTTCCTGGACATTCTGGTCTTGCACGCTGTTGGCAATGGGTGTTCGTTCCATCCGACACCTCATTCGGGATATCAAGTTTGCTGTTCTGCGGCTGCAGTTGGATTTTCTTCACACAGTGGTACTTTGGTCAGACATTGCAGGCCACACGTCTTGCCAGGTCTGTTGGAAGAATTGAACAAGGCAAGGGTTAACATCAATAAGGAAGTTGGCAGGTTCGTAGCGCACAACGGGGGTTTTGTGATTAGGCATTGGGAAGCTGGCGGTGGATACGTGGCAGTATCTAGACAGCGATGGGGTGCATCATAATGAGGTGGGCATGGATCTGTGGTCTCTGGGATTACAAGACAGGATTCAGAGGGCATTGCTTTTTTGGGCAGGGCACAAAGGTGTGAGGGCTTCACACTTTGCGCTGTAGCGGTTGGGGTCTTTGGAGACATTTTAAAATAACCTGCTGTGATGATTTTATTAGGGAGCCATCTAAGGTATGGAGTCCCTGGTGAAATGCCAGTTATGGTGGATTAACTGGTAATTACAATGATGGCATCTGCAGAATGTGGTTCGCCCCCGAGCCGGTGTGATGTGGCTGTGGACCGTGGTAGTAGTACGCAGATACGAAGTGATCATTTTATATCTGGTGCCTCCAGGGATCAACAACCTTCATTTAATGGTTATTGTGTTATTTTGTTTTCCTTTATTAACCACTTCAGCTCCGGACCATTGTGCTGGCCCAAGACCAGAGCCCCTTTTGAGATTTGGCACTGCGACGCTTTAACTGACAATTGCGCGGTCGTGCGACGTGGCTCCCAAACAAAATTGACGTCCTTTTTTCCCCACAAATACAGCTTTCTTTTGGTGGTATTTGATCACCTCGGCGGTTTTTATTTTTTGTGCTATAAACAAAAAAAGAGCGACATTTAAAAAAAAAAACACATTATTTTTTACATTTTGCTATAATAAATATCCCCCAAAAATGTATATTTTTTTTTCCTCAGTTTAGACCGATACGTATTCTTCTATGTATTTTTGGTAAATAAAATAAAAGCGTTTATTGATTGGTTTTGTTAGGTACCTGGTGATGAGCCCGACTTGATGGAAGAAGACTTCTCTTACAGCTCTGGTTCAGGGACCACTGGAATGGAGACAGTGGCCCCGTGAGTGCAGTGGGGTAGGAGTGTCTGACTGGAAGCAGCGGCTGTTTGCTTCTGGATGCTGGAACTGCAGAGAAGATGGTAGACAGGTAGGCAGTGATCAGCAAGGACCGGGTGCAGCACACTTGGTCAGCAGAAGAATAGTCAGGCGGGCCGGGTCACAACGGATAAGCAGACAGGTAAGACAGCAGCAGAAGAGAAGTGCAGGCAGGCAGAGGTTCGGCAACAGAGGTACAGTCCAAAGCAAGGTCAGGCAGGCCGCGGTCAGAGCAAGAGAGGTCAGCGAGGTCAGACGGAAGCCGGGTCAGATATCACAACAGCAGGCAGATAGCAGGTAGTTCGGTTACAGAGCTGCAGACAAAAAGCAACCTCCTTTAAATAGGGCCACTGGCGCCAAACAGCGCTAATGCGCACACGCACCCGCGCACCCGCCTGTTCCAAGCGGGAGAAACCCTGACAGGTTTGCACAAAAGTTATAGCATCTACAAAATAGGGGATAGTTTTATGGCATTTTTATTATTAATATTTTTTTTACTAGTAATGGCGGCGATCAACAATTTTTATCATGACTGCGACATTATGGCAGACAATTCAGACATTTTTGACACATTTTTGGGACCATTGTCATTTATACAGCGATCAATGCTATACAAATGCACTGATTCCTGTGTAAATGACACTGGCAGTGAAGAGGTTAACCACTAGGGGCAGTGTAGGGGTTAAGTGTGCCCTAAGGAGTGTTTATAACTGTGTGGGGGGGTGTGGCTATGTGTGACACAACACTGATCTCTGCTCCGATCACAGGGAGCAGAGATCAGTGACACTGTCACTAGGCAGTGTCTTCCTCTCCGTGAGGTGATCATGGGTATCCCCACGGCGATTGAGTCCATGGGACCCGCGACCCGACTCTCGGAGGTCCCGGCAGGCCCACACAGGATGGCACGGCGGCAAATTTAAAGCCCAGCTGTGCCATTCTGCTGACGTACATCGGCGTGCGCCGGTCGGGAACCAGTTAAGGAATGTTTGTTATATTTGTTTTTGTTTAATAAAGAGGCCGATACGCCCAAATTTCCTCCAACATTTGTGTCATGGTTTTTGGTCGTTTTAGTTGGGGTAAGAGGGGAGGTGTGCGGTAAAGGTTCGTAATGAAAAAGTATAAGATTACATCTGGGGTACTTTTATCAAGCAAAACGTTATGTGTGGTGGAAAACTAACACTGCCCATCCCCTGAACACACCGTGAGACATGGTGGTGGCAGCATCATGTGGTGGGGATGGTTTTTTTCAGCAGGGACAGGGAAGCTGGTCAGAGTTGATGGAAAGATGGATGGAGACAAATACAGGACAATCTTAGAAGAAAACCTGTTAGAATCTGCAGAAGACTTGAGACCGGGGCGGAGGTTCACCTTCCAGCAGGACAACGACCCGAAACATCCAGCCAGAGCTACAATGGAATGGTTTAGATCAAAGCATATTCATGTGTTAGCTCTTGTACACACGGTCAGAGATTCCGATGGAATGTTTCCGATTGGACCGTTTTGTCAGATATTCCGACTGTGTGTGGTCTGCATCGGACCAACTTTTCCAACTTACCGGTAAAATTTTCAGACAATATGCTCCGATCGGACATAGTCTGATCATGTGTAGCCTACTCCGGCGGACAAAGTGCCACGCATGCTCACAATCAAATTCGGACACGGAAGCACTCGCTCAGGTAGAACTACCGCTCGTAATCAATATAGCACATTCGTCACGCTGCAATGTTAAAAATTCTTTCATGAAGCGCATTCTCTTGTTCTTTACAATGCTGCAAGAATGAACTTCTTTTGATGCTCATAGTCACACACACTTCTCCCGAAGGTATTTCTTGAGTCTTTTTACTCATTTCAGCAATACAATATTTTAAATCGTCACATCTACACAATTTTTTATTTATTTTTGGAATTTTGTGGTTGTTTTTTTCATCAACATCTCCTTTTTTGTCAGTTTGCTCATCTTTGCATTTTTTGGGGTGTGTTTTGGGTTTCAACTTACCACAACACCATTATTATCTTTTTTGTATTTTTTTTTTCTTTTTTAATCTACAGGAGGTTGTTTAGTGTTGGTGCCCTTTGTTATTCATTTCACTTTGTATTTTTGAAATGTACATGCCTACTCACAAATAAACTGTCCTTTTTGAAGAAAAACACATACGCAAGTATTTCTTCAAACAAAAAAAACTTAATTTAGGTGTCAAACAACTAAAAAGAGGAAGGCAGCGCTGGAGAAACTTGTCAATTTGGTGAAGCCTTTGGCCCCCAGGGCAGACATGAACTAATTCAAAAATGCTAAATTGGTGGCCTGAAGAGTACATATCTCAGGGAGAGAAGTCTGGTCCAGAAGTCCGAGAGATCAGGAAGAGCAGATGCCATCTATGTCCCCAGGATGTGGTTCTTCAAGAGGCTGCATCTTCTGTCAGACCAGACTGAACCCAGTGTCACGTACCTTTAAGCAGAGCCCGGAGTGCAGGGAGTGGCCTCTCGTAGACCTCTGACTCGAGAGACCCTGGTAGTGGTGACAGGGGCTCAGGAGCACAGAGGGGCACAAGTGCCTGACTGGATAGCAGGTGGTAGAGGCAGAAGACCGTTGAAGGAGGAGGTGTATTGTAGTCCGGTGTCAGAATGCAGGCAAAGGTGAGATAAGGTTCAGCAGACAGCAGAAGGGTTCCTGTAGTCCAGCAACGGCATACAAGTGATTGCAGGAAGTGACAAACAACGGAGGGGTATTGTAGTCCAACAACGGATGCAGGTGCAATGGATAAGCGGAAGTGGAAGAGTCCAGTAGTCTGCAGCCAGAGGTAGAAGGCTACAAACGCAGAAGGAGTACAGCCAAATATTGCGGAGGACTGGGAGGTGTCCTGTAGTACAACAGCAAGCAACTTACAGTTGACGGATGGTGTAACAGTCCAGGTCAAGCACAGGCGGGCAGATCAGGTACAGAAACGGAATCCAGAAGAGTAGTCGGGTACAAAGCAAAAGTCGGGGAGGCAGGCAGCAAACAGCAGAGTCGGGAACAAGCCGGGTTCGATACGGATCAGGATACAGGTACAGGTACAGGTTCAGGTTCAGATACGGATCACCAGGAAGCACAGGAACGCTGTTGATCAGGCAGCAAAGCACTGAAGCATGGCTCCAGTTTAAATAGCGCTATTGGCGCCAATTTGCGTCAAACGGCCGCGCACGCGCCGCTGATCGCGGTAACGCTCCTGAAACTGGACAAAAGATCTTCTGTGACTTTCGCCGCTCGGACGTCCGTGAGGAGGATCTTCCTGACACCCAGGCCATCACTCTCTCGTCTTCCTTAGGCACTTCCCACCAGGCATCCTTCCAGGCTGTGGCTGAGCTCCTGTAGTTGTGGCAAGAGGAGGAGGAGGAGGGCGTTGGTCGACCTCCTGGCTGCCACTTGCCACAGCCTCCCCCCGGCTGAGGTCTTCCTGTGTATGAAAATGGGAAATTGTTTTAGTTTTTTGCTCATCAATCTCACCATTTTGAGCTCATGACTGTTGCAAATTGAATGTTACCAAATAGAACAGACTATCATTCTGAGCCCAACATTTTTCATTCTTGTTCCAATCATTTTTGGTCACTACTGTCTATTGAGATGTAAACCACTTTGTTAAATGACAACTTACTGATCAATAATAACATCTAGTTAACATCATTAAATGTACGACAAGAAATATGTTCAACATTGCAATACCTGTCTCAAGCTGGGCCCCTCCACATGTTACTGCCTGGAAGGCCCAGGTTGGACATCGGAAGCCTCAGCTGGGGGTGAAGGAAGCCTTGAAGGAAGACTGGAGAGTGGTGGCCTGGGTACCCCCTGGTCTACCAGAAAATGCAGCCTCTCGAAGTACACCATCCTGGGGTAATAAATGGCATCTGGATCTCCTGATCTCAGGGACTCCAGGTGCTTCTTTCTCTCCCTGAGATATGTACTCTTCATGGCACCAATTTTAAAATTCACATAGGTCATGTCTGCCATGGGGACCATGAGGTGCAAGACGTTTCTCCAGCGCTGCCTTCCTCTTTCTTCGGTCATGATAAAATGGGCTGTTCATCTGCCACAGGCAGGGCAGCTCCCTGAACAGTTCAAGGAATAGCCCCATAAAATTGGCGTTTTGGAAGGGATCCATCTTGTCTGCAAGACACAACACAAGACAAACCCTAAAATACTAATAATGCCATGATAAACCCTCCTAATCTTGTCCCAACATAGGCCTAGATAGAAGAAGTCCAGTCTAGTGATGTACCAAGTTCAAAATTTTACCTTCGTTTGTACGATCGTCGCGTCAGCTCCTCACTCTGTTGACAGATCGTATGTACGAGACACGCGTGTTGTGTTTTATATACAGTGCGCATGCGTGAAACTCTGCCCGCCCCTGACGTTCTTTCTAGACTATTCCCCGCCCCTTCTCTTTCGGCGCAGTGGGGAAAGCACATGGCGGAGACAACACAGGTGCGCAATCAGAGTTCCACTGACAAGGAGGAGAGCGAGGAAAGGCCGGAGCCTGAAGCGTCCCGATCCTGGAGGAGAAGATTTAAGGCCTCAAATATGTCTTTTGGAGAGATGTTGGAGATGGTGGACATATTGAAGAGGGCCAACTATGATGGGAAGCATGGACCTTACCCAAATGCAAATATCAGAAAGGCCAAGATCATGACTAAAGTTGTGAAGAGACTTCATAAGAATTTTGGGGTACGCCGATCCAAGTATCAACTGAGAAAACGCTGGTCAGACCTGAAACTGAGGGAGTATGATCAGTACAGAAGGATCAAGCGAGTTCTTCTAAAAAGTAAGTAGTTGTGTGTTCATATGATTATTCTTGCTTGCATACTGCTCCATGTGCTTTGATTTCATGTTGTACAGTTTAAAATGGCCATGTTCATGTTCATGGGTTCAATCAATCGTTAGAAACATTGTTCGTTAGCCCACTCCCAACACAATGTTTTCACAAATTACACTTCACTACATTTCTTCACACTGCAGGTAAGTATTCCAGCTTAACAAAGTGTCCACAATAATGTTCTCACCTTTGAACTCGGCAAAAAAACACAATTGTACCACACTTCCAAGCAACATTTCATATTCCTATTTATGCTCTCTGTGTGCCAAGTATTCCTTTTTTACATTCTCATAGGGGATAGAAGACTCGGGAAGTCTGAGGACACCAGGGACCCCACACCTCCCAAAGAAGGCGAAATTCCAACACCAGAAGCAGAGGAGCAGGAGGAGGAGGAAGGAGAGATCGTTGAAGTTGGACAAATTGTCACCACAACAGGTCAGTGTCGGAGACCACAGCTTCCAGTAAGCTAATCAATGTATGTTGTCATATTTATAATACATGGTGTGTTTTTTTTTTTGTAGGTGATGTGGAAGAAGAATCACATTTTACCAGTGAAAGTGCCCAGATCCTGATTGGGGAGATAATGGGGTGCAATCGGGATTTAGAAAATATACAGCAAAACATCAATGATGTTCAAAATAAAATGAAGAACATCATTGATGTTTTGGGGAGAGTGTGAAACACCCTAAACTAGCTAGGGTTTTATTTTTGTGTTTTGAAACAACAAATTTAGTATTTTACAAAAAGCCAAATTTGGAAGATGCACACAGTGTGTCAACATGCCCTATCTCCCACCATGGGGGATCAATGTACGTGTTTTGTGGAAAGTGGCTGAGATGAAGGGGTTGCAGCCCCCAAAACATGTACATTGATCCCCCATGATGGGAGATAGCACATGTTGACACACTGTGTGCATCTTCCAAATTTGGCTTTTCCAGGGGTGACACCCCATGTGATGAAGGCAATATCAGCACAGTTTGTACATACTCATGTCCGATATTGTCTTCACTTTTCAAAGTTGAACTTTGTAAGTTCCTGTGTTCTGTATGTTACACTTTGCCTGTTTACACAAAAACGCCAAGTTACAAAAAAATACCTTAAATAATGTTTTTAATACACCCAATATGTTTGTTTGTTGTAAAACCCTTTTCTAAATGCACATGTGAATGTGCTTTGATTAAAAAGTTAAATTATCAAAAATGCGTGGCTTCCTTTTTCAATGCGCAAAAGCAGTATTTGGAGTAAAATTGTTGTTTTCGGTGAGAATGGGTGTTATTTACTAAAGGCAACTCCACTTTGCACTCCAAGTGCAGTTTCAGGTACACTTTTGCAGTGCTCTTGTAGTGCATAGTGGATGAGCCTTTAGTAAATAACACCCACAGTGATGTGTACATTTCCCCAATCATGCCATTTTCCTGACCCCACATATTTCTGCCATGGTGCAGAAAATTAGCAAGATTTTGGTCAGTAATGCACTACATACATTAGTTAACAAAAACAAGGTGTGTGTGTAGCAGACACACAACATAATAAGATTATCTGAAGAAGACACTGTCACCTCATCTCACTCAGAACTTGGGTTTGCACTGTTGTAGAAAAAGGCACAACAACAAAAATCTAAAATTTACCTAGGAGACACCTAAAACCAAGCCAAACAGTAAATGAAAACAAAGATTATTGGAGTTTCAAAGAAAAATTTATTACAAAAATGCCTCTCAGACATTGTCTGGAATGTCAATGGCCCCCTACCTACAAAGTACTCCATGTATTGGGTTCGGACCTCCCGGGCGCTTTGGGGGGGCAAGCCAGGATGAGCAGGTTCAAGGGACGTGAGGTTCTCATTTTCTGGCAAGTCTGCATCTGGGCCAACTGAGACCACATAGTTTGCTGAATGTCTTTTCAAGAAATTGTGCAGAACACAGCAGGCAAGAACTATGTGATTGAGTTTATATTCAGCCATGTAGATAGGCATTAAAAAAAGGCGGAACCGGCTGACCAGTATTCCAAAAGTGTTCTCCACCACTCTTCTGGCTTTGGCCAGCCGGAAATTAAAGATCCTCTGGTCCGGGGTGAGGGTCCTCATCGGGAAAGGCTGCATCAGGTGGTTTGCCAGGGCAAACGCCTCATCCGCAACAAAGACGAACAGGAGTCCTTCCTGATTCTCCTCTGGGGGTGGCAAGCCCAGACTGCCACTCTGGAGACACCAGTAGAATTCCGTCTGTGAGAACACTCCACCATCCGACATACGGCCATTTTGCCCCACGTCCACATACATGAAGTTATAGGTCGCTGACACCACCGCCAACATCACGATACTATTAAACCCCTTGTAATTATAATAGTACGACCCCAAGTTGAGGGGTGGGACGATGTGAACGTGTTTCCCATCAATTGCACTTCCACAATTGGGTAAGTCCCAATGACTGGCAAAGTGGGAGGCCACAGTCTGCCTTTCCTGTGGCGTTGAAGGAAACTGTGGAGTGAAACAAGACAAAAAATTTGTAATTTTGCAAGCAGATTAGACAACAACATTTTTGGCCAAGATCAGTATAACATTTTGGGAAATTAGTATTTAAAGCCTAAAGTATAAGGTCCCCTTATCAGAGTCATCACTCCCCATCCCCCCATCTGATGGGCCCTTGCAAAAAATGAGAGGGGGGGGGTGTTTTGGACAGGTAACCCTCTCCACTTGATTGAGAGCTGAATGCCTGAATAATGTGTGATACTTTGGGAAGCCCCTCCTTAATTACACTATTGGCAGCCCACCGGACAGGTAAGAAGTGTCATAATACCAAAACTAAAACAAAATGGAAGCACATTTTTACTTTCAAAATATTTTATTTTTGAATACAGCATAGGAAACAAGAAATAGGCCCACATGGCCAACAGATGACTTAACAGAGCATTAGAACCATGCATAATCATACATTTGAACAAAGAAAATCTATGCCTATTAGAGTCTGATCCAACCAACATAGTGTTATTGAGGTCCAGAAACCTAACCTATACCAGTACTCTAAAAAGGGAGAGCACTGTCCAGGGAAGAACAAAATCCAGAGATATCTCCTGCAGATTCCTGGACCCGGGGTAAGGGAAGAACCCTAGCGGTCCCTGGGCCACTCGGCACCCCTCGCGGGATCATGCTGTGCCAAGTGAGGGACCTAGCCAGAGGGCCCCCGTAAATGGGGGACCAATCCCCCCACCCCTGAACACACAAAACGGATCATATCTGGCATCACTATAAAGACATGTGAAAAATTTTGAGGTCAGCCGTCGGCCATCCGAGCCAAACATAACAATAAAGAGAGGTAAAGAAGGAAGATGAAGGGGTAAAGAGGGGTAAAGAGGAAGGAGTGGGGGATCAAGTAGAATGGTCCATAGTTAAACCAAAGGTCTGTGCTAACTACCTAAGTTCCGATGCTCTAGAAACAAGAACGGGTGATCATAGCTCCGTTGGAGCGTGGGTTAAGGAGATGCCCATGAGCATAGCCCATGGTTCCCAAACAATGTCAAATTTAGCGCGTGTGTCAGATATAATGCTAGCCATTTTCTCTTGAGCCATGATCCAGGAGATTTTTCTTTGAGCAGCCTTGACCGAAACTGAGGGCTGTTTCCAAGCTTTTGCAATGGTGAGCTTGGCTCCTATTAGAATAAATCTTATCAGTTTCATAGAATGCCTGGGGGTCTCGATAATTGGAGCATTAAGAAGAGCAATGGTAGGGGACCGGGGGGCCCGGCACCCAGCGATCCCGTCAATAATTTTGAAAATTCTTCTCCAAAAGGATTGTAACCTGGGACACTCCCACCACACGTGGGCCAGAGTGCCCCTGAGGTGACAACCCCTGAAGCACAGCGGATCAGCAGAGGGGTACATGCCGGCCAGCCTAGCTGGGGTGTAGTACCAGTGTAGAATAATTTTTAGACTAGCTTCTGCTAAAGACATGTTTAGTATTCCTTTGTAGGCCAACGAGATCGCCGTGTGCCATGGCCCCAGGTCCCAATTAAACTGGAGATCCTCTTCCCATTTGATCATGACTGAAGTCTTAGATTTGGGCTGCGTCAGTGAAGAGTATATGCAAGAGATACCTCCCCTCTGCTCCGAGCCCTGACCACACCATGTCTCATACTCTGTGAAACTAGGAGGAAAAGGTTTTTCCAACCAGATAGAATGTAGGAAGTGGGAAATTTGATGGAATCTGAACCTCTCCGACATTGGTAATTCTAGATTCTTAATGTAGTGTTTCAGAGGGAGAGGTCCCGACCTGGAGAAGAAATGCCCGATCCGGTACAGCCCTTTATTCAACCACCATTTAAAAGCTGATATATTTTGACCTGGGGGGAAAGCTGGGTTATTAAACAGATGCGCTAACGGTGTGGTCGGAGATGAGATGGAGCCCAAGTTGCGAGTCTTATCCCAGAGGGCTAGAGAGTGTGATAGAGTGGGTGCTAGTATCGGGGGTCTTTCTTTAGGAGAGGACCACATTAAAAAGTCTAGATTGTGACGTGGGGCAGCTTGTCTCTCGATCCCAACCCAATCCGGCTTTTCAAACTTGGAATAAATAATCGAAATCTGTGATAGTCTGGCAGCAATAAAGTAGTAATGGAGGTTGGGAAGACCGAGTCCTCCTTTCTTCCTGTGATGAAATAAGATACTCTGGGGTATCCTGTACCCCTTCTTGCCCCATACGAACTTAAGCAGCTTACTCTGGAATAACTTCAGATGCTTTCTGATGATAGGAATGGGTAAGGAACGAAATAAGTATAAGAGTCTAGGCATGAGGGTCATTTTAATAGAATTAATTTTTCCTAATAAAATGGAAGCACATTTTGACATTCTGCTATTACCTATTAAGATAATAATAGGGTAAAAAAATAAAAAATATAGCATTTGAAAGTATTGAGGCAGGCCCTTGCACTACATGCTTTGGTGAATTTGTCCATAAATGTGACCATCAAAAAGGTAGGTAGAGTGTGTATTGGGTTTGGTAAAGTCAGCAGATAGAGGATTTCTATCAGCTGACCTAGCAGTTGGGGGGAGGGGGGTTCCTAAGGAGTTTGGCCCAACCAAAAAAAAAAAAATGTCACTCTGCATGAATTGAAGCACACACATAAGATTTGTAGACATTTTAGGGGGTGTTTAGGGGAAAGCAATACTATGGAGATGACAAAAGACATTGCTAAGTGACTAGACTATAGGTTTATGGGCCCAGAAGAGCATGGTGGGGAAGTTTGTGAAGGCAAATATAAATGAAGGACAAAAAAGGAACTTGAAAAGCTTCCAGCATGCATGAGGACAAAGGGGCACAGCATATCAATTAGAGCATATTGCAATCATGGTAATTAGGGAAGGAGGAAAGAAATCCAATACATTAGCAATCATTTAATACATAGAATGTGATGTTAAAGGAGAAAACTTACCTTAACCCTTTCATGACTAAGCCTATTTTTGGCATTTGGTGTTTACAAGTTAAAATCCATATTTTTTGCTAGAAAATTACTTGGAACCCCAAAACATTATATATATATATTTTTTTTACCAGAGACTCTAGAGAATAAAACGGCGATTGTTGAAATATTTTATGTCACACGGTATTTGCGCAGCGGTGTTTTAAACGCAACTTTTTGGGAAAAGGGACACTTTCATGAATTTAAAAAAAACAAAACAGTAAAATTAGCCCAATTTTTTTGCATAATGTGAAAGATAATGTTATGCCGAGTAAATAGATACCAAACATGTCACACTTTATAATCGCACGCACTTTTGGATTGACGACAAAGTACGGTACCTAAAAATCTCAATAGGCGTTGCTTTAAAAAAAATTTACGGTTACCAGGTTAGCGTTATAGAAGAGGTCTAGTGCTAGAATTATTGCTCTTGCTCTGACGATCGTGGCGATACCTCACATGTGTGATCTGAACACCGTTTACATACGCGGGCGCGACTTCCATATGCGTTTTCTTTGCTTAGCGAGCTCGCGGGGACGGCGGGCGCTTTAAAAAAAACAATTATTCTTTTTTTATTTATTTTATTTATTTTAAAATGACTAAATTGTTTAAAAAAAAATTTGATCACTTTTATTGCTGTCACAAGGAATGTAAACATCCCTTGTGACAGTAATAGGTGGTGACAGGTACTCTTTATGGAGGGATTGGGGGTCTAAAAGACCCCCCACCCCTCCTTTACACTTCAATGTATTCAGATCACCGAAAAAGGCGATTCTGAATACCGGATATCTTTTTAAAACCGGCGTCATTGGCAGCCAAGTTAACTGGAAATGACGTCATGACGTCGCTTCCGTGTTTACTATGAGGAGACTGGAACGAAGCCGCTTACGGCTTCGTTCCAGTTCCTCCCCAGCGGCCGGAGGCAGCGCAACTTGAATCAGTGCTCCCGATCGAACTGGAGCACCGGTAACAGCGGCGGGAGGCAGCGGGAGGGGGGGCGCTTTTAGCCGCATCGGTTGTTATGGCTGGAAATCCAATCGCCTGCTGAAGAAAACGGTACCGGGATGATGCCTGCAGGTGTGGGCATCCTCCCGGTATACCCCCCGGAAGCCGAGTACGCAGATCTGCGTACGCTCGGCGGGAAGGGGTTAATATAGTCCTTTTGCAGGACCTGAATAATGGCAGAACAGGTCTCTGGAATAATAATCCCCAGACCCTTGGGGGTGCTGAACTTCCTTTTTCTAGTGCCGCCGTACGTGGCTTATGTCACCGCGTTCTTGGCAACCGGAAATTTCCGACAACTTAGTCCGACCGTGTGTATGCAACATCACTTCCGGACCACTTCCGGAATTAATCCATCGGAATTTATCCGACGGATTTGGTTGTCGGAATCTCCGACCGTGTGTACAAGGGTTTATCCCGGAGGAGCGAGAGGGAACGACCCCCACTCTTGTCGCCTTCCGCCGCTCTTCCCGGGCCTCCCCCCCACCGGGAGACCAGACACACGATCCGGCACCTCCGCCAGCTAGAGGAGGACTGGAAGGAAGCCGGAAAAGTCTTCTTTCTGTAAACACGGGAGCAACGTCATAACGTCACTTCCAGTTTACTCGGCTGCCAATGGCGCAGTTTAAAAAAATAAAATAAAACGACAGTATTCATAATCACCATTTTCGGTCATCTGAATACTTTAAAGTTAAAAGGAGGGATTTGAAGTCTTTTAGACCCCCGATCCCTCCATAAAGATTACCTGTCACCACTTACTACTGTCACAAGGGATGTTTACATTCCTTGTGACAGCAAAGAAAATCATCACATTATTTATTTTTTTAAGTGACAATGTAAAAAAAAAATAATAAGAAAAAAGTTATTTTTAAAGCGCCCCCCCCCCCCATCCCCGCGAGCTCACGCAGCAAAGAAAACGCATACGGAAGTTGCGCCCGCATATGTAAATGGTGTTCAAATCACACATGTGAGTTATTACCGTGATCGTCAGAGCGAGTGCAATAATTCTGTCACTAGACCTCCTCTGTAACTGGTATTTTTTTTTTAAAGCACCGCCAATGGAGATTTTTAGGTACCATCGTTTTTCGCCATTCCACGAATGTGCACAATTTCAGAGAATGACATGTTGGGTATCTGTTTACTCGGTGTAACGTCATCTTTATCATTAAAAAAAAAAATCGGGCTAACTTTACCATATCGTTTTTTTTTTAATTTAATGAAAGCGTATTTTTTCATAAATAATTGCATTTGAAAGACCGCTGCGCAAATACAGTGGGACATAAAATATTGTAATTATCACCATTTTATTCTCTAGAGTCTCTGCTAAAAAAATGTATATACTGTTTGGGGGTTCTAAGTAATTTTCCAGCAAAAAACTGAGTTACTTACCAGTAACATCCTTTTCCGGGAGTCTTTCAGGACAGCCACCGTAGAGAGAGACCGTGGCTCCTCCCCTCTTAGGAAACACCACCTTCAATTTCACAATTTAAGTCTCATCCTCCCTCCGTCCCCTCAGTTCTTCCAGAGTACCTCCTGCCAACTGGAGAGACACAAGAACACGTCAAACAAACCAACTTTTAATCTTACCTGACGGTCTCATGCGATGAGTTCCCAAAGATATCCAAAAACCTGGGTGGGAACCGGTGCTGTCCTGAAAGACTCCCGGAAAAGGATGTTACCGGTAAGTAACTCAATTTTTTCCCAAATCCGTCTTTCAGAACAGCCACCGTAGAGAGGATAAGCGAGCACCTTACCTTAGGGTGGGACTACTGCTTGCAGCACTTTATGATCAAAGACTTGGTCTTTGGCTGACAGAAGATCCAATCTATAGTGCTTCACGAACGTAGAAAAACTGGACCACGTTGCAGCTCTACAGATATGTTCAGGAGAAGCACCAGCCCACTCTGCCTGAGAAGTTGCCACTGCCCTGGTTGAGTTTGCCCTGATCCCAACTGGGGGTTCTAACCCCCCTGTCACGTAAGCCTGCCCAATGGCTGATCTTAACCATCTGGCTATTTTAAATTTAGAGGCTCTGGGAATCAGACTTCCTGAACTGACATGTGCAATCTAAATAATGAAGGACACATCTTCTAACATCCAATCTATGAAAAATGTTTTCCTGTTCTCTCACCGGATTTGAACAGAAAGTAGGCAGCACAATCTCCTGGACTATATGAAAACTAGAGGCTACCTTAGGTAAAAAGGCCGGATCCATCTTAAAAATCAAACGGTCTGGAAAAACCTGAAAAAAAGGTGCCCTAATAGAAAGGGCTTTGAGTTCACTCAGTCTCCTTGCCGTAGTGATCGCCACCAAAAACACAGTTTTGAGAGTAATCAATCTTAACGAGCAAGATTCCAATGGCTCAAAAGGTTCTCCTGTGAGAACCTGTAAAACGAATGAAAGATCCCAAACTGGGAAGGAGGAATTTGTAACGGGTCTCTGCCTACTTAAATCTCTAAAGAACCTCACTATCTAAGGGTCTGTCCCTAGATGCCTTTCCAGAAATACGCTTAAAGCGGATATGTGACCCTTCAAGGTTCCAAGGGCTAAACCTTTATCTGTCCCAGCCTGCAGGAACTCTAGAACGGCTACTGAGCTGTGCACATCAAAGGAGTTTTCTGAGCACCAGCTACTGAACCGCCTCCATACCTTCAAGTAAATGGTCTGCGCTTCCTTTTTCCTGCAACTTAGAAGAGTGGCTACTAAATGATCTGAGAACCCTTTGCCCCTCAGCAATTCCTCCTCAGTAGCCAAGCTGCAAGGTTCCACCGCTCCACCTGAGGACAACAGATTGGACCCTGAGAAAGAAGATCCTCCTGGACTGGGAGAATCCAGGGGGTTCCACAGACGGGCCCTTCAGAATGGAGAACCACGGCCTCCTGGGTCAGTGTGGTGTGATTAGAATAAGAGTAGTGTTCTCCGCCTGAAACTTCCTTAACACTGCAGGGATCAGAACGGGGGGGAAAGCATAGCATCTGGAGAATCTCCAACTCTGTTCTAGTGAATCCACCCCCAACGCCCCATCCCCCCTGTTAATGTTAAAGAAGATGGCTACCTTTGCATTTTCCCTCGAGGAAAAGAGGTCTATCGAAGGAATCCCCCACCTTTGGGTGACCATTTTGAAAACCTCCTTCTTGAGAACCCAGTTGCATTCTCTCAGTGTTCTCCTGCTGAGGAAATCTGCTACCTGATTTTGCTCCCCCTTCAAATGTATCGCCGAAAGGGATAGGACATTTGCTTCCGCCCACCTGAGGATGGCTTTTGCTAGGGCCCATAAGGATCCGCTCCTGGTGCCCCCCTGCCTGTTGATGTAAGCCACTACCGAGGAGTTGTCCGACCGGACTCTCACATGATGTCCCCGGAGTTCCTTCTGAAAGGCCCTGAGTGCCAGATCTACTGCTCTCAGCTCCCTCCAATTTGAGGATCTCTTTGACTCCCTCCTCTCCCAGGTACCTTGTACCAAACGGAAGTCTAGGTGCGCACCCCAGCCTGAGCCGCTCGCATCGGTTGTAACCACCCTGGATACTGGTAAAACTCACTCTAGACCTTATGACAAATTTTCCCCCTTTCTCCACCACCAAAGGGACCTCTTGACCTGAGTTGGAACTGAAACCAGAGAGTCCAAAGACCCCTGGCTGTGGTCCCAAACCCTCAAGATGAATAGTTGCCGAGGACGGAAATGTAACCCCGCCCACTGAACTGCTGGGAGCGTGGATGTTAGCAAGCCCAAGACTGACATGACCTTCCTCACTGAGATCTGACGGCTGGCCTGGAGAAACAACAATGCTTTTTCTACCTTTTGGATTTTCTCTAAGGGAAGGAAGACCTTTTGTTCTGTTGAGTCCAACACATACCCCAGGAAAGTGACCCTTTGGGATGGAATTAAGTTGGACTTCTCCAGGTTCAGAAGCCACCCCAGGCTCACCCCTTCTCCGGCCCAGGCAACTGCGCCAGGGAATGGGCAAACAGGAGAAGATCGTTGAGATACGCGATCTCCAAGATTCTCCTGAGACGCAGGAATGCCAGAACTTCTGCCATCACTTTGGTGAAGATATGAGGGAAGAGGATAGCCCAAAGGGAAGTGCTTTGAACTGGAGGTGTAGCACCCCTACTGAGGTTTTCACTGCCAACCTGAGGAAACGCTGGTGGCTCTCTGCGATGTGAACATGCAGGTATGCATCTTTTAAATCTATCGATGCCATGAAACAGTTTGGTGGAAGAAGTGCCTTCACCGAGTAAACTGAATCCATCCGAAACCTCCTGTAGGTGACTGAGATAATCAGAGGCTTCAGGTTCAGGATGAGCCTGAACTTTCCCTAAGGCTTGCGAACCACAAAAATGTGAGAATAGAAGCCTTTGCCTGTCTCTCCTGCTGGGACCCGTACTACCACCTCCTGTTCCTCTAACTCCTGAAGAGAGGAAAGAAGGGCAGACAATTTTTCTGCACACTTTGGCAGCTCGGTGACAAGGAGTCTCAAAGGGGGGGGGGCTCTAAAAACTCCAATCGGTAACCTATTCTGATGATCTCCAACACAAACTGATTGGAGGTGATCATCTCCTACTGTGGGAGGAAGGCCCCCAACCTTCCTCCCACCGTGACCCTGTCATTGAGACTTTTTGGGCTGTTCAGGAGGGCGAAAAATCGCTCCCCCACGCCCATTGCCCTTCAGCCCCCAACTTTTCTTCTGCCGATCAGTTCTAGGGGCTTCAAACTTTTTCTGAGGACGAGTCTTTCTTTTTGACTGCTCCCCATACTTCCTCTTAACGGGAAAGGCCTTTTTCTTATCAGCCGTGCGATCTAGCACTCCTTCAAGACCTGGCCCAAACAGCAAGTCCCCTGTAAAAGGGATCCCACAGAGCTTTTTTTTTTGGACACACTGTCCCACTGCCATGTCTTCAGCCATAAGGCCCTCCTGGATGAGTTGGTCTGGGCCGTAGACCTTGCAGACATTCGCACCGATTCAGCCAAAGCATTCGCAATGTATGCTACCCCCTTAAGCAGCATGGGAAAGGAGGATAGAATAGTCTCCTTCGCCGTCCCTGCTTCAATGTGTGCCTTAATCTGGTTAAGCCAATACTCCATATTCTTCCGCAAAAGGAAACCTTTGTTTCAACGCACCAGAAAAGAAAGGTTTTCTTTCAGAAACCTGACATTCCTTCTTGATGGCATCGATCAAGACATCATGAACCGGGAACACCCGCTTTTTCTGTTTCCCCAGGCCCTTGTACATCTGATCGTGGAGTGACAATGCCTTCCTTTCCTCTTGTATACCTAATGTGGTATGAATAGCTCCCAAGAGCTCATCCACTTCTTCCAGGGAAAGTTTATACCGTGAGGTTCTTTTGGATTCCCCATCCAATCTCTCACCATCAGATTCCTCTTGGGAGTCTGAGGCGGCACTGTCAACTTCTTCCTCAGCTTCCTCTCTGGAACCCCGTGGATTCTCCCCACTTGCAGGAGGAACATCCACTGGGCTAGGTGGTACCCTCTGCTGCGCTGGTGGAGGAATGCTCTGGGGCTGAGGCCACTGGAAACTAAAAAAGAGCGTTTTGAAGGACTGGAAAGTACTAGAGAGTTCCTTCACAGATGCCGCCAGGTCTGCACCCTGTTCTGCTGCCTGCTCCTTAACCAACCCCTCAATATACTCCTTACAAAGTGCCTTGGTCCAGGAATCCCCCATAGAGGCTCTACATGAAGGACACTTCTTCCTAGAACCATGGGGGGACTTGCTTGTGGCTCTCTGAAATACAGAAATAAAAGAGATGGCAGCATAAGTTTAAAAAAACACCAGCGCTACTTAGAGGACCACCGGGAGTGCCCCCCCAGGACCAACCACCACCAGGATCCCAGACACACTCCCCTTCCCCCCGACCACCAAGGGGGGATAACACCAGTGGAGCTACTGGTTACAGAGTAAGGGAACACCTCCCCAGGGTTCCACTTACCTTTGAGTGGCTGGTGCTGTTGTCTCCAGGAGCTCTTGAAGCCTCTGCTTCGGACATTTTCCTGTTAAGGAAGAGTGGTACGAATGTGCCTCCGACAGCTGCCTGTACAGCTTAGAGAGAGAGGCTGCACCACCCGAATGCTTGGTCCCCTTTCATGAATCGCGTCTGGAACCGGAAGATGCGGATCCAATGAAGATGTCAGACAGCATGTGAGAGGGGAGAGATGAACGGCTGCAGCGGCCGTAAGTTAAAAAAAAAGTAAAATAAGGTGCCATCTGCCCCCCAGTGCCACCTGTCCCAAGTGCAACCTGTTAGTACCATCTGTCCTCAGTGCCACCTGTTGTCATTGCCATTTGTCCCTAGTGCCATCTGTCCCCAGTGCCATGTATAAGTGCCATCTGTCATCAGTGCCACGTATCAGTGCCATCTGTCATCAGTGCCACGTGTCATCAGTGCCACATATTAATGCCATCTGTCATCAGTGCCATATCAGTGCCATTTGTCATCAGCGCCACATATCAGTGCCATTTGTCATCAGTGCCACCTGTCAGTGTCACGTGCCATCTGTTATCAGTATCACGTGTCATCAATGCCACGTATCTGTGGCATCTGTCATCAGTGCCACGTATCAGTGCCATCTGTCATCAGTGCAACGTATCAGTGCCATCTGTCATCAGTGCCACATGTCATTGTCCTGGTGCTCCAGGTCCTTCAAAAGTGTAATAGGTAGTCAACAAGTTAGATGTGTAATTTATGCTCCTCGAACACGTGACGGCGCTCCCTGCATGTTGGGCCTCTCTGAGTGGCCAGGCTGTGAAAAAGTCCCACACATGTGGTATTGTAATACTCAGGAGGAGTAGCAGAATTTATTTTGGGGTGTCATTTGTGGTATACACATGCCATGTGAGATAAATAAACTATTACACTGACAATTTTGTGGGAAAAAAAAAAATCTTCATTTTGAAAAGAATTTTGGGAAAAAAATGACAACATCAAAAACCTCACCATGCCTCTTACTAAATACCTTGGAATGTCTACTTTCAAAAAAGGTCATTTGGGGGGTATTTGTACTTTCCTGGCATGTTCGGGTCGCAAGAAATGAGATCGGCCACCAGTACATCAGATGTGATCAATTTTGTATGATTTGCACCACAGCTTGTAGATTCTCTAACTTTCACAAAGACCAAATAATATCCACTAATTTGGGTTATTTTTACCAAAGATATGTAGCAATATAAATTGTGGCCAAAATATATGAAGAAAAATTTATAATTTGCATCATCTTATCACAGAAACAAAGAAAAATGTGTTTTTTTTCAAAATTTTCGGTCTTTTTGTATTTATAGCACAAAAATAAAAACCCCAGAGGTAATTAAATACCACCAAAAGAAAGCTCTATTTGTGGGAAAAAGGGGCAAAAAATTCATTTGGGTACAGTGTTTCATGACTGAGTAATTGTAATTCAAAGTGGGAGAGCGCCGAAAGCTGAAAATTGGTCTGGGCAGTAGGGGGGTGTAAGTGCCCAGTAAGCAAGTGGTTAATGCCTCAGGACAAAAAATTGGAAATTTGGCTCTACGGTATAGAATATGTAAAACAAGAAATATTGTTTATCTTATGATGTGTAAAGCATGTGGAATATAAAATGTCGGTAGGACGTCTAGAAGAATCAGAAATAGGATAAACCTTCCAATTTATCAAAACATTTTGTTTAAGAACATATTGCAGATATTAATTTGGTTTCAGTTTGTATTTTTTTCAGTTTTTTTGTTTTTTTTTCAAATGGAAACCAGAATACCATCACATGTAAACTTTGAATTAAGACCTTTTTTATATATATTATTATGAACAAATTATCTGGTCACAATTTCAGAGTGATTGAACTGAGAGTGATTGAGACACATTCATGGGAATGAAAAAAATTGCATTTTATTGTATGAAATTGGAAGCATAAAAAAATCACACATTTGTACCACAGATATTTATTCAACAGTTTTTTTTTTTTTTTTTAGAAAGGAAGCAATTTCTGAGCACTTGCACAGTCATATTGCATCTGGAAGTTAAAAATAATTGACTGAAGAAAAAAAAAACACATTTGCAACATAGATACTAAACCTTTTAGGATAGGCTGCAATTTCCGAGGCAGAGAGCAATAAGATTGTATCTAAAAACAGTTCCTTTTTTTTCTGAAAATGTAAAAATTCACACATTTGAACCACAACTATTAAGCCTTTTAAGACAGGCTGCAGTTTTAAAGTGAGTGGACAGATAGCAACTTGAAAAAAAAAATGTTGAGTTTGTTTATTTTATATTAAGTTGAAAAGAGAAAAAAATGTAGAGATTTGCAGTATGACTTTGGAACATTGATTGAATAGGCTGCAATATCTGAAGGAGAAAGCAGATTGCACCCGGAAATAGAACATTTTTTTCAGAGACTGAAGATGGAAGAAATGTACACATTTGCACCACAGAATCCAAACATTCTTGGACAGGTTGCAGTTTCTGAGGAGTTGAAGCAGGCATATCACATCTAGAAATTAAATTTTATATATATATATATATATATATATATATATATATATATATATATTTATATATATATATTGTCCCAGAGAGAGCCAGGAAAAGTCCTGTTCAGGGTTTATACGTCTCCCAGGCTCCTCTCGTACACATTTAGAAATCTGTGATCCATGATCCAGTTGGGGTCTTGGTCCTCTTCCCCAGGCTAATTTAACCACTTTCAGACCAGACCATTGTGCTGGTCAAAGACCAGACCACTTTTTGCGATTCGGCACTGCGTCGCTTTAACTGACAATTGCACGGTCGTGCGACGTGGCTCCCAAACAAAATTGACGTCCTTTTTTTCCCACAAATAGAGCTTTCTTTTGGTGGTATTTGATCACCCCTGCGGTTTTTATTTTTTGCGCTATAAACAAAACTAGAGCGACAATTTTGAAAAAAACGCATTATTTTTTACTTTTTGTTATAATAAATATCCACCAAAAATATATAAAAAAAACATTTTTTTCCCTCAGTTTAGGCCGATACGTATTCTTCTACATATTTTTGGTAAAAAAAATCGCAATAAGCAATTATTGATTGGTTTGCGCAAAAGTTATAGCGTTTACAAAATAGGGATAGTTTTATAGCATTTTTATTAATAATTTTTTATTATTTATTTTTTTACTAGTAATGGCGGCGATCAGCGATTTTTATTGTGACTGCGACATTGTGGGGGACCCATCGGACATTTTTGACACATTTTTGGGACCATTGTCATTTATACAGTAATCACTGCTATATAAATGCAGTGATTCCTGTGTAAATGACACTGGCAGTGAAGGGGTTAACCAGTGGGTGGCAGTGTAGGGGTTAAGTGTTCCTAGGGGTGTGTTACTAACTGTGGGGGGGTTGGGCTTTCATTTAGTGAACACTGATCTCTGCTCCAATCACATGGAGCAGAAATCAGCGTCACTAGTTGCTAGGCAGAATGGAGAAATGCTGTTTACACAGCATTTCCTCCATTCAGCCGTCCCGCGAGACGATCGCGAGGATGCCCGCGGTGATCGAGTCCGCGGGTCCCGCGACCGGACTCACGGGGGTCCCGACCAGTGCGGGAGCGCGCCGCCGCCGGCGTGCTCCCGATGGCAGGGTGGCATTGAATATTGGACGTACATGTACGCCAATATGCCTGCCCGTGCCATTCTGTCGACGTACATCATCGTGCGCTGGTCGGGAACCGGTTAAGCTCACCTGAGCAGACAGCCTTTCTCTCTGCCTGGGACATACACACAAAGTCAGTCTGTGAAGAGAGTAAAGGTCGGTAAAAGCTGTTAAGCAGTTTTTGTAGAGACTGACAAGCGTTATGCCGCGTACACACGGTCGGAGAATCCATCGGAATGTGTCCTATCGGACAGTGTCGTCAGATAATCCGACTGTGTGTGGTCTGCATTGGACTAATTCCGTCCGAATCTCCGTCGGACCCAATTTTCCAACATGTTGGAAATATTTCCTGACCAACTGGGCCGGTCGGACATACTCCGATCATGTGTAGAGAATTCCGATCGGACGAAGTGCCACGCATGCTCAGATCAAATTCCTACATCAAAGCTATTGGCTACTAGCCTGAACGTAGTCCCGTCGTAACGAAATTACGTCATCACATTCTGAAAGATCGGATTTTTCACCAACTTGGCCCGACCGTGTGTATGCAACAGTTTCGGACACAATCCGACGGACAAAATCCGACGGGCAAAATCCGACGGATTTGGTTGCCAAAATCTCCGACCGTGTGTACGTGGGCTTAGGCTTGTTCATCCCGAAAGTGAGGGCTGCATATGGTATAGTTAGAGCCGAGACACGGCTAGGATTTGGGTTTTGCTATTGTTTGTCCTTTATTTGCTTTCTGGAACACTGTACAACACCTGTATTTGGACTTGTATATAACACAAATACACACAGCACTGTTTGTCACTTTATCACTGGATTTGGTATCTGTGCCTGAGAAACTGCTCATCCCAGGGAGCTTTGTACCTGCTACCTGTCCCCCAGGTTACATTTTATATATATATATATATATATATATATATATATATATATATACACACATGTACATATACAGCCCTCAAAAATTCCACTCGCACGCTCACATTTTGCGAGTGTATTTTGAGGTCTGGCGAGAAGGGCTGCCTGGGACCCGGGGGGGGGGGGGTGAGCACTGTTAATCACAGAGGGGAAGAGAGGAGAGCCGCCAGTGGATGATCAGCGCAAGGAACATCATAGATTTTGTTTCAATAGCTGTGTGTTCCCCCACCGTGTGCCATCACATAAGTCCCTCTTCTTTTTCCAGGACTTTGATAGACAGATTGTGCGTCCAATCCTAGGATGAGTGACATGTATCAAAGTTCTCCGGACAAGGGGAGGGGCTTATGTGACGGCGCGCGGAGGGGGAACACGCGGCTATTGAAATGAAAGCTGTGATGTTTCCTGCTCGGATCATCCAGTGGCGGCTCTCCTCTCTTCCCCTCCACAGGTAGGCTGCATATGGCACACAGGCTGCACATGGAACACAGGCTGCACATGGGACACAGGCTGCATGGTTGGCACATGCTGCATGGGACACAGACTGCACATGGGACACAGACTGCACATGGGACACAGGCTGCATGGTGGGCACAGGCTGCATGGGAATAGGCTGCACATGGGACACTGGCTGCACATGGGACACAGACTGCACATGGGACACATACTGCACATGGGACACATGCTGCATGGTGGACACGGGCTCACAGGCTGCATATGGCACACAGGTTGCATGGTGGGCACAGGCTGCATGGTGGACACAGACTGCATGGTGGGAATGGGCTGCACATGGGACACTGGCTGCACATGGGACACAGACTGCACATGGGACACAGACTGCACATGGGACACAGGCTGCATGGTGGGCACAGGCTGCATATGGCACAGACTGCATGGTGGGCACAGGCTGCATGGTGGACACAGGCTGCATGGTGGGAATAGGCTGCACATGGGACACTGGCTGCACATGGGACACAGACTGCACATGGGACACAGGCTGCATGGTGGGCACAGGCTGCATATGGCACAGGCTGCATGGTGGGCACAGGCTGCATGGTGGACACAGGCTGCATGGTGGGAATAGGCTGCACATGGGACACTGGCTGCACATGGGACACAGACTGCACATGGGACACAGGCTGAATGGTGGGCACAGGCTGCATGGTGGGAATAGGCTGCACATGGGACACTGGCTGCACATGGGACACAGACTGCACATGGGTCACAGACTGCACATGGGACACAGGCTGCATGGTGGGCACAGGCTGCATGGTGGGCACAGGCTGCATGGTGGACACAGGCTGCATGGTGGGAATAGGCTGCACATGGGACACCGGCTGCACATGGGACACCGGCTGCACATGGGACACAGGCTGCATGGTGTGCACAGGCTGCATATGGCACACAGGCTGCATGCTGGGCACAGGCTGCATAGTGGACACAGGCTGCACATGGGACACAGGCATCACATGGGACACAGGCTGCACATGGAACACAGGTGGCACATGGGACACAGGCTGCATGGTGGTACACAGGCTGCATGGTGAGCACAGGCTGCATGGTGAGCACAGGCTGCATGGTGGGCACAGTATGGGCAACAATTTTCCTTATTCCTGGACCTCCCCATGTCTGCCTACTATAGGATGTAGCAGCTTTTTAAAAAGGGAGGGAAGACAAAAAATAAGCCAAACCCTCAATGCTACTTAAATTTTTAATGGGCGACAGCCGCCATAATAACCATAGAGCCAAATGTCTCCTGAGGTGGGCAAGCCAATTAAGCCTGTAATGCCTAATAAAAGGCATTGGGCACGCTCCTGTTTGCTGCTCTGCAAACTACCTCAGGGGTGACCTTTGCGTATGCTTCCCAGGATGCTGCCATACCCTTCATCGAATGTGCTTTGATCTCTGAAGGAGGAGGAAGGCACAGAGTTTTGTATGCAATATGCATGGTCTTTGACAAATCTGGAAGAAAAAACTCTGGATGTTTCCTGCATACCCTTATAGGCCCCATTGGGAAAAAAACTACAGCTGATCTGCTTTTAGACCATTTCAGGTAGGCTGAAACCGCAGAGCCCAGGTCTAACCTACTCCACTCATCATCAGCTGTATCCGCCGGAAAGGCTGGGAGAATGACCTCCCAGTTCATATGAAATCATATGGCAACCTTAGGTAGTAAGCTTGGAATCGGCCTAATGACTATCATGACCAGTGTAGTCTAAAGGTCCTTCCCACTCACCCTGTTATCCATTATACTCCAACCCCTTCCCCCTTTTCCCACTTCACGTTGAAAGATGAGACCACACCTTGATTTGGAGTGAAATGGCCATAACAGCCTTTATTAATATAACTCAAACACTCCAATTCAATATACAGTGGTGTGAAAAAGTGTTTGCCCCCTTCCTCATTTCCTGTTCCTTTGCATGTTTGTCACACTTAAGTGTTTCGGAACATCAAACCAATTTAAACAATAGTCAAGGACAACACAAGTAAACACAAAATGCAATTTGTAAATGAAGGTGTTTATTATTAAAGGTGAAAAAAAATCCAAACCATCATGGCCCTGTGTGAAAAAGTGATTGCCCCCCTTGTTAAAACATACTATAACTGTGGTTGTCCACACCTGAGTTCAATTTCTCTAGCCACACCCAGGCCTGATTATTGCCACACCTGTTCACAATCAAGGCATCACTTAAATAGGAACTGCTTGACACAGTAAGGTCCACCAGAAGATCCTTAAAAGCTACACATCATGCCGAGACCCAAAGAAATTCAGGAACAATTGAGAAAGAAAGTAATTGAGATCTATCAGTCTGGAAAGGGTTATAAAGCCATTTCCAAAGCTTTGGGAATCCAGCGAACCACAGTGAGAGCCATTATCCACAAATGGCGAAGACATGGAACAGTGGTGAACCTTCCCAGGAGTGGCCAGCCGCCCAAAATTACCCCAAGAGCGCAGCGACGACTCATCCAAGAGGTCACAAAAGACCCCACAACAACGTCCAAGGAACTGAAGGCCTCACTTGCCTCAGTTAAGGTCAGCGTTCATGCCTCCACCATCAGGAAAAGACTGGGCAAAAATGGCCTGCATGGCAGAGTTCCAAGGAGAAAACCACTGCTGAGCAAAAAGAACATCAAAGCTCGTCTCAATTTCTCCACAACACATCTTGATGATCCCCAAGACTTTTGGGACAACATTCTGTGGACCGATGAGACAAAAGTGGAACTCTTTGGAAGGTGTGTGTCCAAGTATATCTGGCGTAGAAGGAACACTGCATTTCATAAAAAGAACATTATACCAACAGTAAAATATGGTGGTGGTAGTGTGATGGTCTGGGGCTGTTTTGCTGCTTCAGGACCTGGAAGACTTGCCGTGATAAAAGGAACTATGAATTCTGCTGTCTACCAAGAGATCCTGAAGGAGAATGTCCGACCATCTGTTCGTGTACTCAAGCTGAAACGAACTTGGGTTCTGCAGCAGGACAATGATCCTAAACACACCAGCAAGTCCACCACCGAATGGCTGAAGAAAAACAAAATGAAGACTTTGGAGTGGCCTAGCCAAAGTCCTGACCTGAATCCTATTGAGATGTTGTGGTATGACCTTAAAAAGGCCGTTCATGCTCGAAAACCCTCTAATGTAACTGAATTAGGACAATTCTGCAAAGATGAGTGGGCCAAAATTCCTCCAGGATGCTGTAAAAGCCTCATTGCACGTTATCGCAAACGCTTGGTTGCAGTTGTTGCTGCTAAGGGTGGCCCAACCAGTTATTAGGTTTAGGGGGCAATCACTTTTTCACACAGGGCCATGATGGTTTGGATTTTTTTTCACCTTTAATAATAAACACCTTCATTTACAAATTGCATTTTGTGTTTACTTGTGTTGTCCTTGACTATTGTTTAAATTGGTTTGATGTTCCGAAACACTTAAGTGTGACAAACATGCAAAGGAACAGGAAATGAGGAAGGGGCAAACACTTTTTCACACCACTGTATATAAATAACCATAAATATAACCATATACAACCATCCGGCATAACAAACAAATAGCATATAACAACCTGTCCAGTCTGGTGATCTCTGACGGTGACCCATAATTTTACCAAACAACCAACTCACTGTGTACCCATTTTAACTTAACCAGGCCTCCAGCTGTGACCGCTCGGAGACAACTTCCGACAGTTATAACCATAACCGTATTCCATCCAAAGTTCTGGAATACACCGGAGGGACCCATACTAGCAATGGGCCCCCCACCCCTTTCAGATGACCTCTGATTTACCACCCACCGTTAAAGACCACCAGACAAACCCTGCCACAGCCCGAAAGGATGACCTCCCTCAACCTTTAGGGCAATCCCACACCCTCAAGGCCTTCTGAATGCCTTCCTGCAACCCCAAGGATCATAGATCAATGCCTACGTCTGAGAGGTGCACCCCATCCTTCTTAAGATACATCCCCACGTTACACTCGAGCTCCCGGTGCCTAATAACGATCCCACCATTCCGCACCACAAACCTCCCCACCACTTTATTGACCCTAATACGGGTCTTGTTAATACTAGCGATGGACCTAGCCCACCTCCATACCGTCCTGGCCACAATGTCAGACCAGACCAATATGGTACCTGGGAAAAGGACCCGCAGTCTCTCGAAATCGGACTTAATGTCCGCAATCAGGTCCCGGACCTTCCGGACTGCCAGATCGTTCCCGCCCGCATGCACCACTAGGACATCCGGGGGCCCGTCTCTACCCGCATACTTCACCACCTCCCCCAAAACTCTCTCCCACTTCATCCCCGGGACCCCCAACCACCTTAAACAAGCTTCCTGCCTAGAAATACCAAGCTGCCTGCCATCAGGTCTTTGGTCTCCTGTCCTGGCCCCCCAACACACGTAGGAGTGCCCTACGATCCAGACTAGGCGAGCCGAACCTCCATCTCAAAAGATAAACCAAAACATAATTCCAACAGACCGCAAACCACAGCCTGCTCCCCTGTAAGATGCACAGCCCTCCACGGAACCTCCCGTTAATTTCCACTCTCCTTTTTTTTTTAAATCACAGTTGAAATGCTTTTCCTAGTTGACTGCCAGTTGCGTCCTCACATAAGTATGAAATCGGCGAGATTCCCATCTGCCAATCCTATGTACCACCGCCTCGTCCAACTCGCATCGGGCAGCTTCCATGTCTGCCCTAATACGGAAGGAGTGTGGCGCATACGCCTTACAATCTAAACCCACCTCCCGTAAACAACGCCTAAACACCGACATGAACTGGTACCTGGACATAAAGGACCCATCCTCATGCCGCAGGAAGGGCCCCTCCCCTCCCTGCCTCACGCTCCTGAACTCCCGAACCGCCACCACCGGGCACACCCTGGATCCTGGGAGCGCATACAGGGACACCAATGCTCCCTTACCCCGCTGGTCCGTCTTAGACCTGCGCAGCCAGAGCCTGACCCGATCCCCTTCCAAGTGTACCTCCCCATCCAACAATCCCCCAGCCACCTTCCTGGTAGGGCTCACCAATTCTCCAAACTGGATTGCCCCATAGAAGGCCAGGGAAAACACGGCCATGAACAGCCACGCCTCATAGCCCGATGCACAGATATCCCCCAGCCGGGCACACATCGCCTGAAGATTCGCAAACGTGACCGGCCTCCTGACATCCCTCTGCATGTGCCGCTTACGGTACCCCTTCAATGCCTGCTTTACCCAAAAGTCTTTAGTCCAATCCTCCTCACGCATCAACTTAAATAAGAACGTGAGACCCACCAGCTTCCGTTCAATGGCGGACACCGACATCCTCCGCTCAATATTCCTGGCCACGATGTAGAGCACCAGCAAACGCCTATCGGGTCCCTGATCACTTACCCTTGCTTCACATGCCAATCCAGACCACTCCGACCAAGCCCTCGAGTAAGCTGACAACGTTGCCGTACTCACCGACTGCCGGATCCATCCTGCGGCGATGCCAATGGCAGCCTCCAAATGCACTCTGGGCAAGGGACCCCCTCCACCTCCGTGCCCGGAGCCAGCTCCCTGAACTTGTCCCACTGAAAACAAGACAGGGGGACATATGGAGGCAGCGTAATCCCTTTAGTAAGCAATTCTCCTGTTTCTCAAAAAATCACGGGTCTTTGTCCAGGATAGACTTGGTGGTGGGGAACTCAACCATGCTCCCTTCAGTCCTGGATGTTACTTATAAACCTAGATGTGTTTCGGACCACTCGTACTTAGTAGTCAATTTACTAGTCACTCAACCATCCTCACTTTCTAGGGCGCCCTGGAAATTTAATGCCTTTTGGCTTCAGCTATTTACAACACCCGAGGTGATGGAGGGGAGCATCCGAGATATTTTCACTCAGCAACCTGATGCATTATCAATACTTACTGAATGGGAAGAGTTCAAGACATTTCTGAGACAGCTACTTAGTAAGGAGGTTACAAAGGTTAAGAGGCGGTTGGAGTCTCTCAGGGAGGCACTTGAGGCACAGGTACATTCCCTGGAGGCACGGTATATTCAGGACCCAACAGAGTTCACAAAGGGGGCCTGGCAGTTGGCTCAATCAGCGTATGACCGCCTGTTGGCCTCCTCTGTGGAAAAAAAGAGATTTATTTCGAGGACAGCTTTTTTTGAGGAAGGGGAGATTACGGGTCGTCTCTTGGCCAGGATAGCTAACTCTGAGCAGAGATTTCCAGTTATTGGAAGTATACGAATGAAGGAGGGGAAATTGGCTCACTCCCCTGATGGGGTGATACAGACACTAGTTGCATATTATGAGGACTTATACTGCCCATCCTCGCAGTATGGTTCTGAGGAGCTGAATGCCTACTTAGATGAAATACCATTCCCACAAATTTCGGGGTCCCAGTGTGCGACATTGGACGCCCCACTCACCCTTGAGGAGTTACAGACTGCAGTGGCGGGGTTCCCCAATTGTAAGGCCCCGGGGGGATGGGATCCCTATTAAAATCTACAAACACTTTTCGGAGGTATTGCTCCCTAAACTGCTGAACGTGTTCAATGCTGCCAAGGTGGTGGAGACTCTGCCCCCTCTATGTCTGAGGCAAATATTGTTTTAATTTTGAAACCTGATAAGGACCCGGTGGACCCGGCCTCTTACAGGCCAATCTCCTTGCTACAATCTGATATTAAAATATTGGCCAAGGTGCTAGTGCTCCGTTTAAACAAAGTAATCACCTCGGTGATACACGCAGACCAGGCAGGGTTTATACTGAATAAATCCACGGCAGTGAATCTCCGTAGATTATTCCTTAATATACAATCAGTGGCTGATAATGTGGGCAGGAGAGCTCTCCTGTCCCTTGATGCTATGAAAGCATTTGATAGTGTGGAGTGGCCATATCTTTGGGAGATACTGAGGCGTTTTGGCTTTAGTGTTGGGTATATCTCATGGGTACGGCTGCTTTATTACTACCCGAGCGCAGGCATTAGGGAGGCCGGTAGGCTGTACTTGCCATTTTGTCTTGGTCGGGGCACTCGGCAGGGGTGCCCATTGTCCCCCCTGCTGTTTGCCCTGGCAATAGAACCACTGGCCATTAGGATCAGGGAGCACAGAGGCATCACAGGTTTCTGCTATGGGGATAGACAGGAAAAGGTGATGCTTTATGCAGATGATACAATGATTTTACTGGGGGACACGACACAGTCTCTGAATAACACGTTAGACACAGTGACCCGTTTTGGGGAGTTCTCTGGTCTTAAGATAAATTGGTCCAAATCAGCACTTATGCCAATAGATGAACCACAACTACAACAGGGGGGGCGGGTGGGAGAGATCCCTATCGCCCTCACGTTCAAATATCTGGGGATAAAGGTGACGCCACGGATCAGAGACTATATTGCATTAAACATTGCACCGCTGCTGACCAGGTTCCGCTCCAGGACTAAGACTTGGAATATGCTGTGTATGTCGGCTGCAGGCAAGGTGAATCTTATTAAAATGATTCTTATGCCCCAACTGTTATACATGTTGCACAACTCTCCAGTGGTGATCCCATTGAAGACCTTTAGGATAGTAAACTCAATATTCTGAGAGCTAATATGGAAAGGCCCTAGGATTAAATTAGAGCATCTCCAACGCCCGAAGGGGGACGGTGGCCTTGCACTGCCGAACCCCTGGCTATACTATTTAGCCTCTCAACTACAACATTTGATAGGCACTATGGTCCCTGAGGGAGACCCCAATGGCAGAGTCCCCAGTGCTTCTGAGGGTATTATGTTGCACACAGTGGGTGGGAGATCTGTTCCGACCGCCCTGGAAGCCCTGGCCTTCGGTAAAGCCCCCCCAAAAAAGTTTCCCCACATATAATTTAATACAGAAAGTATGGAACAAAACCAAATATTTGCAGGGAGCAACGGGAATTAGTGAATATAGCCCTATATGGGCTAATCAGTCGTACCCTGAATTAGCAAAGCTACATCACAAGGAGAGGTAGCAGAGGAGGGGGGTGTTTTATCTTACACAGATAGTCAGCAATGGTAAACTATTACCCTTTGATGCCCTGAGAGCAAGATATCAACTCCCGGCACATATGTACTTTTATTATATGCAACTTAGGCATGCCTTTCTAGCCCAATCAAAGGTTTCGGATTGGCAGCTGGAGGGACTGCCTCTTGTTTCCCAGCTTAAATCAGCCGAAAACTCAAAAGGATTTATCTCGCAGAGTTACGCTACACTTTTAAGCAGATTTTTGTTGAAGCACCCCCTGACTGTTAAAAGGGAATGGGAATTAGATGTGGCGCCCCTGGAGGACGAGCAGTGGGAGGATGTGTTGCAATCGGTGGCCGTATGCTCTACACTGACTGAGTGGCCATATGACTTACACAACTGTACACCATACTAAGAATTTACTATACTCCCCATAGGCTACACTCTATGGGTCTTACACCGACACCTGTGTGTACCAGATGTGAAAGGGATCACGGAGACTTAATACACATGCTGTGGCGATGTCCCAAACTTCATCTTTATTGGAGAGGGGTGACTGGTACCCTGAGCATAGTGTTTCGGGTGTCAGTCCCCTGGGATCCTCGGTGTTGCATTTTGAACTTGCTGGATGAGTTGGAGTGGGAATCCCATACTAGAGAGGCCCTGACCAGGGCGCTCTTTGCGGCTCGTAAGTTGATAATGCTCCACTGGAAATCGGACTCACCTCCATCGGTCCGGGAGTGGACCACCACTGTTGGTAATACGCTGAGAATGGAAAAAATTGTATATCAGCACAGAGGTTGCCCTGATAAATTTGAAAAACTATGGGGGCCGTGGCTGGATACTCTGGGTCTTTCCCCGGATGATTTAGTCATGGACCGACTGCTCGGACCAGGAGTGCGTTAAGCGCTGCAATATAAATATATTTCTATTTGCATGGCTGTGGATTAATGTTTTGGTGTATGTAAAGATTACTAACATTATTGGGTTATAGATTGGAGGGGTGGGGGAGACTTGAATGTTCTCATGTACTGTACCTCGGACTACTTTGCACTGTACTGCATTGTTTTGTACTGACTGTGATTATTTGGACTGTATGTGTGCATTACTGAATAAAGTTTTTTCTGGATAAAAAAAAGAAAATGAGACAGGGAGTCAGCCAGCGCGTTGTCCACGCCCGGCATATGCACAGCATAAACAAAAACATTTAACTGCAAACACCGAAAAAAACCAACTGCCGCATCAGCCGTATGACAGGAGGTGAAGAAGCTGACATGCGGTTCACAACCAGTACTACTCCCATATTGTCGCAATTAATGCACAACTTCAATTTCCTACACTCGTCCCCCCCAAATTTCCCAGTAAACCCGCTGCCACCCAGGACTGTGGCCAAGGCTCTGCGCTCCACGTGCCCTTGAAAAATGTGCCATACCCTGTCGAACCAGCCGCATCCATAACCAGGTCCACGTCAAAGTTGCTGACCGGGCCAGCCATCCACATGGCCCTACCATTGTAGGAGGACAAAAACTCACGCCACACCCGTAAGTCCTCCCTATGGTCCCGGCGCAGCCGCACAAAATGCGTCGGGCCGTAACCCCAGCTGTAGCTGCCGACAGCCGTCGGCAGAAAATCCTCCCCATGGGAATGATCCTGAAAGCGAAGTTCAGCTTACCCAGGAGTGACTGGAGAGTCTGCAACTGGACCTTACTCCGCCCCTGGATGTCCCTGATCCCCTGCTGCAATTCTTCCAACTTGTTCCTCGGCAACCGGCATTCCAACCGCCCCGGAATCAATCACTATCCCGAGGAAACTGAGTTCCGACGTCGGACCCTCCGTTTTTTTCTGCCGCCAAGGGGACCCCAAACCTGCCTGCGATGTGCTGCAACGTAGACAGCAGAATCGCACACACAGCGGAGGCAGGCGGGCCCACGCAGAGGAAGTCATCCAAGTAATGGATAACCGACTCCAAGCCCGAAACATCCCTCACCACCCACTCCAAAAAGGAGCTAAATGTCTCAAAATATGCGCACCAAATCGAGCAACCCATAGGCAGACACTTATCCACATACAATTGACCACGCCAGTGGCACCCCAACAGCTGAAAGCTGTCGGGATGAACCGGGAGCAACCGAAAAGCCGATTCGATATCGGCTTTAGCCATCAGTGCCCCCCTTCCATATCGCTGCACCCACCGAACTGCCGCATCAAACGATGTATACGATACCATGCACACCTCAGGCTCAATGAAATCGTTGACCGAGCCCCCTTTTGGAAAAGACAGGTGATGGATCAAGCGAAATTTGGCCACCTCCTTCTTGGGAAACACCCCCAATGGGAAAACGACCAGGTCAGGCCAAGGCCTATCCCTGAACGGCCCCCCCATCCGCCCCAGGGCCACTTCTTTACCCAATTTTTCATCCACCACCCCCGGATGCTGCAAAGCCGACTTCAAGTTCTCCACCACCGGCGGCACTGCCGTCAGCGAGCAGGGAAACCTAAAGCCACCCGAAACCCCACCGCCAGCAACCAAGCCGCTCCCGGCTCCGGATACCTACTTAGAAAAGGAAGCATCCTTGCCAGTATCACCGGCGTCCTCCCTTTTCTGAGCAGGATCTCTGGCCCCCTTCCCTTTCCGGAAACATCTGGACAACATGTGTGCTCCCCCGCAGCCGGAGCACTCATGCTTGAACTTACACGTGCCCTCAAATTTGCAGACGCCTTCACTGTACTGCCAGCCCACCCCCATTTCTTTCTGGCCGACAGTCCTGAGGCTGGCGCACTCCCGCCCCCCCTGAAGAAACTGAGGCGGGGCCCACACCAAGGACATAAGCCTCATCTAGAGGCTGATGTCCTTGGGGTCCCAGCGCAATTCAGGCCGCACCGCCTTGCGCTGCCTGAACTGCTCATTGTACCTGAGCCACGCCACCCCCTCATACACCCTATGGGCCTCCCCGATCGCATCCATATAACAGAACAACGCCGAGAAGTGCTCGGAGTTCTTCTCCCCGATGACGCTCGCCAAAATGGCAAACGCCTGCAGCCAATTAGAAAAAGTGCGCTTTTCCTCATCTTCCTTCTTGGAATCGTCGGGCTTGACCCTATCCAAATTAAACTTCTCCAAAGGGAGCAGCGAGAAAATCTCCACATACTCCCCCTTTGCAATTTTCTCCCACACCTCCGGCTTCAAAATGAGCCCCCAGCGGACCCTCAAAACACACGTAGACCTCACACGCGCGGCGTCAGCCAGCCGCACAATGTCGGACCACGCAGTCGCCTCCTTAGACCCCTTGTCCGCCACCAACGCCTTAGTCACCCCCTCCCCGGCCAAACTCTGTGTGGAAGGAGCCACTGACACCACACTCCCCGCATCCCCGGCTACCCCCCCTGCACCCCTACTGCAGGAGCCACCCACGGGGTCACCGTACTCGGCTGCCCCAGCCCTTTCTCAAACTTCCCCACCAAAGCCCTCAGTCCTTCCAACAGGTCCTGCATCTGGTGGGCAGGTTCCGCCATGACAGGGGGCTTGTTCCCTGTCCCCCAAACCTCAGTCCCCCCATTTTCCTGCCTGATGGATGCTACTGACCCCCCTGCACCCGCCTGAACCACTCCCAACAAACCCTGCAAGGCAGTAGTCAGAGACATTGAATCATGTGACTCACCAGGTTGTCCAGGAGCTCTCCCCACAGCCGGACCGGTGACATCCCTTGCTGGTTCCTGTGGTTCTTCCTCGTCCGAGATCTCCCCTTCAGACCTGGTCTCCTGATCCCAAGTAGGCGGGGGCGTAAGCCCCCCGGGGAAGAGACCCCGGGGGTCAATGCCACTGTCCGCAACGGTGCCGCCATCCCTCCGGCCGAGAAGTCCCTGGCAGACTGGCGGTGAACACCAGCCCTGCCAGCCCCCGGGGATGCGGATATCTGGGCGCCCCCTCCAGCTTTGCTAGTTGAGCCTGCAGGCGATCCCCGGCCCTGCACAGGGTGTGTTGCTCCAGGCCTGCCACTGGAAATCTTCCCCCTCATGGATCCATCCAGCTCAGCCATCCCTCCTGCATAGCTGGGCCCTGCTGCTGCAGTTCCATTCTCCCTCCTATCTCTCACTGGGCTGGAGCCCAGACCTCATGCTTCTTCTGCCCCTCCCCCAGACACAGGCCAGCGGCGTGTGGACCGCCCCGGGCCTGTAGTGTCCCGCTGTGTCTGTTTCGCTGGGGGGATCGATCGGTCCTCTCCTGGGCTCCTCAGCACATGAGGTGACCGAGCAGCAGGCCCTGGCGAAAATCGCGCCGGAGGCCGCGACCTCCGCGCGCGTGGGGTCCGCTCACCAGTCCCTGGGTCTGCGCCAGTCGTCTCCGCCATCTCCCCCAGTCGCCTCTGCAGCCAATCCGGTCCGTGCTTCTACGCCGTCCGCTGCAATCCCGCCAGCAAAGCCTCAATTTACGCCATGATAGAGGAGCAGTGAGTAAAACTGCCTCCTCTCTCTGTCTCCTTCCCCATACGACACCTTTGCTCCGCCCACTCCACACTCTCATCCAGCTCCTCCCCCTCTGCTCTCTCTCTCCCCTACTATTCCTTCTAAACTTTAACCCTTACCTCTGCTGCCTTATCCAGCACTGTCATGCCCGGCCCTTCTTTACTTTCCTTCCAGTCCAGCCATTTCGGGCCTCCCTTGTCTGGGAGCACCAAACAATATTATTCTTTAGATGAGAAGGCGCACAACTCAGAGACCCTTCTGGCCGAGGCAACAGCTAGTAAAAAAAAAAAAAACTGTTAAAAGAAATAATAAACAAGAGAAAGGTTGATCAAATGGAGAAACCAGCGATGTTCCCAAAACTAGTGTGAAGTCCTCTTTTTGAAAAAACGATTTAAATGGAGGTCTGATTTCTATGGCTGCCCCTAAAAATCAGATCACCAACGGATGTAGAGAATATCTAGTACAAGCCTCCCTCTCATTTTCAAGTTATTAACTTCATCCTCCTGCAGTTCGGGTGTCAGGCCCCACTCCGCAGAAGGAGATTTTGACAAGGAGGCAGTGGGATTGGCGAGCCCAACTTTATCCTCCAAGCCAGAGGAAACCACGGCTCCCTGAGCCAGTAAGGTAAGACTACTATTGCTGTGATCCTTCCCGCTAAATCTTCAGCAGGATTTTGAGAGCCAATGAAAGCAGCAGGAACACATAAACCAAGGGGAAGTTCCAAGACCTGGACAGAACACCCTGACCCAACGCCTGTGGATGCCAGGTACAGGAGAAGAAGCAAGGCAGTTGACAATTCTCCTCCAATGCCATAAGATCTATCGATTCAGGCCCCATTCGTTGGGATCCTCAAAGCCTCCACTCATCTGCTAAAACCATTCCCAGGCCCTGGGAGATAAGATGCTGTAAGAGCCGAGATCCTTCTCTGCGCATAGGAAGATTGACATGTCACCTGAAGGAGAGGGCGACTGCTTGTGCCCACTTGAGACACATAAGTCACCGTAATTGTTGCCCAAGAATCTAGACAGCTCAACCTTGCAACATAGGTTGGAGCGCTAAGAGAGAGAGCGTCTGACAGCATCCAATCCTAGGAAATTCACAAAAGTTCCATTGGCCTTAAACCTGCTGTCCCAGGCAGTGTACCCGCAGCCTGCCAGACTGGCATTGATCGTCACCACTATTGGTTCTGAGGCCTTCAACGGAACTCTGCGGGAAAGATTGCAAGCTACTGACCTCCAAACCAGGGACCAGATTATCTGAATTTAACACAATATAATGTAGCACTAAAGTATGCTGTGAGAAACATATGTGACAAATAAAGAAAAAAATAAAGTCCAAATATTAAGTGAATAGAAAAAGTCTTTTGAATCCTTATAGGACATAGGATGATGTGATAATACACAAAATGTGGAGGCTGTAAGGTGATCTTGAAGACATTCTAATGCAGTGGATTCTAAATAAAGGCAACCAAGGTGGGTACTCTTATCGGAAACCATAAGTTTATGTATGCATATAAAGATATATATATATATATATATATATATATATATACAGTATACTTTAGCGCTACATTATATTGTGTTAGGTTTATTTAAGAATTTGGTTATATTCGTATGTAGCTGCTGGTTTATACACTTATTTTTTGGGTTAGCGCAATATTTTCGTCTTTTTCTTCAGATTATCTGAATTGGCAGATAGAACTTCTGGTAGAAGGAGTGACGATCCCACTGAAGAAGAAAGTTGCATTGAAACCTCCTTCTGCGCCACCTGGCCCATTGGACTACTGGAACTGTGGCCGATAGAACCCCCAGATACTGCATGCATTCCTTCACCATCATCGAAGACCTTGCTATCACTGCTTTTGTCTAAGACTGGATCTCCTGGACCTCTGAGGAAGAGAAACACCATCCTGATCCGTGTTGAATTGTACTCCTAAATACTCCAACATTTGGGTTGGATGCATCTGGCTCTTCCGATAGTTGAACAACCAAGCAAAACAAGCTAGTGTTTGCAGGTGAAATTCACATGAAGTAGAAGGAGCTCATTTGACGGACCCAGAAGTAGCATGTTGACTAGATAATGGAATATTTGCACTCCCTTGACCTTGAAAGTCGCGACGATAGCAGACAGAAGCTTTGACAACAATTCTCAGAGCCGTGCAGAGACTGAATGGGAGACATTAAAAGTGAAAATGAGAGCCTTCCACTGAAAACATGAGAAAGCGATGCTGAGATGCATCTATGGAAACAAGAAGATGCGCATCCACCAAATCGATGGAAACCATCCAGTCTCCTAAGTCCACAACGGAAATGATCGTTTCCACTGACTCCATTTTGAATGGTGGAACCTTCATGAAAGAATTCAGGACTTTGAAGCCAAAAAACTGTTCAGAATCCCCCTGAAGCCTTTGGGCCCAAAAACAGTGGGGAACATACTCTTTGACCCAATTTGTGCCTTGGAACCGGAAGGATGGCCCTTGCTGCCAACAGCTCCCCATATATTTTCTCTCAAACATCTGTAGGAAGCCCAGTTTCCATGAACAAGGTCTGATGGGGCCTTGTTCTGAACTCGAGACAATAATTCAATCCAGGAATCCTGTAATTTGACTAACCAAACCCCCCCCGAATTAGGCTAGTCTTGCTCCTACTTGAGAGGGTTAAGTGGAGACACCTTCAGAACGACTTATTTGAAGCCTTAGCAGCTTTGTTGGCCCTGGGTTTGGAAGGTTTCTGGAAGGTTTAACCAGCTCCCTTCCATGAAAAACTGTAAGTACTGGCCTCGCTGGACCCTACTTTGGATCTCTTGTTAAACCGAAAGGGCTGCTGTTGTCTTTTTCTCTTCTGCAGGATTAGGCTAGATCTGCCGTCAGAAACCGGCTGAATTGCTGATTCTAAGTCTTCCTGAAGAGTATCTTCCCGTAGAATGGAATCGAACATAGACTGTGTTTGGAAGCCTTGTCGGTTGACCAATGCTTCAACCATAAGGCTCTGCGGCTGTGATGGAATGAGCCATTATCTTTGCTGTGAATGAATGAATGAATGAATAATTTGTATAGCTCACAACACGAACTGAATCGCCTCATCAATCGCTGTCATCTTTTGAACCGGCTCCCTGATCTGGTCAACAGCCACTTCAGCCACAAACTCTACATCAGTCCTGAAAACTGCAAAAGAGAAGAACTGCCACTTCCCAGACTTTCATCTGAACATCCATCCACCAGCTCCGCTACCCACAGCCTAAGGCTGGACTCAGACTCATGCACTCTTCCTGCATTCTGCAGATCCGCACCACCAAACATGCCCCATAGGAGACCATGGTAAATGAACGGTAGCGCAAAACCGCAAAAAGCACAAAAAACGCACAGGTGCGAATCCAACCCAAGTGCTGCTGCCACAGAAGTGAGCACTACCCACCAGCCTGCCTCGGCCAAACTATACAACCTATTTAGTTCTGCGTTTATTCTACGATCCATAGGATCCCTAAAGGAGACCGAATCCTCCAGCAGAAGCGGAATGTGGCAGGAGAATCTAGGTAATGAAGCATCCACCTTTGGCATAGTTTCCCAAGGGTTACAGCTTTGATACTCTATTATGCACATTGAGCTTCTCAGGCCCCGCCCAGTCACTTTAATTTCAGAAATGAATGGGAAGGAAGGTAAAGATTTTTTAAAATACGGGTAGTATCTCTGCTGTTTCTTTGAGGCCTCCACCAAGGGGGACCAGTGCAAAAATCAAACGTATGCGATTCCGAGACCATCTCAGCCTCAGATGGATCTGAATCGCTATCGACGTCAAAGTTAAAACGCACTGAAAACACATGATCTGAATCTGCAAATGCTGAAGATACAGCAGGATGAGCAGGATTCCTTGAAACACTGCTCAACCCTTCCTTGACTGCATGCTTAATGTAGGATTTAACCTGGCGTGCATTCACAGCATTGTCATGAGCCGCCTCCTTAAAGCAAGATGCACACCGCTTTCCTCTGATGAAGACCTATCTGAAGAACAGGATCTTCTCTGTCTGCCCCCAGATTTCCTCTTTCTAGAGCTTTCTGATGTCTTGACCTCTCCTGGCTCAGGTCCGAGCGACTAAAGTGAGGTAAGGGCGAGGGAGATCTGGAATGCTGTGACAAAAGGCGTCTTTCCAGCTGCATGCAATTCTGTGACTTGTCATGTCTAGCCTTTTTACTCCTTTTGAGACTGGAATGCTGATTAGGAACCTCTTTGTGGGCGTTTAGCTCACACTGGGCCCTTCTCTCTGTAAAACAGAGGATGTGCTCTCTAATTAGTTCTGAGTCAGCATAAATCAAAATGTGTGTTTTATTGTACACACTAAAGAAGAAAAATAATACTTACAAAAATGGTACAATGATAAAATTCTAGTATTGTTCATTCGTTTCAAAAGATATAAAAAGAGTTCTTCAAGTTAGACCATGTGTTCTATTGTTCTAGCTTTTAGAAATGGCGGAATAACCCTTTGTATGCTGAAGAAAGTCTGTGTGCTGAAATAGATGGATGTATTCATAGCTGAGTGTAGGAGCAGAAGGACCGTCTTCCAACTAGATTTTGCTTATATGAACTCAAAGCTTCTAAATTTGCGCCAAAAGAATAAACCCTCCTTCTAATTAACACTCCCTCACAAGGGTGTGGGCAAAGGAGTGGTTTCCATAGCTATTTCAACATCTGGTATCATGTAGAAAAACACAGACTGACCATTCTAATGACAGGAAGTGGGGGGGAGGAAAATCTTATGCCCCGTACACACGAGAGGGATTAAGTCTGACAGACCTCCAAAGGAGTTCCGCCGGAGTTCCGCCGGAGTTCCGACGGAGTTCTGGCGGACTTTTCGACCGAACGGACTTGACCACACACCATCACACCAAACTCCGACGGAGTCGAACGTGATGACGTACGACTGGATTCGACGTAGGAAGTTCATAGACAGTAGCCAATAGCTGCCCTAGCGTCGGTTTTAGTCCGTCGGAGTAGCACACACACGAGCGAATTTTTCGAAGGGGACCGGGTCTGGCGGAGTTCCGTCGGGAAAATTTGAAGCATGCTTCATTTCTAAAGTCCGTCAGACTTTGGCGAAGCTAAAGTCCGTTGCAGCCCACACACGATCGGATAGTCTGACGGACTCGGTCCGTCGGAGTTTGGATGTCGAAAAGTCCGCTCGTGTGGCTTTAGACTTTAAACAAAATATCAGTTACATAGGAATATGTCTTTAAACGCATATATAAGATTTACAATTTCCATCAAAATCCTGACAAGTTTTAAATGTTTACTTTTTCAGTTTCAGCATGTCATCATCTGGAGATATTAATCCAAAGTTATCATACACACAATTATGGAGAATTCATATTCTAAATAAAGTATAATAAAGCCAATTGAAATTTTAGATATTAAGAATATAACAAATATTATATCAAGAATTGTAATTACATGCCCCTGTTAAACAGGGGCTGAAAAATTGGGCCTTAGGCACTGGTGCTGGTGCCACGACACTGCAACCTCTCCCATATACTCTAGTTGTAGTGCAGGAATGAGCCCTGAGCATTGCATCAAAATTGTAATTAAACGCCCCTGTTAAACAGGGGCTTAAAAATTGGGCTGGTTGCATCACCCAGAACCAAAAATGTTCTTCCAACATATCAGCAGAGGAGGAAGAGGATAGACAATCAACATAACAGGACAGTCACTCAGCATCAGCATAGGCAGTCTTGAAGGGATGTGATATTTAAAAAAAAAAATATTTGGTTACATCAGCTTCAGGTGCTTAGTAGCTGTGGGTGATCCAAGACTGATTCATCTTTATGAAGGTCAGTCGATCAACGAGTCGGTGGTCAGGTGCACCCTGTGATCGGTAACAAAGCCACCAGCAGCTATGAAGGTGCGTTCCGAAATAACGCTGGATACAGGCCAGGCCAGTAGCTCAATTGCATACTGTGCAAGCTCTGGCCAGTGATCCATCCTCAAGACCCAGTAAGCCAGAGGATTTTCGGTGGGAAAGGTGTCCAAGTCTGACCTTGCCCCTAGGTATTCCTGCACCATGTAAATCAGACGCTGGCGATGGTTGCTGGAACCAATCATACCTTGGGGCTGCGGACTAAAAACGTGTCTGAACGCATCGGTCAGACGGCCACCTTCTCCACCGCTCCTTCTGACCGATACCTCAGCAACACGTTGTCCAGGACCAGGAGTTTGTAACCTCCCAGTCTCTGGGAACGCGTTGCACAGACCTTTCTGCAAGGCCTCCCAGAGATGTCTCATCCTCTGCTCCCTCTGTGACGGCAAGATAAGGTCGGCAACCTTACCCTTGTACCGTGGATCAAGGAGAGTGGCCAGTAAGGAATGGTCCCTCTCCTTGAGCCGAAGAATACGAGGATCCTTCTGCAGGCTTTGCAGGATCAGGGAGACCATGCAGCGTAGGTTAGCTGAGGCATTTGGTCCGGAGTCCTCTGGGTCACTAAGGGCAACATGATCAGCAGATACCTCCTCCCAGCCACATACAAGTCCACGGGTTTCTTGGGACTGTAAATCATCCCTACAAGACTGCTGCTGATGCTGAGTGCCAGCCTCCACCTCCATGCTGACACAATCATCCTCCTCCTCCTCCTCGTCCTCTTCATGTGTGATGGGTGGGACAGCAGGAACACTGTCTGGATAAAGGGGGCCTTGAGAGGCAAGGAAGTCCTCCTCTTCCTGCCTCTGTTCTGCCTCAAGTGCCCTGTCCATTATTCCATGCAGCGTATGCTCCAACAGGTGGACAAGAGGTGCAGTGTCACTGATGCATGCACTGTCACTGCTCACCATCCTTGTGGCCTCCTCAAACGGTGACAGGACAGAGCATGCATCCCTGATCATGTTCCACTGGCGTGGTGAGAAAAAAACTGATCTCCCCTGACCCTGTCCTGGTGCCGTAGTCACACAGGTACTCATTGATGGCCCTCTGCTGCGTGTGCAGCCGCTGCAGCATGGCCAACGTTGAGTTCCATCTGGTGTGCATGTCACATATAAGGTGGTTCTTGGGCAGGTTCAACTCCTTTTGGAGCTCAGCCAGCCAAGCACAGGCATTAAATCAGCAGAAATGCACATAGACTTTCCTGGGCTGCTTCAGGACATCCTGTAAGCCTGGGTACCTGCCCAAGAACTGCTGCACCACTAGGTTAAGGATGTGAGCCACACAGGGCACATGGGTCAGTTGTCCCTGTCAGAGGGCGGAGAGGAGGTTGGTGCCATTGTCACAAACCACCATTCCTGGCTTAAGCTGGTGTGGTGTCAACCCCCTCTCGGCCTGCCCCTGCAGAGCTGACAAAATATCTCCCCCAGTGTGGCTCCTGTCCCCCAAACAAACCAGCGCAAGCACAGCATGGCATTGTTTTGCCTGCGTACTTGCGTAGCCCCTTGAACGCCTACAGAGCACTGCTGGTTCTGAGGACAGAGCACTGGAAGAGGCCATGGAGGAAGAAGAAGAGGAGGGTGTGGAGGAGAGAGGTGTGTCACAACCAGTAGTAGCATTTTGGACGCATGGTGGTGGAACAACCTCCAACACTACTGCACCTTGTCCTGCACCTTACCGCTGACCGCCCTGTCCAGTGAAGCAAGGACATTGCCTTCCACATGCCGGTAGAGAGCCAGAATCGCCTTCCATGAGAAAAAGTGGCATTTGGGGACCTGCTACTGAGGAACCGCACATTGCACAAACTCATGGAAGGGGGCCGAGTCTACCAACTGAAAAGGCAGCAGTTGAAGTGCTAGCAATTTAGCCAAGCTAGCATTCAACCGCTGGGCATGTGGATGGCTGGGAGTGAACTTCTTTCAACGGTCCAGCAGCTGGGGCAGGGAAATTTGCCTGCTATAATCGGATGTGGGTGTACTGCTAGCAGAGTGCCCGCAAACACTTGGCTGTGACACACCTAATTCTACACCTTCATTCCTCTCAGAGCAGGTTTCAGAGAGGACTAAAGGTCTAGTGAGGTTGGAGATCCCAGCTGATGAGGAGCAAGGAGAGGTCCGCTTTGTTCTTTGGTGTGGGTCTTTGAGGTACGCTTGCCAACGAGCTGCATGGCAGGTCAACATATGTCTGGTCAAGCATGTGGTGCCCAAGCGGCTGATGTTTTGGCCACTCGAGATACGCTTGAGACATATGTTGCAAATAGCAGCGGTGCGATCTGATGCACTCGTCTCAAAAAAGGCCCACACCAAAGAACTTTTAGAATAACGCGCAGAGGCAGTGCCCTGCACAGGTGGAGCTCTGCGGTGTGATTCAGTCGGTGTGCTGCCCCTAACTGGCCCCCAGAGGGCATCCTGCCTTGTTGGACATATTCCTCCTCCTCCCTCCTACCAGGCACCCACGTGGAGCCAGTGCCCTCATCATCCCCTCCCTCTTCATCGCTGGAGCAAACCTGGCAGTATGCTGCAACTTGTGGAATATGACTGCCAGATTGCTGTCCTTCTTAAGCATCCCCTCTCTCTGCGCTAACGCTACTGCCTTCCTCTAGCTAAGTATCATCATCAGAGCCTACAAAACACTGGGCATCCTCCTGGAGCATGTACCCAACATTGTGCTCAAAGAGTTCAGGGGACTCCACAGGAGGACGTGGTGGGTCTAGGGAAGGAGTCACTGATGATGACATTGAGATGAGTGAAGACGATGCGTTGGCAGCTGCTTTGCTAGTACCCTGAGCCTGGATGAGAGAGGATGAGGAGGATGAAGAGGGCTTGGTCATCCATTCTACCAAGTCTTCGGCATGATGCAGCTCAACACATCCAGCTGCCAAAAATAAGGAGAAGCATGTCCCATGGCCACGTGCTGATGACGATGCACCGCGTCCACAACCAGCACTGTTGTCTCTAGACACAGAGCCTGCTTGCCCTCTTTTATCGGCTCGTGCCTGTCTGCCTCTCCTTGTTGGCCTTCCAGACATGGTAATGGCCTGAAGGGAGATGGAAAAACCAGCAATTGGGTAGTGTATATTATGCTGGAGGCACATACAACACCCACTAACTCCTGCAGATGCCTTTATTATAGAACAGGAATTAAAGGGTAGATACCGGTGTATACTGTGCTGTGCTGGAGGCACACAACACCAACTAACTCCTGCAGATGGCAGATGGCTCAATAGAGAAGAGCTATATAGGTGGATAATGGTGTATACTGCGGTCAGGGCACACAGACAACATCCACAATCTCCTACAGCTGACTGAAAGCTCTATTACAGAAGAGCAATATAGCTAGCTATATAGGTGGATATAATGGTGTATACTGTGGTCAGGGCATGCAGACAACACCTACAAACTCCTGCAGATTGCTAAAAGCTCAATTACAGAAGAGCAAGAACGCTAAATCGGCCGATAACGAAAGGTGTATGCTGTGTTGAAGGTACACCGAGAACACCCACTAACTCCTACAGATGCCAACACACTACACAATATTATATAGTATGGGGCGTGTACTACACAGCCTGAGCTATGATTGGCCACAGGCATCCTGCCTGTGGCCAATCATGGCTCTCCTTGCTGTCGGCGCTGTGATTGGCCAAGCATTGCGGGTCACGGTGCATGCTTGGCCAATCATGAGCCAGCAATGCACTGCGATGGCGCGAACGGCCCATAACGTTCGGTATTCGCCGAACGTGCGAACAGCCGATGTTTGAGTTGAACGTATGTTCGACTCGAACATCAAGCTCATCCCTAATCAGCAGTGAGAATTCTGGTGTTTGCTAGGTAATCCAAGAGGAAGCCACCTCTGACCTCACCTGCTCAACTGAGCTTCCTGAAAGGAATACATGTGGAGGTGGTGAACTACAAGACCCAGCGAGCCAAATCAACGAAGGTATATACAGTCATTTATACTGCCAGTTACCTTTGCCAGTAATACACAGTCATTTATACTGCACCTTTTTATCCCAGCACCAAGGGAACCCACACTCCTCAGGAGATTTACTGCCTCTATGGGGGGGTCTTCTGATACGGGAGAGGCTGAACCCGAACAGGATGGGTGGTGAAAAAATAAATAAATAAATAAATACAAAATAAAAATAAATAAATAAACTTTAAAAGGTGTCTGGAGCGAGGATGAAAAAAGAACACTGGTGTGGGCAGACAGCCGCCCTTTATGGGCTAGGAAAAAGGTGGTCCTGGAGGGGTCAGAGGGGGCAGAGCTGACCCATAGTAGGTTGACATGGGGAGGTCCAGGAAATCACATTATGGGAAGATTAGAAAAGTAGAAAAAAGAAAAGCAGAAATGAATGAAGTATACATAGCTCCCAACTGTCTCTGATTTGGAGGGAGTGTCCCTCTGTCCCCCTCATTTGTCCCTCATTTTGGTCTAATCTGTATAATGGTATATAAAATGTATTATTTAAAAACGTGTTTCCCAGAGCTAAACCTTTCATCCAAATTCTGAATTGTTGCATTTGTAAATTCCAAAAGCCAATATAAAGGAATAGTAGTAGTAAAAAAAAGCACTTGTGGATTTAACTAATCATTTTTTGTATAATTCTCCTTTAAGGGGGTGTGTCCTATGGCCACATACTTTTGCTAATACAATATCTAAAAGAAACGTTGGGACTTTATATGAAGCACAGCTAAGAATGTAAAAATAGAATCCACATAATTAAGGATGCCAAAAAGCATATACATTAAATAAAAAAAAATCAATAATAAATAAAATAATAAAATTCAAAAATCTTTAATAATTTGTTATACATGATAATAACACAATTGATAACCAATCTATAAGTAAAAGAATATTGATACATGATAGTACAATTATACTAGTTTATACTAGTTCATGAACAGCATGATTAGGTTAATAACATAATTCAAAACCAGTCTATAAATAGTAAAAACCTGGTAGCACGGTAAAGCGATTATGCTGATTCATAAACACAACCATAGCAATAATAATCAATTGATAAACATTAGCAAAAAAATAAGTTGATATCACTTATTGCGGCATCTCAAGATCACGTGATTAATACATGTAGCATAAGGCTAGGGCTCTACGCGTTTCGTGGGGGAGTCCCATTCATCAGGAGCACTCGCATACATAATCATCTATAATAATAAAATAATATAAAAGGTTAACAGGGTGAACAATCACTGGACACCGAGGAAAACAAAAGCAAAAGTACAAGTGTATACATAACGTATAACACTCTTACCAGAGAATACAGGCTAGTAATAAGGTAATAGTATTAGAGGTTGCGGACGCCATGGGGAAGTCATACCTCCCACGGGAGCTGAGGCAACATAAACACGGCCACATCAAGGCCGGGGATGCAGCATGTGGAGCGATAGTGACGTTGTGATTCACAGTTGGTAATAAGATAAGAGAATAAATGATGCTGTATGTGTACAAGTACCATAAGATGTACTGTAAGAAATAATAAAAAGTAAAAAAATAAATAAAAATGAAATGTAAAAGTGTGATTGTGTTAAGTGCAAAAAAAGGGCCGTTCTTGGGCAGAACCTGCCCAAGCCAAGTGAGGGCTATAGTGTGACAGCCCAAACGAATGTCAGGAGAAATAAAAAATGAATGAAAAAATAAGAATGTATATTTACCTTAGATCTCGAAAGGAGATCATGGGAGCCGGTGTGTGTGTGTATCTCAAAATCAAAGTGAGGTGTGTGCTCCACCAGCATGCAGTCCCAATGGCCAAGGATAACCACAGTATGCCGCCAATGCCACGCTGCGTTATGAAACAGAGGGAAGGAAGGCGGAGCCACCACCCGGGCGCACAGTGTCACTCAACAGTTGGCGCTCAAAGTCCTCCCTCATGTCAAAACCTGATAGACAAACAAGCACAACAGTGCGTGGCACCATGACAACGCCGCACGTGGACGCCCGGCATCATGTAATGCCATGCACTCGGAGCACGGGCCTGGCGTTGATGTGTGGGTGGCACCGCCCACCACCCCAACCAAGGGGGGAGGCAGAGGGAGGGGTCATATCAAACATCGCAGCTCCCGAGGATGCAAAACCCAGGAGTCCACAAAACGAAACACAAACTAATAGCAAAAAATCCAAAATGTCCAGCAAAAGTCTCCCTGCAATAGTGAAACCTCAATATAGTTAATACAATTAATAGACTGTATGCTACCTTAGCTAATGTGCTTCCATCCCTGAATCATGTCGTCAAAAAAGGGGGGAAAGGGGGATTTGGGACTTTGTATGAGACAATGAATGGATACGTTCCTCTACCTCCATCCCTAATGTATATACAATATCTAAAAGAAAAGTTGGGACTTTATATGAAGCACAGCTAAGAATGTAAAAATATAAACCACATGATTAAGGATGCGGGAAGTTGAGAAGTTGCTCCTTCACTTTCTTTTGCTAACCAAAGCCCTCCCCTTCCTGTAAAAATATAACTTATTCTCCTCCCCGCTCCAAGCCTGCCCCCTACAACTACTGACCTATCCTGTGCCCTTAACTAGGTCCTAACAAGCCCCTTTTAACCCCTGTCATGCAGGCCCTACGTCTAGTGCATTCTTTCTTTTCACTCCGGGCCTTTCTAAAGGGAAGGGAAAGGTCACACGTCACTCACCTGGACAAGGGTCTTGTGTCTGATTGGTGGAACTCTCACTTATGTTGTTCTTTGCTGAACATCTGATATTCCAGAAATCGGGTGGTGACACAGGAGGCACAGTGACACGGACTGTCCGCTCTGAGCTGGTGACATCATATATCCCCAATCCTCCACTCACAGTCAGGTAGATGGAGGGGTCAGTCCCGTTCTCCACCCAGCAGGAGATCTCAGCGCTGTCATTCTGGAGACACCTCACATCCAGGACTGGATCTGATACCGGAACTAAGAGACACAGAGATGGGGAGATCTGTAACATTGCACTATAATGAAATATGATTTCCCCTGTAATACCCCGTCCACCCCAATCCATTACAGTCATAAAAAGTCACAAAATTCCTGAAATATCTTTGCTGCAGAAAATTTTATTGCAAGATACTAAAGGGGCCAATTATGTGATCGGGATTCCTAGGCTTTGGTTGATCTCTAAAGGAGACCATCAGCCAAAAAAAATTGACTCCTTCCTGGGGGGCGTGGCCAGCCATGGAGCAAGATGGCGGCTTAACCACCCAGCTCTGCTCAGCCCTGGGAGAAATAGCTGCTCCCAGGACTTACCAGCAGCAGCTCCCTCTCCCTGATGCACCGGAGGGGAGCCCTCATCCTCAGCGAATGGATGGTATGTCCAAGAGGAAATACCTCAGCCTCCACAAGCTGCACCACCTCACCGAATATTTCCCACAGCTGGCCATGCAATCATCCAAAGATGGCGCCGGTGCGGCACCTTGTGATCCCTCCTAGGACACAGGCATCATGCAGGGACCTGCAGACAACTCGGAGCCCATGGAAAATCTCACATCAGAGCCTACCTCTCCCCAGCAATCACCTTCAGATAGAGGTAAGCGGGCTGCACTGTCCCCAGCACTTTCCCCTGCTAAGGAACCACTGCTTAAGAAGCAGCACTGGGATGTCCAGACACGCACAAACCCTGAGGAAATCCCTCAGACTGCCTAGCAGTCCTCCCTGCCAGTGACCAGCCAGCGTCTGATCACACACTAAAGCTCATTCTGCTTTCTCTGCAAAGAGACTTTCATAATGAACTGCTCTCCTCTATATCTACCGTATATACTCGAGTATAAGCCGAGATTTTCAGCCTCTTTTTTGAGGCTGAAAGTGCCCCCCTCGGCTTATACTCGAGTCATCGCTGTCTGCCCGCTCGATCAGCGTGTCGAGCAGACAGACAGCGGCCATTCTATAATTCAAAAGCCGCGCCTCCGGCTCCGCCTTCGCCTGTGATAGGCGGAACACTGAATTTCCCAGCAGCCTGTGTTCCGCCTATCACGGACATCGTATCATCCTCGTACTACGGACGAGGATGATACGATGTCCGTGATAGGCGGAACACAGGCTGCTGGGAAATTCAGTGTTCCGCCTATCACAGGCGAAGGCGGAGGCGCGGCTTTTGAATTTTACAATGGCCGCCGAGGCGCCGACGAAGAGGGCACGGGACGGAGGCAAGGCAAGGCAAGGCACGGCACGGGACGGGACGGGACGGGACGGAGGCAAGGCAAGGCACGACACGGGATGGAGGCAAGGCACGGCACGGGACGGAGGCAAGGAGGCAAGGCACCGGACGAAGGCTCGGGACAAAGGCTCGGGACACAGGTAGGCTGGACACACACACACACACACACACACACACACACACACACACACACACACATGGATGGATACACACACACACAGGGATGGATGGATGGATGGAGACACACACACACAGGGATGGATGGATGGAGACACACACACACAGGGATGGATGGATGGATGGATGGAGACACACACACACAGGGATGGATGGATGGATGGACACACACACACACAGGGATGGATGGACGGACACACAGGGATGGACGGACACACAGGGATGGACGGACACACAGGGATGGACGGACACACACACAGGGATGGACAGGCATGTCTCACCCTCGGCTTATACACGAGTCAATAAGTTTGCCAGTTTTTTTGGGGGTAAATTGGGGGCCTCGGCTTATATTCGGGTCGGCCTATACTCGAGTATATACAGTACCTTACAAAAAAGAAATGATCGGGTAGAGGAATGCACGACCGATCTGGAAAAAGTGGTGACAGAACATACCTCAGTTTATAACAAAATGGCGGATGCCTATGACCATTACACCGAAGAAATCAGATTCCTCCAAGTGATAGTGGCTGATTTAGAGGATCGCTCCACGAGGAATAATATCACATTTAAGGGCATACCAGAAACTGTTAAACCTCCAGAACTAATTATTTAATTACATCAGCTATTCCTCCTGCTCGTCGCTCCCTCCGCATGTTAAAAAGACAGCCAGGGGTGCAGGAAGAGATGCACAGGGGCCGAACAACAGGACCCAGTCACAAGTGCGACTGCAGCGACCCTTATAGTTCCTGCCACTGGCTCCCTATCCCCACCACTGAACTTTATAGGAGAGTATAGTATACTTGTAGTATGTTTGTCTTTACCTTGATCAATATTGGTTTTGGCAATACTGTAAAAATATATCTTCATAATAAAATTCTCCTTTGTTGGTGTCCTCCTTATTATCCATTGGGGAGATTTCCCCTCATTTCCTATCATGGTGACCACACAGGAAGTGAATAGAAATCCTCCCAATATGGAGCAAGACAGCAATAAAAAACTGCCAGAAGTTCTAACTCTTCTTATCTCTGTTATAATAGTTTATAAAAAGTCTTAGCTGGAATTGGGCTTCATCTACAAATGTTCTGGTAGATTTATTGGGGGAAAAATAGAAGGTCTCACAATTATAAATTGTGAGATTATGAAGCAGCTCATTCTGGTGTCCTCCTCACATTATATACTTGTATGACCTCTTCTACTGAATGTTGGGTCTCTAGGTTTTTTATCTCTGTCCCTCTGCATCAAAACTGTATTTTATATTAGGACTTGTTCTGTGGTGTGGTCAGTGGTGAAGGGTTGGTTGCCAGTGTTCAGGGTTCCTCCCTAGGTAGGGGTGATGCAAGTCCAAAACCACTCAAGCTATCCTGCCTGGAAGCTATCAAAGCTGACAACAAATCATAGGTGTTGGAGGCATTGCCCACCCCGCAACTGCATGTATGCAATGTATGCTGGTACGCAAGTCCAAGACGGATCAGTTGGGAAAAGGGATCAAGGTAATTTTGGGGAGTGTGCCTGGCCTGGCAGTATGCCCGGTCAAGGTTATAAGGGAGTGGTCAGTTTTACGGCCTCCTGGTAGTGGTCCTTTGTTGATTCATGAAACTGGTTTATCGTTGTCACAATATCAGTTTGTGGTGATCTTCAAGAAGTGCTTGGAAATGGGGGTTATTAGTTGGTGAATATGCGTCCCATTCTTTCAGAATTGGGGCGGCAACGGAGGCCTCATGCTGGGGTTTGAGTGATAAAATACTACAGCAGATTGGGCGATGGGAGTCTCATCGTTTCAGGTTGTATGTATGTCCGCCCCACCTCCAGTAGGGGGAGAAAGGGTAGGGGGAGTCCTGTCACGGACACTGGCTGCAAGGACCCTTTTCTGTCCAAATTCACCCTGTTTTTTTTGGTATTGATATATTAATCTTTCTTTTGTTACATTTTTGCGAGACTGTTCTCTTGAATGTTAATTTTGAACAATACACAATCCTTAAAAGAGCTAATCACACTGACCTCCGGATACGGACTATCTGGTCACCTAGGCTGTCTTAAGTGCTGGCTTAATTAACATGTTAATTGTGTAATTGTTTTTTAAGTTGTTGCTATAGGGGAGGGGGGAGTATCCATGAGCAGCCCTACCTTGTTATCTACCCCTTGTGTAAAATGTGTATAAAAGGCACTGGGTTCTGTCCAATAAAGGCATTCAAGATTCTACAAGCTATTTTCAGCTAGACTTGTATACAGTGCAGCTATGATAATATATCTCTCTGATAGTCAGATTGGAGGAAGCGGGATGTACTGACGGAAGCACTCAATCGGAGTGTGGGATCGGATCCGTCACAAGTCCTATATGGTGTTTGTCATGTGTATGTTTTGTGTGCCAAGGGCTTTCTTTTCTGGGTACTTGCATGACGGGTGTGTGATGGTGATTGTCCTCTGGGTCTATGTTTCTGTGTTTTTCTTTCTTTTCAGCCCCTACCTGTCTGATGTGGATCCTGGGCCATTCCTATGTACATTGGGGGGAAAGGAGTGCATTGGTCAGACCAGAGGGCCGTCAGTTGGGTTTCTCCAGGGAAGAGGCCAGGGTGAGGTGGATTGTCATTCCGGGTATGCTATGGTCCATAGTTATCCTGGAAATACAATGGTACGCTCACATGGACAGGCCACCGGATGTGTTATTATTACATGTTGGGGGGCAACGACCTTTGCCTTCGGACTTCAAGGGAGCAGATTAGTGACGTCAAGTTGTATATCCTTCGACTCTGATTGGCCTTTCCTGATATGGCCATAGTTTGGTCGGATATCATCAGGAAGGCAACATGGCAGGGGGCCGCATCAATAAAACAAGGATAAAGGTCAACAAGGCTGTGGCGAAGTTTGTGGTCAGGAACGGAGGGATGGTGGCCTGGCATCTGGAATTAGAGGGGAACAATGGCATTTATTTGAGGGGAGATGGGGTTCACCTGTCAGAGGTGGGAATAGATATGTGGTTCCTGGGGCTCCAGGAAGGTCTCCAGCAAGCTTTGCGACTGTGGCGGGTCACCCATGTGTAAGGGATCACTGGTGGGCATCTGTGGCAGGGGTCTCTGGTTCCTGAAGGTCAGAATGGTGGTGGTAGATATTAGACATATGCATTCGTTTTCGTCCGAATTTCAGCAATTTTTCGTTTTCGTTTTGACAAACGATAACGAAAGCACAAAATCCGAAAAACGAAAGATCCGACATAAATAAATGCTTTATTTTCGTTTTCATTGTTACAACAGTTCGATATAGAATAGGAGATTCAACATGACTCTGACAATAACAATCTGTCTATAGAACCTGTGGTCGAATGTGCCTAACCTTACCTCTATTAGTCCAAGATTATATAGAGAAAATATTCGACAGAGAGAAAAGATTCTGCAAGTTAATGTCCTAAAAAGTGTTTGGGGACCCGGGTCCTGCCCCAGGGGACATGGATCAATGCAAAAAAAGTTTTAAAAACGGCCGTTTTTTTGGGAGCAGTGATTTTAATAATGATTAAAGTGAAACAATAAAAGTGTAATATTCCTTTAAATTTCGTAGGGGGGGGGGGGTGTCTATAGTATGCCTGTGAAGGGGCGCATGTTTCTGGTGCTTAGAACTGTCCCTGCACAAAGTGTCATTTATGCAGGAAAAAAAAGTCCTTTAAAATCACTCGCAGCTATTATGAATTGTCGGCTCCGTAATACAGAGAACACTCATTGAAAGTCATTGATTAAAAAATAAATAAATAAATAAATAAAGCGTGGGGGTCCCCCAAATTCAATTACCAGGCCCTTCAGGTCTGGTATGGATATTAAGGGGAACCCTGCCTCAAATTTAAGAAAAATTTTGACGTGGGGTTCCCCCTAAAAATCCATACCAGACCCTTTATCCGAGCACGCAACCTGGCAGGCCGCAGGAAAAGAGGGGGGGACGAGAGAGCGGCCCCCCTCCCTCCTGAACTGTACCAGGCCACATGCCCTCAACATTGGGAGGATGCTTTGGGGGTCTGTGACCCCTCAAAGCACCATGTTGATGAGGACAAGGGCCTCATCCCCACAACCATGGCCGGTGGTTGTGGAGGTCTGCGGGCGGGGGGCTTATCAGAATCTGGAAGCCCCCTTTAACAAGGGGACCCCCAGATCCCGCCCCCCCCGTTTGAAATGGTAAGGGGGTACAAAAGTACCCCTACCATTTCACAAAGAAAGTGTAAAAAATAGTTAAATAAAACAAACACACTTTTGAAAAATTCCTTTATTAAAAATAAAAAAAATAAAAGAAATATTCCAGCGGCGGTAATCCACTCTTGCTATCCAGAGACGGACGGTCATCTCTCCAGCGATGGCTCATCTCATCCAGCGCAGCGAATACATCCTTCTTCAGTCTCCGCAGAGGAGACACTGCAAGGATTCCGGCGGCCTGACGTTTCTTATATACGGAGGGCGGGGCCACCTGTCACCTGACCCCGCCCCCCTCTGACGCAATGGGAAACCCAGGGTTCCCTGTGACGTATGGGTGACCCCGCACCCCTCTGATGTAACACAGGCAGGTTTCCGTTACATCAGAGGGGGGTGGGGTCACCCATACGTCACAGGGAACCCCGGGTTTCCCCTTGCGTCAGAGGGGGGCGGGGTCAGGTGACGGGTGGCCCCGCCCTCCGTATATAAGAAATGTCAGGCTGCCGCAATCCCTGCAGTGTCTCCTCTGCGGAGACAGAAGAAGGATGTATTCGCTGCGCTGGATGAGATGAGCCATTGCTGGAGAGATGACCGTCCGTCACTGGATAGCAAGAGTGGATTACCGCCGCTGGAATCTTTTTTTTATTTTTTTTATTTTTAATAAAGGAATTTTTCAAAAGTGTGTTTGTTTTATTTAACTATTTTTTACACTTTCTTTGTGAAATGGTAGAGGTACTTTTGTACCCCCTTACCATTTCAAACGGGGGGGGGGGTGGGATCTGGGGGTCCCCCTGTTAAAGGGGGCTTCCAGATTCTGATAAGCCCCCCGCCCGCAGACCTCCACAACCACCGGCCACGGTTGTGGGGATGAGGCCCTTGTCCTCATCAACATGGGAACAAGGTGCTTTGAGGGGTCACAGACCCCCAAAGCATCCTCCCAATGTTGAGGGCATGTGGCCTGGTACGGTTCAGGAGGGAGGGGGGGCCGCTCTCTCATCCCCCCCTCTTTTCCTGCAGCCTGCCAGGTTGCGTGCTCGGATAAAGGGTCTGGTAAGGATTTTTAGGGGGACCCCCACGTCAATTTTTTTTTTTAATTTGACGCGGGGTTCCCCTTAATATCCATACCAGACCTGAAGGGCCTGGTAATTGAATTTGGGGGACCCCCACGCTTTTTTTATTTATTTATTTATTTATTTTTTTTATCAATGACCTTCAATGAGTGTTCTCTGTATTACGGAGCCGACAATTCATAATAGCTGCGAGTGATTTTAAAGGACTTTTTTTCCTGCATAAATGACACTTTGTGCAGGGACAGTTCTAAGCACGGGAAACATGCGCCCCTTCACAGGCATACTATAGACAACCCCCCACTACGAAATTTAAAGGAATATTACACTTTTATTGTTTCACTTTAATCATTATTAAAATCACTGCTCCTGAAAAAACGGCCGTTTTTAAAACTTTTTTTTGCATTGATACATGTCCCCTGGGGCAGGACCCGGGTCCCCAAACACTTTTTAGGACAGTAACTTGCAAATTAGTCTTTAAAATTAGCACTTTAGATTTTTAATGTTGGAGTCCCATAGACTTTAACAGGGGTTCTAAAGTATGCTATATACTAGCTCCGTCCAATCTTCTTTATACATTCGACAGACACCATAAGCCTTCAAAGACAGATTCGACCGTAATTCATGTGGATTTTCGGACGAATGCAATTTTTGAACGAAAAACAAAATAAATAAAAACGAATTTCGGGAGTAACTAAATAAATTACGTTTCTGGTGTGGTATGGGTTGGGACCTATCTCGGGATGGGTACCTTTCCCTAATTGGTAATTGGACTATCGGTCATCAAGCTGAAGGTTCAAGAAGGAGGTATGTTGTTTGAAATATTTGATATATATATATATATATATATATATATATATATATATATATATATATATATAAATAAAAGTTATTTTTGATACAGTTCTGGTTGGGATTTAATAAAGGGGTCTTTGTTGGCCATTTAATCCAGAAGGTGTCATGTGTTTAATTAGATTTAGTAAGATAAAGTGGTTGTAAACCCTTACAAACCACTTTTACCTACAGGTGAGCCTAGATTAAGGCTTACCTGTAGGTCCAAGAAATATCTCCTAAACCTATACGGTTTAGGAGATATTTACTAAAAGACAGTGACAGCTATCTACGGCGCATGCGCAGTAGACAGTGATGTGCAGGCGCACTATCGCCGTTAGCGGCATGCATAGTAGCACATTATGCTTTACCTTTGCAGGGAGACAAAGAGGAAGTAAACCCATCAGGGATAACTTCCTCTTTAAGTTATTATTTTAATGGGGTGGTTTTGTTATGGTTATATAGCTGGGCTAATTCAGCTTGGATTCTCTAACATGGACATATTTGTCTGCCTTTCCTTTGTGTTTCTCCGTGGAGCTGTGCATATATAGATTTTGATATATATTATCCCTCTTATGCGCTTCATTTTACCTTTTACCCTATCTATTGCAATGGAAAACTATATTCTGGTGAACCTCCCTACCGTATTTGATAGTATTGATACTGGCTTATTATTCTAAAAAGGAAATAGACTACATAGGTTGACATATATTTATATATATAAAATCCTTTCCATACTTACAGTATATATTTTTTCCAGCTGTTGGCGGTTATATTCATTAATCTGCTTCGAGATCTGTACATTCTATATAATTGGCCGCGATCCTTCAATTTAAAGGGTAATTTCATCTTCATCTATATCTTGACACTATATGGTTGTGTGTCCCCACTGGGCTCATGTCTGACTATCTATATGGTGCACGCTCGAGCTTTCTCCCTGGCAATACTCAAATTGACATTACCAGTTTACAACCCATATATTTTTGTGTGTTCTTTTTAATTCATGTTATGTTTTTCTCTGCTTTTACGAATCAAATCTACTGAGCCCCAGAAGAAGCGCCGATCCGACACGAAACATGTCGGGCATGTGACCCACATCAGCATATCACCAACAGTCTGTAATATAATACTGATGGGTATTGAGCCAAGTGGTTGTATTATATGATATTCACTTATTACATCTTTTGCTGAAAGTGGTCACATTGACAAATGTACTTTTCTATTCCTGGTTTTTAATGCATTTTTGTATGTCATTTGTATAAATAAAATTTATTAATGAATTATTTTGTTTTCTACTGGTGCCTGTAAAGTCCATAAGTCCCCTATATCTTTACGTCTTGTATACATTCATTATGGACGCTGGCACCCTTTATCAAGATTTACCCCGGGATATCCACTTTTACCACTAAGTGTTTTTGATATCCCTATCTGTTTATTTTTGCAAACTGCAGCTTCAGACAAACTTAAATTTACAAAAATAATAGCACTGCTATTAAAAATACCAGCGCTACATTTGTATATATATATAAGTTAATAAAAGTTATTTTTGATACAGTTCTGGTTGGGATTTAATAAAGGGGTCTTTGTTTGTCATTTAATCCAGAAGGTGTCATGTGTTTAAGTAAATTTAATAGGTTAAATTATTATTTTAATGGGGTGGTTTTGTTTTGGTTATATAGCTGGGCACCGAACATCTCAGCACTACACCAGTCAAGTAACAAGAAAATGAAAGAGTACAATGTGTTGTAATCAGAGCAATGCCCGGTTTTGTTCCCATCACACACCATTGGCGGTGTTATAATCTGGTCTGCTGGTGTGAATGAGCCGGTATTGTGTCAGTGTTAGGATGATATATAAACTCCAGAGAGGTCTCGGTCTCCCACTCACCTGAACAGGAGATGTTGATGGATCTTCTTAGATTATTGATCTGATTGGTGACATCACAGTGGAGGGTTTCGGAGACTGGAGGAGGAAGAGTTACCCGGCGGTGTGAGGAGACGGATCTTCCATCCAAACTCCAGGAATAACGTGGATCTGATCCTTTCACCGAACATTCGGCCTCTGCGCTCCCATCCGGGAGACAGGAGGAGGTCACAGCCATGTCAGAGAGGGGGACTGGAGGAACAGAATTCCAGGATATGATTGGTCAGAGTAATGACATGGAAAGTGAGACTTATCACAATGGTCCTATAGGAATATGGAGGCTGCCAAGGTGACCCTCTCCTTCTTAAAGTACCAGTTACCTGGGTGTCATACTGGTCCTCTGACTACAAGAATCACTGACCTGGTGAGTATTCAAAGGTGGTCCGGTGCCGTCTCATCTGTGGAGAGGCCCAGCAACTGGAGAAGCACCCAGGGGAGGACTCTTTGGGAGAAGGCCATGCATAAGGCTGGCTTCTCAGAAGGAGCCTGGAGGCTCAGTTGAAGGACACTAAGTGGATCTACACTCAAACGGTATTGCCGGACCGGCTGCAAGATACTGGTACCGTATGATAGTTCTCTAAATTTACCTACGTCCCTCAGTTACATTCAAGTCTGTGGCAGATACTTTTGCTTTACTTAAACACTATTGGCTGCTAGGCCTGGTGAGAGGAGATCTATCCGGTGGCTGTGACAATCCAGTTGTGAAACAATTCTCTGGATTTCTATTGTGAAAGACTTCCTATTCTTTGCAATTTCAAAAAGTACCTGAACTCCCTTCCTAACCCTCTACCCTTCATTGAGAAGCTGTTACCGTATATACTCGAGTATAAGCCGAGATTTTCAGCCTCTTTTTTGAGGCTGAAAGTGCCCCCCTCGGCTTATACTCGAGTCATCGCTGTCTGTCTGCCCGATCAGCGTGTCGAGCAGACAGACAGCGGCCATTCTAGGATTCAAAGGCCGCGCCTCCGTCGGTGATAGGCGGAACACTGAATTTCCCAGCAGTCTGTGTTCCGCCTATCACGGACATCCTCTCATCCTCGTCCGTAGTATGAGGATGAGCGGACGTCCATGATAGGCGGACCACTGACTGCTGGGAAATTGAGTGTTCCGCCTATCACGGACATCCGATAGGCGGAACACTCAATTTCCCAGCAGTCAGTGGGAAATTGAGTGTTCCGCCTATCACCGACGGAGGCGCGGCTTTTGAATCCTAGAAGGGCCGCCGACGAAGAGCTGAAGGACGGAGGCTCGGCTCGGGACGGGCCGGGACGGGCCGGGACGGGACGCAGGCTGGACGGGACGCAGGCTGGACGGGACGCAGGCTGGACGGACGCAGGCTGGACGGACACAGGCAGGCTGGACACAGGTAGGCTGCACGGACACACACACACACACACACAGATGCATGCACACACACACACACACACACACACAGGGATGGATGGACACACACACACACGGATGCATGGACACACACACACACACACACACACACGGATGCATGGACACACACACACACACACACACGGATGCATGGACACACACACACACACACACACACACGGATGCATGGACACACACAGGGATGGATGGACCCACAGGGATGGACGGACACACAGGGATGGACAGGCATGTCTCACCCTCGGCTTATACACGAGTCAATAATTTTTTCCAGTTTTTTGGGGGTAAATTGGGGGCCTCGGCTTATATTCGGGTCGGCCTATACTCGAGTATATACGGTACTTGTCTTTTCAAATAAATATCCTGAAAAAGAGGATCCAGTGTCAGTTTCTACTATTCTTTGCGCCATCTACCTCGGGAAACCCCTAGACACACATGAGGTCAAGAAGGTAACGGTAAGCCCAATAAAACCAGCAGCTCCTTTGGGGGTCAGTGCTACACAAATTATTACAAATATTCGTAAATTTGAAAATTAGAAAATATGAAATAATAACTAATAATAACTTAACTATTACTAACTAATAAATTATAGGTATTGGAATTTCCTATCAAATGTGGCTGTTAGTGAACGTAACGAATACAAAATTATTCAAAATAATGAATGTCATATCTAAACGAATGGAATGTAATGGATTAATAATACTAATAATTAGAATTTTTTATTATTATTGTTATTATTTATTATTAATTTGTTCTGTTCCATTTATTTAGATACGGCATTCGTTATTTCGGATAATCCGATAAATTCGTATTCGTTATGTTCACTGCTAAATGTGAAAGGAAATTCCAATACCTAGAATTTAATAGTTAGTTATTATTAGTTAGTTATTCTTTCAAATTTTTGGATTTTCTTTCTTATTTTCAGATTTTCAAATTTATGAATTTTCCAATTTATGAACTGCGTTCATAACAAAATGACCCGTTAAAAAAAAAAATAATAATAATAATTTTTCAGCAGTGCACGTGTCTATATCATTTATATTTATGTGTCAAGGATATTTTTTGTCTTTAAAAATTTTTAATATGTTTGTAGTAAAAAAAAATGTGAATTGTAATCTGTGGTGTGGTGCCTTGAAAGTGCCATTAGTTTGCATTTTGTTAGGAATTCATTATATTTCAGTGTCATACATGAAGGGATGGGGTACCTGTAAAACCGTGAGAACAATAGAGACTGCTTTGTCTCCTTCCCATTTATTATTCTAGTGTGGTGCTAAATGTAAACAACGGCATCAGGGAACCTGGGTGATGTCATGGACCATATAGCGATCATGACCTCATTGTGTCAGTGATGTCATAGACCACATAGGGGTGATGACCTCATTGTGTCAGTGATGTCATAGACCATGTAGGGGTCATGACCTCATTGTGTCAGTGATGTCATAGACCATGTAGGGGTCATGACCTCATTGTGTCAGTGATGTCATAGACCATGTAGGGGTCATGACCTCCTTGTGTCAGTGATGTCATAGACCATGTAGGGGTGATGACCTCATTGTGTCAGCGATGTCATAGACCATGTAGGGGTGATGACCTCATTGTGTCAGTGATGTCATAGACCATGTAGGAGTCATGACCTCCTTGTGTCAGTGATGTCATAGACCATGTAGGGGTGATGACCTCATCATGTCAGTGATGTCACTCGGAGTCCTCGGTGGATTGTTACACACAGAATGAAGCCGGCAGGGATCTGTCATTTACTGACATTAGTGATATCACCGCTAAATGCCGGGCGGAGGATTGGGGGGAGAAGTGGAGAAATCTGCCCACTTTGTTCTCCTGTCCTTCACTGAACATCCCATAGACTGGATTTGGGGGAGTCTCATGTTTGACCCGAACCTGAAGCTGATCCCTAATCATTCCAAAAGACTGGAATGGGAATGGAAATTCATACAAAAATGTAAAACTTTGGACTGTAGGGAGAGGAATTTTATGTGCCGCTATGATTGTAAATAATGTTATAATGTATTTTTATTATGGTCAGGACTAAAAATAAAACATGTAAGATCAATCTATAATTACTGTATATATTTCATATTCTCTATTCAGTCAGTAGGCGGAGCTCTGTGTTTATCTGCTTCCGGCCCCTCCCACCTGCTCTGTGCCCATCCCCCGATCTCTCCTCACCTGGACAGGTGACCCCGGCTCTGCTCTCCTCCGACCGGCTGACCCCATTCTCCACAGTACAGGTGATGTTCCAGGGCCCCGGGGACCCCACAATGGCTGTAATGTTATTGGCGAATGTGGAATATCTCTCCTGGGATCCTCCAATCACAGATAGACGGATATTCGGCTTAGTCCCCTCCTCCACCCTGCAGGAGATCTCAGCGCTGCCATTCCGGAGACATGAGACATGGAGGAGCGGAACCGATACTGGAACTGAGAGAGACAATCATTTCCATTGATCAGTCCAATATATACACAGCATGCCCCTCCCCCATCCTTACCTATAATCAGGTGTGCAGACATCTTCCTGGAGACTGGAGGAGATAGATTGTGTCTGTGTGCACCCCTCCCCCAACACTAAATCCCCCACTAACATGACACCCATTTTCTTCAGTCATGTGACCCCCATACACAGCGCTGTACAATCTCATCTGGATTTACCTTCTACATGGACGGTGTAATCATCTTCCTGTATGGGGAGTCCTGCAGAGTTGTATATATCCACATTGTATCTCCCATCATTCTCCGGAGTCACATTGGATATGATCAGACTTCCATTCTCTGATATCCTTGTATTGGGGAAATATCTGAGATCAGACGGATCACAATTCCAGTGTTGAGCTATTTCCTCCCAGTCTCCAGGAGATTTCTCATAGTACCAGATAATCCAGTCACATCCCCGTCTATCTGTAGGGTTGAGGGTGAGATGACGTCTGATGGGGAGGAGAAGGTCAGATCCCGGCCGGGTGAATATTTCCTCCGGGACTTTTCCTGTACAGACAGAATACAAATCCCAGTCAGATCACAGTGTACTCCCCTCCCCCTCATATAACATATATCCCTCTATGAGGATCCCAGAAATATTCAGATTCCATCTATCAGAGTCCTCCGGGTCTTCCTGGGATTCCTCTGTTTTCTTCCCATCTCAGATCATTGAGGAATCTCCTCTGACACCCCTATACTCTCCATTATTCTACCAATAAATCATCAATGAATAGACAATCATTCCTCCCCCCATTTCCCCTGCTGGAGTAAATTGGAGCGTCCTTTATTTGGCCTTCCTCTGGATCCTCTGTAGGTATAGGATTGTGTAGATGGGATTGGAGGATTTTTTTTCTCTTTTCTCGTCGATCCCAACTGTCCCGCAATTCGGGGGATTAACCCGGATTTGGAGCAATGTCCCTCTGTCCCTCTTCCCTCCTCATTTTGGTCTGATCTATAGAGTTGTATATAAAATGTACTTTCCTGGTGCATCATGACAACATACATATGGGTTGTGACTCCGCCCCCACAACCTGATAGGTCTGGTTAACTATAAATCAAAGACAGACCCGCCTCACAGCATTCTCCTTTTTATTCTCACCTGATCAGGACTGGAATCATGAGGTATCCCTTACCAAATGTCGCCCCAGCTAGGGTTGCCACCTGTCTGGGATTCACCCGGACATTCCGGTTTTTACATCCTTTGCCCGGGTTTCTGACTACCTGTCAGCAGCCACCAGGGCATCCTCAAAAATACTTATAACACCCCCATAAAATCTTAATCATAATTTAGGATCCATAACATGTATTAGAATGTCACATATCTTCACATATATGTAACTGTCTAGATGGAAACAGTCCTAATTACAAGGGACTTTTTTCTCTCTGTGGAGGGATACAGAACCTCCTGACCACATTTCCCGATGCTCTGTTTCTAGTCCCGGCTACTGGGGCCCTGCCCAGACTGTTCACTGTTCACAGACTGATCTAGTGGAGAGAGCTGTGAGTGTGGGCGGGCAGAGGAAGGAGCTGTGAGTGTGTGGGTGGACAGGGGGAGGAGCTGTGAGTGTGTGGGTGGGCAGAGGGAGGAGCTGTGAGTGTGTGGGTGGACAGGGGGAGGAGCTGTGAGTGTGTGGGGGGCAGAGGGAGGAGCTGTGAGTGTGTGGGCTGGTAGAGGAAGGAGCTGTGAGTGTGTGGGCGGGCAGAGGGAGGAGCTGTGAGTGTGTGGGTGGGCAGAGAAAGGAGTTGTGTGTGTGTGGGTGGGCAGAGGAAGGAGCTGTGAGTGTGTGGGTGGGCAAAGAGAGGAGCTGTGAGTGTGTGGGTGGGCAGAGGAAGGAGCTGTGAGTGTGTGGGTGGGCAGAGGGAGGAGCTGCAGGGAGTGTGAGGCGGGGACAGCAGGACAGAGAGGGGAGGAGAAAAGCTGCCCATTACCAGAATACATATGGAAGTATTCATTTCATAGTATGTTGTCTAATGTATGTATGCCTGTTTGTGTGTATCTGAGTGCATGTATGTATCTCAATGTGTGTGTGTGTGTGTATGTATATGTAGCACTGACCCCTGAAGGCTTACCGATTACCTCCTCCAGCTCGTAACTTGTCATTCTTGTCTAGTGGTTGCCGAGGTTGATGGCCCAGCAACTACAGAGACCGACACCTGACTTCCTTTTTAGGGTTTTTATTTGCATAAAACAGTTGAACAAAACCCAGTCTCTCAGTTGGGAATAAAGGGTATAAGGATGAAGTATAGCTCAGGTACTTTGGAACTTCTGACCTGTAGACCCCTTTCACACCAGGGTGTTTTGCAGGCACTATAGCGTTAGAAATAGCGCCTGCAATCCGCCCAAAAAAAAGCTGCACCATTGTCTGTAGTGTGATCCCCCGAGGGCTTTCACACCGGAGCGGTGCGCTGGCAGGATGTCAGAGAAAAGTCCTGCCAGCAGCTTCTTTGGAGCGGTGAAGGAGCGGTGTGTTTACCACTCCTCCACCGCTAGTGATGGCCGAACAGTTCGCCTGGCGGTCGTTTCGCTGCGAATTTCGGCTGTTCGCGGTCCGCCCGTTCGGCGGACTATTGGCGCCGTTCGCCCGGCGGACTTCCGTGTTTTTACTGTGTAAAAGAACTTTGACCTGATGACACATCCATCATGGGGTACAGGACAGCCAATTGAGACATTACAGCACATGGACACTTGGACATTCCCCCTAACTTATAAATACACCCGATCCGGCGGCCATTTTACATTCTTTCTTCTGTCACTATAGGGAGAGGTTGCTGTGTGGAATAGGGAGAGATAAATCACTAGCTATTTTGTACACAAAAGTTCTTTTCAGGACTGGTATAGGTGTTAGGTGTATATAGGTTTGCTGTGCTACTGATTGTTGCAGCAGCCTGAGTGTCTTTTGTCAGTTTAGAGAAAGGGACAGGACGCTGTGTGCTGCTGTAGGGACAGCCAGATTAGTCATCATCATCATTAGCTGTTACTATCAGGTCCACAAAAGTGCTATTCCAGTAACCAGTTATTGTTCCAGCAGCCTCTGTTTTGCCAGTTTATATAGGGACAGGCAGGAAGCAGTGTGTCAGGCAGTGAGGGTCAGTTTAAACAGTAGCTGTTACTATTAGTTCCACAAAGGTTCTTTTCAGGACTGGTATCAGTGGTATGGTAATAGGCTTGTACACGTATAATATTCTTTCTTCCAAATATAGAAAGAATATTATACTTGACTGCTGCCCTTCTGCTGCAGTCTGCTCATTATTCACAACTCACTTATTCCACAAAGCGCTTTATCAGGACTGGTAACTTGGTCTGTCTAGGGTGCTATAGTACATAGGGTTGAGTGCGGTACAGTCTGCTGTTCTGTAAGGACCGCTATCGGTCCACAATAGATAGGGTTGAGGTGCACTACTGCTGACCGCTGCACTATACTGCAGCAGTCCTTCATTGGTATAGGGACTGACGTACAGTCTGCTAATCACTCACACACAACCTACTTGGTCCACAAAAGTCCTTATAAGGACTGGTAACTTGGTCTAGGGTGTTACAGTACATAGAGTTGAGTGAGGTACAGTCTGCTATTCTATAAGGACTGGTATCGGTCCACAATACATAGGGTTGAGGTGCACTACTGCTGACCACTGCCCTATACTGCAGCAGTCCTTCATCGGTATAGGGACTGACAGTTTTGTCACAGGGTCATTTAAAAAATGACAGGCAGAGGAAGAGGCAGGCCCTTCCGCAGGGGTAGTATACAGGGGTGGGTCATATTTCTACTGGGGCTGCTTATTATGAGGGGCTCACACCATCCCTGTGCTATGCTGACATCCTCCTGGGGCTGCTTATTATGAGGGGCTCACACCATCCCTGTGCTATGCTGACATCCTCCTGGGGCTGCTTATTATGAGGGGCTCCCACCATCCCTGTGCTGTGCTGACATCCTCCTGGGGCTGTACCTCTGCTGTGCATATTATGAGGGGCTCCCACCATCCCTGTGCTGTGCTGACTTCCTCCTGGGGCTGTACCTCTGCTGTGCATATTTTGAGGTGCTCCCACCATCCCTGTGCTATGCTCATTATGAGGGGCTCCCACCATCCCTGTGCTGTGCTGACTTCCTCCTGGGGCTGTTCCTCTGCTGTGCATATTTTAAGGTGCTCCCACCATCCCTGTGCTATGCTCATTATGAGGGGCTCCCACCATCCCTGTGCTGTGCTGACTTACTCCTGGGGCTGCTTATTATGAGGGGCTCCCACCATCCCTGTGCTGTGCTTTCTTCCCCCTGGGGCTGTACCTCTGCTGAGCATATTATGAGGGGCTCCCACCATCCCTGTGCTATGCTCATTATGAGGGGCTCCCACCATCCCTGTGCTATGCTGACTTCCTCTTGGGGCTGCTTACGGTGCAGGTGTCAGTGCTGTATATCACGGTGCTGATGTCAGTGCTCACTGTCATGGTGCTGCTGTCAGTGCTGTATATCACGGTGCTGGTGTGAGTGCTTTATGTCACGGTGCTGATCTCAGTGCTCTCTATTATGGTGCTGCTGTCAGTGCTGTATATCACGGTGCTGGTGTGAGTGCTTTATGTCACGCTGCTGATGTCAGTGCTCTCTATCACGGTGCTGCTGTCAGTGCTGTATATCACGGTGCTGGTGTCAGATGACTCTATCACGGTGCAGGTGTCATTGCTGTATGTCACGCTGCTGGTGATCATCTCCTACACCCTCTTCTTTGCCTACCCTGGTCCCTGACCTTCCGTCTCCTCCATTGCCTTCATGCGCTCCACAGTCCTGAATTGTCACAACAATTTCCCATATAAAAAAAGAATGCTTGTAGTTGTCGATCCCAGATTCACCTCATACATGTGTTATGTCATTGGCCATGTGGTGGGACTATGTTTGCACAGCTATTAATTATTTTGTGGCTGCAAATTTGACCTGTAGGTTTGCAAAGTTCGCCTCCCATTGAAGTCAATGGGGCCCGCCGCGAACGTTCCGGTTCGCAAACTATCGGCCGCATTCGCGAAACGTCCCGTCGGAAGTTCGTCCATCACTAGTAATGAGTTGTCTCCGGACTGATTTTATACTAATACGGTAGAAGGCCCACAGGTAGAACAGAGTTATTTGGGGAAGTGCCGTCAAAGACCACCGGGGGAAATAACTGATATTTTTGAGTTTGTTATGGTTAAATCGTTATATATTTTTTATATTTGAGAATAAAAGGCTGCTGTGGCCAGTTATATTCCAACAAAAGTGTGGTCTCGTTGTTTAGAAGTAAGATTAAAGCGGGGTAAGGTTGGAGTATACTGAATGGCGGCAGTCATGAAAAAGGGAAGTGTACATCTTAAAAGGGGTTGTAAAGGTAAATTTTTTATTTTCTACATAGGTTCCTTTAAGCTAGTGCATTGTTGGTTCACTTATCTTTTCCTTCGATTTCCCTTCTAAATGTTTTTTTTTCTTTGTTTTCTTTGTCTGAATTTCTCACTTCCTGTTCTTCCTCAGTAAGCTGTTCAGTAAGCTGTTCTGGCTGACTAACCACCAGCTCGGATGATGGTGAGAAGTTTACTGAGGAGAAACAGGAAGTGAGATATTCAGACAAAGCAAAAAAACATTTAGAAGGGAAATCAAAGGAAAAGGTAAGTGAACCAACAATGCATTAGCTTAAAGGAACCTATGTAGAAAATAAAAACATTACCTTTACAACCCCTTTAACTACCCTGGTCATGTAAGCATGGAACCCGAAGTGTCAGAGGTAAGGGTAGCCCCGAATGTCTGGGATGGCCAGTGGGAAAACAAACAACTTTGCAGCTCCCAAGGGAGTAGTGCGCTACATTAGTATATATATATATATATATATATATATATATATATATATATATATATATATATATATATATATATATAGTAGCTTAGTGTTTCTTTACAGTATGTGTGTGTGTATATATATATATATATATATATATATATATATATATATATATATATGTACATATCTGAGTGTATGTAATTTTACGAATATATACAATATATATATAGAATAATTTGTTAATTATTTTTAGGTTTATGTATATATGGGAAGGATTATTAAAGGTTAAGTTCAACTTTTGGAAAAAAAATAATAAAATGCCCATTTTTTGCAGGTAAAAAAATATGCAAATATTTTTCTAAGAAATCTATAAATAAATGGCCCAGCCTTGTGGACGCACACTGTCATGGGGGGGATATCAGGAGGTGAGGGAGGGGGTGGATGAGTCAAAAAGCAAGACTTGTTCACTCTGCACTCAAGGTCTCCACTGTTTGGCTTCCAACCAGCAGTCTGGCCCTAAAGTTGACAACCCTAAAGACATAGCGATCTGCTTTAGTCACTCCTATGGATCCTCCTTATAGAACCTTAGAGTCTCCCCCACAGATCCTGACCCTGACCCCGTGCAAATATCACAATTCCTTACATTTACCCCCCTCACCCCAGACCAAATAGCTGTTCTCTGAGGCTGAAGTCTTAAAAGCAATACACTCACTGCCGCTCCACAAGGCCCCGGACCAGATGGATATTATAATGAATATTATAACATAGGCACACCTCCTGGCACCCCAGCTAACCAACTCTTTTAATCTCATAATGTGCACTGGTGCCATCCCTAAGGATTTGAGGCCCTTATCCTCCCCATACCAAAGCCTGCTAAACCTCATGATGACCCTGCCAACTATGGCCCATTCCCCTCCTGAATTTGGATCTCAAAATGTATCCAAAAATTCTAGCCACACCCATATTCTCGTTTATTCCCAAGCTAGTACACAAAGATCAGGTAGGCTTTTCTCCATGCCAGCAAGCCTCTAATGGCACCAGAAGAATCATAAATCTCATACAGTGGGCAGAACACCATAAAACACCTTCTCTGCTCCTATCACTGGACACAGAGAAGGTGTTTGACAGAGTACATTGGTCCTACCTCAGAGCAGTGCTCCGAAAATGTGGATTCTCTGGGAATATATATCCAGCCCTCCTAGTATTATATTTCTCCCCCACAGCTAAAGTCTGGACTGTATGCAGTCGATATTATTGTAGCCATGACAAATCCCCTCCAAATCCTCACAGCACTATATGACCTCCTAATGCTATTCTGTCATATATCCAGGGCCGGTGCTACCACTAGGCAAACTAGGCAGCTGCCTAGGGCGCACTACTGCCTAGGGCGCCCAGACACTGGTGTTCCTACTCTCTTCAGCAAACATCAGCAGGCAGCCATGTGTCAGAGGCACAGCGGTGGCAGAGGACTGTGTCTGTCCTGACTTCCAAATGAATGGAAACGTTTGATGGGCGCTGGTGGGGCTGCATTTGACGGGCGCTTCATTAAAAATGTAGGGTATATATGGGCAGGACAAAGGAGGTGGAGTCAAGGGTGGAGCCAAGGGGGCGGCAAAATTAGGTTTTGCCTAGGGTGTCAAAAATCCTTCCAGCAGCCCAGCATATATTTCTTTATAAAGTCAACTGCACTAAGGCCTCCATGATTGGAACAGGATTAGACCATCCCACAAAAACTGTCTCTCACACGCGTCACCTTTTCCTCGGGCCCCATCCTCCACCTTTTCCTACTTAGAAACATAAAAAACAACTCCTACCAGCAACATCAACTAAACTATGAAGCCCTACTCAGCAAACTGCAGAACCTCTGCTCGTCACTATGCTCAATAAGGATGATCCGAACACCCCCCCCCCCCCGATTCGCTTCACACCAGAACCTGCGAACAGACCTAAACTTCCTGTGAACTTTAGAACCCTATTAAAGTCTATGGGACTCGAACGTTCAAAATATAAAGTGCTAATTTTAAAGGCTTATATGCAAGTTACTGTCCAAAAAAGTGTTTGGGGACCCGGGTCCTGCCCCAGGGGACATGGATCAATGCAAAAAAAGTTTTAAAAATTGATGTTTTTTCGGGAGCAGTGATTTTAATAATGATTAAAGTGAAACAATAAAAGTGTAATATTCCTTTGAATTTTGTTCCTGGGGTGTGTATTAAAGGGGGCTTCCAGATTCTGATAAGCCCCCCGCTCTCAGACCCCCACAACCACCGGCCAGGGTTGTGGGGATGAGGCCCTTGTCCTCATCAACATGGGGACATGGTACTTTTAGGGGTCACAGACCCCCAAAGCATCCTCCCAATGTTGAGGGCATGTGGCCTGGTACGGTTCAGGAGGGGTCTCTTGTTCCCCCCTCTTTTCCTGCGGCCTGTCAGGTTGTGTGCTCAGATAAAGGGTCTGGTATGGATATTTAGATGAACCCCACGTAATTTTTTTTTAAATTTGATGTGGAACCCCACGCTTTTTTTAATCAATGACTTTCAATGACTGTTCTCTGTATTACGGGAGCCGACAATTCATTATAACCGCAAGTGATTTTAAATGACTTTTTTTCCTGCAGAAATGACATTTTGTGCAGGGACAGTTCTAAGCACGGAAAACATGGGCCTCTTCACAGGCATTTAAGCAGAAGGATAGGGTGCGCTATGGAATCAGTTATACAGAGAGTCTGTAGTGTAATGTAAGGTAAGAGCAGCCTCTATTATGTTTCCATCCAGATGGATGGAACCGTAAAATAGGGAAAAGAAGAAAAATAGATGTGGCGCTATACCTTATAAAACTCACTAGAAAATATAATATGAATAAAAATAAAATTGTACAAATTTTCCAGCTTGCTGGCTAATATTTTAAAATTTTTTTGAAAAACAGCAAGAAACCTTATAGTAAAATCTATAGTAAAATCAATAAATAATAATAAAGTGCTAGTGGTATGTCCTTATTAGTTAGTAAATGCAAAGTGAATGTAAATTTTCCAGCCTGCTGATTAATAAATGCAATGAAACTGTACGGTTCACTCAAATTAGGTAAAGGTGAATAAATAAATATTTAGATAAATAATAGTAAAACTATCATGAATCGATCAATACTTAGTAGTGAAGGCTACTTAGAGTTACTTGTGACTGTGATTGTAGCACAACTAAATGAATGGACACAAGGGGAACAATCAAACCTATATAAACGTGAATACTGGTGGGGTGGTGGGTGTAAACACACTGTGTCAAATATCAAAACATGCCAAAAAAATTAAGAAAATTCAAAAATAGAAAATTAAAACCAGTGAGGAAATGAAAAATGAAGATATAAAAGATTAAAAATATTTTAGTCCAGAAAGTAAAAAGTAAAAAATCTAAAAAATCTTGCGGTGACAAGTCTAATATGAAAGTCCAATTGAATAAAGTTTATAGTTGATATTTAAACATGAAATGAATATTTGGTGGTGGAAAAAGTAAGTAAAGAAAGTGACATCGATATTCGTTCGCAGTGAACGTTTGCAGTGAACGTTTATGGATTTTGCTCTCACCAGAGATATGACCCCGTCCGGGGTGGATCAGCCTCCACAGTATAAGCCACTGTGTCGCTTCTTGGGCTGTCTCTGCTATGCTGCTGGGGAGATCCTTCGTTCTTCCGTGGGGATGTTGTACCTCGTTTACATGTGATAGAAAAGAGGACTGCCCATGGTGTAGTATGTTTGAAACTCAGTTTTATTGAAACAACCTTAAAAATACTCACATTTAGTACGAAAAAAACGAGTATTGTATTAAAAGCGTTCGGAATATCCACTCGGCTGACACGCCGTTTGTGCTGAAGGTGTACGTATCTGGCCACGCCCTGGCATACTTCACAGGCATACTATAGATACCCCCCAGGTACGAAATTTAAAGGAATATTACACTTTTATTGTTTCACTTTAAGCATTATTAAAATCACTGCTCCCTGTCATTCGAAGTTAATCTGAATAATAAAAAACATTTTATCAAAAAAAAAAAAAATCACTGCTCCCGAAAAAACGGCAGTTTTTAAAACTTTTTTTTGCATTGATACATGTCCCCTGGGGCAGGACCCGGGCAGTGGCACCACTAGGGTTGGTGTCACCCGGTGGGGAAAAAAATGGTGTCCCCCCCACCAACTATAGTTCCCCCTCAGTGCAGACCCCCTCCACTAACTACAGACCCTCCTCCCGCAGTATAGATCCCCCTCCCTCAATACAGACCACCCTCCATCAATACAGACCCCCTCCCTCAGTATAAACATCCCCTCAGTACAGACACCCCTTCAGTGAAGACCCCTCCATCAGTACAGACACCCCCACCTCAGTGCAGACCCCTCTAGCATTACAGACACCCCCCCTCAGTGCAGACCCTCAAAAAGTACAGACACCCCTCTCGGTGCAGTCCCCCCTCAGTGCAGACACCCTCGCCTCAGTGTAGACTCCCCAGTGCAGATCCCCCAACAGTACAGACATCCTCCCAGTGCAGACCCCCGTGTAGACCCCCCCAACAGTACAGACACCCCCTCAGTGCAGACCCTCCTCAGTTACAGACCCCTCTTAGTGCATACCCCCAGTGTAGACCCCCCAACAGTACAGACACCCCCCTCATTGCAGACCCCCCTCAGTTACAGACCCCCCTCAGTGCAGACTCCCCAGCAGTAAACACCCCCCCAGTACAGACCCCCAGAAGTACAGACACCCCCCAGTACAGACACCCCTGCCCGTGCAAACCCCCATGCAGACACCCCCAGTGCAGACCTCCCAGTACAGACACCCCCCCAGTGAAGATCCCCCCAATGCAGACACCCCCTTACATACCTCAGAACAGCAGACAATCATACACACACGGCAGTGTGTGTCACTCGAGCTCAGCTCCTCCTCCTCTGTGGATGTAAACAGAGAGGAGGAGGAGGCGGTTTTGTTCCACTCCACTGAGGGACACAGCCACGGCATTGGAAAGGGCAGCGGGCTGTATTAGCGGTGGCACTACCCACGGGTGTCACTCCTCTGGTGGGTGTCACCCAGGTGCGGCCCGTACCCCCTGCACCCACCTAGCAACGCCACTGGACCCGGGTCCCCAAACACTTTTTAGGACAATAACTTGCATATCAGCCTTTAAAATTAGCACTTTATATTTCTCCCATAGACTTGTACAAGGTGTTACACGGCTTTTCGAATTTGCCGCGAACACCACAAATTGTTCACTGTTCGCTGAACAGGCGAACAGGCAATGTTCGACTCGAACAAGAAGCTTATCCCTACTGGTGGTGTACTGCTAGCAGATTGGCTGCAAGTATTTGTGGAACCTATTGCTATACCTTCATTCCTCTTGGTGCAGGTTGTTGAGTGGACTGGAGGTATAGTAGGGTGGCTGAGATCCCATATGAGGAGCAAGGAGAAGTCTACCTTTTTCTATGATGTGGGTCTTTCAGGTACTGCTGCCAATGAACTGCATGGCAGGTTGACATAAGTCTGGTCAAGCATGTGTTGCCCAAGCGGCTGCTGTTCTGGCCACACTTGATCTGCTTCAGACAAAGTTTGCAAACAGCAATGGTGCGATCTGCTGCACATGTGTTGAAAAAAGCCCACACCAAGGAACTTTTGCAAGTCAGCGGGGAGTCAATCATGCCCTGCATCTGTGGAGCTTGGTGGTGTGATGCCATAGGGAGGCTGCCCATAACCTGACCCCTGGAAGACATCCTGCATTGTTAGAGTTGTGCGTTCTCCTCCTCAGTTTCCTCCTCTCTTCTCTCAGGCACCCAAGTATGGTCAGAGATCTCATCACCAGTAGCGTCACTAGGGTTCGTGTCACCTGATGCGGTAAAACATGGTGTCATACCCCTCCTGCCTAGGCTGCCAGCACCCTGCAGGCAGCGCACAGTCACGGGGCGCACCCAAAACCAGCCCCTGTAAATGATAGAATAGGGTGGTATAGTGACAGGTTAGGGTAGTATAGAATAGTATAGTGGCAAGTTGGGGTGGTATGGGGTAGATTGGATTGGTATATTGGCAGGTTGGGCTGGTACAGGACAGTTTGGGGGTGGTACAGGGCAGGTTTGGCTTGGTACAAGGCAGATTGGATGGTAGAGGACAGGTTTGGGGTGGTATAGCGCAGGTTGGGGAGGTACAGGGCAGGTTGGGGTGGTACAGGAAAGGTTTGGGGTGGTGCAGGGCAGGTTGAGAGTGGTACAGGGCAGGTTGGGGTGGTACAGAGCAGATTGGGGTGGTACAGGGCAGGTTTGGGGTGGTACAGGGCAGGTTGAGGGTGGTACAGGACAGGTTGGGTTGGTACAAGGCAGTTTGGGGTGGTACAGAGCAGGTTGGGGTGATACAGGGCAGATTGGGGGTGGTACAGGGCAGGGTTGGGGTGGTACAGGGCAAGTTTGGGGGTACAGGGCATGTTTGGGGTGGTACAGGGCAGGTTGGGGTAGTACAGGGCAGTTTGTTGTGGTACAGTGTAGGGTTGGGGTGGTACAGGGCAGGTTAGGGTGGTACAGGGCAAGTTGGGGGTAGTACAGGGCAGGCTTGGGGTGGTACAAGGCAGATTGGGGTGGTACAGGGCAGGTTTGGGGTGCTACAGGGCAGTTTGGGGTGGTACAGGGCAGGTTAAGGGTGGTACAGGGCAGGCTGGAGTGGCACAGAGCAGCTTGGGGGTGGTACAGGGCAGTTTGAGTGGTACAGGGCAGGTTTGGGGTGGTACAAGGTCAGTTGGGATGGTACAGGGCAGGTTTGGGGTGCTACATGGCAGTTTGGGGTGGTACAGGGCAGGTTGAGGGTGGTACAGGGCAGTTTGGGGTGGTACAGGGCAGGTTGAGGGTGGTACAGAGCAGTTTGGGGTGGTACAGGGCAGGTTAGGGGTGGTACAGGGCAGTTTGGGGTGGTACAGGGCAGGTTTGGGGTGGTACAGGACATGTTGGGGTGGTACAAGGCAGTTTGGGGTGGTACAGAGCAGGTTGGGGTGATACAGGGCAGATTGGGGGTGGTACAGGGCAGGTTTGGAGTGGTACAGGGCAAGTTGGGGGGTACAGGGCAGGTCTGGGGTGGTACAGGGCAGGTTGGGGTAGTACAGGGCAGTTTGGGGTGGTACAGGTTAGGGTTGGGGTGGTACAGGGCAGGTTAAGGTGGTACAGGGCAAGATGAGGGTAGTAAAGGGCAGGCTTGGGGTGGTACAAGGCAGATTGGGGTGGTACAGGGCAGGTTTGTGGTGCTACAGGGCAGTTTGGGGTGGTACAGGGCAGATTGAGGGTGGTACAGGGCAGGCTGGGGTGGCACAGGGCAGCTTGGGGGTGGTACAGGGCATTTTGAGTGGTACAGGGCAGGTTTGGGGTGGTACAAGGCCAATTGGGATGGTACAGGGCAGGTTTGGGAGGCTACATGGCAGTTTGGGGTGGTACAGGCCAGGTTGAGGGTGATACAGGGCAGTTTGGGGTGGTACAGGGCAGGTTGAGGGTGGTACAGGGCAAATTGGGTGGTAATGGGCAGTTCGGGGTGGTACAGGGCAGGTTGGGGGTGGTACAGGGCAGGTTGGGGTGGTACAGGGCAGGTTTGGGGTGGTACAAGGCAGGTTGAGGTGGTACAAGGCAGGATTGGGGTGGTACAGGGCAGGTTGGGGGTGGTACAGGGCAGTTTGGGGTGGTACAGGGCAGGTTGAGGGTGGTACAGGGCAGGTTGGGGGTGGTACAGGGCAGTTGGGGGTGGTACAGGGAAGTGTGGGGTGCCACAGGGCAGTTTGGGGGTGATACAGGAAACATTGGGGGTGGTACAAGGCAGGTTGAGGGTGGTACAGGGCAGGTTGGAGGTGGTACAGGGCAGGTTTGTGGTGGCACAGGGCAGGTTGGGGGGTGTCACAGGGCAGGTTTGGGGTGGTACAGGGCAAGTTGGGGGGTACATGGCCGGTTGGGGGTGGTACAGGGCAGGTTGGGGTGGTACAGGGCAGGTTGGGGGTGGTACAGGGCAGTTTTGGGTGGTACAAGGCACATTGGGGTGTACAGGGCAGGTTTGGGGTGGTACAGGGTAGGTTGGGGTGGTACAGGGCAGTTTGGGGTGGTACAGGGCAGGTTGGGGTGGTGCAGGACAGGTTGGGGGTGGTACAGGGCAGGTGTGGGGTGGTACAAGGCAGATTGGGGTGCTACAGGGCAGTTTAGGGTGCTACAGGGCAGATTGAGGGTGGTACAGGGCAGTTTGGGGTGGTACAGGGCAGGTTGAGGGTGGAAATGGGCAGGTTGGGGGTGGTACAGGGCAGTTTAGGATGGTACAGGGCAGGTTCGGGGTGGTTCAGAGCAGTTTGGGGTGGTACAGAGCAGGTTGGGGTTGTATAGGGCAGTTTGGGGTGATACAGGAAAGGTTGGGGTGGTACAGGGCAGGTTGAGGGTGGTACAGGGCAGGTTGGAGGTGGTATAGGGCAGGTTTGTGGTGGCACACGGCAGGTTGGGGTGGTACAGGGCAGGTTGGGGTGGTATAGGGCAGGTTTGGGTTGGTACAGGGCATGTTTGGGGTGGTACAAGGCAGGTTGGGGTGGTACAGGGCAGGTTTGGGGTGGTACAGGGCAGGTTGGGGGTGATATAGGAAACATTGGGGGTGGTACAAGGCAGGTTGAGGGTGGTACAGGGCAGGTTGGAGGTGGTACAGGGCAGGTTTGTGGTGTCACAGGGCAGGTTTGGGGTGGTACAGAGCAAGTTGGGGGGTACATGGCCAGTTGGGGGTGGTACAGGGCAGGTTGGGGTAGTACAGGGCAGGTTGGAGGTGGTACATGGCCGGTTGGGGGTGGTATAGGGCAGGTTTGTGGTGGCACACGGCAGGTTGGGTTGGTACAGGGCAGGTTGGGGTGGTACAGGGCAGGTTTGGGGTGGTACAGGGTAGGTTTGGGGTGGTACAGGGCAGGTTGGGGTGGTACAGGGCAGAGGCGGCTCTAGGCTTTGTGTGGATGGAGCACACAGGTGATCAGCACCACTTCCAGGGCGCCCTCCTCACCCATCAGACATAGGCAGCCAATACAACATCTGGGCCCAGCAAGATGACAACCCCTCTAGGATTTACCTCTGTGCCTTGGGAGAATGGGGAGGGGGTGTCACTGAATCATTCCACATCCACAGAGGAAGGAGAGTGGGGGATCCCAGCAAAGAGAGAGGGGGGGGAGGGGGAAGGGAGAGGGGGAGGGGCAGAGAGAGGGAGGGAGAGAGGGGGGAGAGGGGGAGGGGCAGAGAGAGGGAGGGAGAGAGGGGGAGATTAATTTCCTATATTACCCATGGGATAGGGTGAAATAGGCCTGTATGATATTATCACACTAATTGTGAAGCATATGCACGGCAGGCTTTAACTTTTTAACCTTGTGATATAATTATGGTTTAGCGCAGCTTTTTTATTTCTCTACTTCTACAAATTCCTCTGGATACGCCGCGCCCTACAAACAATTACCTTGTTTAATACTCGTACCAAGATAAAGGGATTTCACACATTTACAAGCTGCAGAAAACCAACTAAACTTCCCTCAAAGGGGGAAAATCCTCAACTTCTCAGCAGATGTTTCAACATGGCGCTACTCTGCGAAAGCTCCACTCACATCCTCTGGATGCCTCACTGGGAAACACACAGAAGGTCCGACACCACTAGTATCAGACACCACTAGTATCATACACCACTAGTATCAGACACCACTAGTATCAGACACCGCTAGTATCAGACACCACTAGTATCAGACACCACTAGTATCACACACCACTAGTATCGGACACCACTAGTATCACACACCACTAGTATCAGACACCACTAGTATCAGACACCACTAGTATCACACACCACTAGTATCGGACACCACTAGTATCACACACCACTAGTATCACACACCACTAGTATCGGACACCACTAGTATCACACACCACTAGTATCAGACACCACTAGTATCAGACACCACTAGTATCACACACCACTAGTATCGGACACCACTAGTATCGGACACCACTAGTATCGGACACCACTAGTATCACACACCACTAGTATCAGACACCACTAGTATCAGACACCACTAGTATCACACACCACTAGTATCACACACCACTAGTATCACACACCACTAGTATCACACACCACTAGTATCGGACACCACTAGTATCACACACCACTAGTATCACACACCACTAGTATCGCACACCACTAGTATCAGACACCACTAGTATCACACACCACTAGTATCACACACCACTAGTATCAGACACCACTAGTATCACACACCACTAGTATCACACACCACTAGTATCAGACACCACTAGTATCACACACCACTAGTATCACACACCACTAGTATCACACACCACTAGTATCACATACCACTAGTATCACACACCACTAGTATCAGACACCGCTAGTATCAGACACCGCTAGTATCAGACACCACTAGTATCAGACACCGCTAGTATCAGACACCGCTAGTATCAGACACCGCTAGTATCAGACACTAGACATGTGCAGAGTAAAATATTTCGTTTCGGAATTTCGTTTTCGTCCGAAAGCTTAATTTATTTAGTTACTCCCGAAATTCGTTTTTATTTATTTCGTTTTTCGTTCAAAAATTGCATTCGTCCGAAAATCCACATGAATTACGGTCGAATCTGTCTTGGAAGGCTTATGGTGTCTGTCGAATGTATAAAGAAGATTCGACGGAGCTAACTATATAGCATACTTTAGAACCCTATTAAAGTCTATGGGACTCCAACGTTCAAAATCTAAAGTGCTAATTTTAAAGGCTAATTTGCAAGTTACTGTCCTAAAAAGTGTTTGGGGACCCGGGTCCTGCCCCAGGGGACATGTATCAATGCAAAAAAAAGTTTTAAAAACGGCCGTTTTTTCGGGAGCAGTGATTTTAATAATGATTAAAGTGAAACAATAAAAGTGTAATATTCCTTTAAATTTCGTAGGGGGGGTTGTCTATAGTATGCCTGTGAAGGGGCGCATGTTTCTGGGGCTTAGAACTGTCGCTGCACAAAGTGTCATTTATGCAGGAAAAAAAGTCCTTTAAAATCACTCGCAGCTATTATGAATTGTCGGCTCCCGTAATACAGAGAACACTCATTGAAAGTCATTGATAAAAAAATAAATAAATAAATAAATAAAAAAAAAAGCGTGCAGGTCCCCCAAATTGAATTACCAGGCCCTTCAGGTCTGGTATGGATATTAAGGGGAACCCTGCCTCAAATTTAAGAAAAAATTTGACGTGGGGTTCCCCCTAAATATCCATAACCAGACCCTTCAGGTCTGGTATGGATATTAAGGGGAACCCCGCGTCAAATTTAAAAAAAAATTGACGTGGGGTTCCCCCTAAAAATCCATACCAGACCCTTTATCCGAGCACGCAACCTGGCAGGCCGCAGGAAAAGAGGGGGGGACGAGAGAGCGGCCCCCCCTCCCTCCTGAACCATACCAGGCCACATGCCCTCAACATTGGGAGGATGCTTTGGGGGTCCGTGACCCCTCAAAGCACCTTGTCCCCATGTTGATGAGGAGAAGGGCCTCATCTCCACAACCCTGGCCGGTGGTTGTGGAGGTCTGCGGGCGGGGGGCTTATCAGAATCTGGAAGCCCCCTTTAACAAGGGGACCCCCAGATCCCGGCCCCCCCCCTGTTTGAAATGGTAAGGGGGTACAAAAGTACCCCTACCATTTCACAAAGAAAGTGTAAAAAAATGGTTAAATAAAACAAAGACACTTTTGAAAAATTCCTTTATTAAAAATAAAAAAATAAAAAAAAAAGATTCCAGCGGCGGTAATCCACTCTTGCTATCCAGCGACGGACGATCATCTCTCCCGCGATGTCATGTCATCCAGCGCAGCGAATCCTTCGTTCTTCTGTCTCCGCAGAGGAGACAATGCAGGGATTCCGGCTGGCTGACGTTTCTTAAATACGGAGGGCGGGGCCACCCGTCACCTGACCCCGCCCCCCTCTGACGCAAGGGGAAACCCGGGGTTCCCTGTGACGTATAGGTGACCCGCACCCCTCTGATGTAACACAGGCAGGTTTCCGTTACATCAGAGGGGGGCGGGGTCACCCATACGTCACGGGGAACCCCGGGTTTCCCCTTGCGTCAGAGGGGGGCGGGGTCAGGTGACGGGTGGCCCCGCCCTCCGTATTTAAGAAACGTCAACCAGCCGGAATCCCTGCATTGTCTCCTCTGCGGAGACAGAAGAACGAAGGATTCACTGCGCTGGATGACATGACATCGCGGGAGAGATGATCGTCCGTCGCTGGATAGCAAGAGTGGATTACCGCCGCTGGAATCTTTTTTTTTTATTTTTTTATTTTTAATAAAGGAATTTTTCAAAAGTGTCTTTGTTTTATTTAACCATTTTTTTACACTTTCTTTGTGAAATGGTAGGGGTACTTTTGTACCCCCTTACCATTTCAAACAGGGGGGGGGGCCGGGATCTGGGGGTCCCCCTGTTAAAGGGGGCTTCCAGATTCTGATAAGCCCCCCGCCCGCAGACCTCCACAACCACCGGCCAGGGTTGTGGAGATGAGGCCCTTCTCCTCATCAACATGGGGACAAGGTGCTTTGAGGGGTCACGGACCCCCAAAGCATCCTCCCAATGTTGAGGGCATGTGGCCTGGTACGGTTCAGGAGGGAGGGGGGGCCGCTCTCTCGTCCCCCCCTCTTTTCCTGCGGCCTGCCAGGTTGCGTGCTCGGATAAAGGGTCTGGTATGGATTTTTAGGGGGAACCCCACGTCAATTTTTTTTTAAATTTGACGCGGGGTTCCCCTTAATATCCATACCAGACCTGAAGGGTCTGGTTATGGATATTTAGGGGGAACCCCACATCAAATTTTTTCTTAAATTTGAGGCAGGGTTCCCCTTAATATCCATACCAGACCTGAAGGGCCTGGTAATTCAATTTGGGGGACCCGCACGCTTTTTTTTTTATTTATTTATTTATTTATTTTTTTATCAATGACTTTCAATGAGTGTTCTCTGTATTACGGGAGCCGACAATTCATAATAGCTGCGAGTGATTTTAAAGGACTTTTTTTCCTGCATAAATGACACTTTGTGCAGCGACAGTTCTAAGCCCCAGAAACATGCGCCCCTTCACAGGCATACTATAGACAACCCCCCCCCTACGAAATTTAAAGGAATATTACACTTTTATTGTTTCACTTTAATCATTATTAAAATCACTGCTCCCGAAAAAACGGCCGTTTTTAAAACTTTTTTTTGCATTGATACATGTCCCCTGGGGCAGGACCCGGGTCCCCAAACACTTTTTAGGACAGTAACTTGCAGAATCTTTTCTCTCCGTCAAATCTTTTCTCTGTCGAATATTTTCTCTATATAATCTTGGACTAATAGAGGTAAGGTTAGGCACATTCGACCATAGGTTCTATAAACACGTTGTCAGAGTCATGTCGAATCTCCTATTCTATATCGAACTGTTGTAACAACGAAAACGAAAATAAAGCATTTATTTATGTCGGATCTTTCGTTTTTCGGATTTTGTGCTTTCGTTATCGTTTGTCAAAACGAAAACGAAAATAGCTGAAATTCGGACGAAAATGCATTCGGACGAAAACGAATGCACATGTCTATCAGACACCACTAGTATCAGACACCGCTAGTATCAGACACCGCTAGTATCAGACACCACTAGTATCACACACCACTAGTATCAGACACCACTAGTATCAGACACCGCTAGTATCAGACACCGCTAGTATCAGACACCACTAGTATCAGACACCACTAGTATCAGACACCGCTAATATCAGACACCACTAGTATCAGACACCGCTAATATCAGACACCGCTAATATCAGACACCGCTAGTATCAGACACCGCTAGTATCAGACACCGCTAGTATCAGACACCGCTAGTATCAGACACCGCTAGTATTAGACACCTCTAGTATCAGACACCTCTAGTATCAGACACCGCTAGTATCATACACCACTAGTATCGGACACCACTAGTATCGGACACCACTAGTATCGGACACCACTAGTATCGGACACCACTAGTATCAGACACCACTAGTATCAGACACCACTAGTATCAGACACCACTAGTATCAGACACCGCAGACCTTCCCGATTCTCTTCCTCCCAGTAATACCGCCTGCTGGAGAGGATGTAGAGAGACGGATCTACCCCCCACATCTGCTATGCTTGTCCAATAATCATCCCTTATTGGAATAAGGTAGAATCCCTCATTGGGAAAATGACTGGAACCCGCAAACACTTCCCCCTCAACAAGCGTTATTGGGACACAAGGTCCTGTCCCTACCATTTCATCCTCACACATATTTTCATTGCAGCGAGGCTCTTGATAGCACTTAACTGGAACGGCAACTTCCCTCCTTCCAGTCAACAACTACCCTCCACGCCCAATCAGCACTTCCACCTGGAACATGTGTATACAAAAGCACATCTTTCAGTACCTAAACTACAGGAACTTTGGACCCCATGGACCAATCACCCCACAAACACCACCAGCCCCTAATGCCCCGTACACAGGAGCACATTTTCCGCCTGAAAAATCTCGGATGGTTTTTCCCACGGAATTCCGCTCCAGCTTGGCTTGCATACACACATCACACAAAAGTTCGCTGAACTTTCCACCGTCAAGAACGCGGTGACGTCCAACACTACGACGAGCCGAGAAAATTAAGTTCAATGCTTCCGAGCGTGCATCAAATTATTTCCAAGCATGCGTAGGAAGTTTGCTGTCAGAATTGCTAAAGACTATCGGAATTTCCCATCCGAACTTTTTCCGACCGAAAAATTAAGAACCTGCTTTCAATCTTTTGTGTCACCCAGCAGGAGAATCCCATGGAGGCGGAGCTGTTGCTCTTTTTTTCAGTCTGTCGGGCAGCGTGAGATGGATTTACATTACGGAACTATTTTTTAACCACTTAACAACCAGTCCAAAGCCGATTAACAGCTACAGGACAGTTGTTTAACTCTGAGAGGCCGTTAATTAACATCCTCCTAGAATTCCGCTCTCGCACACCCCCTGGGGCGCGCACTCGAGAGTATCCGTGACCGCCGGGACTTGTGCATCACGGATCACGGTAAATGACCGCTCATCGCGGCCCTTTACCGCATGATCACTCTGTCAAATGACAGAGCAATCACTTGTAATTAGGGATGAGCTTCGTGTTCGAGTCAAACATACGTTTGTCTCGAACATCGGCTGTTCGCATGTTCAGCGAATTCCGAACGTTATGGGCCGTTTGCGCCAGATTCGTGTGGCGCTCACGGCCCACAATGCACTGCGCCATTGCAGTGCATTGCTGGCTCATGATTAGCCAAGCATGCACTGTGACCCCGCATGCTTGGCCAATCACAGCGCCAGCAGTGAGGAGAGCCATGATTGGCCACAGGTAGGATGCCTATGGCCAATCATAGCTCAGGCTGTGTAGTACACGCCCCATACTAAATAAGGCCGCCAGCGCGGCGGCCTTGTGTAGTGTGTTGGCGTCTGTAGGAGTTAGTGGGTGTTCTCTGTGTACCTTCAACACAGTACACACCGATCGTTATCGACCAATTTTGCGTTCTTGCTCTTCTGTAGTGGGTGTTGTCTGCGTGCCCTGACCGCAGTATACACCATTATATCCACCTATATAGCTAGCTATATTTCTCTTTTGTAATAGAGCTTGCAGTCAGTTGTAGGAGATTGTGCCTGTTGTCTGCGTGCCCTGACCGCACAATACACTATTATATCCACCTATATGCCATCTGCAGGAGTTAGTGGGTGTTGTGTGCCTCCAGCACAATATACACTACCCAATTGCTGGTTTTCCCATCTTCCTTCAGGCCATTACCATGTCTGGAAGGCCAACAAGGAGAGGCAGACAGGCATGAGCCGATAAAAGAGGGCAAGCAGGCTCCGTGTCTAGAGACAACAGTGTTGGTCGTGGACGCGGTGCATCGTCATCATCAGCACGTGGACATGGGACACTCTTGTCCTTCTTTTTGGCAGCTGGACGTGTAGAGTGGATGACCAAGCCCTCTTCAACCTCCTCATCCTCTCTCACCCAGGCTCAGGGTACTAGCAAAGTAGCTGCCAACGCATCGTCTTCCCTCGTCTCAGGAGTCCCCTGAACTCTTTGAGCACAGTGTTGGGAACATGCTCCAGGAGAATGCTCAGTGTTTTGTAGGCTCTGATGATGATACTCAGCTAAAGGAAGGCAGTAGCGTGAGCACAGAGAGAGGGGATTCTGAAGAAGGACAGCAATCTGACAGTCACAAGCTGCAGCATACTGCCAGGTTTGCTCCAGCGATGAAGAGAGAGGGGATGATGAGGGCACTGACTCCACGTGGGTGCCTGGTAGGAGAGAGGAGGAGGAGGAGGCACATGTCCAACGAGGCAGGATGCCCTCCGGGGGCCAGCTTAGGGGCAGCACACCGACTGAATCACACCACAGAGCTCTGCCTGTGCAGGGCGCTGCCTCTGTGCGTTATTCTAAAAGTTCTTTGGTGTGGGCCTTTTTTGAGACGAGTGCATCAGATCGCATCGCTGCTATTTGCAACATATGTCTCAAGCGTATCTCGCGTGGCCAAAACATCAGCCGCTTGAGCACCACATGCTTAACCAGACATATGTTGACCTGCCATGCAGCTCCTTGGCAAGCGTACCTCAAAGACCCACACCAAAGAACAAAGCGGACCTCTCCTTGCTCCTCATCAGCTGGGATCTCCAACCCCACTAGACCTTCAGTCCTCTCTGAAACCTGCTCTGAGAGGAATGAAGGTGTAGAATTAGGTGTGTCACAGCCAAATGCTTCCGGGCTCTCTGCTAGCAGTACACCCATGTCCGATTATAGCAGGCAAATTTCCCTGCCCCAGCTGCTGGACCGTAGAAAGAAGTTCACTCTCAGCCATCCACATGCCCAGCGGTTGAATGCTAGCTTGGCTAAATTGCTAGCACTTCAAATGCTGCCTTTTCAGTTGGCAGACTCGGCCCCCTTCCGTGAGTTTGTACAATGTGAAGTTCCTCAGTGGCAGGTCCCCAAACGCCACTTTTTCTCACAGAAGGCGATTCCGGCTCTCTACCGGCATGTGGAAGGCAATTTCCTTGCTTCGCTGCAGTAAGGTGCATATTAATGCTGACTCATGGTCCAGCAGGCATGGACAGGGACGTTACCTGTCTTTCACGGCCCATTGGGTCACTCTTATGGCAGCTGGGAAGGATGCAGGACAAGGTGCAGTAGTGTTGGAGGTTGTTCCGCCACCATGCCTCCAAAATGCTATTACTGGTTGTAACACACCTCTCTCCTCCACCCCCTCCTCTTCTTCCTCCATGGCCTCTTCCAGTGCTCTGTCCTCAGAACCAGTGGTGCTCCGTAGGCGTTCCAGGGGCTACGCAAATACGCAGGCAAAACAATGCCATGGCGTGCTTGCGCTGGTTTGTTTGGGGGACAGGAGCCACACTGGGGCAGATATTTTGTCAGCTCTGCAGGGACAGGCCGAGAGGTGGTTGACACCACACCAGCTTAAGCCAGGAATGGTGGTTTGTGACAATGGCACCAACCTCTTCTCCGCCCTCCGACAGGGACAACTGACCCATGTGCCCTGTGTGGCTCACTTCCTTAACCTGGTGGTGCAGCGGTTCTTGGGCAGGTACCCGGGCTTACAGGATGTCCTGAAGCAGGCCAGGAAACTTTGTGGGAATTTTCGCTGATCATTTAATGCCTGTGCTCGGCTGGCTGAGCTCCAAAAGGAGTTGAACCTGCTCAAGAACCGCCTTATATGTGACATGCCCACCAGGTGGAACTCAACGTTGGCCATGCTGAAGTGGCTGCACACGCAGCAGAGGGCCATCAATGAGTACCTGTGCGACTACGGCACCAGGACAGGGTCACGGGAGCTTGGTTTTTTCTCACCTCACCAGTGGGGCATGATCAGGGATGCATGCACTGTCCTGTCACCGTTTGAGGAGGCCACAAGGATGGTGAGCAGTGACAGTGCATGCATCAGTGACACTGTACCTCTTGTCCACCTCTTGGAGCATACACTGTGTGAAATAATGGACAGGGCACTTGAGGCAGAACAGAGGCAGGAAGAGGAGGACTTCCTTGCCTCTCAAGGCCCCCTTTATCCAGACAGTGTTCCTGCTGTCCCACCCATCACACAGGAAGAGGAGGAGGATGATTGTGTCAGCATGGAGGTGGAGGCCAGCACTCAGCAGCAGCAGCAGCAGCAGCAGCAGCAGCAGCAGTCTTGTAGGGATGATTTACAGTCCCAAGAAACCCATGGACTTTTACGTGGCTGGGAGGAGGTAGCTGCGGATCATGTTGTCCTTAGTGACCCAGAGGACTCTGGACCGAATGCCTCAGCTAACCTATGCTGCATGGCCTCCCTGATCCTGCAAAGCCTGCGGAAGGATCCTCGTATTCTTCGGATCAAGGAGAGGGACCATTACTGGCTGGCCACTCTCCTTGATCCACGGTACAAGGGTAAGGTTGCCGACCTTATCTTGCCATCGCAGAGGGAGCAGAGGATGAGACATCTCCGGGAGGCCTTGCAGAAAGGTCCGTGCAACGCGTTCCCAGAGACTGGGAGGTTACAAACTCCTGGTCCTGGACAACGTGTTGCTGAGGCATCGGTCAGAAGGAGCAGTGGAGAAGGTGGCCATCTGACCGATGCGTTCAGACAAGTTTTTAGTCCGCAGCCTCAAGGCAACCATCGCCAGCGTCTGATTTACACGGCGCAGGAATACCTAGGGTCAAGGTGAGACTTGGACACCTTTCCCACCGAAAATCCTCTGGCTTACTGGATCTTGAGGATGGATCACTGGCCAGAGCTTGCACAGTATGCAATTGAGCTACTGACCTGTCCTGCATCCAGCGTTCTTTCGGAACGTACCTTCAGTGCTGCTGGTGGCTTTGTTACCGATCACAGGGTGTGCCTGTCCACCGACTCAGTTGATCGACTGACCTTCATCAAGATGAATCAGTCTTGGATCACCCACAGCTACCAAGCACCTGAAGCTGATGTAACCAATTTTTTTTTTAAATATCACATCCCTTCAAGACTGCCTATGCTGATGCTGAGTGACTGTCCTGTTATGTTGATTGTCTATCCTCTTCCTCCTCCACTGATATGTTGGAAGAACATTTTTGGTTCTGGGTGATGCCACCAGCCCAATTTTTCTGCCCCTGTTTAACAGGGGCGTTTAATTACAATTTTTGATGCAATGCTTTGCAGCAGGGCTCATTCCTGCACCACAACTAGAGTATATGGGAGAGGTTGCAGTGTCATGGCACCAGCACCAGTGCTAGCAGCCCAATTTTCCTGCCCCTGTTTAACCGGTTCCTGACCAGCACATGCCGATGTACGCCGGCAGAATGGCACGGGCAGGCATATTGGCGTATAGGTACGTCCAATCTTCAATGCCACCCTGCCATCGTGAGCGCGCCGTCGGCGGCGTGCTCGCGTACCGTTCGGGACCCCCATGAGTCCGGTCGCGGGTCCCGCGGACTCGATCGCCGCGGGCATACCCGCGATCGTCTCACGGGACGGCTGAATGGAGGAAATTACACAGTATTTCTCCATTCTGCCTAGCAACTAGTGACGCTGATCTCTGCTCCATGTGATTGAAGCAGAGATCAGTGTTCACTAAATGAAAGCCCAACCCCCCCACAGTTAGTAACACACCCCTAGGAACACTTTACCCCTACACTGCCACCCACTGGTTAACCCCTTCACTGCCAGTGTCATTTACACAGGAATCACTGCATTTATATAGCACTGATTGTTGTATAAATGACAATGGTCCCAAAAATGTGTCAAAAATGTCCAATGTGTCCGCCACAATGTCGCAGTCACAATAAAAATCGCTGATCGCCGCCATTACTAGTAAAAAAAATAATAAAAAATGATTAATAAAAATGCCATAAAACTATCCCTATTTTGTAAACGCTATAACTTTTGCGCAAACCAATCAATAATCGCTTATTGCGATTTTTTTGCCAAAAATATGTAGAAGAATACGTATCGGCCTAAACTGAGGGAAAAAAATGTTTTTTTATATATTTTTGGGGGATATTTATTATAACAAAAAGTAAAAAATAATGCGTTTTTTTCAAAATTGTTGCGCTATTTTGTTTATAGTGCAAAAAATAAAAACCGCAGAGGTGATCAAATACCACCAAAAGAAAGCTCTATTTGTGGGAAAAAAAGAACGTCAATTTTGTTTGGGAGCCACATCGCACGACCGCGTAATGGTGAGTTAAAATGACGCAGTGCCGAATCACAAAAAGTGCTCTGGTCTTTGACTAGCAAAATGGTCCGGTTTGTAAGTGGTTAACAGGGGCGTTTAATTACAATTTTTGATGCAATGCTTTGCAGCAGGGCTCATTCCTGCACTACAACTAGAGTATATGGGAGAGGTTGCAGTGTCGTGGCACCAGCACCAGTGCCTAAGGCCCAATTTTTCTGCCCCTGTTTAACTGGGACATGTAATTACAATTCATGATATAATAGTTCACAGCAGGGCCCGTTCCTGTGCTCACCCAGAGTAACTGTGAGGACTTATAGTGTTGTGCCACCAGCACCACAACCACCAAAGGTCAATTTTTCTACCACTGTTCAACAATGGCATGTAATTACAATTCTTGATGTAATCATTCACAGCAGGGTGCTCCAGCGCCCACCAAGAGTCACTTTGAGGGCTTACAATGTTGTGGCAAAACCAACACCTTGTTCCGCCATTTCTGCAGAGCATATAGGCCAGGCCCCTACTTTCAAACATCCAACTTACAAACATCTCCTACTTGCAAATGGAAGGAGACAACAGCAAGTGAGATGAAAAAAGATGGACGACAAAACAAATTATACAGGGGTGATAACCCTTCCCTATGTTTTCCAAAAAGCTTAAAAATAGTTTTTTTGACTGGAGCTACACTTTAAAAATGTACCAGTTGAAAATTACAAACAGATTCAACTTAACACAACAAACCTACACAGTCCCTGTCTTGTTTGCACCGCCTGTATACTGCTGTTCTGAGTATATAGGGCCTGGGGGCCACACGCATTTCCTTTTTTTAATATGGGTACGGGTTCCCCTTAATATGCGTACAAGACCCAAATAGGCTGGTAATGGGCAGGGAGGGCTACCCATGCCATTTTTCTCAATGATTTTCAACCATATTGCAGGAACCAGATATAACATTAAAACCGCAAGCAGTTTTAAATGATGTTATTTCCGTTTAATGTCATTTTGTGCAGGGACTGTTCTAAACACGGGAAACACGTGGCACTTCACAGGCATACTACAGACACCCCCCAGGCACCATATTTAAAGTGATATTTCACTTTTTTTTCACTTTAATCGTCATTAAAATCAGTGCTCCCGCCAAAACTGGCATTTTTAAAAACATTGTCCCCTGGGGCAGGAGCCGGGTGCCCAAACCCTTTTTAGGACAGAATCTTGCAAATTAGCCATTAAAATTAGCATTTTTTTATTTTGACCGTTCGAGTCCCATAGACTTCAATGGGGTTCTAAAGTTCATACGAATTTGGGGTCAGTTCTGATGCGAACCGAACTGGGGGGTGTTCGGCTCATCCCTACTTGTAAACAAACCGGCGCCATGTTATGACGCCGGATCCTCCCTCTCTGTACCGATTGGTACAGCGAAGGGGGATAAGATCGGTGTCAGCAGCGCTGTGGGCTGCATCTGCAGTGCCCACATCACTGCTCACCGAAATTTAACCCCTTAAATCCCTGCCAATACTCTGCAATACCCAATACCCTGCCAATACTCTGTAATACCCGCCAATACTCTGCAATACCTGCCAATACTCTGCAATACCCGCCAATACTCTGCAATACCCAATACCCTGCCAATACTCTGCCATACCCTGCCAATACTCTGCAATACCCAATACCCTGCCAATACTCTGAAATACCCAATACCCTGCCAATACTCTGCAATACCCAATACCCTGCCAATACTCTGCAATCCCGGGTAATACTCTGCAATAACCAGCCAATACTCTGCAATACCCACCAATATTCTGCAATACCCTGCCAATACACTGAAATACCCAATACCCTGCCAATACTCTGCCATACCCTGCCAAAACTCTGCAATACCCTGTCATACCCTGCCAATACTCTGCAATACCCTGCCAATACTCTGCAATACTCTGCCATACCCTGCCAATACTCTGCAATACCCAATACCCTGCCAATACTTTGCAATCCCCGCCAATACTCTGCAATACCCAGCCAATACTCTGCAATATCCTGCCAATACTCTGCAATACCCTGCCAATACTCTGCAATGCCCAATACCCTGACAATATTCTGCCATACTCTGTCAATACTCTGCATTACTCTGCCATACCCTGCCAATACTCTGCAATACCCTGCCAATACTCTGCTATACCCCGCCAATACCCTGCCAATACTCTGCAATACTCTGCCATACCCTGCCGATACTCTGCATTACCCAATACCCTGCCAATACTCTGAAATACTCTGCCAATACTATGCAATACCATGCCAATACTATGAAATACCCAATACCCTGCCAATACTCTGCAATACCCGCCAATACTCTGCAATACTCAATATCCTGCCAATACTCTACAATCCCCGCCAATACTCTGCATTACCCGCCAATATTCTGCAATACCCTGCCAATACTCTGAAATACCCTGCCAATACTCTGCAATACCCTGTCATACCCTGCCAATACTCTGCAATACCCTGTCAATACTCTGCAATACTCTGCCATACCCTGCCAATACTCTGAAATAACCTGCCAATACTCTGCAATACCCAATACCCTGCCAATACTCTGCAATACCCGCCAATACTCTGCATTACCCGCCAATATTCTGCAATACCCTGCCAATACTCTGAAATACCCAATACCCTGCCAATACTCTGCCATGCCCTGCCAATACTCTGCAATACCCTGTCATACCCTGCCAATACTCTGCAATACCCTGCCAAAACTCTGCAATACTCTGCCATACCCTGTCAATACTCTGCAATACCCTGCCAATACTCTGCAATACTCTGCCATACCCTGTCAATACTCTGCAATAACCTGCCAATACTCTGCAATGCCCTGCCAATACTCTGCAATCCCCGTCAATACTCTACAATCCCCGCCAATACTCTGCATTACCCGCCAATATTCTGCAATACCCTGCCAATACTCTGAAATACCCAATACCCTGCCAATACTCTGCCATGCCCTGCCAATACTCTGCAATACCCTGTCATACCCTGCCAATACTCTGCAATACCATGCCAATACTCTGCAATACTCTGCCATACCCTGCCAATACTCTGCAATACTCTGCCATACCCTGCCAATACTCTGCATTACCCAATACCCGGCCAATACTCTGAAATACCCTGCCAATACTCTGCAATAACCAATAACCTGCCAATACTCTGCAATACCTGCCAATACTCTGCAATACCCAATATCCTGCCAATACTCTGTAATACCCAGCCAATACTCTGCAATATCCTGCCAATACTCTGCAATACTCTGCAAATACTCTGCAATACCCGCCAATACTCTGCAATACCCTGCCGATACTCAGCAATACCCAGCCAATACTCAGCAATACCCTGGCAATACTCTGCCAATACTCTGCAATACTCTACAATACTTTGCAATACCCTGCCGATACTCAGCAATACCCAGCCAATCCTCTGCAATACCCTGGCAATACTCTGCAATACTATACAATACTCTGCAATACTCTGTCATACCCTGCCAATACTCTGCAATACTCTGCCAATACTCTGCAATACCCAATACCCTGCCAACACTGTGCAATACCCTGCCAATACTCTGCAATACCCAATACCCTGCCAATACTCTGCAATTCCGGCCAATACTCTGCAATAACCAGCCAATACTCTGCAATACCCGCCAATACTCTGCAATACTCAATACCCTGCCAATACTCTACAATACCCACCAATACTCTGCAATACCCACCAATATTCTGCAATACCCTGCCAATACACTGAAATACCCAATACCCTGCCAATACTCTGCCATACCCTGCCAATACTCTGCAATACCCTGTCATACCCTGCCAATACTCTGAAATACCCTGCCAATACTCTGCAATACTCTGCCATACCCTGCCAATACTCTGCAATACCCTGCCAATACTCTGCAATACCCAATACCCTGCCAATACTTTGCAATCCCCGCCAATACTCTGCAATACCCAGCCAATACTCTGCAATATCCTGCCAATACTCTGCAATACCCTGCCAATACTCTGCAATGCCCAATACCCTGACAATATTCTGCCATACCCTGTCAATACTCTGCATTACTCTGCCATACCCTGCCAAAACTCTGCAATACCCTGCCAATACTCTGCTATACCCCGCCAATACCCTGCCAATACTCTGCAATACTCTGCCATACCCTGCCAATACTCTGCATTACCCAATACCCTGTCAATACTCTGAAATACTCTGCCAATACTCTGCAATACCCTGCCAATACTCTGCAGTGCCCAATACCCTGACAATATTCTGCCATACCCTGTCAATACTCTGCATTACTCTGTCATACCCTGCAAATACTCTGCAATACTCTGCCATACCCTGCCAATACTCTGCATTACCCAATACCCGGCCAATACTCTGAAATACCCTGCCAATACTCTGCAATAACCAATACCCTGCCAATACTCTGCAATACCTGCCAATACTCTGCAATACCCAATATCCTGCCAATACTCTGCAATACCCTGCCAATACTCTGCAATACTCTGCAAATACTCTGCAATACCCGCCAATACTCTGCAATACCCTGCCGATACTCAGCAATACCCAGCCAATACTCAGCAATACCCTGGCAATACTCTGCCAATACTCTGCAATACTCTAAAATACTCTGCAATACCCTGCCGATACTCAGCAATACCCAGCCAATCCATTACAATACCCGGCAATACTCTGCCAATACTCTGCAATACTCTACAGTACTCTGCAATACTCTGTCATACCCTGCCAATACTCTGCAATACCCTGCCAATACTCTACAATACCCAATACCCTGCCAATACTTTGCGATACCCTGCCAATACTCTGCAATACCCAATAACCTGCCAATACTCTGCCATACCCTGCCAATACTCTGCAATACCCTGTCATACCCTGCCAATACTCTGCAATACCGTGCCAACACTCTGCAATACTCTGCCATACCCTGCCAAAACTCTGCAATACCCAATACCCTGCCAATACTCTGCAATCCCCGCCAATACTCTGCAATACCCAGCCAATACTCTGCAATACCCTGACAATACTCTGCAATACACTGCCAATACTCTGCAATGCCCAATACCCTGACATTATTCTGCCATACCCTGTCAATACTCTGCATTACTCTCACATACCCTGCCAATACTCTGCAATAATCTGTCATACCCTGCCAATACTCTGCAATACCCTGACAATACTCTGCTATACCCCGCCGATACCCTGCCATACCCTGCCAATACTCTGCCATACCCTGCCAATACTCTGCAATACCAAATACCCTGCCAATACCCTGCAATACCCTGCCAATACTCTGCAATACTCTGCCATACCCTGCCAATACTCTGCAATACCCTCTACCCTGCCAATACTCTGCAATCCCCGCCAATACTCTGCAATACCCTGCCAATACTCTGCAATGCCCAATACCCTGACAATATTCTGCCATACCCTGTCAATACTCTGCATTACTCTGCCATACCCTGCCAATACTCTGCATTACCCAATACCCTGCCAATACTCTGAAATACCCTGCCAATACCCTGCCAATACTCTAAAATACTCTGCCAATACTCTGCAATACCCAATATCCTGCCAATACTCTGCAATACCCAGCCAATTCTCTGCAATACCCTGCCAATACTCTGCAATAATCTGCAAATACTCTGCAATACCCGCCAATACTCTGCAATACCCTGCCAATACTCCGCAATACCCAGCCAACACTCAGCAATACCCAGCCAATCCTCTGCAATACACTGGCAATACTCTGGCAATACTCTGCAATACTCTGTCATACCCTTCCAATACTCTGCAATTCCCTGCCAATACCCTACAATATCCAATACCCTGCCAATACTGTGCAATACCCTGCCAATTCTCTACAATACCCAATACACTGCCAGTACTTTGCAATACCCTGCCGATACTCTGCAATACCCAATACCCTGCCAATACTCTGCCATACCCTGTCAATACTCTTCAATACCCAATACCCTGCCAATACTCTGCCATACCCTGCCAATACTCTGTCAAACCCTGCCAATACTCTGCAATACCCTGCCCATTCTCTGCAATACCCGCCAATAATCTGCAATACCCAATACCCTGCCAATACTCTGCCATACCCTGCCAATACTCTGCAATACTCTGTCAAACCCTGCCAATACTCTGCAATACCCTGCCAATACTCTATCATACCCTGCCAATACTCTGCCATACTCTGCCATGCCCTGTCAATAATCTGCAATACCCTGCCAATACTCTGCAATACCCAATACCCTGCCAATACTCTGCAATACCCTGCCAATACTCTGCAATACCCAATACCATGCCAATACTCTGCCATACCCTGCCAATACTCTGCATTACCCAATACCCTGTCAATACTCTGAAATACTCTGCCAATACTCTGCAATACCCTGCCAATACTCTGAAGTGCCCAATAACCTGACAATATTCTGCCATACCCTGTCAATACTCTGCATTACTCTGTCATACCTTGCCAATACTTTGCAAAACTCTGCCATACCCTGCCAATACTCTGCATTACCCAATACCCGGCCAATACTCTGAAATACCCTGCCAATACTCTGCAATAACCAATACCCTGCCAATACTCTGCAATACCTGCCAATACTCTGCAATACCCAATATCCTGCCAATACTCTGTAATACCCAGCCAATACTCTGCAATACCCTGCCAATACTCTGCAATACTCTGCAAATACTCTGCAATACCCGCCAATACTCTGCAATACCCTGCCGATACTCAGCAATACCCAGCCAATACTCAGCAATACCCTGGCAATACTCTGCCAATACTCTGCAATACTCTAAAATACTCTGCAATACCCTGCCGATACTCAGCAATACCCAGCCAATCCTTTACAATACACTGGCAATACTCTGCCAATACTCTGCAATACTCTACAGTACTCTGCAATACTCTGTCATACCCTGCCAATACTCTGCAATACCCTGCCAATACTCTACAATACCCAATACCCTGCCAATACTTTGCGATACCCTGCCAATACTCTGCAATACCCAATACCCTGCCAATACTCTGCAATACCCTGTCATACCCTGCCAATACTCTGCAATACTGTGCCAACACTCTGCAATACTCTGCCATACCCTGCCAAAACTCTGCAATACCCAATACCCTGCCAATACTCTGCAATGCCCGCCAATACTCTGCAATACCCAGCCAATACTCTGCAATACCCTGACAATACTCTGCAATACACTGCCAATACTCTGCAATGCCCAATACCCTGACATTATTCTGCCATACCCTGTCAATACTCTGCATTACTCTGACATACCCTGCCAATACTCTGCAATAATCTGTCATACCCTGCCAATACTCTGCAATACCCTGACAATACTCCGCAATACCCAGCCAACACTCAGCAATACCCAGCCAATCCTCTGCAATACACTGGCAATACTCTGGCAATACTCTGCAATACTCTGTCACACCCTTCCAATACTCTGCAATTCCCTGCCAATACCCTACAATATCCAATACCCTGCCAATACTGTGCAATACCCTGCCAATTCTCTACAATACCCAATACACTGCCAGTACTTTGCAATACCCTGCCGATACTCTGCAATACCCAATACCCTGCCAATACTCTGCCATACCCTGTCAATACTCTTCAATACCCAATACCCTGCCAATACTCTGCAATACACGCCAATACTCTGCAATACCCATCCAATACTCTGCAATACCCTGCCCATTCTCTGCAATACCCGCCAATAATCTGCAATACCCAATACCCTGCCAATACTCTGCCATACCCTGCCAATACTCTGCAATACTCTGTCAAACCCTGCCAATACTCTGCAATACCCTGCCAATACTCTATCATACCCTGCCAATACTCTGCCATACTCTGCCATGCCCTGTCAATAATCTGCTATACCCTGCCAATACTCTGCAATACCCAATACCCTGCCAATACTCTGCAATACCCTGCCAATACTCTGCAATACCCAATACCATGCCAATACTCTGCAATACCCTGCCAATACTCTGCAATACCCGCCAATACTCTATAATACCCAATACCCTGCCAATACTTTGAAATACCCAGCCAATACTCTGCAATACCCGCCAATACCCGCCAATACCCGCCAATACCCGTCAATACTCTGCAATACCCAATACCCTGAAAATACTCTGCAATACATAGCCAATACTCTGCAATACCCACCAATACCCTGACAATAGTCTGCATAACCCTGCCAATTCTCTGCAATACCCAATACCCTGCCAATACTCTGCAATACACTGCCAATACTCTGCAATACCCAATACCCTGCCAATACTCTGCAGTACCCTGCCAATACTCTGCAATACCCAATACCCTGCCAATACTCTGCAATACCCTGCCAATACTCAGCCATATCCTGCCAATACTCTGCAATACTCAATACCCTGCCAATACACTGCAATACCCAGCCAATACTCTGCAATACCCTGCCAATACTCTGCAATACCCTGCCAATACTCTGCAATACACAATACCCTGTCAATACCCTGCAATACCCTGCCAATACTCTGCAATAACCTGCCAATACTTTGTAATACCCAATACCCTGCTAATCCTCTGCCATACCCTGCCAATACTCTGCAATACTCTGCCATACCCTGCCAATACTCTGCAATACTCTGCCATACCCTGCCAATACTCTGCAATTTTCTTCTTTTCCCTGCCAATACCCTTCCAGTACTCTGCAATACTCTGCCATACCCTGTCAATACTCTGCAATACTCTGGCATACCCTGCCAATACTCTGCAATACTCTTCTTTCCCCTGCCATTTCCCAGTCAATACTCTGCAATACCCTGCCAATTCTCTGCCATAACCTTCCAATACTCTGCCATACCCTGCCAATACTCTGCAATACTCTGCCAATACTCTGCAATACCCGCCACTACTCTGCAATACCCTTCCAATACTCTGCAATACCCAATACCCCACCACTACTCAGCCCTACCCTGCCAATACTCTGCCATACCTTGCCAATACTCTGCAATACTCTGTCATACCCTGCCAATACTCTGCAATACCCTGCCAATACTCTGCAATACCCCAACAATACCCTGCCAATACTCTGCAATACTCTGCTATACCCTGCCAATACTCTGCAATACCCTGCCAATACTCTGCAATTCCCAAAACCCTGCCCATACTATGCAATACCCTGCCAATACTCTGAAATACCCAATACCCTGCAAATACTCTGCAAAACTCTGTAAATACACTGCAATACCCAATACCCTGCCAATACTCTGCAATACCCAATACCCTGCCAATACTCTGCAATACCCAGCCAATACTCTGCAATACCTGCCAATACTCTGCAATACTCAATACTCTGGCAATTCTCTACAATACTCACCAATACTCTGCAATACCCACCAATATTCTGCAATACCCTGCCAATACTCTGCTATACCCTCTCATACCCTGCCAATACTCTGCAATACACTGCCAATACTCTGCAATACTCTGCCATACCCTGCCAATACTCTGCAATACCCTGCCAATACTCTGCAATACCCAATACCCTGCCAATATATTGCAATCCCCGCCAATACTCTGCAATACCCAGCCAATACTCTGCAATATCCTGCCAATACTCTGCAATATCCTGCCAATACTCTGCAATACCCTGCCAATACTCTGCAATGCCCAATACCCTGACAATATTCTGCCATACCCTGTCAATACTCTGCATTACTCTGCCATACCCTGCCAATACTCTCCAATACTCTGTCATACCCTGCCAATACTCTGCAATACCCGCCAATACTCAGCAATACCCAGCCAATCCTCTGCAATACACTGGCAATACTCTGCCAATACTCTGCAATACTCTGTCATACCCTTCCAATACTCTGCAATTCCCTGCCAATACCCTACAATATCCAATACCCTGCCAATACTGTGCAATACCCTGCCAATACTCTACAATACCCAATACACTGCCAGTACTTTGCAATACCCTGCCGATATTCTGCAATACCCAATACCCTGCCAATACTCTGCCATGCCCTGTCAATACTCTTCAATACCCAATACCCTGCCAATACTCTGCAATACACGCCAATACTCTGCAATACCCATCCAATACTCTGCAATACCCTGCCCATTCTCTGCAATACCCCCCAATACTCTGCAATACCCAATACCCTGCCAATACTCTGCCATACCCTGCCAATACTCTGTCAAACCCTGCCAATACTCTGCAATACCCTGCCAATACTCTGTCATACCCTGCCAATACTCTGCCATACTCTGCCATGCCCTGCCAATAATCTGATATACCCTGCCAATACTCTGCAATACCCAATACCCTGCCAATACTCTGCAATACCCTGCCAATACTCTGCAATACCCAATAGCATGCCATTACTCTGCAATACCCTGCCAATACTCTGCAATACCCGCCAATACTCTATAATACCCAATACCCTGCCAATACTTTGAAATACCCAGCCAATACTCTGCAATACCCGCCAATACCCGCCAATACCCGTCAATACTCTGCAATACCCAATACCCTGAAAATACTCTGCAATACATAGCCAATACTCTGCAATACCCACCAATACCCTGCCAATAGTCTGCAAAACCCTGCCAATACTCTGCAATACCCAATACCCTGCCAATACTCTGCAATACACTGCCAATACTCTGCAATACCCAATACCCTGCCAATACTCTGCAGTACCCTGCCAATACTCTGCAATACCCAATACCCTGCCAATACTCTGCAATACCCTGCCAATACTCAGCCATATCCTGCCAATACTCTGCAATACCCAATACCCTGCCAATACACTGCAATACCCAGCCAATACTCTGCAATACCCTGCCAATACTCTGCAATAACCTGCCAATACTTTGTAATACCCAATACCCTGCTAATCCTCTGCCATACCCTGCCAATACTCTGCAATACTCTGCCATACCCTGCCAATACTCTGCAATACTCTGCCATACCCTGCCAATACTCTGCAATTTTCTTCTTTTCCCTGCCAATACCCTTCCAATACTCTGCAATACTCTGTCATACCCTGCCAACACTCTGCAATACTCTGCCATACCCTGCCAATACTCTGCAATACTCTTCTTTCCCCTGCCAATACCCAGTCAATACTCTGCAATACCCTGCCAATTATCTGCCATAACCTGCCAATACTCTGCCATACCCTGCCAATACTCTGCAATACTCTGCCAATACTCTGCAATACCCGCCACTACTCTGCAATACCCTTCCAATACTCTGCAATACCCAATACCCCACCAATACTCTGCCATACCCTGCCAATACTCTGCAATACTCTGCCATACCTTGCCAATACTCTGCAATACTCTGTCATACCCTGCCAATACTCTGCAATACCCTGCCAATACTCTGCAATACCCCAACAATACCCTGCCAATACTTTGCAATACTCTGCTATACCCTGCCAATACTCTGCAATACCCTGCCAATACTCTGCAATACCCAAAACCCCGACCATACTATGCAATACCCTGCCAATACTCTGAAATACCCAATACCCTGCCAATACTCTGCAAAACTCTGTAAATACTCTGCAATACCCAATACCCTGCCAACACTCTGCAATACCCTGCCAATACTCTGCAATACTCTGTCATACCCTGCCAATACTCTGCAATACCCGCCAATACTCTGCAATACCCTGCCAATACTCTGCAATACCCAATACCCTGCCAATATATTGCAATCCCCGCCAATACTCTGCAATACCCAGCCAATACTCTGCAATATCCTGCCAATACTCTGCAATACCCTGCCAATACTCTGCAATGTCCAATACCCTGACAATATTCTGCCATACCCTGTCAATACTCTGCATTACTCTGCCATACCCTGCCAATACTCTCCAATACTCTGTCATACCCTGCCAATACTCTGCAATACCCGCCAATACTCTGCAATACCCTGCCAATACTCTGCTATACCCCGCCAATACCCTGCCAATACCCTGCCAATACTCTGAAATACTCTGCCAATGCTCTGCAATACCATGCCAATACTATGAAATACCCAATACCCTGCCAATACTCTGCAATTCCGGCCAATACTCTGCAATACCCAGCCAATACTCTGAAATACCCGCCAATACTCTGCAATACTCAATATCCTGCCAATACTCTAAAATCCCCGCCAATACTCTGCATTACCCGCCAATATTCTGCAATACCCTGCCAATACTCTGAAATACCCAATACCCTTCCAATACTCTGCCATACCCTGCCAATACTCTGAAATAACCAACACCCTGCCAATACTCTACCATACCCTGCCAATACTCTGCAAAACTCTACAATACTCTGCAATACTCTGTCATACCCTGCCAATACTCTGCAATACCCTGCCAATACTCTACAATACCCAATACCCTGTCAATTCTTTGCGATACCCTGCCAATACTCTGCCATAACCTGCCAATACTCTGCAAAAGCCTGTCAATACTCTGCAATACCGTGCCAATACTCTGCAATACTCTGCCATACCCTACCAATACTCTGCAATACCCAGCCAATACTCTGCAATACCCTACCAATACTCTGCAATACACTGCCAATACTCTGCAATGCCCAATAACCTGACAATATTCTGCCATACCCTGTCAATACTCTGCATTACTCTGCCATACCCTGCCAATACTCTGCAATAATCTGTCATACCCTGCCAATACTCTGCAATACCCTGCCAATACTCTGCTATACCCCGCCAATACCCTGCCAATACTCTGCAATACTCTGCCATACCCTGCCAATACTCTGCATTACCCAATACCCTGCCAATACTCTGAAATACCCTGCCAATAATCTGCAATACCCAATACCCTGCCAATACTCTTAAATACCCAATACCCTGCCAATACTCTGCAATCCCAGCCAATACTCTGCAATACCGAGGCAATACTCTGCAATACCGCCAATACTCTGCAATACTCAATACCTTGCCAATACTCTACAATACCCACCAATATTCTGCAATACCCTGCCAATTCTCTGAAATACCCAATACCCTGCCAATACTCTGCCATACCCTGCCAATACTCTGCAATACCCTGCCAAAACTCTGCAATACTCTGCCATACCCTGTCAATACTCTGCAATACCCTGCCAATACTCTGCAATACTCTGCCATACCCTGTCAATACTCTGCAATAACCTGCCAATACTCTGCAATGCCCTGCCAATACTCTGCAATCCCCGTCAATACTCTACAATCCCCGCCAATACTCTGCATTACCCGCCAATATTCTGCAATACCCTGCCAATACTCTGAAATACCCAATACCCTGCCAATACTCTGCCATGCCCTGCCAATACTCTGCAATACCCTGTCATACCCTGCCAATACTCTGCAATACCATGCCAATACTCTGCAATACTCTGCCATACCCTGCCAATACTCTGCAATACTCTGCCATACCCTGCCAATACTCTGCATTACCCAATACCCGGCCAATACTCTGAAATACCCTGCCAATACTCTGCAATAACCAATAACCTGCCAATACTCTGCAATACCTGCCAATACTCTGCAATACCCAATATCCTGCCAATACTCTGTAATACCCAGCCAATACTCTGCAATATCCTGCCAATACTCTGCAATACTCTGCAAATACTCTGCAATACCCGCCAATACTCTGCAATACCCTGCCGATACTCAGCAATACCCAGCCAATACTCAGCAATACCCTGGCAATACTCTGCCAATACTCTGCAATACTCTACAATACTTTGCAATACCCTGCCGATACTCAGCAATACCCAGCCAATCCTCTGCAATACCCTGGCAATACTCTGCAATACTATACAATACTCTGCAATACTCTGTCATACCCTGCCAATACTCTGCAATACTCTGCCAATACTCTGCAATACCCAATACCCTGCCAACACTGTGCAATACCCTGCCAATACTCTGCAATACCCAATACCCTGCCAATACTCTGCAATTCCGGCCAATACTCTGCAATAACCAGCCAATACTCTGCAATACCCGCCAATACTCTGCAATACTCAATACCCTGCCAATACTCTACAATACCCACCAATACTCTGCAATACCCACCAATATTCTGCAATACCCTGCCAATACACTGAAATACCCAATACCCTGCCAATACTCTGCCATACCCTGCCAATACTCTGCAATACCCTGTCATACCCTGCCAATACTCTGAAATACCCTGCCAATACTCTGCAATACTCTGCCATACCCTGCCAATACTCTGCAATACCCTGCCAATACTCTGCAATACCCAATACCCTGCCAATACTTTGCAATCCCCGCCAATACTCTGCAATACCCAGCCAATACTCTGCAATATCCTGCCAATACTCTGCAATACCCTGCCAATACTCTGCAATGCCCAATACCCTGACAATATTCTGCCATACCCTGTCAATACTCTGCATTACTCTGCCATACCCTGCCAAAACTCTGCAATACCCTGCCAATACTCTGCTATACCCCGCCAATACCCTGCCAATACTCTGCAATACTCTGCCATACCCTGCCAATACTCTGCATTACCCAATACCCTGTCAATACTCTGAAATACTCTGCCAATACTCTGCAATACCCTGCCAATACTCTGCAGTGCCCAATACCCTGACAATATTCTGCCATACCCTGTCAATACTCTGCATTACTCTGTCATACCCTGCAAATACTCTGCAATACTCTGCCATACCCTGCCAATACTCTGCATTACCCAATACCCGGCCAATACTCTGAAATACCCTGCCAATACTCTGCAATAACCAATACCCTGCCAATACTCTGCAATACCTGCCAATACTCTGCAATACCCAATATCCTGCCAATACTCTGCAATACCCTGCCAATACTCTGCAATACTCTGCAAATACTCTGCAATACCCGCCAATACTCTGCAATACCCTGCCGATACTCAGCAATACCCAGCCAATACTCAGCAATACCCTGGCAATACTCTGCCAATACTCTGCAATACTCTAAAATACTCTGCAATACCCTGCCGATACTCAGCAATACCCAGCCAATCCATTACAATACCCGGCAATACTCTGCCAATACTCTGCAATACTCTACAGTACTCTGCAATACTCTGTCATACCCTGCCAATACTCTGCAATACCCTGCCAATACTCTACAATACCCAATACCCTGCCAATACTTTGCGATACCCTGCCAATACTCTGCAATACCCAATAACCTGCCAATACTCTGCCATACCCTGCCAATACTCTGCAATACCCTGTCATACCCTGCCAATACTCTGCAATACCGTGCCAACACTCTGCAATACTCTGCCATACCCTGCCAAAACTCTGCAATACCCAATACCCTGCCAATACTCTGCAATCCCCGCCAATACTCTGCAATACCCAGCCAATACTCTGCAATACCCTGACAATACTCTGCAATACACTGCCAATACTCTGCAATGCCCAATACCCTGACATTATTCTGCCATACCCTGTCAATACTCTGCATTACTCTCACATACCCTGCCAATACTCTGCAATAATCTGTCATACCCTGCCAATACTCTGCAATACCCTGACAATACTCTGCTATACCCCGCCGATACCCTGCCATACCCTGCCAATACTCTGCCATACCCTGCCAATACTCTGCAATACCAAATACCCTGCCAATACCCTGCAATACCCTGCCAATACTCTGCAATACTCTGCCATACCCTGCCAATACTCTGCAATACCCTCTACCCTGCCAATACTCTGCAATCCCCGCCAATACTCTGCAATACCCTGCCAATACTCTGCAATGCCCAATACCCTGACAATATTCTGCCATACCCTGTCAATACTCTGCATTACTCTGCCATACCCTGCCAATACTCTGCATTACCCAATACCCTGCCAATACTCTGAAATACCCTGCCAATACCCTGCCAATACTCTAAAATACTCTGCCAATACTCTGCAATACCCAATATCCTGCCAATACTCTGCAATACCCAGCCAATTCTCTGCAATACCCTGCCAATACTCTGCAATAATCTGCAAATACTCTGCAATACCCGCCAATACTCTGCAATACCCTGCCAATACTCCGCAATACCCAGCCAACACTCAGCAATACCCAGCCAATCCTCTGCAATACACTGGCAATACTCTGGCAATACTCTGCAATACTCTGTCATACCCTTCCAATACTCTGCAATTCCCTGCCAATACCCTACAATATCCAATACCCTGCCAATACTGTGCAATACCCTGCCAATTCTCTACAATACCCAATACACTGCCAGTACTTTGCAATACCCTGCCGATACTCTGCAATACCCAATACCCTGCCAATACTCTGCCATACCCTGTCAATACTCTTCAATACCCAATACCCTGCCAATACTCTGCCATACCCTGCCAATACTCTGTCAAACCCTGCCAATACTCTGCAATACCCTGCCCATTCTCTGCAATACCCGCCAATAATCTGCAATACCCAATACCCTGCCAATACTCTGCCATACCCTGCCAATACTCTGCAATACTCTGTCAAACCCTGCCAATACTCTGCAATACCCTGCCAATACTCTATCATACCCTGCCAATACTCTGCCATACTCTGCCATGCCCTGTCAATAATCTGCAATACCCTGCCAATACTCTGCAATACCCAATACCCTGCCAATACTCTGCAATACCCTGCCAATACTCTGCAATACCCAATACCATGCCAATACTCTGCCATACCCTGCCAATACTCTGCATTACCCAATACCCTGTCAATACTCTGAAATACTCTGCCAATACTCTGCAATACCCTGCCAATACTCTGAAGTGCCCAATAACCTGACAATATTCTGCCATACCCTGTCAATACTCTGCATTACTCTGTCATACCTTGCCAATACTTTGCAAAACTCTGCCATACCCTGCCAATACTCTGCATTACCCAATACCCGGCCAATACTCTGAAATACCCTGCCAATACTCTGCAATAACCAATACCCTGCCAATACTCTGCAATACCTGCCAATACTCTGCAATACCCAATATCCTGCCAATACTCTGTAATACCCAGCCAATACTCTGCAATACCCTGCCAATACTCTGCAATACTCTGCAAATACTCTGCAATACCCGCCAATACTCTGCAATACCCTGCCGATACTCAGCAATACCCAGCCAATACTCAGCAATACCCTGGCAATACTCTGCCAATACTCTGCAATACTCTAAAATACTCTGCAATACCCTGCCGATACTCAGCAATACCCAGCCAATCCTTTACAATACACTGGCAATACTCTGCCAATACTCTGCAATACTCTACAGTACTCTGCAATACTCTGTCATACCCTGCCAATACTCTGCAATACCCTGCCAATACTCTACAATACCCAATACCCTGCCAATACTTTGCGATACCCTGCCAATACTCTGCAATACCCAATACCCTGCCAATACTCTGCAATACCCTGTCATACCCTGCCAATACTCTGCAATACTGTGCCAACACTCTGCAATACTCTGCCATACCCTGCCAAAACTCTGCAATACCCAATACCCTGCCAATACTCTGCAATGCCCGCCAATACTCTGCAATACCCAGCCAATACTCTGCAATACCCTGACAATACTCTGCAATACACTGCCAATACTCTGCAATGCCCAATACCCTGACATTATTCTGCCATACCCTGTCAATACTCTGCATTACTCTGACATACCCTGCCAATACTCTGCAATAATCTGTCATACCCTGCCAATACTCTGCAATACCCTGACAATACTCCGCAATACCCAGCCAACACTCAGCAATACCCAGCCAATCCTCTGCAATACACTGGCAATACTCTGGCAATACTCTGCAATACTCTGTCACACCCTTCCAATACTCTGCAATTCCCTGCCAATACCCTACAATATCCAATACCCTGCCAATACTGTGCAATACCCTGCCAATTCTCTACAATACCCAATACACTGCCAGTACTTTGCAATACCCTGCCGATACTCTGCAATACCCAATACCCTGCCAATACTCTGCCATACCCTGTCAATACTCTTCAATACCCAATACCCTGCCAATACTCTGCAATACACGCCAATACTCTGCAATACCCATCCAATACTCTGCAATACCCTGCCCATTCTCTGCAATACCCGCCAATAATCTGCAATACCCAATACCCTGCCAATACTCTGCCATACCCTGCCAATACTCTGCAATACTCTGTCAAACCCTGCCAATACTCTGCAATACCCTGCCAATACTCTATCATACCCTGCCAATACTCTGCCATACTCTGCCATGCCCTGTCAATAATCTGCTATACCCTGCCAATACTCTGCAATACCCAATACCCTGCCAATACTCTGCAATACCCTGCCAATACTCTGCAATACCCAATACCATGCCAATACTCTGCAATACCCTGCCAATACTCTGCAATACCCGCCAATACTCTATAATACCCAATACCCTGCCAATACTTTGAAATACCCAGCCAATACTCTGCAATACCCGCCAATACCCGCCAATACCCGCCAATACCCGTCAATACTCTGCAATACCCAATACCCTGAAAATACTCTGCAATACATAGCCAATACTCTGCAATACCCACCAATACCCTGACAATAGTCTGCATAACCCTGCCAATTCTCTGCAATACCCAATACCCTGCCAATACTCTGCAATACACTGCCAATACTCTGCAATACCCAATACCCTGCCAATACTCTGCAGTACCCTGCCAATACTCTGCAATACCCAATACCCTGCCAATACTCTGCAATACCCTGCCAATACTCAGCCATATCCTGCCAATACTCTGCAATACTCAATACCCTGCCAATACACTGCAATACCCAGCCAATACTCTGCAATACCCTGCCAATACTCTGCAATACCCTGCCAATACTCTGCAATACACAATACCCTGTCAATACCCTGCAATACCCTGCCAATACTCTGCAATAACCTGCCAATACTTTGTAATACCCAATACCCTGCTAATCCTCTGCCATACCCTGCCAATACTCTGCAATACTCTGCCATACCCTGCCAATACTCTGCAATACTCTGCCATACCCTGCCAATACTCTGCAATTTTCTTCTTTTCCCTGCCAATACCCTTCCAGTACTCTGCAATACTCTGCCATACCCTGTCAATACTCTGCAATACTCTGGCATACCCTGCCAATACTCTGCAATACTCTTCTTTCCCCTGCCATTTCCCAGTCAATACTCTGCAATACCCTGCCAATTCTCTGCCATAACCTTCCAATACTCTGCCATACCCTGCCAATACTCTGCAATACTCTGCCAATACTCTGCAATACCCGCCACTACTCTGCAATACCCTTCCAATACTCTGCAATACCCAATACCCCACCACTACTCAGCCCTACCCTGCCAATACTCTGCCATACCTTGCCAATACTCTGCAATACTCTGTCATACCCTGCCAATACTCTGCAATACCCTGCCAATACTCTGCAATACCCCAACAATACCCTGCCAATACTCTGCAATACTCTGCTATACCCTGCCAATACTCTGCAATACCCTGCCAATACTCTGCAATTCCCAAAACCCTGCCCATACTATGCAATACCCTGCCAATACTCTGAAATACCCAATACCCTGCAAATACTCTGCAAAACTCTGTAAATACACTGCAATACCCAATACCCTGCCAATACTCTGCAATACCCAATACCCTGCCAATACTCTGCAATACCCAGCCAATACTCTGCAATACCTGCCAATACTCTGCAATACTCAATACTCTGGCAATTCTCTACAATACTCACCAATACTCTGCAATACCCACCAATATTCTGCAATACCCTGCCAATACTCTGCTATACCCTCTCATACCCTGCCAATACTCTGCAATACACTGCCAATACTCTGCAATACTCTGCCATACCCTGCCAATACTCTGCAATACCCTGCCAATACTCTGCAATACCCAATACCCTGCCAATATATTGCAATCCCCGCCAATACTCTGCAATACCCAGCCAATACTCTGCAATATCCTGCCAATACTCTGCAATATCCTGCCAATACTCTGCAATACCCTGCCAATACTCTGCAATGCCCAATACCCTGACAATATTCTGCCATACCCTGTCAATACTCTGCATTACTCTGCCATACCCTGCCAATACTCTCCAATACTCTGTCATACCCTGCCAATACTCTGCAATACCCGCCAATACTCAGCAATACCCAGCCAATCCTCTGCAATACACTGGCAATACTCTGCCAATACTCTGCAATACTCTGTCATACCCTTCCAATACTCTGCAATTCCCTGCCAATACCCTACAATATCCAATACCCTGCCAATACTGTGCAATACCCTGCCAATACTCTACAATACCCAATACACTGCCAGTACTTTGCAATACCCTGCCGATATTCTGCAATACCCAATACCCTGCCAATACTCTGCCATGCCCTGTCAATACTCTTCAATACCCAATACCCTGCCAATACTCTGCAATACACGCCAATACTCTGCAATACCCATCCAATACTCTGCAATACCCTGCCCATTCTCTGCAATACCCCCCAATACTCTGCAATACCCAATACCCTGCCAATACTCTGCCATACCCTGCCAATACTCTGTCAAACCCTGCCAATACTCTGCAATACCCTGCCAATACTCTGTCATACCCTGCCAATACTCTGCCATACTCTGCCATGCCCTGCCAATAATCTGATATACCCTGCCAATACTCTGCAATACCCAATACCCTGCCAATACTCTGCAATACCCTGCCAATACTCTGCAATACCCAATAGCATGCCATTACTCTGCAATACCCTGCCAATACTCTGCAATACCCGCCAATACTCTATAATACCCAATACCCTGCCAATACTTTGAAATACCCAGCCAATACTCTGCAATACCCGCCAATACCCGCCAATACCCGTCAATACTCTGCAATACCCAATACCCTGAAAATACTCTGCAATACATAGCCAATACTCTGCAATACCCACCAATACCCTGCCAATAGTCTGCAAAACCCTGCCAATACTCTGCAATACCCAATACCCTGCCAATACTCTGCAATACACTGCCAATACTCTGCAATACCCAATACCCTGCCAATACTCTGCAGTACCCTGCCAATACTCTGCAATACCCAATACCCTGCCAATACTCTGCAATACCCTGCCAATACTCAGCCATATCCTGCCAATACTCTGCAATACCCAATACCCTGCCAATACACTGCAATACCCAGCCAATACTCTGCAATACCCTGCCAATACTCTGCAATAACCTGCCAATACTTTGTAATACCCAATACCCTGCTAATCCTCTGCCATACCCTGCCAATACTCTGCAATACTCTGCCATACCCTGCCAATACTCTGCAATACTCTGCCATACCCTGCCAATACTCTGCAATTTTCTTCTTTTCCCTGCCAATACCCTTCCAATACTCTGCAATACTCTGTCATACCCTGCCAACACTCTGCAATACTCTGCCATACCCTGCCAATACTCTGCAATACTCTTCTTTCCCCTGCCAATACCCAGTCAATACTCTGCAATACCCTGCCAATTATCTGCCATAACCTGCCAATACTCTGCCATACCCTGCCAATACTCTGCAATACTCTGCCAATACTCTGCAATACCCGCCACTACTCTGCAATACCCTTCCAATACTCTGCAATACCCAATACCCCACCAATACTCTGCCATACCCTGCCAATACTCTGCAATACTCTGCCATACCTTGCCAATACTCTGCAATACTCTGTCATACCCTGCCAATACTCTGCAATACCCTGCCAATACTCTGCAATACCCCAACAATACCCTGCCAATACTTTGCAATACTCTGCTATACCCTGCCAATACTCTGCAATACCCTGCCAATACTCTGCAATACCCAAAACCCCGACCATACTATGCAATACCCTGCCAATACTCTGAAATACCCAATACCCTGCCAATACTCTGCAAAACTCTGTAAATACTCTGCAATACCCAATACCCTGCCAACACTCTGCAATACCCTGCCAATACTCTGCAATACTCTGTCATACCCTGCCAATACTCTGCAATACCCGCCAATACTCTGCAATACCCTGCCAATACTCTGCAATACCCAATACCCTGCCAATATATTGCAATCCCCGCCAATACTCTGCAATACCCAGCCAATACTCTGCAATATCCTGCCAATACTCTGCAATACCCTGCCAATACTCTGCAATGTCCAATACCCTGACAATATTCTGCCATACCCTGTCAATACTCTGCATTACTCTGCCATACCCTGCCAATACTCTCCAATACTCTGTCATACCCTGCCAATACTCTGCAATACCCGCCAATACTCTGCAATACCCTGCCAATACTCTGCTATACCCCGCCAATACCCTGCCAATACCCTGCCAATACTCTGAAATACTCTGCCAATGCTCTGCAATACCATGCCAATACTATGAAATACCCAATACCCTGCCAATACTCTGCAATTCCGGCCAATACTCTGCAATACCCAGCCAATACTCTGAAATACCCGCCAATACTCTGCAATACTCAATATCCTGCCAATACTCTAAAATCCCCGCCAATACTCTGCATTACCCGCCAATATTCTGCAATACCCTGCCAATACTCTGAAATACCCAATACCCTTCCAATACTCTGCCATACCCTGCCAATACTCTGAAATAACCAACACCCTGCCAATACTCTACCATACCCTGCCAATACTCTGCAAAACTCTACAATACTCTGCAATACTCTGTCATACCCTGCCAATACTCTGCAATACCCTGCCAATACTCTACAATACCCAATACCCTGTCAATTCTTTGCGATACCCTGCCAATACTCTGCCATAACCTGCCAATACTCTGCAAAAGCCTGTCAATACTCTGCAATACCGTGCCAATACTCTGCAATACTCTGCCATACCCTACCAATACTCTGCAATACCCAGCCAATACTCTGCAATACCCTACCAATACTCTGCAATACACTGCCAATACTCTGCAATGCCCAATAACCTGACAATATTCTGCCATACCCTGTCAATACTCTGCATTACTCTGCCATACCCTGCCAATACTCTGCAATAATCTGTCATACCCTGCCAATACTCTGCAATACCCTGCCAATACTCTGCTATACCCCGCCAATACCCTGCCAATACTCTGCAATACTCTGCCATACCCTGCCAATACTCTGCATTACCCAATACCCTGCCAATACTCTGAAATACCCTGCCAATAATCTGCAATACCCAATACCCTGCCAATACTCTTAAATACCCAATACCCTGCCAATACTCTGCAATACCCGCCAATACTCTGCAATACCCTGCCAATACTCTGCTATACCCCGCCAATACCCTGCCAATACCCTGCCAATACTCTGAAATACTCTGCCAATGCTCTGCAATACCATGCCAATACTATGAAATACCCAATACCCTGCCAATACTCTGCAATTCCGGCCAATACTCTGCAATACCCAGCCAATACTCTGAAATACCCGCCAATACTCTGCAATACTCAATATCCTGCCAATACTCTAAAATCCCCGCCAATACTCTGCATTACCCGCCAATATTCTGCAATACCCTGCCAATACTCTGAAATACCCAATACCCTTCCAATACTCTGCCATACCCTGCCAATACTCTGAAATAACCAACACCCTGCCAATACTCTACCATACCCTGCCAATACTCTGCAAAACTCTACAATACTCTGCAATACTCTGTCATACCCTGCCAATACTCTGCAATACCCTGCCAATACTCTACAATACCCAATACCCTGTCAATTCTTTGCGATACCCTGCCAATACTCTGCCATAACCTGCCAATACTCTGCAAAAGCCTGTCAATACTCTGCAATACCGTGCCAATACTCTGCAATACTCTGCCATACCCTACCAATACTCTGCAATACCCAGCCAATACTCTGCAATACCCTACCAATACTCTGCAATACACTGCCAATACTCTGCAATGCCCAATAACCTGACAATATTCTGCCATACCCTGTCAATACTCTGCATTACTCTGCCATACCCTGCCAATACTCTGCAATAATCTGTCATACCCTGCCAATACTCTGCAATACCCTGCCAATACTCTGCTATACCCCGCTAATACCCTGCCAATACTCTGCAATACTCTGCCATACCCTGCCAATACTCTGCATTACCCAATACCCTGCCAATACTCTGAAATACCCTGCCAATAATCTGCAATACCCAATACCCTGCCAATACTCTTAAATACCCAATACCCTGCCAATACTCTGCAATCCCAGCCAATACTCTGCAATACCGAGGCAATACTCTGCAATACCGCCAATACTCTGCAATACTCAATACCTTGCCAATACTCTACAATACCCACCAATATTCTGCAATACCCTGCCAATTCTCTGAAATACCCAATACCCTGCCAATACTCTGCCATACCCTGCCAATACTCTGAAACACCCAATACCCTGCCAATACTCTACCATACCCTGCCAATACTCTGCAATACCCTGCCAATACTCTGCAATACTTTTCCATACCCTGCCAATAATCTGCAATAACCTGCCAATACTATGCATTACCCAATACCCTGCCAATACTCTTCAATCCCCACCAATACTCTGCAATACCCAGCCAATACTCTGCAATACCCTGCCAATACTCTGCAATGCCCAATACCCTGCCAATATTCTGGCATACCCTGTCAAAACTCTGCATTACTCTGCCATACCCTGCCAATACTCTGCATTACCCAATACCCAGCCAATACTCTGAAATTCCCTGCCAATACTCTGCAATACCCAATACCCTGCTAAAACTCTGCAATACCTGCCAATACTCTGCAATTCCCAATATCCTGCCAATACTCTGTAATACCCAGCCAATACTCTGCAATACCCAGCCAATACTCTACAATATCCTGCCAATACTCTGCAATACTCTGCAAATACTCTGCAATACCCGCCAATACTCTGCAATACCCTGCCGATACTCAGCAATACCCAGCCAATACTCAGCAATACCCAGCCAATCCTCTGCAATACCCTGGCAATACTCTGCCAATACACTGCAATACTCTGCCAATACACTGGAATACTCTGTCATACCCTGCCAATACTCTGCAATACCCTGCCAATATTCTACAATACCCAATACCCTCCCAATACTTTGTGATACCCTGCCAATACTCTGCAATACCCAATAACCTGCCAATACTCTGCCATACCCTGCCATACCCTGCCAATACTCTGCAATACCCTGTCATACCCTGCCAATACTCTGCAATACCGTGCCAATACTCTGCAATGCTCTGCCATACCCTGCCAATACTCTGCAATACCCTGCCAATACTCTGCAATACTCAATACCCTGCCAATACTCTGCAATCCCCGCCAATACTCTGCAATACCCAACCAGTACTCTGCAATACCCTGCCAATACTCTGCAATATACTGCCAATACTCTGCAATGCCCAGTACTCTGACAATATTCTGTCATACCCTGTCAATACTCTGCATTACTCTGCCATACCCTGCCAAAACTCTGCAATAATCTGTCATACCCTGCCAATACTCTGCAATACCCTGCCAATACTCTGCTATACCCCGCCAATACCCTGCCAATACTCTGCAATACTCTGCCATACCCTGCCACTATTCTGCATTACCCAATACCCTGTCAATACTCTGAAATACCCTGCCAATACTCTGCAATACCCAATACCCTGCCAATACTCTGAAATACCCAATACCCTGCCAATACTCTGCCATACCCTGCCAATACTCTGCCATACCCTGCCAGTACTCTGACATACCCTGCCAATACTCTGCAATGCCCAATTCCCTGTCAATACTCTGCAATACCCAATACCCTGCCATCACGGCCAATACTCTGCAATACCCAGCCAATACTCTGCAATACCTGCCAATACTCTTCAATACTCAATACCTTGCAAATACTCACCAATACTCTGCAATAACCGCCAATATTCTGCAATACCCTGCCAATACTCTGAAATACCCAATACCCTGCCAATACTCTGCCATACCCTGCCAATACTCTGCAATACCCTGTTATACTCTGCCAATACACTGCAATACCCTGCCAATACTCTGCAATACTGTGCCATACCCTGCCAAAACTCTGTAATACCCTCTACCCTGCCAATACTCTGCAATCCCGCCAAAACTCTGCAATACCCAGTCAATACTCTGCAATACCCTGCCAATACTATGCAATGCCAATACCCTGACAATATTCTGCCATACCCTGTCAATACTCTGCATTACTCTGCCATACCCTGCCAATACTCTGCAATACTCTGCCATACCCTGCCAATACTCTGCATTGCCCAATACCCTGCCAATACTCTGAAATACTCTGCCAATACCCTGCTAATACTCTGAAATACCCTGCCAATACTCTGCAATACCTGCCAATACTCTGCAATACCCACCAATACTCTGCAATACCCTGTCAATACTCAGAAATACCCAGCCAAAACTCAGCAATACCCAGCCAATCCTCTGCAATACCCTGGCAATACTCTACAATACTCTGCAATACTCTGTCATACCCTTCCAATACTCTGCAATACAATGCCAATACCCTACAATATCCAATACCCTGCCAATACTCTTCAATACTCGCCAATACTCTGCAATACCCAACCAATACTCTGCAATAAACTGCTCATTCTCTGCAATACCCGCCAATACTCTGCAATACCCTGCCAATACTCTGCAATACCCAATACCCTGCCAATACTCTGCCATACCCTGCCAATACTCTGCAACACTCTGTCAAACCCTGCCAATGCTCTGCAATACCCTGCCAATACTCTGTCATACCCTGCCAAAACTCTGCCATACTCTGCCATGCCCTGTCAATAATCTGCAATACCCTGCCAATACTCTGCAATACCCAATACCCTGCCAATACTCTGCAATACCCTGCCAATACTCTGCAATACCCAACACCATGCCAATACTCTGCAATACCCTGCCAATACTCTGCAATACCCGCCAATACTCTGCAATACCCAATACCCTGCCAATACTTTGAAATACCCAGCCAATACTCTGCAATAAACGCCAATATCCGCCAATACCCGCCAATACCCGTCAATACTCTGCAATACCCAATATCCTGAAAATACTCTGCAATACCCTGCCAATACTCTGCAAAACCCTGCCAATACTCTGCAAAACCCTGCCAATACTCTGCAATACCCAATACCCTGCCAATACTCTGCAATACACTGCCAATACTCTGCAATACCCAATACCCTGCCAATACTCTGCAGTACCCTGCCATTACTCTGCAATACCCAATACCCTGCCAATACTCTGCAATACCCTGCCAATACTCAGCCATATTCTGCCAATACTCTGCAATTCCCAATACCCTGCCAATACTCTGCAATACCCAGCCAATACTCTGCAATACCCTGCCAATACTCTGCAATACCCAATACCCTGTCAATACTCTGCAATACCCTGCCAATACTCTCCAATAACCTGCCAATACTTTGTAATACCCAATACCCTGCCAATCCTCTGCAATACTCTGCCATACCCTGCCAATACTCTGCAATACTCTTTTTTTCCTTGCCAATACCCTTCCAATTCTCTGCAATACTCTGCCATACCCTGCCAATACTCTGCAATACCCTGCCGATACTCAGCAATACCCAGCCAATACTCAGCAATACCCAGCCAATCCTCTGCAATACCCTGGCAATACTCTGCCAATACCCTGCCAATACTCTGCAATACCCTGCCAATACTCTACAATACCCAATACCCTGCCAATACTTTGCGATACCCTGCCAATACTCTGCAATACCCAATAACCTGCCAATACTCTGCCATACCCTGCAATACCCTGCCAATACTCTGCAATACCCTGTCATACCCTGCCAATACTCTGCAATACCGTGCCAATACTCTGCAATACTCTGCAATACCCTGCCAATACTCTGCAATACCCAATACCCTGCCAATACTCTGCAATCCCCGCCAATACTCTGCAATACCCAGCCAATACTCTACAATACCCTGCCAATACTCTGCAATCCCCGCCAATACTCTGCAATACCCAGCCAATACTCTGTAATACCCTGCCAATACTCTGCAATACACTGCCAATACTCTGCAATGCCCAATACTCTGACAATATTCTGCCATACCCTGTCAATACTCTGCATTTCTCTGCCATACCCTGCCAAAACTCTGCAATAATCTGTCATACCCTGCCAATACTCTACAATACCCTGCTATTACTCTACTATACCCCACCAATAACCTGCCAATACTCTGCAATACTCTGCCATACCCTGCCACTATTCTGCATTACCCAATACCCTGCCAATACTCTGAAATACCCTGCCAATACTCTGCAATGCCCAATACCCTGCCAATACTCTGCAATACCCAATACCCTGCCAATACTCTGTAATCCCGACCAATACTCTGCAATACCCAGCCAATACTCTGCAATACCTGCCAATTCTCTTCAATACTCAATACCTTGCCAATACTCTACAATACCCACCAATACTCTGCAATAACCGCCAATATTCTGCAATACCCTGCCAATACTCTGAAATACCCAATACCCTGCCAATACTCTGCCATACCCTGCCAATACTCTGCAATACCCTGTTATACTCTGCCAATACACTGCAATACCCTGCCAATACTCTGCAATACTCTGCCATACCCTGCCAATACTCTGCAATACCCTCTACCCTGCCAATACTCTGCAATCCCTGCCAATACTCTGAAATACCCTGCCAATAACCTGCTAATACTCTGAAATACCCTGCCAATACTCTGCAATACCTGCCAATACTCTGCAATACCCAATATTCTACCCATACTCTGCAATACCCAGCCAATTCTCTGCAATCCCCTGCCAATACTCTGCAATACTCTGCAAATACTCTGCAATACCCGCCAATACTCTGCAATACCCTGCCAATACTCTGCAATACCCAGCTAACACTCAGCAATACCCAGCCAATCCTCTGCAATACCCTGGCAATACTCTGCAATACTCTACAATACTCTGCAATACTCTGTCATACCCTTCCAATACTCTGAAATACAATGCCAATGCCTTACAATAGCCAATACCCTGCCAATACTGTGCAATACCCTGCCAATACTCTACAATACCCAATACACTGCCAGTACTTTGCAATACCCTGCCGATACTCTGCAATACCCAATACCCTGCCAATACTCTGCCATACCCTGCCAATACTCTTCAATACCCAATACCCTGCCAATACTCTTCAATACTCGCCAATACTCTGCAATACCTATCCAATACTCTGCAATAAACTGCCCATTCTCTGCAATACCCGCCAATACTCTCCAATAACCTGCCAATACTCTGCAATACCCAATACCCTGCCAATACTCTGCAATAGCCTGCCAATACTCTGCAATACCCAGCCAATACTCTGCAATACCCAATACCCTGCCAATACTCTGCAATACTCTGCCATACCCTGCCAATACTCTGCAATACTCTGCCATACCCTGCCAATACACTGCAATACTCTTCTTTCCCCTGCCAATACCCAGCCAATACTCTGCAATACCTTGACAATACTCTGCCATAACCCTGCCAATACTCTGCCATACCCTGCCAATACTCTGCAATACCCAATACTCTGCAATACCTTGCCAATACTCTGCAATACCCAATACCCTGCCAATACGCTGCAATACCCACCAATACTCCGCAATACCCAATACCCTGTCAATACTCTGCAATACCCTGCCAATACTCTGCAATACCCAGCCAATACTCTGCAATACTCTGCCAATACTCTGCAATACCCGCCAATACTCTGCAATACCACCCAACGTTCTGCAATACCCTGCCAATACTCTGCAATACCCAATACCTTGCCAATACACTGCTATACCCTGCCAATACTCTGAAATACTCTTCCATACACTGCCAATACTCTGCAATACTCTGCAAAATTCTGTCATACCCTGCCAATACTCTGCAATACCCTGCCAATACTCTGTAATACCCAATACCCTGCCAATACTCTGCAATACCCTGCCAATACTCTGCAATACCCAATACCCTGCCAATAGTCTGCAATACCCGGCCAATACTCTGCCATATCCTGCCAATACCCTGCCAATACTCTGAAATACTCTTCCATACCCTGCCAATACTCTGCAATACTCTGCCATACCCTGCCAATACGCTGCAATGCCCAATACCCTGCAAATACTCTGCAATACGCGGCCAATACTCTGCAATATCATGCCAATACCCTGCCAATACTCTGCAATACCCATTACCCCGCCAATACACTGCAGTACTCTGCCATACCCTGCCAATACTCTGCAATACCTTGCCAATACTCTGCAATACCCAATGCCCTGCCAATACTCTGCAATACCCGCCAATACTCTGCAATACCCAATACCCTGCCAATACTCTGCAATTTCCAGCCAATACTCTGCAATACCCTGCCAATAATCTGCAATATTCAGCCAATACTCTGCAATACCCTGCCAATAATCTGCAATACCCGCCAATACTCTGCAATACCCTGCCAATACTCTGCAATACCCAATACCCTGCCAATACTATGCAATACCTTGTCAATACACTGCAATACCCAATACCCTGCCAATACTCTGCAATACCCGCCAATACTCCGCAATACCCAATACCCTGCCAATACTCTGCATTACCCTGCCAATACTCAGCCATATCCTGCCAATACTCTGCAATACCCAATACCCTGCCAATACACTGCAATACCCAGCCAATACTCTGCAATACCCTGCCAATACTCTGCAATACACAATACCCTGTCAATACCCTGCAATACCCTGCCAATACTCTGCAATAACCTGCCAATACTTTGTAATACCCAATACCCTGCTAATCCTCTGCCATACCCTTCCAATACTCTGCAATACTCTGCCATACCCTGCCAATACTCTGCAATACTCTTCTTTTCCCTGCCAATACCCTTCCAATACTCTGCAATACTCTGCCATACCCTGCCAATACTCTGCAATACTCTGCAATACCCTGCCAATACTCTGCAATACTCTTCATTCCCCTGCCAATACCCAGTCAATACTCTGCAATACCCTGCCAATACTCTGCCATAACCTGCCAATACTCTGCCATACCCTGCCAATACTCTGCAATACCCAATACTCTGCAATACCCTGCCAATACTCTGCAATACTGTGCCAATACTCTGAAATACCCGCCACTACTCTGCAATACCCTTCCAATACTCTGCAATACCCAATACCCCACCAATACTCTGCCATACCCTGCCAATACTCTGCAATACTCTGCCATACCTTGCCAATACTCTGCAATACTCTGTCATACCCTGCCAATACTCTGCAATACCCTGCCAATACTCTGCAATACTCTGCCATACCCTGCCAATACTCTGCAATACCCTGAAAATACTCTGCAATACCAAAAACCCTGCCCATACTATGCAATACCCTGCCAATACCCTGCCAATACTCTGCAATACCCTGCCAATACTCTACAATACCCAATACCCTGCCAATACTTTGCAATACCCTACCGATACTCTGCAATACCCTATACCCTGCCAATACTCTGCAATAACCGGCCAATACACTGCCATATCCTGTTAATACCCTGCCAATACTCTGAAATACTCTTCCATACCCTGCCAATACTCTGCAATACTCTGCAATACTCTGTCATACCCTGCCAATACTCTGAAATACAATGCCAATGCCTTACAATAGCCAATACCCTGCCAATACTGTGCAATACCCTGCCAATACTCTACAATACCCAATACACTGCCAGTACTTTGCAATACCCTGCCGATACTCTGCAATACCCAATACCCTGCCAATACTCTGCCATACCCTGCCAATACTCTTCAATACCCAATACCCTGCCAATACTCTTCAATACTCGCCAATACTCTGCAATACCTATCCAATACTCTGCAATAAACTGCCCATTCTCTGCAATACCCGCCAATACTCTCCAATAACCTGCCAATACTCTGCAATACCCAATACCCTGCCAATACTCTGCAATAGCCTGCCAATACTCTGCAATACCCAGCCAATACTCTGCAATACCCAATACCCTGCCAATACTCTGCAATACTCTGCCATACCCTGCCAATACTCTGCAATACTCTGCCATACCCTGCCAATACACTGCAATACTCTTCTTTCCCCTGCCAATACCCAGCCAATACTCTGCAATACCTTGACAATACTCTGCCATAACCCTGCCAATACTCTGCCATACCCTGCCAATACTCTGCAATACCCAATACTCTGCAATACCTTGCCAATACTCTGCAATACCCAATACCCTGCCAATACGCTGCAATACCCACCAATACTCCGCAATACCCAATACCCTGTCAATACTCTGCAATACCCTGCCAATACTCTGCAATACCCAGCCAATACTCTGCAATACTCTGCCAATACTCTGCAATACCCGCCAATACTCTGCAATACCACCCAACGTTCTGCAATACCCTGCCAATACTCTGCAATACCCAATACCTTGCCAATACACTGCTATACCCTGCCAATACTCTGAAATACTCTTCCATACACTGCCAATACTCTGCAATACTCTGCAAAATTCTGTCATACCCTGCCAATACTCTGCAATACCCTGCCAATACTCTGTAATACCCAATACCCTGCCAATACTCTGCAATACCCTGCCAATACTCTGCAATACCCAATACCCTGCCAATAGTCTGCAATACCCGGCCAATACTCTGCCATATCCTGCCAATACCCTGCCAATACTCTGAAATACTCTTCCATACCCTGCCAATACTCTGCAATACTCTGCCATACCCTGCCAATACGCTGCAATGCCCAATACCCTGCAAATACTCTGCAATACGCGGCCAATACTCTGCAATATCATGCCAATACCCTGCCAATACTCTGCAATACCCATTACCCCGCCAATACACTGCAGTACTCTGCCATACCCTGCCAATACTCTGCAATACCTTGCCAATACTCTGCAATACCCAATGCCCTGCCAATACTCTGCAATACCCGCCAATACTCTGCAATACCCAATACCCTGCCAATACTCTGCAATTTCCAGCCAATACTCTGCAATACCCTGCCAATAATCTGCAATATTCAGCCAATACTCTGCAATACCCTGCCAATAATCTGCAATACCCGCCAATACTCTGCAATACCCTGCCAATACTCTGCAATACCCAATACCCTGCCAATACTATGCAATACCTTGTCAATACACTGCAATACCCAATACCCTGCCAATACTCTGCAATACCCGCCAATACTCCGCAATACCCAATACCCTGCCAATACTCTGCATTACCCTGCCAATACTCAGCCATATCCTGCCAATACTCTGCAATACCCAATACCCTGCCAATACACTGCAATACCCAGCCAATACTCTGCAATACCCTGCCAATACTCTGCAATACACAATACCCTGTCAATACCCTGCAATACCCTGCCAATACTCTGCAATAACCTGCCAATACTTTGTAATACCCAATACCCTGCTAATCCTCTGCCATACCCTTCCAATACTCTGCAATACTCTGCCATACCCTGCCAATACTCTGCAATACTCTTCTTTTCCCTGCCAATACCCTTCCAATACTCTGCAATACTCTGCCATACCCTGCCAATACTCTGCAATACTCTGCAATACCCTGCCAATACTCTGCAATACTCTTCATTCCCCTGCCAATACCCAGTCAATACTCTGCAATACCCTGCCAATACTCTGCCATAACCTGCCAATACTCTGCCATACCCTGCCAATACTCTGCAATACCCAATACTCTGCAATACCCTGCCAATACTCTGCAATACTGTGCCAATACTCTGAAATACCCGCCACTACTCTGCAATACCCTTCCAATACTCTGCAATACCCAATACCCCACCAATACTCTGCCATACCCTGCCAATACTCTGCAATACTCTGCCATACCTTGCCAATACTCTGCAATACTCTGTCATACCCTGCCAATACTCTGCAATACCCTGCCAATACTCTGCAATACTCTGCCATACCCTGCCAATACTCTGCAATACCCTGAAAATACTCTGCAATACCAAAAACCCTGCCCATACTATGCAATACCCTGCCAATACCCTGCCAATACTCTGCAATACCCTGCCAATACTCTACAATACCCAATACCCTGCCAATACTTTGCAATACCCTACCGATACTCTGCAATACCCTATACCCTGCCAATACTCTGCAATAACCGGCCAATACACTGCCATATCCTGTTAATACCCTGCCAATACTCTGAAATACTCTTCCATACCCTGCCAATACTCTGCAATACTCTGCAATACTCTGTCATACCCTGCCAATACTCTGCAATGCCCAATACCCTGCCAATACTCTGCAATACACGGCCAATACTCTGCCATATCCTGCCAATACCCTGCCAATACTCTGAAATACCCATTACCCCGCCAATACTCTGCCATACCCTGCCAATACTCTGCAATACCCAATACCCTGCCAATACAGTGCAATACCTGCCAATACTCTGCAATACCCAATACCCTGCTAATACTCTGCAAAACTCTGCCATACCCTGCCAATACTCTGCAATACTCTGCAATACTCTGTCATATCCTGCCAATACTCTGCAATACTCTGCCAATACTCTGCAATACCCAATTGCCTGCTAATACTCTGCAATACCCTGCCAATACTCTGCCATACCCTGAAATATCCTGCCAATACTCTGCAATACCCAATACCCTTCCAATAATCTGCAATACCCGCCAATACTCTGCAATACCCTGCCAATACTCTGCAATACCCAATACCCTGCCAATACTATGCAATACCTTGTCAATACACTGCAATACCCAATACCCTGCCAATACTCTGCAATACCCGCCAATACTCCGCAATACCCAATACCCTGCCAATACTCTGCATTACCCTGCCAATACTCAGCCATATCCTGCCAATACTCTGCAATACCCAATACCCTGCCAATACACTGCAATACCCAGCCAATACTCTGCAATACCCTGCCAATACTTTGTAATACCCAATACCCTGCTAATCCTCTGCCATACCCTTCCAATACTCTGCAATACTCTGCCATACCCTGCCAATACTCTGCAATACTCTGCCATACCCTGCCAATACTCTGCAATACTCTTCTTTTCCCTGCCAATACCCTTCCAATATTCTGCAATACTCTGCCATACCCTGCCAATACTCTGCAATACTCTTCATTCCCCTGCCAATACCCAGTCAATACTCTGCAATACCCTGCCAATACTCTGCCATAACCTGCCAATACTCTGCCATACCCTGCCAATACTCTGCAATACCCAATACTCTGCAATACCCTGCCAATACTCAGCAATACTGTGCCAATACTCTGAAATACCCGCCACTACTCTGCAATACCCTTCCAATACTCTGCAATACCCAATACCCCACCAATACTCTGTCATACCTTGCCAATACTCTGCAATACTCTGTCATACCCTGCCAATACTCTGCAATACCCTGCCAATACTCTACAATACCCAATACCCTGCCAATACTTTGCAATACCCTACCGATACTCTGCAATACCCTATACCCTGCCAATACTCTGCAATACCCGGCCAATGCACTGCCATATCCTGTTAATACCCTGCCAATACTCTGAAATACTCTTCCATACCCTGCCAATACTCTGCAATACTCTGCAATACTCTGTCATACCCTGCCAATACTCTGCAATGCCCAATACCCTGCCAATACTCTGCAATACGCGGCCAATACTCTGCCATATCCTGCCAATACCCTGCCAATACTCTGCAATACCCATTACCCCGCCAATACTCTGCCATACCCTGCCAATACTCTGTAATACCCAATACCCTGCCAATACAGTGCAATACCTGCCAATACTCTGCAATACCCAATACCCTGCTAATACTCTGCAAAACTCTGCCATACACTGCCAATACTCTGCAATACTCTGCAATACTCTGTCATATCCTGCCAATACTCTGCAATACTCTGCCAATACTCTGCAATACCCAATACCCTGCTAATACTCTGCAAAACTCTGCCATACCCTGCCAATACTCTGCAATACTCTGCAATACTCTGTCATATCCTGCCAATACTCTGCAATACTCTGCCAATACTCTGCAATACCCAATTGCCTGCCAATACTCTGCAATACCCTGCCAATACTCTGCCATACCCTGAAATACCCTGCCAATACTCTGCAATACCCAATACTCTTCCAATACTCTGCAATACCCTGCCAATACTCTGCAATACCCGCCTATACTCTGCAATACCCAATATCCTGCAAATACTCTGCAATACCCAGCCAATACTCTGCAATACCCTGCCAATACTCTGCAATACCCTGCCAATACTCTGCAATACCCAATACCCTGCCAATACTCTGCAATACCCTGCCAATACTCTGCAATACTCTGCCATACCCTGCCAATACTCTGCAATACCCTGCCAATACTCTGCAATACCCAATAATCTACCAATACTCTGCCATACCCTGCCAATACTCTGTAATACTCTGCCATACCCTGTCAATACACTGCAATACCCTGCCAATACTTTACCATACCCTTCCATACCCCGCCAATACTCTGTAATACCCAATACCCTTCCAATACTCTGAAATACCCTGCCAATACTCTGCAATACCCAATACCCTGCCAATACTCTGCAATACCCAATACCCTTCCAATACTCTGCAAAACTCTGCCATACCCTGCCAATACTCTGCAGTACTATGCAATACTCTGTCATATCCTGCCAATACTCTGAAATACCCAATAGCCTGCCAATACTCTGCAATACCCTGCCAATACACTGCAATACCCAATACCCTGCCAATACTCTGCAATACCCTGCTATTACTCTGCTATACCCCAACAATACCCTGCCAATACTCTGCAATACTCTGCCATACCCTGCCACTATTCTGCATTACCCAATACCCTGCCAATACTCTGAAATACCCTGCCAATACTCTGCAATACCCAATACCCTGCCAATACTCTGAAATACCCAATACCCTGCCAATATTCTGCCATATGCTGCCATTACTCTGCCATACCCTGCCAGTACTCTGCCATACCCTGCCAATACTCTGCAATGCCTAATACCCTGCCAATACTCTGCAATACCCAATACCCTGCCAATACTCTGTAATCCTGGCCAATACTCTACAATACCCAGCCAATACTCTGCAATACCTGCCAATTCTCTTCAATACTCAATACCTTGCCAATACTCTACAATACCCACCAATACTCTGCAATAACCGCCAATATTCTGCAATACCCTGCCAATACTTTGAAATACCCAATACCCTGCCAATACTCTGCAATACCCTGTTATACTCTGCCAATACACTGCAATACCCTGCCAATACTCTGCAATACCCAATAGCCTGCCAATACTCTGCAATACTCTGCCAATACTCTGCAATACCCTCTACCCTGCCAATACTCTGCAATCCCCGCCAATACTCTGCAATACCCAGCCAATACACTGCAATACCCTGCCAATACTCTGCAATGCCCAATACCCTGACAATATTCTGCCATACCCTGTCAATACTCTGCATTACTCTGCCATACCATGCCAATACTCTGCAATACTCTGCCATACCCTGCCAATACTCTGCATTGCCCAATACTCTGCCAATACTCTGAAATACCCTGCCAATACCCTGCTAATACTCTGAAATACCCTGCCAATACTCTGCAATACCTGCCAATACTCTGCAATACCCAATATCCTGCCCATACTCTGCAATACCCAGCCAATTCTCTGCAATACCCTGCCAATACTCTGCAATACCCTGTCAATACTCCACAATACCCAGCCAACACTCAGCAATACCCAGCCAATCCTCTGCAATACCCTGGCAATACTCTGCAATACTCTACAATACTCTGCAATACTCTGTCATACCCTTCCAATACTCTGCAATACAATGCCAATACCTTACAATAGCCAATACCCTGCCAATACTGTGCAATACCCTGCCAATACTCTACAATACCCAATACACTGCCAGTACTTTGCAATACCCTGCCGATACTCTGCAATATCCAATACCCTGCCTATACTCTGCCATACCCTGCCAATACTCTTCAATACCCAATACCCTGCCAATACTCTGCAATACCTATCCAATACTCTGCAATAAACTGCCCATTCTCTGCAATACCCGCCAATACTCTGCAATACCCTGCCAATACCCTGCAATACCCAATACCCTGTCAATACTCTGCAATACCCTGCCAATACTCTGCAATAACCTGCCAATACTTTGTAATACCCAATACCCTGCCAATACTCTGCCATACCCTCCCAATACTCTGCAATACTCTGCCATACCCTGCCAATACTCTGCAATACTCTTCTTTCCCCTGACAATACCCTGCCAATACTCTGAAATACCCTGCCAATACTCTGCAATACTCAATACCCTGCCAATAGTCTGCAATAGCCGGCCAATACTCTGCCATATCCTGCCAATACCCTGCCAATACTCTGCAATACCCTGCCAATACTCTGCAATACTCAATACCCTGCCAATAGTCTGCAATACCCGGCCAATACTCTGCCATAGCCTGCCAATACCCTGCCAATACTCTGAAATACTCTTCCATACCCTGCCAATACTCTGTAATACTCTGCAATACTCTGTCATGCCCTGCCCATACGCTGCAATGCCCAAAACCCTGCCAATACTCTGCAATACGCGGCCAATACTCTGCCATATCATGCCAATACCCTACCAATACTCTGCAATACCCATTACCCCGCCAATACACTGCAATACCCGCCAATACTCTGTAATACCCAATACCCTGCCAATACAGTGCAATACCTGCCAATACTCTGCAATACCCAATGCCCTGCCAATACTCTGCAATACCCTGCCAATACACTGCAATACTCAATACCCTGCCAATAGTCTGCAATACCCGGCCAATACTCTGCCATATCCTGCCAATACCCTGCCAATACTCTGCAATACTCAATACCCTGCCAATAGTCTGCAATACCCGGCCAATACTCTGCCATATCCTGCCAATACCCTGACAATACTCTGAAATACTCTTCCATACCCTGCCAATACTCTGTAATACTCTGTCATACCCTGCCAATACTCTGCAATACCTTGCCAATACTCTGCAATACCAAATGCCCTGCCAATACTCTGCAATACCCGCCAATACTCTGCAATACCCAATACCCTGCCAATACTCTGCAATTTCCAGCCAATACTCTGCAATACCCTGCCAATAATCTGCAATATCCAGCCAATACTCTGCAATACCCTGCCAATACTCTGCAATACCCGCAAATACGCTGCAATACTCTGCCATACCCTGCCAATACGCTGCAATACCCTGCCAATACTCTGCAATACCCAATACCTTGCCAATACTATGCAATACCTTGTCAATACACTGCAATACCCAATACCCTGCCAATACTCTGCAATACCCAGCCAATATTCTGCAATACCCAGCCAATACTCTGCAATACCCCCAACACTCTGCAATACTCTGCCAATACTCTGCAATACCCAATACCTTGCCAATCCACTGCCATACCCTGCCAATACTCTGAAATACTCTTCCATACAATGCCAATACTCTGCAATACTCTGCAATACTCTGTCATACCCGGCCAATACTCTGCAATACCCTGCCAATACTCTACAATACCCAATACCCTGCCAATACTTTGAAATACCCTACCGATACTCTGCAATACCCAATACCCTGCCAATACTCGGCAATACCCGGCCAATACACTGCCATATCCTGCCAATACTCTGAAATACTCTTCCATACTCTGCCAATACTCTGCAATACTCTGCAATACTCTATCATACCCTGCCAATACTCTGCAATGCCCAATACCCTGCCAATACTCTGCAATACGTGGCCAATACTCTGCCATATCCTGCCAATACCCTGCCAATACTCTGCAATACCCATTACCCCGCCAATACTCTGCCATACCCTGCCAATACTCTGTAATACCCAATACCCTGCCAATACAGTGCAATACCCGCCAATACTCTGCAATACCCTGCCAATAATCTGCAATATCCAGCCATTACTCTGCAATACCCTGCCAATACTCTGCAATACCCGCAAATACTCTGCAATACCCTGCCAATACTCTGCGATACTCTGCCATACCCTGCCAATACTCTGCAATACCCTGCCAATACTCTGCAATACCCAATACCTTGCCAATACTATGCAATACCTTGTCAATACACTGCAATACCCAATACCCTGCCAATACTCTGCAATACCCGCCAATACTCCGCAATACCCAATACCCTGTCAATACTCTGCAATACCCAGCCAATATTCTGCAATACCCAGCCAATACTCTGCAATACCCCCAACACTCTGCAATACTCTGCCAATACTCTGCAATACCCAATACCTTGCCAATCCACTGCCATACCCTGCCAATACTCTGAAATACTCTTCCATACAATGCCAATACTCTGCAATACTCTGCAATACTCTGTCATACCCTGCCAATACTCTGCAATACCCTGCCAATACTCTACAATACCCAATACCCTGCCAATACTTTGAAATACCCTACCGATACTCTGCAATACCCAATACCCTGCCAATACTCTGCAATACCCGGCCAATACACTGCCATATCCTGCCAATACCCTGCCAATACTCTGAAATACTCTTCCATACTCTGCCAATACTCTGCAATACTCTGCAATACTCTATCATACCCTGCCAATACTCTGCAATGCCCAATACCCTGCCAATACTCTGCAATACGTGGCCAATACTCTGCCATATCTTGTCAATACCCTGCCAATACTCTGCAATACCCATTACCCCGCCAATACTCTGCCATACCCTGCCAATACTCTGTAATACCCAATACCCTGCCAATACAGTGCAATACCCGCCAATACTCTGCAATACCCAATACCCTGCCAATACTCTGCAATACCCAATACTCTGCCAATACTCTGCAATACCCTGCCAATACTCTGCAATACCCGCCAATACTCTGCAATACCCAGCCAATACTCTGCAATACCCTGCCAATACTCTGCAATACCCTGCCAATACTATGCAATACCCAATATCCTACCAATACTCTGCCATACCCTGCCAATACTCTGTAATACTCTGCCATACCCTGTCAATACACTGCAATACCCAGCCAATACTTTGCCATACCCTTTCATACCCCGCCAATACTCTGTAATACCCAATACCCTTCCAATACTCTGAAATACCCTGCCAATACTCTGCAATACCCAATACCCTGCCAATACTCTGCAATACCCAATACCCTGCCAATACCCTGCAAAACTCTGCCATACCCTTCCAATACTCTGCAGTACTATGCAATACTCTGTCATATCCTGCCAATACTCTTAAATACCCAATAGCCTGCCAATACTCTGCAATACTCTGCCAATACACTGCAATACCCAATACCCTGCCAATACTCTGCAATACTCTGTCATATTCTGCCAATACTCTGCAATAGACTGCCAATACTCTGAAATACCCAATACCCTGCCAATACTCTGTAATACCCTGCCAATACTCTGAAATAACCAATAGCCTGCCAATACTCTGCAATACTCTGCCAATACTCTGCAATACCCAATAGCCTGCTAATACTCTGCAATACCCTGCCAATACTCTGCCATATCCTGCCAATACCCTGCCAATACTCTGCAGTACCCAATAGCCTGCCAATACTCTGCAATACTCTGCAATACTCTGTCATATCATGCCAATACTCTGCAATAGCCTGCCAATACTCTGTAATACCCAATAGCCTGCCAATACTCTGCAACACTCTGCCAATACTCTGCAATACTCAATTGCCTGCCAATACTCTGCAATACCCTGCCAATACTCTGCCATACCCTGGCAATACCCTGCCAATACTCTGCAATACCCAATACTCTGCCAATACTCTGCAATACCCTGCCAATACTCTGCAATACCCGCCAATACTCTGCAATACCCAATATCCTGCCAATACTCTGCAATACCCAGCCAATACTCTGCAATACCCTGCCAATACTCTGCAATACCTGCCAATACTCTGCAATACCCTGCCAATACTCTGCAATACCCAATATCCTACCAATACTCTGCCATACCCTGCCAATACTCTGTAATACTCTGCCATACTCTGTCAATACACTGCAATACCCTGCCAATACTTTGCCATACCCTTCCATAACCCGCCAATACTCTGTAATACCCAATACCCTTCCAATACTTTGAAATACCCTGCCAATACTCTGCAATACCCAATACCCTGCTAATACTCTGCAATACCCAATACCCTGCCAATACTCTGCAAAACTATGCCATACCCTGCCAGTACTCTGCAGTACTATGCAATACTCTGTCATATCCTGCCAATACTCTGAAATACCCAATAGCCTGCCAATACTCTGCAATACCCTGCCAATACACTGCAATACCCAATACCCTGCCAATACTCTGAAATACCCAATAGCCTGCCAATACTCTGCAATACCCTGCCAATACACTGCAATACCCAATACCCTGCCAATACTCTGCAATACCCACCAATACTCTGCAATACCCAATACCCAGCCAATACTCTGCAACACTCTGCCATACCCTGCCAATACTCTGCAATACTCTGCAATACCCTGTCATATTCTGCCAATACTCTGCAATAGGCTTGCCAATACTCTGCAATACCCAATACCCTGCAAATACTCTGTAATACCCTGCCAATACTCTGAAATACCCCATAGCCTGCCAATACTCTGCAATACTCTGCTAATACTCTGCAATACCCAATATCCTGCCAATACTCTGCAATACCCTGCCAATGCTCTGCCATATCCTGCCAATACCCTGCCAATACTCCGCAATACCCAATAGCCTGCCAATACTCTGCAATACCCTGCCAATACTCTGCAATACCCAATACCCTGCCAATACTCTGCAATACCCAATACCCTGCCAATACTCTGCAATACCCGCCAATACTCTGCAATACCCAATACCCTGCCAATACTCTGCAAAACTCTGCCAAACCCTCCCAATACTCTGCAATACTCTGCAATATTCTGTCATATCCTGCCAATACGCTGCAATAGCCTGCCAATACTCGGAAATACCCAATACCCTGCCAATACTCTGTAATACCCTGCCAATACTCTGAAATACCCAATAGCCTGCCAATACTCTCCAATACTCTGTCAATACTCTGCAATACCCAGTAGCCTGCCAATACTCTGAAATACCCTGTCAATACTCTGCCGTACCCTGCCAATACCCTGCCAATACTCTGCAATACCCAATAGCCTGCCAATACTCTGCAATACCCTGCCAATACTCTGCAATACCCAATAGCCTGCCAATACTCTGCAATACCCTGTCAATACTCTGCAATACCCTGCCAATACTCTGCAATACCCAATAGTCTGCCAATACTCTGCAATACCCTGCCAATACTCTGCAATACCCAAAACCCTGCCAATACTCTGCCATACCCTGCCAATACACTGCAATACCCTGCAAATACTCTGCCATACCATTCCATACCCTGCCAATACTCTGCAATACCCAAAACCCTGCCAATACTCTGCCATACCCGGCCAATTCTCTGCCATATCCTGCCAATACCCTGCCAATACTCTGCAATAACTTGTCAATACTCTGCAACACCCAATACCCTGCCAATACTCTGCAATACCCGCCAATACTCTGCAATACCCAATACCCTGCCAATACTCTGCAAAACTCTGCCATACCCTCTGAATACTCAGCAATCCTCTGCAATACTCTGTCATATCCTGCCAATACTCTGCAATAGCCTGCCAATACTCTGCAATACCCAATACCCTGCCAATACTCTGTAATACCCTGCCAATACTCTGAAATACCCAATAGCCTGCCAATACTCTGCAATACTCTGCCAATACTCTGCAATACCCAATTGCCTGCAAATACTCTGCAATACCCAATTGCCTGCCAATACTCTGCAATACCCTGCCAATACTCTGCCATACCATTCAATTACCTGCCAATACTCTGCAATACTCTGTCATACCCTGCCAATACTCTGCAATACCCAATACCCTGCCAAAACTCTGCAATACCCGGCCAATACTCTGCCATATCCTGCCAATACCCTGCCAATACTCTGCAATACCCATTACCCCGCCAATACTCTGCAATACCCGCCAATACTCTGCAACACCCAATACCCTGCCAATACTCTGCAAAACTCTGCCATACCCTGCGAATACTCTGCAATACTGTGCAATACTCTGTCATATCCTGCCAATACTCTGCAATAGCCTGCCAATACTCTGCAATACTCAATACCCTGCCAATACTCTGTAATACCCTGCCAATACTCTGAAATACCCAATAGCCGGCCAATACTCTGCAATACTCTGCCAATACTCTGCAATACCCAATAGCCTGCTAATACTCTGCAATACCCTGCCAATACTCTGCCATACCCTGCCAATACCCTGCCAATACTCTGCAATACCCAATACTCTGCCAATACTCTGCAATACCCTGCCAATACTCTCCAATAACCGCCAATACTCTGCAATACCCAATATCCTGCCAATACTCTGAAATACCCATCCAATACTCTGCAATACCCTGCCAATTCTCTACAATACCCTGCCAATACTTTGTAATACCCTGCCAATACTCTGAAATACCCAATAGCCTGCCAATATTCTGCAATACCCTGCCAATACTCTGCAATACCCAATAGCCTGCCAATGCTCTGCAATACCCTGCCAATACTCTGCAATACCCAATACCCTGCCAATACTCTGCAATACCCGCCAATACTCTGCAATACCCAATACCCTGCCAATACTCTGCAAAACTCTGCCATACCCTGCCAATACTCTGCAATACTCTGCAATACTCTGTCATATCCTGCCAATACTCTGCAATAGCCTGCCAATAATCTGCAATACCCAATACCCTGCCAATACTCTGAAATACCCAATAGCCTGCCAATACTCTGCAATACCCTGCCAATACTCTGCAATACCCAATACCCTGCCAATACTCTGCCATACCCTGCCAATACACTGCAATACCCTGCCAATACTCTGCCATACCATTCCATACCCTGCCAATACTCTGCAATACTCTGTCATACCCTGCCAATACTCTGCAATACCCAATACCTTGCCAATACTCTGCAATACCCGGCCAATACTCTGCTATATCCTGCCAATACCCTGCCAATACTCTGCAATACCCATTACCCCGCCAATACTCTGCAATACCTGCCAATATTCTGCAACACCCAATACCCTGCCAATACTCTGCAAAACTCTGCCATACCCTGCGAATACTCTGCAATACTGTGCAATACTCTGTCATATCCTGCCAATACTCTGAAATACCCAATAGCCTGCCAATACTCTGCAATAGCCCGCCAATACTCTGCAATACCCAATACCCTGCAAATACTCTGTAATACCCTGCCAATACTCTGAAATACACAATAGACTGCCAATACTCTGCAATACTCTGCAATACCCAATTGCCTGCCAATACTCTGCAATACTCTGCCATACCCTGCCAATACCCTTCCAATACTCTGCAATACCCAATAGTCTGTCAATACTCTGCAATACCCTGCCAATACTCTGCAATACCCGCCAATACTCTGCAATACCCAATATCCTGCCAATACTCTGCAATACCCAGCCAATACTCTGCAATACCCTGCCAATACTCTGCAATACCTGCCAATACTCTGCAATACCCAATACCCTGCCAATACTCTGCAAAACTCTGCCATACCCTCTGAATACTCAGCAATCCTCTGCAATACTCTGTCATATCCTGCCAATACTCTGCAATAGCCTGCCAATAATCTGCAATACCCAATACCCTGCCAATACTCTGAAATACCCAATAGCCAGCCAATACTCTGCAATACTCTGCCAATACTCTGCAATACCCATTAGCCTGCCAATACTCTGCAATACCCATTAGCATGCCAATACTCTGCAATACCTGCCAATAATCTGCAATACCCTGCCAATACCCTGCAATACCCAATACATTGCCAATACTCTGCAATACCCAATACCCTGCCAAAACTATGCAAAACTCTACCATACCCTGCCAATACTCTGCAGTACTCTACAATACTCTGTCATATCCTGCCAATACTCTGAAATACCCCATAGCCAGCCAATACTCTGCAATACTCTGCCAATACTCTGCAATATCCATTAGCCTGCCAATACTCTACAATACCCTGCCAATACTCTGCAATACCCAATACCCTGCCAAAACTCTGCAATACCTGCCAATACTCTGCAATAAGCAATACCCTGCCAATACTCTGCAAAACTCTACCATACCCTGCCAATACTCTGCAGTACTCTGCAATACTCTGTCATATCCTGCCAATACTCTGAAATACCCAATAGCCAGCCAATACTCTGCAATACCCATTAGCCTGCCAATACTCTGCAATACCCTGCCAGTACTCTGCAATACCCAATACCCTGCCAATACTCTGCAATAAGCTGCCAATACTCTGCAATACCCAATACCCTGCCAATACTCTGCAATACCCAGCCAATACTCTGCAATACCCTGCCAATACTCTGCAATACCCAATACCCTGCCAATACTCTGCCATACCCTGCCAATACACTGCAATACCCAGCCAATACTCTGCCATACCATTCCATACCCTGCCAATACTCTGCAATACTCTGTCATACCCTGCCAATACTCTGCAATACCCAATACTCTGCCATATCCTGACAATACCCTGAAAATACTCTGCAATACCCATTACCCCGCCAATACTCTGCAATACCCTGCAAATACTCTGCAATACCCAATACCCTGCCAATACTCTGCAATACCCGCCAATACTCTGCAATACCCAATACCCTGCCAATACTCTGCAAAACTCTGCCATACCCTGCCAATAATCTGCAATACTCTGCAATACTCTGTCATATCCTGCCAATACTCTGCAATAGCCTGCCAATACTCTGCAATACCCAATACCCTGCCAATACTCTGTAATACCCTGACAATACTCTGAAATACCCAATAGCCTGCCAATACTCTGAAATTCTCTGCCAATACTCTGCAATACCCAATAGCCTGCCAATACTCTGCAATACCCTGCCAATACTCTGCAATACTAAATACCCTGCCAATACTCTGCAAAACCCGCCAATACTCTGCAAAACTCTGCCATACCCTGCCAATACTCTGAAATACTCTGCAATACTCTGTCATATCCTGCCAATACTCTGCAATACCCTGCCAATACTCTGCAATACCCAATACCCTGCCAATACTCTGTAATACCCGCCAATACTCTGCAATACCCCATACCCTGCCAATACTTTGCAAAACTCTACCATACCCTGCCAATACTCTGAAATACCCAATAGCCAGCCAATACTCTGCAATACTCTGCCAATACTCTGCAATACCCATTAGCCTGCCAATATTCTGCAATACCCTGCCAATACTCTGCAATACCCAATACCCTGCCAATACTCTGTGATATCCTGCCAATACTCTGCAATATCCTGCCAATACTCTGCAATACCCATTACCCTGCCAATACTCTGTAATACCCTGCCAATGCTCTGAAATACCCAATAGCCTGCCAATATTCTGCAAAACTCTACCATACCCTGCCAATACTCTGCAGTACTCTGCAATACTCTGTCATATCCTGCCAATACTCTGAAATACCCAATAGCCAGACAATACTCTGCAATACTCTGCCAATACTCTGCAATACCCATTAGCCTGCCAATACTCTGCCATACTCTGCCAATACTCTGCAATACCCAATAGCCTGCCAATACTCTGCCATACCCTGCCAATACCCTGCCAATACTCTGCAATACTCTGCAATATTTTGTCATATCCTGCCAATACTCTGCAATACCCTGCCAATACTCTGCAATACCCAATACCCTGCCAATACTCTGCACTACCCGCCAATACTCTGCAATACCCAATACCCTGCCAATACTCTGCAAAACTCTACCATACCCTGCCAATACTCTGCAGTACTCTGCAATACTCTGTCAAATCCTGCCAATACTCTGAAATACCCAATAGCCAGCCAATACTCTGCAATACTCTGCCAATACTCTGCAATAACCATTATCCTGCCAATACTCTGAAATACCCAATAGCCAGCCAATACTCTGCAATACTCTGCCAATACTCTGCAATACCCATTAGCATGCCAATACTCTGCAATACCCTGCCAATACTCTGCAATACCCAATACCCTGCCAATACTCTGCAATAGCCTGCCAATACTCTGCAATACCCAATACCCTGCCAATACTCTGCAATAAACAGGCAATACTCTGCAATACCCTGCCAATACTCTGCAATACCCTGCCAATACTCTGCAATACCCAATACCCTGCCAATATTCTGCAATACCCGCCAATACTCTGCAATACCCAATACCCTGCCAATACTCTGCCATACCCTGCCAATACACTGCAATACCCAGCCAATACTCTGCCATACCATTCCATACCCTGCCAATACTCTGCAATACTCTGTCATACCCTGCCAATACTCTGCAATACCCAATACTCTGCCATATCCTGACAATACCCTGACAATACTCTGCAATACCCATTACCCCGCCAATACTCTGCAATACCCTGCAAATACTCTGCAATACCCAATACCCCGCCAATACTCTGCAATACCCAATACCATGCCAATACTCTGCAAAACTCTGCCATACCCTGCCAATAATCTGCAATACTCTGCAATACTCTGTCATATCCTGCCAATACTCTGCAATAGCCTGCCAATACTCTGCAATACCCAATACCCTGCCAATACTCTGTAATACCCTGACAATACTCTGAAATACCCGATAGCCTGCCAATACTCTGAAATTCTCTGCCAATACTCTGCAATACCCAATAGCCTGCCAATACTCTGTAATACCCTGCCAATACTCTGCAATACTAAATACCCTGCCAATGCTCTGCAAAACCCGCCAATACTCTGCAAAACTCTGCCATACCCTGCCAATACTCTGAAATACTCTGCAATACTCTGTCATATCCTGCCAATACTCTGCAATACCCTGCCAATACTCTGCAATACCCAATACCCTGCCAATACTCTGCAATACCCGCCAATACTCTGCAATACCCCATACCCTGCCAATACTTTGCAAAACTCTACCATACCCTGCCAATACTCTGAAATACCCAATAGCCAGCCAATACTCTGCAATACTCTGCCAATACTCTGCAATACCCATTAGCCTGCCAATATTCTGCAATACCCTGCCAATACTCTGCAATACCCAATACCCTGCCAATACTCTGTGATATCCTGCCAATACTCTGCAATATCCTGTCAATACTCTGCAATACCCAATACCCTGCCAATACTCTGTAATACCCTGCCAATGCTCTGAAATACCCAATAGCCTGCCAATATTTTGCAAAACTCTACCATACCCTGCCAATACTCTGCAGTACTCTGCAATACTCTGTCATATCCTGCCAATACTCTGAAATACCCAATAGCCAGCCAATACTCTGCAATACTCTGCCAATACTCTGCAATACCCATTAGCCTGCCAATACTCTGCCATACTCTGCCAATACTCTGCAATACCCAATAGCCTGCCAATACTCTGCCATACCCTGCCAATACCCTGCCAATACTCTGCAATACTCTGCAATACTTTGTCATATCCTGCCAATACTCTGCAATACCCTGCCAATACTCTGCAATACCCAATACCCTGCCAATACTCTGCAAAACTCTACCATACCCTGCCAATACTCTGCCATACTCTGCCAATACTCTGCAATACCCAATAGCCTGCCAATACTCTGCCATACCCTGCCAATACCCTGCCAACACTCTGCAATACTCTGCAATACTTTGTCATATCCTGCCAATACTCTGCACTACTCGCCAATACTCTGCAATACCCAATACCCTGCCAATACTCTGCAAAACTCTACCATACCCTGCCAATACTCTGCAGTACTCTGCAATACTCTGTCATATCCTGCCAATACTCTGAAATACCCAATAGCCAGCCAATACTCTGCAATACTCTGCCAATACTCTGCAATACCCATTAGCCTGCCAATACTCTGCAATACCCATTAGCATGCCAATACTCTGCAATACCCTGCCAATACTCTGCAATACCCAATACCCTGCCAATACTCTGCAATAGCCTGCCAATACTCTGCAATACCCAATACCCTGCCAATACTCTGCAATAAACAGGCAATACTCTGCAATACCCTGCCAATACTCTGCAATACCCTGCCAATACTCTGCAATACCCAATACCCTGCCAATATTCTGCAATACCCGCCAATACTCTGCAATACCCAATACCCTGCCAATACTCTGCAAAACTCTGCCATATCCTGCCAATACTCTGCAATACTCTGCAATACTCTGTCATATCCTGCCAATACTCTGCAATATCCTGTCAATACTCTGCAATACCCAATACCCTGCCAATACTCTGTAATACCCTGCTAATACTCTGAAATACCCAATAGCTTGCCAATACTCTGCAATACTCTGCCAATACTCTGCAATACCCAATAGCCTGCCAATACTCTGCCATACCCTGCCAATACCCTGCCAATACTCTTCAATACCCAATACTCTGCCAATACTCTGCAATACCCAGCCAATACTCTGCAATACCCTGCCAATACTCTGCAATACCTGACAATACTTTGCAATACCCTGCCAATACTCTGCAATACCCTGACAATACTCTGCCTTACCCTGACAATACTCTGCAATACTCTGCCATACCCTGCCAATACTCTGCAGTACTCTACAATACTCTGTCATATCCTGCCAATACTCTGAAATACCCAATAGCCAGCCAATACTCTGCAATACTCTGCCAATACTCTGCAATAACCATTATCCTGCCAATACTCTGAAATACCCAATAGCCAGCCAATACTCTGCAATACTCTGCCAATACTCTGCAATACCCATTAGCCTGCCAATACTCTGCAATACCCATTAGCATGCCAATACTCTGCAATACCCTGCCAATACTCTGCAATACCCAATACCCTGCCAATACTCTGCAATAGCCTGCCAATACTCTGCAATACCCAATACCCTGCCAATACTCTGCAATAAACAGGCAATACTCTGCAATACCCTGCCAATACTCTGCAATACCCTGCCAATACTCTGCAATACCCAATACCCTGCCAATATTCTGCAATACCCGCCAATACTCTGCAATACCCAATACCCTGCCAATACTCTGCAAAACTCTGCCATACCCTGCCAATACTCTGCAATACTCTGCAATACTCTGTCATATCCTGCCAATACTCTGCAATATCCTGTCAATACTCTGCAATACCCAATACCCTGCCAATACTCTGTAATACCCTGCTAATACTCTGAAATACCCAATAGCTTGCCAATACTCTGCAATACTCTGCCAATACTCTGCAATACCCAATAGCCTGCCAATACTCTGCCATACCCTGCCAATACCCTGCCAATACTCTTCAATACCCAATACTCTGCCAATACTCTGCAATACCCAGCCAATACTCTGCAATACCCTGCCAATACTCTGCAATACCTGACAATACTTTGCAATACCCTGCCAATACTCTGCAATACCCTGACAATACTCTGCCTTACCCTGACAATACTCTGCAATACTCTGCCATACCCTGCCAATACTCTGCAGTACTCTACAATACTCTGTCATATCCTGCCAATACTCTGAAATACCCAATAGCCAGCCAATACTCTGCAATACTCTGCCAATACTCTGCAATACCCATTAGCCTGCCAATACTCTGCAATACCCTGCCAATACTCTGCAATACCCAATACCCTGCCAAAACTCTGCAATACCCAATACCCTGCCAATACTCTGCAAAACTCTACCATACCCTGCCAATACTCTGCAGTACTCTGCAATACTCTGTCATATCCTGCCAATACTCTGAAATACCCAATAGCCAGCCAATACTCTGCAATACCCATTAGCCTGCCAATTCTCTGCAATACCCAATACCCTGCCAATACTCTGCAATACCCGCCAATACTCTGCAATACCCCATACCCTGCCAATACTTTGCAAAACTCTACCATACCCTTCCAATACTCTGCAGTACTCTGCAATACTCTGCCATATCCTGCCAATACTCTGAAATACCCAATAGCCAGCCAATACTCTGCAATACTCTGCCAATACTCTGCAATACCATTAGCCTGCCAATACTCTGCAATACCCTGTCAATACTCTGCAATACCCAATACCCTGCCAATACTCTGTGATATCCTGCCAATACTCTGCAATATCCTGCCAATACTCTGCAATACCCAATACCCTGCCAATACTCTGTAATACCCTGCCAATACTCTGAAATACCCAATAGCCAGCCAATACTCTGCAATACTCTGCCAATACTCTGCAATACCCATTAGCCTGCCAATACTCTGCAATACTCTGCCAATACTCTGCAATACCCATTAGCCTGCCAATACTCTGCAATACCCTGCCAATACTCTGCAATACCCAATACCCTGCCAATACTCTGCAATAGCCTGCCAATACTCTGCAATACCCAATACCCTGCCAATACTCTGCAATACCCAGCCAATACTCTGCAATACCCTGACTATACTCTGCAATACCCTGCCAATACTCTGCAATACCCAATACCCTGCCAATACTCTGCAATACCCGCCAATACTCTGCAATACCCAATACCCTGCCAATACTCTGCAATAGCCTGCCAATACTCTGCAATACCCAATACCCTGCCAATACTCTGCAATAAACAGGCAATACTCTGCAATACCCTGCCAATACTCTGCAATACCCTGCCAATACTCTGCAATACCCAATACCCTGCCAATATTCTGCAATACCCGCCAATACTCTGCAATACCCAATACCCTGCCAATACTCTGCAAAACTCTGCCATATCCTGCCAATACTCTGCAATACTCTGCAATACTCTGTCATATCCTGCCAATACTCTGCAATATCCTGTCAATACTCTGCAATACCCAATACCCTGCCAATACTCTGTAATACCCTGCTAATACTCTGAAATACCCAATAGCTTGCCAATACTCTGCAATACTCTGCCAATACTCTGCAATACCCAATAGCCTGCCAATACTCTGCCATACCCTGCCAATACCCTGCCAATACTCTTCAATACCCAATACTCTGCCAATACTCTGCAATACCCAGCCAATACTCTGCAATACCCTGCCAATACTCTGCAATACCTGACAATACTTTGCAATACCCTGCCAATACTCTGCAATACCCTGACAATACTCTGCCTTACCCTGACAATACTCTGCAATACTCTGCCATACCCTGCCAATACTCTGCAGTACTCTACAATACTCTGTCATATCCTGCCAATACTCTGAAATACCCAATAGCCAGCCAATACTCTGCAATACTCTGCCAATACTCTGCAATAACCATTATCCTGCCAATACTCTGAAATACCCAATAGCCAGCCAATACTCTGCAATACTCTGCCAATACTCTGCAATACCCATTAGCCTGCCAATACTCTGCAATACCCATTAGCATGCCAATACTCTGCAATACCCTGCCAATACTCTGCAATACCCAATACCCTGCCAATACTCTGCAATAGCCTGCCAATACTCTGCAATACCCAATACCCTGCCAATACTCTGCAATAAACAGGCAATACTCTGCAATACCCTGCCAATACTCTGCAATACCCTGCCAATACTCTGCAATACCCAATACCCTGCCAATATTCTGCAATACCCGCCAATACTCTGCAATACCCAATACCCTGCCAATACTCTGCAAAACTCTGCCATACCCTGCCAATACTCTGCAATACTCTGCAATACTCTGTCATATCCTGCCAATACTCTGCAATATCCTGTCAATACTCTGCAATACCCAATACCCTGCCAATACTCTGTAATACCCTGCTAATACTCTGAAATACCCAATAGCTTGCCAATACTCTGCAATACTCTGCCAATACTCTGCAATACCCAATAGCCTGCCAATACTCTGCCATACCCTGCCAATACCCTGCCAATACTCTTCAATACCCAATACTCTGCCAATACTCTGCAATACCCAGCCAATACTCTGCAATACCCTGCCAATACTCTGCAATACCTGACAATACTTTGCAATACCCTGCCAATACTCTGCAATACCCTGACAATACTCTGCCTTACCCTGACAATACTCTGCAATACTCTGCCATACCCTGCCAATACTCTGCAGTACTCTACAATACTCTGTCATATCCTGCCAATACTCTGAAATACCCAATAGCCAGCCAATACTCTGCAATACTCTGCCAATACTCTGCAATACCCATTAGCCTGCCAATACTCTGCAATACCCTGCCAATACTCTGCAATACCCAATACCCTGCCAAAACTCTGCAATACCCAATACCCTGCCAATACTCTGCAAAACTCTACCATACCCTGCCAATACTCTGCAGTACTCTGCAATACTCTGTCATATCCTGCCAATACTCTGAAATACCCAATAGCCAGCCAATACTCTGCAATACCCATTAGCCTGCCAATTCTCTGCAATACCCAATACCCTGCCAATACTCTGCAATACCCGCCAATACTCTGCAATACCCCATACCCTGCCAATACTTTGCAAAACTCTACCATACCCTTCCAATACTCTGCAGTACTCTGCAATACTCTGCCATATCCTGCCAATACTCTGAAATACCCAATAGCCAGCCAATACTCTGCAATACTCTGCCAATACTCTGCAATACCATTAGCCTGCCAATACTCTGCAATACCCTGTCAATACTCTGCAATACCCAATACCCTGCCAATACTCTGTGATATCCTGCCAATACTCTGCAATATCCTGCCAATACTCTGCAATACCCAATACCCTGCCAATACTCTGTAATACCCTGCCAATACTCTGAAATACCCAATAGCCAGCCAATACTCTGCAATACTCTGCCAATACTCTGCAATACCCATTAGCCTGCCAATACTCTGCAATACTCTGCCAATACTCTGCAATACCCATTAGCCTGCCAATACTCTGCAATACCCTGCCAATACTCTGCAATACCCAATACCCTGCCAATACTCTGCAATAGCCTGCCAATACTCTGCAATACCCAATACCCTGCCAATACTCTGCAATACCCAGCCAATACTCTGCAATACCCTGACTATACTCTGCAATACCCTGCCAATACTCTGCAATACCCAATACCCTGCCAATACTCTGCAATACCCGCCAATACTCTGCAATACCCAATACCCTGCCAATACTCTGCAAAACTCTGCCATACCCTGCCAATACTCTGCAATACTCTGCAATACTTTGTCATATCCTGCCAATACTCTGCAATATCCTGTCAATACTCTGCAATACCCAATACCCTGCCAATACTCTGTAATACCCTGCTAATACTCTGAAATACCCAATAGCCTGCCAATACTCTGCAATACTCTGCCAATACTCTGCAATACCCAATAGCCTGCCAATACTCTGCCATACCCTGCCAATACCCTGCCAATACTCTGCCAATACTCTGCAATACCCAGCCAATACACTGCAATACCCTGCCAATACTCTGCAATACCTGACAATAATTTGCAATACCCTGCCAATACTCTGCAATACCCTGACAATACTCTGCCTTACCCTGACAATTCTCTGCAATACTCTGCCATACCCTGCCAATACTCTGCAGTACTCTACAATACTCTGTCATATCCTGCCAATACTCTGAAATACCCAATAGCCAGCCAATACTCTGCAATACTCTGCCAATGCTCTGCAGTACCCATTAGCCTGCCAATACTCTGCAATACCCTGCCAATACTCTGCAATACCCAATACCCTGCCAAAACTCTGCAATACCCGCCAATATTCTGCAATACCCAATACCCTGCCAATACTCTGCAAAACTCTACCATACCCTGCCAATACTCTGCAGTACTCTGCAATACTCTGTCATATCCTGCCAATACTCTGCAATACCCAATACCCTGCCAATACTCTGCAATAGCCTGCCAATACTCTGCAATACCCAATACCCTGCCAATACTCTGCAATACCCAGCCAATACTCTGCAATACCCTGCCAATACTCTGCAATACCCTGCCAATACTCTGCAATACCCAATACCCTGCCAATACTCTGCCATACTCTGCCAATACACTGCAATACCCAGCCAATACTCTGCCATACCATTCCATACCCTGCCAATACTCTGCAATACTCTGTCATACCCTGCCAATACTCTGCAATACCCAATACTCTGCCATATCCTGACAATACCCTGCCAATACTCTGCAATACCCATTACCCCGCCAATACTCTGCAATACCCTGCAAATACTCTGCATTACCCAATACTCTGCCAATACTCTGCAATACCCAGCCAATACTCTGCAATACCCTGCCAATACTCTGCAATACCCTGACAATACTCTGCCTTACCCTGACAATACTCTGCAATACTCTTCCATACCCTGCCAATACACTGCAATACCCTGCCAAAACTCTGCCATACCCTGCCAATACTCTGCAATACTCTGCAATACTCTGTCATATCCTGCCAATACTCTGCAACAGCCTGCCAATAATCTGCAATACCCAACACCCTGCCAATACTCTGTAATACCCTGCCAATACTCTGAAATACCCAAATAGCCTGCCAATACTCTGCAATACTCTGCCAATACTCTGCAATACCCAATACCCTGCCAATACTTTGCCGTACCCTGCCAATACCCTGCCAATACTCTGCAATAGCCTGCCAATACTCTGCAATACCCTGCCAATACTCTGCAATACCCTGCCAATACTCTGCAATTCCCAATACCCTGCCAATACTCTGCCATACCCTGCCAATACACTGCAATACCCTGACAATACTCTGCCATACCATTCCATACCCTGCCAATACTCTGCAATACTCTGTCATACCCTGCCAATACTCTGCAATACCCAATACCTTGCCAATACTCTGCAATACCCGGCCAATACTCTGCCATATCCTGCCAATACCCTGCCAATACTCTGCAATACCCATTACCCCGCCAATACTCTGCAATACCCGCCAATACTCTGCAACACCCAATACCGTGCCAATACTCTGCAAAACTCTACCATACCCTGCCAATACTCTGCAGTACTCTGCAATACTCTGTCATATCCTGCCAATACTCTGCAATACCCAATACCCTGCCAATACTCTGCAATAGCCTGCCAATACTCTGCAATACCCAATACCCTGCCAATACTCTGCAATACCCAGCCAATACTCTGCAATACCCTGCCAATACTCTGCAATACCCTGCCAATACTCTGCAATACCCAATACCCTGCCAATACTCTGCCATACTCTGCCAATACACTGCAATACCCAGCCAATACTCTGCCATACCATTCCATACCCTGCCAATACTCTGCAATACTCTGTCATACCCTGCCAATACTCTGCAATACCCAATACTCTGCCATATCCTGACAATACCCTGCCAATACTCTGCAATACCCATTACCCCGCCAATACTCTGCAATACCCTGCAAATACTCTGCATTACCCAATACTCTGCCAATACTCTGCAATACCCAGCCAATACTCTGCAATACCCTGCCAATACTCTGCAATACCCTGACAATACTCTGCCTTACCCTGACAATACTCTGCAATACTCTTCCATACCCTGCCAATACACTGCAATACCCTGCCAAAACTCTGCCATACCCTGCCAATACTCTGCAATACTCTGCAATACTCTGTCATATCCTGCCAATACTCTGCAACAGCCTGCCAATAATCTGCAATACCCAACACCCTGCCAATACTCTGTAATACCCTGCCAATACTCTGAAATACCCAAATAGCCTGCCAATACTCTGCAATACTCTGCCAATACTCTGCAATACCCAATACCCTGCCAATACTTTGCCGTACCCTGCCAATACCCTGCCAATACTCTGCAATACCCAATAGCCTGCCAATACTCTGCAATACCCTGCCAATACTCTGCAATACCCTGCCAATACTCTGCAATTCCCAATACCCTGCCAATACTCTGCCATACCCTGCCAATACACTGCAATACCCTGACAATACTCTGCCATACCATTCCATACCCTGCCAATACTCTGCAATACTCTGTCATACCCTGCCAATACTCTGCAATACCCAATACCTTGCCAATACTCTGCAATACCCGGCCAATACTCTGCCATATCCTGCCAATACCCTGCCAATACTCTGCAATACCCATTACCCCGCCAATACTCTGCAATACCCGCCAATACTCTGCAACACCCAATACCGTGCCAATACTCTGCAAAACTCTGCCATACCCTGCGAATACTCTGCAATACTGTGCAATACTCTGTCATATCCTGCCAATACACTGCAATAGCCTGCCAATACTCTGCAATACCCAATACCCTGCCAATACTCTGTAATACCCTGCCAATACTCTGAAATACCCAATAGCCTGCCAATACTCTGCAATACTCTGACAATACTCTGCAATACCCAAATGTCTGCCAATACTCTGCAATACCCAATACTCTGCCATACCCTGCCAATACCTTGCCAATACTCTGCAATACCCGCCAATACTCTGCAATACCCAATATCCTGCCAATACTCTGCAATACACAGCCAATACTCTGCAATACCCTGCCAATACTCTGCAATACCCTGCCAATACTCTGCAGTCATATCCTGCCAATACTCTTAAATACCCAATAGCCTGCCAATACTCTGCAATACTCTGCCAATACTCTGCAATACCCATTAGCCTGCCAATACTCTGCAATACCCTGCCAATACTCTGCAATACCCAATACCCTGACAATACTCTGCAATAGCCTGCCAATACTCTGCAATACCCAATACCCTGCCAATACTCTGCAATACCCAGCCAATGCTCTGCAATACCCTGACAATACTCTGCAATTCCCTGCCAATACTCTGCAATACCCAATACTCTGCCAATACTCTGCCATACCCTGCCAATACAGTGCAATACCCTGCCAATACTCTGCCATACCATTCCATACCCTGCCAATACTCTGCAATACTCTGTCATACCCTGCCAATACTCTGCAATACCCAATACTCTGCCATATCCTGACAATATCCTGCCAATACTCTGCAATACCCATTACCCCGCCAATACTCTGCAATACCCTGCCAATACTCTGCAATACTCAATACCCTGCCAATACTCTGCAATACCCGCCAATACTCTGCAATACCCAATACCCTGCCAATACTCTGCAAAACTGTGCCATACCCTGCCAATACTCTGCAATACTCTGCAATACTCTGTCATATCCTGCCAATACTCTGCAATAGCCTGCCAATACTCTGCAATACCCAATACCCTGCCAATACTCTGTAATACCCTGACAGTACTCTGAAATACCCAATAGCCTGCCAATACTCTGCAATACCCTGCCAATACTCTGCAATACCCAATACCCTGCCAATACTCTTCAAAACTCTGCCATACCCTGACAATACTCTGCAATACTCTGCAATACTTTGTCATATCCTGCCAATACTCTGCAATACCCTGCCAATTCTCTGCAATACCCAATACCCTGCCAATACTCTGCAATACCCGCCAATACTCTGCAATACCCAATACCCTGCCAATACTCTGCAAAACTCTACCATACCCTTCCAATACTCTGCAGTACTCTGCAATACTCTGTCATATCCTGCCAATACTCTGAAATACCCAATAGCCAGCCAATACTCTGCAATACCCTGCCAATACTCTGCAATACCCAATACCCTGCCAATACTCTGCAATAGCCTGCCAATACTCTGCAATACCCAATACCCTGCCAATACTCTGCAATACCCAGCCAATACTCTGCAATACCCTGCCAATACTCTGCAATACCCAATACCCTGCCAATACTCTGCCATACCCTGCCAATACACTGCAATACCCTGCCAATACTCTGCCATACCATTCCATACCCTGCCAATACTCTGCAATACTCTGTCATACCCTGCCAATATTCTGCAATACCCAATACTCTGCCATATCCTGACAATACCTTGCCAATACTCTGCAATACCCATTACCCCGCCAATACTCTGCAATACCCTGCCAAAACTCTGCAATACCCTATACCCTGCCAATACTCTGCAATACCCGCCAATACTCTGCAATACCCAATACCCTGCCAATACTCTGCAAAACTCTGCCATACCCTGCCAATACTCTGCAATACTCTGCAATACTCTGTCATATCCTGCCAATACTCTGCAATATCCTGCCAATACTCTGCAATACCCAATACCCTGCCAATACTCTGTAATACCCTGCCAATACTCTGAAATACCCAATAGCCTGCCAATACTCTGCAATACTCTGCCAATACTCTGCAATACCTAATAGCCTGCCAATACTCTGCCATACCCTGCCAATACCCTGCCAATACTCTGCAATACCCAATACTCTGCCAATACTCTGCAATACCCAGCCAATACTCTGCAAAACTCTACCATACCCTTCCAATACTCTGCAGTACTCTGCAATACTCTGTCATATCCTGCCAATACTCTGAAATACCCAATAGCCAGCCAATACTCTGCAATACCCTGCCAATACTCTGCAATACCCAATACCCTGCCAATACTCTGCAATAGCCTGCCAATACTCTGCAATACCCAATACCCTGCCAATACTCTGCAATACCCAGCCAATACTCTGCAATACCCTGCCAATACTCTGCAATACCCAATACCCTGCCAATACTCTGCCATACCCTGCCAATACACTGCAATACCCTGCCAATACTCTGCCATACCATTCCATACCCTGCCAATACTCTGCAATACTCTGTCATACCCTGCCAATATTCTGCAATACCCAATACTCTGCCATACTCTGCAATACCCTGCCAAAACTCTGCAATACCCTATACCCTGCCAATACTCTGCAATACCCGCCAATACTCTGCAATACCCAATACCCTGCCAATACTCTGCAAAACTCTGCCATACCCTGCCAATACTCTGCAATACTCTGTCATATCCTGCCAATACTCTGCAATATCCTGCCAATACTCTGCAATACCCAATACCCTGCCAATACTCTGTAATACCCTGCCAATACTCTGAAATACCCAATAGCCTGCCAATACTCTGCAATACTCTGCCAATACTCTGCAATACCTAATAGCCTGCCAATACTCTGCCATACCCTGCCAATACCCTGCCAATACTCTGCAATACCCAATACTCTGCCAATACTCTGCAATACCCAGCCAATACTCTGCAATACCCTGCCAATACTCTGCAATACCTGACAATACTTTGGAATACCCTGCCAATATTCTGCAATACCCTGACAATACTCTGCCTTACCCTGACAATACTCTGCAATACTCTGCCATACCCTGCCAATACACTGCAATACCCTGCCAATACTCTGCCATACCCTGCCAATACCCCGCCAATACTCTGCAATTCCCACCTATACTCTGCAATACCCCGCCAATACTCTGCAATACCCTGCCATCTTTTTTATTTCAGGCTTCCCAGCCTAGAGGTGAGATGTGGGGTGTTATTGACCCCATATCTCACTTTAAAGAGGACCTGTCATGCCTTTTACTATTACAAGGGATGTTTACATTCCTTATAATAGGAATAAAAGTGATCAAAAAAAATATTTTTGGGGAAAAATGTCAAACTAAAATAAATAAAGTAAAATGAACAATAAAAAAGAAAAAAAATTAAAGCTCTCCTGGCCCCATGTGCTCGCATGCAGAAGTGAACGCATACATAAGTCCCACCCAAATATGAAAACGGTGTTCAAACCACACATGTGAGGTATCGCTGCAAGCGTTAGAGCGAGAACAATAATTTTGGCCCTAGACCTACTCTTTAACTCAAAACATGTAACCAGTAAAAAAATGTAAAGTGTCGCCTATGGGGATTTTTAAGTAGCGACGTTTGGCGCCATTCCACGAGCGTTTGCAATTTTGAAGGGTGACATGTTAGGTATCTATTTACTCGGCGTAACTTCATCTTTCACATTATGCAAAAACATTGGGCTAACTTTACTGCTTTGTTTTGTTTTTAGCACAAAACTGTTTTTTTTTTTTAAACGCGTTCGAAAAATTTCTGCGCAAATACCATGTGTGATATAAAGTTGCAACGACCACCATTGTATTCTCCAGGGTCTTTGCTAAAAAAAACATATATAATATTTTGGGATTCTATGTAATTTTCTAGCAAATAAATGATGATTTTTACATGTAGGAGAGAAATGTCAGAATTGTCCTGGGTGCTCCAGAACGCCTGATGGTGCTCCATGCATGTTGGGCCTCTGTATGTGGCCACGCTATGTAAAAGCCTCACACATGTGGTATCGCCGTACTCGGGAGTAATAGCAGAATATGTTTTGGGGTGTAATTTGTGGTATGCATATGCTGTGTGTGAGAATTAAACTCATAATATGACAATTTTGTGAAAAAAAGGAAAAAAATCTTGACTTTCAAAGAATTGTAGGAAAAAATGACAACTTCAAAAAACTCACCATGCCTCTTACTAAATACCTTGGAATGTCTTATTTCCAAAAAAGGGTAATTTGGGGGGTATTTGTACTTTTCTGGCATGTTAGGGTCTCAAGAATTGAAATAGGCCGTCAGTACTTCAGGTGTGATCAATTTTCAGATATTGGCACCATAGCTTGTGGACTCTATAACTTTCACAAAGACCAAATAATATCAACCAATTTGTACTTATTTTTACCCAAGATATGTAGTAGTATAAATTTTGGCCAAAATTTATGAAGAAAAATTACTAATCTGCTATATTTTATAACAGAAACTAAGAAAAATTCACTTTTTTTACAGAATTTTTGGTCTTTTTTCTTTTATAGCACAAAAAATAAAAAAAACCCAGCGGTGATTAAATACCACCAAAAGAAAATGTCATATGGGTACAGTGTTGCATGACTGAGTAATTGTCATTCAAAATGTGAGAGCACTGAAAGCTGAAAATTGGTCTGGTTATTAAGGGTGTTTAAGTGCCCAGTGGTCAAGTGGTTAATAAAGGACTTGTGCCAAAGTGTCTCCTGTCAGTTCTACTATTTTTGACACTTTTTTGTGAAATGGTAGGGGTACAATGTACCCATTACCAATTTATATAGGGGGACCGAGATCTGTGGGGTCTCCTTGTTAAAGGGGGCTTCCAGATTCTGATAAGCCCCCCACCTTCAGACCCCCACAACCATCGACAAGGATTGTGGAGATGAGGCCCTTGTCTCCATCCAGATGGGGACAAGATGTTTTGAGGGCACCCTCCCCATGTTGAGGGAATGTGGCCTGGTACAGTTTAGGAGGGGGTATCCCCCCACCCTCTTTCCCAGTGGCCTGCCAGGTTGTGTTCTCTGATAAGGGTCTGCTGTGGATTTTGGGGGGGACCTCTACACCATTTTTTTAAAAAAAATTGGCACAGGGTTCCCCTTAATATCCATACCAGATCTGGAGGCCTGGTGTGGATTTTGGGGCACCCCTATGCCATTTTTTTACATTGTGGTTCGGGTAACGGACTGGGGGAAGCCATGCAACTCATTACAGCCAGGAGCAGTTTTAAATTTATTTTTTCTTTAGAAATGTCATTTTGCTGTGGTATTGTTCTAAACAAGGGAAAGATGCGCTACTTCAGTCATACAGTCATACTAAGGGGACCCTCATGCACAATATTTAATGGAATATTTCATTTTTATTGTTTCACTTTAAGCATTATTAAAGTCACTACTCCAGAAAATCAGGCATTTTTAAAACTTTTTTTGCATTGATACATGTCCCCTGGGACAGGACCCGGGTCCTCAAACACTTTTTTGGCAATAACTTGAATATAAACGATTAAAATGAGCACTTTTGATTTTTCACGTTCGCGTCCCATAGACTTTATTGGTGTTCATCCAAATCTTTTGCCTGTTCTGAAGCAAACTGAACCGGGGGGGTCATCCCTACTTATCACTATAAATATCTGACCATAGCGTTGAATCACCTCACATCTCACCATTCATGGAAGGAATGTGACTGGAGATACAAAGTACACATTTTATTCTATAATATGTCTGCTTTATAATGACACATTACATTCCTGATACAAAGCATGGACAAGCTATTTACACATCAGATAAAGGAGGTTTTTTACAACTTTGTGCATTTTTTATGTAGTATTTAAAAATTAGCATATAAAAGAAAAAACAAAGAAAATAAAAAAAGTTTAAATATTAAAACAATAAAAAAATGATAATACTGTATAATGTTCTTACATACCTGTGCCTGGACAGAGAAGAGCCCACAAGAGGAGGACACGGAGGGGACACGGGAGGAGGACACGGAGGGGACATGGGAGGAGGACACGGAGCGGACACATCACTGCAGTCGGGGTCTCTGGTCTGTGTGGAATGAGTGAGAATCAAAATAAATAAATACAACGTATGTAAAATAATAAAAGAGGAAGAAGATTCTGCCCGGCAGACTTGTGTTTCCTCTCCATCTCACACATGAATTATTTATAATTTATAGGGGGTCACACTTGGTGTAATGAATATCTCAGTGTTGGGTGGATGTAGAAGTGTTACATCCTCTGACTTCTTCTATCTTCTTATATTGGTGAGATCTCTGTGCTGAGTTTTCAGGTCTCCCACCATTCCTGCTGGTTTATGTATTTCATATGGCGATTGCTTCCAGGGGCAGCAGATTTATAATTTGCATGCTATTTGTTATGTTCCATTGTAATCCCATTCCCAGTCTGTGGTGCTTAGTATATCCCCAGTAAAGATGGGCCCAACACCCCCCCAGTTCAGTTTGCGGCAGAACTTTAGAAAGTCACAACAGTTTTGGAGCCAAACAATGAACCCCATTGAAGTCTATGGGACCCGAACTGAGAAAAAAGAAAAGTGTCCAATTTGAAGGCTTATATTCAAGTTATTGGGAATACATTGGTTATGGTGGTCCGGGTGGTGTCTTGGGGGAGGGGGATGTATCAATGGGAAAAAAGTTAATAAACATCATTTTTAACCACTTCAATACCGGGGGCACTTTTGCCCCTTCCTGCCCAGCACAATTTTCAGCTTTCAGCGCTGTCACATTTTGAATGACAATTGCGCGGTCATACAACACTGTACACATATCACATTTTTATCATTTTTGTGACAGACCTAGCTGGGACCGAGGGTCTTGGAGGGGACTGAATGTGAGCCTCTTGCCTTGTGATTATGGGCTCTGGCATTTGAGGGAACGGTGCTCTTTGTGAGCTGTATGCCTGGGGACCCCTGAGGTGGTGTTACTGCGATTCAGGTCTGTGCCCCCCCAAGACACACAGACTCTGGATATGTAAATGCCATGTTAGCAATAGACTAAATTACACTATTGGGACACAAACTCTTAGATGCTAATATCATCACCTCCAGCCATCTGACTGTCTTGTATAATGTAAATGAGTCTAGTCTGGCTTGACACAGATTCTAAAGAGTATTTCACCTATTGTTGTTTTGTTATTTGTGCTAATTAAACTGCAATTGAATTGTTAGTGAACTATGAGCCGAAAAGTCTTATCCCTCAGTCAACTAATCTGAGCATTGATTTAGATAATTAGCTCATGCTAATTAGGTTAGGTTTTAGTCACCCTGCTGTATATATTTTGTGTGGGATCTCAAATAAAGGTCATTCCTGATGTCCTGGTGTCATCTAGTTCTTGGGGTTTCCTATAGCCAGATCCATTGGACTTGTGTTCCAGGACTTAGGAAGCAGTATATAGATGGAAGCACTCAATCAGAGTGTGGGATTGGTTCCGTCACATTGGTGGTAAGCACTGGGTTGCTTCCTGCAGTCTGGGACATCCAAACCTCCACTGGGATCCAAGATCAGGATTGCAGACTTAAGTCACCCCAGTGGAAATATGGACCTGGCATCAGAGTTCCCGGGGCTGCTGCGGATTGTCCTTTCAGCATACACCAGGACTTTGTCTGTGGATGAATACTTGGAGCTCAGGCAGCGGATTCGAGTGGAGCTCTGGATTGGAGCCCTCCAGATTGCTGGTATAAAACAGGGCAAGTGCTTTCCAACCCAAGAGCAATGGGCCAGTGACCAACGGGCATTGCAGATGGCATTCCTGGGAGAGCGGCCCCAGGAGCAATGGGTGACTGAGTTGGACAGGCTGGTCCAGCAGGAGATAGAGCTGGACAATCATTATCGGGCTCTGCAACGGCACGCAGAGCAGGGATATTTAGGGGAGACAGCAGAATGCTCTCCAGAGGGATATGACTTTGGAGGCCCTGGATTGCTGTTGGAGAGCCTTACGGATTGTTTTGTGTTTGGCGATGAAGGGGAACCTACCCCTGAGGACCTGTGAGAATATAGAGAGGCTATGCTCACTCTTGCAGGGGTCTCAGAGCTTAAATCTGATCTGGACCATTTGTTAAGGAAGGAACAGCATCTGGAAAGGGCATACAGGAAACTGCTAGAACACGTTCAGCAGCCTGCCAGAGAATCGGCAGTGGAAACTCCGGAGATTGTTGTCTCCAAACCTGAAGTTCTGACAACAGGGCAGAGTTCTGATAACTTCTGCCCAGCACCAACAGTGGCTTCGGCCTTCTTGAGAGAAGAGGCAGTCAGCCTTTCTCCCACAACACTGACAGGGACATGTGATTTTCTGCCAGCAGCATCTATGGAGTTACAACAAACTTCTCCAGCTGAGGATCTGGTAACTGAACAGAGGGTCCAAGACCTCTGTCCCACACTTTTAGCAATTCCAGAGACTGGGGATTTAATAGACGTTTCTGTAGAGGAGGAACCACCTAGCAAACCCCCAGCAGAAGTGCTGGCAACCTGACAGAGGGTCCAAGACCTCTGCCCCACACCTGCAGCAATTCTGGAGGCCGAGGGTGAGGAGGTGGCAGTCTATCATGAGCTGCAGATCAGGATCCAAGGAGAGAATGCAGTCGCCACCTCACAACTGCAGCTTGATCTGGTGTCGGGGGATGGGCTTGTGGTCTCCACTAACAGAACACCAGCAGAAGTGCTGGCAACTGGGCAGAGTGCTAAGAACCTCTGCCCAGCACCACCAACAACTGCGGAGTTCCAGGGAGCTGGGGCACTCAGGCTCCCTCCCCAACAGTTAGCTGGAGCAGATGATGTAGGGAAGCTCCTACGCCCAGCTGAACTGCTGGCAATGGAAGAAAGCGCTGCTGGCCTCTGCCCACAACAAACAGAGGACAGATTTCCTGTAAAGGTGGATGGGACTTCAGTCTCCACTTGTATACCCCAGGGATTCTGGGCAGTAGGCCCAGATGCCCAACAGCATGACGGACTGAGCCCAACCACCCTGTCTTCTCTCCTGCGGCTAAAGGGACTCCAGGGGGAAGGACCAGTCCACACCTCTCCCCAGCATCCGGCATGTTCTCTGAGAGAGGCAGAGGTTGGCTGGGTGAGGAATACTCTGTTTGGGACACTTTATTTGGGGTACTGTGTGGCTGCCAGCATTAGAGGACTGGAAACCCTGACTAACTTCAGAGTAAACCCGTATGGGGTCTCCTCCTGTTAGTCTCCTGCCGAAAGGGGAGAAATGTGACAGACCTGTACACATATCACATTTTTATCATTTTTGTGACAGACCTAGCTGGGACTGAGGCTCTTAGAGGGGACTGAATGCGAGCCTCTTGCCTTGTGATTATGAGCCCTCACATTTGGGGGAATGGTGCTCTTTGTGAGCTGTATGCCTGGGGACCCCTGAGGTGGTGTTACTGGGATTCAGGTCCGGCCCCCCCCGCCCCCAAGACACACAGACTTTGGATATGTAAATGCCATGTTAGCAATAGACTAAATCGCACTATTGGGACACAAACTCTTAGATGCTAATATCATCACCTCCAGCCATCTGACTGTCTTGTATAATGTAAATGAGTCTAGTCTGGCTTGACACAGATTCTAAAGATTATTTCACCTATTGTTGTTTTGTTGTTTGTGCTAATTAACCTGCAATTGAATTGTTAGTGAGCTAGGAGCCGAAAAGTCTTATCCTATCCAGTCAACTAGTCTGAGTGTTGATTTAGATAATTAGCTCATGCTAATTAGGTTAGGTTTTAGTCACCCCACTGTATATATTTTGTGTGAGATCTCAAATAAAGGTAATTTCTGATGTCCTCCTAAGACTGGTGTCATCTAGTCTCTTGGGGGTTCCTAAAGCCAGATCCATTGAACTTGTGTTCCAGGACTTAGGAAGTGGTATATAGACGGAAGCACTCAATCGGAGTGTGGGATCGGTTCCGTCACAATTTTCTTCCCACAAATAGAGATTTCTCTTGATGGTATTTGATCACCTCTGCAGGTTTTTATTTTTTACTAAACAAACTAAAAAAGACCAAAATGTAAAAAAAAAGTTTTTCTTCTTTTTCTGTTATAAAATTTTGTTTTCTCCTTCACTGATGGGCACTGATGAGGAGGCACTGCTATGTAGAATTGATGGCCACTGATAGACGGCACTGATGGGCAGCACCATTGATGAGATACTGACAGGTGTTTTTGATGGAGCACTGACTGGCTGCTGATGGGCACTGATTGGTATTGTGGTGGCACATCTGATGGGGGCTGTGCTGATAATCAATGTCCTGATGATCAGCACAGACCCCCCCGACAAGGAGAGTTTCCGATTGGCTCTCCCTGTCAGCGTGAAAGACATTTACCGGCACTTCCTGGTTCACTCTGTAATTGGTCACAGCTGATCACATGGGAAGGAGCCTCTGTCAGAGGCTCCTTATCAGGGTTGCCAATCGCCAGTAAATTTACTGACAGTTTGTAAAACCAGTAAATATCAGGGGCTGATCATTTCATGCTGTGTTGACTTTTTAAGTGTAACTCAAGCAAATGACTTTGTTATCGGTATAGTCAGTGTTTCCATATCATGTTTATACTGTTCAAATATTCTCTGTGTTAGTTTTCAGTAGGAGTTTTGTCATTTCTCAGGCTGACAGTAAAAAAAGTGCTTCGTCAGTAAACTTTCTATGTTTTGTCAGTAAAAAATGTTGCGGGAGGTTGGCAACCCTGGTCCATACCAGGATCAGAGATGCGGTGTGTCAGAGTGACACACGGCACCACTGATCACCATGCTTCATGCCACCTGGTGGGCGCACACTGGCATGTTATCCTGCTGAATGTCATAAGACACCCAGTCAGGATAACAAAACCAAGACCAAGAGGTTTAAATCAGCTGTGAGGAGGTGACAGTGTGCCCGGAGATCTCTGACTTCTTCCGTGTGGTTCAGGTAGATCTCTTTAAGGTTGCCTACCCCGGCTCTATAGGGTTACGGTGTGAAGGCACCACCAATATCTAATACCCAATTTCTATGCACCTGTTACTTCTACCCAAAGTACACCAGAATGTATCTCTAATCTTGTTCCAAGTGCACTACATTGTGGCCTCATCATACAGACCGGCTCCCCAAGCCGTTGTTTATAAATAAAGAAAGCTTGCAGGGAAAATGTCTTCTTTTGGGCTTTGCAAATGTCATTTTTGCTGCAGCAGCTTCTATACATAGTTCAGATGCACCACTTTACATGTAGACTAAGGGGACCCCCCCCCCCACACACACACACACACTACATAGAAAAAAAAAAAATGTATTTCTCATTTTTTATGGTTTATTATGTAATTTTTGCATTTTTTATTGTTTCACTTTAAGCATCAATAAATCACTGTTCATTTAACCACTTCCCGCCCATTAAGCGCACATTTCAGCTCTTTTCAGCTGTTTAGTACAGCCCACAGCAAAAAAGAAAATAATAAGCACAGGGTAGCATGATAAGTGTTCAAAGCAAGTATAAGGAGGTCATTGGTCGGCCAGCGGGGGGAGTGTCTGCAGGGGACAGTTCTCCCACGCATTTTGTGACCCTGAGCAGGGAGCATAGGGAGGACTTGCAGGTGTGGCAGGAGTTCCTGGAGTTGTTCAATGGACAAGCTCTCTGGATGTCTGGCCCCATTAGCAATTTCAATTTCAGTGGTGCGCGGCAAAATGGCCGGCGGAGTGGCAGGAAGTGGGGGTGTTAAAGAATTTCGTTTTGTTGGAGTTGTTCCCTATAGTGGTTGCTCTGGAAATTTGGGGGGAATCCTTTTGCAATTTTAAAGTCCGCTTCAATTGCGACAATCTTGGTGTAGTGCAGTTGGTCAACAGGTTGACAGCGGATTCAGGGCCGGTGATTAGGCTGTTGAGGCGTTTAGTGCTGCTCTGCTTGCAGGTTAATGCATTCATATGCGCTGTGCATTTGCCAGGGTTGACAATACTCTGGCTGACACCCTGTCTTGTTTCCAGTGGGACAGGTTCCGGGAACTGGCACCAATGGCAGAACAGTACGGGGTGCCTTGTCCCGATTGGTTGTGGAGTGTAGCTTTGGGACTGCATCCAAATGGATCAGAGCATCAGTGAGTAAGGCCACCTGGAACACCTATTCTAAGGTATGAAGGGAATGGTTGGACTGCTTAGCGAGCATCAGGGTATCCCCGGAGGATCCAGGTATGGCTCATGCGGTGCTCTATTTTGTTGGCCTGGGTTTGGATGCGGGCTTGTCGCCAGCATCGATTGACCGTAAGTTAGCGGGTCTTGCGTTCCTGTTTAAGTGGCAGGGGCACAGGGACTATACCAAGGATTTCTTGGTAAATCAGGTGGTGAAGGGCTATAGGAAGGCTCATAGAAAGAGGGATGGGTGGCGCCCGGTATCATTTGACATGCTACAAACTTTGGGTTCAGTGGTCGAGCAGGTTTGTAGCTCGGTCTATGAACAAATTTTATTCTGGGCAGCTTTTGCAATTGCTTTCTTTGGTGCATTGAGAGTTACCGAGCTGGCAAGCCCTTCCAAGGGAGTTGCTGGAGGGCTTCTGGCGAGAGATGTGGAATGTGGCCAGGATTCTCTCAGGAATCTGGATCAGATGATCCAAGATGGATCAAAGGGGACGAGGGGCACAGATAGAGGTTGGGAGGATTTCACGGTTTGGTCTCTGCCCGGTACAAGCGGTGACGGCCTTTTTGGAGACATGGGGGTTCTTTCCTTATACATGGGGATGGGGTCCCTCTCAAAATTCCAGTTTATTGCGGTGTTCCGCAAATGTTTGGCCGCTGCAGGCGATTGCACGGGGGAGGTTATGGTACACTTATGTTTTTTTCCCTAATGTATAGGTTCCTGCTGTTATTTTTATTTTTTTACAGGTTGGGAAGTCGGCTTGGTGTGGATACTTGGCCACTCGTATGTGTAAGAGGGCTGACATTCGGCTGAATGGCAGACAATTGAGGATACCCCGGCAGGAGGCCCTGGTCCGTTGGACCTGGGTACCGGGCGTGTGGTGGAATAGGGTGCTGGGGGAAGTTTTTGGATTCTCCAGACTAGACCGCCCTCCGAATGTTTTGGTGTTACATGTTGGGGGAATGACATGGGAGCTAGATCCATACGCGACTTGATTAGGGACATAAAGTGTGACCATTTGAGGATAAAAGCTGCTTATCCTCAAATGGTGGTCATCTGGTCGGATATGATAGGCAAGATGTCCTGGAGGTGGGCTTGGTTAGACAAAAAAGTTGACAGGGCTAGAATAAAAGTAAACAAAGAAGTGAGCAGGTTCTTTATTAGGAACGGGGGTTTGGTGGTTCGACACAGGGAATTAGAGTTGAACACGTGGAGGTACTTGTGGAGTGATGGGGTGCACTTGAATGAGGTCAGTATGGATTTGTGGGCCCTGGAATTGCAAGAGGGGACCCAGGGGGGCCTGAGGGTGTGGAGGTGCTCACAAGGGTAAGGGTTTACCCCTTGTGGGCTGTGGTAGCTCTTTGGGTTGCTGGGAGAGGAGATCGGAAAGGTACATGTTTAAAACATGCTGTACCTATCCATGTGATGGGAGTGGTTTATGTTACTTCCAGGTTACAGGGGGTACCTGAAAGGGTTAAAAGGGGTAGGTCACTGCTAGTTTTGGTAACGCCTCCGAGTCAGGGGATTCCGACTAGAGGCATAAGGTTGAAGTTAAAATATGTGGTAGCAGTGACCAGTGGGCCCCCCACCCAGGAACCAGCTTAAAAAAGTTGAAAGTTGATGTTAATGTTAAATTATGTTATTTATTAAATTTTATATTTGTTAATAAAATAAAGTTGGATGGCCATTTACTCCAAAGCCTAGCTGGGTCTTTTGTGAAGCAGGTTTTGGAGGGTTGTATGTGGTCAGGGGGTAAAAGACATTAGGTCACTGGGCCTAAGTCCTACAAGGTCAAGGTTCCTGGACATTCTGGTCTTGCACGCTGTTGGCAATGGGTGTTCGTTCCATCCGACATCTCATTCGGGATATCAAGTTTGCTGTTCTGCGGCTGCAGTTGGATTTTCCTCACACAGTGGTAGTTTGGTCAGACATTGCAGGCCGCACGTCTTACCAGGTCTGTTGGAAAAATTGAACAAGGCAAGGTTAACATCAATAAGGAAGTTGGCAGGTTCGTAGCGCACAACGGGGGTTTTGTGATTAGGCATTGGGAAGCTGGCGGTGGATACGTGGCAGTATCTAGACAGCGATGGGGTGCATCATAATGCGATGGGCATGGATCTGTGGTCTCTGGGATTACAAGACAGGATTCAGAGGGCATTGCTTTTTTGGGCAGGGCACAAAGGTGTGAGGGCTTCACACTTTGCGCTGTGGCGGTTGGGGTCTTTGGAGGCATTTTAAAATAACCTGCTGTGATGATTTTATTAGGGACCCATCTAAGGTATGGAGTCCCTGGTGAAATGGCAGTTATGGTGGATTAACTGGTAATTGCAATGATGCCATCTGCAGAATGGGGTTCGTCCCGAGCCAGTGTGATGCGGCTGTGGACCGTGGTAGTAGTACGCAGATACAAAGTGATCATTTTTTATTTGGTGCTACCAGGGATCAACAACCTTCATTTAATGGTTATTGTGTTATTTTATTTTCCTTTATTAACCACTTCAGCCCCGGACCATTGTGCTGGCCAAAGACCAGAGCCCCTTTTGAGATTCGGCGCTGCGTCGCTTTAACTGACAACTGCGCGGTCGTGCAACGTGGCTCCCAAACAAAATTGACGTCCTTTTTTTCCCACAAATAGAGCTTTCTTTTGGTGGTATTTGATCACCTCGGCGGATTTTATTTTTTGTGCTATAAACAAAAAAGGAGCGACATTCAAAAAAAAACAAAACATTATTTTTTACATTTTGCTATAATAAATATCCCCCAAAAATGTATATTATTTTTCCTCAGTTTAGACCGATACGTATTCTTCTACGTATTTTTGGTTAAAAAAAAAAATCGCAATAAGCGTTTATTGATTGGTTTTGTTAGGTACCTGGTGATGAGCCTGACTTGTAAAAATTGTAAAACTTGTAAAAATTTGCAGAGCCCGCAAAACGTTGTACCCCCTTTTTATCCGTAGGTGCCGGCCAGTCCAGAACAGCGGAAACCTTCTGAGGATCCATCTTGATGCCAGCCGGGGAGATCTCAAGCCCGAGGAATTGGATGTTCCGTTGCTCAAAGCTACACTTCTCAGCCTTAGCATACAGTCCATGCTGACGGAGCTGAAGTAACACCCTGCCCACGTGACCCGATGACGTTCGAGGGACCCTGAAAAAATCTAAATGTTGTCCAAGTAGACGATCACAAAAATGTCCAGGAAGTCTTTAAACACGTCATTAATGAGATGCTGGAAGGTGGCAGGAGCATTACAAATTCCAAAGGGCATGACCAGGTATTCGTAATGCCCGAAACGAGTCCTGAATGCTGTCTTCCACTCGTCTCTAGCCCCAATGCGAACCTGGTTGTAAGCCCCCCTTAAGTCCAACTTAGAGAAAATCGTGGCTGATCTTAGTTTCTGAAAGAGCTCTAGCATCAGAGGAAGAGGGTAACGGTTCTTGACCGTGATCTTGTTAAGCTCACAATAGTCCACGCAGGGCCGGAGCGACTGGTCTTTCTTGGTCACAAAAAATATTCCAGTGCCTGCTGGGGAGGTGGAATGACGAATGAACCCCTTCTCCAAATTGTCCGTAATATAAACCTTTAAAGACTCCTGCTCCTTTTCAGACAGGGGAAAGATAAGCCCAAACGGGATCTCAGCTCCTGGAAGAAGTTCAATGGGGCAGTCATAGGGGCGGTGAGGTGGAAGTGTGTCTGCTCCTCGCTTGCTGAAAATGTCTAAAAATTCATGGTATGGTTCAGGAACCAGCTGGCATAAGTCCTGATCAGAATCAAGGCAAAGAAGGGTAGGGGGCACAACAGAGTTCACACGAAGACAGTGCTCTTGGCAGTAGCTGGACTGGAACTTGATCTCCCCTGTGGCCCAGTTGATGCAGGAATTATGGGCCTGAAGCCAGGGGATGCCCAGGATCACAGGAAATGGAGGGGAAGAAATCACATCAAGAGTTAGGAGCTCCTTGTGCTGAGAAGGGGTACAAGCCATCAGAGGTAACGTCTCTTGAGTTACTTGTCCCGACTTGATGCGGGACCCATCAGCCAAGAACACAGACAGTCTGTGGGTTTTCTTCTGAAGGGGCAAGGCTTGCAGACTGGCAAAGGTGGCATTGACAAAACAACTGCAAGCCCCAGAATCAACGATGATGCTGGTAGAGACCATCCTTCCCTGGAACTGCAATGAGAGAGGGAGAGCAAGGTGGGTTGTGCTAGCTGGCAGGGAAACAGGAACAGGAGACACAGAGGAAAGGCAGTGTTAACTAGACATGTGCAAAAGGAAAAAATTTGTTTAGTTTCGTTTCGTTTTAATTCGTTAATTCATTAATTTTGTTTAGTTATATTCGTTAACTTCCTTAAATTCGTTTTCGGATTTCGTTTCGTTTTCTACCGAATTCGAAAAATCGGCCACATTTGAAAATATTTCAACCAAATTCGAGAATATTTCTACCAGATTCGAAATGATTTCAACATGATTCGACATTATTTCAACCACATTCGAAAATATTTTGTGACCCGACTTTAGGGCCATGTATCTTGGGGTCACTTGGTGCTAGAAACTCCAATTTTTTTGTTTAGTTATGTTGTAGTGTTAGTAATATTGTGTTTGCATACCTAATTTGGGGTTTCTAGCTATAAGTGACCCCGAGATATGTGGCCCCAAATTCGGGTCGCAAAATGTCATTTTCTGCTCTAATAACTAATAACATTTTGCGACCCGATTTTGGGGCCACATATCTCGGGGTCACTTATAGCTAACCCCAAATTTGGTATGCAAACACAATAATACTAGCACTACAACATATCCAAATTTGAAGTATCTAGCACCAAATTACCCCGAGATACATGGCCCTAAAGTTGGGTCACAAAATATTTTCGAATGCGGTTGAAATAATGTTGAATCATGTTGAAATAATTTCAAATGCAGTTGAAATAATGTCGAATGCAGTTGAAATAATTTTGAATGCATTCGAAATTATTTCAACATGATTCAACATTATTTCAACCGCATTCGAAAATAATGTGGTTGAAATAATGTCGAATGCAGTTGAAATAATTTTGAATACAGTTGAAATAATTTCGAATGCGGTTGAAATAATTTCGAATCATGTCGAATTCATTCAAATTCATTCGTTATATTTCTTTCGTATTCATTGTAATTTGTTATTTTTTTATTCGGACATTCGGATGCATCCGAATGTCCGAAATATGCAAAATTCGGCCGAATTTCGATTCGTTACGAAACGAATTGCACAAGCCTAGTGTTAACATAATGTCCGAACCCCTCGCAGTAAAGACACAAGTTCAACTGGCGATGACGGGCACGTTCCTCTGGAGACAAGGTGGGACGCATCAATCCCAGATGCATTGGCTCAGAAGTGTCAGGAGCAGGACTGGCAGAGTCCCCTTGAGGAGCAGGCTGAGGTCAGAAGGTGGGAATAGGAACCCTTGCAGTCATCCAATTCGAGCGATAGGGCTGAGTTGAGCGCTCGGCCCGCTGTTCCCGAAGTCGACGGTCAGTTTGTATTGCCAAGGTGATCAACTCCTCCAAAGAGTCCGGGATACCGACACGGGCCAGTTCATCTTTCAGTCCCTCAGAGAGGCCCATGCGGAACTGATATCTTAGAGCAGAGTCATTCCATTGGGTGTCTGCGCTCCAGCGCCGAAAGTCAGTAACATAGTCCTCGGCCGCGCGGCGGCCCTGCTGGAGCGCAGACAGAGTGAATTCAGCTGTGGCAGTTCGCTGAGGATCTTCATAAAGCTGTGCCATAGCCTCGGAGAATGAAGAGAGGGAATGGGTAATAGCACTGTCACCCTCCAGGAGACGGTGGGCCCACGTCTGGGGTTCTCCCTGTAGTAGCGATATCACAAACCCCACCTTGGTAGCTTCAAGGGAAAAAGTCCTGGGTTGGAGGGCGAAGTATAGCTGACAGGCATTACGAAAGGCCCGGAACTTGGATCGGTCTCCCGAGAACCTTTCTGGAGCAGGTACTCTCGGTTCAGGAGGGAGCATCACCACTGCAGGCTGGGTAGCAGGCTGAGTAGGAAGAGGAGGTGATGCTGAGGTGGAAGGACTGGTACCGGAAAGGTGCTGACATTTTTGATACATTTTTGGGACCATTGTCATTTATACAGCGATCAATGCTATACAAATGCAGTGATTCCTGTGTAAATGACACTGGCAGTGAAGAGGTTAACCACTAGGGGCAGTGTAGGGGTTAAGTGTACCCTAAGGAGTGTTTATAACTGTGTGGGGGGCGTGGCTATGTGTAACACATCACTGATCTCTGCTCCAATCACAGGGATCAGAGATCAGTGACACTGTCACTAGGCAGTGTCTTCCTCTCCGTGAGGTGATAATGGGTATCCCCGCGGCGATCGAGTCCATGGGGCCCGCGACCCGACTCTCGGAGGTCCCGGCAGGCCCACACAGGATGGCACGGTGGCAAATTTAAAGCCCAGCTGTGCCATTCTGCTGACGTACACCAACGTGCGCCGGTCCGGAACTGGTTAAGGAATGTTTGTTATATTTGTTATTGTTTAATAAAGAGGCCGATACGCCCAAATTTCCTCCAACATTTGTGTCATGGTTTTTGGTCATTTTAGTTGGGGTAAGAGGGGAGGTGTGCGGTAAAGGTTCGTAATGCAAAAGTATAAGATTACATCTGGGGTACTTTTATCAAGCAAAACGTTATGTGTGGTGGAAAACTAACACTGCCCATCCCCCTGAACACACTGTGAAACATGGTGGTGGCAGCATCATGTAGTGGGCATGTTTTTTTTCAGCAGGGACAGGGAAGCTGGTCAGAGTTGATGGGAAGATAGATGGAGACAAATACAGGACAATGTTAGAAGAAAATCAGTTAGAATCTGCAAAAGACTTGAGACCGGGGCGGAGGTTCACCTTCCAGCAGGACAACGACCCGAAACATCCAGCCAGAGCTACAATGGAATGGTTTACATCAAAGCATATTCATGTGTTAGCCCTTGTACACACGATCAGAGATTCCGATGGAATGTTTCCGATCGGATCATTTTGTCGGATATTCCGACTGTGTGTGGTCTGCATCGGACCAACTTTTCCAACTTGCCGGTAAAATTTTCCGACAATATGCTCCGATCGGACATAGTCTGATCATGTGTAGCCTACTCCGACGAATAAGGTGCCACGCATGCTCACAATCAAATTTGGACACGGAAGCGCTCGCTCAGGTAGAACTACCGCTCGTAATCAATATAGCACATTCGTCATGCTGCAATGTTAAAAATTCTTTCATAAAGCGCATTCTCTTGTTCTTTACAATGCTGCAAGAATGAACTTCTTTTGATGCTCATAGTCACACACACTTCTCCCGAACATATTTCATGAGTTTTTTTACTAATTTCAGCAATACAATATTTTAAATCGTCGGAATTTTGTGGTTGGTTTTTTCATCAACATCTCCTTTTTTGTCAGTTTGCTCATCTTTGCATTTTTTGGGGTGTGCTTTGGGTTTCAACTTACCACAACACCATTATTATCTTTTTTGTATTTTGTTTTTCTTTTTTAATCTACAGGAGGTTGTTTAGTGTTGGTGCCCCTTGTTATTCATTTCACTTTGTATTTTTGAAATGTACATGCCTGCTCACAAATAAACTGTCCTTTTTGAAGTAAAACACATACGCAAGTATTTCTTCAAACAAAAAAAAACGTTATTTAGGTGTCAAACAACTAAAAAGAGGAAGGCAGCGCTGGAGAAACTTGTCAATTTGGCGAAGCCTTTGGCCCCCAGGGCAGACATGAACTAATTCGAAAATGCTAAATTGGTGGCCTGAGGAGTACATATCTCAGGGAGAGAAGTCTGGTCCAGAAGTCAGAGATCATGAAGAGCAGATGCCATCTATGTCCCCAGGATTTGGTTCTTCAAGAGGCTGCATCTTCTGTCAGACCAGACTGAACCCAGGCCATCACTCTCTCGTCTTCCTTAGGCACTTCCCACCAGGCATCCTTCCAGGCTGTGGCTGGGCTCCTGTAGTTGTGGCAGGAGGAGGAGGAGGGCAATGGTCGACCTCCTCGCTGCCACTTGCCACAGCCTCCCCCCGGCTGAGGTCTTCCTGTGTATGAAAATGGGACATAGTTTTAGTTTTTTGCTCATCAATCTCACCATTTTGAGCTCATGACTGTTGCAAATTGAATGTTACCAAATAGAACAGACTATCATTCTGAGCCCAGCATTTTTCCAATCATTTTTGGTCACTACTGTCTATTGAGATGTAAACCACTTTGTTAAATCACAACTTACTGATCAATAATAACATCTGTTTAACATCATTAAATGTACGACAAGAAATATGTTCAACAATGCTATACCTGTCTCAAGCTGGGCCTCACCACATGTTGCTGCCTGGAAAGCCCAGGTTGGACATTGGAAGCCTCAGCTGGGGGTGAAGGAAGCCTTGAAGGAAGACTGGAGAGTGGTGGCCTGGGTACCCCCTGGTCTACCAGAAAATGCAGCCTCTCAAAGTACACCATCCTGGGGTAATAAATGACATCTGGATCTCCTGATCTCAGGGACTCCAGGTGCTTCTTTCTCTCCCTGAGCTATGTACTCTTCATGGCACCAATTTTAAAAATCACATAGGTCATGTCTGCCGTGGGGACCATGATCCGCACCAAAGCAAGAAGTTTCTCCAGCGCTGCCTTCCTCTTTCTTCGGTCATGATAAAATGGGCTGTTCATCTGCCACAGGCAGGGCATCTCCCTGTACAGTTCAAGGAATAGCCCCATAAAATTGGTGTTTTGGAAGGGATCCATCTTGTCTGCAAGACACAACACAAGACAAACCCTAAAATACTAATAATGCCATGATAAACCCTCCTAATCTTGTCCCAACATAGGCCGAGATAGAAGCAGTGTAGTCTAGTGATGTACCAAGTTCAAAATTTTACCTTTGTTTGCACGATCGTCGCGTCAGCTCCTCACTCTGTGGACAGATCGCATGTACGCGACACGCGCGTTGCATTTTATATACAATGCGCATGCGTGAAACTCCGCCCGCCCCTGACGTTCTTTCTAGACTATTCCCCGCCCCTTCTCTTTTGGCGCAGTGGGGAGAGCACATGGCGGAGACAACACAGGTGCGCAATCAGAGTTCCACTAACGAGGAGGAGGGCGAGGAAAGCCCGAAAACCTGAAATGTCCCGATCCTGGAGGAGAAGATTTAAGGCCTCAAATATGTCTTTTGGAGAGATGTTGGAGATGGTGGACATATTGAACAGGATCGATTATGATGGGAAGTATGGACCTTACCCAAACCCAAATATCAGAAAGGCCAAGATCATGACTAAAGTTGTGAAGAGTCTTCAGAAAGAAAGAATTTTGGGGTACGACGATCCAAGGATCAACTGAGAAAACGCTGGTCAAACCTGAAACTGAGGGAGCACAATCAGTACAGAAGGATCAAGCGTGTTCTTCAAAAAAGTAAGTAGTTGTGGTGTGTTCATATTGTTATTCTTGCTTGCATACTGCTCCATGTGCTTTGATTTCATGTTGTACAGTTTAAAATGGCCACGTTCATGTTCATGGGTTCAATCGTTCGTTAGAAACATTGTTCGTTAGCCCACTCCCAACACAATGTTTTCACAAATTACACTTCACTACATTTCTTCACACTGCAGGTAAGTATTCCAGCTTAACAAAGTGTCCACAATAATGTTCTCACCTTTGAACTCGACCAAAAAACACAATTGGACCACACTTCCAAGCAATGTTTCATATTCCTATTTCTGCCCTCTGTGTGCTAAGTATTGCTTTTTTACATTCTCATAGGGGAGAGAAGACTCGGAAAGTCTGAGGACACCAGGGACCCCACACCTCAAAAAGAAGGGGAAATTCCAACACCAGAAGCAGAGGAGCAGGAGGAGGAGGAAGGAGAGATCGTTGAAGTTGGACAAATTGTCACCACAACAGGTGAGTGTCGGAGACCACAGCTTCCAGTAAGCTAATCAATGTATGTCGTCATATTTATAATACATGGTGTGTTTTTTTGCTTTTTTTGTAGGTGATGTGGAAGAAGAATCCCATTTTACCAGTGAAAGTGCCCAGATCCTGATTAGGGAGATAATGGGGTGCAATCGGGATTTAGAAAATATACAGCAAAACATCAATGATGTTCAAAATAAAATGAAAAACATCATTGATGTTTTGGGGAGAGTCTGAAACACCCCAAATTAGCTAGGGTTTTATTTTTGTGTTTTGAAACAACTAATTTTGTATTTTACAAAAAGCCAAATTTGGAAGATGCACACAGTGTGTCAACATGCCCTATCTCCCACCATGGGGGATCAATGTACGTGTTTTTTGGAAAGTGTCTGAGATGAAGGGGTTGCAGCCCCAAAACATGTACATTGATCCCCCATGATGGGAGATAGCACATGTTGACACACTGTGTGCATCTTCCAAATTTAGCTTTTCCAGGGGTAACACCCCATGTGATGAAGGCAATATCAGCACAGTTTGTACATACTCATGTCTGATATTGTCTTCACTTTTCAAAGTTGAACTTTGTAAGTTCCTGTGTTCTGTATGTTACGCTTTGATACATGCCTGTTTACACAAAATCACCAAGTTACAAAAAAATTACCTTAAATAATGTTTTTGATACACCCAATATGTTTCTTTGTTGTAAAACCCTTTTCTAAATGCACATGTGAATGTGCTTTGATTAAAAAGTTAAATTATCAAAAATGCGTGGCTTCCTTTTTCAATGCGCAAAAGCAGTATTTGGAGTAAAATTGTTGTTTTCGGTGAGAATGGGTGTTATTTACTAAAGGCAACCCCACTTTGCACTCCAAGTGCAGTTTCAGGTGCACTTTTGCAGTGCACTTGTAGTGCATAGTGGATGTGCCTTTAGTAAATAACACCCACAGTGATGTGTACATTTCCCCAATCATGCCATTTTCCTGACCCCACATATTTCTGCCATGGTGTGGAAAATTAGCAAGATTTTGGTCAGTAATGCACTACATACATTAGTTAACAGAAACAAGGTGTGTGTGTGTAGCAGACCCACAACATAATAAGATTATCTGAAGAAGAGACTGTCCCCTAATCTCACTCAGAACTTGGGTTTGCACTGTTGTAGAAAAAGGCACAACAACAAAAATCTAAAATTTACCTAGGAGACACCTAAAACCAAGCCAAACAGTAAATGAAAACAAAGATTATTGTAGTTTCAAAGAATAATGTATTACAAAAATGCCTCTCAGACATTGTCTGGAATATCAATGGCCCTCCTACCCACAAAGTACTCCATGTATTGGGTTCGGACCTCCCGGGCGCTTTGGGGGGGCAAGCCAGGATGAGCAGGTTCAAGGGACGTGAGGTTCTCATTTTCTGCATCTGGGCCAACTGAGACCACATAGTTTGCTGAATGTCTTTTCAAGAAATTGTGCAGGCAAGCACTATGTGATTGAGTTTATATTCAGCCATGTAGATAGGCATTAAAAAAAGGCGGAACCGGCTGACCAGTATTCCAAAAGTGTTCTCCACCCCTCTTCTGGCTCTGGCCAGCCAGAAATTAAAGATCCTCTGGTCCGGGGTGAGGGTCCTCATTGGGAAAGGCTGCATCAGGTGGTTTGCCAGGGCAAACGCCTCATTCGCAACAAAGACGAACAGGAGACGCCAGTAGAATTCCGTCTGTGAGAACACTCCACCATCCGACATACGGCCATTTTGCCCCACGTCCACATACATGAAGTTATAGGTCGCTGACACCACCGCCAACATCACGATACTATTAAACCCCTTGTAATTATAATAGTACGACCCCAAGTTGAGGGGTGGGATGATGCGAATGTGTTTCCCATCAATTGCACTTCCACAATTGGGTAAGTCCCAATGACTGGCAAAGTGGGAGGCCACAGTCTGCCTTTCCTGTGGCGTTGAAGGAAACTGTGGAGTGAAACAAGACAAAAAATTAGTAATTTTGCAAGCAGATTAGACAACAACATTTTTGGCCAAGATCAGTATAACATTTTGGGAAATGAGTATTTAAAGCCTAAAGTATAAGGTCCCCTTATCAGAGTCATCACTCCCCATCCCCCCATCTGATGGGCCCTTGCAAAAAATGAGAGGGGGGGTGTTTTGGACAGGTAACCCTCTCCACTTGATTGAGAGCTGAATGCCTAAATAATGTGTGATACTTTGGGAAGCCCCTCCTTAATTACAATATTGGCAGCCCACCGGACAGGTAAGAAGTGTCATAATATCAAAACTAAAACAAAATGGAAGCACATTTTGACATTCTGCTATTACCTATTAAGATAATAATAGGGTAAAAAAATAAAAAATATAGCATTTGAAAGTATTGAGGCAGGCCCTTGCACTACATGCTTTGGTGAACTCGTCCATAAATGTGACCATCAAAAAGGTAGGTAGAGTGTGTGTTGGGTTTGGTAAAATCAGCAGATAGAGGATTGCTATCAGCTGACCTAGCAGTTGGGGGGAGGGGGGTTCCTAAGGAGTTTGGCCCAACCAAAAAAAAAATGTCACTCTGCATGAATTGAAGCACACACATAACATTTGTAGACATTTTATGGGGTGTTTAGGGGGAAAGCAATACTATGAAGCTGACAAAAGACATTGCTAAGTGACTAGACTATAGTTTTATGGGCCCAGAAGAGCATGGTGGGGAAGTTAGTGAAGGCAAATATAAATGAAGGACAAAAAAGGAACTTGAAAAGCTTCCAGCATGCATGAGGACAAAGGGGCACAGCATATCAATTAGAGCATATTGCAATCATGGTAATTAGGGAAGGAGGAAAGAAATCCAATACATTAGCAATCATTTAATACATAGAATGTGATGTTAAAGGAGAAAACTTACCTTAACCCTTTCATGACTAAGCCTATTTTTGGCATTTGGTGTTTACAAGTTAAAATCCATATTTTTAGCTAGAAAATTACTTGGAACCCCCAAACATTATATATATTTTTTTATCAGAAACTCTAGAGAATAAAACGGCGATTGTTGCAATATTTTATGTCACACGGTATTTGCGCAGCGGTGTTTTAAACGCAACTTTTTGGGAAAAGGGACACTTTCATGAATAAAAAAAAAACAAAACAGTAAAATTAGCCCAAATTTTTTGCATTATGTGAAAGATAATGTTATGCCGAGTAAATAGATACCAAACATGTCACACTTTATAATCTCACGCACTTGTGGATTGGCGACAAAGTACGGTACCTAAAAATCTCAATAGGCCATACTTTAAAAAATTTTTACGGTTACCAGTTAGCGTTACAGAGGAGGTCTAGTGCTAGAATTATTGCTCTCGCTCTGACGATCGTGGCGATACCTCACATGTGTGATTTGAACACCGTTTACATACGCGGGCGTGACTTCCGTATGCGTTTTCTTTGCTTTGCGAGCTCACGGGGATGGCGGGCACTTTAAATTTTTTTTTTATTATTTATTTTATTTATTTTAAAATGACTAAATTGTTTTAAAAATTTTTTATCACTTTTATTGCTGTCACAAGGAATGTAAACATCCCTTGTGACAGTAATAGGTGGTGACAGGTACTCTTTATGGAGGGATCGGGGGTCTAAAAGACCTCCACCCCTCCTTTACACTTCAATGTATTCAGATCGCCGAAAAAGGTGATTCTGAATACCGGATATTTTTTTAAAACCGGCGCCATTGGCAGCCGAGTAAACGGGAAGTGACATCATGACTATGAGGAGACTGGAACTAAGCCACTTACGGCTTCGTTCCAGTGCCTCCCCAGCGGCCGGAGGCAGCGCAACTTGAATCGGTGCTCCCGATCGAACGGGAGCACCGGTAACAGCGGCGGGAGGCGGCGGGAGGGGGGGACGTCCCCTCCCGCTCCTCCGCCATAACAGCTGAACGGCTTTTAGCCGCATCGGTTGTTATGGCTGGAAAGCCAATCGCCTGCTGAAGAAAACGGTACCGGGATGATGCCTGCAGGTGTGGGCATCCTCCCGGTATACCCCCCGGAAGCCGAGTATGCAGATCTGCGTACGCTCGGCGGGAAGGGGTTAATATAGTCCTTCTGCAGGACCTGAATGATGGCAGAACAGGTCTCTGGAATAATGATCCCCAGAGCCTGGGGGGAGATGCCTGTGGAGAACTTGAGGTCCTGAAGGCTTCTCCCTGTCACCAAGTAGCGCAATGTGGCGATGAGCCTCTGCTCCGGAGTGATGGCTTGCCGCATGCAGGTATCCTGCCTGGTGATATAAGGGGACAGCAAAGCCAGCAGACAGTGAAAAACGGGGTCCGTCATCCGGAGATAATTCCTGAAATCATCAGGATTATTCTCCCGGATATCACGGAGCAAAGGCATGTGCGAGAACTGGTCACGCTGGCGCAACCAATTCTTGGCCCACAAACGCCTCCCCTCCCTGTTCATTGACCGGGCTTGTGTCAAAGTAAGAACCCCAACACGAAGCCCCCGCACAGCACAAACTCTACAACGAGTACGTACACGAAACATGGTTTGAAAACAGTCGGCTGGTCAGAACGGACAACAGAAAGCACCGATAAACAGCAAGGCCTGAAAGAACGACCTGAATAGCAGAAGCAAGCAGACAATAAGCAATGCAAATCAAAGCGTTCTATACCAAGATATAGTCCACAATGAGAAACAAATACTGACTACACGCACTGATTATCAGATACGCAAAGACAAGCAGAAACTGAAGCGCAGTACCGAACTGAAGCACAAATCTGAAAAGCGCGAATCGTCTCTCAACAAACTTCTACTAACACGCGATAAACACGAGATCAGCAGAAGGAGCTCAAAGGGTGCCAGACGTGGTGCTGAACTTCCTTTTTCTAGTGCCGCCGTACGTGGCTTACGTCACTGCGTTCTTGGCAACCGGAAATTTGGTTGTCGGAATCTCCGACCGTGTGTACAAGGGTTTATCCCGGAGGAGCGAGAGGGAACGACCCCCACTCTCGTCGCCTTCCGCCGCTCTTCCCGGGCCTCCCCCCCCACCAGGAGACCTGAGACACGATCCGGCACCTCCGCCAGCTAGAGGAGGACTGGAAGGAAGCCGGAAAAGTCTTCTTTCTGTAAACACGGGAGCAACGTCACAACGTCACTTCCAGTTTACTCGGCTGCCAATGGCGCAGTTTAAAAAAAAAACGATAGTATTCAGAATCACCGTTTTCGGTCATCTGAATACTTTAAAGTTAAAAGGAGGGATTTGGAGTCTTTTAGACCCCCGATTTCTCCATAAAGATTACCTGTCACCACTTACTACTGTCACAAGGGATGTTTACATTGCTTGTGACAGCAAAGAAAATCATCACATTATTTATTTTTTTAAGTGACAATGTAAAAAAAAAAAGAAGAAGAAAAAAAGTTATTTTTAAAGCACCCCCCCCCCCCGTCCCCGCGAGCTCACGCAACAAAGAAAACACATACGGAAGTCGCACCCACATATGTAAATGGTGTTCAAATCACACATGTGAGGTATTACCGTGATCGTCAGAGCGAGTGCAATAATTCTGTCACTGTTTTTTAAAGCACCGCCAAACTGGGCTGATATTGCCTTCATCACATGGGGTGTCACCCCTGGAAAAAACAAATTTGGAAGATGCACACAGTGTGTCAACATGCCCTATCTCCCACCATGGGGGATCAAAGTACGTGTTTTGTGGAAAGTGTCTGAGATGAAGGGGTTGCGGCCCCAAAACATGTACATTGATCCCCCATGATGGGAGATAGCACATGTTGACACACTGTGTGCATCTTCCAAATTTGGCTTTTCCAGGGGTGACACCCCATGTGATGAAGGCAATATCAGCACAGTTTGTACATACTCATGTCTGATATTGTCTTCACTTTTCAAAGTTGAACTTTGTAAGTTCCTGTGTTCTGTATGTTACGCTTTGATACGTGCCTGTTTACACAAAAACACCAAGTTACAAAAAAATTACCTTAAATAATGTTTTTAATACACCCAATATGTTGGCTTGTTGTAAAACCCTTTTCTAAATGCACATGTGAATGTGCTTTGATTAAAAAGTTAAATTATCAAAAATGCGTGGCTTCCTTTTTCAATGCGCAAAAGCAGTATTTGGAGTAAAATTGTTATTTTCGGTGACAATGGGTGTTATTTACTAAAGGCAACTCCACTTTGCACTCCAAGTGCAGTTTCAGGTGTACTTTTGCAGTGCACTTGTAGTACATAGTGGATGTGCCTTTAGTAAATAACACCCACAGTGATGTGTAAATTTCCCCAATTCCTGACCCCACATATTTCTGCCATGGTGTGGAAAATTAGCAAGATTTTGGTCAGTAATGCACTACTTACATTAGTTAACAAAAACAAGGTGTGTGTGTAGCAGACCCACAACATAATAAGATTATCTGAAGAAGAGACTGTCACCTCATCTCACTCAGAACTTGGGTTTGCATTGTTGTAGAAAAAGGCACAACAACAAAAATCTAAAATGTACCTAGGAGACACCTAAAACCAAGCCAAGCAGTAAATGAAAACAAAGATTATTGTAGTTTCAAAGAAAAATTTATTACAAAAATGCCTCTCAGACATTGTCTGGAATATCAATGGCCCCCCTACCCACAAAGTACTCCATGTATTGGGTTCGGACCTCACGGGCACTTTGGGGGGGGGGCAAGCCAGGACGAGCAGCTTTAAGGGGCATGAGATTCTCATTTTCTGGCAAGTCTGCATCTGGGCCAACTGAGACCACATAGTTTGCTGAATGTCTTTTCAAGAAATTGTGCAGAACACAGCAGGCAAGCACTATGTGATTGAGTTTATATTCAGCCATGTAGATAGGCATTAAAAAAAGGCGGAACCGGCTGGCCAGTATTCCAAAAGTGTTCTCCACCACTCTTTTGGCTCTGGCCAGCTGGAAATTAAAGATCCTACTGTCACAAGGGATGTTTACATTCCTTCTGACAGCAAAGAAAATCATCACAATATTATGACATATATGACAATGTAAAAAAAAAAATAATAAGAAAAAAAGTTATTTTTAAAGCGCCCCCCCCCCCCCCCCCCCGTCCCCGCGAGCTCACGCAGCAAAGAAAACACATGCGTAAGTCGTGCCTGCATATGTAAATGGTGTTCAGATCACACATGTGAGGTATTACCGTGATCGTCAGAGCGAGTGCAATAATTCTGGCACTAGACCTCCTCTGTAACTCTAACCTGGTAAATGTTTTTTTTTTTTTTAAAAGCACCGCCAATGGAGATTTTTAGGTACCATCGTTTTTCGACAATTCCACGAATGTGCGCAATTTCAGAGCATGACATGTTGGGTATCTGTTTACTCGGTGTAACATCATCTTTATCATTAAAAAAAATCGGGCTAACTTTACCATATAGTTTTTTTTTATTTCATGAAAGTTTTTTTTTTATTTCATGAAAGCGTATTTTTTCCTAAATAATTGCATTTGAAAGACCGCTGAGCCAATACAGTGGGACATAAAATATTGCAATGATTGCCATTTTATTATCATGGTTCTCTGCTAAAAAAATGTATATACTGTTTGGGGGTTCTAAGTAATTTTCTAGCAAAAAACTGAGTTACTTACCGGTAACATCCATTTCCGGGAGTCTTTCAGGACAGCCACCGTAGAGAGACCCTGGCTCCTCCCCTCTTAGGAAACACCACCTTCAATTTCACAATTTAAGTCTCATCCTCCCTCCGTCCCCTCAGTTCTTCCAGAGTACCTCCGGCCAACTGGAGAGACACAAGAACATTTTAAACAAACCAACTTTTAATCTTACCTGACGGCCTCATGTGATGAGTTCCCAAAGATATCCAAAAACCTGGGTGGGAACCGGTGCTGTCCTGAAAGACTCCAGGAAAAGGATGTTACCGGTAAGTAACTCCATTTTTCCCAAGTCCGTCTTTCAGAACAGCCACTGTAGAGAGGATAAGCGAGCACCTTACTTAGGGTGGGACTACTGCTTGCAGCACTTTACGATCAAAGGCTTGGTCCTTGGCTGACAGAAGATCCAATCTATAGTGCTTCACAAACGTAGAAAAACTGGACCACATTGCAGCTCTACAGATCTGTTCAGGAGAAGCACCAGCCCACTCTGCCTGAGAAGTTGCCACTGCCCTGGTTGAGTGTGCCCTGATCCCAACTGGGGGTTCTAACCCCTGTCACGTAAGCCTGCGCAATGGCTGACCTTAACCATCTGGCTATTGTACATTTAGAAGCTCTGGGACCCTTCCTGGCCCCTGAAAATAACACAAAAAGTGAATCAGACTTCCTGAACTGACTTGTGCAATCTAAATAATGAAAGACACATCTTCTAACATCCAATCTATGAAAAATGTGTTCCTGTTCTCTCACCGGATTTGAACAGAAAGTAGGCAGCACAATCTCCTGGACACTATTAAAACTAGAGGCTACCTTAGGTAAAAAGGCCGGATCCGTCTTAAAAATCAAACGGTCCGGAAAAACCTGAAAAAAAGGTGCCCTAATAGAAAGGGCTTTGAGTTCACTCACTCTCCTTGCCGTAGTGATCGCCACCAAAAACACCGTTTTGAGAGTAATCAATCTTAACGAGCAAGATTCCAATGGCTCAAAAGGTTCTCCTGTGAGAACCTGTAAAACTAATGAAAGATCCCAAACTGGGAAGGGGGAATTTGTAACGGGTCTCTGCCTACTTAAAGCTCTAAACAACCTCACTATCCAAGGGTCTGTCGCTAGATGCCTTTCCAGAAATACGCTTAAAGCGGATATGTGACCCTTCAAGGTTCCAAGGGCTAAACCTTTATCTGCCCCTGCCTGCAGGAATTCTAGAACGGCTACCGAGCTGTGCACATCAAAGGAGTTCTCTGAGCACCAGCTACTGAACCGCCTCCATACCTTCAAGTAAATGGTCTGCGCTTCCTTTTTCCTGCAACTTAGAAGAGTGGCTACTAAATGATCTGAGAACCCTTTGCCCCTCAGCAATTCCTCCTCAGTAGCCAAGCTGCAAGGTTCCACCTGAGGACAGCAGAATGGAACCTGAGAAAGAAGATCCTCCTGGACTGGGAGAATCCAGGGGGTTCCACAGACGGGCCCTTCAGAATGGAGAACCACGGCCTCCTGGGTCAGTGTGGCGTGATTAGAATAAGAGTAGTGTTCTCTGCCTGAAACTTCCTTAACACTGCAGGGATCAGAACGGGGGGGGGAGGAAGCAGAGTATCTGGAGAATCTCCAACTTTGTGCTAGTGCATCCACCCCCAACGCCCCATCCCCCCTGTTTATGGAAAAGAAGATGGCTACCTTTGCATTTTCCCTCCAGGCAAAGAGGTCTGTCGAAGGAATCCCCCACCTTTGGGTGACCATTTCGAAAACCTCTTGCTTGATAACCCAGTTGCATTCTCTGTGTTCTCCTGCTGAGGAAATCTGCTACCTGATTCTGCTCCCCCTTCAAATGTATCGCCGAAAGGGACAGGACATTTGCTTCGGCCCACCTGAGGATGACTTTTGCTAGGGCCCATAAGGATCCGCTCCTGGTGCCCCCCTGCCTGTTGATGTAAGCCACTACCGAGGAGTTGTCCGTCCGGACTCTCACATGATGTCCCCGGAGTTCCCTCTGAAAGGCCCTGAGTGCCAGATCTCCCTCCAATTCGAGGACCTCTTTGAGTCCCTCCTCTCCCAGGTACCTTGTACCAAACAGGAGTCTAGGTGCGCACCCCAGCCTGAGCCGCTCGCATCGGTTGTAACCACCCTGGATACTGGTAAAACACACTCTAGACCTTATGGCAAATTTCCCCCTTTCTCCACCACCAAAGGGACCTCTTGACCTGAGTTGGAACTGAAACCAGAGCTCCTCGAACATGTGACGGCGCTCCCTGCATGTTGGGCCTCTGAGTGGCCAGGCTGTGAAAAAGTCCCACACATGTGGTATTGTAATACTCAGGAGGAGTAGCAGAATTTATTTTGGGGTGTCATTTGTGGTATACTCATGCCATGTGAGAGAAATAAACTATTACACTGACAATTTTGTGGAAAAAAAATGAAAAAAAATAAAAAATCTTCATTTTGAAAAGAATTTTGGGAAAAAAATTACAACATCAAAAACCTCACCATGCCTCTTACTAAATACCTTGGAATGTCTACTTTCAAAAAATGGGTCATTTGGGGGGTATTTGTACTTTCCTGGCTTGTTTGGGTCACAAGAAATGAGATCGGCCGCCAGTACATCAGATGTGATCAATTTTGTATGATTCGCACCACAGCTTGTAGATTCTCTAACTTTCACAAAGACCAAATAATATCCACTAATTTGGGTTATTTTTACCAAAGATATGTAGCAGTACAAATTGTGGCCAAAATGTATGAAGAAAAATTAATAATTTGCATCATCTTATCACAGAAACAAAGAAAAATTTGTTTGTTTTTTCAAAATTTTCGGTCTTTTTTCATTTATAGCACAAAAAATAAAAACCCCAGAGGTGATCAAATACCACCAAAAGAAAGCTCTATTTGTGGGAAAAAGGGACAAAAAATTCATTTGGGTACAGTGTTGCATGACTGAGTAATTGTCATTCAAAATGTGAGAGCGCCGAAAGCTGAAAATTGGTCTGGGCAGTAGGGGGGTGTAAGTGCCCAGTAGGCAATTGGTTAATGCCTCAGGACAAAAAATTGGAAATTTGGCTGTACAGTATAGAATATGTAAAACAAGAAATATTGTTTATCTTATGATGTGTAAAGCATGTGGAATATAAAATGTCGGTAGGATGTCTAGAAGAATCAGAAATAGGATAAACCTTCCAATTTAGCAAAACATTTTGTTTAAGAACATATTGCAGATATGAATTTGGTTTCAGTTTGTATTTTTTCAGTTTTTTTTTTTTGTTTTTTTTTTTAAATGGAAACCAGAATACCATCACATGTAAAGTTTGAGTTAAGACCTTTTTTTTTTATATATATATTATTATGAACAAATTATCTGGTCACAATTTCAGAGTGATTGAACTGAGAGTGATTGAGACACATTCATGGGAATGAAAAAATTGCATTTTATTGTATGAAATTGCAAGCATAAAAAAAATCACACATTTGTACCACAGATATTTGTTTACTGTTTTTTTTTTTTAGAAAGGAAGCATATTGCATCTGGAAGTTAAAAATAATTGTCTAGTCTTGAGACTGAAGATAAAAAAAAACACATTTGCAACATAGATACTAAACCTTTTAGGATAGGCTGCAATTTCCGCGGCAGAGAGCAATAAGATTGTATCTAAAAACAGTTCCTTTTTTTCTGAAAATGTAAAAATTCACACATTTGAACCACAACTATTAAGCCTTTTAAGACCGGCTGCAGTTTTAAAGTGAGTGGACAGATAGCAACTTGAAAAAAAATTGTTGAGTTTGTTTATTTTACATTAAATTGAAAAGAGAAAAAAAATGTAGAGATTTGCAGTATGACTTTGGAACATTGATTGAATAGGCTGCAATATCTGAAGGAGAAAGCAGATTGCACCCGGAAATACAATTTTTTTTCAGAGACTGAAGATGGAAGAAATGTACACATTTGCACCACAGAATCCAAACATTATTGGGCAGGTTGCAGTTTCTGAGGAGTTGAAGCAGGCATATCACATCTAGAAATGAAATTATATATATATATATTCCCAGAGAGAGCCAGGAAAAGTCCTGTTCGGGGTTCATACGTCTCCCAGGCTCCTCTCACATTCAGAAATCTCTGATCCATGATCCAGTTGGGGTCTTGGTCCTCTTCTCCAGGCTAATTTAAGCTCACCTGAGCAGACAGCCTTTCTCTCTGCCTGGAACATACAAAGTCGGTCTGTGAAGAGAGTAAGGTCGGTAAAAGCTGTTAAGCAGTTTTTGTAGAGACTGACAAGCGTTAGGCTTGTTCATCCCGATAGTGAGGGCTGCATATGGTATAGTTAGAGCCGAGACACGGCTAGGATTTGGGTTTTGCTATTGTTTGTCCTTTATTTGCTTTCTGGAACACTGTACAGCACCTGTGTATGGACTTGTATATAACACAAATAAACACAGCACTGTTTGAATTGTCACTTCATCACTGGATTTGGTATCTTCGCCTGAGAAACTGTTCATCCCAGGGAGCTTTGTACCTGCTACCTGTCCCCCAGGTTACATAATATATATATATATATATATATATATATATATATATATATATATATATATACACACACACATATACAGCCCTCAAAAATTCCACTCGCACGCTCACATTTTGCGAGTGTATTTTGAGGTCTGGCGAGAAGGGCTGCCTGGGACCCGGGGGGGTGAGCACTGCCAATCACAGAGGGGAAGAGAGGAGAGCCGCCAGTGGATGATCAGCGCAAGGAACATCATAGCTTTTGTTTCAATAGCTGTGTGTTCCCCCACCGTGTGCCATCACATAAATCCCTCTTCTTTTTCCAGGACTTTGATAGACAGATTGCGTGTCCAATCCTAGGACGAGTGACATGTATCAAAGTTCTCCGGACAAGGGGAGGGGCTTATGTGACGGCGCGCGGAGGGGGAACACGTGGCTATTGAAATGAAAGCTGTGATGTTTCCTGCTCAGATCATCCAGTGGCGGCTCTCCTCTCTTCCCCTCCACAGGTAGGCTGCACATGGGACACAGGCTGCACATGGGACACAGGCTGCACATGGGACACAGGCTGCACATGGGACACAGGATGCATGGTTGGCACATGCTGCATGGGACACAGACTGCACATGGGACACAGACTGCATGGTGGGCAAAGGCTGCATATGGCACACAGGTTGCATGGTGGGCACAGGCTGCATGGTGGGCACAGGCTACATGGTGGACACAGGCTGCATGGTGGGAATAGGCTGCACATGGGACACTGGCTGCACATGGGAGACAGGCTGCATGGTTGGCACATGCTGCATGGGACACAGACTGCACATGGGACACAGACTGCACATGGGACACAGACTGCATGGTGGGCACAGGCTGCATATGGCACACAGGCTGCATATGGCACACAGGTTGCATGGTGGGCACAGGCTGCATGGTGGGCACAGGCTGCATGGTGGGAATAGGCTGCACATGGGACACTGGCTGAACATGGGACACCGGCTGCACATGGGACACAGACTTCATATGGGACACAGACTGCACATGGGACACAGGCTGCATGGTGGGCACAGGCTGCATATGGCACAGGCTGCATGGTGGGCACAGGCGGCATGGTGGACACAGGCTGCATGGTGGGAATAGGCTGCACATGGGACACTGGCTGAACATTGGACACGGGCTGCACATGGGACACAGCCTGCATATGGGACACAGCCTGCATATGGGACACAGGCTGCATGGTGGGCACAGGCTGCATATGGCACAGGCTGCATGGTGGGAATAGGCTGCACATGGGACAATGGCTGCACATGGGACAATGGCTGCACATGGGACACAGACTGCACATGGGACACAGGCTGAATGGTGGGCACATGCTGCATGGTGGGAATAGGCTGCACATGGGACACTGGCTGCACATGGGACACAGACTGCACATGGGACACAGACTGTACATGGGATACAGGCTGCATGGTGGGCACAGGCTGCATGGTGGGCACAGGCTGCATGGTGGACACAGGCTGCATGGTGGGTATAGTCTGCACATGGGACACCGGCTGCACATGGGACACCAGCTGCACATGGGACAGAGACTGCACATGGGACACAGGCTGCATGGTGGGCACAGGCTGCATGGTGGGCACAGGCTGCATGGTGGGCACAGGCTGCATGGTGGACACAGGCTGCATGGTGGCAATAGGCTGCACATGGGACCCTGGCTGCACATGGGACACAGACTGCACATGTGACACAGGCTGAATGGTGGGCACAGGCTGCATGGTGGGAATAGGCTGCACATGGGACACTGGCTGCACATGGGACACAGACTGCACATGGGACACAGACTGCACATGGGACACAGACTGCATGGTGGGCACAGGCAGCATGGTGGACACAGGCTGCATGGTGGGAATAGGCTGCACATGGGACACCGGCTGCACATGGCACACAGGCTGCATGGTGTGCACAGGCTACATGCTGGGCACAGGCTGCATGGTGGACACAGGCATCACATGGGGCACAGGCTGCATGGTAGGAACAGGCAGCATGGTAGGCACAGGCTGCATGGTAGGCACAGGCTGCACATGGGACACAGGCTGCACATGGGACACAGGATGCACATGGGACACAGGATGCACATGGGACACAGGATGCACATGGGACACAGGCTGCATGGTGGTACACAGGCTGCATGGTGGGCACAGTATGGGCAACAATTTTCCTTATTCCTGGACCTCCCCATGTCCGCCTACTATGGGATGTAGCAGCTTTTTAAGAAGGGAGGGAAGACAAAAAATAAGCCAAACCCTCAATGCTACTTAAATTTTTAATGGGCGACAGCCGCCATAATAACCATAGAGCCAAATGTCTCCTCAGGTGGGCAAGCCAATTAAGCCTGTAATGCCTAATAAAAGGCGTTGGGCACGCTCCAGTTTGCTGCTCTGCAAACTAACTCAGGGGCGACCTTTGCGTATGCTTCCCAGGATGCTGCCATACCCTTCATCGAATGTGCTTTGATCTCTGAAGGAGGAGGAAGGCACAGAGTTTTGTATGCTATATGCATGGTCTTTGACAAATCTGGAAGAAAAAACTCTGGATGTTTCCTGCATACCCTTATAGGCCCCATTGGGAAAAAACTACAGCTGATCTGCTTTTAGATCATTTCAGGTAGGCTGAAACCGCAGAGCCCAGGTCTAACCTACTCCACTCATCATCAGCTGTATCTGCCGGAAAGGCTGGTAGAATGACCTCCCAGTTCATATGAAATCATATGGCAACCTTAGGTAGTAAGCTTGGAATCGGCCTAAGGACTATCATGACCAGTGTAGTCTAAAGGTCCAATTACATGCCATTGTTGAACAGTGGTAGAAAAATTGACCTTTGGTGGTTGTGGTGCTGGTTAGTGATGGACGAACTTCTGACGGGACGTTTCGCGAACGCGGACCGCGAACGGGGCTGAACGTTCGCGAAAACCGAACGTTCGCGGCGGGCTCCATTGACTTCAATGGGAGGCGAACGTTTTAAACCTTTAGGGCGAATTTGCTGCAACAGGATAATTATTAGATGGGCAAACACAGTGCCACCACATGGCCAATGACATAACACATGTATGGAGTGAATTTGGGATCGATAACTACAAGCATTCTTTTTTTATATGGGAAATTGTTCTGACAATTCAGGACTGTGGAGCGCATGAAGGCAATGGAGGAGAGGGAAGGTCAGGGACCAGGGTAGGCAGAGAAGAGGGTGCAGGAGATGATCACCAGCAGCGTGACATACAGCAATGACACATGCACCGTGATGGAGGCATCTGACAACAGCACCGTGATAGAGGGCACTGACATCAGCAGCGTGACATAAAGCATTGACACCAGTACCGTGACATACAGCATGGACAGCAACACCGATAGAGAGCACTGACATCAGAAGCGTGACATACAGCACTGACAGCAGCACCGTGACATACAGCACTGACATCAGAAGCGTGACATACAGCACTGACATCAGCACCGTGATATACAGCACTGACAGCAGCACCGTGACAGAGAGCACTGACATCAGAAGCGTGACATTAAGCACTCACACCAGCACCGTGATATGCAGCACTGACAGCACTGACAGCAGCACCGTAAGCAGCCCCAGGAGGAAGTCAGCACAGCACAGGGATGGTGGGAGCCCCTCATAATAAGAAACCCCAGGAGGAAGTCAGCACAGCACAGGGATGGTGTGATCCCCTCATAATAAGAACCCCCAGGAGGAAGTCAGCACAGCACAGGGATGGTGTGATCCCCTCATAAGCAGCCCCAGTAGAAATATGACACCGCTCAACCTCTTCAAAGAGGAGGGTAGGGGCATATAGTACGGTGTGCTTTTTTGGGACAAGGAAGTGAGCCAAATGAAGAAAGAAGGTCTCTGTGCTTGATTAAAAAAAATAGTTTATAGACATATACATGGTCTACTGGTCACATGTGTTGAATTCCTCCGAGATCCATGCCTCATTCATTTTTAGAAATGTGAGGTAGTTAACACTGTCGTGAGCTAGGCGAGTACGCTTATCGGTCACGATCCCCCCTGCTGTGCTGAACGTCCTTTCGGACAGGACACTGGATGAGGGGCAAGCCAACAGTTCGATTGCAAATTGGGCAAGCTCTGGCCAGAGGTCAAGCCTGCCCACCCAGTAGTCCAGGGGTTCATCACTCCTCAGAGTGTCCACATCGGCCGTTAACCCAATGTAGTCGGACACCTGACGGTCTAGGCGTTCCCTGATGCTGGATCCGGATGACACCTGTCGATGGGTCGGCTGAAAGAATGACCTCATATCCGAAGTCACCAACACATCTTCAAACCGGCCTCTTCTTGCAGGCGCTGTTGGATTGGTACCCGCAACTCCTTCTCTGGGAGTGGGAATTGCTCCTCTGCCAGCGCACGCAAAAGCAGAATGCAGCATTTCTCGAAGCAAGGCCTGGAAGTGCTGCATTCTGACAGCCCTCTGCGACGGCGGTAACATTTCCGCCATTTTGTGTTTGTACCGGGGGTCTAAGTACGTTGCCACCCAGTACTGGTCCTTGACCCTTATGCTTTTTATACGGGGGTCCCTATTAAAACACTGGAGCATGAAGGCCCCCATTTGCACTAAAGTGGAAGCGGTGTGGTGGCCTGGCTCCTGCTCATCATCCAGGATAATGTCGTCCTCTTCATTCTCCTCTCCCCATCCACGCACAACAGGGATCCCAGAAAGGTTTAAAGCATGCTCTTCTTGCTCCTCCTCATCCGCCCCGGCACCATCCTCCTCTGACTCCTCTTCAGACTCCTGTTGTTGACTTGTCTCAGATAGAGTAGCCCCCCCTGGGAATTCATCCAGCATTGCGACTTCCTCATCTTCCCGCTCCTGCTCCTCCACAGCCTGATCAATGACACGACGCAATGCACGCTCCAGAAAGAAGGCATAAGGTACCATGTCACTGATGGCACCATGGCTGCGACTGACCAGTTTGGTGATCCCCTCAAATGGTCGCAGAAGTCTGCATGCATCGCGCATGAGCAGCCACTGGCAAGTGAAAAAAAACCCAGCTCCCAGAACCGTTTCTTTCGCAGAGTTCATACAGGCAGACGTTAACTGCACGTTTCTGCTGGAGCAGCCTATCAAGCATATAGAAGGTTGAGTTCCATCGCGTCGGGCAATCGCAAATAAGACGTCTGACCGGCAGATGGTGTCGCCGCTGAATGTCAGCAAGGCGAGCCATGGCCGTGTAAGATCTTCTGAAATGGGCCGAGATTTTCCTTGCCTGCCGCAAGATGTCCTGGACCCCAGGGTATTTGACAAGGAATCGCTGCACGACCAAGTTTAAGACGTGTGCCATGCATGGCACGTGCGTGATTTTGCCCTGTTTCAATGCGCTAAGCAGATTGGCACCGTTGTCACACACCACTTTACCAACTGTCAAATTGAGCGGTGTTAGCCACTGATCTGCCTGTGAACGCAAAGCTGAAAGGAGTGCCGGGCCAGTGTGGCTCTTGGCTTCCAGGCACAACAGACGCAGCACGGCATGGCAACGTCTCACCTGGCATGTGGAATAGGTTCTGGGGAGCTTGGGCGGTGCAGCGGAAGAGACGCTAGCAGCGGAAAAGGAGGAGCCAGCTGAGGAGGAGAGGGAGGAGGATGGAGTAGGTGGAGGAGGAGAAGAAGAGTCAGGCCTGCATGCAATCCGTGGCGGTAAAACCAAATCTACGCGGGTGCCACGGGTTACATGCTTGACGGCCGTCAGAAGGTTCACCAGTGGGCAGTAAAACTGATATACCTTCAATGCCCGTGTTTGCTAGACCACGTGTCTGTGGTCAGATGTATCTTGGCACCGACACTGTGTGCCAGAGATACATTCACTTGCCGCTGAACATGGCCATATAGCTCTGGGATGCCCTTCTCCGAGAAATACTTCCTTCCTGGGACCTTCCATTGTGGTGTTCCAATGGCCACAAATTTGCGAAAGGCCTCCGAGTCCACCAGTTTATATGGCAGTAGTTGGCGGGCTATGAGTTCTGACAAGCCAGCCGTCAACCATTGGGCAAGAGGGTTATCCGGCGTCATCATTTTTTTACGCTCGAACATTAGGCCCACGGAAGCCTGCCTTTTTGCAGAAAAACGTGAGCTTGGCGTGATGGAAGGTGGAGTGGAGGACAATTGTGAGGAGAGAGGAGAAGGAGAAGACGAGGCTGGAGGGTGAGAGCCTGCAGTGTGGCTTTGAGTGTTCCGTTGCTCCCACTGGGCTCGGTGATGGCTGCTCATGTGCCTTCTTAAGGCGGTCGTCCCTAGGTGAGTGTTGGGCTTACCGCGACTAATGCGTTGACTGCAAAGATTGCAGATGGCAACGCTATTGTCAGCAGCGAACACGTTAAAAAAAGCCCACACTGCGGAGCCATGTACCGGTGTCCTGGGAGCGCCAGATATGACCGTACATGGTCGATGACTCGCTCCTGATACATTTGCAGTCTGCTTTGTCCCTCCTGTGCAATGTAAGTTAGTCCTGCTTCTCCTCCCTATCTGCTGGTCCATATCTCCCTCTGAACTCCCCTCCTCTTCCTCTCTTGTGGGCACCCACGTGACATCACTAGACACGTCATCATCAACGTCACCTTCCCCACCGCTATAAGTAGAGATCTCGGAGTAGGCAGCAACACCGGGGACCAACCTCCTCCTTGGGCTGATCTGGGTACTGTCGTCAGACTGCTGAGTAGCGGTTGTTGCTGCCTCCTCTTCCTGGTTCAATACCAAGAGTGGCTGTGCATCAGAAATGTCCTCTTGATATGGATCGGAAAATAATTCCAGTGACTCAAGCGGAAGGTATGTGGTGGTGGTGGTGGTGGTGGTGTTGTTGGTGGTAGTGTCTTTGGGGGTGCACATAGCAGAGAGTGAAGAAGAGGGTGCAGATCAAGAGGATGAGGAGGGTGCAGAAGAGTAAGGCTGAGTGAGCCACTCAACCAAGTCTGGTGCGTCCTTTAAATGAATTGAACGCACCTTCTGCAACTTCCCACTTTGGCTCAAGCCTGTTGCTCCTGCCCTACCCCTACCACCCCTGCGGAAGGGCCTGCCTCTTCCTCTGCCTGTCATTTTTTAAATGACCCTGTGACAAAACTCTTAGTCCCTATACCGATGAAGGACTGCTGCAGTATAGGGCAGCGGTCAGCAGTGGTGCACCTCAACCCTATCTATTGTGGACCGATACCAGTCCTTACAGAACAGCAGACTGTGCCTCACTCAACCCTATGTACTGTAGCACCCTTCACCAAGTTACCAGTCCTTATAAGGACCTTTGTGGACCAAGTAGGTTGTGTGTGACTGATTAGCAGACTGTATGTCAGTCCCTATACCGCTGAAGGACTGCTGCAGTATAGGGCAGCAGTCAGCAGTGGTGCACCTCAACCCTATGTATTGTGGACCGATAACAGTCCTTATAGAATAGCAGACTGTACCGCACTCAACCCTATGTACTGTAGCACCCTAGACCAAGTTACCAGTTCTTATAAGAACTTTTGTGGACCAAGCAGGTTGTGTGTTAGTGATTAGCAGACTGTACGTCAGTCCCTATACCAATGAAGGACTGCTGCAGTATAGGGCAGCAGTCAGCAGTGGTGCACCTCAACCCTATCTATTGTGGACTGATAGTGGTCCTTACAGAACAGCAGACTGTACCGCACTGGCGCACTAACCCTATGTACTGTAGCACCCTAGACCAAGTTACCAGTCCTTATAAGAACTTTTGTGGACCAAGCAGGTTGTGTGTTAGTGATTAGCAGACTGTACGTCAGTCCCTATACCAATGAAGGACTGCTGCAGTATAGGGCAGCAGTCAGCAGTGGTGCACCTCAACCCTATCTATTGTGGACCGATAGCGGTCCTTACAGAACAGCAGACTGTACCGCACTGGCGCACTCAACCCTATGTACTGTAGCACCCTAGACCAAGTTACCAGTGCTTATAAGAACTTTTGTGGACCAAGCAGGTTGTGTGTTAGTGATTAGCAGACTGTACGTCAGTCCCTATACCAATGAAGGACTGCTGCAGTATAGGGCAGCAGTCAGCAGTGGTGCACCTCAACCCTATCTATTGTGGACCGATAGCGGTCCTTACAGAAGAGCAGACTGTACCACACTGGCGCACTCAACCCTATGTACTGTAGCACCCTAGACCAAGTTACCAGTCCTTATAAGAACTTTTGTGGACCAAGCAGGTTGTGTGTTAGTGATTAGCAGACTGTACGTCAGTCCCTATACCAATGAAGGACTGCTGCAGTATAGGGCAGCAGTCAGCAGTGGTGCACCTCAACCCTATCTATTGTGGACCGATAGCGGTCCTTACAGAACAGCAGACTGTACCGCACTGGCGCACTGAACCCTATGTACTGTAGCACCCTAGACCAAGTTACCAGTCCTTATAAGAACTTTTGTGGACCAAGCAGGTTGTGTGTTAGTGATTAGCAGACTGTACGTCAGTCCCTATACCAATGAAGGACTGCTACAGTATAGGGCAGCAGTCAGCAGTGGTGCACCTCAACCCTATCTATTGTGGACCGATAGCGGTCCTTACAGAACAGCAGACTGTACCGCACTGGCGCACTAAACCCTATGTACTGTAGCACCCTACACAGACCAAGTTACCAGTCCTGATAAAGAGCTTTGTGGAACAAGTGAGTTGTGAATGTTTAGCAGACTGCAGCAGAAGGGCAGCAGTCAAGTATAATATCCTTTCTATATTTGGAAGAAAGAATATTATACGTGTACAAGCCTATTACCGTACCACTGATACCAGTCCTGAAAAGAACCTTTGTGGAACTAATAGTAACAGCAAGTCTTTAATCTGACCCTCACTGCCTGACAACACTGCTTCCTTCCTGTCCCTATACAAAGTGGCAAAAAAGAGTAGACTGGAACGATTAGTGGTTACTGGAACAGCTCTTTTGTGGACCTGATAGTAACTGCTAATGATGATGATGATGATGATGATGATGATGAAAGACTAATCTGGCTGTCCCTGTAGCACACACCGTCCTTTCCCTTTCTCTAAACTGACAAAAGACACTCAGGCTGCTGCAACAATCAGTAGCACAGCAAACCTATATACACCTAACACCTATACCAGTCCTGAAAAGAACTTTTGTGTACCAAATAGCTAGCGATTTATCTATCCCTACTCCACACAGGAACCTTTCCCTATAGTGACAGAAGAAAGAATGTAAAATGGCCACCGGATCGGGTGTATTTATAGGTTAGGGGGAATGTCCAAGTGTCCATGTGCTGTCATGTCTCAATTGGCTGGCCTGTACCCCATGACAGACGTGTCATCATAGGTCAAAGTTCTTTTACACATTAAACACGTAAGTCCGCCGGGGCGAACGACGGGAAAAGGCGATCGAAAGTGCGGACCGCGAACGACCGAAATTCGCCCGGGAAACGACCGCCGGGCGAACCCTTCGGCCATCACTAGTGCTGGTGCCACAACACTATAAGTCCTCACAGTTACTCTGGGTGGGCACAGGAAGGGGCCCTCCTGTGAAATATTATATCAATAATTGTAATTACATGTCCCTGTTAAACAGGGGCAGAAAAATTGGGCCTTAGGCACTGGTGCTGGTGCCACGACACTGCAACCTCTCCCATATACTCTAGTTTTATTGCAGGAATTAGCCCTGCTGCAAAGCATTGCATCAAAAATTGTAATTAAACGCCCCTGTTAAACAGGGGCAGAAAAATTGGGCTGATGGCATCACCCAGAATCAAAAATGTTCTTCCAAAATATCAGCGGAGGAGGAAGAGGATAGACAATCAACATAACAGGACAGTCACTCAGCATCAGCATAGGCAGTCTTGAAGGGATGTAATATTAAAAAAAAAAAAATATTCGGTTACATCAGCATCAGGTGCTTGGTAGCTGTGGGTGATCCAAGACTGATTCATCTTTATGAAGGTCAGTCGATCAACTGATTCGGTGGACAGGCGCACCCTGTGATCGGTAACAAAGCCATCAGCAGCACTGAAGGTGCGTTCCGAAAGAACGCTGGATGCAGGACAGGCCAGTAGCTCAATTGCATACTGTGCAAGCTCTGGCCAGTGATCCATCCTCAAGACCCAGTAAGCCAGAGGATTTTCGGTGGGAAAGGTGTTTAAGTCTGACCTTGCCCCTAGGTATTCCTGCACCATGTAAATCAGACCCTGGCGATGGTTGCTGGAACTGATCATACCTTGGGGCTGCGGACTAAAAAATTGTCTAAAAGCATCAGTCAGACGGCCACCTTCTCCACCGCTCCTTCTGACTAAAGCCTCAGCAACACGTTGTCCAGGACCAGGAGTTTGTAACCTCCCAGTCTCTGGGAACGTGTTGCACAGACCTTTCCGCAAGGCCTCCCGGAGATGTCTCATCCTCTGCTCCCTCTGCGATGGCAAGACAAGGTCGACAACCTTACCCTTGTACCGTGGATCAAGGAGAGTGGCCAGCCAGTAATGGTCCCTCTCCTTGATCCGAAGAATACGAGGATCCTTCCGCAGGCTTTGCAGGATCAGGGAGGCCATGCAGCGTAGGTTAGCTGAGGCATTCGGTCCGGAGTCCTCTGGGTCACTGAGGACAACATGATAGACATGTGCGATTAGTTTCGTACGAATCGCAAATTCGTACGAATTTCCCTAAATTCGTACGTTCGGAAGGATCCAAAATACAAATTGCCATTCATCCAAATTTTGTACGCAATACGAACTTTTGTTTACGAATTTCGGATCAGTTGTTGTCGCATTGACGACTCAGTCATTTTGCTTATTATGAGGAGCTCCCACCATCCTTGTGCTATGCTGACTTCCTCCTGGGGCTGTACCTCTGCTGTGCTCATTATGAGGGGTTTCCACCATTCCTCTGCTGACATACTGAGCACAGCAGGGGTACAGCCCCAGGAGGAAGTCAGCACAGCACAGGGATGGTGGAAGCCCCTCATAATGAGCACATGGCTGCCATGCACAGCTGTTCCAGTTTTTATCCCCCGCACTCTACGGGGTCAGCGGGGATGTACGGGGTCACTGGAAATTGTTTGGTGTTACCAAGCATGTGCTCTCCGCACATCCCCGGTGACCCCAAACAGTGTGGGGTGATCAGGCGAAAACTGGACCAGTGATGCATGGCAGACAATCCGCTTCTCTCTTGTATTTTCAAATCTTAACGGAACAAACTGAAGAGAAGCTGATTGGTTGCCATGGGCAACTGCTCCAGATTCTGTTTGCTCCAAGTTTGATCAATTTCCCTAAATGTCTTTTTATCTGTTCTAGCAGTCATATGTGTAAATGAGAAGAATGGTGGGGGCACATCAGGGCACATTGGAGCACATTAGGGCACATTGGAGCACATCAGGGCATATTGGAGCACATTGGGGCACATCAGGGCACATCAGGGCATATTGGAGCACATTGGGACACATTGGGGAACATCAGGGCACATTGGGGCACATCAGGGCATATTGGAGCACATTGGGGCACATCAGGGCATATTGGAGCGCATTGGGGCACATCAGGGCATATTGGAGCACATCAGGGCACATCAGGGCACATTGGGGCATATTGGAACACATTGGGACACATTGGGGAACATCAGGGCACATTGGGGAACATCAGGGCATATTGGAGCACATTGGGACACATTGGGGAACATCAGGGCACAGCGTTTACCAGCCAGCATGCAGAGTAGCGCAGGAAGCGTGTGTAATAAGTTCTCTCTCCGCTCCTCCCTGGTGGCACCTCCTCTCTTCTCGTCCATCCCAGATGATGTCACAAGCAAATAGGGGTAGATGAGAAGCGAGAGGAGGGATTGTGTGGAGGAGGGACAGGGACCAACTACTAAGACCAAATGGCCATCTCTGCTGCAGACAGTCAGTTCAAGGAATGTTCAGAGAGAGGGAGGGGTACCCCAGCTTTGGCAAATTGATTTTCAAAAATGCTAACTGCTCCATTAGCTGGGGGGACAACTGGGATCTTTGGGGTGACAGGATGTTTCCCGTCACAGAAAACACCCGCTCACTCTGGACACTTGTCGGAGGGCAGGACAGTAGCTTCTTGGCAATATCTGCGAGGGCAGGCCACTCCTCGCTCTTCCCCTGCCGAAAAAACATTGGATCTGTGGTGGGGTACACTGGTGGGGCTGACAAATAGGACATGACAACCTCCTTTGCTGATATGGGTTTCTTGGGGTGCACTATGCTGGAGGTTCCCATTAGGGTGTCAAGTGCCTCAGCCAAGACAGAAGATGCTCCGCTGGCAGGAGCTCTGCTCACTTCACTAGATGTAGATGATGCATGGGAGAGGGGGTCTTCAATATCTTCTTCTTCCTCTTCTCCCAGACTTACCATCTGCCTTTCCCTCTGACGCACCCTGTCAATTAGTCTGTCCCGCCATGTTGTCAGAGCACTACACTGCACAGCCATTTTGCCCTTGATACGAGGGTCACACATGGCAGCCAGCATCAGTTCTGGGCAAGAGGCGGTCAACTCCTGCGTGCGCCTGCCTAACTCCATCAGAAATGTGTTTAGTAGAGTTAGGCAGGCGCACGCAGGAGTTGACCGCCTCTTGCCCAGAACTGATGCTGGCTGCCAACACATCAGGTTGAGGGCCACCACCAGGCAAAGGTTCCTCAGCCGACTTGAACCACTCCAATTTGCTCTGAAGGTGGTTGAAGAGTGGGAGCACATGACCAATGCTGGCATCCTCACGGCTTAGGTGTTCTGTGACAGAGAGGAAAGGTTTGAGGACTGCCACAATCTGTCCAATTATTGCCCAGTCCTCCCTGCCTAAAGGTCTCTCTATGCCAATGTTATGATCACAGGCCATGGCATGGAGAGCCTTCTGCTGCTCAAGGATGCGTTCCAGCATTGCTAGGGTTGAATTCCACCTAGTCCCCACATCCTGTTTTAGGCAGTGTTCTGGAAGGCCTGCCTTCCTCTGTTCCACCCTGAGGAGGTGGCTGTCCCTCACACTCCGATGGAAGTGGCCAGCCATCTTCCGACAAGAGTCCACCACTTTGGACAACCTTCCACCACTGCCAGAAATGGTCTCCACCAACAGAAAACTGTCAGTTACCACCTGGTGGAGAAGGTGGGCTGAGCAGCGCACACCCACAAAGCTGCAATCCCTTACAGCCTTGACCATGTTGCTGCCTCCATCAGTGACAACATAGCCAATCTGGTAGTTGCTGTCTGCCTGTCCAAACCACTGCAACAACATTTTCTGCAGGGCTTGTAGGATGTTTTGTGCTGTGTGCTTTTCAACAAGCACCTCAGCATGCAGGAGGAAGGAATGGCACCCATGTTTGTCAACTACTGACGAGGATCCAGATGTTTGAACTATGTCATGGGACACCTTGGCCTGCCACCAATGTGCCGTCAGGGACAGGAAGGCACGCTGGGCACTACCATCCACTCCACAGGTCAGTGGTCAAGTGCACTGCCTGTCCACCTGCCCTTCCAATCTCCTCCTTGAACACCCCGACACAAGACCTGTATAAGGCTGGCACCACAGTTTGGCTGAAGGTCTTACGTGATGGCACACGGTACTGTGGTGCAACAGCCTGCATCAACTGCTTGAAGGGCTCACCTTCCACCATGTTGAAAGGTGCTCCTCCAACTGCAATGAGCTGGCCAATCAGGCGTGTTATTTTATGCACCTGCGCCCGAGACATACCCTTACTCTGAAAGCCACCAAACTCTTCCAGGGTGGCCTGGCTGGTATGGATTGGATGCGGGATGGTAACAGCATTTTTTTCTGCCTTATACTGGCTGGTGGTGCTGGCACTCATGGTGGCTGTGGCGGTGCCACTATTGGTTCCCTTTTGGTGTTTGGAGGAGTGGCATGATACTTTTCTCCCCTAACAGCACTGCATGGTGGTGCACACGCATGTGCTGGTTCATGCCACTGTTACTGAGATGCCCTATGTCTCGCCCCGGCTGACCTCTCTGCCACAGTGATTGCATTTGGCCTTCTGACCGACACCAATTCTTTTAAAATGCTGCCAAATGCTGGAACGGCAGCCACCACCTCAGACACTGCCTGATGGAATCCCTTCCACTGCAGTGGTCACACTCTCTTTCTGAGATTCGGCAGGAGCAGGAGGAAGAGACCTGAACATCCCAGGTATATTGGGTGCTGTGATGGATTGAGGTCTAATGGTTGCATTGGCCCATTCTGATGCTGGAGGCTTAGAAAGCACTTGGGCAGGGGTCTTTTCAGGAGAAAAAAGTAGCGGGGACTGAGGGGAGATACTTTCTGGGCTGTAGGTGGTGCCAACATGGGTAGAGGGGTGGAAATTAAATTTGTCTACAACAATGTCAGGAAAGACTGCTTCCACCTCTTTCACATTGCCAAGGGAACAGTGATCATTAGAAGCAGTAAACTCTGTCTCCTTGATGACCACTGCCAAGCTCCCTGTAGTGCTGATGGTTATGGCACTGGCAGCAATGGTGGTGGTGACAGCATCATGAGCCTGACATGTTTCCTGCTGCATGGCCAGGATCTCCAGCTTTGGCTGCACAAATGTACCGTATATACTCGAGTATAGGCCGACCCGAATATAAGCCGAGGCCCCCAATTTACCCCCAAAAAAACTGGCAAACTTATTGACTCGTGTATAAGCCGAGGGTGAGACATGCCTGTCCATCCCTGTGTGTGTGTCCGTCCATCCCTGTGTGTCCGTCCATCCCTGTGTGTCCGTCCATCCCTGTGTGTCCGTCCATCCCTGTGTGTGTGTCCGTCCATCCCTGTGTGTCCGTCCATCCCTGTGTGTCCGTCCATCCATCCCTGTGTGTGTGTGTGTCCATCCATCCATCCATCCCTGTGTGTGTGTGTGTCCATCCATCCATCCATCCCTGTGTGTGTGTGTGTCCATCCATCCATCCATCCCTGTGTGTGTGTGTCTCCATCCATCCATCCATCCCTGTGTGTGTGTGTCTCCATCCATCCATCCCTGTGTGTGTGTGTCTCCATCCATCCATCCATCCATCCCTGTGTGTGTGTGTATCCATCCATCCCTGTGTGTGTGTGTCCATGTGTGTGTGTGTGTGTGTGTGTGTGTGTGTCCAGCCTACCTGTGTCCCGAGCCTGTGTCCCGTGCCTTGCCTCCTTGCCTCCGTCCCGTGCCTTGCCTCCTTGCCTCTGTCCCGTGCCGTGCCTTGCCTCCTTGCCTCTGTCCCGTGCCGTGCCTTGCCTCCGTCCCGTGTCGTGCCTTGCCTCCGTCCCGTCCCGTGCCGTGCCTTGCCTTGCCTCCGTCCCGTGCCTTGCCAGGATCGCCGCTCTTCGTCGGCGCCTCGGCGGACATTCTACCATTCAAACGCCGCGCCTCCGCCTCCGCCTTCGCCTGTGATAGGCGGAACACTGAATTTCCCAGCAGCCTGTGTTCCGCCTATCACGGACATCGTCTCATCCTCGTCCGTAGTACGAGGATGAGACGATGTCCGTGATAGGCGGAACACAGGCTGCTGGGAAATTCAGTGTTCCGCCTATCACAGGCGAAGGCGGAGGCGGAGGCGCGGCGTTTGAATGGTAGAATGTCCGCTGTCTGTCTGCTCGACACGCTGATCGAGCAGGCAGACAGCGATGACTCGAGTATAAGCCGAGGGGGGCACTTTCAGCCTCAAAAAAGAGGCTGAAAATCTCGGCTTATACTCGAGTATATACGGTATGTGCACTGGGAACCCCTTTGGCCTGCCCTCTTCCATAAAAGGTACCAATGGGCAGCATGTTACCAGCAGCAGTGGCAGAGGTGGTAGCGCCACTTTTGCTATGAATTGTGCTGCTGGTTCTAGGAGGTAAATCCTGGAACAGCTGGCGACATGCAAATGTCTGCTGTTTGCCAGGCTCTTTACCACCAGCAGTCTTCACTCCCAGTCGCCTCAGCTTTATGGGAGGTGAGCTGAACTCAGAGGGCGCAGAGACAGAACGTCCCACCTGCTGCTCATGTACAGCTCATAGCTCTCCCTCTCCCAGCAGAACTCCAGCTCTTAGCTCTCCCTCTCCCAGCACCACTCCAGCTCATAGCTCTCCCTCTCCCAGCAGCACTCTTACTGCTTTTTTGGCCTTGTTTGCTGCTCATTTTTCCTTTAAAAGTTAGAAAAATGTAGACAAAAAAATATGATTTTGATTGCAGCAAACTAACACCAAAATCACCAAATGTACAAAAAAATATTATACAAACAGAAAATAACAAAATATTAAGTAAATGAAACAAGAAATGAAAAAAAAAGATCTCTCAAAACCAACCAAAAAACAAATAAAACCAGAAACTAAACGCTAAGAGATGATACACTTGCAAACTATAACTGATATAAACTAAAATGAACAATGAAAAACTAAGGATTGCAAAGATATTCGCTCAGATGCACAGACAAATAATCGTGTGATCTGCTCCACTACACTAACTAACCCACAAAGGGAAGTCACATGATAGGGCCTGCCCTGTAGACCTCAGCAGCATAAGAAAACCTCTGATTGGTCAACCAAGTCACGTGTTGTTTCCGTAGTAACAAAATTTGGACATATTGTCATATTGAGGTATATATTTTTTCCTTTAAATTCATCGTAAAGAACGTTCGTACAAGTTAACGAACCTAACGACAATTCGTATTTCGTACGAATTGAAATTGAATTGCGGACACAAAATACGAAGTACGAATTAATTCTAACACGAACCGGAACAGAACGGAACAAAACAAATTTATTAATGGCGCCCATGTCTACAACATGATTCGCAGCTACCTCCTCCCAGCCACGTACAAGTCCACGGGTTTCTTGGGACTGTAAATCATCCCTACAAGACTGCTGCTGCTGCTGAGTGCCAGCCTCCAACTCCATGCTGACACAATCATCCTCCTCCTCCTCTTACTCCTCCTCATCCTCTTCCTGTGTAATGGGTGGCACAGCAGGAACACTGTCTGGATAAAGGGGGCCTTGAGAGGCAAGGAAGTCCTCCTCTTCCTGCCTCTGTTCTGCCTCAAGTGCCCTGTCCATTATTCCACGCAGCGTATGCTCCAAGAGGTGGACAAGAGGTACAGTGTCACTGATGCATGCACTGTCACTGCTCACCATCCTTGTGGCCTCCTCAAATGGTGACAGGACAGTGCATGCATCCCTGATCATGCCCCACTGGCGTGGTGAGAAAAAACCGAGCTCCCCTGACCCTGTCCTGGTGCCGTAGTCGCACAGGTACTCATTGATGGCCCTCTGCTGTGTGTGCAGCCACTGCAGCATGGCCAACGTTGAGTTCCACCTGGTGGGCATGTCACATATAAGGTGGTTCTTGGGCAAGTTCAACTCCTTTTGGAGCTCAGCCAGCCGAGCATAGGCATTAAATGATCAGCGGAAATGCACAGAGACTTTCCTGGCCTGCTTAAGGACATCCTGTAAGCCCGGGTACCTGCCCAAGAACCGCTGCACCACCAGGTTAAGGACGTGAGCTACACAGGGCACATGTTGTCCCTGTCGGAGGGTGGAGAGGAGGTTGGTGCCATTGTCGCAAACCACCATTCCTGGCTTAAGCTGGCGTAGCGTCAACCACCGCTCAGCCTGCCCCTGCAGAGCCGACAAAACATCCGCCCCAGTGTGGCTCCTGTCCCCCAAACAAACCAGCGCAAGCACGGCATGGCATCGTTTTGCCTGCATACTTGCGTAGCCCCTTGAACGCCTACGGAGCACCGCTGGTTCTGAGGACAGAGCACTGGAAGAGGCCATGGAGGAAGAAGAAGAGGAGGGGGTGGAGGAGAGAGGTGTGTCACAACCAATAGTAGCATTTTGGAGGTGTGGTGGCGGAACAACCTCCAACACTACTGCTCCTTGTCCTGCATCCTTCCCAGCTGCCAGAAGAGTGACCCAATGGGCCGTGAAAGACAGGTAACGTCCCTGTCCATGCCTGCTGGACCATGAGTCAGCGGTAATATGCACCTTACCGCTGACCGCCCTGTCCAGCAAGGCAAGGACATTGCCTTCCACATGCCGGTAGAGAGCCAGAATCGCCTTCCGTGAGAAAAAGTGGCTTTTGGGGACCTGCCACTGAGGAACCGCACATTGTACAAACTCACGGAAGGTGGCCGAGTCTACCAACTGAAAAGGCATCAGTTGAAGTGCTAGCAACTTAGCCAAGCTAGCATTCAACCGCTGGGCATGTGGATGGCTGGGAGTGAACTTCTTTCGCCGGTCCAGCAGCTGGGGCAAGGACATTTGCCTGCTATAATCGGACGTGGGTGTACTGCTAGGAGAGTGCCCGGAAGCACTTGGCTGTGACACACCTAATTCTACACCTTCATTCCTCTCAGAGCAGGTTTCAGAGAGGACTGAAGGTCTAGTGGGGTTGGAGATGCCAGCTGATGAGGAGCAAGGAGAGGTCCGCTTTGTTCTTTGGTGTGGGTCTTTGAGGTGCGCTTGCCAATGAGCTGCATGGCAGGTCAACATATGTCTGGTCAAGCATGTGGTGCCCAAGCAGCTGATATTTTTGCCACGCGAGATACGCTTGAGACCTATGTTGAAAATAGCAGCGGTGCGATCTGATGCACTCGTCTCGAAAAAGGCCCACACCAAAGAACTTTTAGAATAACGGGCAGAGGCAATGCCCTGCACAGGCGGAGCTCTGCGGTGTGATTCAGTCGGTGTGCTGCCCCTAAGCTGGCCCCCGGAGGGCATCCTGCCTCGTTGGACATGTGCCTCCTCCTCCTCCTCCTCCTCTCTCCTACCAGGCACCCACGTGGAGTCAGTGCCCTCATCATCCCCTCCCTCTTCATTGCTGGAGCAAACCTGGCAGTATGCTGCAGCTTGTGGAACATGACTGCCAGATTGCTGTCCTTCTTGAGCATCCCCTCTCTCTGCAATCACGCTAATGCCTTCCTCTAGCTGAGTATCATTATCAGAGCCTACAAAACACTGGGCATCCTCCTGGAGCATGTACCCAACACTGTGCTCAAAGAGTTCAGGAGACTCCTCAGGAGGACGTGGTGGGTCTAGGGAAGGAGTCACTGATGATGACATTGAGAGGAGGGAAGCCAATGTGTTGGCAGCTGCTTTGCTAGTACCCTGAGACTGGGTGAGAGAGGATGAAGAGGATGAAGAGGGATTGGTCATCCACTCTACCAAGTCGTTGGCATGTTGCGACTCAACATGTCCAGCTGCCGAAAAGAAGGACAAGCATGTCCCATGGCCACGTGCTGATGATGACGATGCACCACGTCCACAACCAGCACTGTTGTCTCTAGACACAGAGCCTGCTTGCCCTCTTTTATCGGCTCGCGCCTGTCTGCCTCTCCTTGCTGGCCTTCCAGACATGGTAATGGCCTGAAGGGAGTTGGGAAAAACAGCAATTGGGTAGTGTATATTGTGCTGGAGGCACACACAACTTCCAATAACTCCTGCAGATGGCAGATGGCTCAAATAGAGAAGAGCTATGTAGGTGGATATAGCGGTGTATACTGGGTTCAGAGCATGCAGACAGCACACACAAGCTCCTACCGCTGACTGCAAGCTCTATTTAAAACGAGCAAGATAGTTTGCTATATAGGTGGATATAGCGGTGTGTACTGGGTTCAGAGCACGCAGACAGCACGCACAATCTCCTAACACTGACTGCAAGCTCTGTTATAAAAGATAGATATATCGCTAGCTATAATAGGTGAATATAGCGGTGTATACTGCGGTCAGGGCACGCAGACAACAACCACTACAGAAGAGCAAGAATGAAAAATCGGCCGATAACGATCGGTGTATACTGTGTTGAAGGTACACAGAACACCCACTAACTGCTTCAGACACCAACACACTACACAAGGCCGCCGCGCTGGCGGCCTTATATAGTGTGGGGCGTGTACTACACAGCCTGAGCTACGATTGGCCACAGGCATCCTGCCTGTGGCCAACCAGGGCTCTCCTCGCTGCCGGCGCTGTGATTGGCCACAGTGCATGCTTGGCCAATCATGAGCCAGCAATGCACTGCACCATCGTAGTGCATTGTGGGCCGTGAGCACCAGACGAATTTGGCGCGAACAGCCCATAACGTTCGGAATTCAAACGGGCGAACAGCCAATGTTCGAGATGAACATATGTTCGACTCGAACACGAAGCTCATCTCTAACAGAGATATTTCGGGTTTCATCAGATTCAACATTTCCTACACTCCCTTTGCAACGGGGACTCAAACCCCCCCGACGTTTACAGAATATGAACTATGGTGCGGTCAAGCCATGGACCAAAAAGGGGGGATCTCCTTGGTATACACATCATTCACCACTCCCAAAACAAAGGCGCCCTATATGGTTGCTTGAGAAACTGACTTTACTTTTCAATGGCCATTGGACAAATGGCACTCAATGAGTTCTAAATCCTTCCGAGGTCTGCTCAACACCAACCTTATGGAAGCAGGGACAAAAGTACTAACCAGATGGTATTACACGCCAGCCAGAATCGCATCCATGTTCCCAACAACTAGCCCCCTCTGCTTCAGGGGCTGCCTGCTTATAGGGACAATGTCTCATATCTGGTGGGAATGTCCAAGAATTCGCCCCTTCTGGAAGAAGGTTTTTAATCTGATTGAAAGGCTGGTTAGTTCCACTATTCCCAGGTCCCCCATGGTGGCTCTTCTTAATGAACCCATCCCTCATCTTTCTAAACCCTCCAGCAGATTGGCCCAATTTCTACTTCTGGGAGCCAAAATTTCCATAGCCAGGAACTGGAAGGAACCAGGGGTTTCTTTTACAATAGCCAAGAGAAAGATCTCCTGGATAATGTCTCAGGAGAGACTGGCCAGTCTGCTGGAGGACTCCTCTGATAGATTTATAGCCACCTTGGGAGCCCTAGGCCCGATTAATGGGCCTATCCAACGTTTCATATGTGTGAACTCCTCTTATTGAACCGTATGCGAGTAGTGACGCTCTCCCCTTCCCCCCCCCCCCTCTCTGTCCCCCCTTTTCTTTTTTTCCTTTTCTCGCCTTTTGTTTTCACTTTTCCTCACTTTATCTATTCTCTACATTAAGGTTAGTCCGGAAAGGAATATAATTATCTGTAAACGTCTCTTAGGCAATGCTTGATGGTCAGCATGAAGAGTCCTCTGTGACTTGCTTTTGTATTTTCCACCCAGCAGATGAGCCGATGAATATCTCATGGGCTGATAAGCTGGCAGAACAGATGTGCTCTGGTATGAGACAGACACTTTTCTTTTATCTATCTTTTTTTTTATATAATTTGGGGGCGCCAGCCTACCCCGACACAGTGTGATCCCATTTGGGGTGTCGGGGGATCTAGGCGGCGACCCGTTTTTCATCACCCCCCATTAGTCAAGCCAGTCCTTACCAGACATATATGATTGTTTAGCAACACAGCTGCCATACAGTCCACAGACTGATCTCACCTGTTTATACTTATTGCCTGTACTTTATTACATGTTTTCCATGTTTTTTATGTACAAATGAGACGATAAGTTGTCATTGTTTACTGTATGGACTTTACTCTGTAACAAATACAAACTTTTGAAAGAAAAGAATAGGATCCCTCCTCAAAACCTCCCAGTGTCTATTAACAATGTTTTTAATTTGTTTATGTTGAATTGAAAATGATGTTAACATGGCCCATTTGAAACTGTCGTCGGACTCTCGCTGTGGTTTAATCGCTACGAGACTCTCCCTACTTGTGTTAATTAGTCTTTGTAATTCCCCGTCCAAAACTGAAATATCATAACCTTTATCAAGAAATCTCTGTTTCAAGACTTCGGATTGTGCAATGAATGTATTTACATCTGTGCATTTCCTCCGAAGCCTCAGGAACTGACTGCATGGAACTGAACTTAACCACAACTTGTGGTGATAACTGTTAACAGAAATAAAACCATTACGGTCTGTGGGCTTAAAGTATGTTTTAAATTCAAATCTCTTATTAACTATTCCTATCTCTAAATCGAGAAAGTTGATTTTTGAGGTGCTCATTTCATATGATAGCACTATCCCCCTATCATTGAGATTTAAAAAAACAAAAAATTTCTTCAAAGACTGTGAGGTGCCATTCCAGAGGAGGAGGATGACGTCTATCTATCACTAACGAGTTCTGCTGGGCATAGATGACATCCTCCTCCCACTTGGCCATAAAGAGGTTTGCAAGACTGGGGGCAAATTTAGCCCCCATCGCCACACCCCGTTGTTGAAGGTAATAACATTCATTGAACCAAAAATAACTATGCTCTGTGGAAAATTCTAGAAGTTCCACAAGGTATTCGCATTGAAATGATGCAAGAGATTGTTCGCGATTAAGAAAATAGCGAACTGCCTCTATGCCTCTTCCATGTGGTATACATGTGTGTAAGGACGTCACATCAGCTGTGGCAATAATGTAATGGTCCTGAAGTTCAATGCTCTCAAGTCTTCTAATTGTGGCGCCTGTATCTTTAAGATACAATGGTGTTTTCCTAATGAGAGGCTATAAATAAAAATCTATGTAGCGGCCTATACGCGAGATCACGGTTATGATATTTCAGTTTTGGACGGGGAATTACAAAGAGTAATTAACACAAGTAGGGAGAGTCTCGTAGCAATTAAACCACAGCGAGTCTCCGATGACAGTTCCAAATGGGCCATGTTAACATCATTTTCAATTCAACGTAAACAAATTAAAAACATTGTTAATAGACACTGGGAGTTTTTTTTTTTTTTTTTTTAAATATAATTTTTATTGAAGAATAACAGATACATCAGGTAGTATCAGATAAAGTCATAAAAAATTTTACATTGTAACATTGTCATCAATCTACAGTATAAAACATGAATGAGATTAACACCGTTAATGTGAGCTAACATTTACCATTATGAACAATGAATATTAACAGTGTCCACTCCAGCTGGTCACCTCGTCTTGGGTCCCTATCTAGCCCCTTCTGGCGCCCAATTAGGCTCACACTGCCCCAGAAGAGGGTAGACATGGGTAGGGGATATACAGCTATCGTGTATCAACTAATAGTGCTAATGCAATAATGTCTAGTTTCCTAACCAGTTATCAGATTCTACATTTTAGGAGTATTGTTGTAGAAGAGATATGCATAAGAGGTCAAGAGGGTAGGGTAGGGGAAGATGGGGGAGGGGAAACAGGGTTATGTTTCAACGACCGTACCAGTCTTTCCAACAATTTCAGTTTTTGTCAAAAGTTGTGCAAGAATTGTTTCTGATCGACAATAGTCTTTCGTAATGATAATTAAGATTCACTTGTGCCACTACTTCTGAGGGGTTCGGGGAGAGGATATTTTTCCAGTGTCTAGCTATGATAAGTTTTGCAGTGGTTAAGATATGAGTGACCACTGATCTATATTGGGAGGGGTATTCATGTATGCCTATATGAAGGAGTGCCAGTGCTGGGTTTGGTGTTTGTAGTATCCCCGTGACATCTGCGAGGATGGTAAAAATTTTCCTCCAGTAGCTGGTTAAGTTCTTACATTGCCAAAAAATATGTAGGATTGTTCCAGGTGTATCACAATTCCTCCAACATAATATGGAGTGTGTAGGGAACATCCTAGCTAGTTGAAAGGGGGTCCTGTACCATTTTGTTAACATTTTTTGGGTTAATTCCCAGTGATTAATGCAGCTCGTGGCCTTAAAATTGTATCTCAGTGCTGTACGCCAGTGGCTTGTGTCAAATGTTGTACCTAGGTCTTTCTCCCAGGATAATATATTTGGGGACTTTATGAATTCTTGTTTAGATCGAAGTAGGTTGTAAATAAGAGATATACCTCTACACTTATCCTGATTGTTCGTAAAAAAGTGCCATGCTTGTGTGTTTATTTTGATTTCTGGCATGGGGTTTTTAACTAAGAATGAAGAAATTTGTTTGTATAGCATGAAATGTGAAGCAGGTAGTTTGTATTTGTTTTGTAAGGTCTGAAATAATAAAGGAATGCCTCTGTCTAGAAGATCGTCTACTCTGTCTATTCCTAGATCTGTCCATTTGACGATATGGCTATATGGGAGTAATGTCCCTAGTGTTTGCAAGGGAATGTTGATGGTGGCAGTTGTATTGTCATTATTTGGTTGGGCTAAAAGGTGTCTCCACGCAAGCAGCGTGGCCTTAGTGGTCGGGGACATAGAGCTTAGCGACAACGGTTTCCAGGAGTCTGCGCATAGTAGTAAGCTTAGAGGGTATACATTATTAGTAGATGCTTCAATATTTACCCATAGTGGGGAAGGAGATGCTTGAAACCAGTGTTTGGTTTGGGCTAGGATAGATGCCCAATAATAATCCTTTATATCCGGGAGACCCATTCCACCTCCTGTTCTATGTCGTATAAGAATTTTGTGGGAACAACGAGCCCTCTTCCCGTGCCATATAAACACTTTGAGAGATTTATTTAATTCTCGGAAGTGAGACGCCGTAAATGGGATGGGAAGGGTTCTGAAGATATACAGAATTTTAGGGAGAATAACCATTTTATATGATGCAATTCTGCCTGCCCAGGATAGTTCCGTTTTGGTCATAGTGTCTAGTGATTTCCGAATGTCTAAAAGCAGGAGTTTGATATTTAATTCAGCTATCTGTGATATTTTGGGCGTTAGTTGAATGCCCAGATAGGGGATATATTCCTCTGCCCATATATATGGGAAAGTTTTTTCAGATGTTCTCTAGTAACGTGGTGAACGCCCAGGTCTAGGATTAGGGACTTATTGAAATTGACTTTATAGTATGACAGGTTCCCGAATTGATTAAGAACTTCATGCGTGAATTGCAATGAAACAGTAGGGTTAGTGAGAAGGAGTATCACGTTGTCTGCAAAAAGATTAATTACGTGAGTCGTCTGGTGAAATTTAAAGCCTGCAATATGGGGGTGAGTTTGAATGGTCTCGGCTAGGGGTTCCATCATCAGGTTGAAGATAAATGGCGATAATGGGCATCCCTGGCGGGTTCCATTTGTGATTTTAAATTCTTTTGATAGTAGGCCTGACGTATAAACTTGTGCTGCTGGGTTCGAGTATAGGGCCAAAATAGCTGATAATGACTCCCCATGGAATCCAAATTTCTGTAATACTGCCTCCATATATCCCCAGTGAACTCTATCAAACGCCTTCTCTGCGTCTACTGACAGAAGCAGAGAAGGCGTTTTCCGAGTTTCAGCGTGGTGAATGATGTTTAGGAGGCGTCTGGTAGCATCTGACGCATGGCGTCCTTTGGTGAAGCCCGTTTGGTCTGGTTGTACAAGGTCTGGTATGAGATCATATATTCTGTTAGCTATCATTTTGGCATAGAGTTTTATGTCGCCATTTAAAAGAGATATGGGATGAAAGTTTGCCGGAACATCTGGGGTTTTGCCTGGTTTCGGTAGAGTGATCACATATGCTTTGAGCATCTCTGGTGGAAAGGTGCCTTTTTTCCGGGCCTCATTAAATAGTGGTAAAAGGTTTGGAATTAGAATATGACTAAAGGCTTTGTAGTATCCATTGGATAGACCATCCGGCCCGGGGGCTTTGCTGAGGGGAAGGGACTTTATAGCTTTTTCTAACTCTGCGATGTAGAAAGGGTCGTTTAAAGTTTGGAGTTGGGACTCCGAAAGCGAGGGTAATTTCAATTTGGATAGAAAGCCATCTATGTCTGTTTTACATGGTTGGGTGGTTTTGGGATCGTCTTTCAAATTGTATAGTGACGAGAAATAGTCTGCAAAGGCATTTGCAATTTCTTGTGGGTTTTCTACTTTTTTGGAAGAGTCAGGGTAGTGCAAGTGGGAAATTACTGTTTTGGACCTACGTTGTTTAAGTCTATTCGCTAAAAATTTACCTGCTTTGTTATTGTTAGCGTAATAGCGTAATTTAAGCTTATTCATACATTGTTCGTGTTGTGTACTGAGTAGTTCTCTAAGTTGTAAGCGTGTATTGGCTAGTTTCGAGGCTATAACTTCAGTAGGCGTATTTTGATTTTCCTTCTCTAGTTTGCGAATTGTAGCTGTGAGTTCAGTGACTTTGGCCAAACGTGCTTTGTATACTGCTGCATTTAGTTTAATAAGGATACCTCGGATATATGCTTTGTGGGCATTCCAATTAGTAAATGGGTTTGTGTCATTGGGAGTATTAAAGTGAAAAAACTCTTTTAGCTGTTGGGCTATCTCTTTTTGAAATTTAGGGTCTTGGATTAAATAATCGTTGCATCGCCATATACGTGCCGTAGCACAGTGTTTCCCACCCTCTATCTGGATGACTACAGGAGCGTGGTCTGACCACGTGATATCGTGTATAGTAGAGTGCGAAATTCTCTTCTGCAGCAGTATCTTATCTACTAGAAACATGTCTAATCTAGAGTATGAATTGTGCCTAGGGGAGTAGTACGTGAATGATTTATCATTAGCGTGTAAACAACGCCAAGCGTCATATAACTCCTCTTTTATAATAAATTCTCGGAAATTCGGGCCCCGTTGTTTGGCTCGAGAAGAGGTATCTAAGTCATCATTAATAATCATATTGAAATCCCCACACATTAGTATGTTCCCCGCTCGCATCTTTGACATTTGTTTGGTAACCCGCTTAACGAATTGTAACTGATGCGAGTTGGGAGCATACACACACGTTAAAGTCATAAGCAGCTTATCTACGGTACAAACCAGTATAATAAAGCGACCTTCCGGGTCAATAAAGGAGTCTTTCAGTTCGAATGACACAGTATCTCTTATAGCCAGCATAACCCCCCTCTTCTTGGCTGAGGTCGATGATAAGAAAACATGCGGGAAGTTTGGATGGGAGCATCGGGGTGTGGCTGAGCTGTGAAAGTGAGTCTCTTGGACTGCTAAGATATCCACTTTATGCTGGATAGCTTCCTTCCAAAGGGATCTTCTTTTGGCCGGGTGGTTAAGGCCCCTCGCATTGATCGACATAATCTTAACGTTCATTTTGCTCAATGGAATAGGGTGGTGGTCGATGGCTAGTACTTCTGTGGAAGGCGTGGCACTGTGTTGGTTGTGGTGGAAAGATTTGAGTTATAATGATGGTAAAGTCAGGAAGTTTGTATTCTGTTATATAAGGATCAATGGTGAAGTGTAAATGCACTCTCAAGACAGTCAATATCCCGGCTGACTGCCCGGAGCATGGGTTAGGAAGTTGCATGGTTGAAAAGATTGAATTGACAATACCTTTAGCTGGAGACATATAGAGTAGTAGGAATGTGTGTTCAACTGTCGAGTGAAAACATCCAATGAAAACAAAAAATAAAAGGAAGAAAAAAGGAAAAACCATCAAAAGGACAAACAGACGAACAAAGTCCAAATGGACCAAGCAGTATTACTGCCCAACTGGAGGGTGCTACGGTACGGTAGACTGTACCAAAGGCTTTCAGGGAATTCTACTAAACTTTGCAGGTAGGAACTTGTTCCTTGAATTTCAGGTGCGTCTTGAGCTGGAACGTCTTTGCTGTCTGGGTTGCCACTCCGGCTGTATCTTGCCCAGAGGGGATTTGTGTAATGGAGGTGGATCCGTGTTCGTGTCCGAAATTATGATTTGCCATTGTCGGAGAAGTTGTAGCCCTTCTTCTAATGAGCTGACTAGGTGAGTGGAGCCTTGGTGCGAGACAATTCGTTTAGCCGGGTACTTCCACTTGTAAACTATCTTGTGGTTTCGCAGTGCTTTGGTGATAGTCGCCATGTTTCGCCGCAGCTGCAAAGTGTACTGCGAGAGATCCGGGAGCACTTGTAGATTCGCAGCTGACTCTGGTAGGTTCTCTGCTTTGCGAAAAACGTCCAAGAGAATCTCTTTAGTTTGAAAAAAATTAACTCTGAGTAGCACATCTCTTGGAACTTCCTGTGGTAGAAAGGCTGGTTTAGGTACTCTATGGATCCTATCTATTTTGAGATCTAATGGAGATAACGATGGTGCTGCTGCATGGAATAGATCCATAACATATGACTGGAGCTGTTGTGCTGCCACGGTTTCAGGTATACCCCGTAGTTTCAAATTGTTCCTGCGGGAACGATCTTCGAGGTCTGCCAGTTTCACTTGTATTTTGGAGATAGAGTCTTGCTGGGATACGTGGGAGTCCACGAGTGCGTTAAAGGATATAGTAACGTCCCCCATTCTCGTTTCAACTTGATGCACTCTATCCCCAAGCTCTGTAATCTCTGCTCTACACTGTATCTGAGATCGCTTGACCGGTGGTCGGGAACATGGCGATCGGGTCTGCTGGACAGTGTGCGCCCGGGTCACTGTCATGTGCCCCACTCACCTCCATATCCAGGGCCGAGAACCTGTTGCTGTGTGTGGATATCTCCGGATCCAGCCTCGGTTTGGATTTTGCAGGGCTCCTTGTGGTGGGCGAGTTGCAGGGAGAAGAGGAACCGCTATCTTGTGTGGTAGGCATGTCAGGTATAATAGCAGTGTTCCTCTCTCGGCCCGTTCTCTGTTCTTTCGCTGCTGGAGCTGGCACTAGAGCACCTGGACTACGACTGTGGGCTGGTCTCTCGGCGCCATTTTCCTGTAGTCCGCGGGAGACGGCCGGAAAAAAGTCTGGTAATTTAAGCATCTTTTCCCGTGTTCGGAGCTTTTTCTTCATACCCCGGGGGCTCTGTATGTTGGCGGTATTGCTGTGCGCGGCGTCGGCGTTCTTAGCTGCAACCAGGCGGGCGATAAGCTGATAATTCCCCTGCAGCCGAGCGGAGCTCTATACAAGTGCAGCCATCACGGTCGGCGGTCGCCACGCCCCCGACACTGGGAGTTTTGAGGAGGGATCTTATTCTTAGGTCCAAATTACCTTTTAGAGGAGCACCCTCCTTACAAAGTCGTCTTGCACAAAATATTATAAATTCGCCCATCATTTTTTCATAATTTAATCGGTTTCTTTCTCTGCAAGAAATGCATTGTATGTCAACATAATATATCAGGGAGGGAAAAAACGGTTGAGTTTATGTCATTAGTTACTAACAAGAGACACACTATCAAAACGTTTTGTACGTGCAGTACTAGATATGTTGTGTATTTAATTACCTGCCCCTGTGGCAAGCAATATGTCGGAAGGACAACAAGGACATTTTCAGTGAGAGTAGAGGAACACATATCTTTGATTAAAGGCAAAGACTCTAAACATAGTGTCCCTAGACACCATAAAGAATGCCACAATAGTGATCCAAAGGGAACACAATTTTTAGCGATTGATAAATATGTACCCCCGTGGAGGGGGGCTATGACCAGAGGGGTGTCACAATTAGAAACTTACTGGATCTATACCCTCCGATCCCACTCCCTGTTTGAACGTAGAGTGGGACATTAATGCCTTCATTAATGAAGCTTAAAATAAGATGGAGAGATGGGCTGATACGAGATATAATTTCTAATTTTTTCATTTATTTTTTTAATAAAAATATTCTTTTATATTTTTTCCAGAAGTTTTTTATGTGTATTTGGAATACATGAATATGTTGTTCTATATTAGTAAGCCCTACAGCAAGACTCAATCCACTTCCTGCACCAACGCGTAATATAACCCCCTCATAGCATATTTGCGGTATTTAGTCATTCATGTGATAATGATTAATATTTAATGTCTTAGAAAAAGAGCAGAATAGCAATGGTTGAGTATATTTATCATTCTAATGTGTAGACTTAGGGCCTATGGATTGGTTTATGAATATGGGGCCTGCTACGTCCGTTCGGATGTGACGTGGCCGATATCCTGTCACTATTAGGGGGGTCATTGTGTCCTCCATGGACCTTCCTGGAGTGACGTGGGTTGTTTTTATGGCCTCACTTCCATATGAGACTTGGTGTCTCGATGGCGACTACCCATGCGTCACTTCCGTAATCGATAAGCGTGCGTTCCAACGCACAGCGGAGACAGATTTACGGATAGACGGTCAAGGAAATTAAAGAATTGGATATGTATACTTTAGAATCTGGATTTCTATATATATCTATATATATATATATATATATATTACGCATTTACAAAAGGATTTATGACATCAGTATAGAGGTGGGATACTGAAATAGAGGCATGGAACGCACGCCGCGGTGGCCATTTCGGCCCCTAGAAACCGGAAGTGACACGCGGTGACACAGGGTGAGTGAATCTTGCTAAATGGGCTCTTGTGGTTATAAAAATGAGTCTGGCTGCAGTGGATGGGCACCCCAGACGATGTCTATGAGGACAAAACGCGTCGGAGGCCTCTACTGCCACCAATTTTTATTTGAAAGCGCTTGATAAACCTCATAAATATGAGTTTGTTATTATCTTTTAATAAATTTTGTTTTTTAATGGAATTACGCTATATGGCCCAGTCTTTCCATTTTATGTGTCCATCATTTTGAGTTGGACCTCTATGTGATGGGAGAAAACCTAATGTTATCGGCTGTGTTGGGGAAAGGACTGCTTTGATGTTTTTTGGCATTCCAGCACCTGCGAGTTTGGATTCCTGCGGATATTGTACAAGCGTGTATGATCCTTGGAATATATATTCTTTTCGGTCAGATACATCTGGTAAGCCCACATCCACAGAGGTGGTGGGACTGGCACTTGGGTGTTCGCATGTGAATCCTTTAAGATTGGATGGTCTATTTGAAATTTAACTAAACATGTGGGACTTGAACACTTCCTTCTAAACAAAGAGACTTTATGTTTTTTTTGCTCATTATTGATTATTTCTTGTTTGATACATAAGCACAATTCTATTTGGCAAATGTTTCATTGATATGCTTTTTGCGTTTATCGATATAAAGTATCCACTATGGATAGCACAAAATTTACGTGGTTGCACATGGGGATGTTATATATATATTCTCTCGTAATATATTTAGCGCTACACTTTTTATAAACTGTACACTTTATACCTAAAATAGGAATTTTTACTGTTAGCAGCTTTTCAACATTAGGTTAGCTCAGTGTTTTTGCTTTAAATAGATTTTTTGGTACCCAGCACCATATTGCCATGAATGCAGCCCCCACCATATTGCCATGAATGCAGCACCCAGCACCGTATTGCCATGAATGCAGCACCCAGCACCGTATTGCCATGAATGCAGCCAGCATCAACCCACCGTATTGCCTCCCTCAGAGTCTTACACACACTCACCTGTCACACTGCCGACAGGGAATGATTTCCCAATCCCAGTCCCAGATGAAGTCCCACTTTCAGATCCGGCACAGTCAGAACTCAGGAGGAAGAGTGGAGGAGATGGCGGTGGCTTGGCTTACAGAAGCACCACCCGGGTGGTGCCTTTGTGCATGTGTTGCCCATGTTCAAGGACTGGCCAGCCCTGCAGCACAGCACATGACCAGTGGCCACCACATTTGCCCAATCACAGGGTGCAACATGGCGGCTGGAACGCATTCGCACGGAACACAGCAATTAAATTCACAGAAGTGACACACAACACGGTGCGAGATTTCAATTTTCGCCCCCCTCAGCCTGTGCGGCTGCACCCCTGCGGGCGTCGGCCTCGTCAACCCCTTGGTACGCCCCTGATCCACCATAAGCAAAATAACAAAAACATGCAGCTCCATATTACTGCTCCCGATCCCGGTATTAGAATTTTTAATTCCCTCTATAAAAATTCAACCTTGGTTCTCTTGTGGGATAACATCAATTAAAGACATTAATACAACAATCCCGACATATAACCACTAAGGATGAGCCAAACACCCCCCCCCCCCCTGGGTTCGGTTTGCACCAGATCCTGCGAACAGACCAAAACTTTGTGTGAACTTTAGAACCCTATTAAAGTCTATGGGACTCGACGTTGAAAATCTAAAGTGCTAATTTTAAAGGCTAATATGCAAGTTATTGTTCTAAAAAGTGTTTGGGGACCCGGATCCTGCCCCAGGGGACATGTATCAATGCAAAAAAAGTTTTAAAAACTGCCATTTTTTCGGGAGCAGTGATTTTAATAATGCTTAAAATGAAACAATAAAAGTGTAATATTCCTTTAAATTTCATACCTGGTGGGTGTCTATAGTACGCCTGTGAAGAGGCGCATGTTTCCCGTGCTTAGAACTGTCCCTGCACAAAGTGTCATTTCTGCAGGAAAAAAGTCCTTTAAAATCACTCGTGGCTATAACGAATTGTCAGCTCCCGTAATACAGAGAATACTGATTGAAAGTCATCGATAAAAACCAGCGTCAAATTTAAAAAAAAATGACGTGGGGTTCCCCCTAAAAATCCATACCAGAACCGTACCAGGCCACATGCCCTCAATATTGGGAGGATGCTTTGGGGTCCTCCCCAAAGCACCATGTTCCCATGTTGATGAGGACAAGGGCCTCATCCCCTCAACCCTGGCCGGTGGTTGTGGGGGTCTGCGGGCAGGAGGCTTATCAGAATATGGAAGCCCCTTTAACAAGGGGACCCCCAGATCCCGCCCCCCTGTTTTAAATGGTAAGGGCATTCAAAAGTACCCCTACCATTTCACAAAGAAAGTGTAAAAGAATGTTAAAAAAGACAAAGACACTTTTGAAAAAGTCCTTTATTTAAAAAAAAAAAAAAAAAAAAAAATTCCAGCGGTGGTAATCCACTCTTGCTATCCATCAACAGATAATCATCTCTCTGGGGTCCAGCGATGGCTGATCTGATCCAGCGACGGGTGATCTCTCCATCCAGGGCAGCACAGGATAGACAGACTCAGAACACGTGCCGGCGTCCCTAGGAGGACTTCAACGCCCAGCAGAACGCCCAAACACAGATGGGGAAAAAGCAGCAAAAACAGGTACACAGGGAACAAAAGAGAGGCCGGGGAAGTGAGAGGAGCAAAGAGGAGCATACCAAAAGGGCCAACATGACAGTGGGAGAAGGATACAGCAAGGGTTAAAATAGTAGTGAGTTGTGTGGAGTAGAAAGGGGGGTGGCTAGGTAAAGAAGAGGAGGGGAGGAGTTGAATGCAGTGAGGAAGAGGGGGGGGGGGGTTCCCGGGCATTATTCCAGTGGGGGAGAGGAAGTTTCCCACCCACCCTCCCTTTGTGTTGTTTGTGTTGTTTGTGTTTGTCTTGTACTAATTGTTGCCTCGTAGGTGCACTTGTGGATTCATTATGGCAGCTTTCGGTGAGGTGGGGGTGGCGGTGGTCTTGTATGGTGGTAACTGACCCAGGAGATGGAAGTGTGGGGGACTCATTAGTGACATGGGCTCCCTTGGTTACAGCTAACACGGGTTAGCTGAGGATGGGAAGGTGGACACTGCGGGTAGTGAGTTGTCTGTGGGATGAAGTTATCATGGGCGGAGGCCTAGTACGGTAGCGTGCCCGTAGTGTAAAAGTGGAACATTTATTTGGGGAAGTGCCGTACAAGACCACCGGGAAAAACTGATATTTTGAGTTTTGTTATTTATGGTTAAAGTTGATACATGATTATATATTTTGTAAATAAAAGGCTGCTGTGACCAGTTATACCCCAAAGAAAGTGTGGTCTCATTCTTATAGGTAAGAGGATGGGGAAAATAAGTTGGGGGTGTAATGAAGTGGAAGTAGTCAGTTGTGAAAGGAGGTGTATCTCTTATGCCGCGTACACATGATCGAATTGTCCAGCAAACAATCCGGCGGATAGTCCGAACGGACTTGGCCACACACGGACACACAGAAAGTCCGGTGTTTGCTAGCGCGATGACGTTCAGCACGTACGACGGGACTAGAAAAAGGAAGTTCAATGGCCAGTAGCCAATAGCTTCCTTTTCGTACTTGCTTCTGAGCATGCGTCATTCTTAGTCCGTCAGACTAGCATACTGACGAACGTATTGTCTGCTGAAACCCAAGTACGGCGGAAAGATTGGACTGCAAAAATACTTTCTAAGTCCGCCGGACTTTCCGCTGAGAAAGTCCACTGAAGCCCACACACCATCGAATTGTCCGGTGAAATGCGTTTCTGTGGACTAAGTACGCCGGACAATTTGATGGTGTACGCGGCATTATATGCACTGGTCATGGAGACCACTGCATTTTGGCTAAGCCTGTTTAAGGCTTATATGCCAGAGTGCTTAATAGCATGCTGTAAAGCCTGTCTAAGGCTTATCATGGTAAATAGGAAGTTACACCAGAGTCTATTTAAGACTCAACTGAAGATCGTTAAAGATAACTGAAGCAGTTTAAGCCTGTTTAAGGCTTTTATCCAAAGACACAGAGAGAGATTGTAACATACCCCTGAGATCACCGGAGTGGGGTTCCTTCCATTTATCTTCGTTTAGAGGCTGTACCGGCAAGGACTTCCACCCAGGAGAGGCTAGAACCTGGCTGGGGTGAAGTGGTAAGGGGGTGCTGATCCGTGCCGTCCCAACAGGTGAGGAAAAATAACAGAATGCTGGGGCGGGGGCCGTATCGTCATCTTATAGTTATGTGGTCCTATCAGGTTGTGGAGGCGGAGTCACAACCCAGAGTCTATGCTGCCATGATGCGACAGGAAATTTTGTTGGTCGAACGTTCCGATGGTAAAGTCCGATGGAGCCCACACACAGTCGGATTATTCAACAACACGGTCCGATCAGACATTTTCCGTTGGAATGTCCAACCGTGTGTATGGGGGCTTTGAATCTCAGCTGTTTGTTTTTATACATCAATTTCCTTTAATTTTTAATTGTTTGTATATATCCCAATGTATTGCCATGAATGCAGCACCCACCGTATTGCCATGAATGCAGCACCCACTCCATTGCCATGAATGCAGCACCCACTCCATTGCCATGATTGCAGCACCCAGCACCATATTGCCATGAATGCAGCACCCACTGTATTGCTATGAATGCAGCACCCACTCCATTGCCATGAATGCAGCAGTCATGACAATGGAGTGGGTGCTGCATTCATGGCAATATGGTGGGTGCTGCATTCATGGCAATGGAGTGGGTGCTGCATTCATGGAAAAACAGTTGGTGCTGCATTCATTGCAAAACAGTGGGTGCTGCATGAATGTAGCACCCAGCACCGCGTTGCCATGAATGCAGCACCCACTCCATTGCCATAAATGCTGCACCCACTCCATTGCCATAAATGCAGCACCCACCATATTGCCATGAATGCATCACCCACCATATTGCCATGAATGCAGCACCCAACACCGTATTGCCATGAATGCAGCACCCAGCACCGTATTGCCATGAATGCAGCATCCACCATATTGCCATGGATGCAGCACCTAGCACCATGTTCCAATGAATGCAGCACCCAGCCCCGTATTGCCATGAATGCAGCACCATATTGCCATGAATGCAGCACCCACCATATTGTCATGAATGCAGCACCCATTGTATTGCCATGAATGCAGCACCCACCATAATGCCATGAATGCAGCACCCACAGTATTGCCATGAATGCAGCACCCACCATATTGCCATGAATGCAGCACTCATCGTATTGCCATTAATGCAGTACCCAGCACCATGTTCCCATGAATGCAGTACCCAGCACCGTATTGCCATGAATGAAGCACCATATTGCCATGAATGCAGCACCCACCATATTGCCATGAATGCAGCACCCACTCCATTGCCATGAATGCATCACCCAGCCATATTGCCATGAATGCAGCCAGCATCAACCCACCAAACTGCCTCCCTCAGAGGCTCACACACACTCACCTGTCACACTGCCGACAGGGAATGATTTCCCAATCCCAGTCCCAGATGAAGTCCCACTTCCAGATCCGGCACAGTCAGAACTCAGGAGGAAGAGTGGAGGAGACGGTGGTGGCTTGGCTTACAGAAGCACCACCCGGGACTCCCGGAGGCAGAGCAGCCTTTGCGCATGCGTTTCCCATGTTCAAGGACTGGCCAGCCCCACAGCACAGCACATGACCAGTGGCCACCACATTTGCCCAATCACAGGGTGCAACATGGCGGCTGGAACGCATTCGCAGGGGACACAGCAGTTAAATTCACAGAAGTGACACACAACACGGTGCAGTGCAGGATTTCAATTTGCCCCCCCCCCCCCCCTCAGCCTGTCCGTCTGCGCCCCTTGCGGACGTCGGCCTCGCCAACCCCTTGGTACGCCCCTGATCCACCATAAGCAAAATAACAAACCTTGGCTCTCTTGCGGGATTACATCAATTAAAGAGATTAATACAACAAACCCGACGTATGACCACTAAGGATGAGCCAAACACCCCCCCGGGTTCGGTTCGCACCAGATCCTTCGTGTGAACTTTAGAACCCTATTAAAGTCTAGGGGACTCGAACGTTCAAAATCTAAAATGCTAATTTTAAAGGCTAATATGCAAGTTATTGTCCTAAATAGTGTTTGGGGACCTGGGTCCTGCCCCAGGGGACATGGATCAATGCAAAAAAAGTTTTAAAAACAGACGTTTTTTCGGGCGCAGTGATTTTAATAATGCTTAAAGTGAAACAATAAAAGTGTAATATTCCTTTTAATTTCATACCTGGGGGGTGTCTATAGTATGCCTGTGAAGGGGCGCATGTTTCCCGTGCTTAGAACTGTCCCTGCACAAAGTGTCATTTCTGCAGGAAAAAAAGTCATTTCAAATCACTACAATCAGCTATAATGAATTGTCGGCTCCCGTAATACAGAGAACACTCATTGAAAGTCATGGATAAAAAAAAAAGCGTGGGGTTCCCCCAAATTCAATTACCAGGCCCTTCAGGTCTGGTATGGATATTAAGGGGAACCCCGCGTTAAATAAAAAAAATGACGTGGGGTTCCCCCTAAAAATCCATACCAGAACCGTACCAGGCCACATGCCCTCAACATTGCCCTCAACATGCCCCCCAAAGCACCATGTTCCCATGTTGATGAGGACAAGGGCCTCATCTCCACAACCCTGGCCAGTGGTTGTGGGAGTCTGTGGAAAGGGAGCTTATCAGAATATGGAAGCCCCCTTTAACAAGAGGACCCTCAGATCCCGCCCCCCCCCCGTATGAAATGGTAAGGGCATACAAAAGTACTCCTACCATTTCACAAAGAAAGTGTAAAAGAATGTTTAAAAAGACAAACGCACTTTTGAAAAAGTCCTTTATTAAAAAAAAAAGATTGCAGCGGTGGTCCAGCAATGGCTGATGTGATCCAGCAACGGGTGATCTCTCCCTCCAGTCCAGCACAGCGCAGTCCATCCATCCTCTGTCTCCACTGGCAGAGACACTGCGGGGATCCCGGCAGCCTGACATTTCTTATATGAGGAGGGCGGGGCCACCCGTCACCTGACCCCGCCCCGTCTGACGCAGGGAGAAAGCCTGGCTTCCCCAATGACGTGAGGATGACTACGCCCCCCTCTGATGTAAAGCAGATTTCTGTTACATCAGAGGGGGGCGGGGTCACCCACACGTCATTGGGGATGCCAGGCTTCCCCACTTGCATCAGAGGGGGCGGGGTCAAGTGACGGGTGGCCCCGCCCTCCTCATATAAGAAATGTCAGGCTGCCGGGATCCCCGCAGTGTCTCCGCCAGTGGAGGCAGAGGAAGGACAGATGGACTGCGCTGGATGGAGAGCTCACCCGTCACTGGATCAGATCAGCCATTGCTAGACCCTGGGGAGATGATCATCCATCGCTGGATAGCAAGAATGGACTACCACCGCTGGAATCTTTTTTTTATTTTTTTTATTTTTAATAAAGGAATTTTTCAAGTGTCTGTCTTTTTTAACATTCTTTTGCACTTTCTTTGTGAAATGGTAGGGGTACTTTTGTACCCCCTTACCATTTAAAATAGGGGGGCTGGGATCTGGGGGTCCCCTTGTTATAGGGGGCTTCCAGATTCTAATAAGCCTCTGGCCCGCAGACCCCCACAACCAACCACCTCTTTTCCTGCAGCCTGCCAGGTTGCGTGCTCAGATAAAGGGTCTGGTATGGATTTTAAGAGGGAACCCCACTTCATTTTTTTTTTTAATTTGATGCAGGGTTCCCCTTTATATCCGTACCAGACCTGAAGGGCCTGGTAATTAAATTTGGGGGAACCCCACGCTTTTTATTTTATCAATGACTTTCAATGAGTGTTCTCTGTATTACGGGAGCCGAAAATTCATTATAGCCGTGAGTTCTTTTAAATTACTTTTTTTCTGCAGAAATTACACTTTGCGCAGGGACAGTTCTAAACATGAGAAACATGCGCCCCTTCACAGGCGTACTATAGACACCCACCAGGTACGAAATTTAAAGGAATATTACACTTTTATTGTTTCACTTTAAGCATTATTAAAATCACTGCTCCGGAAAAAACTATATAGGATATAGGAATTTCGTTCAGCAGTATAGAATGTCAACAAGCTAGGAGAGCTACCTTTAAGGCTTCCAGGTGTGTCAATCATTGGGAAAACTTTCTAAAAAAGACAAACTGAAGCTATCTTGTTCCATTTAAGCTGTCCAAAATCTTCCCTAACTCTGAAGCTAAGTGTTGGAGAGGGTGTTGGGCAGTGGCGGCTGGTGAAGTTTTAGGATGGGGGGCGCAAGACCACGACCCTCAGATTTGGCCCCTCCCACGTCTCACAAGCCACACCCCTTATCAAATAAACATCATATACAAGGCTGCACATTATACATGGGGCTCTGCACATCATATACCAGGCTGCACATTATACACAGGGCTCTACTAAAGCAGATGAATTATGCCTATCTTGTGTACAACCACATCAGGCACCTTTTCTGCAACCTGTAAATCACACATATTTGCATTCTGCAACCTGTAAATGACACATATCTGCATTCTGCAACCTGTAAATGACACATATCTGCATTCTGTAAATCACACATATCTGCATTCTGTAAATCGCACATATCTGCAACCTGTAAATAGCACATATCTACAACCTGCAAATCGCACATATCTGCATTCTGCAACATGTAAATCTCACATATCTGTATTCTGTAAATCACACATATCTGCATTCTGTAAATCACACATCTGCATTCTGTAAATCACATAGCTGCATTCTGTAAATTGCACATATCTGTATTCTGTAAATCACACATCTGCATTCTGTAAATCACATATCTGCATTCTGTAAATCGCACATATCTGCAACCTGTAAATTGCCCATATCTGCATTCTGCATTCTGGAATTCGCACATATCTGCATTCTGTAAATTGCACATATCTGCATTCTGTAAATCACATTCTGTAAATCGCACATATCTGCATTCTGTAAATCACACATCTGCATTCTGTAAATTGCACATATCTACAACATGTAAATTGCACATATCTACAACCTATAAATTGCACATATCTACAACCTGTAAATCGCACATATCTACAACATGCAAATTGCACATATCTACAACCTGTAAATTGCACATATCTGCATTCTGCAACCTGTAAATTGCCCATATCTGCATTCTGCAACATGTAAATAGCACATATCTGCATTCTGCAACATGTAAATAGCACATATCTGCATTCTGTAAATCGCACACATCTACAACCTGTAAATAGCACATATCTGCATTCTGTAAATCACATTCTGTAAATTGCACATATCTACAACCTGTGAATTGCACATATCTACAACTTGTTAATTGCACATATCTGCATTCTGTAAATCGTATTCTGTAAATTGCACATATCTACAACATGAAAATCGCACATATCTACAACCTGTAAATTGCACATATCTACAACCTGTAAATTGCACATATCTACAACCTATAAATCGCACATATCTACAACCTGAAAATCGCACATATCTACTATTATTATTAATAACCCTTTTTTTTAAAAAACTTTTTTTTGCATTGATCCATGTCCCCTGGGGCAGGACCCGGGTCCCCAAACACTTTTTAGGACCATAACTTTCATATAAGCTTTTAAAATTAGCACTTTAGATTTCTCCCATAGACTTTTACAGGGTGTTCCGTGGCTTTTCGAATTTGCCCCCGAACACCCCAAAGAGCCTGGTGAGGTCTCAACCATTTGGCAGACCGGAGGGGTTCTATATTTTTATGATCCGTATAGATCATATTAGGATGACTGGCTCCCTCTAGGAGGTACAGTACCTCCATTCTTCCAGGGCTGTTTTTATAGCGAGAAGCTCTTGATTCCCCACATTATAATTCTTTTCTGGTTGGCTCATCTTGCGGGAGGAGAAAGCTATGGGATGGAGAAGTGCCTTGGGCCCCTGGCGCTGTGACAAAATGGCTCCTGTAACTATTTCTGAGGCATAAACTTCCAGAATATACAGTAGTGCAGGGTCAGGGTGCTGAAGGATCGAAGCAGAAGTGAACCGGGACTTCAGGGTGTCGAAGGCGACCTGAGCCTCAAAGGACCATTGGAAGCATACATGCTTTCCGGTTGCTTGGGTAATTGGTGAAATAACGGTGGAAAAGTCCTTTATAAACTTCCTATAGAAGTTGGCGATGACAATGAACCTCTGCACACCATTTTTATCCATTGGTGCTGGCCAGTCCACAATGGTTTTGACCTTTTTTGGGGGTCCATAGTGATCCCTTTGGTAGAAATAATGAGACCTAAAAAACTGGATGGATTCTTTCTCAAAATCGCACTTTTCGACTTTTGTGAACAGTCTGTGTCTCCTCAGGGTGGCTAGCACCTTTTTTACATAAGACCTATGGAAATCCAAAGTAACCAAAAAGATAAGGATGTCATCTAGGTAAACGATAAGAAAATGGTCCAGTAACTCCCGGAAAATGTAATTCACCAGGTGTTGGAAAGTAGCAGGTATGTTGCAGAGACTAAAGGGCATGACCAGGTATTCGAAGTGTCCGAACCGAGTTCGGAATGCTGTTTTCCACTCATCACCCTCTCAGATGCAGATCAGGTTGTAGGCACCGCATAGGTCCAGTTTGGTGAAGACCCAGGCGTTACGGAATCTCTGGAAAAGTTCTGAGATGAGAGGGAGCTGGTAGCAATTCTTAATTGTAATTTTTTGCACTCCATGTAGTCTATGTAGAGTCTTAGGGACTGGTCCTTTTTTTTCCCACAAAGCATAAGCCAGCCTCCACAGGAGAGGAAGAAGGATGGATGAACCCCTTCTTTAGGTTGTCGTCCAGATACAGCTGCAGGGTCTCAACCTCCTTTTTCAAGAGGGGGAATATTCAACCAAAGGGTATCTCAGAGCCTGGCAAAAGTTCAATGGGGCAGTTGTATGGCCATTGCAGGGGAAGAGCATCTGCCCTCTTGGGGTCAATGATGTCCAGGAACTCCTGGTAGACTGTAGGCACCTCCTGGTGGGCGTTGGGCTGAAATCAGACGGGGTCCTGATGTTTGGGGTGAAGACAATGCTGCTGGCAGTATGGAGAGGAGTAGCAGATCTCCCTGCTGGACCAGTTGATGTGAGGCTTGTGTACCTGCAGCCAATGGGATACCCAGGATAACCAGGAACATGGGTACATTTAAAATATCAAATCTGAGGAACTCGTGCTGGCCAGACTCAGTGGACACTAGGAGAGGACTAGTGGCTTGGGTGACCGGTCCAAAATGGGGCTCGGAGCCGTCAGCCACGTGGACAGTCAGGTGCTTTTCCTTAAGAAGGGGGGTGTTGTATTTTGTTTCCAGTGTGTGGTCCAGGAAACAACTGCATGCCCCCAAATCAACCTCTTCCACCACCCGCAGGGAAACAGAGATAACCAGGTGAGTAGGTGAGGTTGCAGCAACTTGGGAGAGAACAGGGATGTGTGGAGATGGCTTACTGGGACGGATAGGGCAATTGGGGATGAAGTGGCCGATGCTCTAACATTAGATTAGCTTGTCTTTGCCTGAGCTTCTACTCAGCAGACAGAGATGACTGGACCAGGCCAATCTGCATAGGCTCCAACTCTGCAGGAGCTGTGGATTTGGGCACTGCTGCTGGGGAGGAGCGACCTTTGGTAGCATCCAGGTGGTTCTGAAAGCCTGAGCGCTTTCAGACCATCGCTCCCGCAAGCACCTGTCAAGCTGGACGGTAACTTGAATAAGACCTTCCAAGGTGGCGAGAGTCTCTACTCTCACTAGCTCATCCTTGAGTGGCTCAGACAGGCCCTGATGGTACTGGTACCTCAATGCTCATTCCAGTCTGTCAGCTGACCACTTTGCAGAAGTCCACTGTATAATGTTCCACCGGCTGCCGCCTTTGTTGCAGGCTGGATTCAGCGGTGGCCACACGCTGTGGACCATCATACAGTTGAGCTCTAGCCTCAAAGAATGCATCCAGGGAATTGATGACAGGGCTCTTTTGCTCCCACAGGCCGTGGGCCCAAGCCTAGTGTTCAACGACCAACAGCGACATCATGAAACCCACCTTGATGGACTTGATGGAGAAGGTGTGCAGTTGCAGGGCCAGATACAGTAAACAGGTATTTTTAAAGGAGCGGAACTTCTTTTGGTCCCCAGTAAAGCACTCAGGGATTGACACCCGAGGCTCGGGGGTGGGACCACTACTGTATGGGTAGAGGTGGTGCATTTCAGAGAAGAAGCTGCTCACACAGCTCTGGCAGAGGGCAAGCCTTGATCCAACAGAGCAGGTGGCACTGACAAGTGGCGCTGACAGGTGCTGCAGACAACCTTCCAACTGAAAGCAGCCCTCCTGTAATTGTTGCACTGCTTGTGTTAGGGTGGAAACTTGTTGGCACAGAGCCTCCAAAAGGGACGTGCCTCCATTGACCCCAGACATATGGCTGGATTATACTGTCAGGTTCCAAGGAAGAGGTCGATTGTTGAGAGGGTGCCCCTTTGCGGCTAAGTGTAGTGCTCCCCTGGGAGTGATACAGAGGGAGTAGTGCCCAAAGGTGCATGATTTGCCAGGTGTTGTTGATGAGCCAGTCACTTGGAGTGCACTGGTAGTTGCTGGGATGACCCACAGAGCCGCTGAGTGTGGGGTACCAGGCAGAATATGTCAGTAGCAAGAACTGAAGACAAGCCAATTATAATACACAAGAGATCAGTCCAGAAATGCCGTCAGTCAGGTCGGTAACAGGGAACAGAATCACAGAGACACAGGGTCACGGGAAACATTGGGGAGCTGACGATTAATCCAGCAAGGGGTGGCTCCAACAGCAGGCTTAACCACTTCATCCCCGGAAGGATTTATCCCCTTTCTGACCAGAGTGCTTTTTCCATTACGACATAGTGTTGTTTTGACTGACAATTGAGCGGTCGTGTGATGCTGCACCCAAACAAAATGTATTTACTTTTTTTACCCACAAATAGAGCTTTCTTTTGGTGGTATTTTGTCCATCTGTGTGCCTCACTGTGCCAATCTCCCTATCTGATCTGTGCCTCCTGTACCACTGTGCCCATCTGCAGCCTTATGATCTCCATATCGTTTTTACTGCTACACCGGCGCTGTGATATGCAGTCTAGTCGGAGGCCGTGTAGTATAACAAAGCCCTGCCTCCTCCTCGCCCATGATGGAACACTGACTCAGTTTCCCAGCAGTGAGTCAGTGATCCGCCTATCGAGGAGGAGGAGGGGCTTTGTTACACTGCAAAGCCGCTGACTAGACTTACATCACAGCGCCGGGAGATCATCTGCAGCCTCGTGCGCCTGGACACAGACTCGAGTATAAGCCGAGGGAGGGCATGCTGAAAAATTTGGCTTATACTCCAGTATATACGGTATATTGATTGGTTTGCACAAAAGTTATAGTGTCTACAAAATAGGTAAAAGATTTATGGCATTTTTATTATTATTCTTTTACTAGTAATGGAGGTGATCTGTTTTTTTTTTTTTTTATTGTGACTGCGACATTGCGGCCGACACATCGGACCCTTTTGACACTATTTTGGGACCATTCACATTTATACAGCGATCAGTGCTATAAAAACGCACTGATTACTGTGTAAATGACACTGGCAGGGAAGGGGTTAAACACTAGGGGGCGATCAAGGGGTTAAGTGTGCCCTAGGGAGTGATTCTAATTGTAGGGGGGATGTTTACATAGGCATCTCCTCGATCTGCCTCTCCATGGCACGATCGCAGAACACCTGGCACACGCCCACTAGCCCGCAAATTAAAGGGGACATATTGGCATGCAGAGGATGGCAAGTGGTTAAATAGACCCAGAAGTACTGCCCACATCAGTCACACTGTGCACCATGGTGGCCATGATTGTCTTGGGTGGAATTGCCAGTCCTTCTTCGGCCATTTTCCTGACATTGGCTGATGTTCTTAATAAAGCCCTTTTTGATATTTCTGCTACACTTAGTCTGGTGCACTGTGTTGTCTTTCCATTCGTCTTCAAGAGAATTACTTCACTCTAAAGGGAGCTGCCACTATTGTTGCCATAGCACTCAATTGGACTTTATGAACTCCATATCTGATTATCCACGACCTTTATTCTATATATGTTTTATGCATATTTTGTGACATTTCTTTCTCCCCCCAAGGTGTTTTTTTCTGTATATTGAAGGATATGGGGGCCACAAAGAGGATTTTAGTGGCTGCATACCCTAAATTTACTCTGGTGTTGAGATATAATAATAAACGTATATACATCCCAGATATGGAGACCACAGTGAGAAGTCCTACTTGTGAAGATCAGAGGTCCTTTTCAAAACCTCCAGAGATGAAACCTTGAAGAAATGTCTTGAAGCTAAAGGCCTCATTGAGTCCTGGGGCAAAGTGGAATTCAGATCAGAGATCTACCACAGTTCATGCCGGAGGAGGGACTTGTTGAAGTCCCCACCCCGTGGACTGGGTTGGACTCGATCCACGGCCAAGAATGACACTCAGGGTAGCAGCCAGCATAAACATATATTCAGGGTCACTTTGTCTCATACTTTGTATGCGGCAATAGATATACACTTCCAGAATTTGTGAATAGTCTTTTCCACATAGTAGCAACCACATTCACACTGCAACAAATAGACTACCTCTGACGTTTGACAATTGCCAAAATGTTTGGGGATAAACATGCGGTCATTGGGTAGTCGCAAATGCCTACTCGGGTGAATAAATTGGCAGTGTGAACAGGAGCCACAGGGAAAGGTTCCAAGTACTTTACTCACTCTGCGCCAACTGATCACCCATGGAGGATATCCACCTGTATGTGATTGGGGGAGCCGGAGAAACAGATGGACCCACTGTGGGATCTGAAGTGAGAAGACCGTTCATTACAAGAGGAAAAAATTGAGTATTGAATTGTGAGTAGCCAGGAACTCGGCAAAGATATCTTACCAAGAAAGTCCCCAAGATATAAAACACTTTCTGCTGGTTTATCACTTTGAAATCCACTACAAATGAAATTTTGGATGTGGTTGGTCTGAGGCACCAGATTTTATTCTTGAAAAAAAGGAAACAAGAGTTTTACAAAATATAATCTTCTTCCTGTTTGAGTTTTCTGTAAATTTATAAATTCTCATTATTTCATTATTTCACACAGACCAGATACCCCGACTGCAGCGATGTGCCCCCTGTGTGTCTTCCTCCTGTGCCCCCTGCGTGTCATCCTTCTGTGGGCTCTTCTTTGTCCAGGCACAGGTATGTAAGAATATTATATTGTTTTAACATTAATGTTTAAACTTTTTAGAAATTCTTTTATATGCCAGTTTAAAAAAATATTGAATACAAAAATGCATAAAATTGTAAAATTTATTATTTATCTCATCTGTAAATAAGTTGGCCATGCTTTGTGGCAGGGATGTAATGTGTCGTTATAAAGTGGAATAAAATGTGTACTTTGTATCTCCAGTCACACTCCTTCCATGAAAACTAACATTTAGTGTTGGGTGAACACTGGCTGTTCGCCCGTTCAAGCACCCAAATTATTGAGGTGTTTGACCATTTGTTCGGTCCGCAGAATGATCACAATGCACTGCACCTCCGCACAGTGCATTGGAAGCCCTGATTGGCTTAAGCAATGAAAGCTTTGCCCAATCAGGGCACAGAGCACTGTCAGAGCCACAATTGTAGAAAGTAATGATGACTTTATCCAATCATAGCTCATTACTCTTAGTCCCGCTCCACACCCAAAAAATATTCTCCCCATAGTGGTAATTTTCAGTGTGATATTGGCATGGAGAGAGATAGAATAGGGCTCTGTTCAGTGCTACTAGACAGTTAGTAGAGATGAGCCAAACAACCCCCTCGGTTCGGTTCGCAGCAGAACATGTGAACAAGCAAAAGATTTTTTCGAACATGCGAACACCATTAAAGTCTATGGGACAGGAACATGAAAAATCACATTCTTTTAAATAATTTTTATTGAAATTTTCATTTGGTACAAACAAAATGAAACAAATACAAGTGGTGATGAACTACAATTAGATGATATATATCGAAAATGCTCTTATAGTTATAAAACCAGTTTTCTTCCACTGGTTTCATATACATATCTTATTACTACTAACTCAATCTCTTGAATTGAAAGTCCGACCAGTACTCTTAAATAATTAGTACAACCATATAGTACGGTGACCTCTGTCTGGCTCCCTCCGCACCCCAACTGGGATCACGCTGTGTCGGAAGGGCCATCCAGAGTATCACTGGATAACGTCAGTCGCAGCAATCAGGTTTTTATCAAAATAAAGTCCAAAATGGGTGGCGATATATAAAAGGACTAGCATCTGTACAAAGAATAAGTATCTATACATGACATAGTTTGAGGGTCTGTTCGAGGATCTGTTCAAGGATTCCCATTATCAATGGAAGTAGAGATTATTTCTTATACCATTCTGTCCAACATTTCCATTGTGAGTCCAATTTTTTGCCACAAGATTTCCTAAGAGCCAACAATCTTTCATATTGAAAATTCAGGTTCACCTGGACTAGAACTTCATATGGGTTTGGGGACAATATGCTTTCCAGTGTTGGGCAATAACTAATTTAGCCGTAATCAGGATATGGATCACTACTGTACGGAATTGGGGCGGATAATTGTCAATACCGAGGTGGAGAACTGCTAGAGCTGGGTTTGGGGACTGTAACACTCCTGTGATTTCTGTGAGTATACTAAACAACTTCCTGCAAAAGCTAGAAATGTTTTTGCAATGCCAGAATATATGCAGTATAGTGCCTACGCTACCGCAATCTCTCCAACAAAGCGAAGAGTGTGTAGAGAACATTCTTGCCAATTGATGAGGAGTTCTATACCATTTATGAAGTATCTTCTGAGTGAGCTCCCTGTGGTTAATGCAATGGGTGGCTTTGTAGTTATATCTGAAGGCATTGCTCCATTGATTGACATCGTAGGTCTGGTTTAAATCCTTCTCCCGTGTGAGCATAGAGGAGGATTTCACCAACAGTTGTTTGTATTGCAAAGTGTTGTATAAAAGTGAGATGCCTTTACTCTTGGTGTTGGGGGACATATAGTATTGACATATGAGGCTGTTTATTTCAATATTCGGTGGGGGAGATTTCAGTAGAAAGGATGACACCTGATTGTATAGAAATTTGCTAGTTTGGGGTATATTATAGCTGGATTTTAAGGAGTCGAACGATCTTAGGGTTTCATGAATGTATAAGTCGTCTACCCATTCTATTCCATTCTTCTTCCATTTGGTAACTGTACTATACGGGAGCAGTATTTCCGAAGTTTGAATCGGGATTCTAACTGTAGTGCGGAGATTTCCCAGCAATTGTTGCTGTCGTAAGTGTCTCCATGCTACGATAGTCGCTGTAATCGTTGGGGAGAAGCATGTTAAAGCGGGATTCCACCCTAAAGTGGAACCTCCGCTGATCGGATCCCCCCCTCCGGTGTCACAATTGACACCTTTCAGGGGGGAAGGGGTGGAGATACCTGTCAAAGACAGGTATTTTCACCCACTTCCGGGCATAGACTCCCACGGGAGTCTACGCCACTTCCTGCCTTGCCGCGCTGTCTGCTGGGACACACACGGGTCCCAGTGACAGCGCGGAGATTTCCTATTGCGCGGCGCGGCTCGTGCATGCGCAGTAGGGAACCGGGAAGTGAAGCCGATTCGTTTCACTTCCTGATTCCCTCACCTGGAATGGTGGCGGCAGCAGCCGAGGGCCGAGCGATCGATCGGCCTCGGCATCGCTGGAACCCGGGACAGGTGAGTGTCCATTTATAAAAAGTCAGCAGCTGTAGTATTTATAGCTGCTGCCTTTTAATATTTTTTTTGCAGGTGGAATCCCTCTTTAAGGATCTAGATTTCCAAGTGTCTGCCATGAGAAGTAGACTCATATGTTGGGTTTTTGCTATAGACGTTTCAGTGTTTACCCATAGTGGTTCAGGATTTGGAAGAAACCAAAGTTTAGCTTGTGCCAGTATGGCTGCCCAATAATAGTCTTTGATGTCAGGAAGGCCCATGCTTCCCGCTTTTCTATGCATTATAAGTTTATTAATTGGGCATCTGACTCTTTTACCCTTCCAGATGTATTGCTTGAGGAGTTTAGTCAATTCTGAAAATGTGAGGCTTTATATGGTATAGGGAGGGTTCTGAATATGTATAAAATTTTTGGATCAACATTTTATAGGATGCTATTCTCCCTGCCCACGATAATTTGGTTGTTGAGATTTTGGAAAGGGTTTTTTTATGTCTTGTAGAAGAGTTTTTATGTTGACATCTGCAATATGGGACAGGTTCGTTGTCAACTGTATGCCGAGGTAGGGAATCTGTTTGGAGGCCCATAAATATGGGAATGTTCGTTTAAGATATGAGCTCACATGGTGGTTCAGCCCTAGATCTAATATTAGGGATTTAGTAAAATTTACTTTATAGTAAGAAATCTGTCCAAATGCTTCTAAAATTTCATGTGTAAATGGTAGAGACACAACTGGATTCGATAGGAAAAGAATGATATCATTAGCGAACAAATTGGCTATGCGTTCCTTTCGTTGGACTTTGAGTCCTGAAATGTGTGGATGGGATCTAATGGCCTCCGCCAGGGGTTCTATCATCAGATTAAATATTAAAGGTGACAGAGGACACCCCTGGCGGGTGCCATTTGATATGGTAAAGGTTTTGGATAAAAGCCCCACGGTAAATACCTAAGCAGAAGGATTGGAATAAAGTGCCAGGATAGCCGACAGGGCCTCATTTTGAAAGCCAAACTTCCTTAGCGCCGCTTCCATGTATTCCCACTGGACCCTGTCAAATGCCTTCTCTGCATCTATTGAGAGAAGCAGAGAAGGCGTTCCATGAGTCCCAGCTTGGTGAATGATATTTAGTAAGCGCCGTGTGGCATCTGATGCCTGCCTCCCTTTCATGAATCCAGTTTGGTCCGGGTACACTAAGTCTGGTATAATATCATAAATTCTGTTTGCTATCACTTTAGCGTACAGTTTGATATCTCCATTGAGGAGAGATATGGGACGGAAGTTGGCTGGTGTGTCTGGAGATTTCCCTGGCTTGGGCAGAGTGACAACATAGGCCTTAAGCATTTCTGCTGGGAAGGATCCGGTTGTCCTAGCTACGTTAAAGATAGAGAGAAGGTGAGGGGATATTATATCACTGAAATTTTTGTAATACACGTTAGAAAGCCCATCTGGGCCTGGGGATTTCCCTAAAGGTAGGGATTGGATAGCTTTCTCTAACTCGGTTGATGTAAATGGGGCTCTTAATTCCTGAAGTTGGGCGTTCGATAACGAGGGTAGATGGACTTTAGCTAAGAAAGACTCTATGTTTTCCTTTGTTGGCCTAATTGTGTTGGGGTCCGTATGTAGGTTATAAAGGGATGCATAGTAGTCTGCGAATGCGTCTGCAATTTCCTGGGGGTTTTCTACTTTAGCTGTTGTTTTGGGGTGGAACAGATGTGGGATTGATGTTTTAGAACGTTTATCTTTTAAACGATTGGCCAGGAATTTACCTGCTCTGTTGTTGTTTCCATAATAATTAAGTCGGAGCCTTTTCATAGCGTGGTCATGTTTTACGCTATACCATTCTCTAATTTTATATCTTACTTGAAATAAATGGGTGGCGAGGTCAACGGATGGGTTTGACTGGTTACGTTGTTCTAAAGAACGGAGTTCAGTTAGTAGGTTATTTAATTTGGTAGAGCGGGCTTTCTGGATTTTGGAATTAAGTTTTATTAGAGCTCCTCTTATAAAAGCTTTATGGGCATTCCAATTAGTGAAAGGACTGGTGCACTCAGGGTCATTGAAATTAAAGTATTCCTCAAGTTGTTGGGAGATTTCTATTTGAAATTTTGGGTCTTGCAATATAGTCTCGTTGTTCCTCCATATACGGGATGGAGTGTGAGTTCTGCATCCTTCAATGTGAATCAAGACCGGGGCATGGTCTGGCCATGTAATATCTAAGATAGATGAATGTGTAATCCTGTGGAGCAAGTCCTTATCAGTAATAAACATATCTAGTCTGCAGTAGGAATTAAATCTAGGGGATTAGTACGTGTATGATCTCTCGCTTGCATTTAGGCAACGGCAGGCGTCATATAAGCTTTCCTTGAGCAGGAGTTCTCAGAATTTAGGGAAATGATTCCTGACTCTAGAGGAGGTATCCAAATCTCTATCTAAAATCATGTTGAAGTCCCCACAAATCAATATGCTTCCAACTTGCACCTGCTCCATTTGTTTAATAACTTTCTTTAGAAACTTTAGTTGGTGCGAGTTAGGAGCATATATATAGGCAAAGGTAATGGGAATCCTGTTTATGGTACAAACCAATATGATGAACCTACCATCCGGATCAATAAAAGAGTCTTTAAGTTCAAAGTTCACCGAATCCCTCACGGCTATCATGACTCCTCTTCATGACTCCTGAGGGCTCATATAAAAGGAAAAAGACTGAAAATTTTGAAGAAAAATATATTTTCTACATTTTGCTATAAGAAAAATCAAATAAACTCAATTTTAGTCATACATTTAGGCCAAAATGTATTCAGCCACATGTCTTTAGTAAAAAAAATGTCAATAAGCGTATATTTATTGGTTTGCGCAAAAGTTATAGCGTCTACAAACTAGAGGACATTTTCTGGAATTTACACAGCTTTTAATTTATGACTGCCTATCTCATTTCTTGAGGTGCTAAAATGGCAGGGCAGTACAACCCCCCCCCCCCCCCAAATGACCCCATTTTGGAAAGTAGACACCCCAAGGAAATTGCTGAGGGGCAGGTTGAGCCCATTGAATATTTTTTTTTTTGTCCCAAGTGATTGAATAATGACACAAAAAAAAAAAAGTTTACAAAAAGTTGTCACTAAATGATATATTGCTCACACATGCCATAGTTATATGTGGAATTGCACCCCAAAATATATTCTGCTGCTTCTCCTGAGTACGGGGATACCACATATGTGGGACTTTTTGGGAGTCTAGCCGCGTACGGCACCCCGAAAACCAATCACTGCCTTCAGGATTTCTAAAGCCCCGTACACACGAGAGGACGTTTCAACATCCAAAGTCCGATGGACTGAGTCCGTCAGACTATTCGATCGTGTGTGGGCTGCAACGGACTTTTGATTCACCAAAGTCTGACGGACTTTAGAATATGGAACATGCTTCAAATTTTTCCGACGGAACTCCGCCGGACCCAGTCCCTTCGAAAAATTCGCTCGTGTGTATGCTATTCCGACGGACTAAAACCGACGCTAGGGCAGCTATTGGCTACTGGCTATGAACTTCCTTATTCGAATCCAGTCGTACGTCATCACGTTCAAATCCGTCGGAGTTTAGTGTGATTGTGTGTGGCCAAGTCCGCTCAGCCGAAAAGTCCATCAGAACTCTGTCGGAACTCCAGCAGAACTCCGGCAGAACTCCTTCGGAAGTCTGTCGGACATAAGTCCTCTCGTGTGTACGGGGCTTTAGGGTGCAAATTTTTGATTTCACTCCTCACTACCTATCACAGTTTCGAAGGCCATAAAATGCCAAAATATCACACCCCCCCCCAAATGACCCCATTTTGGAAAGTAGACACCCCAAGCTATTTACTGAGAGGCATGTTGAGTCCATTAATTATTTAATATTTTGCCACAAGTTGCGGGAATATTGCAAACTTTTTTTTTTTGCACAAAGTTGTCACTAAATGATATATTGCTCACACATACTATGGGAATAAGTGAAATTACACCCCAAAATAAATTCTGCTGCTTTTCCCGAGTACGGGGATACCACATGTGGGGGACTTTTTGGGAGCCTAGCCACGTACGGGACCCCGAAAACCAAGCACTGCCTTCAGGATTTAAATATAAAACGCTACCAAAAAAACTGTTAGCGATGGCAGGGATCCGGCCTGACTCTGCGATCGCTGCAGTTATGTGTTTAGTGTTTTGTAAGTGACAGTGATCGATCGATACTGCACTTGGGTGGGCTGGGCGGAGGGGCAAAACGCAGGTGCTAGCAGGTATCTGGGCTGATCCCGCTAACAATGCGTTTTTTTGAAACCCTAAACTGCTGGGGACGCTAGTATAGATCTGATCAGATCAGATATTGATCTGTTCAGATTCTATACCACTACGGGAGGTGTATGCTTTACGCGTGGGTGTTAGCGGTACTGGCACTAACCTAGCGCTGCCTGGGGCGACGCACACCCTGACCCTAAAACCTAATTGATATCACCCGCCAGGTGATCAGGGGGTTAAACCTTTATTGGGTAATAAATGGTGGGTGCCCTGATTCTATAAAAATCAAACTAACCAGAGTCACCCGTAACACTTTTACGGTGATCACTGGTGAAAGGGTTAACTAGGGGCAATCAGGGTGTTCAAATTTCTATTAGGTAGTATATGGGGGTCCGTGGCGCTATATAAAAACCTGACGGGGAACCTAAATAACTAACTGGCTAACCAGTGTCACCAGTGACACTTATACGGTGATCGCTGGTGAAAGGGTTAACTAGGGGCAATCAGGGGGTTAAAATCTTTATTAGGTAGTATATGGGGGTACCTAGCGCTATAAAAACCTGGCGGTGAACATAAAAAAATAACTAGCTACCTAGCGGCACCAGTGACACTAATGCAGCGATCAGAAAAGCAATCACGTAGTGACACTGGCAAAAGGGGGTTAAAGGGTTAACTAGGGGCAATCAGGGGGTTAAAACCTTTATTAGGTAGTATATGGGGGTCCTGGACGCTATATAAAAACCTGACGGGGAACCTAAATAACTAACTGGCTATCCAGCATCACCAGTGACACTTATACGGTGATCGCTGGTGAAAGGGTTAACTCAAGGGGCAATCAGGGGGTTAAAACCTTTATTGGGTAGTATATGGGGGTACCTAGCGCTATAAAAACCTGGCGGTGAACCTAAAAAAATAACTAGCTACCTAGCGGCACCAGTGACACTAATGCAGCGATTAGAAAAACGATTGCTTAGTGACACTGGCAAAAGGGGGTGAAAGGGTTAACTCTAGGGGCAATCAGGGGGTTAAACATTTATTAGGGGGGTAGGGGGCTACCCTGGATCTAACACTAACTGCCCTGACAGTTTTTACTGTCACAACTGACACTAAATGCAGTGATCAGTAAATAAATGATCACTGCAATCAGTGACTGTTACTGGGATGGGGGGACGATCGGGGGGTGATTTGTGTGCCTATGTGTACCTACATGTCAGTGTAGTGTTGGTGCACTTACTATCTGTGGTCTCCTCGCAGTCCGGTCAAAAAGAACGCCCCGAGGAGAGTGACATCACTTCCTCCCTGACTATGTTTACACTACACAGGCGGGGGAAGCTTCTCATTGGCCAGGAACGAACGAGAGGGGATGGCAACTGCCCCAGGGGACATGAATCAATGAAAAAAAGTTTTTAAAATGCCCGTTTTTTCGGGCGCAGTGATTTTAATAATGCTTAACGTGAAACAATAAAAATGTAATATTCCTTTAAATATCACTGCTGATGAAGTCCCGCCCACTGGAACGATACACGTGCAGGGGAATCCACACCATGTCGGCTGCAGACACCTCTCATTCATTTCATTTTATCACTGGTCACCAAGTGTTTGACCGCATGCTCTTCATCCAGACGCTAGGATTTTAGTGCCTTGTATGTAAGTGTAGCTTTTTACCTTCTTAATAAATGCATACCTATAAGCAGAGAGCACTATATATTCTTTATTGATTTTACATGATACGGTGCAACACTGCCCCCTGTTGAGTTGGAAGGTAAAGCTGGCTTTCTTGAAGTTGTGTGATCTAAACGACTCAGGATCTCCACAGAGACAATCAGCACACACTACTCCCAGTGTGGGAGGCTTAACTGACCTGACTGTGTAAACAGGGGTCCATTGAACAAGTCTCCAACATGGGGTGAGGGAGCTGTTTTTGGTACTTTGAGAGTACCGAAGGATCCGGGTTGGAGCCCCAGGAACGCCAGAGTTGCTAGCCATTCGCTGCGGTGGGAGGATCGTAATTACCCAGGCAGGGTGACAAGCTATTATTTTCTGAGAAGCTGGTAAGCCTTCATTCTGTATGGTGGCCGAGTCACAGGGTGTTGCTTCTGGAAGATTTTTCACAGGGTGTTGCTGCATTCATGTCTCTTGGACACACACAAAGAGACTTTTTATTATTTGCTTTGTATTTTACCAATTTAGGGATTTGGTTACATTTATTTGTAAACACAATTTGATGGTTTAACTTAAAATGGTTATGGGGTGTGATAGCACTTAACCTCTCAGAACCTCTATGGAAAGGGTTTCTTTCCACATTTTTCATATATTAATCAATACTGTTATTTAGTTTTTATTTGTTAGTACATTTGATCCTTCTCTATTAGAACAGCTTTATTTTTTTTATTAATTCTGTTGGTGTGTATATCACTTTTAAGTTGCAGTTTGCTGTTTTTAGGTGAAATAGCGTCATTTTTTTTTCTTTTTACTTTAAATATGGTGCCTGGGGGGTGTCTATAGTATGCCTATAAAGTAGCACATTTTTCCCGTGTTTAGAACAGTCCCGCAGAAAAATGACATTTCTAAAGGGGGGAAAAGTAATTTAAAACTACTTACGGATATAATGTTTTGTCGGGTCCCGGCAATATAGATGAAAATCATTAAAAAAAATTGATAGGTTCCCCCCAGTCCATTACCAGCCGCTTTGGGTCTGGTATGGATATTAAGGGGAACCCTGCACCCATTTTTCTTAAATGGTGTGGGGGGCCCCCAGGCACTATATAATCTGAACAGCAGTATATTTACTATATGCCTTCTCTATATACTGTGCATAAAATTGGACCTTAGGTGTTGGTGGTACCAGAACACTGTAAGATTTCATCTCACTTCCTGTTGACTCTTTCTGTTTGCAAGTAGGAGACGTTTTTAAGTTGGATGTTTGAAAGTAGGGGCCTGCCCTATATGCTCTGCAGAAATCTGGGAATAAGGTGTTGGTGTTGCCACAACACTGTAAGCCCTCAAAGTGACTCTTGGTGGGCGATGGAGCACCCTGCTGTGAACTATTATATCAAGAATTGTAATTACATGCCATTGTTGAACAGTGGTAGAAAAATTGGGTCTTTGGTAGTGGTGCCATAAAACTAAGTCTTCACAGTTACTCTCGGTGGGTGCTAGAATGGGCCCTGCTGTGAAATATTATATTAAGAATTGTAATTACATGCCCCTGTTGAACAGAGGCTGAAAAATTTGGCCTTAGGCACTGGTGGCACAACACTGCAACACCTCACAGAAACTCTAGTTGGAGAGCAGGAATGAGCCCTGCTGCAAAGTATTGGATTACAGGGGCTGAAAAATTGGGCCTTAGCCACTGGTGGCAGCGCCCAGAAGCAAAAATGTTCTTCCAAGCTATCAGCATGATCGTTGATGAGGAAGAGGATAGTCACTCAGCATAACAGGATAGTCACTCAGCATCAGCATAGGCAGTCTTGAAAGGATCTAACATTTCAAATAAAATATTCGGTTGTATCATCATCAGGTGCTTGGTAGCTGGTGGTAATCCAAGACTGATTCATTTTTATGAAGGTCACTCAATCAACCGAGTCGGTGGAGAGGGGCACCCTGTGATCGGTTACAAAGCCTCCAGCATCACTGAATGTGCGTTCCAAAAGAACGCTGGATGCAGGACAGGCCAGTAGCTCAATTGCATACTGTGCAAGCTCTGGCCAGTAATCCATCCTCAAGATCCAGTAACCCAGAGGATTTTCAGTGGGAAAGGAGTCCAAGTCTGACCTTGCCCCTAGGTATTCCTGCACGATGTAAATCAGACGCTGGTGATGGTTGCTGGAACCAATCATACCTTGGGGCTTGGGGCCTAAAAAATTGTCTGAACGCATCGGTTAGATGGCCACCTTCTCCACCGTTCCTTCTGTGACTGACCGAAGCCTCAGCAACACGTTGTCCAGGACCAGGAATTTGTAACCTCCCAGTCTCTGGGAACGCATTGCACAGACCTTTCTGCAAGGCCCCCCGAACAAGTCTCATCCTCTGCTCCCTCTGCGATGGCAAGATAAGGTCCGCAACCTTACCTTTGCAATGTCCATCAAGGAGGGTTGCCAGCCAGTAATGATCCCTTTCCTTAATCCGATGAATATGAGGATCCTTCCGCAGGCTTTGCAGCGTAGGTTAGCATTCGGTCTGGAGTCCTCTGGGTCACTAAGGATGACATGATCCTCAGTCACCTCCTCTCAGCCACGTACAAGTCCACGGGTTTCTTGAGACTGTAAATGATCCCTAAAAGACTGCTGCTGATGCTGAGTGCCAGGCTCCACCTCCATGCTGACACAATCCTCCTCCTCCGCGTGCTCTTCCTGTGTGATGGGTGGGACAGCAGGAACACTGTCTGGATAAAGGGGGCCTTGAGAGGTAAGGAAGTCCTCCTCTTCCTGCCTCTGTTCTGCCTCAAGTGCCCTGTCCATTATTCCACGCAGCGTGTGCTCCAACAGGTGGACAAGAGGTACAGTGTCACTGATGCATGCACTGTCACTTCTCACCATTCTTGTGCCCTCCTCAAATGGTGACAGGACAGTGCATGCATCCCTGATCATGGCCCACTGGCGTGGGGAAAAAAACAAGCTCCCCTGACCCTGTCCTGGTGCCGTAGTCACACAGGTACTCATTGATGACCCTCTGCTGCGTGTGCAGCCGCTGCAGCATGGCCAATGTTGAGTTTCACCTTGTGGGCTTGTCACAGATTAGGCGGTTCTTGGGCAGGTTCAATTCCTTTTGGAGGTCAGCCAGCCAAGCACCGGCATTATATGACTGGCGGAAATGCACACAGACTTTCCTGGCCTGCCTCAGGACATCCTGTTAGCCCGGATACTTGCCCATGAACTGCTGCACCACCAAGTTAAGGACCTGAGCCACACAGGGCACATGGGTCAGTTGTCCCTGTCGGAGGGCCGAGAGGAGGTTGGTGCCATTGTCGCAAACCACCATTCCTGGCTTAAGCTGGTGTGACATCAACCACCCCCTGCAGAGCTGACAGAATCTCTGCCCCAGTGTGGCTCCTGTCCCCCAAGCACACCAGTGCAAGCACCACATGGCATCTTTTTTCCTGTGTACTTGCATAACCCCTTGAACACCTACAGAGCACCACTGGTTCCCGAGGACAAAGCACAGGAAGAGGCCATGGAGAAAGAAGAAGAGGAGGGGGTGGAGGAGAGAGGCGTGTCAGAATCACCAGTAGTAGCATTTTGGAGGCGTGGTGGTGGAACAACCTCCAACACTACTGTACCTTGTCATGCATCCTTCCCAGCTGCCAGAAGAGTCACCCAATGCGCTGTGAAAGATGGGTAACGTCCCTGTCCATGCCTGCTGGACCATGAGTCAGCGGTAATATGCACCTTACCGCTGACCGCCCTGTCCAGCTAGGCCAAGACATTGACTTCCACATGCCAGTAGAGAGACGGAATCGCCTTCCCTGAGAAAAAGTGGCGTCTGGGAACCTGCCACTGAGGAACCACATATTCCATGAACTCATGGAAGGGGGCCGAGTCTACCAACTTAAAAGGCAGCAGTTGAAGTTCTAGCAATTTAGCCAAGCTAGCATTCAACTGCTTGGCATGTGGATGGCTGGGAGTGAACTTCTTTCGATGGTGCAGCAGCTGGGGCAGGGACATTTGCCTGGTACAATCAAACGTTGGTGTACAGATAGCAGATTGCCGCAAGTACTTTGCTGTGACACACCTAATTCTACACCTTCATTCCTCTCAGTGCAGGTTTCAGAGAGGACCGAAGGTATAGTGGGGTTGGAGATCCCAGCTGATGAGGAGCAAGGAGAGGTCCGCTTTGTTCTTTGGTGTGGGTCTTTGAGGTACGCTTGGCCAATGAACTGAATGGCAGGTCGACATATGTCTGATCAAGCATGTGGTGCCAAGCGGCTGATGTTTTAGCCACGTGAGATACGCTTGAGACATATGTTGCTAATGGCAGCGGTGCGATCTGATGCACTGGTCTCAAAAAAGGTCCACACCAAAGAACTTTTGGAATAAAGCGCAGAGGCAGTGCCCTGCACATTCAGAGCTCTGCGGTGTGATTCAGTCGGTGTGCTGCCCTTAAGCCGGACCCTGGAGGGCATCCTGCCTCGTTGGAGATGTGCCTCCTCCTCTCTCCTATTGGGCCCCTACATGGAGTCAGTGACCTCATCATCCCCCCTCCTCATCACTAGAGCAAACCTGGCAGTATGCTGCAGCTGGGGGAACATGACTGCCAGATTGCGGTCCTTCTTGGGCACCCCCTCTCTCTGGGTTCACGTTACTGCCTTCCTCTAGCTGGGTACCATCATCAGAGCCTTTAAAAAGCTGGGCATCCTCCTTGAGCATGTAGCTAACACTGTGGTCAAACAGTTCGGGGGACATGGTGGGGCTAGGGAAGGAGTGACTGATGCCATTGAGCCGAGGGAAGAGGCCGCATTGGCAGCTGCTTTGCCAGACAAAGTACCCTGAACCTGGATGAGAGAGGATAAGGAGGATGAGGGCTTGGTCATCCACTTTACCAAGTCTTCTGCTTGATGCGGCTCAACACAGCCAGCTGCTGAAAAAAAGGACAAGTGTGTCCCATGGCCACGTGCTAATGAGGATGCACTGTGTCCACGACCAGCACTGTTGCCTCTAGACACAGAGCCTGCTTGCCCTCTTTTATTGGCTTGTGACTGTCTGCCTCTCCTTGCTGGCCTTCCAAACAAACTAATGGCCTGCAGGGAGATATAGCTGCACAAATCTGGGACGCATATACTGATATACTACAGCTAGCAGAATCAACTGCCTACCTGTAGTATTAGTATGAGAACACCAGAAATTGTCTTCAGGTAGCTTTATGTGCACACTGTGCAGAGTACACAGTACACCAACTATACATACTGCAGCTGCCTGCCTGCGGTATAGGATCAGAACACCAGCCATTGGGGTAGCTTTAAGTGCACACTATGCAGAGTATACAGTAACCCAGCTGTAATTACTGCAGCTGCCTGACTGTGGTATAGGATCAGAAGAACACCAGCAATTGGGAGATATATATATATATATATATATACATATACATACACACACACACACAACACCTAGGATGCATATATATATATATATATATATATACACACATAATAAACTGACTGCAGCTAACTGATTCAACTCCTGCCTGCTCTATCTAACTCAAATGAAATGACACTGTCTATCTCTCTATCAGCACGCCAGAACACACTACTAGTGATGGACGAACTTCCGACGGGACGTATCACGAACACGGACCGCGAACGCGGCCGATAGTTCACGAACCGGAACGTTCGTGGCGGGCCCCATTGACTTCAATGGGAGGCGAACTTCGCAAACCTACAGGTCAAATTTACAGCCACAAAATAATTAATAGCTGTGCAAACATAGTCCCACCACATGGCCAATGACATAACACATGTATGAGGTGAATTTGGGATCGACAACTACAAGCATTCTTTTTTTATATGGGAAATTGTTGTGACAATTCAGGACTGTGGAGCGCATGAAGGCAATGGAGGAGAGGGAAGGTCAGGGTAGGCAAAGAAGAGGGTGCAGGAGATGATCACCAGCAGCGTGACATACAGCAATGACACCTGCACCGTGATAGAGTCATCTGACACCAGCACCGTGATAGAGAGCACTGACATCAGCAGCGTGACATAAAGCACTCACACCAGCACCGTGATATACAGCACTGACAGCAGCACCATGATAGAGAGCACTGACATCAGCAGCGTGACATAAAGCACTCACACCAGCACCGTGATATACAGCACTGACAGCAGCACCATGATAGAGAGCACTGACATCAGCAGCGTGACATAAAGCACTCACACCAGCACCGTGATATACAGCACTGACAGCAGCACCATGACAGAGAGCACTGACATCAGCAGCGTGACATAAAGCACTCACACCAGCACCGTGATATACAGCACTGACAGCAGCACCGTGACAGAGAGCACTGACATCAGCACCGTGATATACAGCACTAACACCTGCACCGTAAGCAGCCCCAGGAGGAAGTCAGCATAGCACAGGGATGGTGGGAGCCCCTCATAATGAGTATAGCACAGGGATGGTGGGAGCCCCTCATAATGAGCATAGCACAGGGATGGTGGGAGCCCCTCATAATAAGCAGCCCCAGGAGGATGTCAGCATAGCACAGGGATGGTGGGAGCCCCTCATAATGAGCATAGCACAGGGATGGTGGGAGCCCCTCATAATAAGCAGCCCCAGGAGGATGTCAGCATAGCACAGGGATGGTGGGAGCCCCTCATAATAAGCAGCCCCAGGAGTAAGTCAGCACAGCACAGGGATGGTGGGAGCCCCTCATAAGGAGCATAGCACAGGAATGGTGGGAGCCCCTCATAATAAGCAGCCCCAGGAGGATGTCAGCATAGCACAGGGATGGTGGGAGCCCCTCATAATAAGCAGCCCCAGGAGTAAGTCAGCACAGCACAGGGATGGTGGGAGCCCCTCATAATGAGCATAGCACAGGGATGGGGGGAGTCCCTCATAATAAGCAGCCCCAGGAGGATGTCAGCATAGCACAGGGATGGTGGGAGCCCCTCATAATAAGCAGCCCCAGGAGTAAGTCAGCACAGCACAGGGATGGTGGGAGCCCCTCATAATAAGCATAGCACAGGGATGGTGGGAGTCCCTCATAATAAGCAGCCCCAGGAGGATGTCAGCATAGCACAGGGATGGTGGGAGCCCCTCATAATAAGCAGCCCCAGGAGGAAGTCAGCACAGCACAGGGATGGTGGGAGCCCCTCATAATATGCACAGCAGAGGTACAGCCCCAGGAGGATGTCAGCACAGCACAGGAATGGTGGGAGCCCCTCATAATAAGCAGCCCCAGTAGAAATATGACAGGGGGTCTTCTTCCGTCTTTGGGGGGTCTTCTCACCGGACTCCTCCGATATCTTCTGCTAGCTCTTTTACTAGCGGAGGAGCCCGGCTTTCTTCTTAGCTGCCGCCCTCTTCTTCCGACTTCGGGGGTCTTGTCCCCCTCTTCGGTTCTTCTTGCCGGGCCACCGTGCCTTCTTCTAGCTCTTTTACAAGCGGTGGCCCTGTCTTCTGTTGCCGCTGTCGCCGTCTTCTGTTCTCTTCTTCTCTTCTGAAGATGTTCCCTCATCGCTGTCTCCGGGCTCAATATGACAGGACACGTGGCGTGCATCCTCCGGGACTGTGACATCATAATGGGCGGGGTCATCATCCGGTGATGTCCCTTTATAAGTCGCTGCACGCAGCGTGTCCTGTCATATTGAGCCCGGAGACAGCGATGAGGCAACATCTCCAGAAGAGAAGAACAGAAGACGGCGACAGAAGACCGGGCCACCACTTGCAAAAGAGCTAGAAGAAGGAGCGGTGGCCTGGCAAGAAGAACTGAAGAGGGGGACAAGACCCCCGAAGAGGGGGACAAGACCCCCTAAGTCGGAAGAAGAGGGCGGCAGCGAAGAAGAAAGCCGGGCTCCTCTGCTAGTAAAAGAGCTAGCAGAAGATAGCGGAGGAGTCCGGCGAGAAGCCCCCGAAGACGGAAGAAGACCCCCGGAGCTGTGCAATAAACTGTTTTAACCCTTGTGTGTTGTGTTTTTTTTTACATTTTTTTCACAGGTGAATGGGTAGGAGTACATTGTACCCCATACTCATTCACATAGGGTGGGAGCAGGGATCCGGGGGCCCCCTTATTAAAGGGGGCTCACGAATTCCAATAAGCCCCCCGCCCGCAGACCCCGACAACCAACGGCCAGGGTTGTTGGGAAGAGGCCCTTGTCCTCATCAACATGGGGACACGATGCTTTGGAGTGGGGGGGCACGCTGCCCCCCTTCCCCAAGGCACCCCCCATGTTGAGGGCACGTGGCCTGGTACGGCTCAGGAGGGGGGGGCGCTCACTCGTCCTCACCCCCTTTCCTGTCCGGCCGGGTAGCGTGCTCAGATAAGGGTCTGATATGGACCTGGGGGGGGGACCCCCACGCCGTTTTTTCAGCGTAGGGATTCCCCTTTAAGTCCATACCAGGTGACGGGGCCAGTGACGCTTCCTTCGCTGGTCCCGGCTACCTGGAGCCGCGCTCAAAATGAGCGGACTTTTCTCCGGGTGGGAAAAGTCTGTTCATTTCAAAAGTACGGCGGACTGGCACACACACGGCCGTACTGTCCGCCGAAATGCAAGTCCGGCGGACAGATTGGTGTGCAAAACTCCAATCTTAGTCCGCCGGACTTTTGGGTAAATAAAAAAAAGTCAGCCGGAGCCTATACACGGGCGGACTTTTTCACCGGATTGTTTGATCGTGTGTACGCGGCATTGGTATCTACTTTTGAATAACATATTACTGAAGTTAGCAGAAATGAATGTGTGCCATACAAGGTTCTAAGTTTGTGTGAGGTGATGACGTTCATATTTTAATATACTGTATAAAGTGACAGATGGAGGAACACACACACACACACACACACACACACACAGACACACACACACAGACACACACACTAGGAGAGATGACGCTGACATATTTACACAAAGACACTTTGATAAGTTGGGACAGCTGAATTCTGCCAGAAGTCTAAAGCCTCGTACACACGATCGGACTTCCAGCTGACTTTACTGTGGATTTTGGTCCGAAGGGCATTGAAGGCCGTGAACTTGTTCTGCATACACACGGCACAACATTTTCAGCCAACATTCACCAAACCACGTGGTTTTTCAGCTCTTTACCGCCACACTTTGGGCAAATTCTAGCCAAGATCCTTGCAACCAGATTAAAACACCTAATCCGGCTCATTGTTCACCCAGACCAGACAGGGTTCATTACGGGCCGAGAGGCTAGGGACAACTCCATTAGGGCAATTCACCTCGTCCATTGGGCACGTACCTCTCCTGACCCCCCACTACCTGATCCTGTCCATCGATACACACATGCTAGCTCTCTCGCCTCAAAATAGGCCCTCTCTCGCCTATTTTGTTTGCCTGGTGTTGGAACCATTCATATGCACTGTTTGGCCCTGTACTCAGACCCGAGAGCTCAGGTCAAGATTAATGGCTTCCTCTCCCCGAGATTCTGGATCAGAAACGGCATGAGACAGGGGTGCCCTCTCTCGCCTATTTTGTTTGCCTGGTGTTGGAACCATTCCTATGCACTGTTTGGTTTAACACAGACATCAAAGGATTGACGGTGGGTCATACGGAGCACAAGCTTTCGGTGTATGCCGATGATGTGCTCTTCCACCTAATGGAACCCCTAATCTCCCTGCCTAATCTGATGTGAGAACTCCAACGCTTTGGGACACTTATTCTTCTTCTTCTTCTTCTTCTTATTATTATTATTATTATTCACAAACTCCCTCACTGGGTCTGATGGGGGTCCGGTATGTATTTGTAAGTTACATATTACACAGTCAGTCTGGTTCAAAAAAGACACAAGTCCATCCAGTTCAACCAATAAATCACACCTCCCAACTTTTTGAGATGGGAATGAGGGAAACCTACTAACAGAAGTATAAAGACATTGGACACACCCCCCGTCACGCCCCTTTAACCGCTTAAGGACCAGCCAGCACAGTTATACTGCAGCAGGTTGACTCCCCTGTGCGAATGGCCGTCATGGTACGTCAGCCACTTTAAGAGCTCTAGGGGATGCGCGGCACGATAACGGAGCAGATGAATGTGGCCGGCCACCACGATGTGCACCAGGCACCCGCAATTGCTGCTGTGAAGAGACTGCCTGTAAACAGACAGATCTCTGTTCTGTCAGGAGAGACGAGACAGATCTGCTGTCCCTAGTAATTAGGAACAGAGATCGTTCTCCTCCTCCAGGCAGCCCCCCCCCCACAGTTAGAAACACTCACTAGGGAACACATTTAACCCCTTGATCGCCCCCTAGTGTTAACCCCTTTCCTGCCAGTGACATTTATACAGTAATTAGTGGCTATTTAGCTCTGATCGCTGTATAAATGTCAATGGTCTCAAATAAGTGTCAAAAGTGTCCGATGTGTCTGCTGCAATGTCACAGTCCCGCTACAAATCGCTGATCACCGCCATTACTTGGAAAAAAAACTAGTAATAAAAATGCCATAAATCTGTCCCCTATTTTGTAGACGCTATAACTTTTGCACTAATTAAACAATATACGCTTATTGCAATTTCTTTACCAAAAATATGTAGAAGAATACATATCAGCTTAAACTGAGGAAGAAATTTGTTTTTTAATACTTTTTTGGGGGTTATTTATTATAGCAAAAAGTAAAATATATACTTTTTTTCTTAATTTTCCGTCTTTTTTTTATTAATAGTGATAAAAAAAAAAAAACACAGAGGTGATCAAATACCACCAAAAGAAAGCTCTATTTCTTTAATCGTACATCACGGGACACAGAGCCATAGTAGTTACTATGTGGGTTATAGTCCACCTTCAGATGCAGGACACTTGCACACCCTAAACAAGAAGTTGCCTCCCTATATAACTCCTCCCACTACTGGGAGTCCTCCGTTTTTTTCGCCAGTGTCTAAGGTGTTGGCCACAATTAAAGATGTGCTGTGCTGAGCCCTTCTGGAGCAATCCTTGCTGGGGCTAGCTATGCAGCCGGATCCATTCAAAGTATCTTTTAGGCCGAATTGAATAGTACCCGTGCCTTGTGCCGGAAGAAACAAGGTTTTGCCTCTAAACGCTTCTCTTTTGAGAGAGCTGGATTCCGGGATTCAGCACTTTTGGTATTAAGGCCATAAAGTATTACTGGTGGGATGCTATTACAGGTCCAGGAATGTGGGTTCCCCGAGGGTCCATGACTCCTGAAGGTTTGTTAACGGAACCCACTGTGAAGGGTGAAGATTGTTGGTTTTAACACAGAAATCCCTGCGGCAGGAAAGGTAAGTGGAGTTTTTCTAAGGAATTTTTAAATTTTCTTATGAAAGGTCTCCTTTAAAGTAAATGCTGTCATGCCTAAGTGTCACCACTGGAGCTGTATGGAGCACATACCTTCTCATGCTTTACTCAGTCACACTGTGTCACAGAAGCAACAGACTTTTTTTCCTCCGGCTAGCAGGCAGATCTCCAGTAATTTTGGGGGTTTTGCTTCCTCCAGACACTCCCACCTCGGCTGAACTCTTCCCCTCTTCATGAGGCTGAATATAAGGGAGAACTGAAAACGATCGGCAATGCCGTTTTTCTTTCACTGCCCCTACTCGGTGGACGCTCTTAGGTCTTCTCCACGCCATCCCTCCCTCACAAGCCGATCCCGGTGGATCGGAGGCCTGTGCTTGCGCGGGAAAACTCTTTTTTTGAAAGAGAGAGGGGAGCAATGTGAGGTGGGGGCAAGGCTTATTATGGCATTGGCATCCTCTAACGCGGTAGTGTGCGATTAAAAAAAACACTCCATTTGTGATGGCTGCAAAATTGTCAGAGAGACATAAGAGCAAAGAGGAGCATCAAAGAGGTTTTGGTGACACAGGCATTTCCTATTTGACACATTTACTATTTGCATCAGGCTGAGCATTAATAGCAGCGGCAGTGCCTGGACTATTTGCTCAAGTGGTGGATGTGATTTCTTCTGGTAGTACCTCTGCTTTGAGCATCGGGCTAAGGTCAGAAGGGGGGTTGAAACACTCCCAAAAAAGAGATAAAAGGGGTCTCCCTCAAGCTCTGGAAAGCTTACTCATGTCTACAAATGGCATCCTCCCCGAGAGATGGTGGCTGGTCAGAGTGAGCATCGGGGCCATGAAATGTTTGCACCTGTTTTCAACACTGCAGCCCCTGTTTATTTTACTAAAAATATATTTTTTCCTCAGCCATGATAGGTTTAAAAAAAAAAGTTTAGTGACTTTAATCGCATCCCAGTATGGGTCAAAATGCGACAGGTTCTCTTCCATTGCCCAAGGCCCTCAAACAGGAACTAGGGGCGGGAGAAGATGAATTTCCTCAGGGGACCATGGTGAGGCTGATGACTCCTCTTCTGAGATGTCAAATGCGGGAGAGTCCGCTGTTTCAATCTCTTTTCAATTTCTTGCTGAATGGTCTGCTCCACATTTATGTACCCTTAACTGAGTGTTTGGGTTCGCTAAAGCCTCCTCAAGCTGCACATGCCTTTCCTGTCCATTCATTGCTGGAAAAGATTTTTTGTATCTGAGAGGATCACCCAGATAAACATTATTTTCCCTCCTAAAAAGTTTTCACACTTTATCCTATGGTGGAGGAAATTCACTAAGTAGGGTATACCAGCAACCCTGATGAGTTTACTTCCTCTTTCATTCCCTGCAAAGGCAAAGCATAATGGACTACTATGCATCACATAGTAGTTCATTATGTGTCACTTACCTGACACAGGAGCCAGCAATGTCAACACTGTCCCCTGTAGTCCGGCACATCCATCTTCTCGGTGGGGTCTCGCTGCTCCGCCGCTGTCATTCGGCGAAGCCGCGATGACGTCACTCCCGCGCATGCGCACGGGAGCCGACACGCACGGCATCTTCGTTGTTGACGGTGCCGCATGCACCGTAGATAACGGTGCCTGTCTTTCGGCAAATATCTCCTAAACGTGTAGGTCTAGGAGATATTTCTTGGACCTACAGGTAAGCCTTAATCTAGGCTTACCTGTAGGTCAAAGTGTGTTGTAAGGGTTTACAACCACTGTAACGCTGCTATATCCTCTGTGAATAAGAATTTGACTTTTCTGGCAGACAATACTCAAATACTTAGAGATCCAACAGATAAAAATTTGTAATTCCTATTAAAAGATTAAAAAAAACACTTTTCTCTGACAGATTGAGTGTCTCAGCCTGACAGTAATTGCTTAATCGTTCAGAGACCAGTTTAAGCAGGTGTTCAAGGTTATCCTGCTCAGCAGGCCCAGGATCTGGCAGCTTTATGTTTGCAATAGTTGCTTTGAGAGATTCTATGCTTCAGGCCTTGCGCCCTTTTCTAAGCATCATGACAAAAGTCTTCCTTTTGCGGTGAAAAAGGTATTTGGGGATGTTTTGGATAATACATCCAAAGAAATTCTAGTGGAAATTGTACCCCTTTTGCCATTTAAGAAAAGGAGTAAATGTGTTTTTGTATTTAAAGCTCCTTCTTCTGTGCCAGGGTCATCAGCCTCCAGGCAATCACGACGGCTTCCACCGTCAGGTTCAAAAGGTAATCTTAGGGTTAAAGGGGTTGTAAAGAGAATTTCTTTTTAAAATAACAAACATGTTATACACCTCCACTGTGCAGCTCGTTTTTCACAGAGTGGCCCCAAACCTGGTTTTCTGGGGTCCCTCGACGGCTGTCCCTGATTCCCCCCACAAGTACTTCTCACGTTCATGCGAGCGCCCTCGCATGGTGAGAAGCACTTGTGGGCATGCTTCTGTGATACAGCCGGCAGCCATAGCCGCTCACTGTATCATTCGGGCCCGCCCCCCGACACGCCACCTCATTGGATGTGATTGACAGCAGCGCAAGCCAGTGGCTGCGCTGCTTTAAATCCATCCACTACGGCTAGGCTGAGTGGCGAAGAGGATTTTGGAGGCGAGTGCAGGACTTTCGAGGGGTCAGGTAAGTAAAAAAGGGGGGCTGGGGGGGCCAGCACTGTCAGATGTTTTTTCACCTTAATGCATAGAATGCATTAAGGTGAAAATTGTTTTACCTTTACAACCCCTTTAACCCCAGGGACAAAAGAGATATTGGGGAGGAAACCTACAAGATGCTGAAGCCCCCTTATGAGGAGGCGCCCCACTCACTCAATCTGGGAATTCTTCTGCAGTTCTCAAGGATCTGGCAGGAAGAGTGTCAAGACATATGGGACTTCCTCAATAGCGCCAAGGTACAAACTGAAGTTCCAAGAGTTCCCATCTCCTCGTTTTCTCAAATCAAAAGTTCCTAAGGATCCAGAGAAAAAGAAGTCTTTCTCAAGCATTGGACCATCTTTTGGCAAAAAGTGATCATGGTGATCCCCATGTAAGAGCAGAAGTTGGGATTTGGTCCAAACCTCTTTCAAAAATCAAAATTCAATTCCTGAATATAACCACTCTTTTTTGCCTGGAGTCAATCCAATCAGTTATCTCCATCCTACAAGGAGGAGAACTTCTGGTGTCAATCGTCATCAAAGAGACATACCTCCATATGCCTATTTCCTCTCTCACTAGTAATATCTACTTTTCAAGGTGGAAAACCTTCATTTTCAGGGTGTAGCTCTGCTTTTCGGTCTAGCTACTGTACCTTGAGTGTTTACAGAGGTCTGACCCCTCTGCTAGCCAGATTAAGGGCTCAAGGTTTAAAGTGGAGGGCCACCCTGAAAAAAAATCCATTTAAAATTAGAAAAAAATCAGAAAAAAAAATGATTTTATTTTAACTTACCAGAAATGCCTATTGCTAGGCACATCATCCTAATCTGCCTCTTCCACCTCTGCGGAGATCTTCTGGTCTTCTTTCCTCCGTGTGGGGTCTTCTGGGTAATGGGTCACGCTGTGTTCTGGGAACTGTGTGTTCCAGAACACAGCGCGCCCCATTCACAAAGCGCTGCGTGACTCGCGCATGCGCAGTAGGAAATGGGCAGTGAAGCCGCAAGGCTCCACTGCCTGTTTCCTTTAGCCAAAATGGCGGCGCCAGGACCCGAGACCGAGGGAAGGGTCAGCCTCGGGCGGCCTACATCACGGGCGCCCTGAACAGGTAAGTCTGCTTATTAAAAGTCAGCAGCTACAGTGTTTGCAGCTGCTGACTTTTACATTTTTTTTTAAACCGGCCCTCCTCTTTAACAATTATGGTTTAACTAGACGATCTGTTCTTCATAGACCAGTCAATAGCCCACTTAGACCAAAGTATGGCCACCACATTAAACTACTGTACCTGAAATATCTAGGTCGGATTCTCAACCTAGAAGAAATATTTTTTATAAAGCATGAAGAAGGCTAAAATACTTGGGTCTGATCATAGATACACCCAGAAAAGGGTATTCTTGCCCCAGACAAAGATCAGCGCATTAAAGGAACTGATTCAGGTGGTCGAAGCAAGGTGAATTCTTCTATTCAGCTTTTCGTGAGGTTTTTGGGAAAGATGGGGGGCTTCATTCGAGGCCGTTCTTTATGCTCAGTTTCATTTAAGACTGCTGCAAAACAGAATCCTATCGGCTTGCAACAAAGGGTTCAAGCTCTAGATTCCCAATGTGTGGGATTCCCAAGCCTACGGCCACATCACCCTGAAAGTGCCCAATCTTGTCAGATCTTGGAGGCTAAGCAGGGTCAGGCCTGGTTAGTGCCTGGATGGGAGACCACCTGGAAATACCAGGTGCTGTAGGCTGGGTGCACTGGAGCCTCAGTTTATGGTTGATAACTAGGAATGAGCTTTATGTTTGGGTTGAACATGAGTTCGGCTCAATTATTGGCTGTTCACCATTCGCCAAATAGCGAACAATTTGTGATCGCGGCAAACAGCCTTTAAAAGTCTATGGGAGAAATCAAAAGTGCTAATTTTAAAGGTTAATATGCAAGGTATTGTCATAAAAAGTATTAGGGGACCCGGGTCCTGCCCCAGGGGACATGTATCAATACAAAAAAAGTTTTGGGGGGCGTGGCTACCGTGCTGCTGTATGGACGCGTGAGAAGGTAGCTCCTCTACACCGAGAGCAATACTCACACTCCGGAGTGCTCCTACGATCCCAAACTGGCATCCATCGACGGCATATCTCCTCTTTATCCAGTTGAGATGACTCGTAAGCGCAAGAACCTACCACAACTGAAGAAGTTACCGCAATTCTTCCCGCGGAACCCTCAAGGCCTTCTCCAAGATGGCGCCGATGGCGCCTCGCCTTCAGCCTCCAGCAGCTCCGGCTCGGAAGCTCCAAGCCCAGATCATTGATCGCCACGTGGGTCCCCAGGAATGTCTACCCCGCTCTCCCTCAGTCCAGCGAAATCCAAGCAGCGGATGATGGACAACCCTGGCACGGAACAGGTTAGTGGAGAGGGGGATCAGTTGGAGGACACCAGGGAAATTTCGGACACCATAGATACATTCCCCACCTCTAATCAGCCAGTGTCCGACACTACACTAAAAGATATGCTGATCTCCCTGCGTAGCACACTACATGCGAGGGTTTAAATCAGATATCAATGCAGTAGGTGCACGGATCGACCATGTGGAAAACAAAATGGGCGAATTTGCAGCTACCATTAATTCAGTAGTGGATGCCCAGAACGACCAGACAGAGGAGGTGGCGTGGTTACAGGCAAAAGTCGCAGATTTGGAAGATAGGTCCCGACGCAACAACATTAAATTGAGGGGAGTCCCGGAGTTAATACTACCAGCGCAACTACTCCAATATGCCCAAGAGCTGTTGGGCGCCTTTTTGCCGGACCTGCCTGCCTCAGAACTGGCGATTGATAGAATCCATCGCCTCCCAAAGCCATCGCACCTCCCGGATAACATTCCGAGGGACGTATTGATGAGAGTACACTTCTTCCAGGTCAAGGAGAAATTCACTTTCGCCTTCAGATCCAACAAACAACCCCCGGAACGCTACGCTAACCTTCAAGTTTTCGCAGACTTGTCGCAACACACCATGCAGAGGAGGAAAGCCTTGCTCCCCATCACCAAGGCGCTTCGCAACCATGCCATTGTTTACAGATGGGGCTTTCCGTGTAAGCTTAGCATTTCCAGGGAGGGCCATACGACAGTAATTGCTAACTTGGAAGATGGTCTAGAGCTACTCAAACAATGGAACATTCTTCCCTCGCAGAATGACATCACTCCAGAACCTCTGTCAAAGATCTCATCACCGGACAACTGGCAAGTGGTGTCTCGCAAGAAGAAGAGTTTGAATAGCAATTATTGAGCTATCCGGACTCTTTGTTTAACATCCGCTATTCTCAATAATGTTGCTCTCGGTACCAGCGGATATAAGTGAACGTTGTTGTTCCCCCCCCGTTATTTGACAGGCAGGTTCACTGCCTACAGATTCCAAGTTGAATTGTTTCTTTTTACCTATGTGGCTTATGCCTACGCTCTGGATCTCTAACCTCTTTTTTATTTATACTTTTTTTTTTTCTTTTTCTTCCTCTGATTTCCCCCATCCCTGGATCCTTCCCTCTTTCCTCATGAGATGGACTTTGTGGCACTTTAGCTGTGTCGGTCGGAGGTGTGGAATCAGATTGACCTGGACGTCCATGCTTCTGCAAAGCTATTCTATGGATCGGAAAGGTATGCGGACTAACTTACTCAATACACTCCTGGACTTTCAATGTTTAAGTTAATTTCCTTTAATGTGCATGGCTTAAACCACCTGGCTAAGAGGGCATCTGTATGGAAGGAAGCTCAGAAACTGCGGGCAGATGTACTCTGCTTACAGGAATCGCACTTCTTAGCTAACGACCCTCCGCCCTTCCGCAACAAGAATTTTCCTCATCTTTTTTTTTCATCCGCCTCACAAAAGCGTAAAGGTGTTGTGATCGCTATTAGAGATTCAATTGATATTCTCACACTAACGGACCCTGAGGGTAGATATATAATATTGGTGGGTTCGCTTAACAACAAGATCTACACCATTGTAAACCTTTACGCTCCTAACTCCCACCAGCTCAGGTCTCTCAAGAGACTGCTCACAAAAATCAAAGAAGTGCGACAAGGAGCCCTAGTAATGTGTGGAGACTATAACATAACAGTGGATTTCCAAATAGACACAACCACTAGTTCCCGCAGACCTCTTCCATCTCTCCAACGCTTGCTCCAAGAAGAAGGACTATATGACGTCTGGAGGTGTCAGCATTCTACTGAAAGGGATTATTCATTTCATTCCTCTAGACATAATACGTATTCAAGAATTGATATGATCCTGGTAGATAGACTCTTGTTGCAGGCAGTGTCCTCCTCCGCCATTCATGGTATCTCTTGGTCGGATCATGCCCCCGTTTCGGCAGTAGTGGCGGAGGGGAACACTCATAATGTTTCTGGAATCTGGAGGGCGAGTGTTGGTGTATTTAGTTCACAAGAACAAATGTTAGAGGTCACTAGGAGCCTTAAAGAGTTTTTTGTGACCAACATTGGCTCGGTTACCGACCCAATGACTCTTTGGTGTGCACATAAAGCTTTTATAAGGGGTATCTTGCTGCAAGCCAATGCAAGACTTAAAAAACAGAGATCCCTCAGGATAGACCGACTCCTAACTGATATTGACTCATTAGATAATCAGAATAAGATAAATCCCTGCCCTACGACGGCTCACAGACTGGATGCTCTTCGTTCTGAGCTCAGACTTCTGCTTCTAGAAGACCACAATAGACTCGTCCATTATCTAAAATTGACTCATTATTCGGCGGGAAACAGAGCAGGTAAATCTTTAGCCCAACGCTTGAGAGAACAAAAGGCTAGAACCACTATTCCATATTTAATTAATCCCTCGGATAGAAGTAAAGTATACAACCCTAAGGATATTGCTGATTCTTTTGCCAGATACTACTCCTCGCTATTAGACATGTGCAGAGTAAAATATTTCGTTTCGGAATTTCGTTTTCGTCTGAAAACTTAATTTATTTAGTTACTCCCGAAATTAGTTTTTATTTATTTTGTTTTTCATTCAAAAATTGCATTCGTCCGAAAATCCACATGAATTACGGTCGAATCTGTCTTTGAAGGCTTATGGTGTCTGTCTAATGTATAAAGAAGATTGGACGGAGCTAGTATATAGCATACTTTAGAACCCTATTAAAGTCTATGGGACTCCAACATTCAAAATCTAAAGTGCTAATTTTAAAGGCTAATTTGCAAGTTACTGTCCTAAAAAGTGTTTGGGGACCCGGGTCCTGCCCCAGGGGACATGTATCAATTAAAAAAAAAAAGTTTTAAAACGGCCGTTTTTTCGGGAGCAGTGATTTTAATAATGATTAAAGTGAAACAATAAAAGTGTAATATTCCTTTAAATTTCGTAGGGAGGGGGGGGGGGGGGGATCTATAGTATGCCTGTGAAGGGGCGCATGTTTCCCGTGCTTAGAACTGTCCCTGCACAAAGTGTCATTTATGCAGGAAAAAAAGTCCTTCAAAATCACTCGCAGCTATTATGAATTGTCGGCTCCGTAATACAGAGAACACTCATTGAAAGTCATTGATAAAAAAATAAATAAATAAATTAAAAAAAAAGCGTGGGGGTCCCCCAAATTCAATTACCAGGCCCTTCAGGTCTGGTATGGATATTAAGGGGAACCCTGCCTCAAATTTAAGAAAAAATTTGACGTGGGGTTCCCCCTAAATATCCATAACCAGACCCTTCAGGTCTGGTATGGATATTAAGGGGAACCCCGCGTCAAATTTAAAAAAAATTGACGTGGGGTTCCCCCTAAAAATCCATACCAGACCCTTTATCCGAGCACGCAACCTGGCAGGCCGCAGGAAAAGAGGGGGGGACGAGAGAGCGGCCCCCCTCCCTCCTGAACCGTACCAGGCCACATGCCCTCAACATTGGGAGGATGCTTTGGGGGTCTGTGACCCCTCAAAGCACCTTGTCCCCATGTTGATGAGGACAAGGGCCTCATCCCCACAACCCTGGCCGGTGGTTGTGGAGGTCTGCGGGTGGGGGGCTTATCAGAATCTGGAAGCCCCCTTTAACAAGGGGACCCCCAGATCCCGGCCCCCCCCTGTTTGAAACGGTAAGGGGGTACAAATGTACCCCTACCATTTCACAAAGAAAGTGTAAAAAATGGTTAAATAAAACAAACACACTTTTGAAAAATTCCTTTATTAAAAATAAAAAAATTAAAAAAAGATTCCAGCGGCGGTAATCCACTCTTGCTATCCAGCGACGGACGGTCATCTCTCCAGCGAGGACTCATCTCATCCAGCGCAGCGATCCATCCTTCTTCTGTCTCCGTGGAGGAGACACTGCAAGGATTCCGGCGGCTGACGTTTCTTATATACGGAGGGCGGGGCCACCCGTCACCTGACCCCGCCCCCCTCTGCTGCAAGGGGAAACCCGGGGTTCCCTGTGACGTATGGGTGACCCCGTACCCCTCTGATGTAACACAGACAGGTTTCCGTTACATCAGAGGGGGGCGGGGTCACCCATAAGTCATGGGGAACCCCGGGTTTCCCCTTGCGTCAGAGGGGGGCGGGGTCGGGTGACGGGTGGCCCCGCCCTCCGTATATAAGAAACGTCAGCCGCCGGAATCCTTGCAGTGTCTCCTCCACGGAGACAGAAGAAGGATGGATCGCTGCGCTGGATGAGATGAGCCATCGCTGGAGAGATGACCGTCCGTCGCTGGATAGCAAGAGTGGATTACCGCCGCTGGAATCTTTTTTTAATTTTTTTATTTTTAATAAAGGAATTTTTCAAAAGTGTGTTTGTTTTATTTAACCATTTTTTACACTTTCTTTGTGAAATGGTAGGGGTACTTTTGTACCCCCTTACCATTTCAAACAGGGGGGAGGCTGGGATCTGGGGGTCCCCTTGTTAAAGGGGGCTTCAAGATTCTGATAAGCCCCCCGCCCGCAGACCTCCACAACCACCGGCCAGGGTTGTGGGGATGAGGCCCTTGTCCTCATCAACATGGGGACAAGGTGCTTTGAGGGGTCACAGACCCCAAAAGCATCCTCCCAATGTTGAGGGCATGTGGCCTGGTACGGTTCAGGAGGGAGGGGGGCCGCTCTCTCGTCCCCCCCCTCTTTTCCTGCGGCCTGCCAGGTTGCGTGCTCGGATAAAGGGTCTGGTATGGATTTTTAGGGGGAACCCCACGTCAATTTTTTTAAAATTTGACGCGGGGTTCCCCTTAATATCCATACCAGACCTGAAGGGTCTGGTTATGGATATTTAGGGGGAACCCCACGTCGATTTTTTTCTTAAATTTGAGGCAGGGTTCCCCTTAATATCCATACCAGACCTGAAGGGCCTGGTAATTGAATTTGGGGTACCCCCACGCTTTTTTTTTTTTTTATCAATGACTTTCAATGAGTGTTCTCTGTATTACGGAGCCGACAATTCATAATAGCTGCGAGTGATTTTAAAGGACTTTTTTTCCTGCATAAATGACACTTTGTGCAGGGACAGTTCTAAGCACGGGAAACATGCGCCCCTTCACAGGCATACTATAGACACCCCCCAGGTACGAAATTTAAAGGAATATTACACTTTTATTGTTTCACTTTAATCATTATTAAAATCACTGCTCCCGAAAAAACGGCAGTTTTTAAAACTTTTTTTTGCATTGATACATGTCCCCTGGGGCAGGACCCGGGTCCCCAAACACTTTTTAGGACAGTAACTTGCAGAATCTTTTCTCTCTGTCAAATCTTTTTTCTCTGTGGAATATTTTCTCTATATAATCTTGGACTAATAGAGGTAAGGTTAGGCACATTCGACCACAGGTTCTATAGACAGATTGTTATTGTCAGAGTCATGTCGAATCTCCTATTCTATATCGAACTGTTATAACAATGAAAATGAAAATAAAGCATTTATTTATGTCGGATCTTTCGTTTTTCGGATTTTGTGCTTTCGTTATCGTTTGTCAAAACGAAAACGAAAATAGCTGAAATTCGGACGAAAATGCATTCGGAAGAAAACGAATGCACATGTCTACTCGCTATATAATATCAAAGCAGACCCCAATACCTCTCAACCAAAAGAGGCGGACATTGCTGCCTTTTTGGACAGTGTCTCACTTCCCAGACTTTCTATGGAGCAACTTTCCACATTAAATGCCCCTATTTCTCAGACGGAAATTCAAAAAGCTATTAGAACATTACCGTCGGGCAAATCTCCAGGCCCTGATGGCCTTCCTGGCGAATATTATTCAAAATTTAGTGACATCTTAACCCCGACGCTACAAGAAATCTACTCACAAGCGGCCACTACCTCCTCCTTCCCTCCGGAGATGTTAGGTGCATATGTTGTCACCATTCCTAAACCAGGGAAACCCCCAGATATCCCAGCCAATTTCCGTCCAATATCGCTTCTCAATACAGATGTAAAGGTTTATGCTAAAATTCTGGCCCAGAGACTGCTGCCCATTTTACCAACCCTTATAAGCCCTGACCAAACAGAATTTACAGTGGGAAGACAAGCTTCCGACGCAACTAGGCGGGTGATTGATGTTGTGTGCCATGCGAGGACCTGTCGGACGCCTTCTCTGCTCCTCTCTTTTGATGCGGAGAAGGCGTTTGACAGGATACATTGGGGATATATGAACTGTGTTCTCTGCAAATTCGGATTTCAAGGCCCTATCATATCTGCAATCTTAGCCCTTTACTCTACCCCTTCTGCAAAAGTATATACTTCTAGCATCCTATCCCAATCTTTTACTATCACGAATGGTACGCGGCAGGGATGCCCACTGTCCCCCTCCATATTCAACTTACTGATAGAACCCCTAGCTGAAAAAATTTGATCTCACCCAAACATCCATGGTTTTACTTTCAGAGGCAAACAGCACAAAATAAATCTATTCGCGGACGATATAATCTTGTTTCTTACATACCCAACACTTTATCACACGCCCACCACATTCTGGAACAATTTAGTAATGCCTCCTATTATAAAGTTAATAATACTAAATCTCTTATCCTTCCTCTTGATATCCCAGTGCAACTAATACTTAACTTGCAAAAGTCCTTCCCGTACTCTTGGAAAAAAGACAGCATAACGAATTTGGGCCTACAGATCACAGCAGACCCTAATAAACTAGCTGATGCTAACTTACTCCTTACTACTCCAAAAACTAAACTCCGAGACCAAACGCATCTCCAAAACTGAACTAACGTGGTCGGGCCGCTTGGCCTCTTTTAAAATGTTATTACTTCCACAGATTCTTTATGTATTTCGTACGCTACCCATACCTATTAAACCCATGTATCTTAGGCTACTTAACTCTCTCCTAAATGGATATATTTGGCAAAATAAGAAGCCTAGATGCGCTAAGGGTCTATTAGTGAAACACACAAAGGTAGGGGGCATGGGTTATGTGGAACTACAAGATTATTTTATGGCAGCTGTGCTCTCCCAACTCAACACTTGGTTCGACAAACAAGCTTTTGTCCCTTGGAGAGACATCGAACAGTCTATGTCCCCGACGGACGACCTTCCTTCCTTGTTTTGACTTGACCGTCTGAGGCCCTTTAACTTGAGACAACTACCGCTGATGATTCAAGCCTCTCTTTGGGGATGGAGGGCCCTCGGACGGATCGGCCATTCGGAAGGAGGAAGGGTTGATGTCCCCATACCTATCGACCTAATCACCAAGGCTATCCCTGGTCTAGTTCTTCAGACCTGGAAACTCAAAGGTATTACCCTTCTCTCGGACCTGTTGCATGACAAACATGTCAAAGACTTCAAAACACTCCAAAATGAATACGGTTTAGAAGTGGGTGAACTGTTTAAATATGGTCAGGTATCCCATTTTCTACGTTCCCTACCCACAACCCGAATTTACCTACAGGAGGCTGTTTGGAGGCTCTACACGAACAAACTTAAGCTAGCAAAAGGAGTTTCATTTTTCTACGGCCTCTTCCGGCACAAAAATGTATTTACTAAATCCTCCCCATATTTAAAATGGGAAGGAGGCTTGGGAAAGGTATACACATCAAAACAATGGTACCAAGCTCTCAACTCAATCTACAGAGCATCTCGCTGTGTTAACCATTGGGAATTGTCCCAAAAAATATCCTTGAGATGGTACCTTACCCCATATAGACTATCTAAATTTTCCAGAGGGAATTCCAATTTGTGCTGGAGGGGCTGTGGAGAAGTGGGCTCACTCAAACATATTTTTTGGTCGTGTAGACATTTGACCAGTTTCTGGAACAGTGTATTCAGAATGATTACCTCCCTTACGGGAATTATTTCCCAGCCTGACCCAGGGCTAGCTATACTGAATTTGGGTATTGAGAAATATCCCCCTCAATATAGAACAGTGGTGACACATGTCTTACTAGCCGCCAGATCACTCATAACTCAGAAATGGAAAACAGATCTAGTTCCTAACCTCTCTGATGTAATTACTGTTGTGAAAACCAATTGTATATATGAAACCTCACTACTTTCTAGGCTAAGTAATGGTATGAAGCGTGTGGAAGTCTGGAAAATATGGAAAGTTAAATATCACTAACTTGCTTCTACACTCCTAATATCTTGAAAACCTCAGGTCCATCTCAACCCCCCCCCCCCCCCCCCTTGCCCTTACCATGCCTTCCCCTCTCCCCGTTCTTTTGATTACCACCCTATCGCCTTCTCCCCTTCTTGATATCTCTGCCCTTCTTTTGGTTCTCCTTTCCCCTCCGTTCTTGGCACCTTACAATCCCAATCTGTACTATCTATACTTTCATGCCGTAAGAAATCTTGCGTATGTTAAAGGGGTTCAGTTATAAATTTTATCATAATAACCTAGGTTCTAGGTGCTTAGGTGAATACTGTGTGGCTACATCAATACGTTCCTTTTCTATACATGACTTAACATTTATGAAGATGCATATGCTACTACACTATTGTAACTCCTTTCATATACATGATGTATATAAATGTCTATTTTCTTTGTTTGTGAAAATCTCTAATAAAAACTAATTTGAAAAAAAAAAAAAATACAAAAAAAGGTTTAAAAACTGAAGTTTTTTTTTGGGAGCAGTGATTTTAATAATGCTTAAAGGGGTTGTAAAGCTTTGTTTTATTTTTATTTTCTAAATAGGTTCCTTTAAGCTAGTGCATTGTTGGGTCACTTACCTTTTCCTTCAATTTCCCTTCTAAATGTTTTTTTCTTTGAATTTATCACTTCCGGTTTCTCCTCAGTAAACTTGACACCATCATCCGAGCGGTGTCTGGTCAGCCAGAACAGCTTACTGAACAGCTTACTGAGGAAGAACAGGAAGTGAGAAATTCAGACAAAGAAAACAAAGAAAAAAAAAAACATTTAGAAGGGAAAACTAAGGGAAAGGTAAGTGAACCAACAATGCACTAGCTTAAAGGAACCTATTAAGAAAATGAAAAACAAACCTTTACAACCCCTTTAAGTGAAACAATAAAAGTGAAATTTTCCTTTAAATTTCATACCTGGGGGGTGTGTATAGTATGCCTGTAAAGGGGCGCATGTTTCCCATGTTTAGAACCGTTAGAGAGCAAAATTACATTTCTAAAGGAAAAAAAGTAATTTAAAAGTACTCGTGGCTATAATGAATTTTCGGTCTGCAATACACATAAAAGTAATTGAAAAAAAAACGGCATGGGATTCCCCCACAGTCCATTGCCAGGTCTGGTATGAATATTAAGGGGAACCCCGAACCAAAATTTAAAAAATAAAAAATTGCGTGGGGGTCCCCCCAAATTCCATACCAGGCCCTTCGGGTCTGGTATGGATATTAAGGGGAACCCTGCACCAATTTAAGAAAAAAATGGCATAGGGTTCCCTCTAAAAATCCATACCAAACCCTTATCTGAGCACGCAACCTGGTAGGCCACAGGAAAAGGGGGGTCGAAAGAGCGCCCCCCCCTCCTGTACTGTACCAGGCCACATGCCCTCAACATTGGGAGGGTGCTTTGGAGTAGCCCCTCAAAGCACTGTGTCCCCATGTTTATGGAGACAAGGGCCTCATCCCCACAACCCTTTCCCAGTGGTTGTGGGGGTATGCGGGTGGGGGATTTATGGGAATCTGGAAGCCTCCTTTAACAAGGGCACCCACAGATCCCAGCCCTGTTGTGTGAAATGGAAATGGGGTAAAAATGTACCCCTACCATTTCACAAAAAAGTGTCAAATGTTAAAAAGACAATAGCCGGTTTTTGACAAGTCCTTTATTAATTTCTTCTTCTTTCCCCGCTTCTTCCATCTTCTTCCTCCATCTTGTTCTTTCCCTGCTTCTTCCTCTATCTTCCTCTGCTTCTTCCTCCGTTCTTCTCAAGCTTCCTCCGGCATCTTCCTCTGGCTTTTTCTCCCCTCGCTTTGTTCTCCGGACAATCTGCCTCAATGGGAGGCTCCCTCTGTGTGATACTTCTGTTCTTGTGACAGCTCTTATATAACTGAGGGAGGGGCCACCCAGTGACCCCACCCCCCTCTGATGCATGGGGACTTCCCTATGGCTTTCCCTGTGGTGTTAAAGTGGGGCGGGGTCACCCCAAAGGAAAATTAGAACTTTTGATTATTCATGTTTGTGTCCTATAGACTTTAGCGATGTTCGAACAAATTTTTTGGCTGTTCGCATGTTCTGCTGCAAACCGAACCGGGGGGTGTTCGGCTCATCTCTATTGATAACCAAAAATCTGCAAAAGGAAAAATCCTTGCTTCAGTTACCTGGGAAATGGTAAGAACATTTTTTGGGTTGGGGAGCAGTCCCGGAAGAGGCAACTGTCCAAGAGAAGTGGCCCAGATCAGAAAGGGCCTTGCCCATTAACATTCTAAAAATTCAGGCAGAGTACTTGGTCCTGAAGGCTTGAACGTTCAGTTTACGGAATTGTCCTGCCCAATGCCACAATGGCCTATATTAATCACCAAGGGGGCACAAGAAGTTGTGCGGCCCAGAGAAAGGTGAATCATATCCTATCTTGTACAGAAAACAATGTACTTTGCCTATCGGCAGTCTTCATTCTAGGAATAAAAAATTGGCAGGAGAACTACTTGAGTCGCCAGTAGTTGTTCCCGGGAGAATGGTTCCTTCAACCCAATATCTTCCTGTCAATATATCAAAGATAGGGGATTCCAGACGTAGATCTGTTTGAGTCCAGGTTCAACAAAGAAATTGACAACTTTGTATCAAGAACAAAGGAGGCCTTACTATTTCCGTGGAATCCATTGTCACTGATTTATGCATTCCCTCCTATTCTGCCTGCGTCCATGACTTCTTCGCAGGATCAAGCAGGAAGGGAAGTCGGGATTCTTGTGGCCCAGTGGGGACCAGGAAATCTTGGTATGCAGATATTGTAAAGATGGCAGTAGGGCACACATGGACCCTACCTGCATGGCCAGACCTTCTCTCACAAGGTTGGATATTCCAACCTACTTTGTAAACACTAAATTTAATGGTTTGGCTATTGAGACCCACACTCTGAAGAAGCATGGGCTGTCAGATTCAGTGGTTTCTACCTTGGTTAATGCAAGGGAGACGGCCTCCATAATTATATATTATGGAGTCTGGGAAGCATACATCTCCTGGTGTAAAACCAGGGATGGCACCCCAGGAAATAGGTCAAAGATAGAATCCTTGACTTTCTACAGATGGGGTGAGAAATAAAGCTGGCCTTGAGTGCTTTCTAAGGACAGGCCTCGGCCTTATCTGTATTATTTCAACGACCACTTGCTTCGCATTCTTTGGTTCGTAACTTTATTTAGGGGGTAACACGGCTTAATCTCTGGTTAGGTCACCCCTGAACCTTTCAAACTTGAATTTAGTTTTGTCGGCATTACAAAATAGCCCTTTTGGGCCGATTGGACATTTTTGACAAGGAAACTATTTTTATTTTTTTCTGGTAACCATATCTGCTGCAAGAAGGGTATCAGAATTGTCTGCTCTTTCTTGTAAAGAGCCATATTATTATTGTTTTCGAGGATAAGGTGGTATTGTGTCCTCATCCTAACTTTTTACCAAAGGTAGTATCAGGTTTTTTTATCTAAACCAGGATATTGTTCTACCTTTTTTTTCCAGAACCTTGTTCTATGGAAGAACCACTAAATTTTCTTGATGTGGTGAGAGCAGTCAAAGTCTACTTAAAGGCGACTACACAGATTAAAAAAACTGATGTTTTGTTCGTGTTGTCTGAAGGTCTTAAAAGAGGACAGGCAGCATCGAAATCTACTATTTATAAAATGGATTCAACAAGTAATCATTCAAGCTTATGGTTTCAAAAGGTGGTTCCACCCTCTCAAATCAAAACGCACTCCTCTAGGGTTGATAGTGCCCCGTGGGCAGTGCATCATCGAGCCTCCATGGCTCAAATCTGCTAGGCCGCAAATTGGTCTTCAATCCAGACATTTACCAGATTCTATCAGGTGGATGTAAAAAGGCATGAGGATATCGTCTTTGGGCGTAGTGTGCTGCAGGCAGCGGTATAACTCCTCTAGTCTCATGTTGCCCTAATTCTTTTGTGTCTCCCTCCCCTCAGTTTGCATTGCTCAGGGACATCCCACACAGTAATTACTATGGCTCTGTGTTCCATGATGTAGGATAAAGAAAATACCTGTAAAATCCTGTTCTTGTGAAGTACATCACGGGACAGAGGTCCCGCCCTTCTTTCTGGTATATATGTGTATTGCTTTGCTACAAAAACTGAGGTACTCCCAGTATGGGAGGGGTTATATAGGGAGGCAACATTCTGTTTAGGATGTGCCAGTGTCCAGCACCTGAAGGTGGACTATAACCCACATAGTAATTACTATGGCTCTGTGTCCCATGATGTACTTCAAAAGAAAAGGATTTTACAGGTAAGCGGTTATACAAATCCTATTTTGTGGGAAAAAAGGGACATTCATTTTGTTTGTGTACAACGTCGCACGACCGCGCAATTGTCAGTTAAAGCGACGTTGTGCCGAATCGCAAAAAATGGCCTGTCATTAAGGGGGGCAAATCCTTCCAGGGCTAAAGTGGTTGAAGAAGAATTGACCCCTAAAAATATTTAGTTAAACTCACAAGGGCTTTTTTACCACTACTATTCCTTTATATTGACTATTTAAATTTACAAATGCAGCAATTTAAGATTTGGAAGGTTTAGCACTGGGAAACACTTGAAAGATAAATAATGGAAAATTGTATACTCGCCATTCCATAATCTTTCTTTCCTGGTGCATCTTCATGGAAGCATACATATGGGTTGTGACTCCGCCCCCACAACCTGATAGGACTGGTTAACTATAAATCAAAGACAGACCCGCCTCACAGCATTCTCTGTAACTCTCACCCATTGGGTGGGCATCTGTAAATTACGGAAAGGTGAGTATACAATTTTCCACTTTCCTGGTGCATCATGGCAGCATACACATGGGAACTAACTCGCCATATGGGAGGGTGTGAGAAAAATGTTGTAATCATCAGGAGCGCAAGTATGCACCATGAATTTTCCAAATGTTACTGTGGCGAGCCGGGTTCACCTTGACCAGTGTAGTTCAGAGGTACCCAACTTGCCTCTTACTGCTATACCACTTGTACTCCAACATCCCCATTTCTTACCCTTCTAAAATGATGAGACCACACCTTCATTTTGGAGTATAAATGGCCATAGCAGCCTATTTATTATTTACACCATATAAATAACTCCAATATCAAATATATACCAAAATATCACCTCCGTAACAACTTGTTCAACTCCAGTCTGCTGGTCTTTGACGGCCGCCTGGAACTCCAACACATGTTCCACCAATACACTGCGGGACCTTTTTCCACACGATAGGCCTCCAGCAGATAATCGGCTCAGAGACAACCCCCTTCCCGCAGTGCAACCATTATAGTATTCCACCTAACGTTTCGCTGGAATACACCGGAGGGGCACATACTACCGATGAGCCCCCCACCCCTTTCCATCACATATGTTTACTGCCACCGTCAAAGACCAACAAAACACCGCCACAGCCCGCAAGAATGACACCTTACCCTTAAGGGCTCCCCCACACCCCCAGGGCCCGCTGGATCCCATCTTGCAGCCTCAGAGCCCAGAAAACAATCCCCACTACCTAGAGGTGTATTCTAACACCCCCAATTACAGGCCCACATTAGTTTCCACCTCTACTTGCCTGATCCCCAAGCCCCCCCATTCTGAGCCACAACCTCCCCACCACCTGAGTGTTAGACAACCGTACGAAGTCATAAAATATCTGACTTAACGTCCGAGATCAGCTCCCTGATCATTCAAACCCAAAAGCATTACCCCTTGCATGCATAACTCAAAGGCCGGTGGTTTATCCCGCCATGCCGAATGTTCCACTTCCCATATCACCTTGCTGCACTTCAACCCCCATACACCTAGCCAGTGAACACATGCCTCCCTCCTCTAACTACCCAACTGTCTGCCAACCGATCTCGCATCTGCTCTCCTGGCCCCCCAACAAACATACAGATAACAAAGAAAATCCAGACAAGTCCTCCATCTGGACGAAAAAAAACGCCAAACAAAGGCAGCACCAACTTTAAAATAAACCAATGTACCCCATACCACAAACAACACAGCTTGTAAGTACAGACTACTCCCCCACTCATGTTTTTTTTTTTTATTATTATTTATTCCACCACCACATGAAGGCATAGGTAAGTGCGTAATCGCTTTGCTTCCCACCTACCATTCCTCCTTACCACCGCCTCATTCAACCCACATCTGGCAGCTTCTACAGCCGCCCCGATGCGGGAGTGTGAAGTGTATTCTGCACCATCCAACCTTGCGTCCCAGTGGCATTTTCAGAACACCCATCCAAACTGGAACCTCGACCAATACTTCCCAGCCTTGTGCCACATGAACTGCCCCCCATGCCATCTGTTCCAAACCCTAGAAACTCCCTAACCCTTTTATCCCTTTTTTTTTTAATATTATTTATTTATTTTATTTTTATTACCCTGAATCCTGGTAACACAAACAGCAGCGCCTTCACCCCTCTAACCCTTAGATCATTTTTATATTCATTTTTTTTTATTGTCCAACCCAAACTCCTTTTTTCAATCCACTGTCAGGTACTCACCAAAGCCGAAGTGCTGAGAGCGGCTTCCCTTGCAGCTGGGTGCACAGTACCCCTGAGGTTGGAACAGTGGGTACAGGGCACGAAGAGGCACGGGTTGCCAGCAGGTGACTTGTATGCAGCAGGTCTTCTGAAGGAAGAGATGCCCGTCCAGAAGATCTTGGAACTGGTAGAAGTAAATGCCTGCCAGGGGTTCCAACACCTGGAGTGAAGGCCGAGGGTCAAACACAGGTACAGTCCGTGAGACAGAGGATATTCCGGAGACAGGCCGATGGTCAAACACAGGTACAGTCCGTGAGATAAAGGATATTCCAGAGGCAGGCCGAGGGTCAAGCACAGGTATCATTCCGTAAGCCAGCAAGGCTAAGTGCAGAAAGTCCGTTTAAACAAGCCAGGGGTCAGATCAGGAGAGAATCAGAGTAGTCTTCAAACAAGCCAGGTCACAACAGGAAGTGGTCAACAGGAACAGGAAACAGGAACCAGGAAACACAGGTGAGCTGAGGAGACAAACCAGCAAATACACAGAGCACATTGATGCCTTTTATAGGAATGTCAGGCCAATCAGGTAAGGCCCATAGCTGTGTGCATAGGTTTGCACATGCGTGTACGACATTGTATCGTACGACGCATATGCATGCGTCGTTGTGCAGCTCTTCCCCGCAGGCGCACGGGGAAGTGCCGACGTTGAAGTCTGGTGATTCTCTGACAGTGCCCCCCCCCAAGGGGCAGCCTCCGGATGCCCAATCTGGTTGGTTGCTTGGGGTGTCTCCGGTAAAAATCCCGTATCAGGCGAGGAGCGTGGATGTTACTGGAGGGTTCCCAAGAACTGTCTTCAGGGGGATACCCTTTCCATTTTACGAGGTATTGGGTCTGTCTTCCCCTTCTTCGACAGTCCATTATGGCTTCCACCTCGAATTCTTCCTCACCTTCGACTTTGACGGGTGGAGGTGGTGCCACTTGTCTTCCGGTGAAGGAGCTTAGAATCACTGGTTTTAATAGGGATGCATGGAACACCGGGTGAATTTTGTATGAACTAGGTAGCGCCAGTTCAAAAGCTACTGGGTTTACTACCCTTTTGATTTCAAAGGGGCCAATGAACTTGGGACCGAGCTTCCGAGACGGGTATGGCAATCTCAGGTTGGCAGAAGATAACCAAACCTTATCCCCGATCTTGAAACTTGGGCAACTCCTTCTTCCTCTATTATAGTACACCTCATAGTCTCTTTGAGCCTTCTTCATGGCCTCCTGAATCTGAAGGAAATTGTCCTGAATTGACTTTACCCGTTCTTGGACTGCAGGAGCGGAGACTTCAGGGACGGAATCTGGCAAGAAAGAAGGGTGGTAGCCATAGTTCGCCCAAAATGGAGTTTGGTTGGTAGCGGAATGTACAGAGTTATTATAAGCAAATTCCGCGCAGGGCAGGAGAGAAGACCAATCGTCTTGGGAGCAGGAGCAAAAGCAGCGGAGGTATTGCTCTAACGTTTGATTCGTCCTTTCTGTTTGCCCATTGCTTTGCGGATGGTATGCGGAAGATAGAGAGGTCTTGATCTCCAGTGCCTTGCAGAGATTCTTCCAAAATTTGGAGGTGAATTGAATTCCTCTATCAGACACGATATTGGAGGGGACACCGTGTAGCCTCACAACTTCCTTGATGAAAATATTTGCTGTAGCCGCAGCAGAGGGAGTGCCACACATGGGTAGGAAGTGCGCCATCTTCGAGAGGCGATCTACTACTACTAGGATCGTGGTAAACTTGTCTGAAGGTGGCAGATCCACAATAAAATCCATAGAGATCTCTCTCCAGGGACGTTCGGGAACAGGTAAGGATCTCAAAAGTCCCCATGCTTTGGTGTTAGCACCCTTATTTCGTTGGCAGGTAATACAAGACTGGACATAGTTCCTGCAATCCTTCCTCCAACCTGGCCACCAGAAAGAACGATAGATCAGATCAGCAGTCTTCTGGACCCCAAAATGTCCTGCCATCTTATGATCGTGAAAGGTCTGCAAAATCCGGAGCCTTACAGAGGGAGGAATGAATATCTTGTTGTGTGCCCATAGTAAACCCTCTTTCTTTTCTAGGGAGGATGCTGTAGTTTCGGAAATTTGACCGGTGGCTTGTTTAATGGCTGATTCTAGGTCTGGCTGAATGATTTGGAGGAAGTTGTGTGGAGACAGAATAGTTGCAGGTTCAGGTGGCTCTTCTGCTTCTGGAAACATTCGGGAGAGTGCGTCCGCTTTTCCATTTTTGGAACCGGGGTGGTAGGTGATGTGGAAATTAAACCTGGAGAAAAAGAGGACCCAGCGTGCTTGTCGAGGTCTGAGGCGTTTGGCAGCTCTAAGGTACTCCAGGTTCCTGTGGTCTGTGAAGATCATGATGGGTTGAGACGCACCCTCCAATAGATACCTCCACTCTTCCAGGGCGAATTTTATAGCGAGAAGTTCTCGGTCCCCGACATCGTAATTCCTCTCTGGAGGACTGAGTTTCCGGGAGGCGAAGGCAACTGGGTGAAGGAGAGCCTTCGGGCCACTCCTTTGGGAAAGAATCGCCCCTGCTGTGGATTCGGAGGCGTCTACCTCCAATACATAAGAAAGACTTGGGTCGGGATGCCGGAGGATAGGTGCTGATGTGAAAAGTCTCTTTAGTTCATCAAAAGCTTCCTGAGCTTGCTGAGACCACTGGAATTTAACTTGCTGACGGGTTAGTTGAGTAATAGGGGAAATGATCGTGGAGAATCCCTGAATAAACCTGCGATAAAAGTTGGCGAAGCCAACAAATCGCTGAACAGATCTCTTGTCTGTGGGTGCTGGCCATTCTTGGATAGCTTTGACCTTTTGTGGGTCCATTGATATTCCCCCTGTGGTGATGATGAACCCGAGGAATTGGATAGTGTCTTTTTCAAACTCACATTTCTCTCCTTTTAGGTAGAGCCCATGCTCTCTGAGGATGAGGAGGATCTTCCTGACGTGTGTTCGGTGTGTTTCTAGTGTGTTGGAGAAAATCAAAATATCGTCAAGATACACAATTACAAAGTTGTCTAGATACTCACGGAAAATATCGTTGACGAGGTGTTGGAATGTGGCCGGGGCATTGCAGAGCCCGAAGGGCATCACTAGGTATTCAAAGTGTCCGAATCTAGACCTGAAAGCCGTTTTCCACTCATCTCCATCGCGGATTCGGACTAAATTATATGCTCCCCGCAGGTCTAGTTTAGTGAATACCTTAGCAGTTCTTAGGCGTTGGAAGAGTTCAGGGATGAGGGGAAGTGGATACCGATTCTTAATAGTAATTTTATTAAGTTCCCTGTAGTCCACACAGGGCCTGAGTGAACCATCCTTTTTCTCAACGAAAAAGATGCCTGCGCCAGCTGGAGAAGAGGATGGTCGGATAAATCCTTTTTCTAGGTTTTCATCAATGTAAGAACGCAGAGCTTCCAATTCGGTTTCCGATAATGGGAAGATCCGCCCGAATGGTATTTCGGAACCGGGTAGCAGATCAATCGGGCAGTCATAGGGCCGATGGGGCGGCAGAGTATCAGCTTTCTTTTTGTCAAAAATGTCCAAAAAGTCATGATAAGCTGAGGGGACATGCAGGAGATTGTCAGGACTAGTCTGTATTGTCAAGCAAGAGGTAGACTTGTGGGAGGTTGGCAGGAGACAGTGCTGTGAACAGTAGGGAGAAGAAAAGCGTACTTCCTTCTTATTCCATTTAATCAGTGGGTCGTGGGCTTGTAACCAAGGAAACCCGAGGATGATCGGAAACATCGGAGAATGGATAATGTCGAAGCGAAGAAATTCGCGATGGCCGGAATCAGTGGATGTTAAGATTGGTACCGTTTCTTGGGTCACGGGACCAGAGCAGGGTAGGGAGCCGTCAGCCAGGTGGATTTGTAGATGTTGTTTCTTAGTGCAGAGAGGAATGTGCAGTTTCCGAGCTAAAGTTAAGTCCATGAAACAACTGCAGGCTCCTGAGTCAATGATGGCTCCCAGCCGAACCTCCTCTTCCGCCACCTGTAATGAAATCGGGAGGACAAGATGAGATTGGGTGAAACCTGAAATTTGAGGATTCTTCGCAGCATGAGGTCGGCACTTACTGGGCCTTACAGGACAGCTGCGCAGGAAATGGCCCGATTCACCACAGTACAGACAAAGATTGGCTTGACGCCGACGGAGTCTCTCATCAGGGGTGAGTGGAGCCCGGACTAGGCCCAGCTGCATGGGTTCACTGTCAGCAGAGGAGGAAGGGACTGGAGCAGGTATAGGCAAGGGGGGTACCCGGGGTAGCATCCACATGGGTTTAGATGATTGAAGGCGCTCAGAGCGACGCTCCCGTAAACGTCGGTCAAGCTTGGTAGCCAACTGGACTAAGTCTTCTAAAGATGCAGGGGTATCTACCCGGGCCAGTTCGTCCTTTAGGGTCTCAGAGAGGCCTAGGCGAAATTGATATTTAAGGGCAGCCTCGTTCCAGTCAGTGTCCCCAGAGCATTTGCGAAACTCTACGATATAGTCCTCTACCGGTCTTTTTCCCTGGGTTAGGGAGTGCAGGATGGCTTCGGCTGTAGCGGTGCGTTGAGGGTCATCATACAATTGTGACATGGCTACAAAAAAGGACTCTACGGAATCGAGAAGGGAGCTCTTCTGCTCCAGGAGGTTATGGGCCCAGGACTGTGGTTCATCGGAAAGCAGGGAGATGATGAAACCCACCTTCACTGATTCAGAGTGGAAAGTCCGGGGCTGCAGGGCCAGGTACAGGAGGCATGCGTTTTTGAACGCCCTAAACTTCTTGCGGTTGCCTGAAAAACGCTCAGGAGTAGGGACCCTGGGTTCCGGAAAGTTCATGACTACTGCAGGTGTAGCACTGCCTTGAATCTGCGAAGCGGAAGAGCTGCTGGCTGTAGAAGGCGAAGGATCCGATGGATTGGGAGAGATCGCCAGGTGCTGTAGCCGGCCTTCAATCTGAAAGTAGCCATCCTGGAGTCGCTGCACTGCCTGAGTGAGGGCTGCAACCTGCTGGCAGAGAACCTCAAGAGGTGAGCCAGCTCTGTCGGCTTCTGACATTGGCTGGTTTGTACTGTCAGGTACTCACCAAAGCCGAAGTGCTGAGAGCGGCTTCCCTTGCAGCTGGGTGCACAGTACCCCTGAGGTTGGAACAGTGGGTACAGGGCACGAAGAGGCACGGGTTGCCAGCAGGTGACTTGTATGCAGCAGGTCTTCTGAAGGAAGAGATGCCCGTCCAGAAGATCTTGGAACTGGTAGAAGTAAATGCCTGCCAGGGGTTCCAACACCTGGAGTGAAGGCCGAGGGTCAAACACAGGTACAGTCCGTGAGACAGAGGATATTCCGGAGACAGGCCGATGGTCAAACACAGGTACAGTCCGTGAGATAAAGGATATTCCAGAGGCAGGCCGAGGGTCAAGCACAGGTATCAGTCCGTAAGCCAGCAAGGCTAAGTGCAGAAAGTCCGTTTAAACAAGCCAGGGGTCAGATCAGGAGAGAATCAGAGTAGTCTTCAAACAAGCCGGGTCACAACAGGAAGTGGTCAACAGGAACAGGAAACAGGAACCAGGAAACACAGGTGAGCTGAGGAGACAAACCAGCAAATACACAGAGCACATTGATGCCTTTTATAGGAATGTCAGGCCAATCAGGTAAGGCCCATAGCTGTGTGCATAGGTTTGCACATGCGTGTACGACATTGTATCGTACGACGCATATGCATGCGTCGTTGTGCAGCTCTTCCCCGCAGGCGCACGGGGAAGTGCCGACGTTGAAGTCTGGTGATTCTCTGACAGTGCCCCCCCCCAAGGGGCAGCCTCCGGATGCCCAATCTGGTTGGTTGCTTGGGGTGTCTCCGGTAAAAATCCCGTATCAGGCGAGGAGCGTGGATGTTACTGGAGGGTTCCCAAGAACTGTCTTCAGGGGGATACCCTTTCCATTTTACGAGGTATTGGGTCTGTCTTCCCCTTCTTCGACAGTCCATTATGGCTTCCACCTCGAATTCTTCCTCACCTTCGACTTTGACGGGTGGAGGTGGTGCCACTTGTCTTCCGGTGAAGGAGCTTAGAATCACTGGTTTTAATAGGGATGCATGGAACACCGGGTGAATTTTGTATGAACTAGGTAGCGCCAGTTCAAAAGCTACTGGGTTTACTACCCTTTTGATTTCAAAGGGGCCAATGAACTTGGGACCGAGCTTCCGAGACGGGTATGGCAATCTCAGGTTGGCAGAAGATAACCAAACCTTATCCCCGATCTTGAAACTTGGGCAACTCCTTCTTCCTCTATTATAGTACACCTCATAGTCTCTTTGAGCCTTCTTCATGGCCTCCTGAATCTGAAGGAAATTGTCCTGAATTGACTTTACCCGTTCTTGGACTGCAGGAGCGGAGACTTCAGGGACGGAATCTGGCAAGAAAGAAGGGTGGTAGCCATAGTTCGCCCAAAATGGAGTTTGGTTGGTAGCGGAATGTACAGAGTTATTATAAGCAAATTCCGCGCAGGGCAGGAGAGAAGACCAATCGTCTTGGGAGCAGGAGCAAAAGCAGCGGAGGTATTGCTCTAACGTTTGATTCGTCCTTTCTGTTTGCCCATTGCTTTGCGGATGGTATGCGGAAGATAGAGAGGTCTTGATCTCCAGTGCCTTGCAGAGATTCTTCCAAAATTTGGAGGTGAATTGAATTCCTCTATCAGACACGATATTGGAGGGGACACCGTGTAGCCTCACAACTTCCTTGATGAAAATATTTGCTGTAGCCGCAGCAGAGGGAGTGCCACACATGGGTAGGAAGTGCGCCATCTTCGAGAGGCGATCTACTACTACTAGGATCGTGGTAAACTTGTCTGAAGGTGGCAGATCCACAATAAAATCCATAGAGATCTCTCTCCAGGGACGTTCGGGAACAGGTAAGGATCTCAAAAGTCCCCATGCTTTGGTGTTAGCACCCTTATTTCGTTGGCAGGTAATACAAGACTGGACATAGTTCCTGCAATCCTTCCTCCAACCTGGCCACCAGAAAGAACGATAGATCAGATCAGCAGTCTTCTGGACCCCAAAATGTCCTGCCATCTTATGATCGTGAAAGGTCTGCAAAATCCGGAGCCTTACAGAGGGAGGAATGAATATCTTGTTGTGTGCCCATAGTAAACCCTCTTTCTTTTCTAGGGAGGATGCTGTAGTTTCGGAAATTTGACCGGTGGCTTGTTTAATGGCTGATTCTAGGTCTGGCTGAATGATTTGGAGGAAGTTGTGTGGAGACAGAATAGTTGCAGGTTCAGGTGGCTCTTCTGCTTCTGGAAACATTCGGGAGAGTGCGTCCGCTTTTCCATTTTTGGAACCGGGGTGGTAGGTGATGTGGAAATTAAACCTGGAGAAAAAGAGGACCCAGCGTGCTTGTCGAGGTCTGAGGCGTTTGGCAGCTCTAAGGTACTCCAGGTTCCTGTGGTCTGTGAAGATCATGATGGGTTGAGACGCACCCTCCAATAGATACCTCCACTCTTCCAGGGCGAATTTTATAGCGAGAAGTTCTCGGTCCCCGACATCGTAATTCCTCTCTGGAGGACTGAGTTTCCGGGAGGCGAAGGCAACTGGGTGAAGGAGAGCCTTCGGGCCACTCCTTTGGGAAAGAATCGCCCCTGCTGTGGATTCGGAGGCGTCTACCTCCAATACATAAGAAAGACTTGGGTCGGGATGCCGGAGGATAGGTGCTGATGTGAAAAGTCTCTTTAGTTCATCAAAAGCTTCCTGAGCTTGCTGAGACCACTGGAATTTAACTTGCTGACGGGTTAGTTGAGTAATAGGGGAAATGATCGTGGAGAATCCCTGAATAAACCTGCGATAAAAGTTGGCGAAGCCAACAAATCGCTGAACAGATCTCTTGTCTGTGGGTGCTGGCCATTCTTGGATAGCTTTGACCTTTTGTGGGTCCATTGATATGCCCCCTGTGGTGATGATGAACCCGAGGAATTGGATAGTGTCTTTTTCAAACTCACATTTCTCTCCTTTTAGGTAGAGCCCATGCTCTCTGAGGATGAGGAGGATCTTCCTGACGTGTGTTCGGTGTGTTTCTAGTGTGTTGGAGAAAATCAAAATATCGTCAAGATACACAATTACAAAGTTGTCTAGATACTCACGGAAAATATCGTTGACGAGGTGTTGGAATGTGGCCGGGGCATTGCAGAGCCCGAAGGGCATCACTAGGTATTCAAAGTGTCCGAATCTAGACCTGAAAGCCGTTTTCCACTCATCTCCATCGCGGATTCGGACTAAATTATATGCTCCCCGCAGGTCTAGTTTAGTGAATACCTTAGCAGTTCTTAGGCGTTGGAAGAGTTCAGGGATGAGGGGAAGTGGATACCGATTCTTAATAGTAATTTTATTAAGTTCCCTGTAGTCCACACAGGGCCTGAGTGAACCATCCTTTTTCTCAACGAAAAAGATGCCTGCGCCAGCTGGAGAAGAGGATGGTCGGATAAATCCTTTTTCTAGGTTTTCATCAATGTAAGAACGCAGAGCTTCCAATTCGGTTTCCGATAATGGGAAGATCCGCCCGAATGGTATTTCGGAACCGGGTAGCAGATCAATCGGGCAGTCATAGGGCCGATGGGGCGGCAGAGTATCAGCTTTCTTTTTGTCAAAAATGTCCAAAAAGTCATGATAAGCTGAGGGGACATGCAGGAGATTGTCAGGACTAGTCTGTATTGTCAAGCAAGAGGTAGACTTGTGGGAGGTTGGCAGGAGACAGTGCTGTGAACAGTAGGGAGAAGAAAAGCGTACTTCCTTCTTATTCCATTTAATCAGTGGGTCGTGGGCTTGTAACCAAGGAAACCCGAGGATGATCGGAAACATCGGAGAATGGATAATGTCGAAGCGAAGAAATTCGCGATGGCCGGAATCAGTGGATGTTAAGATTGGTACCGTTTCTTGGGTCACGGGACCAGAGCAGGGTAGGGAGCCGTCAGCCAGGTGGATTTGTAGATGTTGTTTCTTAGTGCAGAGAGGAATGTGCAGTTTCCGAGCTAAAGTTAAGTCCATGAAACAACTGCAGGCTCCTGAGTCAATGATGGCTCCCAGCCGAACCTCCTCTTCCGCCACCTGTAATGAAATCGGGAGGACAAGATGAGATTGGGTGAAACCTGAAATTTGAGGATTCTTCGCAGCATGAGGTCGGCACTTACTGGGCCTAACAGGACAGCTGCGCAGGAAATGGCCCGATTCACCACAGTACAGACAAAGATTGGCTTGACGCCGACGGAGTCTCTCATCAGGGGTGAGTGGAGCCCGGACTAGGCCCAGCTGCATGGGTTCACTGTCAGCAGAGGAGGAAGGGACTGGAGCAGGTATAGGCAAGGGGGGTACCCGGGGTAGCATCCACATGGGTTTAGATGATTGAAGGCGCTCAGAGCGACGCTCCCGTAAACGTCGGTCAAGCTTGGTAGCCAACTGGACTAAGTCTTCTAAAGATGCAGGGGTATCTACCCGGGCCAGTTCGTCCTTTAGGGTCTCAGAGAGGCCTAGGCGAAATTGATATTTAAGGGCAGCCTCGTTCCAGTCAGTGTCCCCAGAGCATTTGCGAAACTCTACGATATAGTCCTCTACCGGTCTTTTTCCCTGGGTTAGGGAGTGCAGGATGGCTTCGGCTGTAGCGGTGCGTTGAGGGTCATCATACAATTGTGACATGGCTACAAAAAAGGACTCTACGGAATCGAGAAGGGAGCTCTTCTGCTCCAGGAGGTTATGGGCCCAGGACTGTGGTTCATCGGAAAGCAGGGAGATGATGAAACCCACCTTCACTGATTCAGAGTGGAAAGTCCGGGGCTGCAGGGCCAGGTACAGGAGGCATGCGTTTTTGAACGCCCTAAACTTCTTGCGGTTGCCTGAAAAACGCTCAGGAGTAGGGACCCTGGGTTCCGGAAAGTTCATGACTACTGCAGGTGTAGCACTGCCTTGAATCTGCGAAGCGGAAGAGCTGCTGGCTGTAGAAGGCGAAGGATCCGATGGATTGGGAGAGATCGCCAGGTGCTGTAGCCGGCCTTCAATCTGAAAGTAGCCATCCTGGAGTCGCTGCACTGCCTGAGTGAGGGCTGCAACCTGCTGGCAGAGAACCTCAAGAGGTGAGCCAGCTCTGTCGGCTTCTGACATTGGCTGGTTTGTACTGTCAGGTACTCACCAAAGCCGAAGTGCTGAGAGCGGCTTCCCTTGCAGCTGGGTGCACAGTACCCCTGAGGTTGGAACAGTGGGTACAGGGCACGAAGAGGCACGGGTTGCCAGCAGGTGACTTGTATGCAGCAGGTCTTCTGAAGGAAGAGATGCCCGTGCAGAAGATCTTGGAACTGGTAGAAGTAAATGCCTGCCAGGGGTTCCAACACCTGGAGTGAAGGCCGAGGGTCAAACACAGGTACAGTCCGTGAGACAGAGGATATTCCGGAGACAGGCCGATGGTCAAACACAGGTACAGTCCGTGAGATAAAGGATATTCCAGAGGCAGGCCGAGGGTCAAGCACAGGTATCAGTCCGTAAGCCAGCAAGGCTAAGTGCAGAAAGTCCGTTTAAACAAGCCAGGGGTCAGATCAGGAGAGAATCAGAGTAGCCTTCAAACAAGCCGGGTCACAACAGGAAGTGGTCAACAGGAACAGGAAACAGGAACCAGGAAACACAGGTGAGCTGAGGAGACAAACCAGAAAATACACAGAGCACATTGATGCCTTTTATAGGACTGTCAGGCCAATCAGGTAAGGCCCATAGCTGTGTGCATAGGTTTGCACATGCGTGTACGACATTGTATCGTACGACGCATATGCATGCGTCGTTGTGCAGCTCTTCCCCGCAGGCGCACGGGGAAGTGCCGACGTTGAAGTCTGGTGATTCTCTGACATCCACCCTGCACAGCAGGTTAAACAAAAGTCAAGAAACCCACCAGTTTCTGCTCGATGGCAGATACCAGATACGTTTACCAAGTTCCTGGAACCACAGTACCACCAACAGCCTTACCCCCCACACAGCCATGTTTGACCTCAGACTCCTGCACCGAACAATCCACCCTTCTTTTCATACCTTCACATAAGCCGCCCATGTGGACTCACTGGCTGACCGCCCTGTTACCTCCCGTGGTGACTCCAATGCCATCTCCCATATCCAGCCGAGTAGGGAACTCCTCCCCCTCCCCCTCTGTGTCCGGCTAACTCTCTGAACATATCCCACTGAAAATAGATGCAAGGAGTAAGCCCCCCATGTTTCCGAAGCCTGCAAGATGAATAGCATATCGAAAATGTTCAACTGCACCTAACGCAACACGAAATGGCGTAGCCGCCGTATGACCAGTTGTGACAACGCAGACATGTGGTTGACCACGTAAACCACACCCACCTAATCACAATTCAACTCCATGTCAGGTTTCTGCATGACCCTTACCCCAGCTCCATAGCCGGAACCACTGGAAAAATTCCAATAGCACACATTTACAAATGAACACCCCACTTCCACCCAACACAATTGGGGCCAAATTTTCTCACTCTATTGCCCTTGAAAGAGAAATTTCCCACAAACCTGTTTACCCCGCCATGTTCGTGACCTCTTTTCCCATCGACCTGGGATCCACCTATCGTCCGTTATATGCGGCCAAGAACTCGTACCAAACCTTCTAACCCTCCCTATGTTCCGCATTCCACTGTTTAAATTAGCCAGGGCCTGAAACCCCCAATGTAGCAGACGGCAGCCATCGGCCAAAACCCACTCATCGGAATAAAACCGGCAGGCGAAATTGAACTTACCCAGCAACGAATGCAAAGTCCTCAATTGTACCTCACGCGTCCCTGGGCCTCACACACCCCCTTCTATAGTACCTCCAACTTGGTCACTGGCAGATGACCCTCCGTAACCCCTGAAACAATCACAATGCCAGAACAAAATAGTACAATATCCCTCGTCGGCCCCTTTGTGTTTTGCAGCCAATGGCACTAATGAACCTACCTGCAATGTGCTGCAATGTATAAAGTATAATCGCACACACATCGGAGGAAGGCAGCCCAACACACAAACGTCCAAGCCATGTATGATTGAATCAGGGACCAACACGTCTCTACCCCCCCCACTCCGGTAAGAAACTAAACATCTAACCATAGCCCACTAAATTCAGCAACCCCTGGGCCGGCATCGTTCCAAGGAAAAAACTCCCCTTGCCAGCATCTATCCAGCAGCTAAAGCTCTCCGAATAAACTGGAAGCAAGTGGTACACGGATTCCTAATTTGCCATAGGCGCCCCTTTTCTGTCCCACCTAACCCACCTTATAGCTGTGTATGTGAAGTATCGGACACAGTGCACCGCATCGGATTATGACAGAACTTTTTTTTTTAAGGTTTATTTATTTTTTCTATTTTTTTTTTTTTTTTGACAGATAAGTGGGGAAACGAGGCAAAACTTGTTGGTTCCTTCTCAGGCACCACCCCCGCTGTAGACCCCATTAAAAAACCCCGGAGGCAAGCAGCCTCACCATTTCCGTATCTACTTATGAAAGGCTGCAACCTTTTCACCCCCTTCCAAAAGTCATCCCTTGTGTGACTAGGCTCGCCTGTACATTGTCCTCACATGAAGCCACAATACAATGGATGGGTCCCCCCACCCTTTTAACACTTGTGTTTAACGTCAAAAACCACCGAACTGACAGGAGCTCACATTGCACTGACAACCCACCCCCCTTCCTTTTTCGGCCGACCGTCCAGAGGGGGGTATATCCCCACTGAAGGAACTGCTTTGTGGGCCTCTACTACTACAGAAACCGCATCCAGAGGCCGCTATCCTTTGATCCCCATTAAGAGACGGCCATACCGACCTGCGCGGTCTAAACTGCTCATCATCCTGTAGCCAATCAGATCCCTCTTTTTAACATGTGCACCTACTAATGGCCTGCATATAACAGAACAAGGCCGAACCATGTTCGGGTTCTTTCCCCCCCATGACAATCGCATAATGGCGACCGCCTTCCGCAAAATCAATCGGTACCTCCTCTTACCTTCATCCTTTTTCCCTTAATCTTCCTGCATGACCCTATACACTTAAAATGTAAATTTCCCCCCACCCCCTTTTTTTTTTTAAAGGGGGCCATAATGAGAAGATCTCCACCCACTTACCTTTTCAAATCGTATCCCGGACTCCTATTTAATTGTGTTCCCAAGGCACCCATACATCTCACATTTTTTTTTTTTTTTTTGCATCTGCAATTCTTACCATCTCCATCCTACCATTACCTGACGACCCCACAGCTGCACCACTGTCCCCAAACTGGCAGGCGCACCGCCCACCACTTGTGGGCCAGCATCCACCACCTCTGTTCCCGGAGGAGCAACTGCCACCGACATTGCACCCCCCTTTCCAACCCCCCAACAAATCCTGCAATGCAACTTAAACGAAAAACCTTTAGACATTATTTGACTTACTGGGCTGACTGGAACCCCAACAGCCGCCTTGCTTGCCTCCATCGCTGGCTCGCATTCCTGTGGCTCCTCCTCCTCGCATACTGTCAGCTCGCCTTCCGACCTGTGGTCCTAGACCAGGACCAGTGGTGTCATCAGCCCCCCAGGCAAAGAGGTCCTGGGGGCCATGGAGTCCCTCCGTTGTAGTGCCTGTCTCACCCCCAAAACTCCGCCTCCTGCCACAGTTCCACAAATGCCCTCACATACTGTGACCTGGAAGGTCAACCTCGTCCTTCCACCGCCATCTTGTGCCATCTTGCGCCGCCCGTATAGGCCACGCCCACCCGCGGAGCCCTGCCCCCTTAAAACTTTTTTTTTATATACAAGCAGCCTGACGGCCATACTAATAAGTCTCCCTCGCTGAGCCTTCCTCCCCGCACAGCGATGCAGGCAGAGGAGGTAGTAGTCCTGCAAATCACGGGCGGGGAAGCGGCACCATAACGGCCCGTGGCCCCGCCCACCGAGCTGGGCTGGCGGCGTGGAGTCCGCCCAGACCCTGCTCATGCAGACGGCTGGCTATTCTTTGCTGGGGGAAAGGATTGTTCCCCCCAGAGGGCTCCTCGTCTGGTGCATGGCCCCGGATGAGGGCCCTGGTGAAAACAGAGTGCCAGAGGCCGCAAACTCTGCATGCACAGCACCCCTCACCTCCCAGCCTCCATCCGCTCACCTGGTCATCCATAAAGACCTTTATCCGAGTGACATCTCAGCCATGTTGGAGGAGCAGTGCAAAAAACTGCCTACTCCTTTCTTTCTCCACAACTTTCTGTTCCACAGCCTAGCCCCGCCTCCTGCTTATATATTACCACTCCCCCTTGGACTTTACTCACTGTCCCCTCCCCTCTTATCTCTTCATATTAACCCATGCATTGTCTCCCCTAAACACATGGTCATGCCCGACCCTGCACTACTTTTTCTTTTCTCTCTTTTCCATTTCGGGCCTCACCGTACAAATCTTGTTCCTCTTTCTAAAAGGAGTGAATGACAAAAGTGCTTTGAACACGACTCAGTTCAAGAACATTTATGACTATTCCTCATAAGATTAACATCCCACGACCTTAACCACTTCAGCCCCGGACCATTTGGCTGGCCAAAGACCAGAGCACTTTTTGCGATTTGGCGCTGCGTCACTTTAACTGACAATTGCGCGGTCGTGCAACGTGGCTCCCAAACAAAATTGACATCCATTTTTACCACAAATAGAGCTTTCTTTTGGTGGCATTTGATCACCTCTGTGGTTTGAATTTTTTACGCTATGAACAAAAATAGAGGGATAATTTTGGAAAAAACACATTTTTTACTTTGCTATAATATCCCCAAAAATATATAATTTTTTTTCTCAGGTTAGGTCGATATGTATTCTTCTACATATTTGGTTTGCACAAAAGTTATAACGTCTACAAATCAGGGGATAGTTTTATGGCATTTTTATTATTTTTTTTTACAAGTAATGGCGGTGATCAGCGATTTTTATCATGACTGCGACATTATGGCAGACACATCGGACATTTTTTACATCATTTTGGGACCATTGTCATTTATGCAGCGATCAGTGCTCTAAAAATGCATTGATTACTGTAAAAATTACACTGGCAGGGAAGGGGTTAACCAGTAGGGGGCAGTGAAGGGGTTAAGTGTGTCTGAGGGATGTGTTATATTTGTGGGGGGGAGGGGCTATGTGTGACATGACACTGATCACCGCTCCTGATTATAGGGATCTGTGATCAGTGTCCTGTCACTAGGCAGAATGGGGAGACGCTTGTTTACATCAGCATTTCCCCCGTTCTTCCCCTCTGTGAGACGATCGTGCGACCCCCCACGGGCATCGAGTCCGCAGCACCCGCGGTCACACTCACGGAGCTCGCAGCATGCGCCCACAATGCCACATCTTAAAGAGGAACGTACAGGTATGTTAATATAACCAGCCGTGCCATTTTGCCAATGTATTTTGGCGTGAGCCGGATGGCAAGTGATTAACTGCCCTTGCAAAAAAGTTTCTCTTGGGCAATCTTCAAACCTTGTGGCCCCTTTAAAGCGGTTGTAAGGAGTTTTTTTTTTACTTTTACCTACAGGAAAGCCTATAATAAGGCTTATCTGTAGGTAAAAAAATATCTCCTAAACTTGTATGGTTTAGGAGATATTCCCCTGGCAATGAGCCTCTGACTGCAGCGGCGCATGTGCACAGGGGATTTTCGGCTGAAAGCCCGGCAGACGCCAGACCCTGCCGGAAAGAAATCTCCCGCGTGCATGTGCGGGAGTGACAACATCACGGGTCTGGCCACTCACAGCGCCGGAGCCACGATACCCGGAAGACACGCCAAGGGAACATGTCAGCTCCCTTACCTAATCCCTATACCTTACAAGCAATGGGTGGTCTGACTGGACAGCGTTTCCCATAGAAACAGAGCAAAGCAGCCGACTGAAATGAAAAACAGCATCACACTAAGGCCGCGTACACACGGGCGGACTGTTCGCCCAACTTAGTCCGCTGAACAGTGTTTGGGCGGACAGTCCGCTCGTGTGTGGGCTTCAGCGGATTTGTTGCCCAAAATGCCATAAAACCATTTAGAACTCACATTTGCCATTAGTGATGATATCAGTGCTGAGCATGCTCAGATCACCATCCTGGACAAGCTCTAGCCAGGAAACACAGAGGCCTCATTACTTCCCGCCTCTCGTGATCACAGTGTACTTTCACTGCTACGGCCATCTTGGGAATGGCAAATGCCCCTAACACAGAGAAAAGAGGTAAAAAGCACATGGAAAGCAAAAAGAAACTCTGTGACTTGTGTCAAAGCTTGTTTAAAGGTTTCTTTGAGAAGACTGCACCACCAGAATGGGGCTCCAAACATATAGGCTCGTTTAGAGACTGTAGAGCAGGGGTCTTCAAACTACGGCCCTCCAGTTGTTCCAGAACTACAATTCCGATCATGCCTAGTCACATCTGTGAATGTCAGAGTTTTACAATGCCTCATGGGATGTATAGTTCCGCAACAGCTGGAGGGCCGTAGTTTGAGGATCCCTGCTGTAGAGGAAGGACTTCCACCCAGGAGAGGCTGAATCCGGCTGGAGTGACATTTGGTAAGGGATACCTCGCGATTCCAGTCCTGATCAGGTGAGAATAAAAAGGAGAATGCTGTGAGCCGGGTCTATCTTTGATTTATAGTTAACCAGACCTATCAGGTTGTGGGGGCGGAGTCACAACCCATATGTATGATGTCATGATGCACCAGGAAAGTACATTTTATATACAACTCTATAGATCAGACCAAAATGAAGAGGAAAGAGGGACAGAGGGACATTGCTCCAAATCAGGGACAGTCCCTCAAAATCCGGGACAGTTGGGAGCGATGATAAAAGAGAGAGAAATCCTCCAATCCCATCTACACAATCCTATACCTACAGAGGATCCAGAGGAAGGCCAAATAAAGGACGCTCCAATTTACTCCAGCAGGGGAAATGGGGGGGAGGAATGATTGTCTATTCATTGATGATTTATTGGTAGAATAATGGAGAGTATAGGGGTGTCAGAGGAGATTCCTCAATGATCTGAGATGGGAAGAAAACAGAGGAATCCCAGGAAGACCCGGAGGACTCTGATAGATGGAATCTGAATATTTCTGGGATCCTCATAGAGGGATATATGTTATATGAGGGGGAGGGGAGTACACTGTGACCTGACTGGGATCTGTATTCTGTCTGTGCAGGAAAAGTCCAGGAAATATTCACCCGGCCGGGATCTGACCTTCTCATCCCCATCAGAATCCATCTCACCCTCAACCATACAGATACAGGAAGATGTGACCGGATTTACTGGTACTATGAGAAATCTCATGGAGACTGGGAGGGAATAGCTGAACACAGGAATTGTAATCCGTCTGATGTCAGATATTTCCCCAATACAAGGATATCAGAGAATGGAAGTCTGATCATATCCAATGTGACTCCGGAGAATGACGGGATATACCATGTGTATATAGAGAACTCTACAGGACACCATATACAGAGAGATGATTACACCGTCCATGTAGAAGGTAAGTCCAGATGAGATTGTAGAGCGCTGTGTATGGGGGTCACATGACTGAAGACAATGGGTGTCATGTTAGTGGGGGGATTTAGTGTTGGGGGAGGGGTGCACACAGACACAATCTATCTCCTCCAGTCTCCAGGAAGATGTCTGCACACCTGATTATAGGTAAGGATGGGGGAGGGGCATGCTGTGTATATATTGGACCTGATCAATGGAAATGATTGTCTCTCTCAGTTCCAGTATCGGTTCCGCTCCTCCATGTCTCATGTCCCCGGAATGGCAGCGCTGAGATCTCCTGCAGGGTGGAGGAGGGGACTAAGCCGAATATCAGTCTATCTGTGATTGGAGGATCCCAGCGGAATTATTCCAATAACATTACAGCCATTGTGGGGTCCCCGGGGCCCTGGAACATCACCTGTACTGTGAAGAATGGGGTCAGCCAATCAGAGGAGAGCAGAGATGGGGGGTCACCTGTCCAGGGGGGGAGAGATCGGGGGATGGGCACAGAGACATGTAAACAGAGCAGGTGGGAGGGGCAGAAAACAAATAAGCTCCGCCCACTGACTGAATAGAGAATATGAAATATATACAGAAATGATAGATTTACATTACAGGTTTTATTTTTTAGTCCTGATCATAATAAAATAAAAACACAATATTTCCCCTTCACGGTGTTTGTTCTCAGAGGACAGGAAATGATTTCCAATCATAGATGGCGGATAATATTCCTGTCTATATAATACGCAGTCTAGAGCGGGTAACCACTTGCCCACCGGGCACTAAACCCCCTCCTGCCCAGACCGATTTCATGTTTCAATGCTGACACACTTTGAATGACAATTACACGGTCATACAACACTGTACCCAAATTACATTTTTATCATTTTTCCCCACAAATAGAGATTTCTTTTGGTGATATTTATTATTTTTGAATTTTTTCCTAAACAAACAAAAAAAATTAAAAATTTGGAAAAAAAATCATGCTTAACCGGTTACTGACCAGCGCACACCGATGTACATCGGCACAATGGCATGGGCAGGCAAATGGGCTTATCTGTACGTCCCTTTAAAATTGCTGCCCTGCCATCGTGAGCACGCCGCCGGCAGCGCGCTTGCGTGCCGGTCGGGACCCCCATGAGTCCGGTCGCGGGTCCCGTGGACTCAATCGCCACGGGCATACCCGTGATCATCTCACGGGGCGGCTGAACGGAGAGATGCCGTTGTAAACAGCATCTCCCCGTTCTGCCTAGCAACCAGTGACGTTGATCTCTGCTCCATGTGATTGGAGCAGAGATCAGTGTTCACTAAATTAAAGCCCAGCCCCCCACAGACACAGTTAGTAACACGCCCCTAGGAACACTTAACCCCTACACTGCCACCCACTGGTTAACCCCTTCACTGCCAGTGTCATTTACACAGGAATCACTGCATTTATATAGCACTGATTGCTGTATAAATGACAATGGTCCCAAAAATGTGTCAAAAATGTCCGATGTGTCCACCATAATGTCGCAGTCACAATAAAAATCGCTGATCGCCGCCATTACTAGTAAAAAAAAAAAATAATAAAAATGCCATAAAACTATCCCCTATTTTGTAAACGCTATAAATTTTGCGCAAACCAATCAATAATCGCTTATTGCGATTTTTTTTTTACCAAAAATATGTAGAAGAATACGTATCGGCCTAAACTGAGTGGAAAAATGTTTTTTTATATATTTTTGGGGGATATTTATTATAACAAAAAGTAAAAAATAATGCTTTTTTTTCAAAATTGTTGCTCTATTTTTGTTTATAGCGCAAAAAATGAAAACCGCAGAGGTGATCAAATACCACCAAAAGAAAGCTCTATTTGTGGGGAAAAAAGAACATCAATTTTGTTTGGGAGCCACGTCGCACGACTGCGCAATTGTCAGTTAAAACGACGCAGTGCCGAATCGCAAAAAGTGGTCTGGTCTTTGACAAGCAAAATGGTCCGGGGCTGAAGTGGTTAATAGTTTCTTATAAAATTTTGCAAACAGGTAATTTTTCTGCTTCATTGATATGCGCTGATGAGGCGGCACTGCTGGGCACTGATAAGATGGCACTGATGGGCATAATGGGGGCATAGATGAGTGGCACCGATGGGCCCTGATGGACACTGATAGGTGGCACTGATGTGCAGCAGCACTGTCCAGGCGGCACTGTGGGCACTGACAGGTGGCACTGTGGGCATTGTGGTATAGGATCTGAAGAACACGAGCAATTGTGGTAGCTTGAGGTGTACACTGTGCAGGAGGCACAATACACCGACTGTAACTGCACTAGGTTCAATCACAAGAAAAGAAGACGCTGTCCCTGCCTATCCTTCTCTCTATGAACGCTGCAGCACACTACACAAGGCCATCGTGCAGGCGGCCTTATATAGTGTGGGGTGTGTACTTAATGCCCTGAGCTATAATTAACCACAGACATCCTGCATGTGGCCAATTATGGCTCTGCTCAGTACCGGCGCTGTGATTGGCCAAGCATGTGGATCACAGTGCATGCTTGGCCAATCATCAGCCAGCAATGCACTGTGATGGCGCAGTGCCTTGTGGGCCGCGAGCGCCACACGAATATAGTGCCAACAGCCCACAAAGTTCTGGCTTCGCCAAACAGCCGGTGTTCAACTCGAACACCCAACTCATCCCAAGTCTTCATCAAGAGCCCCACAAGTCCCCACAAGTCTATAGCACGGCTCTTGTAATGTGGATTCCCTACAATTGTACAACAAACTTGTGAAGTCCGGCAAGTCTGGCAATAGCTTGTCAAGTCATCTTCAAACTTGCAGCTGATTGGCTATCTGGGCCCCTTCCTACACCTTGTGATAGGGGGCGCCCCTCTTTCTTATCTCAGAAGGTTGTTGGGTTTCCATTTTCTGATGTGACTGTTGTGTCTTCTCTTCTTATGATAATGATAATTGTATGAGAGGTCAGGACCCCACATATAGGATACAGGATTGTCTGCATGACAGTTTGAAATTCAAGCCATCCAAGGGCAGACTGATTGTACTGAAGTTGGCCCATCGGAGGACTTCAGAACAACCAGCCCGTCGTGTTCTTTTTTTTGTACAATCACTGCCGGTGTCTATAACCTCCAGCACTGATCATTGTATTCTGATGGCGGGGAAACCTTCCACTCTCAGAACACAAGGACTCCACAAGAGGGATTCTTCCCATCAACACTGACTGTGCTGATGGGGAATCAAGCGATTTTCTTTCCTTCAATCTGTGGAAGAAGAACCGAAAATGTAAAATGTATGTCTAGCCTTAGACCAAATAATACAAAATATCCAGAGAAGACATTTATTGTCCTCCACATGTCCATTGTCCTTGTCCATGTATGGATGGACGCCCACCATCATCTACTGGAAGGTCAGGGATTATCTTACCTGACTGCATTATATATGTAATACATTCTCTATTTATCATCTCTTCATAAAGTCCATCCAGTTCCACCAATAAAAGAGAAGAAATCCTCCAATCCCATCTACACAATCCTATACCTACAGAGGATCCAGAGGAAGGCCAAATAAAGGACGCTCCAATTTACTCCAGCAGGGGAAATGGGGGGAGGAATGATTGTCTATTCATTGATGATTTATTGGTAGAATAATGGAGAGTATAGGGGTGTCAGAGGAGATTCCTCAATGATCTGAGATGGGAAGAAAACAGAGGAATCCCAGGAAGACCCGGAGGACTCTGATAGATGGAATCTGAATATTTCTGGGATCCTCATAGAGGGATATATGTTATATGAGGGGGAGGGGAGTACACTGTGACCTGACTGGGATCTGTATTCTGTCTGTACAGGAAAAGTCCAGGAAATATTCACCCGGCCGGGATCTGACCTTCTCATCCCCATCAGAATCCATCTCACCCTCAACCATACAGATAGACAGAGATGTGACCGGATTATCTGGTACTATGAGAAATCTCCTGGAGACTGGAAGAAAATAGCTCAACACAGGAATTGTGATCCGTCTGATCTCAGATATTTCCCCAATACAAGGATATCAGAGAATGGAAGTCTGATCATATCCAATGTGACTCCGGAGAATGACGGGAGATACCGTGTGTATATATATAACTCTACAAGACAACTTATACAGAGAGATGATTACACCGTCCATGTAGAAGGTAAGTCCAGATGAGATTGTACAGCGCTGTGTATGGGGGTCACATGACTGAAGAAAATGGGTGTGATGTTAGTGGGGGGATTTAGTGTTGGGGGAGGGGTGCACACAGACACAATCTATCTCCTCCAGTCTCCAGGAAGATGTCTGCACACCTGATTATAGGTAAGGGTGGGGGAGGGGCATGCTGTGTATATATTGGACCTGATCAATGGAAATGATTGTCTCTCTCAGTTCCAGTATCGGTTCCGCTCCTCCATGTCTCATGTCCCCGGAATGGCAGCGCTGAGATCTCCTGCAGGGTGGAGGAGGGGACTAAGCCGAATATCAGTCTATCTGTGATTGGAGGATCCCAGAGGAATTATTCCAATAACATTACATCCATTGTGGGGTCCCCGGGGCCCTGGAACATCACCTGTACTGTGAAGAATGGGTTCAGCCAATCAGAGGAGAGCAGAGGTGGGGGGTCACCTGTCCAGGGGAGGAGAGATCGGGGGATGGGCACAGAGACATGTAAAGAGTGCAGGTGGGAGGGGCAGAAAACAAATAAGCCCCGCCCACTGACTGAATAGAGAATATGAAATATATACAGAAATGATAGATTTACATTACAGGTTTTATTTTTTAGTCCTGATCATAATAAAATAAAAACACAATATTTCCCCTTCACGGTGTTTGTTCTCAGAGGACAGGAAATGATTTCCAATCATAGATGGCGGATAATATTCCTGTCTATATAATCCGCAGTCTAGAGCGGGTAACCACTTCCTTACCGGGCACTAAACCCCCTCCTGCCCAGACTGATTTTCATCTTTTATCGCTGACGCACTTTGAATGACAATTACGCGGTCATACAACACTGTACCCAAATGACAATTTTATCATTTTTCCCCACAAATAGAGATTTCTTTTGGTGATATTTATTATTTTTTAATTTTTTTGCTAAACAAACAAAAAAAAGGGAAAATTTGGAAAAAAAATCATGCTTAACCAGTTCCTGACCAGCGCACGCCGATGTACGTCAGCAGAATGGCACAGGCAGGCAAATGGGCGTACCTGTACGTCCCTTTAAATTTGCTGCCCTGCCATCATGAGCACGCCGGCGCGCTTGCATGCCGGGCGGGACCCCCGTGAGCCCGGTCGTGGGTCCCGTGGACTCGATCGCCACAGGTATACCCGCGATCGTCTCACGGGGCTGCTGAACGGAGAAATACCGTTGTAAACAGCATTTCCCCGTTCTGCCTAGCAACCACCCCTAGGAACACTTTACCCCTACACTGCCACCCACTGGTTAACCCCTTCACTGCCAGTGTCATTTACACAGGAATCACTGCATTTGTATAGCACTGATTGCTGTATAAATGACAATGGTCCCAAAAATGTTTCAAAAATGTCCGATGTGTCCGCCACAATGTCGCAGTCACAATAAAAATCGCTGATCGCCGCCATTACTAGTAAAAAAAAAAAATATTAATAAAAATGCCATAAAACTATCCCTTATTTTGTAAACGCTATAACTTTTGCGCAAACCAATCAATAATCACTTATTGTGATTTTTTTTTATCAAAAATATGTAGAAGAATACGTATCGGCCTAAACTGAGGGAAAAAAAAATTTTTTATGTATTTTTGGGGGATATTTATTATAACAAAAAGTAAAAAATAATGCGTTTTTTTTCAAAATTGTGGCTCTATTTTTATTTATAGCGCAAAAAATAAAAACCGCAGGGGTGATCAAATACCACCAAAAGAAAGCTCTATTTGTGGGGAAAAAAGGACGTCAATTTTGTTTGGGAGCCACGTCGCACGACCGCGCAATTGTCAGTTATAGCGACGTGGTGCCGAATCGCAAAAAGTGGTCTGGTCTTTGACCAGCAAAATGGTCCGGTCTGAAAGTGGTTAACAGTTTCTTATAAAATTTGCAAACGGGTAATTTTTCTGCTTCATTGATATGCTCTGATGAGGCGGCACTGGTGGGCACTGATAAGATGGCACTGATGGGGAGCACAGATGAGTGGCACCGATGGGCACTGATGGACACTGATAGGTGGCACTGATGTGCAGCAGCACTGTCCAGGCACTGATTGTGGGCACTGACAGGTGGCACTGGTGGCACTGTGGTATAGGATCTGAAGAACACGAGCAATTGGAGTAGCTTCAGGTGTACACTGTGCAGGAGGCACAATACACCGACTGTAACTGCACTAGGTTCAATCACAAGAAAAGAAGACACTGTCCCTGCCTATCCTTCTCTCTATGAATGCTGCAGCACACTACACAAGGCCATCGTGCAGGCGGCCTTATATAGTGTGGGGCGTGTACTTAACCCCCTGAGCTATAATTGGCCACTGGCATCCTGCCTGTGGCCTATTATGGCTCTCCTCGCTACTGACGCTGTGATTGGCCAAGCATGCGGGTCACAGTGCATGCTTGGCCAATCGTCAGCCAGCAATGCACTGCGATGGCACAGTGCCTTGTGGGCCGTGAGCGCCACACGAATATAGTGCGAACTGCCCACAAAGTTCTGGCTTTGCCAAACAGCCGGTGTTCAACTCGAACACCCAACTCCTCCCTAGTCTTCATCAAGAGCCCCACAAGTCCCCACAAGTCTATAGCACGGGTCTTGTAATGTGGATTCCCTACAATTGTACAACAAACTTGTGAAGTCCGGCAAGTCTGGCAATAGCTTGTCAAGTCATCTTCAAACTTGCAGCTGATTGGCTATCTGGGCCCCTTCCTACACCTTGTGATAGGGGGCGCCCCTCTTTCTTATCTCAGAAGGTTGTTGGGTTTCCATTTTCTGATGTGACTGTTGTGTCTTCTCTTCTTATGATAATGATAATTGTATGAGAGGTCAGGACCCCACATATAGGATACAGGATTGTCTGCATGCCAGTTTGAAATTCAAGCCATCCAAGGGCAGACTGATTGTACTGAAGTTGGTCCATCGGATGACTTCAGAACAACCAGCCCGTCGTGTTCTTTTCTTGTACAATCACTGCCGGTGGCTATAGCCTCCAGCACTGATCATTGTATTCTGATGGCGGGGAAACCTTCCACTCTCAGAACACAATGACTCCACAAGAGGGATTCTTCCCATCAACACTGACTGTGCTGATGGGGAATCAAGCGATTTTCTTTCCTTCAATCTGTGGAAGAAGAACCGAAAATGTAAAATGTATGTCTAGCCTTAGACCAAATAATCCAAAATATCCAGAGAAGACATTCATTGTCCTCCACATGTCCATTGTCCTTGTCCATGTATGGATGGACGCCCACCATCATCTACTGGAAGGTCAGGGATTATCTTACCTGACTGCATTATATATGTAATACATTCTCTATTTATCATCTCTTCATAAAGTCCATCCAGTTCCACCAATAAAAGAGAAGAAATCCTCCAATCCCATCTACACAATCCTATACCTACAGAGGATCCAGAGGAAGGCCAAATAAAGGACGCTCCAATTTACTCCAGCAGGGGAAATGGGGGGAGGAATGATTGTCTATTCATTGATGATTTATTGGTAGAATAATGGAGAGTATAGGGGTGTCAGAGGAGATTCCTCAATGATCTGAGATGGGAAGAAAACAGAGGGGGGCGTGGCTTGGCGCGGACGGGAGATGGCTGCCTGATTCTACCGCTCCGTCCATCGGAGGTCCTGCAGTAAGCCCAGCGGAGCAATACTCACCCGAAACCATGGTGAAGCAGAAGGGGAAATCGCCGTAATCCAGGTCCCGATCCCCGAGAGGGACGGACCCGCCGCTCGAAAGAAATATCCCGGAGATATTCCGGGCCCGCTCACGCGAGGCCGCGGCCTCACCTCAGGCCTACACGGAGCATCGCTCCCCCAGCCCTAGCCCACACAGCAGGAGGGATACGCAGCATCCAGAAAGTCCTGTTGCTGCACGTCCACTGAACGTACAAGACCTCAGAGCAATGGCAGAGGACATCAAAGGATCCCTCACAGCAGCCATATCCGACCTCCGGAGGGATATACAGTCTATGCATGTAAGAATAGGCGATCTGGAGGAAGAGACAGCACGCCATGACACCGCCATTCACCACATGCAACAGATGTCTCATGCTCACCACGGCCAACTCAGAGATCTAAGCAGACACTTGGAAGATTTGGACAATCGCGGACGACGCCATAACCTGAGGGTAAGAGGCATTCCTGAATCCGTAGATCAGGCCCACCTAGCACAAGTGACTGTCCAAATCTTTAATGATCTACTAGGTCCATATGAAGCCCCCATTGATCTACTAGGTCCATATGAAGCCCCCATTGAATGGGAACGACTTCACAGGGCGCTCAAACCCAGGGGCAGAGAAACTGACCCCCCCAGAGACGTAATCTGCTACTTGGTGAGTTTCAGGCTGAAAGAGGACATACTCAGAAGGGCCAGAGACCGCCGCAACTTGAACTACCACGGGGCAGAGATCAAAATATTCCAGGACCTGTCCCCTATAACACTCCAACACAGAAGGGATCTCCGTCCGCTCCTGGATGTCCTACGCCAGAAGGGAATTCAGTACCGTTGGAGGTTCCCCTTTTGCCTATCTGCCTCCTCAGATGGTCGCACGGCCAACCTGAGGGTCCCGGAGGACCTCAGGAGTTTTTGCAGCACACTACAAATCCCGCTTGTAGAGCTTCCAGAGTGGTACAAATCCTATCGTTCCCCTCACCTTCAGAGAACCAGCTCCATGGATGCCATACCGGTGAGGGATGAGTTCAACATTCGGAGACGTAGGTCGACGTCACCCAGACCACCGGCTCAGAGAGACCAGAGGGATCAAGACCGCCAGAGCCCCACAGCATCACCAGCCCACAGAAGGGCACGGCCGGATAGGCCCTAAAGATCCCGATTGAAACACTCACCCGCTCTTTCCATCGCCTTGGCCCAGAACCATGGTCTCTTTTGGACATGCCCTGGTTTTCCTCTTTCTTCAGACTGTTAGAGATTTTCTCGCAGACAAGTCCCCATCCTGCAGCATTCCCATAATGGGGTGTGTAGGACAGAACATGGCCACCCATACTCATCTCTACAACCCACCCCGACGAGAGAAATAGACTTTTCCTTTAAGATCTCCGGCTACTTCAAAGACCGTTGGTCTACGGCTCTCACCTATACATAGGCGTTCTAAACCGCGCCTTGCCCAACTTAGCACCGTGATGTTCCTACCTCACCCCGACAGATAAGCTATTATGAATATCATACCTTTTCTACTGTTATTTGCTGTGCTCTTCTTCCTCTCATCTCCCCCTAGGTTCTCAATGCCAAACGGTCTTTTCCGACCCTGCAGCGCAAGATTTGTTAAAGGAAATAGGGGGGGATCTAACTCAGATACTGGGGGAACACAACGTCTCATCTATATGCCTGTGTTTTTATGTTCATATGTTGCATGCATAACTCTTTACCCTTTTTTTTTCCCAGGAATGGGTTCCCCTTTTTATACTGCTGTAGACTTCCAAAAAGACCTGCATGTTATGGCAGAGATCTTCCCAGTAAGCTAATGCAGAGCCTTCCATCGCCCTACTTCCCACCTCACAACGGGGTGACTCCCCAAATCCACAGTCCAGCAGGGTTGCCATGGCCGCATTCATTACTTAGTGGCCAGGGCCACGTCTCATACATTATATCTAGTCAGCCAGGGATTATTCCCATCTTCAGACTAGAAAGGCCACCCTAATCCCACCATAAACATTGGGACGGGACGAGACTAATCTCTGAGGAATACGTGTCTGATTTCCCCCCAGCTAACCCTAACAAAAAAAAACGGTGGGGATTATCAGACAATCCAGACCCTCTCACATTATGTCCAGGGACACTCCCAGCTACCATGTTCACCGACAAGGGCCAGGGTTGATGGTTAGATGCACGCTGCTTAACATAATGTTATCCCTCTACGAGCTGAAATGTAATCCCCCCCGTACCAAGGGGGAACATGCCAACTCTGCTAGCGGATCATCTAAGATCATAATGTCTCTTTAGCTTACTGAAGTTGAGCAACCTCCATATCCCTCAAGCGGAAATGCTGTTTTTAATTCCGCAAGATCCACCTGCTCCTTCATAGAGGCCTTACTTTCAATGTTCTCCTGTTTTTATGTTTATGCATACAGTTCTATATATCCTAGTCATGGTTGTTATCTGATTTATAAATGTGGTTTCACAATTTTTGTATATTTGGACCTAATTTTGCTTTTCTTTCCCCTCTATGTTTAGCCACTTGCTTCATAACCCTAAATGATTCTTTTTGACCTCCTATGGACTGGACACATCCTTGACTGACACCCGATCGCCTTTCACTTCCCCACACAACGGGATAGTACCTAACCCCGTTGACCAATACCGGACAGAGCTAGCTCTAACAGGGTAAGGTAGCTGGACTATATATACCCCCGGTTCCCCTTCTCCTACACAACCTAACCCCATAACACTTGACATTCCTTTCCCCTCCTCCCTTCCCTGCCCTCGAGTAACACCCCTATTCCCCTTATTCACCACCCCCCCCCCCCCTGGCCTTGAGTCTCGCCCTCACGGCCCCCACCTTGACGTCATTTCAGATTGAGGAGTAATCAGAGGGCCAGACTTTAATTATTCTTTTAATTTCAATTTTAATTTTAATTTTCATACAGACACTCTATATCAAGACCTACTCCCTTGGGAGGTGAACCTCTGAATTATTTTCCCAATGTTGAGAATGAACCCACACATCATGGACACAGCTCAGCATAGTTCTAACCAATGTAAACTTAAAGTAGTCTCACAAAATGTAAAGGGCCTCAATATCCCGGAAAAGCGTAGTCAAATTCTGGATAGGATGGCCAAACTAAAAGCTGACGTCATTTTCCTGCAAGAGACCCACTTTTGCACGAAGCACATTCCGAAACTTTCAAATCGCTTATACCCAACGGCCTTTCACGCTTCCAACAGTTTAGCTAAAATGAAAGGAGTCTCCATCTTGCTCTCAAAAAATACTCACTGGAACACAATTGACACCCGTATAGACCCAGAAGGACGTTTCATCTTCCTAAAAGGAACCTTGTATAACCGAACAGTCACCCTGGCAAACATCTACAGCCCTAACTCGGCCCAGGTTAGTTTTATCCGAGCTATCGCATCTGCTCTAGCTAGTTTCCAATCGGGAATCTTAATTCTGGGAGGCGATTTTAATGTGCCCCTACAACCCCTTCTTGACTCATCGACAGGGTCCACGACACTACCATATAGGGCGCTAAAGCAAATCAAAACCCAACTACAGGACCTTCTTGTACATGACACATGGAGGACCTTGCACCCAACCGAGAAGGACTATACCTTCTTTTCTATACCCCATAACAGGTATTCTAGAATTGACTACCTGTTCCTCTCACAGAAAGACCTCCCCCTCCTAACTTCAGCCACAATAGAACCACTGCTCATCTCAGATCACCATCCTATCACCCTCTCCCTAACATTCCCAGAACACAACCCTTCCACTAAAATATGGAGACTAGACCCTTCGCTCCTCACCACAGAAAGCGATATTTCTAGCATCCGCGCGAGCCTAAACGAATACTTCCAGAACAATGATAACCCGGAGACGACACCCATTAATATCTGGGAAGCGCATAAATGTGTCCTTCGAGGCAGATTCATACACCTTAAAGCCATCCGGAAAAAAGAGCAACAAGCCCTGATCTCGGAACTGATTGACAAAATAGGGAAATTGGAGAGAATTCACAAACTCTCACATGCCCAGAACACCTACTTGGAACTCACACAAACTAGGAAATCACTCCTAGATATCCTTAATCGTCGAACGCACCGAAAATTTACTCTATCCCAAAAGCTTTTCTATGAACAGGGCAACAAATGTGGGAAATTCTTGGCAAGAGCAATCCAAACACAGAAAGCCTGTACCAACGTACATATCATAAAAGATGCCAGGGGTAACTCATACTCGACCACAGTTGATATAGCCAAACAGTTTGAGAAGTACTTCTCAGAGCTTTACAACCTACCATTACAGTCTACAACCCCCCTAGGTCAATCGAAACGACAATCGCTTATCTCGGACTTTCTCACTAAGTACAACCTCAAACCCATTCCTGGAGAGGAGGCAAGCGAATTAGACAACCCCTTATCGGTAGACGAACTTAAGAAGGCAATAAAGCAACTAAAGCCGGGTAAGAGCCCAGGTCCCGACGGATTTTCAGCGTCATACTATAAAACCTTTATGGACCTTTTAATATCCCCCTTCCTTAAGGCATTTAACTCCCTTTCCCCTACCTCCACACCTTTCCACAGACTACTAGAAGCGCATATTACAGTGATACCGAAGGCAAACAAGGATACCACATCAACCGCCAACTATAGACCGATTTCTCTACTGAACGTAGATCTCAAATTATTCGCCAAAATGCTAGCAAACCGTTTACTTCCCTTCATACCCTCTATTATTTCAAAAGATCAAGTGGGGTTCGTCCCTGGCAGAGAGGCCAGGGACAACACCATCAAAGCCATTAACCTACACCACTTACTGACTACCCAACATCGGCAGGGCTTCTTTCTGTCTCTGGATGCGGAAAAGGCGTTTGACAGGTTGGCCTGGGACTATCTAGGGGCGGTATTACGCCACCTGGGTCTTCGGAATCGTATGTATGACTTCATTATGGCCTTATATACCGCGCCGACGGCGAGGGTCCGGGTCAACGGCCACCTGTCGGACGCCTTTCCCATCCATAACGGAACGAGACAGGGATGTCCCCTCTCCCCACTCCTTTTCATTTTGACCTTAGAACCCTTCCTCCAATGCCTCCGCACCAATGATAATATAAAAGGGATCCCAGTTGCAGGCCGCACATATAAACTTGCGGCCTTTGCCGATGATATTTTACTCTTCCTGACCGAACCTTTAACGTCGATCCCCAATTTGCTTAAAGACTTTGAGTTATTTCGCCATATATCTAATTTAAAGATTAACTTCTCTAAATCTCATGCCCTCAATATCTCCCTGCCCGAAGAGATAGTAACCCAATATAGTGAGAATTTCCCCTTCATATGGAAAAAAGACTCTATCACTTATCTCGGCACTCAACTGACCCCACGCTTAGCTGACTTATATCTTAAAAACTTTGTCCCGCTGATCCAATCTATATCCGCAGACTTGCATAGATGGGAAAAACCTAATTTTTCTTGGTTTGGCAGAGCGGCCATTCTTAAGATGAACATCCTGCCTCGTATTTTATATCTCTTACAAGCACTACCCATTAAAGTCCCAAAAGCTTTCTTTCTGACGGTAAAACGGCTTTCCTTAAAGTTTTTATGGAAACAAAAAAAAACAAGAATACGTTTTTCACAACTATCCAAGCCCAAAACCAAAGGAGGAATCGGCCTCCCAGATATCCTGAATTACTCCCGAGCATGTCACCTGGGCAGGATAGCGGATTGGTCACTACACGAAAGCTGTAAGGATTGGGTATCGTTAGAAGAGTCATTTTCGGACTTGCCTCTCAAGTCCGTGCCGTGGATACCCTTTTCTCATGTCCCTAAAACCTTGAAAGAACACCCACTTATAGGAGCAACTTTAGGATGTTTTAGAGAGGTATGTAAGGATCCCCAGATCTCATCCATTCCGGGCCCCCTTACACCTGTACGCCTTAATCCTGCCTTCTCTCCAGGAATGTCGAGGAATTTTTTAGCCTCTATATGGCCGCACAAGTTAGTCTTAGCAAGACACTTTTTCAGTGGAGGCAAACTCCTAGAACAAAACGCACTCCCACGTCTTCCAGACAGCCCCCCATTCCCCTATTGGTCCTACTTGCAAATCCGTCACTTTCTCACCACTATTAATCTAGATTCGCGCCTGGCGCGAGCCTTGACCCCATTTGAAAGCCTATGTTCCCAGACCTCGACGCAGCAACACATGATCTCCACCACACATTCTATGCTCTTCACATCAGTTTCGCCTAAAGATTGGAAATCTTGCAGGTCATGGGAAAAAGATTTACAACTAGATCTATCAGAAGCGGACTGGGAAAAAATCTTTACGTTAGCACACAAAGGCTCACTTAACGTCACAATTCAAGAAAATAACTACAAAACGCTCTCAAGATGGTACCGCACCCCTGAGCTTCTCCACAAATTCAATCCGGACACATCAGACAAATGCTGGCGATGCTCGACAGACAGGGGCACACTCCTACACATATGGTGGTCATGCCCACGGCTTCAGAATTTTTGGTCACAGGTACGCGATATAACCGCTCAAGTAACCACATATCCTATTGAATTCTCCCCAGCTCGGATGATTCTGCACCACTCTTCTACATCAATCCAATCTTACAGGAAATCTGTTGGGGTCCATATGATTAATGCTGCCAAATTATGTATTTCCACTCATTGGGGCACCCCACACTCTCCAACGACATCTGAATGGCTAGTAGGAGTGGGGAGAATAGCCGAGCTGGAGGAAATGATACACATTGCCCGAGATTCCCCTTCCAAATATTCACAGACATGGGCTTGTTGGAATCACTTTTGTACTTCGGATAGATATGCCTCCATCATGAACTCAAATCGTTCGAACGGCCCCAATAGCGATCTCAACATATCCTCACCAGCGCTCCCCCTTTAGAGGGTTCACCTCGAGCTGCATACTATTCTTACCCCGCCTCCCACAAAGATCTAAGAGGGATCCCCGCTGGACGGGGTCCCCCACATTGAGAGCTCCTCTCTAACTGGAAGGATGGTGGGGACTGTGGGGGCGACACTCTTGGTCAACCGTCCCCCCCCCTCTCTTTGGAATCACCCCTGCCCATTCCCAACATTCTCCCTAGTCACAATCCCTCTGATCACCCTCCCCCCACCTCTCCCCTTTTTTCTCTTTCCTTGTTTTCATTTTCTTTTTTCCAACACTGACGACTGACCTCTTTCTGCTTTTGACCACCCGATCCCAGATGAATATCAACCGCTCTACATAATCCACCTATTGAGACAGATGACACCATTTTTTCCGTCCAAAGTCTACTAACCTGATTGTTGTAATGCGGATTTTATGCATCATACTTTAAGACAGACGCATATGTCAAATGCATTGTGTTGATAGGTTTAACAACACTAGGTGGAAACAAGTTTTATTACTGATTTACCAAGATACGCTGTTAACTAAACTTATCATTGTTTGCAATGTACACGCATTGTCAGTTCATCTGTTTGTTACTTGTATATTTGCATACTATTTTTTCAATAAAACTCTTTTATGGAAAAAAAAAAATAAGAAAACAGAGGAATCCCAGGAAGACCCGGAGGACTCTGATAGATGGAATCTGAATATTTCTGGGATCCTCATAGAGGGATATATGTTATATGAGGGGGGAGGGGAGTACACTGTGACCTGACTGGGATCTGTATTCTGTCTGTACAGGAAAAGTCCCAGAGGAAATATTCACCCGACCGGGATCTGACCTTCTCATCCCCATCAGACGTCATCTCACCCTCAACCGTACAGATACAGGGAGATGTGACGAGATTTCCTGGTACTATGAGAAATCTCCTGGAGTCTGGGAGAAAATAGCTCATCACTGGAATTGTGATCCGTCTGATCTCAGATATTTCCCCAATACAAGGATATCAGAGAATGGAAGTCTGATCATATCCAATGTGACTCCGGAGAATGACGGGATATACCGTGTGTATATACAGAACTCTACAGGACACCGTATACTGAGAGATGATTACTTCATCCATGTAGAAGGTAAGTCCAGAAGATTGTACAGCGCTGTGTATGGGGGTCACATGACTGAAGAAAATGGGTGTCATGTTAGTGGGGGGATTTAGTGTTGGGGGAGGGGTGCACACAGACACAATCTATCTCCTCCAGTCTCCAGGAAGATGTCTGCACACCTGATTATAGGTAAGGATGGGGGAGGGGCATGCTGTGTATATATTGGACCTGATCAATGGAAATGATTGTCTCTCTCAGTTCCAGTATCGGTTCCGCTCCTCCATGTCTCATGTCCCCGGAATGGCAGCGCTGAGATCTCCTGCAGGGTGGAGGAGGGGACTAAGCCAAATATCAGTCTATCTGTGATTGGAGGATCCCAGCGGAATTATTCCAATAACATTACAGCCATTGTGGGGTCCCCGGGGCCCTGGAACATCAACTGTACTGTGGAGAATTGGGTCAGCCAATCAGAGGAGAGCAGAGCCGGGGGGTCACCTATCCAGGGGGGGAGAGATCGGGGATGAGCACAGAGACATTTAAACAGAGAAGGTGGGAGGGGCAGAAAACAAATAAGCTCCGCCCACTGCCTGAATAGAGAATATGAAATATATACAGAAATGATAGATTTACATTACAGGTTTTATTTTTTAGTCCTGATCATAATAAAATAAAAACACAATATTTCCTCTTCACGGTGTTTGTTCTCAGAGGACAGGAAATGATTTCCAATCATAGATGGCGGATAATATTCCTGTCTATATAATCCGCAGTCTAGAGCGGGTAACCACTTCCTTACCGGGCACTAAACCCCTCCTGTCCAGACCGAATTTCATCTTTCATCGCTGATGTACTTTGAATGACAATTACACAGTCATACAACACTGTACCCAAATGACAATTTTATCATTTTTCCCCACAAATAGAGATTTCTTTTGGTGGTATTTATTATTTTTTTAATTTTTTTCCTAAACAAACAAAAAAATGGAAAATTTTGAAAAAAAATCATGCTTAACCAGTTCCTGACCAGCGCACGCCTATGTATGTCAGCAGAATGGCACAGGCAGGCAAATGGGCGTACCTGTACGTCCCTTTAAAATTGCTGCCCTGCCATCGTGAGCACGCCGGCGGCAGCGCGCTTGCGTGTCGGTCAGGAACCCCGTGGGTCCGGTCGCGGGTCCCGTGGATTCAATCGCCGCAGGCATACCCACGATCGTCTCACGGGGCAGCTGAACGGAGAAATGCCGTTGTAAACAGCATTTCCCCGTTCTACCTAGCAACCAGTGACGCTGATCTCTGCTCCATGTGATTGGAGCAGAGATCAGTGTTCACTAAATTAAAGCCCAGCCCCCCACAGTTAGTAACACGCCCCTAGGAACACTTAACCCCTACACTGCCACCCGCTGGTTAATCCCTTCACTGCCAGTGTCATTTACACAGGAATCACTGCATTTATATAGCACTGATTGCTGTATAAATGACAATGGTCCCAAAAATGTTTCAAAAATGTCCGATGTGTCCGCCATAATGTCGCAGTCACAATAAAAATCGCTGATCGCCGCCATTACTAGTAAAAAAAAATATTAATAAAAATGCCATAAAACTATCCCCTATTTTGTAAAAGCTATAACTTTTGCGCAAACCAATCAATTATTGTGATTTTTTTTATCAAAAATATGTAGAAGAATACGTATCGGCCTAAACTGAGGGAAAACATTTTTTTTTAATGTATTTTTGGGGGATATTTATTATAACAAAAAGTAAAAAACAATGCGTTTTTTTCAAAATTGTGGCTCTATTTTTATTTATAGCGCAAAAAATAAAAACCGCAGAGCTGATCAAATACCACCAAAAGAAAGCTCTATTTGTGGGGAAAAAAGGACATCAATTTTGTTTGGGAGCCACGTCGCACGACCGCGCAATTGTCAGTTAAAGCGACGTGGTGCCGAATCGCAAAAAGTGGTCTGGTCTTTGACCAGCAAAATGGTCCGGTCTGAAAGTGGTTAATAGTTTCTTATAAAATTTTGCAAACAGGTAATTTTTCTGCTTCATTGATATGCGCTGATGAGGCGGCACTGGTGGGCACTGATAGGTGACACTGATGTGTAGCAGCACTGTCCAAGCACTGATTGTGGGCACTGACAGGTGGCACTGGTGGGCACTGTGGTATAGGATCTGAAGAACACGAGTAATTGGGGTAGCTTCAGGTGTACACTGTGCAGGAGGCACAATACACCGACTGTAACTGCACTAGGTTCAATCACAAGAAAAGAAGACCCTGTCCCTGCCTATCCTTCTCTCTATGAACGCTGCAGCACATTACACAAGGCCATCGTGCAGGCGGCCTTATATAGTGTGGGGCGTGTACTTAACCCCCTGAGCTATAATTGGCCACCGGCATCCTGCCTGTCGCCTATTATGGCTCTCCTCGCTACCGGCGCTGTGATTGGCCAAGCATGTGGGTCACAGTGCATGCTTGGCCAATCGTCAGCCAGCAATGCACTGCGATGGCGCCGTGCATTGTGGGCCATGAGCGCCATATGAATATAGTGCAAACGGCCCACAAAGTTCTGGCTTCGCCGAACAGCCGGTATTCAACTCGAACACCCAACTCATCCCTAGTCTTCATCAAGAGCCCCACAAGTCCCCACAAGTCTATAGCACGGCTCTTGTAATGTGGATTCCCTACAATTGTACAACAAACTTGTGAAGTCCGGCAAGTCTGGCAATAGCTTGTCAAGTCATCTTCAAACTTGCAGCTGATTGGCTATGTGGGCCCCTTCCTACACCTTGTGATAGGGGGCGCCCCTCTTTCTTATCTCAGAAGGTTGTTGGGTTTCCATTTTCTGATGTGACTGTTGTGTCTTCTCTTCTTATGATAATGATAATTGTATGAGAGGTCAGGACCCCACATATAGGATACAGGATTGTCTGCATGCCAGTTTGAAATTCAAGCCATCCAAGGGCAGACTGATTGTACTGAAGTTGGTCCATCGGATGACTTCAGAACAACCAGCCCGTCGTGTTCTTTTTTTGTACAATCACTGCCGGTGGCTATAGCCTCCAGCACTGATCATTGTATTCTGATGGCGGGGAAACCTTCCACTCTCAGAACACAATGACTCCACAAGAGGGATTCTTCCCATCAACACTGACTGTGCTGATGGGGAATCAAGCGATTTTCTTTCCTTCAATCTGTGGAAGAAGAACCGAAAATGTAAAATGTATGTCTAGCCTTAGACCAAATAATACAAAATATCCAGAGAAGACATTTATTGTCCTCCACATGTCCATTGTCCTTGTCCATGTATGGATGGACGCCCACCATCATCTACTGGAAGGTCAGGGATTATCTTACCTGACTGCATTATATATGTAATACATTCTCTATTTATCATCTCTTCATAAAGTCCATCCAGTTCCACCAATAAAAGAGAAGAAATCCTCCAATCCCATCTACACAATCCTATACCTACAGAGGATCCAGAGGAAGGCCAAATAAAGGACGCTCCAATTTACTCCAGCAGGGGAAATGGGGGGAGGAATGATTGTCTATTCATTGATGATTTATTGGTAGAATAATGGAGAGTATAGGGGTGTCAGAGGAGATTCCTCAATGATCTGAGATGGGAAGAAAACAGAGGAATCCCAGGAAGACCCGGAGGACTCTGATAGATGGAATCTGAATATTTCTGGGATCCTCATAGAGGGATATATGTTATATGAGGGGGGAGGGGAGTACACTGTGACCTGACTGGGATCTGTATTCTGTCTGTACAGGAAAAGTCCAGCAAATATTCACCCGGCCGGGATCTGACCTTCTCATCCCCATCAGACGTCATCTCACCCTCAACCATACAGATAGATGGGAATGTGATGAGATTATCTGGTACTATGAGAAATTTCCTGGAGACTGGAAGAGAATAGCTTATCACTGGAGTTGTGATCTGTCTGATCTCAGATATTTCCCCAATACAAGGATATCAGAGAATGGAAGTCTGATCATATCCAATGTGACTCCGGAGAATGACGGGAGATACAATGTGTATATATACAACTCTACAGGACGACTTATACAGAGAGATGATTACTTCATCCATGTAGAAGGTAAGTCCATCCAACCCCCACCCCCAGTCCTAGCAGTGTCCTCCCCACTCCGTGTCTTTATATACACCCTCCATGTAGAAGGTAAGTCCACCCAACCCCCACCCCCAGTCCTAGCAGTGTCCTCCCCGCTCCGTGTCTTTATATACACTGTCCATGTAGAAGGTAAGTCCACCCAACCCCCACCCCCAGTCCTAGCAGTGTCCTCCCCGCTCCGTGTCTTTATATACACCGTCCATGTAGAAGGTAAGTCCATCCAACCCCCACCCCCAGTCCTAGCAGTGTCCTCCGCGCTCCGTGTCTTTATATACACCGTCCATGTAGAAGGTAACTCCACCCAACCCCCACCCCCAGTCCTAGCAGTGTCCTCCCCACTCCGTGTCTTTATATACACCGTCCATGTAGAAGGTAACTCCACCCAACCCCCACCCCCAGTCCTAGCAGTGTCCTCCCCGCTCCGTGTCTTTATATACACCGTCCATGTAGAAGGTAACTCCACCCAACCCCCACCCCCAGTCCTAGCAGTGTCCTCCCCGCTCCGTGTCTTTATATACACCGTCCATGTAGAAGGTAAGTCCATCCAACCCCCACCCCCAGTCCTAGCAGTGTCCTCCCCACTCCGTGTCTTTATATACACCGTCCATGTAGAAGGGAAGTCCACCCAACCCCCACCCCCAGTCCTAGCAGTGTCCTCCCCGCTCCGTGTCTTTATATACACCGTCCATGTAGAAGGTAAGTCCATCCAACCCCCACCCCCAGTCCTAGCAGTGTCCTCCCCGCTCCGTGTCTTTATATACACCGTCCATGTAGAAGGCAAGTCCATCCAACCCCCACCCCCAGTCCTAGCAGTGTCCTCCCCGCTCCGTGTCTTTATATACATCGTCCATGTAGAAGGTAAGTCCATCCAACCCCCACCCCCAGTCCTAGCAGTGTCCTCCCCACTCCGTGTCTTTATATACACCCTCCATGTAGAAGGTAAGTCCATCCAACCCCCACCCCCAGTCCTAGCAGTGTCCTCCCCGCTCCGTGTCTTTATATACACCGTCCATGTAGAAGGTAAGTCCACCCAACCCCCACCCCCAGTCCTAGCAGTGTCCTCCCCACTCCGTGTCTTTATATACACCGTCCATGTAGAAGGGAAGTCCACCCAACCCCCACCCCCAGTCCTAGCAGTGTCCTCCCCGCTCCGTGTCTTTATATACACTGTCCATGTAGAAGGTAAGTCCACCCAACCCCCACCCCCAGTCCTAGCAGTGTCCTCCCCGCTCCGTGTCTTTATATACACCGTCCATGTAGAAGGTAAGTCCATCCAACCCCCACCCCCAGTCCTAGCAGTGTCCTCCCCGCTCCGTGTCTTTATATACACCGTCCATGTAGAAGGTAAGTCCATCCAACCCCCACCCCCAGTCCTAGCAGTGTCCTCCCCGCTCCGTGTCTTTATATACACCGTCCATGTAGAAGGTAAGTCCATCCAACCCCCACCCCCAGTCCTAGCAGTGTCCTCCCCGCTCCGTGTCTTTATATACACCCTCCATGTAGAAGGTAAGTCCATCCAACCCCCACCCCCAGTCCTAGCAGTGTCCTCCCCGCTAAGTGTCCTTATATACACCGTCCATGTAGAAGGGAAGTCCATCCAACCCCCACCCCCAGTCCTAGCAGTGTCCTCCCCACTCCGTGTCTTTATATACACCCTCCATGTAGAAGGTAAGTCCATCCAACCCCCACCCCCAGTCCTAGCAGTGTCCTCCCCGCTCCGTGTCCTTATATACACCGTCCATGTAGAAGGGAAGTCCATCCAACCCCCACCCCCAGTCCTAGCAGTGTCCTCCCCGCTCCGTGTCTTTATATACACCGTCCATGTAGAAGGTAAGTCCATCCAACCCCCACCCCCAGTCCTAGCAGTGTCCTCCCCGCTCCGTGTCTTTATATACACCCTCCATGTAGAAGGGAAGTTCAGTTTATTAGGATGGAGCTGATTCTTCAGCAGGGTGGAGTTTCTGCCAACAGCAGCCAATCGGTTTTCACATCTCAGGAAAAAAGGACTTGAGAATTCTGATTGGTCGCTGTGGGCAGCCCCTCCCCCTGTGCTCATTTTCCTCCCTCACTATGAGGACTCCATGATCTGGATGGTGGGAATTCTGCTGATGGGTGACAATGGTGGATCTCCAGCTGGAAACACAGACGGGATGTGAAGATCTCCTCCTTCACCTGAGCGGGGAAATCTTCACCCCTCCCCCCTGCACAGATGTTGGGGGATTCCCAGCATGGGGGACATTTACATCTCCGGAGACTCTTCATCCCACAAGATTCCACCAAGAACCACTGGGCGGAGGTCTCCTTTAGAGGGAACTCCTCACATCCTGTTTTGTATCATCCACTTTGTATTACAATGTACAGAATATCTCTCACACAGCAGTAGCCATGTACAATGTTCTTAGAGCTGATCATCCAGATGAGATTGTACAGCGCTGTGTATGGGGGTCACATGACTGAAGAAAATGGGTGTCGTGTTAGTGGGGGGATTTAGTGTTTAGTCAATAACATCACCCATCACATTTCAGTAATGTCAGGCAGCTTTCCTTTACACACAGGAGTTTTCGGGGGGAAGCATTGTCATTGCGGATGTGGGGGGCTCATCTGAATCTAAAAGTCTTCTTTAACCCCTTCATGACTACAGTATGCAAATTTGCGTTCATGGCTTGAAGGGGTTATCAGCTGCAGACATCACTCCGGTACCATTTTTTTAGAGCCGTCGGTTGGCTCTTTATTAGAGATGAGCCGAACACCCCCCCCCCCCCCGATTCAGTTTGCGGCAGAACATGCGAATAGGCAAAAAATGTGTTTGAACACGTGAACACTGTTAAATCTATGGGACACGAACCTGAATAATCAAAAGTTCTAATTTTAAAGGCTTATATGCAAGTTATTGTTCTAAAAAGTGTTTGGGGACCCGGGTCCTGCCCCAGGGGACATGTATGCCTTTAAAGGGGCGCATGTTTCCCTTGTTTAGAACAGTCTGACAGCAAAATTACATTTCTAAAAGGAAATAAAAGTCATTTAAAACTACTCGCAGGTATAATGAATTGTCGGTCCAACAATACACATAAAAGTTCATTGATAAAAACAGCATGGGGATTCCCTACAGGGGAACCCCAAACCAAAATGTAAAAAAATGTGTGGGGGTCCCCCTAAATTCCATACCAGGCTCTTCAGGTCTGGTATGGATATAAAGGGGAACCCTGCGTCAAAATTTAAAAAAAAAATGGCATGGGGTCCCCCTCAAAATCCATACCAGCCCCGTCTCGGGAGGAGAAGAGTGGAGGAAGAAGAAGATGAAGAAGAAAATGGAGAAGAAGAACAACACTGAAGGAAAACCAGAAGAAAGAAGATGAAAGAAGAAGCACAAAGAAATTAATAAAGGTATTTTTTAACTTTTTTGTCACTTTTTTGTGAAATGGTAGGGGTACATTTGTACCCCATTACCAATTCACACAGCAGGGGCTGGACCTGGGTGTCCCCTTGTTAAAGTGGGCTTCCAGATTCCGATAAGCCCACCGCCCACAGACCCCCACATCCACCGGGCAAGGGTTCTGGGGATGAGGCCCTTCTGCGCATCAACTTGGGGACAAGGTGCTTTGAGGGGCTACCTCAAAGCACCCTCCCAATGTTGAGGGCATGTGGCCTGGTATGCTCAAGGAGGGGGCACACTCTCTCATCCCCCCTCTTTTCCTGCAGCCTGCCAAGTTGCGTGCTCGGATAAGGGTCTGGTATTGATTTTTGAGGGGACCCCATGCCATTTTTTAAAATGTTTTTTTACATTTTGGTTCGGGGTTCCCCTGTGGAGAAATCCCCATGCTGTTTTTATCAATGACTTTTATGTGTATTGTAGACCGACAATTCATTGTAGCCGCAAGTAGTTTTAAATTACTTTTTTTTCCTTTATAAATGTAATTTTGCTGTCAGACAGTTCTAAACACGGGAAACATGCCCCCCTTTACAGGCATACTATAGACACCCCCAGGTACGAAATTTAATGGAATATTTCATTATTATTGTTTCACTTAAGCATTATTAAAATCACTGCTCCCGAAAAAACTGACATTTTTCAATCTTTTTTTGCATTGATCCATGTCCCCTGGGGCAGGAGCCGGGTCCCCAAACACTTTTTAGGACAATAACTTGCATATTAGCCTTTACAATGAACACTTTAGATTTCTCCCATAGACTTTTAAAGGGTGTTCTGTAGCTATCGAATTTGCCGCGACCACCCCAATTTGTTCGCTATTAGGTGAACTGGTGAACACCCGATGTTCGAGTTGCACTTAGTTTGACTCGAATATCGGGCTCATCCCTTCTACAGAGTATAAAAGAGGAGAGAGGCGCCTCTAAGTGTAGCAATATGGTTACATTTATTGAAGGTGCAGCATTTAGCAACTCACATGGTTGATGATTAAAAGAGGCACATCTAAGTATGGAGACATCCGGGGTAAAGCTGTCCACATAGACCATCCCCCACACCGCCGGCTCTCACCGATGTCAGTCTGCAATAGTGACCGGGAAGACTCCCCTGCAGTAGAGCGATCTGAAAGTGATGCTTGAAGCTCTCATGAAGCACAGCGTGGAAAGGATAACGTTGATGGCGGTGCGGGGGATGGTCTATGTGGACAGCTTTACCCCGGATGTCTCCATACTTAGATGTGCCGCTTTTAATCATCAACCATGTGAGTTGCTAAATGCTGTACCTTCAATAAATGTAATGTAACCAAAAATCCACGGGAAAGTTTGTACAAAGTCCAGTCGTGTGTATGAGGCTTAAGAAAGGAGGAAACTGAAAGGCCAGTTTCCTCTTCACGTTACAAACTCCCTGGAGCCCCTCAACCCATCTGGTTGATAATTGTGGGTCACATCCTCCTTCTAGACCCCGGCAGGGCAACGCTCTGCCACAAAATATATATACAATCCTATTCTCAGTGGATCCAGAGGAAGGCAAAAAAGGCAATAAAGCGTGATCCAATTTGCTCCAACAGTGGAAAAAAATCCTTCCTGATCCCCTGAGAGGCAATTGGATATTCCCTGCCTCAACTTTACCTATAAGTATTAGTATCCGGCTATGTTTTATAAATGCAGGTGAGCTTACACTTCACTCTCTCTAGCCACAGGAATTACAATTTACTGGGAAGTATCACTGACACTATACAGCACTTGATATAGTGTTGTACATAGCACTGTATATATGGCTGTATACCTGGAGTAGAACAATACATTGCCAACTCTCTCTCCCTGCAATACTGTCAGCTGCCCCCCACACTGACCCCCCATACACTGAGGAAGGGCTGCTGGGACAGTTTACTTTTATAGTATGTGGGCTGCAAGTTTATCTACAACCATCACTATAGAATGTCTTGCGCTTCACCAGAGGTCAAGTCAGATGATTGCAATGTATTATGGGATATTCAGAGGGGTATTTCATGATGAACATCCCAAAAGTTTAGATTTTGTCTGAGCATCCAAAATTCCGTCCACACCTAAGTTCCTGCTCAGCTTATCCTTAGTGAGGACATCACCCACACTATACCAGAGGATGGCGCACTCAGGAGAGGGAAACCTTGTAACTGGAGATGGAAGAGCTCTGTTCTGATTGGGTGATTAGAATGTAGGGTGCTGAGCACACAACACCTGGTAATTATTTCCATTTCAGGACCAATAATCATCCCAGTATGAGGTCAGCAGATTTCATAAAGCAGCCGTGATCTCCATCCCTTCCCCCTCATAGGGGGTTCATATACTTTTGGAAATGTTTATAGATGTGATGGCTGGTGACTCTGTCACATGGTCATGTCCTCACCCGGCCCGCTGTCATTGTCTGACCATAATCTGACCTCCTTCTATTCTCCATGTGTATGGAATGATTTAGGAGCAGCTACATCTTCATCAAGAGAAGAAGAATCTCCACATTGTAATTAGTGTGACTTCCCTGATACAGGTCCTACTGAATGATCTGACTGTGTCTGATATTTTATATTGGGGTTCTGTATATCTCTTTCATGGTGTCCCCATATTTTATCTCCATTTCCCAGAAATTCGGTCAGGTTGGGGTCACTTCCTGTCATCCGGTGCGGTCTTTGTCCTCTACACTGGGCTCCTCATCTTTATGGTCAATGACCTGAGGAAGATGAAGAATGAGAAGAATGAGAAGAGTCGGAGTGAGAGGAGGACGAGGAGAAGAGATCCGATGGAGGTGGAGATGGAAATGGAACCAACTTACTATAATGAAGGAACATAAAGATGTAACCAGATTCATCCTGGAAGTTGTATGAGGTCACAAACACATCTACAGAAAGGAGCACCTTGCAGTACATGGTCATATCTGTGTCTCCTGATGGCCTTGTGTATTGACCACCAATAATAGTTGGAGTGTAATTAGTTATAAAGTGATATAGATGTATACACCTGAAATGTCTTTAGTCTGTGAGATTGTAGATGTAGTGTGTTAGAGTGTGTGTAAGTAATAGCCGTGACGGAATCAACCAATCACAACGTGTGTCAGATCAGCTCAGCTCAGGGAAAATTGTCTTCAAATGAAATTTCCATAAAAATTGTTGCCATGAATTGTAACATGTATTGTTCCATCTGATTGTACATGATATGGGGGGAGGGGATACATCACAACATCTTAAGGGGTGATGATGATGAGCCCAGAAGTGGGGTGTCAGCAGTTACAATATGATAAAGCTGCTATAAGAGGAATCTCAGACTCTCAAGACGCTAATTAGAGGAAACTCAAATCCCGACCATAACTGAACCAGAAGAGCAATTTGGGTCATTTTGATTGGTTGAAGGAAAATATAAAAAGTTGTGTCAGTCTTTCCTCAGAATCGCTCACCGAGCCTTTAGAAATGACATTCTACCAGCTGATGACACCTAGAGAAGGTCATCGACTATCCAACCAGCCCTAGATGACATCAAGATGTAGCTAGTACCCGACATTAGCTGACCTGACCATCCAAATCACAAGGCCCCTTGAAGCTTGGAGTCATTTATCATTCCTTAGCCCTCATTCACATTGACCGCGGCTCTGAAATCATGTGACTTCACCTGAAATCGCACCATTTCAAAGCTGCATTTCAATGTGACTTGGGGTGAGACTCGGAAGACATCCGTCCAACTTCATGCAGAGATGTCTATGCAAGTCACCCCCAAAATCACCAAAAGTAGTGGAGGAATCACTTTTCTTTAAAGCGATGCAGCGCCACAAAGTCGGCATCGCACTGATCTGAATTACCGGCGACATGACAAGTCGCTCCAATGTGACCGATGGATTAAGGACTAAGATTTGTTCATCTGTTATACTACTCTGACATTAAAGGAGTTGTAAAGGAAGAAGGTTTTTTATCTTAATACATTCTATACATTGGGATAAAAAACCTTCTCTGTGTAGTAGCCTCCCCACCCCCTGTACCCCTATTTACCTACCTGAACCCCTTCTCTCTCCAGCCATGTCCACAATCCCCTCAGCCACCCTGGACACCCCCGCAGCTGTCAATCAAAGTCAGTCAGCCAATCACGGGAGAGAGGAGGCAGGGCCAGGTCGAAGCTCCGTGTCTGAATGGATACACGGAGCTCTGACCCGGCTTGGGTGCCCCCATAGAAAGCTGCTGGCTGAGGGGCACTCAAAGGAGGGAGGGGCCAGGAGCAGCAGAAGAGGGACCCGAGAAGAGGAGGATCCGGGCTGCTCTGTGCAAAACAACCTGCACAGAGGAGGGAAGTATAACATGTTTGTTATTAAAAAACAAACAAAAGTGAGAGTTTACAATGACTTTAAGTTATGCTTGGATCCGGGGACATGAAATTTGGATATTTCAGTTGGGGGTGATCTCAGTGCCCATCGACTGGCCTGCGGGTCTGGGGACCTGCACCTCCTTTGTCTCCCCTCTTCCTCCTTTTTGTTTAGGGGTATGGAATTGGACACAAGTGGCGATTATCCACTTCTCCTCCTCTGGGGGTGTGAGAAGGATTATCTTTTCCCTGGGTACTCTCCGTATTACTTTGTACTGATCACAGAGTTCCCCCTGAGGAAGGAGCCAAATGCCTGTGAAACGCGTCAGTCCTATGTGATTTGGACTAGGCTCTTTTATGTACAAATAAGTATAAGTATACTGTACACTGGCATATTTTTCTCATGTAATTTCTAATGTGAAAAAGTTTTTAATTCCACTTTTATGTGATTACATTTATATTATTTGTAGACTAATATACTTTTTGAGCTGTTAAGGTCCCATTATATGAGGGATCCTTTTTTTGCTATATATATAGATTTAAACATTGAGGTTATTTTATTTAAGGTCCACTTAGTCCACCTAGAGATCTCTACCAGGAGGCAGTGATGACCCTATTGTGCCCCCGGACAGTGGGTACCTTAACCACTTCAGCCCTGGAAGATTTTACCTCCTTCCTGGCCAGAGCACTTTTTGTGATTCGGCACTGCTTCGCTTTAACTGACAATTGCGCGGTCGTGCGACGTGGCTCCCAAAGAAAATTGATGTCCTTTTTTCCCCACAAATAGAGCTTTCTTTTGGTGGTATTTGATCACCTCTGCGTTTTTTATTTTTTGCGCTATAAACAAAAAAAAGCAACAATTTTGAAAAAAAATAATTTTTTTTTTTCTTTTTGCTGTAAAAAATATCCCCCAAAAAATATAAAAAAAACTTTTTTTCCTCAGTTTAGGCCGATACGTATTCTTCTACATATTTTTGGTAAAAAAAAAAAAAATACGCAATAAGCGTATATCGATTGGTTTGCACAAAAGTTATAGCGTCTACAAAATAGGGAATAGATTTATGGCTTTTGTATTATTATTTTTTTATTTTACTAGTAAATGGCGGTGATCTGCGATTTTTATCGATACTGCGACATTATGGCGGACACGTAGGACAATTTTGACCCATTTTTGTGACCATTGTCCCAAACAGTGTGCCTGGAAATGATGGTCAGGATCTCCAGCAGGTACATCAAGAGGACTCAAACATGGCCCCTGAAAATGGGTTTTTCATATCTATAAAGCATGTGGATCCCTGATGTGTTTCCTCTTCATAGGGACTTCCTCGCAGGGGGTGTGGCCTCAATCAAGGAAGTCCCTACAGGAAGAAAATGTGTCGGGATCCATAGCCTGGGTTGGCCTTGATGAGCATCCAGTAAGCTCTACATGCTGTATAGATATGAAGAGTCCATTTGCAGGGGATATGTTTGTTTATGGTGATTTCTCTGCTGGAGATCCTGACCACCATTTTCAGGAGTGCTGATGATGTTCACTTTTCCAACTGCGGAATCCACGATTTTATGGTTTTCAACTGGGATTGATCTGGCAGGTTAGCTCTTTAGTCCCAATGAGGAGTTTGGGTAAAGCCATCTGAGGTGAGGGACACATCCGTGCTTCAGAGTGGATGAAAAGACCGCTGGATGGATGGGCTGGCTCCACAGACACCGGCTCATCAAGCAGCTGCCGACGGGCCACGAGTGAGCCGCTCACCGACTGAAGAGACGGCCGGTCAGGAGAGGGCTGTGGGGCGCCTCTGACACTTGTCCCAGGGAGAGCTTTGGTGAAGCCAACTGGTAGTTGTCAGGATAACGTGTTTCGGAGGCCGCGGCCTCCTTCCTCAGGTCACCCTGCTGTTATTCAGAGAGTCCTTTTGTAGCTGAAATTAATTGGCCTGGGTTTTTTAACCCCGTAATCAAAATTGATCAAACTTCAACTAAAAAACATATGGGGGATAGTATGACAACTAGAATACATTCAACAACAGCATACATACAATATGTCTAAGATATAATTACATATCATTTTTTCTTCCCTTTTCTTAGCAGTACTATTAAATTAAAAATAAAAGATAATTTTAACATATCTATATCTATCTATCTATCTATCTATCTATCTATCTATCTATCTATCTATCTATACATATATATATATATATATATTAATAAATCATACATTTTAATAAAATTGGATAGGTAGAAAATAGTACTAGGGTTCTTCTATAATTCATTCCTTGGTTCTTTCTATATACATGCATATATCTGTACACATACATATACACATATAGACACACACATGTTGATTCTTTTATCAATATCTTGTTTTTAATATTTTTTTTGTATTGGATGACTTTTTAGTTTTCTTAATTATGATTTTTCTTGTTTTTTTTTGGCTTTTTAACACCTAGTGTGTCATAGAGGGTATTTTGTGTGTTTGTTTACTGATTAAAACGTAATAAAACTTAAAGATAGGTTGTATTGGGATACAATTGATTAAAAACAAGTGAAATATATGGTGAAACTATTATAGAGTACAAATTAATAAAAGATAAATAAAATATAATATATAAATAAGAAGTGAATAGTGCATATTGGTATTTCATATATAGAGATTATTATAAATTATAAACTAATTGGAAACTTATTACCTGAAAAATGACTTAAGAATCTGAATGAAATGAAAATAGAGAATATGATTAGAGGTAGGGTGAAGGATAACCATAATGATTGGTATAGTTAAAAATGTGTATATCTGACATATGCTAGATGTTTGTAAAGGGAGATATGCAAACACACATAAATTCATATATACACATATATACACATCCACAAACATATACATATTATATATATATATATATACACACACTTATGGAGATACCAATATTGTATAGCTCATGATCTGGAACACACGGTTGGCCTCATATGATAGGAGACCAAATCAAGGGAGAGTTCACAAGACATTCCCGACATGTTTCAGAATAGATCATAATTCCTTCTTCAGGGAAAGGTCAGAGCAAAATATAATTTTCTAAGGATGTAATAGTGACATATCAGTATGTGCATATATATATATATATATATATAATCATAGAATATATAAATAGTTCAAGTCCTGGAAACAAGAGTCCACTCATTTATATATAGCAGCGCATAAACGTGCACTTCTGTTCAGAAAAGCCTTTATCAAGTGCCCATGAAATGGTGGTGATTGAATACAGTTCTATATGTGAAAAAAGGAGGGATACAAAACAGCTTCCACCTCACGATCCACCTCTTGTGCTCCAAAACAAGAGCCCCTTTTGGGGATACACTCACCAAATCTCTAAATAATTAGAGCCTTCACACTATCAAAACCAATTCCTCCTTGGCCGCTAGATGTCTCTTTAGTTGATAAGGGGGATCGAATGTTTCTCATATAAAAAGAACAAAATGTGCCAACATAGCGTAATATTGCTTCAGCCTTTTTATTATAAACCCCCCGTACAGTAAAAATATGCGTACCAGAAAGATAAAAAATAATCGCTCAAAATATCATTGTGTACTATACCTTTTCCTTGTTCGGTGTACCCAAGAAACAGCGGACGTCCGCTCTATAGCCATCGGTTAACTTCCTGGTGCCTTGGTTGGCCGGAACACGGAATGTGGACCGCACACGTCACTTCCGGTGTGTATTACGTCCTGACGTGTTTCACCACTTCCGACTTCATCTGAGGGCGTCTACAGTCTACAGTTAGTATCAATACAGGTAAATCATCCAGTATAACAGCAGATTTGTAATACTCACGATGTATAGCTCTGTCACCAAGAATATACATCAAGGTTTGTCTCTTGGGTGTGCCGCACCGCATTGTTCCCACAGTACAGATTGGATGTGAGAGTAGACGTTTTCCCATGCGGTGAGAAGGTGGGCGATGAAAACCACATGTAGGGTATACCCACACTGACACCAGTGGCTGCTCACGAGGATCGCACAAGGGGAGCCAATCCTGATAGTAATAAAAATATTTAAAAAGGGAAAATGGGTATACAATATGTATATATAAAATGATGAAGTGTATTTTGTTTTTAGCAGCAATGTAAATGGAGAAGAGAACCGCGGGGAGCAGGCACTGTGTGATGATGTCAGACGTCAGGGGGCCACCAACACGCGAGTAGGAGCCACGTCCTTGTCTAATGACAAGGGGATCAAGTGCACAGGACCGGACCGGCTCCTCTGAATGACACCGGCCCACCACACACATGATGCGGCATAATTACCAATGGCCCCACATGCAGGGAGAAGCGCTATGTTGAATACGCTTGCTGAGGAGCAACAGGAGAATGCCAGGGACATAGTAATAGACAGGAGACATAGACATAGTAATTCCAGGGACAGGGTAACTGCAAGTCCTTTCCCTGAAAGCAAGTCCTGCGACCCATGTGGTAGTCTTGACACGCAGCTCTCCAGTAACTAACCTGTCTATCTACCCACAGTCCTTGTACTTTCAAGAAAAATGCAGAAAAAGGAAGAAAGTCTCTTCTTGCATTAAAAACTCAGTTCAAGAAACAGTTCACCAGTAGAATCGTGGATCAGGCAATGTCAAGTCTTTTCTATTCTCATCCACGGTTGTTATAAAGTACACTGCACTGTCTTTGTCTGGCCTGCAAATGAGAACTTTATCTGTGTAGATATGCCGGCCATGGCTCCAGTGCTGTAGACACCCCAGAAAGCGTTCATACATCTCCGGACAGAATGCCTTCTTATGAAGTGGCTTTGGAAGTTTAAGGTAGTTCCAGACATCCTCTGCATACCACTTCTCATGATTTTCCTTCCTTCGCAGCCAGAGCATAAACAATAGACTCCTTGGTGGCCAAACCTGTGGCCCAGTTCATATGGTAGGCCCGAGGCAATTCGGTAGGCTGCCCCACCTTAAAAATGTACTCCCGGGGCGTGGCGACCGAGCTCCGGAATGGACACCTGATCCTGAGCTCCGCTGAGAGAACGACAACACAGGGGAAAGCCGGCAGCCCAAGAGACAGAAATACCTCCGAGTCACAGGCAAACCCCCGTGCAGCTGAAAGATGCCCAAAAACAAAAAAGGGCAGCAGCAACCGCAGAAGCTTCCCAGCTTCTTCCAGCCGCGCGGCCTATACCAAGATGGCGGCAGTGCGCACGCAGAGATGACGGGGAGCCAGGAAGCACACCGCAGCGGACACAGCAATGGAAGACAAAACACAGCAGAGGCACAGCGGAGTGGCTCCTCATCGGGCACAAACACTCCATCCACCAACAGCCCAGCCAAGCAGAGGATGAGGATAAGCACACAGGAGGAGGCACATATAGAGCAGGACATGGAGGTAAGTGGACCCACAGACAACAACACAGGAGCACAACGCCATGTACAGGACCCCCTAGCAGCTTACCCTACCTCTGACAAACCGGTGTCAGACACTGTCCTGAAAGACATGTTGCTGTCCTTAAAGGCATCCCTCCACACTGACCTGACAGCAGGCATAAGGGGATGCCAGAAAGAAGTGCAAGCTCTGGGGGACAGGGTAGATCACATGGAGCGACATATTGGGGGACTACTCCATATCATACAACACGCTAGTGGATGCCCATACATCACACAATGAGGAAATTCTGTGGTTGAAAAACAAGGTGGCAGACTTAGAAGACCAGTCCAGAAGACAAAACATAAAAATGAGAGGAATACCCGGAAATATTCCAGCCACCCAGTTACTACAATACGCCCAAACACTCTTCTCAGCCTTAGTCCCGGGCATGTCGGCACAAGACATGATGGTGGACAGAATTCACAGAGTTCCTAAACCATCATTCCTCCCGGAAAACCCCCCCCAGAGATGTTCTCCTGCGTATGCATTACTACCATGCTAAGGAACAAATCCTCTTATCCTCCCGCAGGAATGACAGCAAACCCCCCGCAATACGGAGAAGTAATTCTACTACCAGACTTCTCCAGACACGCTCTGCAGCAGCGCCGCAACTTGGCAACCATTACCAAGGAACCATAACATACCACACAAATGGAAATACCCGGCAAAATTGTCAGTCACACACAACGGTGCCACAGTCCTCCTAACCACCTTGTATGAGGGAATAGAAATCTTATGCCAATGGGGTATCTTAGAACCGCAAAACGCGTCGGATATAGCACCAATGCTAACCCCCAGACACATCCAGGAAGAGCGGCAAGTGGATTCACGCAAAAAGAGCACAAAAAATAATCCGGTGAACCCCACGAATGACGCACAACTAAACCATCATCTCCTCTCTCATTGGGCACAAGGAACATTTCATTCCTTGTCTTCCCCTCCCCCGAATACATCCCAGCAGCTACGTCTGCTCATCGATCGCTTGTTAGATCCCATTCTTAATAAACTCTACTTAGATATAAGTTTGGACTGATATGGTTATAACTTTTTTTTGAGCACTCTGTTTGAAGGAAACGCCAGAAGAAGAAGAAGACCAACATAAACCCGCAGAAAAGACGCTCTACAGAGCAATACAACACGCAAGAAAAACCACCACTCCAAAGGAGGTCAAAGGATCGCAGTGAGCGCCGCACAACAACACTGACAAGCTTCAATGAATATCAAGTATATATCCATTAACCTTAGGGGTCTCCACCCCCCCGCAAAAAGTCATGAGCAGTGTAGCCCAGATAGCCACTCTCTGCTGCTACAGCCCCTTCTACTCCCTACCCCTTTACCCTTAATAAGAGACCACACCATTCTTATGGAGTAAAATGGCCACAACAGCCTTTATTACACCAACTGAAATAAACTCCAAATTAACTTTTAATAAAATAACATATTAAAAACATAGAAACAACACGTTTCACCTGATTGGTCAGTGATGGAGCTAACTCCTTTTACCGTATATATAAATATATATATATATATATATATATATATATATATATATACACCAGGGGGCACTGCGGGGCTTTTACCATAACCTCATAGGCCTCCAGCTGTACTGCTCGGAGACAACCACCTTTCCCGCAGTGCGACAACACCCGTATTCATCAATACTTTGATGTACACACCGGAGGGGCATCTACTGATGAGCCCCCCACCCACTTTACCACCTCTATTACTGCTAGCGCCACCGACCAATAAACAAACACTGCCACAGCCTGAAAGGGTGAAACCTCAACCTTGATGGCACCTCCACACCCGCAAGACTGCCTGAATACCCTCCTAAATATAGATGGCCTTTCACTTCGCCTGGCGGACGGTTTTCGGCGAACTTTGCTCGTTCGCAATTCGCCAAACCGGCGGTCTTTTGGCGCTGTTCACGGCGGACATATTCGTTTACATTGTAAAGAACTTTGACCCATGACACATCCATCATGGGGTACAGGACAGCCAATTGAGACATTTCAGTACATGGACATTCCCCCTACCTTATAAATAGACCTGATCTGGCGGCCATTTTACATTCTGTCTTTAGTCAGTGTAAGGACAGGACACTGTGTGGAGCAGGGACAGTCAGTCTGTAATCACTAGCTATTACTATTAGGTCCACAAAAGTCCTTTTAAGGACTGGTATAGGTGTACAGTATATAGGGTTGTAATCAGATCTCTAGTCTTGCGGGAACACATGGGAACGGAGTTCCTGTACTTTTTCTACAACAGGAACTCAGTTCCCATTAGGAGCCGCGTCCTGCAAGACTTTGAAGTATGTGAGCTGTGTGACAGGTGCCGACACAGCTCGCAATAGTAAGTACCGCACACCTGACCATTCAGGCATTGCCAGTAAGGGGCCCCATGACAGCTTCCGCTTCGATCAACCTGTCAATCACTGCTCGCTGACGGGTAGATCAGGTCTAGGTCTAGCTGACGGGTAGATCAGGTCTAGGTCTAGCTGACGGGTAGATCAGGTCTAGGTCTAGCTGACGGGTAGATCAGGTCTAGGTCTAGCTGACGGATAGATCAGGTCTAGGTCTAGCTGACGGGTAGATCAGGTCTAGGTCTAGCTGACGGGTAGATGAGCTATTCTGCTCACAGGACATACAGGGAGGTGATCTGAGGGAGGAACATCAGTTTGGGGTGGTAAGCTGAGCACAATACCTGGCAAAGTTTAATGCCAGGAGGGAAGTTTATGTGGAAATATGTGAAGGGATGGAATAGAAGGCGAGTGTGTGTTGGAGCCCCTGCAGAGTTTGCAGCCCCCCCCCAAGCTAACATACATCTCCTAAGCAGGAACACATCACTATCTCCCCAAGCATTCTGTCCAGATAATGTGCAGTTCATTTATGACCTTTCCGTTTAACCCTGTGTTATCCAAACTCTGTTCAATGAAAAGTGTAACCTCACCACATAAACACTCTATATACAAAATAACATCCCCAATAAAGATCAGAACATGATGGTCACATTACATGGAAGCACAATGAATGAATGCTGATTATTCAGAGAATTACCGTATTTATGTTTATTAAGGATTTTTTTTTTATGTACTAACAGTTAAGCTTCATACACACAATACGGAAATTGGATGAAAAATACTGTTAGGTTGCTCGTCTTCTGTAAGTAACCCCTGGTAGCCTAGGCTAGGATGGAAGAGCGGAGGTCCCGATCACCGGTGGACAGACACCACACATACTCGATTGTACGTGAATAATGACTGCGAGGTTTATTAACTTACACATAGCCTTTTATGCATTACAAGAAAAAGACCCTGCCCCGTAGAAGTCATTACACATAAACATACGTCAGCATTATACTTCCTCAAACAATAGTCCTTGTTAATAAATATAGACCAAAGGTTAGTTAGCTCGTTACGCTTTGCACATCAGTGTCTGCTGACTGACCCCAAATATGTCAAGAGTTCAGCAAAACCATTCTCAACCAGCATTACCTCACCATGCGGTTGGTATCACAAGTTGAAACAGACAATTGATGCTTGTATAGAAACTTGAGACTGACCTTCTGGTCAGACTTGAGTAATCATCTTCTTTTTGTCACGCTACTAATTATCACGTTATCAGTAGTTTGTTACGTACACATAACCCAGGCTTTATAAAATAAAAGTAAAGTATAAATAAAAAGGTCTCCCATACCTTATAATCCTCCCTTTGGCCATTCTGTACTATACAGAATGGTCAAAACCTAATCAAGGTTCATGTTCCTGATTCTCATACCAAATATTTGAACTATTGGGAATGGCGGTTAACTTTAGGGTCTCCTGATTTGATACAGTCCCCTTAGCAGAACAAAGACATCCTACAATTCTATAGCAAGCATATAAAAATAAAATAAAAAACAATATGATCACAATAGTCATGGCTGTGTTTTTTAACCAAGAGGTTATATTTCCAAGACTAAAATTGGCTAGAGGGTCCCATGTTATTGCAATATTCCTAGCCTCGTCTTGGAGTTTATTTACTTCTTTTCTGTGTTGTGCAATTATATTATAGTAATCAGGTATTTCAATGCTAGTATTATGAATCCAGGTACAACACTCATAGTCTTCCGTAATTTCACAAAGCCCTGTGAGTGCTGCACTCATACTTTCTATGGCCAGTTCATGTAGTTCTAGCTGTTTCCTTATTGCCCTAGTTTCTATGTTTAATTTAGTGATATCGTCGGAATTCTTTTCCAAGATCTCATCAATAATTCCAGTATAATTATTCAGTCTCTTCATTAAATCTATTCCCCATCCTGTCCAGGATGGGAACCAGGCCCATGCCATATCTTTTTCTAGGAATATCTTTCTCTTATTACGATGTTTAAGGGGATATCTGGGATGAACACTGGCTTCAAGAAGGTGACTCCCTTCTTTATCCCCCAACACACCCATAATGGGGGCTAGTGCTGCGAGATAACACCATCCCTGGGGTTTTGTGGGGATCCAAGGGTGACAAAGCTTCCCACAACAGATATAAGTATTATTCCCCAAGGCTATGGGGCGCTTGAGGAACACTTTATACAATTTGTCAGAATAGCCAGAAAATGTAAGAGTTGATAAGAGTTGAGCCATAGGGGAAGTGGTGCTGGTATTTAAGAATTGGTATAATGTGGTGTTTAAGGTGGTGTCTTGAGTTCTATAAAAGGTCTCGTTTAATGCTGTCATTGAAATATTAAGCTTTGATTGCTTACAAATTTTGGCTCCCTTGGTAGTATTTCCCAACCTAAAACACCAATCTGGATAATGGCTTCTACCTATGATCTGAAAAGTGAGGGTTTTGTTAGAAGCTTTTCTTGTAACATCGGTAAGAACTATTGGGGGTGTGCCTTTAAGGAGAAGGGTGAAATTTAAAGGTATGGCCATCAAAGGAATCCTAGCAGTACTAGGGTGAAGCTTACTACATATCCAGCATTTATCAAAACCTGATTTTTGGGCATAACTGTATTTAAATTTTAATAACAACATTTTATCAGTGAACTCTTGGGGAGGTTCACTTCTTTTGTGTCTAACAGCGGGTGTGTTATTTCTCTTGGGGGAGGGAGTCCCACAAATCCCTTTTAATGGTCCCAAATCTTCTGGGTGGTATATACAATTAGCTATCAACCAGGTTGGTAGGAACACTACTAGGGTAATACAGCATAAGAGGCACAAGGCCTTCCCTGACACTGATGGAGAAAGCATCTTTGTTTTTTAAAGTTCTGATTATTTGTTATCTAAGAGTTCTGTTCTTCTTCTTCGTTTCTCATCCCGGCAGTTGTTGGCTCTGTTTTGTCCTTTTGAGGGGGTGTGGGATCTTCCAGGGAAATTTGTTCTATGCCTCTCTGAACTTCTTGTAGATCTTGTTCTTGGGAGTTGCTGCTCTCTGTCACTGCCAGGGGCTCTGGAGTCGAGGGAAGCTGGGGACACTTCTTAAGACGGCTGGCGTGGATCCAGGTGTTTCCTAGGTCTGTTAACACTGCGGTCCTGGATACCTTTTCCACCTTCCATGGTCCTGAGAAAGCCGGTCCGATACTCTTTCTTTGTGCTAATTGTTTGATCAGCACTTTATCCCCAGGGATGAAGGGATGCGTTGGTTCTGTGGGAAGAGGGAAAAAGGTGACAGAAACTTGTTCGTTCATTTCATGAAGCATACTTACCAGGTTTTTCACGTACATTTCCTGTTGGGAATAAATGTCAATATCAGTGTCTTGGTCTAATGGGGGTAATTCTATGTTTGCGGGGATTCCCATGAGGACCTCAAAGGGTGATAATTTTGTTCTTGCATGTGGTGTGGTCCTAATTTGGAACAATACAGCAGGCAGATGGTCAAGCCATCCTTTCAACGTGCCTCCTGTGGCCTTTTTTAGTTTATCTTTGATATTCCTATTCATTCTTTCCACTACTCCTGCACTTTGTGGGTGATAGGGGATGTGCAATTTCCATTGCAACCCCAAAAGTTTGGCTACAGTCTGGGTCACAGAGGAACTGAATGCGGGTCCTCTGTCTGACCAAATGGATGTAGGTATGCCGAACCTACAAATCCAGTGATTGAGCAAACACTTTGCTGCTATGTTGGCTGTCTCACCTGTACAGGGGATCGCCTCAACCCATCCTGACCATTTATCCACGATAACGCAGAGGCATTTCAGATTGCCTTTCTGCTTGGGCATGTGAGTGAAATCTATTTGCAAATCCGTCAGGGGGCCCAAGGGTGGGGGTAGGTGACCATGCAAACCATGTCTCTTCCCCTGGACATTGTTTTGGGCACAGGTTAGACAACTCCTAGTCAGGAGCTTGACCTGTTTGTTCAGATTATTTGTACAAAAGGATTTCATATATATATTGATCAAAGGGGCAGCCCCTATATGTCCTGGACCATGGAGATATGAGAGTATAAGTACACAGTTTGTTTCGGGTATGCCCAGGATCTTCCCCTCTTTTGACCAAAGACCTTCAGGGTCTTTGGTCAATCCTTCCTGTGTCCAAAAATGGACATCATCTTCTGTGGCCATTGATTGCATCTGTGCTATGACAGTTTTAAAGTTAGGTGCTGCGAAGTGTTCCTTGAAAAACATTGTTGTGGGGGCAGGTGGGTTAGGGGAAAAGGCAGCAGCTCTTTTAGCTTCTCTGTCAGCAAGAGCATTCCCTTTTGAAACACGACTGCTGTCAGAGGAGTGTGCCTTTACTTTAATTATGGCTACCTTTTTTGGAAGAAGAATGGCTTGGAGGAGAGCACTAATCTGTGTGGAGTTGGCAATTATTTTGTTGTCTGCTGTTTTAAAACCTCTATTGGCCCATATCACACCAAAATCATGCACCACTCCAAAAGCATATCTACTGTCTGTGTAGACGTTCACCTCTTTACCGGTGAATAGAATGCAGGCCCTAGTGAGGGCTTCTAACTCTGCTACCTGGGCTGAAGAAGGAGGTAATGATTTTGCCTCCAGTACGATGTCTGGTAGTTGAACAACTGCATAACCGGTTAAAAAGGTGGAGTCAGAGGGACGTGAGCAGCTACCGTCAACGAAAACATCCTCTGCACCTGAGATAGGGGTGTCAGTGAGATCCGGTCTGGGACTGGTAATAGCAGCAACCTTTTCCGAACAGTCATGTATAATGTCTGGGTCATGTGGTAAACGCAACATGGAATGCAAAAGGCGCACAGCGGGGTTGCTGGCAGGCACATATTTGAGTGTGAGGTTATCAGTGTTCATCAGTGTTATCTCATAACCACTAAGTCTTTGCGAGGTCATATGTTGGGTATTCATGTTCTGAATAAGATGCGTGACTGAATGAGTGGTATAGAGAGTCAATGGGTGACCTAGCACTAATTTGTTTGCATCTTGTACAGCCATTGCACAGGCAGCAAGATTTTGGAGACAGGATGGCAGTCCCTGTACTTGGATGGGGAGTTTTTTTGATAGATATGAGACAGGGCGATACCCTGATCCATGTTGTTGTGTTAGCACGGCGGCAAAAGAGCTTCCTGAAACTACACAGTAAAGTTGAAAAGGTTTACCGTAGTTCACCAACCCTAGGGCGGGGGCACTTGACAGGCTGTATAGTAAAGCTTTAAAAGCTTTCAGTCTGTCTTCTGTCCAATCTATCAATTTGGGGGCGTTTGACCCAGTAGCCTCTCGTAGGATGCTATCATAGTGAGAACAGTCAGGGATCCATTGGCGGCAATATACAATTGCACCCAAAAATGAGAGTAGGGCGGCCTTGTCTTTTGGCGGACTGAGAGCTTGTAGGGCTGCGGCACGTTTAGGTGACACCAGCCTTGTTCCTTCTCTAAGGATACAACCTAAGTATTCAACCTGGGACTGGCACCATTGCACCTTCTTCCTGGAGGCGAGGTGTCCAGCTCGGGCTAAGTGTCCCAACAGTGATGTTGAATCGACCGCACAATCTTCAGCAGTTCGACTGCACAGGAGCAAGTCATCCACACACTGTATCAGTACCGACCCTCGCTCAGATGTCCAAGACTTGACAGTCTCATTGAGCACCATTGAGAAGGCGGCTGGGCTGTCTACATACCCTTGCGGTAAACGCGTCCAGGTTAGTTGGCCCCCGGCCCAGGAGAAGGCGTAGATTGGTTGCGCCTCCTCAGCAATAGGAACGCTAAAGAAAGCATTCGCTAGATCAATTACCGTATAACAGAGGGAGCCTGCCGGTATGCGTGAGAAAATAAATGTGATATCTGACACTAAGGGCGGGAGTGGAACCACTTGTTTGTTTACTGCTCTGAGGTCTTGGACTAATCTCCACTCGCCACTGGTCTTCTTTACAGGGTAAATGGGTGTGTTCCAGGGGCTAATAATTGGTTTTAGGATACCTTTAGATATGTAATCATTGATCTGGGGGGAAATGCCTTGGGTTTTTTCGGGGGGCAAGGGGTATTGTTTGTGATATTGTGTCTCTGCATCAGGGCGCATCTGTGGGGAGTAAGGTGTACAGTTGATGAAACCCACGCTCCCCTTATTTTCTGCCCAGATGGCATGTGTTTCGAGAGAGGCGGGGAGTAGCATAAAGAAGCCTCTGTGTGCATGTCGCTTAGGGCCATGTAAGTCACATAATGGTGAACTAGCTGTAAGGGAACCTTCTCTATTAAACTTAATGGTAATACACAGTTATGCCAAGAGGTCCCGTCCCATAAGGGGCACAGGGCATGAGGACAAGACGGCAAAAGTTTGGGTACATAATTTCCGTCCTTCTGGAGTGGCTACAGTCAGTGGTGGAGTGATGGGATGGGTGACAGGTGTCCCATTAATACCAACAGAGTTTCCCTCGGTGCATTATTTGTGGCTGTGTAGGATATTGGGGTAGTGGTTGACGAGGGTTCTGGTATGGCAGATAACGGGGATACTGTGGGCGGGTCTGGGGGTTAAATCCCCTGCCTCTGCCTCTTGCTCTAATCTGTCCAGTCCTATAAGGGCACTGGGATTTCCAATGTCCTTGCTCTCCACAATTGCCTATATTTTCCAAGGCATTTGTTCCATGCACAGAAACAATCCTTCATGTATTGTGGGTCAGCCCCTTTTCAGGGAGGATAAGAATGCTTATGTACCTGACAAATTTTACTGACTTCTTGCCAGTCTTCCTCAGTACAAGGACCATATGGCCCTGGGTCATGTATTCCCAATTGGTGACACCTTTCCCGGACTTGTGTCCAAAATGATTCTACCTGGGGGCCAGGGATCATATTACTGACAAATTCATAGGGTGATGGGGTGGCCATGGCTTGGGTTGCTGCAGAATTCCCCATCTAGTAGTCTGGGCAGTGTGTGTCTAGTGGCAGGACACAGGTGATAACACCCGGTTTGTCCAACAATCCGGTCTCTGGTCTGGGAGTAGGATCCCTGATCTTTTTTTTTGGGCAGATGGACTTATATAAAACTATGAAGAATATATGATGAAGGGTAAATCTTTTCCTGGTGGCGGGATATACCCCTCTTACACCAAGTCTGCAAGAGAACCCCCCTGGTCTGGTGGTCAGTAAAATCCACTTGTCATCTATTCTTAGGAAGAGTAGACCTAACGTGCAATGGGGGCAGGCGGATGCTATGTCACTACAAGAGGGCTCCTCATACTCTGCACTCATTTAAACAACAACAATTATTTTCCTTATACTCTATATTAAAACTTATACTCTATATACTTACACACGTACCTAGAGAGAAACAGACATATTCTTAATATACTTTAAGACATGAAATAACCGTATTGCAATACATTTATCAATTTATAGTGCACTTTTTAAAAAAAAAATTTTTTCAAATGGGCGTCCACTCCACCAATCCCTTTGTCACGGGCGTAATCTACTACTTCCCGTGTTAAAAATACTATCACCAATAGTTTTAAGTCAGACCAACCTAGTCGGACTCCCCTAAACCTATAAATTCCTTGCGAGCCCTTTTAACCTTCCGAGGGACCAGCCTAGTCCGCCGCGAAGGCACAGTTACTTCTTTTAAATTTAAACTAAGTTCGTAGCAGCCGCCCGGACAGAGTAAGTGTTTACACCATTCACCAATCAGGTAAAAAGAGTAAAGTGACTTACCTGTCGCAAGACGCACCCCACTTCTGGTACCAAAACTGTTAGGTTGCTCGTCTTCTGTAAGTAACCCCTGGTAGCCTAGGCTAGGATGGAAGAGCGGAGGTCCCGATCACCGGTGGACAGACACCACACATACTCGATTGTACGTGAATAATGACTGCGAGGTTTATTAACTTACACATAGCCTTTTATGCATTACAAGAAAAAGACCCTGCCCCGTAGAAGTCATTACACATAAACATACGTCAGCATTATACTTCCTCAAACAATAGTCCTTGTTAATAAATATAGACCAAAGGTTAGTTAGCTCGTTACGCTTTGCACATCAGTGTCTGCTGACTGACCCCAAATATGTCAAGAGTTCAGCAAAACCATTCTCAACCAGCATTACCTCACCATGCGGTTGGTATCACAAGTTGAAACAGACAATTGATGCTTGTATAGAAACTTGAGACTGACCTTCTGGTCAGACTTGAGTAATCATCTTCTTTTTGTCACGCTACTAATTATCACGTTATCAGTAGTTTGTTACGTACACATAACCCAGGCTTTATAAAATAAAAGTAAAGTATAAATAAAAAGGTCTCCCATACCTTATAAATACAACTTTTGAAGCGTTTGTGCATTTATATCATTTTTTTTTTAGTGGGGGAGGGGATCTTGGGTGGGAGTTCCCACACTTTTTTCCCCAGGACTTGACCCCTGCTTACACCACCCAATACTACACATAGGAATAGAAAAACTCCCACATAATATGTGACAGGTAGTCACCCCCATACTCCTAACCGCTAGATCCCTAGTGCTGGGCTCATGGAAAAACACCACATACATAAATATACCTGACATGACAAAGAGAGTCCAAAGACATCACAACCTTGAAAGGAAACTAGAAATTAACCCCTTGAAATGTAAGGAATTTGTCGGGAACTGGAGTATATGGACGGCCGTATATAACTGGTGTACATAACTGTATTTGGTAATTCTTCACTACATCCTTCATTCATGTTTTGTTGCTTTATTAGCTGTTAGTTAGTGATCTGGGCCACCAGAGGGCACAATACAGGGGCAACTCCAGCTCTGAGATGCAGAGTGTTCCCAATGGGGCATCTTGAGCTGGAAGAGCTTCACACGAATGAGAAGGAACCTAAAAGATGATAAATGTTCACTTCTGAGACCCGCCATTAGTTCTGTTCTACATTATCACCTCAATGAGAATCAGATCTATAATTATATCATTGCTGTATACTGATAACATGTAAAGGACTCTATGTACAACATAAATATGTCATGGAAATTGTTTTCTTCAATAAAAAACTAATGTTAAAAAAATGTACTCCCCACATCTCCGACACCGGGCAAATGGCCGAGGGCTTGGGATCAAACTCTCCCATCCTCCACATAGCATGTCAAGGGCCTCAATGTCCCCGGCGGTGTAGAGGACAAACCACCCCTGTGGCAGCAGGCGGATCCCCGTGTCGGCCAACACAGTACCGGGTATCTGCATACTGGTGGGACCTCTCACTGAAGGCATCCTGGGTCCTGGTACAGATGATGCACCCGGAACACGAGACATTTTGTTTCCAGACACTTTTCCTCTCCGCGTAGAAAACACAACTGGCTTCACTATCTTCCTACGACACACTCACGCCGTGCCTCGTGTAGGAAGACGAAACAGGCAAGACTCCTCCCGCTGGTTCCTCTGGTTATGCAATTTTGTGGGCTTTTCTCCAGGGCTCCTCCCACTCTTACACACCAACAGTGAATGTCTTTTGTCTTTCTCAAAATGGCGCAGTCCAAAAAAAACTTTCCACCCTCTATTCCATAAATTCACATGTACAATTCTTCTCCATTGTGAGAGGTAACGGAAAATCCCGGACTGTGAGCCCCCACGTGTAGCACTGACCTCCAAAGGAGCGGCTTGTTATTTTGGGCTTACCGTTTACCTTCTTCACCTCGTAGCTCGTCATTCTTGTCTAGGGGTTCCCGAGGTTGATGGCCCAATAACTGCAGAGACCGACACTTGACTTCCTTTAGGAATGTGTTTGATATTTCATTCTCCACTGTGTGCTCTGCTTTTTACATTATATAAGCTGCCACACTGCCATCTTGTGGTGGCTTGGTGTATTTGCACTAGGACGGTGTCATTATCCAATACACGTGAACTGTGTTTTTTTCTCCGCTGTGCACTCTGCTCTTTGGCATCATATAAGCTGCCACACTGACATCTTGTGGTGGCTATGAGTACTGACACAGAAATATCAGTATAAGTTACTTTACTGAACTGTGGACTATTACAGTGGAATTTTTGGCTACTATTTTTATTATCATATTTTTATTTTTTTTATTTTCTGTAATTGTGAATATTAAATAAAACAATCCTTTTTAAGCTACACTTAGATCGTTTTTTATCCCTTTTGCACATTTATTTTGGGCTGCGGTTCCCTCGGATTTTTTTCCTGGCTACATATATTGGCCCATATACACCTGGAGTGAAAGCGTTGGGCATATTTTGGAAGCCGGCTACATCTGACCGATGACGAATGGGATTTGAAGTTCTCTCTGTCCACACGTAGGAAACCAACCAGTGAGGCTCCTGCATACTATGAGTATGAATCTGCATGTTTGACCATCTGAGAATTCAGAGGTCCATCCCAGCTGGTAAGAGTTTATTTCTACTGGTGGAAGGAGCGGTCACACAAAAAAGAAGATCTATCTCACTACGTGGTGTCTTCCCCTTCTCTCGGCGGTCACACAGTGATATGTCATCAATGTTTGGTGGACTTTCATTTGCGCTGCACCATTTGTATCTTCTAATCTGGTTGTGAGGTGTTTTGTGTATTGCTCCTTTAGGTGTTCAGCTTGCAGAAATGATTTGTTTTTTGGGTACATGTGAGCGCTGATTGTCTTTTTTATCTTATTATTGAGAAGAGCTAACATTGGGTCTGGTAGAATTAAGCAATTAAATCATTTTGAAATTATTGCAAAGGCTTTTTTCCAAAATTTTTGTACAATTGGGCATCGCCACCAAATGTACATAAATGTACCAAGTTCCTGACAGCCGCGAAAACAGAGGCCGGCATTGTCCGTTGTGAATTTGGCTATTCTCACAGAAACCAAATACCATCGGGGAGGACTTTATATGATGTCTCTAACGCCAATATATTTGTAGAGGAAGATTTGGTATTAGACTATATGTGAGCCCAAGTTTTAGAGTCAATCGTACGATCTAGATCTCTTCCCCACAACATATGTAGGTACAATAGTATTAGATTTAGAAACCAATTGTGCATAGATAGATGAAATACGACCTTTAGCATGTGCTTCTTTGAGACAGAATCTTTCAAATTGAGAAATAGTGTGAGGGTTTTCACACGAGTTGAGCAGGAGAGTATAAAAATGTTTGATTTGAAGATATCTGAATATTTCAGATTGAGGAAGTTTATATAACTCGCAGAGTTCAGGGAAAGGTCTTATTGAGGAGGTTGAAGGTAAATGATATAGGCAAGTAATACCAGCCTTGAACCAAGCTTTAAAAGGTTTAGGAAATGTCCAAGCTGGGTAAAAGGCCGGATTTTTGTGAAAGGAAAGTAATGGGTTATGTGAAGATTATAAACCATGTGAGATTCTATGTCTATTCCAGATAGATAAAGAATGTTTAGAGATTAGATTATCTATAATTTTATGATCTGTAGGTTGTAATCATAATAAATTGTTTATCGGAAAAGGATCACAGTTTAGAGCTTCATGCACACGAGACGTTGTTAAACGCGTGTTCAGAGGCAGTTGGACACTTTTTTCAACTGCCCCGGAACTCATTCAATGTTATCCTATGTGTCCATGCACACAGTCTCGTTTTTTGCCGTTTTTATGCAGTTGCATTTAACCTCGTTTTTCCAGAAGCAAAAAAATGGGTTCAGACGCAAAAGTTTCCACGTTTCAGTCACAAAACGTGGCAAAACATTTTAGTTTATAAGCGTTTTTAAAGGTGAACTTTTTTACATTAAAAAGCTCAAAAATGATTGCAAATGATGAAAAACCCTTAAAAAATATTTTATACAATTGCAATTGCAAGTGGACAATCCACAACTTGTGGCAAGTGACAAGGCAGGTGGCAAGTGACGTGGCAAGTGGACAATCCACAACTTTTGGCAAGTAACGTGACAGGTGAAGTGGCAAGTGACGTGGCAAGTGGACAATCCACAATTTGTGGAAAGTGAAGTGGCAGGTGACATGGCAAGTGACGTACCAAGTAGACAATCCACAACTTGTGGCAGGTGACGTGGCAAGTGGACAATCCACAACTTGTGGCAGGTGACGTGGCAAGTGGACAATCCACAACTTGTGGCAAGTGACGTGGCAGGTGACGTGGCAAGTGACGTAGCAAGTAGACAATCCACAACTTGTGGCAGGAGACGTGGCAAGTGGACAATCCACAACTTGTGGCAGGTGAAGTAGCAGGTGGACAATCCACAACTTGTGGCAGGTGATGTGGCAAGTGAAGTGGCAGGTGGACAATGCACAACTTGTGGCAGGTGACGTGGCAGGTGACGTGGCAAGTGACCTGGCAGATGACATGGCAAGTGACGTGGCAAATGGACAATCAACAACTTGTGGCAGGTGACGTGGCAGGTGATGTGGCAGGTGACGTGGCAAGTGACATGGCAAGTGGGCAACCCACAACTTGTGGCAGGTGACGTGGCAGGTGACGTGGCAAGTGGACAATCCACAACTTGTGGCAGGTAATGTGGCAGGTGATGTGGCAAGTGACGTGGCAAGTGGACAATCCACAACTTGTGGCAGGTGACATGGCAAGTGAAGTGGCAGGTGGACATTCCACAACGTGTGACAGGTGACGTGGCAAGTGACCTGCCAGGTGACGTGGCAAGTGACGTGGCAAGTGGACAATCCACAACTTGTGGCAGGTGACGTGGCAGGTGATGTGGCAAGTAACATGGCAGGTGACGTGGCAAGTGGACGATCCAAAACTTGTGGCAGGTGACGTGGCAGGTGACGTGGCAGGTGACGTGGCAGGTGACGTGGCAAGTGGACAATCCACAACTTGTGGAAAGTGAAGTGGCAGGTGACATGGCAAGTGACGTAGCAAGTAGACAATCCACAACTTGTGGCAGGTGACGTGGCAAGTGGACAATCCACAACTTGTGGCAGGTGACGTGGCAAGTGGACAATCCATAACTTGTGGCAGGTGACGTGGCAAGTTGACAATCCACAACTTGTGGCAAGTGATGTGGCAGGTGACGTGGCAAGTGACGTAGCAAGTAGACAATCCACAACTTTTGGCAGGAGATGTGGCAAGTGGACAATCCACAACTTGTGGCAGGTGATGTGGCAAGTGAAGTGGCAGGTGGACAATCCACAACTTGTGGCAGGTGACGTGGCAAGTGAAGTGGCAGGTGGACAATCCACAACTTGTGGCAGGTGACGTGGCAGGTGATGTGGCAAGTGACCTGGCAGGTGACGTGGCAAGTGACGTGGTAAGTGGACAATCAACAACTTGTGGCAGGTGACGTGGCAAGTGACGCGGCAGGTGACGTGGCAAGTGACGTGGCAAGTGGACAATCCACAACTTGTGGCAGGTGACGTGGCAGGAGACATGGCAAATGACGTGGTAAGTGGACAATCCACAACTTGTGGCAGGTGACGTGGCAGGTGATGTGGCAAGAGGACAATACACAACTTGTGGCAGGTGACATGGCAAGTGGACAATCCACAACTTGTGGCATGTGACATGGCAGGTAAAGTGGCAAGTGACGTGGCAAGTGGACAATCCACAACTTGTGGCAGGTGACGTGGCAGGTGACGTGGCAGGTGACATGGCAGGTGATGTGGCAAGTGACGTGGCAAGTGGACAATCCACAACTTGTAGCAGGTGACGTTGCAGGTGATCTGGCAAGTGACGTGGAAAGTGGACAATCCACAACTTGTGGTAAGTGACATGACAGGTGAAGTGGCAAGTGACATGGCAAGTGGACAATCCACAACTTGTGGCAGGTGCCATGGCAAGTGACGTGGCAGGTGACGTGGCAAGTGACACGGCAAGTGGACAATCCACAACTTGTGGCAGGTGACATGGCAGGTGATGTGGCAGGTGACGTGGCAAGTGTACAAACCACAACTTGTGGCAGGTGACGTGGCAAGTGAAGTGGCAGGTGGACATTCCACAACTTGTGGCAGGTGGACATTCCACAACTTGTGGCAGGTGACGTGGCAAGTGACCTGGCAGGTGACGTGGAAAGTGACGTGGCAGGTGGACAATCCACAACTTGTGGCAGGTGACGTGGCAGGTGATATGGCAAGTGGACAATCCACAACTTGTGGCAGGTGACGTGGCAGGTGATGTGGCATGTGACATGGCAGGTGAAGTGGTAAGTGACGTGGCAAATGGACAATCCACAACTTGTGGCAGGTGACGTGGCAGGTGACATGGCAAGTGACGTGGCAAGTGGGTAACCCACAACTTGTGGCAGGTGACGTGGATATTGACGTGGCAAGTGGACAATCCACAACTTGTGGCAGGTGACGTGGCAGGAGACATGGCAAATGACGTGGTAAGTGGACAATCCACAACTTGTGGCAGGTGACATGGCAAGTGGACAATCCACAACTTGTGGCAGGTGATGTGGCAGGTGACGTACCAGGTGACGTGGCAAGTGGACAATCCACAACTTGTGGAAAGTGAAGTGGCAGGTGACATGGCAAGTGACGTAGCAAGTAGACAATCCACAACTTGTGGCAGGTGACGTGACAAGTGGACAATCCACAATCTGTGGCAGGTGACGTGGCAAGTGACATGGCAAGAGACGTGGCAAGTGATGTAGCAAGTAGACAATCCACAACTTGTGGCAGGTGACGTGGCAAGTGGACAATCCATAACTTGTGGCAGGTGACGTGGCAAGTGGACAATCCACAACTTGTGGCAAGTGATGTGGCAGGTGATGTGGCAAGTGACGTAGCAAGTAGACAATCCACAACTTGTGGCAGGAGACGTGGCAAGTGGACAATCCACAACTTGTGGCAGGTGATGTGGCAAGTGAAGTGGCAGGTGGACAATCCACAACTTGTGGCAGGTGACGTGCCAGGTAACGTGGCAGGTGACGTGGCAAGTGACCTGGCAGGTGACGTGGCAAGTGACGTGGCAAGTGACGTGGCAAGTGGACAATCAACAACTTGTGGCAGGTGACGTGGCAGGTGACGTGGCAAGTGACGTGGCAAGTGGACAATCCACAACTTGTGGCAAGTGACGTGGCAGGAGACATGGCAAATGACGTGGTAAGTGGACAATCCACAACTTGTGGCAGGTGATGTGGCATGTGATGTGGCAAGTGGACAATACACAACTTGTGGCAGGTGACATGGCAAGTGGACAATCCACAACTTGTGGCGTGTGACATGGCAGGTGAAGTGCCAAGTGACGTGGCAAGTGGACAATCCACAACTTATGGCAGGTGACGTGGCAGGTGACGTGGCAGGTGACATGGCAGGTGATGTGGCAAGTGACGTGGCAAGTGGAAAATCCACAACCTGTAGCAGGTGACATGGCAGGTGATCTGGCAAGTGACGTGGAAAGTGGACAATCCACAACTTGTGGTAGGTGACGTGACAGGTGAAGTGGCAAGTGACATGGCAAGTGGACAATCCACAACTTGTGGCAGGTGACGTGGCAGGTGACGTGGCAGGTGACGTGGCAAGTGACATGGCAAGTGGACAATCCACAACTAGTGGCAGGTGACGTGGCAGGTGATGTGGCAGGTGACGTGGCAAGTGTACAATCCACAACATGTGGCAGGTGACGTGGCAAGTGAAGTGGCAGGTGGACATTCCACAACTTGTGGCAGGTGACGTGGCAGGTGACGTGGCAAGTGACCTGGCAGGTGACGTGGAAAGTGACGTGGCAGGTGGACAATCCACAACTTGTGGCAGGTGACGTGGCAGGTGACGTGGCAAGTGACCTGGCAGGTGATATGGCAAATGGACAATCCACAACTTGTGGCAGGTGACGTGGCAGGTGGCATGGCAAGTGACGTGGCAAGTGGGCAACCCACAACTTGTGGCAGGTGATGTGGCAATTGACGTGGCAAGTGGACAATCCACAACTTGTGGCAGGTGACATGGCAGGAGACATGGCAAATGACGTGGTAAGTGGACAATCCACAACTTGTGGCAGGTGACGTGGCAGGTGATGTGGCAAGTGGACAACACACAACTTGTGGCAGGTGACATGGCAAGTGGACAATCCACAACTTGTGGCATGTGACATGGCAGGTGAAGTGGCAAGTGACATGGCAAGTGGACAATCCACAACTTGTGGAAGGTGACGTGGCAGGTGACGTGGCAGGTGACATGGCAGGTGACATGGCAGGTGACGTGGCAAGTGACGTGGCAAGTGACGTGGCAAGTGGACAATCCACAACTTGTGGTAAGTGACGTGACAGGTGAAGTGGCAAGTGACATGGCAAGTGGACAATCCACAACTTGTGGGAGGTGACGTTGCAGGTGACGTGGCAGGTGACGTGGCAAGTGGACAATCCACAACTTGTGGCAGGTGACGTGGCAAGTGAAGTGGCAGGTGGACATTCCACAACTTGTGGCAGGTGAGGTGGCAAGTGACCTGGCAGGTGATGTGGAAAGTGACGTGGCAGGTGGACAATCCACAACTTTTGGCAGGTGACGTGGCAGGTGACGTGGCAAGTGACCTGGCAGGTGATATGGCAAGTGGACAATCCACAACTTGTGGCAGGTGATGTGGCATGTGACATGGCAGGTGAAGTGGCAAGTGACGTGGCAAATGGACAATCCACAACTTGTGGCAGGTGACGTGGCAGGTGACGTGGCAGGTGACGTGGCAGGTGACGTGGCAAGTGACATGGCAGGTGGACAATCCACAACTTGTGGCAGTTGACGTGGCAGGTGATGTGACAAGTGACATGGTAAGTACCTGCCACGTCACTTGCCACAAGTTGTGGATTGTCCACTTACCACGTCACTTGCCACAAGTTGTGGATTGTCCAATGTGGCAAGTGACGTGGCAAGTGGACAATTCACAACTTGTGGCAAGTGACGTGACAGGTGAAGTGGCAAGTGACATGGCAAGTGGACAATCCACAACATGTGGCAGGTGAGGTGGCAAGTGACCTGGCAGGTGACGTTGCAAGTGGACAATCCACAACTTGTAGCAGGTGACCTGGGAGGTGACATGGCAGGTGTTGTGGCAGGTGACGTGGCAGGTGTTGTGACAGGTGACGTGGCAGGTGATGTGGCAAGTGACGTGGCAAGTGGACAATCCACAACTTGTGGATTGTGACGTGGCAGGTAACGTGACAAGTGACGTGGCAAGTGGACAATCCAGAACTGGTGTCAAGTGACGTGACAGGTGAAATGGCAAGTGACGTGGTAAGTGGACAATCCACAACTTGTGGCAAGTGACATGACAGGTGACTTGGCAAGTGACGTGGCAAGTGGACAATCCACAACTTGTGGCAGGTGACATGGAAGGTGATGTGGCAAGTGACGTGGCAAGTGGACAATGCACAACTTGTGGCAGGTGACGTGGCAAGTGAAGTGGAAGGTGGACATTCCACAACTTGTGGCAGGTGATGTGGCAGGTGACGTGGCAGGTGACCTGGCAGGTGACGTGGCAAGTGACGTGGCAGGTGACGTGGCAAGTGGACAATCCACAACTTGTGGCAGGTGACGTGGCAAGTGACCTGGCAAGTGGACAATCCCCAACTTGTGGCAGGTGAGGTGGCAAGTGACCTGCCAGGTGACGTGGCAAGTGGACAATCCAAAACTTGTGGAAGGTGACGTGGCAGGTGACATGGCAAGTGACGTGGCAAGTGGACAATCCACAACTTGTGGCAAGTGACATTGCAGGTGACGTGGCAAGTGACGTAGCATGAAGACATTCCACAACTTGTGGCAGGTGACGTGGCAAGTGGATAATCCACAACTTGTGGCAGGTGACGTGGCAAGTGGACAATTCACAACTTGTGGCAAGTGACGTAGGAAGTAGACAATCAACAACTTATGGCAGGAGACGTGGCAAGTGGACAATCCACAACTTGTGGCAGGTGAAGTGGCAGGTGGACAATCCACAACTTGTGGCAGGTGATGTGGCAAGTGAAGTGGCAGGTGGACAATCCACAACTTGTGGCAGGTGACGTAGCAGGTGACGTGTCAAGTGACCTGGCAGGTGACGTGGCAAGTGGACAATCAACAACTTGTGGCAGGTGACGTGGCAGATGATGTGGAGGGTGACGTGGCAAGTGATGTGTCAAGTGGGCAGCCCACAACTTGTGGCAGGTGACATGGCAATTGACGTGGCAAGTGGACAATCCACAACTTGTGGCAGGTGACATGGCAGGAGACATGGCAAATGATGTGGTAAGTGGACAATCCACAACTTGTGGCAGGTGACGTGGCAGGTGATGTGGCAAGTGAACAATACACAACTTGGGGCAGGTGACATGGCAAGTGGACAATCCACAACTTGTGGCATGTGACATGGCAGGTGAAGTGGCAAGTGACGTGGCAAGTGGACAATCCACAACTTGTGGCAGGTGATGTGGCAGGTGACATGGCAGGTGACGTGGCAAGTGACGTGGCAAGTGGACAATCCACAACTTGTGGAAGGTGACGTGGCAGGTGATGTGGCAAGTGACATGGCAAGTGGACAATCCACAACTTGTGGAAGGTGACATGGCAGGTAATCTGTCAAGTGACGTGGAAAGTGGACAATCCACAACTTGTGGTAAGTGACGTGACAGGTGAAGTGGCAAGTGACATGGCAAGTGGACAATCCACAACTTGTGGAAGGTGACGTGGCAGGTGACATGGCAGGTGACGTGGCAAGTGACGTGGCAAGTGGACAATCCACAACTTGTGGCAGGTGATGTGGCAGGTGGCGTGGCAAGTTTACAATCCACAACTTGTGGCAGGTGACGTGGCAAGTGGACAATCCACAACTTGTGGCAGGTGACGTGGCAGGTGACATGGCAAGTGACCTGGCAGGTGACGTGGCAAGTGACATGGCAAGTGGACAATCCACAACTTGTGGCAGGTGACGTGGCAGGTGACGTGGCGAGTGACCTGGCAGGTGATATGGCAAGTGGACAATCCACAACTTGTGGCAGGTGATGTGGCATGTGACATGGCAGGTGACGTGGCAAGTGATGTGGCAAGTGGACAATCCACAACTTGTGGCAGTTGACGTGGCAGGTGATGTGGCAAGTGACATGGTAAGTGGACAATCCACAACTTGTGGCAAGTGATATGGCAGGCAATGTGGCAAGTGAAGTGGCAAATGGACAATTCACAACTTGTGGCAAGTGACTTGACAGGTGAAGTGGCAAGTGACATGGCAAGTGAACAATCCACAACTTGTGGCAGGTGATGTGGCAGGTGGCGTGGCAAGTTTACAATCCACAACTTGTGGCAGGTGACGTGGCAAGTGGACAATCCACAACTTGTGGCAGGTGACGTGGCAGGTGACATGGCAAGTGACCTGGCAGGTGACGTGGCAAGTGACATGGCAAGTGGACAATCCACAACTTGTGGCAGGTGACGTGGCAGGTGACGTGGCGAGTGACCTGGCAGGTGATATGGCAAGTGGACAATCCACAACTTGTGGCAGGTGATGTGGCATGTGACATGGCAGGTGACGTGGCAAGTGATGTGGCAAGTGGACAATCCACAACTTGTGGCAGTTGACGTGGCAGGTGATGTGGCAAGTGACATGGTAAGTGGACAATCCACAACTTGTGGCAAGTGATATGGCAGGCAATGTGGCAAGTGAAGTGGCAAATGGACAATTCACAACTTGTGGCAAGTGACTTGACAGGTGAAGTGGCAAGTGACATGGCAAGTGAACAATCCACAACTTGTGGCAGGTGAGGTGGGAAGTGACCTGCCAGGTGATGTGGCAGGTGGACAATCCACAACTTGTGGCAAGTGATGTGGCAAGTGACGTGGCAAGTGGCATAGCAAGTATACAATCCACAACTTGTGGCAGGTGACGTGGCAAGTGGACAATCCACAAGTTGTGGCAGGTGACATGGCAAGTGGACAATCCACAACTTGTGGCAAGTGACATGGCAGGTGACGTGGCAAGTGGCATAGCAAGTAGACAATCCACAACTTGTGGCAGGTGACGTGGCAAGTGGACAATCCACAAGTTGTGGCAGGTGACATTGCAAGTGGACAATCCACAACTTGTGGCAGGTGATGTGGCAAGTGAAGTGGCAGGTGGACAAACCACAACTTGTGGCAGGTGACGTGGCAGGTGACGTGGCAAGTGACCTGGCAGGTGACGTGGCAAGTGATGTGGCAAGTGACGTAGCAAGTGGACTATACACAACTTGTGGCAGGTGACGTGGCAGGTGACGTGGCAGGTGACGTGGCAAGTGACGTGGAAAGTGGCCAATCCAAAACTTGTGGCAGGTGACGTGGCAATTGACGTGGCAATTGATGTGGCAAGTGGACAATCCACAACTTGTGGCAGGTGACATGGCAAGTGGACAATCCACAACTTGTGGCAGGTGACGTGGCAGGTGACGTGGCAGGTGTTGTGACAGGTGACGTGGCAGGTGATGTGGCAAGTGACGTGGCAAGTGGACAATCCACAACTTGTGGATTGTGACGTGGCAGGTAACGTGACAAGTGACGTGGCAAGTGGACAATCCAGAACTGGTGTCAAGTGACGTGACAGGTGAAGTGGCAAGTGACGTGGTAAGTGGACAATCCACAACTTGTGGCAAGTGACATGACAGGTGACTTGGCAAGTGACGTGGCAAGTGGACAATCCACAACTTGTGGCAGGTGACATGGAAGGTGATGTGGCAAGTGACGTAGCAAGTGGACAATGCACAACTTGTGACAGGTGACGTGGCAAGTGAAGTGGAAGGTGGACATTCCACAACTTGTGGCAGGTGATGTGGCAGGTGACGTGGCAGGTGACCTGGCAGGTGACGTGGCAAGTGACGTGGCAGGTGACGTGGCAAGTGGACAATCCACAACTTGTGGCAGGTGATGTGGCAAGTGACCTGGCAAGTGGACAATCCCCAACTTGTGGCAGGTGAGGTGGAAAGTGACCTGGCAGGTGACGTGGCAAGTGGACAATCCACAACTTGTGGAAGGTGACGTGGCAGGTGACATGGCAAGGGACGTGGCAAGTGGACAATCCACAACTTGTGGCAAGTGACATTGCAGGTGACGTGGCAAGTGACGTAGCATGAAGACAATCCACAACTTGTGGCAGGTGACGTGGCAAGTGGATAATCCACAACTTGTGGCAGGTGACGTGGCAAGTGGACAATTCACAACTTGTGGCAAGTGACGTGGCAAGTGACGTAGCAAGTAGACAATCCACAACTTGTGGCAGGAGACGTGGCAAGTGGACAATCCACAACTTGTGGCAGGTGAAGTGGCAGGTGGACAATCCACAACTTGTGGCAGGTGATGTGGCAAGTGAAGTGGCAGGTGGACAATCCACAACTTGTGGCAGGTGACGTAGCAGGTGACGTGTCAAGTGACCTGGCAGGTGACGTGGCAAGTGGACAATCAACAACTTGTGGCAGGTGACGTGGCAGGTGATGTGGAGGGTGACGTGGCAAGTGATGTGTCAAGTGGGCAACCCACAACTTGTGGCAGGTGACATGGCAGGAGACATGGCAAATGATGTGGTAAGTGGACAATCCACAACTTGTGGCAGGTGACGTGGCAGGTGATGTGGCAAGTGAACAATACACAACTTGTGGCAGGTGACATGGCAAGTGGACAATCCACAACTTGTGGCATGTGACATGGCAGGTGAAGTGGCAAGTGACGTGGCAAGTGGACAATCCACAACTTGTGGCAGTTGATGTGGCAGGTGGCGTGGCAAGTTTACAATCCACAACTTGTGGCAGGTGACGTGGCAGGTGACATGGCAAGTGACCTGGCAGGTGACGTGGCAAGTGACCTGGCAGGTGATATGGCAAATGGACAATCCACAACTTGTGGCAGGTGACGTGGCAGGTGGCATGGCAAGTGACGTGGCAAGTGGGCAACCCACAACTTGTGGCAGGTGATGTGGCAATTGACGTGGCAAGTGGACAATCCACAACTTGTGGCAGGTGACATGGCAGGAGACATGGCAAATGACGTGGTAAGTGGACAATCCACAACTTGTGGCAGGTGACGTGGCAGGTGATGTGGCAAGTGGACAACACACAACTTGTGGCAGGTGACATGGCAAGTGGACAATCCACAACTTGTGGCATGTGACATGGCAGGTGAAGTGGCAAGTGACATGGCAAGTGGACAATCCACAACTTGTGGAAGGTGACGTGGCAGGTGACGTGGCAGGTGACATGGCAGGTGACATGGCAGGTGACGTGGCAAGTGACGTGGCAAGTGACGTGGCAAGTGGACAATCCACAACTTGTGGTAAGTGACGTGACAGGTGAAGTGGCAAGTGACATGGCAAGTGGACAATCCACAACTTGTGGGAGGTGACGTTGCAGGTGACGTGGCAGGTGACGTGGCAAGTGGACAATCCACAACTTGTGGCAGGTGACGTGGCAAGTGAAGTGGCAGGTGGACATTCCACAACTTGTGGCAGGTGAGGTGGCAAGTGACCTGGCAGGTGATGTGGAAAGTGACGTGGCAGGTGGACAATCCACAACTTTTGGCAGGTGACGTGGCAGGTGACGTGGCAAGTGACCTGGCAGGTGATATGGCAAGTGGACAATCCACAACTTGTGGCAGGTGATGTGGCATGTGACATGGCAGGTGAAGTGGCAAGTGACGTGGCAAATGGACAATCCACAACTTGTGGCAGGTGACGTGGCAGGTGACGTGGCAGGTGACGTGGCAAGTGACATGGCAGGTGGACAATCCACAACTTGTGGCAGTTGACGTGGCAGGTGATGTGACAAGTGACATGGTAAGTACCTGCCACGTCACTTGCCACAAGTTGTGGATTGTCCACTTACCACGTCACTTGCCACAAGTTGTGGATTGTCCAATGTGGCAAGTGACGTGGCAAGTGGACAATTCACAACTTGTGGCAAGTGACGTGACAGGTGAAGTGGCAAGTGACATGGCAAGTGGACAATCCACAACATGTGGCAGGTGAGGTGGCAAGTGACCTGGCAGGTGACGTTGCAAGTGGACAATCCACAACTTGTAGCAGGTGACCTGGGAGGTGACATGGCAGGTGTTGTGGCAGGTGACGTGGCAGGTGTTGTGACAGGTGACGTGGCAGGTGATGTGGCAAGTGACGTGGCAAGTGGACAATCCACAACTTGTGGATTGTGACGTGGCAGGTAACGTGACAAGTGACGTGGCAAGTGGACAATCCAGAACTGGTGTCAAGTGACGTGACAGGTGAAATGGCAAGTGACGTGGTAAGTGGACAATCCACAACTTGTGGCAAGTGACATGACAGGTGACTTGGCAAGTGACGTGGCAAGTGGACAATCCACAACTTGTGGCAGGTGACATGGAAGGTGATGTGGCAAGTGACGTGGCAAGTGGACAATGCACAACTTGTGGCAGGTGACGTGGCAAGTGAAGTGGAAGGTGGACATTCCACAACTTGTGGCAGGTGATGTGGCAGGTGACGTGGCAGGTGACCTGGCAGGTGACGTGGCAAGTGACGTGGCAGGTGACGTGGCAAGTGGACAATCCACAACTTGTGGCAGGTGACGTGGCAAGTGACCTGGCAAGTGGACAATCCCCAACTTGTGGCAGGTGAGGTGGCAAGTGACCTGCCAGGTGACGTGGCAAGTGGACAATCCACAACTTGTGGAAGGTGACGTGGCAGGTGACATGGCAAGTGACGTGGCAAGTGGACAATCCACAACTTGTGGCAAGTGACATTGCAGGTGACGTGGCAAGTGACGTAGCATGAAGACATTCCACAACTTGTGGCAGGTGACGTGGCAAGTGGATAATCCACAACTTGTGGCAGGTGACGTGGCAAGTGGACAATTCACAACTTGTGGCAAGTGACGTAGGAAGTAGACAATCAACAACTTATGGCAGGAGACGTGGCAAGTGGACAATCCACAACTTGTGGCAGGTGAAGTGGCAGGTGGACAATCCACAACTTGTGGCAGGTGATGTGGCAAGTGAAGTGGCAGGTGGACAATCCACAACTTGTGGCAGGTGACGTAGCAGGTGACGTGTCAAGTGACCTGGCAGGTGATGTGGCAAGTGGACAATCAACAACTTGTGGCAGGTGACGTGGCAGGTGATGTGGAGGGTGACGTGGCAAGTGATGTGTCAAGTGGGCAGCCCACAACTTGTGGCAGGTGACATGGCAATTGACGTGGCAAGTGGACAATCCACAATTTGTGGCAGGTGACATGGCAGGAGACATGGCAAATGATGTGGTAAGTGGACAATCCACAACTTGTGGCAGGTGACGTGGCAGGTGATGTGGCAAGTGAACAATACACAACTTGGGGCAGGTGACATGGCAAGTGGACAATCCACAACTTGTGGCATGTGACATGGCAGGTGAAGTGGCAAGTGACGTGGCAAGTGGACAATCCACAACTTGTGGCAGGTGATGTGGCATGTGACATGGCAGGTGACGTGGCAAGTGATGTGGCAAGTGGACAATCCACAACTTGTGGCAGTTGACGTGGCAGGTGATGTGGCAAGTGACATGGTAAGTGGACAATCCACAACTTGTGGCAAGTGATATGGCAGGCAATGTGGCAAGTGAAGTGGCAAATGGACAATTCACAACTTGTGGCAAGTGACTTGACAGGTGAAGTGGCAAGTGACATGGCAAGTGAACAATCCACAACTTGTGGCAGGTGATGTGGCAGGTGGCGTGGCAAGTTTACAATCCACAACTTGTGGCAGGTGACGTGGCAAGTGGACAATCCACAACTTGTGGCAGGTGACGTGGCAGGTGACATGGCAAGTGACCTGGCAGGTGACGTGGCAAGTGACATGGCAAGTGGACAATCCACAACTTGTGGCAGGTGACGTGGCAGGTGACGTGGCGAGTGACCTGGCAGGTGATATGGCAAGTGGACAATCCACAACTTGTGGCAGGTGATGTGGCATGTGACATGGCAGGTGACGTGGCAAGTGATGTGGCAAGTGGACAATCCACAACTTGTGGCAGTTGACGTGGCAGGTGATGTGGCAAGTGACATGGTAAGTGGACAATCCACAACTTGTGGCAAGTGATATGGCAGGCAATGTGGCAAGTGAAGTGGCAAATGGACAATTCACAACTTGTGGCAAGTGACTTGACAGGTGAAGTGGCAAGTGACATGGCAAGTGAACAATCCACAACTTGTGGCAGGTGAGGTGGGAAGTGACCTGCCAGGTGATGTGGCAGGTGGACAATCCACAACTTGTGGCAAGTGATGTGGCAAGTGACGTGGCAAGTGGCATAGCAAGTATACAATCCACAACTTGTGGCAGGTGACGTGGCAAGTGGACAATCCACAAGTTGTGGCAGGTGACATGGCAAGTGGACAATCCACAACTTGTGGCAAGTGACATGGCAGGTGACGTGGCAAGTGGCATAGCAAGTAGACAATCCACAACTTGTGGCAGGTGACGTGGCAAGTGGACAATCCACAAGTTGTGGCAGGTGACATTGCAAGTGGACAATCCACAACTTGTGGCAGGTGATGTGGCAAGTGAAGTGGCAGGTGGACAAACCACAACTTGTGGCAGGTGACGTGGCAGGTGACGTGGCAAGTGACCTGGCAGGTGACGTGGCAAGTGATGTGGCAAGTGACGTAGCAAGTGGACTATACACAACTTGTGGCAGGTGACGTGGCAGGTGACGTGGCAGGTGACGTGGCAAGTGACGTGGAAAGTGGCCAATCCAAAACTTGTGGCAGGTGACGTGGCAATTGACGTGGCAATTGATGTGGCAAGTGGACAATCCACAACTTGTGGCAGGTGACATGGCAAGTGGACAATCCACAACTTGTGGCAGGTGACGTGGCAGGTGACGTGGCAGGTGTTGTGACAGGTGACGTGGCAGGTGATGTGGCAAGTGACGTGGCAAGTGGACAATCCACAACTTGTGGATTGTGACGTGGCAGGTAACGTGACAAGTGACGTGGCAAGTGGACAATCCAGAACTGGTGTCAAGTGACGTGACAGGTGAAGTGGCAAGTGACGTGGTAAGTGGACAATCCACAACTTGTGGCAAGTGACATGACAGGTGACTTGGCAAGTGACGTGGCAAGTGGACAATCCACAACTTGTGGCAGGTGACATGGAAGGTGATGTGGCAAGTGACGTAGCAAGTGGACAATGCACAACTTGTGGCAGGTGACGTGGCAAGTGAAGTGGAAGGTGGACATTCCACAACTTGTGGCAGGTGATGTGGCAGGTGACGTGGCAGGTGACCTGGCAGGTGACGTGGCAAGTGACGTGGCAGGTGACGTGGCAAGTGGACAATCCACAACTTGTGGCAGGTGATGTGGCAAGTGACCTGGCAAGTGGACAATCCCCAACTTGTGGCAGGTGAGGTGGAAAGTGACCTGGCAGGTGACGTGGCAAGTGGACAATCCACAACTTGTGGAAGGTGACGTGGCAGGTGACATGGCAAGGGACGTGGCAAGTGGACAATCCACAACTTGTGGCAAGTGACATTGCAGGTGACGTGGCAAGTGACGTAGCATGAAGACAATCCACAACTTGTGGCAGGTGACGTGGCAAGTGGATAATCCACAACTTGTGGCAGGTGACGTGGCAAGTGGACAATTCACAACTTGTGGCAAGTGACGTGGCAAGTGACGTAGCAAGTAGACAATCCACAACTTGTGGCAGGAGACGTGGCAAGTGGACAATCCACAACTTGTGGCAGGTGAAGTGGCAGGTGGACAATCCACAACTTGTGGCAGGTGATGTGGCAAGTGAAGTGGCAGGTGGACAATCCACAACTTGTGGCAGGTGACGTAGCAGGTGACGTGTCAAGTGACCTGGCAGGTGACGTGGCAAGTGGACAATCAACAACTTGTGGCAGGTGACGTGGCAGGTGATGTGGAGGGTGACGTGGCAAGTGATGTGTCAAGTGGGCAACCCACAACTTGTGGCAGGTGACATGGCAGGAGACATGGCAAATGATGTGGTAAGTGGACAATCCACAACTTGTGGCAGGTGACGTGGCAGGTGATGTGGCAAGTGAACAATACACAACTTGTGGCAGGTGACATGGCAAGTGGACAATCCACAACTTGTGGCATGTGACATGGCAGGTGAAGTGGCAAGTGACGTGGCAAGTGGACAATCCACAACTTGTGGCAGTTGATGTGGCAGGTGGCGTGGCAAGTTTACAATCCACAACTTGTGGCAGGTGACGTGGCAGGTGACATGGCAAGTGACCTGGCAGGTGACGTGGCAAGTGACCTGGCAGGTGATATGGCAAATGGACAATCCACAACTTGTGGCAGGTGACGTGGCAGGTGGCATGGCAAGTGACGTGGCAAGTGGGCAACCCACAACTTGTGGCAGGTGATGTGGCAATTGACGTGGCAAGTGGACAATCCACAACTTGTGGCAGGTGACATGGCAGGAGACATGGCAAATGACGTGGTAAGTGGACAATCCACAACTTGTGGCAGGTGACGTGGCAGGTGATGTGGCAAGTGGACAACACACAACTTGTGGCAGGTGACATGGCAAGTGGACAATCCACAACTTGTGGCATGTGACATGGCAGGTGAAGTGGCAAGTGACATGGCAAGTGGACAATCCACAACTTGTGGAAGGTGACGTGGCAGGTGACGTGGCAGGTGACATGGCAGGTGACATGGCAGGTGACGTGGCAAGTGACGTGGCAAGTGACGTGGCAAGTGGACAATCCACAACTTGTGGTAAGTGACGTGACAGGTGAAGTGGCAAGTGACATGGCAAGTGGACAATCCACAACTTGTGGGAGGTGACGTTGCAGGTGACGTGGCAGGTGACGTGGCAAGTGGACAATCCACAACTTGTGGCAGGTGACGTGGCAAGTGAAGTGGCAGGTGGACATTCCACAACTTGTGGCAGGTGAGGTGGCAAGTGACCTGGCAGGTGATGTGGAAAGTGACGTGGCAGGTGGACAATCCACAACTTTTGGCAGGTGACGTGGCAGGTGACGTGGCAAGTGACCTGGCAGGTGATATGGCAAGTGGACAATCCACAACTTGTGGCAGGTGATGTGGCATGTGACATGGCAGGTGAAGTGGCAAGTGACGTGGCAAATGGACAATCCACAACTTGTGGCAGGTGACGTGGCAGGTGACGTGGCAGGTGACGTGGCAGGTGACGTGGCAAGTGACATGGCAGGTGGACAATCCACAACTTGTGGCAGTTGACGTGGCAGGTGATGTGACAAGTGACATGGTAAGTACCTGCCACGTCACTTGCCACAAGTTGTGGATTGTCCACTTACCACGTCACTTGCCACAAGTTGTGGATTGTCCAATGTGGCAAGTGACGTGGCAAGTGGACAATTCACAACTTGTGGCAAGTGACGTGACAGGTGAAGTGGCAAGTGACATGGCAAGTGGACAATCCACAACATGTGGCAGGTGAGGTGGCAAGTGACCTGGCAGGTGACGTTGCAAGTGGACAATCCACAACTTGTAGCAGGTGACCTGGGAGGTGACATGGCAGGTGTTGTGGCAGGTGACGTGGCAGGTGTTGTGACAGGTGACGTGGCAGGTGATGTGGCAAGTGACGTGGCAAGTGGACAATCCACAACTTGTGGATTGTGACGTGGCAGGTAACGTGACAAGTGACGTGGCAAGTGGACAATCCAGAACTGGTGTCAAGTGACGTGACAGGTGAAATGGCAAGTGACGTGGTAAGTGGACAATCCACAACTTGTGGCAAGTGACATGACAGGTGACTTGGCAAGTGACGTGGCAAGTGGACAATCCACAACTTGTGGCAGGTGACATGGAAGGTGATGTGGCAAGTGACGTGGCAAGTGGACAATGCACAACTTGTGGCAGGTGACGTGGCAAGTGAAGTGGAAGGTGGACATTCCACAACTTGTGGCAGGTGATGTGGCAGGTGACGTGGCAGGTGACCTGGCAGGTGACGTGGCAAGTGACGTGGCAGGTGACGTGGCAAGTGGACAATCCACAACTTGTGGCAGGTGACGTGGCAAGTGACCTGGCAAGTGGACAATCCCCAACTTGTGGCAGGTGAGGTGGCAAGTGACCTGCCAGGTGACGTGGCAAGTGGACAATCCACAACTTGTGGAAGGTGACGTGGCAGGTGACATGGCAAGTGACGTGGCAAGTGGACAATCCACAACTTGTGGCAAGTGACATTGCAGGTGACGTGGCAAGTGACGTAGCATGAAGACATTCCACAACTTGTGGCAGGTGACGTGGCAAGTGGATAATCCACAACTTGTGGCAGGTGACGTGGCAAGTGGACAATTCACAACTTGTGGCAAGTGACGTAAGAAGTAGACAATCAACAACTTATGGCAGGAGACGTGGCAAGTGGACAATCCACAACTTGTGGCAGGTGAAGTGGCAGGTGGACAATCCACAACTTGTGGCAGGTGATGTGGCAAGTGAAGTGGCAGGTGGACAATCCACAACTTGTGGCAGGTGACGTAGCAGGTGACGTGTCAAGTGACCTGGCAGGTGATGTGGCAAGTGGACAATCAACAACTTGTGGCAGGTGACGTGGCAGGTGATGTGGAGGGTGACGTGGCAAGTGATGTGTCAAGTGGGCAGCCCACAACTTGTGGCAGGTGACATGGCAATTGACGTGGCAAGTGGACAATCCACAATTTGTGGCAGGTGACATGGCAGGAGACATGGCAAATGATGTGGTAAGTGGACAATCCACAACTTGTGGCAGGTGACGTGGCAGGTGATGTGGCAAGTGAACAATACACAACTTGGGGCAGGTGACATGGCAAGTGGACAATCCACAACTTGTGGCATGTGACATGGCAGGTGAAGTGGCAAGTGACGTGGCAAGTGGACAATCCACAACTTGTGGCAGGTGATGTGGCAGGTGACATGGCAGGTGACGTGGCAAGTGACGTGGCAAGTGGACAATCCACAACTTGTGGAAGGTGACGTGGCAGGTGATGTGGCAAGTGACATGGCAAGTGGACAATCCACAACTTGTGGAAGGTGACATGGCAGGTAATCTGTCAAGTGACGTGGAAAGTGGACAATCCACAACTTGTGGTAAGTGACGTGACAGGTGAAGTGGCAAGTGACATGGCAAGTGGACAATCCACAACTTGTGGAAGGTGACGTGGCAGGTGACATGGCAGGTGACGTGGCAAGTGACGTGGCAAGTGGACAATCCACAACTTGTGGCAGGTGATGTGGCAGGTGGCGTGGCAAGTTTACAATCCACAACTTGTGGCAGGTGACGTGGCAAGTGGACAATCCACAACTTGTGGCAGGTGACGTGGCAGGTGACATGGCAAGTGACCTGGCAGGTGACGTGGCAAGTGACATGGCAAGTGGACAATCCACAACTTGTGGCAGGTGACGTGGCAGGTGACGTGGCGAGTGACCTGGCAGGTGATATGGCAAGTGGACAATCCACAACTTGTGGCAGGTGATGTGGCATGTGACATGGCAGGTGACGTGGCAAGTGATGTGGCAAGTGGACAATCCACAACTTGTGGCAGTTGACGTGGCAGGTGATGTGGCAAGTGACATGGTAAGTGGACAATCCACAACTTGTGGCAAGTGATATGGCAGGCAATGTGGCAAGTGAAGTGGCAAATGGACAATTCACAACTTGTGGCAAGTGACTTGACAGGTGAAGTGGCAAGTGACATGGCAAGTGAACAATCCACAACTTGTGGCAGGTGAGGTGGGAAGTGACCTGCCAGGTGATGTGGCAGGTGGACAATCCACAACTTGTGGCAAGTGATGTGGCAAGTGACGTGGCAAGTGGCATAGCAAGTATACAATCCACAACTTGTGGCAGGTGACGTGGCAAGTGGACAATCCACAAGTTGTGGCAGGTGACATGGCAAGTGGACAATCCACAACTTGTGGCAAGTGACATGGCAGGTGACGTGGCAAGTGGCATAGCAAGTAGACAATCCACAACTTGTGGCAGGTGACGTGGCAAGTGGACAATCCACAAGTTGTGGCAGGTGACATTGCAAGTGGACAATCCACAACTTGTGGCAGGTGATGTGGCAAGTGAAGTGGCAGGTGGACAAACCACAACTTGTGGCAGGTGACGTGGCAGGTGACGTGGCAAGTGACCTGGCAGGTGACGTGGCAAGTGATGTGGCAAGTGACGTAGCAAGTGGACTATACACAACTTGTGGCAGGTGACGTGGCAGGTGACGTGGCAGGTGACGTGGCAAGTGACGTGGAAAGTGGCCAATCCAAAACTTGTGGCAGGTGACGTGGCAATTGACGTGGCAATTGATGTGGCAAGTGGACAATCCACAACTTGTGGCAGGTGACATGGCAAGTGGACAATCCACAACTTGTGGCAGGTGACGTGGCAGGTGACGTGGCAGGTGTTGTGACAGGTGACGTGGCAGGTGATGTGGCAAGTGACGTGGCAAGTGGACAATCCACAACTTGTGGATTGTGACGTGGCAGGTAACGTGACAAGTGACGTGGCAAGTGGACAATCCAGAACTGGTGTCAAGTGACGTGACAGGTGAAGTGGCAAGTGACGTGGTAAGTGGACAATCCACAACTTGTGGCAAGTGACATGACAGGTGACTTGGCAAGTGACGTGGCAAGTGGACAATCCACAACTTGTGGCAGGTGACATGGAAGGTGATGTGGCAAGTGACGTAGCAAGTGGACAATGCACAACTTGTGGCAGGTGACGTGGCAAGTGAAGTGGAAGGTGGACATTCCACAACTTGTGGCAGGTGATGTGGCAGGTGACGTGGCAGGTGACCTGGCAGGTGACATGGCAAGTGACGTGGCAGGTGACGTGGCAAGTGGACAATCCACAACTTGTGGCAGGTGATGTGGCAAGTGACCTGGCAAGTGGACAATCCCCAACTTGTGGCAGGTGAGGTGGAAAGTGACCTGGCAGGTGACGTGGCAAGTGGACAATCCACAACTTGTGGAAGGTGACGTGGCAGGTGACATGGCAAGGGACGTGGCAAGTGGACAATCCACAACTTGTGGCAAGTGACATTGCAGGTGACGTGGCAAGTGACGTAGCATGAAGACAATCCACAACTTGTGGCAGGTGACGTGGCAAGTGGATAATCCACAACTTGTGGCAGGTGACGTGGCAAGTGGACAATTCACAACTTGTGGCAAGTGACGTGGCAAGTGACGTAGCAAGTAGACAATCCACAACTTGTGGCAGGAGACGTGGCAAGTGGACAATCCACAACTTGTGGCAGGTGAAGTGGCAGGTGGACAATCCACAACTTGTGGCAGGTGATGTGGCAAGTGAAGTGGCAGGTGGACAATCCACAACTTGTGGCAGGTGACGTAGCAGGTGACGTGTCAAGTGACCTGGCAGGTGACGTGGCAAGTGGACAATCAACAACTTGTGGCAGGTGACGTGGCAGGTGATGTGGAGGGTGACGTGGCAAGTGATGTGTCAAGTGGGCAACCCACAACTTGTGGCAGGTGACATGGCAGGAGACATGGCAAATGATGTGGTAAGTGGACAATCCACAACTTGTGGCAGGTGACGTGGCAGGTGATGTGGCAAGTGAACAATACACAACTTGTGGCAGGGGACATGGCAAGTGGACAATCCACAACTTGTGGCATGTGACATGGCAGGTGAAGTGGCAAGTGACGTGGCAAGTGGACAATCCACAACTTGTGGCAGTTGATGTGGCAGGTGGCGTGGCAAGTTTACAATCCACAACTTGTGGCAGGTGACGTGGCAGGTGACATGGCAAGTGACCTGGCAGGTGACGTGGCAAGTGACATGGCAAGTGGACAATCCACAACTTGTGGCAGGTGACGTGGCAGGTGACGTGGCGAGTGACCTGGCAGGTGATATGGCAAGTGGACAATCCACAACTTGTGGCAGGTGATGTGGCATGTGACATGGCAGGTGAAGTGGCAAGTGACGTGGCAAATGGACAATCCACAACTTGTGGCAGGTGACGTGGCAAGTGATGTGGCAAGTGGACAATCCACAACTTGTGGCAGTTGACGTGGCAGGTGATGTGGCAAGTGACATGGTAAGTGGACAATCCACAACTTGTGGCAAGTGATATGGCAGGTAATGTGGCAAGTGACGTGGCAAATGGACAATTCACAACTTGTGGCAAGTGACTTGACAGGTGAAGTGGCAAGTGACATGGCAAGTGAACAATCCACAACTTGTGGCAGGTGAGGTGGGAAGTGACCTGCCAGGTTATGTGGCAGGTGGACAATCCACAACTTGTGGCAAGTGATGTGGCAAGTGACGTGGCAAGTGGCATAGCAAGTATACAACCCACAACTTGTGGCAGGTGACGTGGCAAGTGGACAATCCACAAGTTGTGGCAGGTGACATGGCAAGTGGACAATCCACAACTTGTGGCAAGTGACATGGCAGGTGATGTGGCAAGTGGCATAGCAAGTAGACAATCCACAACTTGTGGCAGGTGACGTGGCAAGTGGACAATCCACAACTTGTGGCAGGTGACATGGCAAGTGGACAATCCCCAACTTGTGGCAGGTGATGTGGCAAGTGAAGTGGCAGGTGGACAAACCACAACTTGTGGCAGGTGACGTGGCAGGTGACGTGGCAAGTGACCTGGCAGGTGACGTGGCAAGTGATGTGGCAATTGACGTAGCAAGTGGACTATACACAACTTGTGGCAGGTGACATGGCAGGTGATGTGGCAAGTGACGTGGCAAGTGGACAATCCACAACTTGTGGATTGTGACGTGGCAGGTAACGTGACAAGTGACGTGGCAAGTGGACAATCCACAACTTGTGTCATGTGACGTGACAGGTGAAGTGGCAAGTGACGTGGCAAGTGGACAATCCACAACTTGTGCCTAGTGACATGACAGGTGACGTGGCAAGTGACGTGGCAAGTGGACAATCCACAACTTGTGGCAGGTGACATGGAAGGTGATGTGGCAAGTGACGTGGCAAGTGGACAATGCACAACTTGTGGTAGGTGATGTGGCAAGTGAAGTGGAAGGTGGACATTCCACAACTTGTGGCAGATGATGTGGCAGGTGACATGGCAGGTGACCTGGCAGGTGACGTGGCAAGTGATGTGGCAAAAGGACAATCCACAACTTGTGGCAGGTGATGTGGCAAGTGACTTGGCAAGTGGACAATCCACAACTTTTGGCAGGTGAGTTGGCAAGTGACCTGGCAGGTGACGTGGCAAGTGGGCAATCCACAACTTGTGGCAGGTGACGTGGCAGGTGACATGGCAAGTGATGTGGCAAGTGGACAATTCACAACTTTTGGCAAGTGACGTGACAGGTGAAGTGGCAAGTTACATGGCAAGTGGACAATCCACAACTTATGGCAGGTGAGGTGGGAAGTGACCTGCCAGGTGATGTGGCATGTGGACAATCCACAACTTGTGGCAAGTGATGTGGCAAGTGACGTGGCAAGTGGCATAGCAAGTATACAATCCACAACTTGTGGCAGGTGACGTGGCAAGTGGACAATCCACAAGTTGTGGCAGGTGACATGGCAAGTGGACAATCCACAACTTGTGGCAAGTGACATGGCAGGTGACGTGGCAAGTGGCATAGCAAGTAGACAATCCACAACTTGTGGCAGGTGACGTGGCAAGTGGACAATCCACAAGTTGTGGCAGGTGACATTGCAAGTGGACAATCCACAACTTGTGGCAGGTGATGTGGCAAGTGAAGTGGCAGGTGGACAAACCACAACTTGTGGCAGGTGACGTGGCAGGTGACGTGGCAAGTGACCTGGCAGGTGACGTGGCAAGTGATGTGGCAAGTGACGTAGCAAGTGGACTATACACAACTTGTGGCAGGTGACGTGGCAGGTGACGTGGCAGGTGACGTGGCAAGTGACGTGGAAAGTGGCCAATCCAAAACTTGTGGCAGGTGACGTGGCAATTGACGTGGCAATTGATGTGGCAAGTGGACAATCCACAACTTGTGGCAGGTGACATGGCAAGTGGACAATCCACAACTTGTGGCAGGTGACGTGGCAGGTGACGTGGCAGGTGTTGTGACAGGTGACGTGGCAGGTGATGTGGCAAGTGACGTGGCAAGTGGACAATCCACAACTTGTGGATTGTGACGTGGCAGGTAACGTGATAAGTGACGTGGCAAGTGGACAATCCAGAACTGGTGTCAAGTGACGTGACAGGTGAAGTGGCAAGTGACGTGGTAAGTGGACAATCCACAACTTGTGGCAAGTGACATGACAGGTGACTTGGCAAGTGACGTGGCAAGTGGACAATCCACAACTTGTGGCAGGTGACATGGAAGGTGATGTGGCAAGTGACGTAGCAAGTGGACAATGCACAACTTGTGGCAGGTGACGTGGCAAGTGAAGTGGAAGGTGGACATTCCACAACTTGTGGCAGGTGATGTGGCAGGTGACGTGGCAGGTGACCTGGCAGGTGACGTGGCAAGTGACGTGGCAGGTGACGTGGCAAGTGGACAATCCACAACTTGTGGCAGGTGATGTGGCAAGTGACCTGGCAAGTGGACAATCCCCAACTTGTGGCAGGTGAGGTGGAAAGTGACCTGGCAGGTGACGTGGCAAGTGGACAATCCACAACTTGTGGAAGGTGACGTGGCAGGTGACATGGCAAGGGACGTGGCAAGTGGACAATCCACAACTTGTGGCAAGTGACATTGCAGGTGACGTGGCAAGTGACGTAGCATGAAGACAATCCACAACTTGTGGCAGGTGACGTGGCAAGTGGATAATCCACAACTTGTGGCAGGTGACGTGGCAAGTGGACAATTCACAACTTGTGGCAAGTGACGTGGCAAGTGACGTAGCAAGTAGACAATCCACAACTTGTGGCAGGAGACGTGGCAAGTGGACAATCCACAACTTGTGGCAGGTGAAGTGGCAGGTGGACAATCCACAACTTGTGGCAGGTGATGTGGCAAGTGAAGTGGCAGGTGGACAATCCACAACTTGTGGCAGGTGACGTAGCAGGTGACGTGTCAAGTGACCTGGCAGGTGACGTGGCAAGTGGACAATCAACAACTTGTGGCAGGTGACGTGGCAGGTGATGTGGAGGGTGACGTGGCAAGTGATGTGTCAAGTGGGCAACCCACAACTTGTGGCAGGTGACATGGCAGGAGACATGGCAAATGATGTGGTAAGTGGACAATCCACAACTTGTGGCAGGTGACGTGGCAGGTGATGTGGCAAGTGAACAATACACAACTTGTGGCAGGTGACATGGCAAGTGGACAATCCACAACTTGTGGCATGTGACATGGCAGGTGAAGTGGCAAGTGACGTGGCAAGTGGACAATCCACAACTTGTGGCAGTTGATGTGGCAGGTGGCGTGGCAAGTTTACAATCCACAACTTGTGGCAGGTGACGTGGCAGGTGACATGGCAAGTGACCTGGCAGGTGACGTGGCAAGTGACATGGCAAGTGGACAATCCACAACTTGTGGCAGGTGACGTGGCAGGTGACGTGGCGAGTGACCTGGCAGGTGATATGGCAAGTGGACAATCCACAACTTGTGGCAGGTGATGTGGCATGTGACATGGCAGGTGAAGTGGCAAGTGACGTGGCAAATGGACAATCCACAACTTGTGGCAGGTGACGTGGCAAGTGATGTGGCAAGTGGACAATCCACAACTTGTGGCAGTTGACGTGGCAGGTGATGTGGCAATTGACATGGTAAGTGGACAATCCACAACTTGTGGCAAGTGATATGGCAGGTAATGTGGCAAGTGACGTGGCAAATGGACAATTCACAACTTGTGGCAAGTGACTTGACAGGTGAAGTGGCAAGTGACATGGCAAGTGAACAATCCACAACTTGTGGCAGGTGAGGTGGGAAGTGACCTGCCAGGTGATGTGGCAGGTGGACAATCCACAACTTGTGGCAAGTGATGTGGCAAGTGACGTGGCAAGTGGCATAGCAAGTATACAACCCACAACTTGTGGCAGGTGACGTGGCAAGTGGACAATCCACAAGTTGTGGCAGGTGACATGGCAAGTGGACAATCCACAACTTGTGGCAAGTGACATGGCAGGTGATGTGGCAAGTGGCATAGCAAGTAGACAATCCACAACTTGTGGCAGGTGACGTGGCAAGTGGACAATCCACAACTTGTGGCAGGTGACATGGCAAGTGGACAATCCCCAACTTGTGGCAGGTGATGTGGCAAGTGAAGTGGCAGGTGGACAAACCACAACTTGTGGCAGGTGACGTGGCAGGTGACGTGGCAAGTGACCTGGCAGGTGACGTGGCAGGTGATGTGGCAAGTGACGTGGCAAGTGGACAATCCACAACTTGTGGATTGTGACGTGGCAGGTAACGTGACAAGTGACGTGGCAAGTGGACAATCCACAACTTGTGTCATGTGACGTGACAGGTGAAGTGGCAAGTGACGTGGCAAGTGGACAATCCACAACTTGTGCCTAGTGACATGACAGGTGACGTGGCAAGTGACGTGGCAAGTGGACAATCCACAACTTGTGGCAGGTGACATGGAAGGTGATGTGGCAAGTGACGTGGCAAGTGGACAATGCACAACTTGTGGTAGGTGACGTGGCAAGTAAAGTGGAAGGTGGACATTCCACAACTTGTGGCAGATGATGTGGCAGGTGACATGGCAGGTGACCTGGCAGGTGACGTGGCAAGTGATGTGGCAAAAGGACAATCCACAACTTGTGGCAGGTGATGTGGCAAGTGACTTGGCAAGTGGACAATCCACAACTTTTGGCAGGTGAGTTGGCAAGTGACCTGGCAGGTGACGTGGCAAGTGGGCAATCCACAACTTGTGGCAGGTGACGTGGCAGGTGACATGGCAAGTGATGTGGCAAGTGGACAATTCACAACTTTTGGCAAGTGACGTGACAGGTGAAGTGGCAAGTTACATGGCAAGTGGACAATCCACAACTTGTGGCAGGTGACGTGGCAAGTGACCTGGCAGGTGACGTGGCAAGTGGACAATCCACAACTTGTGGCAGGTGACATGGCAGGTGACGTGGCAAGTGGACAATCCACAACTTGTGGCAAGTGACGTGGTAGGTGACGTGGCAAGTGACGTGGCAAGTGGACAATCCACAACTTGTGGCAGGAGACGTGGCAAGTGGACAATCCACAACTTGTGGCAGGTGAAGTGGCAGGTGGACAATCCACAAGTTGTGGCAGGTGATGTGGCAAGTGAAGTGGCAGGTGGACAATCCACAACTTGTGGCAGGTGACGTGGTAGGTGACATGGCAAGTGACCTGGCAGGTGACGTGGCAAGTGGAAATCCAACAACTTGTGGCAGGTGAGGTGGCAGGTGATGTGGCAGGTGACGTGGCAGGTGACGTGACAAGTGGGCAACCCACAACTTGTGGCAGGTGATGTGACAATTGACGTGGCAAGTGGACAATCCACAACTTGTGGCGGGTGACGTGGCAGGAGACATGGCAAATGACGTGGTAAGTGGACAATCCACAACTTGTGGCAGGTGATGTGGCAGGTGATGTGGCAGGTGATGTGGCAAGTGGACAATACACAACTTGTGGCAGGTGACATGGCAAGTGGACAATCCACAACTTGTGGCATGTGACATGACAGGTGAAGTGGCAACTGACATGGCAAGTGGACAATCCACTACATGTGGCAGGTGACGTGGCAGGTGACGCGGCAGGTGACGTGGAAAGTGACGTGGCAAGTGGGCAATCCACAACTTGTGGCAGGTGACCTGGAAATTGACGTGGCAAGTGGACAATCCACAACTTGTGGCAGGTGATGTGGCAGGTGACATGGCAAGTGGACAATCCACAACTTGTGTCATGTGACATGACAGGTGAAGTGGCAAGTGACGTGGCAAGTGGACAATCCACAACTTGTGGCAAGTGACATGACAGGTGACGTGGCAAATGACGTGGCAAGTGGACAATCCACAACTTGTGGCAGGTGACATGGAAGGTGATGTGGCAAGTGACGTGGCAAGTGGACAATGCACAACTTGTGGTAGGTGACGTGGCAAGTGAAGTGGAAGGTGGAAATTCCACAACTTGTGGCAGGTGATGTGTCAGGTGATGTGGCAGGTGACCTGGCAGGTGACGTGGCAAGTGACGTGGCAAAAGGACAATCCACAACTTGTGGCAGGTGACGTGGCAGGTGATGTGGCAAGTGACCTGGCAAGTGGACAATCCACAACTTGTGGCAGGTGACGTGGCAGGTGACATCGCAAGTGACGTGGCAAGTGGACAATTCACAACTTGTGGCAAGTGACGTGACAGGTGAAGTGGCAAGTGACGTAGCAAGTAGACAATCCACAACTTGTGGCAGGTGATGTGGCAAGTGGACAATCCACAACTTGTGGCAGGTGACGTGGCAAGTGGGCAAAACACAACTTGTGGCAGGTGATGTGGCAAGTGACCTGGCAGGTGACGTGGCAAGTGAAGTGGCAAGTGGACAATCCACAACTTGTGGCTGGTGACGTGGCAGGTGACATGGCATGTGACATGGCAAGTAGACAATCCACAACTTGTGGCAGGTGACGTGGCAAGTGGGCAATCCACAACTTGTGGCAGGTGACATGGCAGGTGATGTGGCAAGTGGACAATCCACAACTGGTGGCAGGTGACATGGCAGGTGAAGTGGCAAGTGACGTGGCAAGTGGACAATCCTCAACTCATGGCAGGTGACATGGCAGGTGACGTGGCAGGTGACGTGGCAAGTGATGTGGCAAGTGACGTGGCAGGTGATGTGGCAAGTGACGTAGCAAGTAGACAATCCACAACTTGTGGCAGGTGATGTGGCAAGTGGACAATCCACAACTTGTGGCAGGTGACGTGGCAAGTGGGCAAAACACAACTTGTGGCAGGTGATGTGGCAAGTGACCTGGCAGGTGACGTGGCAAGTGAAGTGGCAAGTGGACAATCCACAACTTGTGGCTGGTGACGTGGCAGGTGACATGGCATGTGACATGGCAAGTAGACAATCCACAACTTGTGGCAGGTGATGTGGCAAGTGGACAATCCACAACTTGTGGCAGGTGACGTGGCAAGTGGGCAAAACACAACTTGTGGCAGGTGATGTGGCAAGTGACCTGGCAGGTGACGTGGCAAGTGAAGTGGCAAGTGGACAATCCACAACTTGTGGCTGGTGACGTGGCAGGTGACATGGCATGTGACATGGCAAGTAGACAATCCACAACTTGTGGCAGGTGACGTGGCAAGTGGGCAATCCACAACTTGTGGCAGGTGACATGGCAGGTGATGTGGCAAGTGGACAATCCACAACTGGTGGCAGGTGACATGGCAGGTGAAGTGGCAAGTGACGTGGCAAGTGGACAATCCTCAACTCATGGCAGGTGACATGGCAGGTGACGTGGCAGGTGACGTGGCAAGTGATGTGGCAAGTGGACAATCCACAACTTGTGGCAGGTGACGTGGCAGGTGATGTGGTAAGTGATGTGGAAAGTGGACAATCCACAACTTGTGGCAAGTGATGTGGCAGGTGACGTGGCAAGTGGACAATCCACAACTTGCAAGCAAGTGATGTGACAGGTGAAGTGGCAAGTGACGTGGCAAGTGGAAAATCCACAACTTGTGGCAGGTGATGTGGCAAGTGAAGTGGCAGGTGGACTTTCCACAACTTGTGGCAGGTGACATGAAAAGTGACCTGGCAGGTGACGTGACAAGTGGCGTGGCAAGGGGACAATCCACAACTTGTGGCAGGTGACTTGACAGGTTAAGTGGCAAGTGACATGGCAAGTGAACAATCCACAACTTGTGGCAGGTGAGGTGGGAAGTGACCTGCCAGGTGATGTGGCAGGTGGACAATCCACAACTTGTGGCAAGTGATGTGGCAAGTGACGTGGCAAGTGGCATAGCAAGTATACAATCCACAACTTGTGGCAGGTGATGTGGCAAGTGGACAATCCACAAGTTGTGGCAGGTGACATGGCAAGTGGACAATCCACAACTTGTGGCAAGTGACATGGCAGGTGACGTGGCAAGTGGCATAGCAAGTAGACAATCCACAACTTGTGGCAGGTGACGTGGCAAGTGGACAATCCACAAGTTGTGGCAGGTGACATGGCAAGTGGACAATCCACAACTTGTGGCAGGTGATGTGGCAAGTGAAGTGGCAGGTGGACAAACCACAACTTGTGGCAGGTGACGTGGCAGGTGACGTGGCAAGTGACCTGGCAGGTGACGTGGCAAGTGATGTGGCAAGTGACGTAGCAAGTGGACTATACACAACTTAAGGCAGGTGACGTGGCAGGTGATGTGGCAAGTGACGTGGCAAGTGGACAATCCACAACTTGTGGATTGTGACGTGACAGGTGAAGTGGAAAGTGACGTGGCAAGTGGACAATCCACAACTTGTGGCTAGTGACATGACAGGTGACGTGGCAAGTGACGTGGCAAGTGGACAATCCACAACTTGTGGCAGGTGACATGGAAGGTGATGTGGCAAGTGACGTGGCAAGTGGACAATGCACAACTTGTGGTAGGTGACGTGGCAAGTGAAGTGGAAGGTGGACATTCCACAACTTGTGGCAGGTGATGTGGCAGGTGACATGGCAGGTGACCTGGCAGGTGACGTGGCAAGTGATGTGGCAAAAGGACAATCCACAACTTGTGGCAGGTGATGTGGCAAGTGACTTGGCAAGTGGACAATCCACAACTTTTGGCAGGTGAGTTGGCAAGTGACCTGGCAGGTGACGTGGCAAGTGGACAATCCACAACTTGTGGCAGGTGACGTGGCAGGTGACATGGCAAGTGATGTGGCAAGTGGACAATTCACAACTTTTGGCAAGTGACGTGACAGGTGAAGTGGCAAGTTACATGGCAAGTGGACAATCCACAACTTGTGGCAGGTGACGTGGCAAGTGACCTGGCAGGTGACGTGGCAAGTGGACAATCCACAACTTGTGGCAGGTGACATGGCAGGTGACGTGGCAAGTGGACAATCCACAACTTGTGGCAAGTGACGTGGTAGGTGACGTGGCAAGTGACGTGGCAAGTGGACAATCCACAACTTGTGGCAGGAGACATGGCAAGTGGACAATCCACAACTTGTGGCAGGTGAAGTGGCAGGTGGACAATCCACAAGTTGTGGCAGGTGATGTGGCAAGTGAAGTGGCAGGTGGACAATCCACAACTTGTGGCAGGTGACGTGGTAGGTGACATGGCAAGTGACCTGGCAGGTGACGTGGCAAGTGGAAATCCAACAACTTGTGGCAGGTGACGTGGCAGGTGATGTGGCAGGTGACGTGGCAGGTGATGTGACAAGTGGGCAACCCACAACTTGTGGCAGGTGACGTGACAATTGACGTGGCAAGTGGACAATCCACAACTTGTGGCGGGTGACTTGGCAGGAGACATGGCAAATGACGTGGTAAGTGGACAATCCACAACTTGTGGCAGGTGATGTGGCAGGTGATGTGGCAAGTGGACAATACACAACTTGTGGCAGGTGACATGGCAAGTGGACAATCCACAACTTGTGGCATGTGACATGACAGGTGAAGTGGCAAGTGACGTGGCAAGTGGACAATCCACAACTTGTGGCAGGTGACGTGGCAAGTGATCTGGCAAGCGACGTGGAAAGTAAACAATCCACAACTTGTGGTAAGTGACTGACAGGTGAAGTGGCAACTGACATGGCAAGTGGACAATCCACTACATGTGGCAGGTGACGTGGCAGGTGACATGGCAGGTGACGTGGCAAGTGACGTGGCAAGTGGGCAATCCACAACTTGTGGCAGGTGACCTGGAAATTGACGTGGCAAGTGGACAATCCACAACTTGTGGCAGGTGATGTGGCAGGAGACATGGCAAGTGGACAATCCACAACTTGTGTCATGTGACACGACATGTGAAGTGCCAAGTGACGTGGCAAGTGGACAATCCACAACTTGTGGCAGGTGACATGGAAGGTGATGTGGCAAGTGACATGGCAAGTGGACAATGCACAACTTGTGGTAGGTGACGTGGCAAGTGAATTGGAAGGTGGAAATTCCACAACTTGTGGCAGGTGATGTGTCAGGTGACGTGGCAGGTGACCTGGCAGGTGACGTGGCAAGTGACGTGGCAAAAGGACAATCCACAACTTGTGGCAGGTGACGTGGCAGGTGATGTGGCAAGTGACCTGGCAAGTGGACAATCCACAACTTGTGGCAGGTGACGTGGCAGGTGACATGGCAAGTGACGTGGCAAGTGAACAATTCACAACTTGTGGCAAGTGACGTGACAGGTGAAGTGGCAAGTGACGTGGCAAATGGACAATCCACAACTTGTGGCAGGTGACGTGGCAGGTGACGTGGCAAGTGACGTGGCAGGTGATGTGGCAAGTGACGTAGCAAGTAGACAATCCACAACTTGTGGCAGGTGATGTGGCAAGTGGACAATCCACAACTTGTGGCAGGTGACGTGGCAAGTGGGCAAAACACAACTTGTGGCAGGTGATGTGGCAAGTGACCTGGCAGGTGACGTGGCAAGTGAAGTGGCAAGTGGACAATCCACAACTTGTGGCTGGTGACGTGGCAGGTGACATGGCATGTGACATGGCAAGTAGACAATCCACAACTTGTGGCAGGTGACGTGGCAAGTGGGCAATCCACAACTTGTGGCAGGTGACATGGCAGGTGATGTGGCAAGTGGACAATCCTCAACTCGTGGCAGGTGACATGGCAGGTGACGTGGCAAGTGATGTGGCAAGTGGACAATCCACAACTTGTGGCAGGTGACGTGGCAGGTGATGTGGTAAGTGATGTGGAAAGTGGACAATCCACAACTTGTGGCAAGTGATGTGGCAGGTGACGTAGCAAGTGGACAATCCACAACTTGCAAGCAAGTGATGTGACAGAAGAAGTGGCAAGTGACGTGGCAAGTGGAAAATCCACAACTTGTGGCAGGTGATGTGGCAAGTGAAGTGGCAGGTGGACTTTCCACAACTTGTGGCAGGTGACGTGAAAAGTGACCTGGCAGGTGACGTGACAAGTGACGTGGCAAGGGGACAATCCACAACTTGTGGCAGGTGACATGGCAGGTGACATGGCAAGTGACGTGGCAAGTGAACAATCCACAACTTGTGGCAAGTGACATGGCAGGTGACGTGGCAAGTGACGTTACAAGTAGACAATCCACAACTTGTGGCAGATGACGTGGCAAGTGGACAATCCACAACTTGTGGCAGGTGAAGTGGCAGGTGGACAATCCACAACTTGTGGCAGTTGATGTGGCAAGTGGACAATCCACAACTTGCGGCAGGTGATGTGGCAAGTGGACATTCCACAACTTGTGGCAAGTGACGTGGCAGGTGACGTGGCAAGTGACGTAGCAAGTAGACAATACACAACGTGTGGCAGATGACATGGCAAGTGGACAATCCACAACTTGTGGCAGGTGGACAATCCACAACTTGTGGAAGGTGATGTGGCAAGTGAAGTGGCAGGTGGACTTTGCACAACTTGTGGCAGGTGACGTGGCAGGTGACGTGGCAGGTGACGTGGCAGGTGACCTGGCAAGTGACGTGGCAAGTGGACAATCCACAACTTGTGGCAGGTGACGTGGCAGGTGACATGGCAAGTGACCTGGCAGGTGACGTGGCAAGTGGACAATCCACAACTTGTGGCAGTTGACATGGCAAGTGGACAATCCACAACTTGTGGCAAGTGACATGGCAGGTGACGTGGCAAGTGACGTAGCAAGTAGACAATCCACAACTTGTTGCAGGTGACGTGGCAAGTGATGTGGCAAGTGGACAATCCACAACTTGTGGCAGGTCATGTGGCAGGTGATGTGGCAAGTGTCGTGGCAAGTGGACAATCCACAACTTGTGGCAAGTGACGTGGCAGGTAATGTGGCAAGTGACGTTGCAAGTGGACAATCCACAACTTGTGCCATGTGACATGGCAGGTGACGTGGCAAGTGACCTGGCAGGTGACGAGGCAAGTGGACAATCCACAACTTGTGGCAGGTGACGTGGCAGGTTACGTGGCAAGTGACCTGGCAGGTGACGTGGCAAGTGGACAATCCACAACTTGTGGCAGGTGACATGGCAAGTGGATAATAAACAATTTGTGGCATGTGACACGGCAGGTGAAGTGGCACTGACGTGGCAAATGAACAATCCACAACTTGTGGCAGGTGACGTGGCAGGTGACGTGGCAAGTGACGTGTCAAGTGGACAATCCAGAACTTGTGACAGGTGATGTGGCAAGTGACGTGGCAGGTGGACAATCCGCAACTTGTGGCAGGTGACGTGGCAGGTAATGTGGCAAGTGGACAATCCACAACTTGTGGCAGGTGACGTGGCAGGTGACATGGCAAGTGACATGGCAAGTGGACAATCCACAACTTGTGTCATGTGACATGACAGGTGAAGTGGCAAGTGACGTGGCAAGTGGACAATCCACAACTTGTAGCAAGTGACATGACAGGTGACGTGGCAAATGACGTGGCAAGTGGACAATCCACAACTTGTGGCAGGTGACATGGAAGGTGATGTGGCAAGTGACGTGGCAAGTGGACAATGCACAACTTGTGGTAGGTGACGTGGCAAGTGAAGTGGAAGGTGGAAATTCCACAACTTGAGGCAGGTGATGTGTCAGGTGACGTGGCAGGTGACCTGGCAGGTGACGTGGCAAGTGACGTGGCAAAAGGACAATCCACAACTTGTGGCAGGTGACGTGGCAGGTGATGTGGCAAGTGACCTGGCAAGTGGACAATCCACAACTTGTGGCAGGTGACGTGGCAGGTGACATGGCAAGTGACGTGGCAAGTGGACAATTCACAACTTGTGGCAAGTGATGTGACAGGTGAAGTGGCAAGTGACGTGGCAAATGGACAATCCACAACTTGTGGCAGGTGACGTGGCAGGTGACGTGGCAAGTGACCTGGCAGGTGACGTGGCAAGTGACGTAGCAAGTAGACAATCCACAACTTGTGGCAGGTGACGTGGCAAGTGGGCAAAACACAACTTGTGGCAGGTGATGTGGCAAGTGACCTGGCAGGTGACGTGGCAAGTGAAGTGGCAAGTGGACAATCCACAACTTGTGGCAGGTGACGTGGCAGGTGACATGGCATGTGACATGGCAAGTAGACAATCCACAACTTGTGGCAGGTGACGTGGCAAGTGGGCAATCCACAACTTGTGGCAGGTGACATGGCAGGTGATGTGGCAAGTGGACAATCCACAACTGGTGGCATGTGACATGGCAGGTGAAGTGGCAAGTGACGTGGCAAGTGGACAATCCTCAACTCGTGGCAGGTGACATGGCAGGTGATGTGGCAGGTGACGTGGCAAGTGATGTGGCAAGTGGACAATCCACAACTTGTGGCCGGTAACGTGGCAGGTGATGTGGTAAGTGATGTGGAAAGTGGACAATCCACAACTTGTGGCAAGTGATGTGGCAGGTGACGTGGCAAGTGGACAATCCACAACTTGCGGCAAGTGATGTGACAGGTGAAGTGGCAAGTGACGTGGCAAGTGAAAAATCCACAACTTGTGGCAGGTGATGTGGCAAGTGAAGTGGCAGGTGGACTTTCCACAACTTGTGGCAGGTGACGTGAAAAGTGACCTGGCAGGTGACGTGACAAGTGACGTGGTAAGGGGACAATCCACAACTTGTGGCAGGTGACATGGCAGGTGACATGGCAAGTGACGTGGCAAGTGAACAATCCACAACTTGTGGCAAGTGACATGGCAGGTGACGTGGCAAGTGACGTTACAAGTAGACAATCCACAACTTGTGGCAGATGACGTAGCAAGTGGACAATCCACAACTTGTGGCAGGTGAAGTGGCAGGTGGACAATCCACAACTTGTGGCAGTTGATGTGGCAAGTGGACAATCCACAACTTGCGGCAGGTGATGTGGCAAGTGGACATTCCACAACTTGTGGCAAGTGACGTGGCAGGTGATGTGGCAAGTGACGTAGAAGTAGACAATACACAACGTGTGGCAGATGACATGGCAAGTGGACAATCCACAACTTGTGGCAGGTGGACAATCCACAACTTGTGGCAGGTGATGTGGCAAGTGAAGTGGCAGGTGGACTTTGCACAACTTGTGGCAGGTGACGTGGCAGGTGACGTGGCAGGTGACCTGGCAAGTGACGTGGCAAGTGGACAATCCACAACTTGTGGCAGGTGACGTGGCAGGTGACATGGCAAGTGACCTGGCAGGTGACGTGGCAAGTGGACAATCCACAACTTGTGGCAGTTGACATGGCAAGTGGACAATCCACAACTTGTGGCAAGTGACATGGCAGGTGACGTGGCAAGTGACGTAGCAAGTAGACAATCCACAACTTGTGGCAGGTGACATGGCAAGTGGACAATCCACAACTTGTGGCAGGTGACGTGGCAATGGACAATCCACAACTTGTGGCAAGTGACATGGCAGGTAACGTGGCAAGTGACGTAGCAAGTAGACAATCCACAACTTGTGACAGGTGACGTGGCAAGTGGACAATCCACAACTTGTGTCTGGTGGCGTGGCAAGTGGTTAATTCACAACTTGTGTCAAGTGAAGTGGCAGGTGGACAATCCTCAACTTGTGGCAGGTGATGTGGCAGGTGACGTGGCAAGTGGACAATCCACAACTTGTGGCAGGTGATGTGGCAAGTGATGTGGCAAGTGGACAATCCACAACTTGTGGCAGATCACGTGGCAGGTGATGTGGCAAGTGTCGTGGCAAGTGGACAATCCACAACTTGTGGCAAGTGAAGTGGCAGGTAATGTGGCAAGTGACGTTGCAAGTGGACAATCCACAACTTGTGGCAAGTGACGTGGCAGTTGAAGTGGCAGGTGGACATTCCACAACTTGTGCCATGTGACATGGCAGGTGACGTGGCAAGTGACCTGGCAGGTGACGAGGCAAGTGGACAATCCACAACTTGTGGCAGGTGACGTGGCAGGTTACCTGGCAAGTGACCTGGCAGGTGACGTGGCAAGTGGACAATCCACAACTTGTGGCAGGTGACATGGCAAGTGGATAATCCACAATTTGTGGCATGTGACACGGCAGGTGAAGTGGCACTGACGTGGCAAATGAACAATCCACAACTTGTGGCTGGTGACGTGGCAGGTGACGTGGCAAGTGGACAATCCACAACTTGTGGCAGGTGATGTGGCAGGTGATGTGGCAAGTGGACAATCCACAACTTGTGGCAGGTGACATGGCAAGTGGACAATCCACAATTTTTGGCATGTGACACGGCAGATGGAGTGGCAAGTGACGTGGCAAGTGGACAATCCACAACTTGTGGCAGGTGACGTGGCAGGTGATGTGGCAGGTGATGTGGCAAGTGACGTGGCAAGTGGACAATCCACAACTTGTGGCAGGTGACGTGGCAGGTGATGTGGCAGTTGACGTGGCAAGTGTACAATCCACAACTTGTGGCAGGTGACATGGAAAGTGGACAATCCACAATTTTTGGCATGTAACACGGCAGGTGAAGTGGCAAGTGACGTGGCAAGTGGACAATCCACAACTTGTGGAAGGTGACGTGGCAGGTGACATGGCAGGTGACGTGGCAAGTGATGTGGCAAGTGGACAATCCACAACTTGTTGCATGTGACGTGGCAGGTGACACGGCAGGTGATGTGGCAAGTGACGTGGCAGTTGACGTGGCAAGTGTACAATCAACAACTTGTGGCAGGTGACATGGCAAGTGGACAATCCACAATTTTTGACATGTGACACTGCAGGTGAAGTGGCAAGTGACGTGGCAAGTGGACAATACACAACTTGTGGCAGGTGACGTGGCTGGTGACGTGGCAGGTGATGTGGCAAGTGACGTGGCAAGTGGAAAATCCACAACTTGTGGCAGGTGACGTGGCAGGTGATGTACCAGGTGACGTGGCAAGTGTACAATCCACAACTTGTGGCTGATGACGTGGCAGGTGACATGGCAAGTGATGTGGCAAGTGGACAATCAACAAATTGTGGCAAGTGACGTGGCAAGTGGACAATCCACAACTTGTGACAAGTGATGTGGCAAGTGAAGTGGCAGGTGGACAATCCACAACTTGTGGCAGGTGACGTGGCAGGTGACGTGGCAATTGACATGGCAAGTGGACAATCCACAACTTGTGGCAGGTGACGTGGCAGGTGATGTGGCACGTGGACAATCCACAACTTATGGCAGGTGACATGGCAAGTGGACAATCCACAATTTTTGGCATGTAACACGGTAGGTGAAGTGGAAAGTGACGTGGCAAATGCACAAACCAAAACTTGTGTCAGGTGACATGGCAGGTGAAGTGGCAGGTGACGTGGCAAGTGATGTGTCAAGTGGACAATCCACAACTTGTGGCAGGCAATGTGGCAGGTGATGTGGCAAGTGGACTATCCACAACTTGTGGCAAGTGACGTGAAAGGTTAAATGGCAAGTGACGTGGCAAGTGGACAATTCACAACTTGTGGCAAGTGACGTGGCAGGTGACGTGGCAGGTGATGTGGCAAGTGACGTGGCAAGTGGACAATCCACAACTTGTGGCAGATGACGTGGCAGGTGACATGGCAAGTGACGTGGCAAGTGGACAATCCACAACTTGTGGCAGGTGACATGGCAAGTGGACAATCCACAACTTGTGGCAGGTGAAGTGGCAGGTGGACAATCCAAAACTTGTTGCAGGTGATGTGGCAAGTGACGTGGCAGGTGACATGGCAGGTTATGTGGCAAGTGACATGGCAAGTGGTCAATCCACAACTTGTGGCAGGTGACGTGGCAGGTGACGTGGCAGGTGATGTGGCAGGTGACGTGGCAAGTGTACAATCCACAACTTGTGGCAAGTGAAGTGGCAGGTGGACATTCCACAACTTATGGCAGGTGACATGGTAGGTGATGTGGCAAGTGACCTGGCAGGTGATGTGGCAAGTGGACAATCCACAACATGTGGCAGATGACGTGGCAGGTGACATGGCAAGTGATGTGGCAAGTGGACAATCCACAACTTGTGGCAGGTGACATGGCAAGTGGACAATCCACAACTTGTAGCAGGTGAAGTGGCAGGTGGACAATCCACAACTTGTGGCAGGTGATGTGGCAAGTGAAGTGGCAGGTGGACAATCCACAACTTGTGGCAGGTGACGTGGCAAGTGGACAATCCACAACTTGTGGCAGGCGACGTGGCAGGTGATGTGGCAAGTGATGTGGCAAGTTGACAATCCACAACTTGTGGCAAGTGATGTGGGAGGTGACGTGGCAAGTGGACAATCCACAACTTGTGGCAAGTGATGTGACAGGTGAAGTGGCAAGTGACGTGGCAAGTGGAAAATCCACAACTTGTGGCGGGTGACGTGGCAAGTGAAGTCGCAGGTGGACATTCCACAACTTGTGGCAGGTGACGTAACAAGTGACCTGGCAGGTGACGTGACAAGTGACGTGGCAAGGGGACAATCCACAACTTGTGGCAGGTGACGTGGCAGGTGACGTGACAAGTGACCTGGCAGGTGACGTGGCATGTGGACAATCCACAACTTGTGGCAGGTGACATGGCAGGTGACGTGACAAGTGACCTGGCAGGTGACGTGGCATGTGGACAATCCACAACTTGTGGCAGATGACGTGGCAAGTGGACAATCCATAACTTGTGGCAGGTGAAGTGGCAGGTGGACAATCCACAACTAGTGGCAGGTGATGTGGCAAGTGGACAATCCACAACTTATGGCAGATGATGTGGCAAGTGGACAATCCACAACTTGTGGCAGGTGAAGTGGCAGGTGGACAATCCACAACTTGTGGCAGGTGATTTGGCAAGTGGACAATCCACAACTTGTGGCAGGTGACGTGGCAAGTGGACATTCCACAACTTGTGGCAAGTGACGTGGCAGGTGACGTGGCAAGTGACGTAGCAAGTAGACAATACACAACGTGTGGCAGATGACGTTGCAAGTGGACAATCCACAACTTGTGGCAGGTGAAGTGGCAGGTGGACAATCCACAACTTGTGGCAGGTGATGTGGCAAGTGGACAATCCACAACTTGTGGCAGGTGAAGTGTCAGGTGCACAATCCACAACTTGTGGCAGGTGATGTGGCAAGTGGACAATCCACAACTTGTGGCAGGTGACGTGGCAAGTGGACATTCCACAACTTGTGGCAAGTGACGTGGCAGGTGACGTGGCAAGTGACGTTGCAAGTAGACAATCCACAACTTATGGCAGATGATGTGGCAAGTGGACAATCCACAACTTGTGGCAGGTGAAGTGGCAGGTGGACAATCCACAACTTGTGGCAGGTGATTTGGCAAGTGGACAATCCACAACTTGTGGCAGGTGACGTGGCAAGTGGACATTCCACAACTTGTGGCAAGTGACGTGGCAGGTGACGTGGCAAGTGACGTAGCAAGTAGACAATACACAACGTGTGGCAGATGACGTTGCAAGTGGACAATCCACAACTTGTGGCAGGTGAAGTGGCAGGTGGACAATCCACAACTTGTGGCAGGTGATGTGGCAAGTGGACAATCCACAACTTGTGGCAGGTGAAGTGTCAGGTGCACAATCCACAACTTGTGGCAGGTGATGTGGCAAGTGGACAATCCACAACTTGTGGCAGGTGACGTGGCAAGTGGACATTCCACAACTTGTGGCAAGTGACGTGGCAGGTGACGTGGCAAGTGACGTTGCAAGTAGACAATCCACAACTTGTGGCAGATGACGTGGCAAGTGGACAATCCACAACTTGTGGCAGGTGAAGTGGCAGGTGGACAATCCACAACTAGTGGCAGGTGATGTGGCAAGTGGACAATCCACAACTTGTGGCAGATGATGTGGCAAGTGGACAATCCACAACTTGTGGCAGGTGAAGTGGCAGGTGGACAATCCACAACTTGTGGCAGGTGATTTGGCAAGTGGACAATCCACAACTTGTGGCAGGTGACGTGGCAAGTGGACATTCCACAACTTGTGGCAAGTGACGTGGCAGGTGACGTGGCAAGTGACGTAGCAAGTAGACAATACACAACGTGTGGCAGATGACGTTGCAAGTGGACAATCCACAACTTGTGGCAGGTGAAGTGGCAGGTGGACAATCCACAACTTGTGGCAGGTGATGTGGCAAGTGGACAATCCACAACTTGTGGCAGATGATGTGGCAAGTGGACAATCCACAACTTGTGGCAGGTGAAGTGGCAGGTGCACAATCCACAACTTGTGGCAGGTGAAGTGACAGGTGGACAATCCACAACTAGTGGCAGGTGATGTGGCAAGTGGACAATCCACAACTTGTGTCAGATGATGTGGCAAGTGGACAATCCACAACTTGTGGCAGGTGAAGTGGCAGGTGGAGTGGCAAGTGACGTAGCAAGTAGACAATACACAACGTGTGGCAGATGACGTTGCAAGTGGACAATCCACAACTTGTGGCAGGTGAAGTGGCAGGTGGACAATCCACAACTTGTGGCAGGTGATGTGGCAAGTGGACAATCCACAACTTGTGGCAGATGATGTGGCAAGTGGACAATCCACAACTTGTGGCAGGTGAAGTGGCAGGTGCACAATCCACAACTTGTGGCAGGTGAAGTGGCAGGTGGACAATCCACAACTAGTGGCAGGTGATGTGGCAAGTGGACAATCCACAACTTGTGGCAGGTGAAGTGGCAGGTGGACAATCCACAACTTGTGGCAGGTGATTTGGCAAGTGGACAATCCACAACTTGTGGCAGGTGACGTGGCAAGTGGACATTCCACAACTTGTGGCAAGTGACGTGGCAGGTGACGTGGCAAGTGACGTATTAAGTAGACAATACACAACGTGTGACAGATGACGTTGCAAGTGGACAATCCACAACTTGTGGCAGGTGAAGTGGCAGGTGGACAATCCACAACTTGTGGCAGGTGATGTGGCAAGTGAAGTGGCAGATGGACTTTGCACAACTTGTTTCAGGTGACGTGGCAGGTGACGTGGCAGGTGACGTGGCAAGTGACGTGGCAAGTGGACAATCCACAACTTGTGGCAGGTGATGTGGCAGGTGACCTGGCAGGTGACATGGCAAGTGGACAATCCACAACTTGTGGCAGGTGACGTGACAAGTGACCTGGCAGGTGACGTGACAAGTGACGTGGCAAGGGGATAATTCACAACTTGTGGCAGGTGACATGGCAGGTGACGTGACAAGTGACCTGGCAGGTGACGCGGCAAGTGGACAATCCAAAACTTGTGGCAGGTGACATGGCAGGTGACATGGCAAGTGACGTGGCAAGTGAACAATCCACAACTTGTGGCAAGTGACGTGGCAGGTGACGTGGCAAGTGACGTTGCAAGTAGACAATCCACAACTTGTGGCAGATGACGTGGCAAGTGGACAATCCATAACTTGTGGCAGGTGAAGTGGCAGGTGGACAATCCACAACTTGTGGCAGATGATGTGGCAAGTGGACAATCCACAACTTGTGGCAGGTGAAGTGGCAGGTGCACAATCCACAACTTGTGGCAGGTGAAGTGACAGGTGGACAATCCACAACTAGTGGCAGGTGATGTGGCAAGTGGACAATCCACAACTTGTGTCAGATGATGTGGCAAGTGGACAATCCACAACTTGTGGCAGGTGAAGTGGCAGGTGGAGTGGCAAGTGACGTAGCAAGTAGACAATACACAACGTGTGGCAGATGACGTTGCAAGTGGACAATCCACAACTTGTGGCAGGTGAAGTGGCAGGTGGACAATCCACAACTTGTGGCAGGTGATGTGGCAAGTGGACAATCCACAACTTGTGGCAGGTGAAGTGTCAGGTGCACAATCCACAACTTGTGGCAGGTGATGTGGCAAGTGGACAATCCACAACTTGTGGCAGGTGACGTGGCAAGTGGACATTCCACAACTTGTGGCAAGTGACGTGGCAGGTGACGTGGCAAGTGACGTTGCAAGTAGACAATCCACAACTTGTGGCAGATGACGTGGCAAGTGGACAATCCACAACTTGTGGCAGGTGAAGTGGCAGGTGGACAATCCACAACTAGTGGCAGGTGATGTGGCAAGTGGACAATCCACAACTTGTGGCAGATGATGTGGCAAGTGGACAATCCACAACTTGTGGCAGGTGAAGTGGCAGGTGGACAATCCACAACTTGTGGCAGGTGATTTGGCAAGTGGACAATCCACAACTTGTGGCAGGTGACGTGGCAAGTGGACATTCCACAACTTGTGGCAAGTGACGTGGCAGGTGACGTGGCAAGTGACGTAGCAAGTAGACAATACACAACGTGTGGCAGATGACGTTGCAAGTGGACAATCCACAACTTGTGGCAGGTGAAGTGGCAGGTGGACAATCCACAACTTGTGGCAGGTGATGTGGCAAGTGGACAATCCACAACTTGTGGCAGATGATGTGGCAAGTGGACAATCCACAACTTGTGGCAGGTGAAGTGGCAGGTGCACAATCCACAACTTGTGGCAGGTGAAGTGACAGGTGGACAATCCACAACTAGTGGCAGGTGATGTGGCAAGTGGACAATCCACAACTTGTGTCAGATGATGTGGCAAGTGGACAATCCACAACTTGTGGCAGGTGAAGTGGCAGGTGGAGTGGCAAGTGACGTAGCAAGTAGACAATACACAACGTGTGGCAGATGACGTTGCAAGTGGACAATCCACAACTTGTGGCAGGTGAAGTGGCAGGTGGACAATCCACAACTTGTGGCAGGTGATGTGGCAAGTGGACAATCCACAACTTGTGGCAGATGATGTGGCAAGTGGACAATCCACAACTTGTGGCAGGTGAAGTGGCAGGTGCACAATCCACAACTTGTGGCAGGTGAAGTGGCAGGTGGACAATCCACAACTAGTGGCAGGTGATGTGGCAAGTGGACAATCCACAACTTGTGGCAGGTGAAGTGGCAGGTGGACAATCCACAACTTGTGGCAGGTGATTTGGCAAGTGGACAATCCACAACTTGTGGCAGGTGACGTGGCAAGTGGACATTCCACAACTTGTGGCAAGTGACGTGGCAGGTGACGTGGCAAGTGACGTATTAAGTAGACAATACACAACGTGTGACAGATGACGTTGCAAGTGGACAATCCACAACTTGTGGCAGGTGAAGTGGCAGGTGGACAATCCACAACTTGTGGCAGGTGATGTGGCAAGTGAAGTGGCAGATGGACTTTGCACAACTTGTTTCAGGTGACGTGGCAGGTGACGTGGCAGGTGACGTGGCAAGTGACGTGGCAAGTGGACAATCCACAACTTGTGGCAGGTGATGTGGCAGGTGACCTGGCAGGTGACATGGCAAGTGGACAATCCACAACTTGTGGCAGGTGACGTGACAAGTGACCTGGCAGGTGACGTGACAAGTGACGTGGCAAGGGGATAATTCACAACTTGTGGCAGGTGACATGGCAGGTGACGTGACAAGTGACCTGGCAGGTGACGCGGCAAGTGGACAATCCACAACTTGTGGCAGGTGACATGGCAGGTGACATGGCAAGTGACGTGGCAAGTGAACAATCCACAACTTGTGGCAAGTGATGTGGCAGGTGACGTGGCAAGTGACGTTGCAAGTAGACAATCCACAACTTGTGGCAGATGACGTGGCAAGTGGACAATCCATAACTTGTGGCAGGTGAAGTGGCAGGTGGACAATCCACAACTTGTGGCAGGTGATGTGGCGAGTGGACAATCCACAACTTGTGGCAGATGATGTGGCAAGTGGACAATCCACAACTTGTGGCAGGTGAAGTGGCAGGTGGACAATCCACAACTTGTGGCAGGTGATGTGGCAAGTGGACAATCCACAACTTGTGGCAGGTGACGTGGCAAGTGGACATTCCACAACTTGTGGCAAGTGACGTGGCAGGTGATGTGGCAAGTGACGTAGCAAGTAGACAATACACAACGTGTGGCAGATGACGTTGCAAGTGGACAATCCACAACTTGTGGCAGGTGAAGTGGCAGGTGGACAATCCACAACTTGTGGCAGGTGATGTGGCAAGTGGACAATCCACAACTTGTGGCAGATGATGTGGCAAGTGGACAATCCACAACTTGTGGCAGGTGAAGTGGCAGGTGCACAATCCACAACTTGTGGCAGGTGAAGTGGCAGGTGGACAATCCACAACTAGTGGCAGGTGATGTGGCAAGTGGACAATCCACAACTTGTGGCAGATGATGTGGCAAGTGGACAATCCACAACTTGTGGCAGGTGAAGTGGCAGGTGGAGTGGCAAGTGACGTAGCAAGTAGACAATACACAACGTGTGGCAGATGACGTTGCAAGTGGAAAATCCACAACTTGTGGCAGGTGAAGTGGCAGGTGGACAATCCACAACTTGTGGCAGGTGATGTGGCAAGTGGACAATCCACAACTTGTGGCAGATGATGTGGCAAGTGGACAATCCACAACTTGTGGCAGGTGAAGTGGCAGGTGCACAATCCACAACTTGTGGCAGGTGAAGTGGCAGGTGGACAATCCACAACTAGTGGCAGGTGATGTGGCAAGTGGACAATCCACAACTTGTGGCAGATGATGTGGCAAGTGGACAATCCACAACTTGTGGCAGGTGAAGTGGCAGGTGGACAATCCACAACTTTTGGTAGGTGATTTGGCAAGTGGACAATCCACAACTTGTGGCAGGTGACGTGGCAAGTGGACATTCCACAACTTGTGGCAAGTGACGTGGCAGGTGACGTGGCAAGTGACGTAGCAAGTAGACAATACACAAGGTGTGACAGATGACGTTGCAAGTGGACAATCCACAACTTGTGGCAGGTGAAGTGGCAAGTGGACAATCCACAACTTGTGTCAGATGATGTGGCAAGTGGACAATCCACAACTTGTGGCAGGTGAAGTGGCAGGTGGAGTGGCAAGTGACGTAGCAATTAGACAATACACAACGTGTGGCAGATGACGTTGCAAGTGGACAATCCACAACTTGTGGCAGGTGAAGTGGCAGGTGGACAATCCACAACTTGTGGCAGGTGATGTGGCAAGTGGACAATCCACAACTTGTGGCAGGTGAAGTGGCAGGTGCACAATCCACAACTTGTGGCAGGTGAAGTGGCAGGTGGACAATCCACAACTAGTGGCAGGTGATGTGGCAAGTGGACAATCCACAACTTGTGGCAGGTGAAGTGGCAGGTGGACAATCCACAACTTGTGGCAGGTGATTTGGCAAGTGGACAATCCACAACTTGTGGCAGGTGACGTGGCAAGTGGACATTCCACAACTTGTGGCAAGTGACGTGGCAGGTGACGTGGCAAGTGACGTATTAAGTAGACAATACACAACGTGTGACAGATGACGTTGCAAGTGGACAATCCACAACTTGTGGCAGGTGAAGTGGCAGGTGGACAATCCACAACTTGTGGCAGGTGATGTGGCAAGTGAAGTGGCAGATGGACTTTGCACAACTTGTTTCAGGTGACGTGGCAGGTGACGTGGCAGGTGACGTGGCAAGTGACGTGGCAAGTGGACAATCCACAACTTGTGGCAGGTGATGTGGCAGGTGACCTGGCAGGTGACATGGCAAGTGGACAATCCACAACTTGTGGCAGGTGACGTGACAAGTGACCTGGCAGGTGACGTGACAAGTGACGTGGCAAGGGGATAATTCACAACTTGTGGCAGGTGACATGGCAGGTGACGTGACAAGTGACCTGGCAGGTGACGCGGCAAGTGGACAATCCAAAACTTGTGGCAGGTGACATGGCAGGTGACATGGCAAGTGACGTGGCAAGTGAACAATCCACAACTTGTGGCAAGTGACGTGGCAGGTGACGTGGCAAGTGACGTTGCAAGTAGACAATCCACAACTTGTGGCAGATGACGTGGCAAGTGGACAATCCATAACTTGTGGCAGGTGAAGTGGCAGGTGGACAATCCACAACTTGTGGCAGATGATGTGGCAAGTGGACAATCCACAACTTGTGGCAGGTGAAGTGGCAGGTGCACAATCCACAACTTGTGGCAGGTGAAGTGACAGGTGGACAATCCACAACTAGTGGCAGGTGATGTGGCAAGTGGACAATCCACAACTTGTGTCAGATGATGTGGCAAGTGGACAATCCACAACTTGTGGCAGGTGAAGTGGCAGGTGGAGTGGCAAGTGACGTAGCAAGTAGACAATACACAACGTGTGGCAGATGACGTTGCAAGTGGACAATCCACAACTTGTGGCAGGTGAAGTGGCAGGTGGACAATCCACAACTTGTGGCAGGTGATGTGGCAAGTGGACAATCCACAACTTGTGGCAGGTGAAGTGTCAGGTGCACAATCCACAACTTGTGGCAGGTGATGTGGCAAGTGGACAATCCACAACTTGTGGCAGGTGACGTGGCAAGTGGACATTCCACAACTTGTGGCAAGTGACGTGGCAGGTGACGTGGCAAGTGACGTTGCAAGTAGACAATCCACAACTTGTGGCAGATGACGTGGCAAGTGGACAATCCACAACTTGTGGCAGGTGAAGTGGCAGGTGGACAATCCACAACTAGTGGCAGGTGATGTGGCAAGTGGACAATCCACAACTTGTGGCAGATGATGTGGCAAGTGGACAATCCACAACTTGTGGCAGGTGAAGTGGCAGGTGGACAATCCACAACTTGTGGCAGGTGATTTGGCAAGTGGACAATCCACAACTTGTGGCAGGTGACGTGGCAAGTGGACATTCCACAACTTGTGGCAAGTGACGTGGCAGGTGACGTGGCAAGTGACGTAGCAAGTAGACAATACACAACGTGTGGCAGATGACGTTGCAAGTGGACAATCCACAACTTGTGGCAGGTGAAGTGGCAGGTGGACAATCCACAACTTGTGGCAGGTGATGTGGCAAGTGGACAATCCACAACTTGTGGCAGATGATGTGGCAAGTGGACAATCCACAACTTGTGGCAGGTGAAGTGGCAGGTGCACAATCCACAACTTGTGGCAGGTGAAGTGACAGGTGGACAATCCACAACTAGTGGCAGGTGATGTGGCAAGTGGACAATCCACAACTTGTGTCAGATGATGTGGCAAGTGGACAATCCACAACTTGTGGCAGGTGAAGTGGCAGGTGGAGTGGCAAGTGACGTAGCAAGTAGACAATACACAACGTGTGGCAGATGACGTTGCAAGTGGACAATCCACAACTTGTGGCAGGTGAAGTGGCAGGTGGACAATCCACAACTTGTGGCAGGTGATGTGGCAAGTGGACAATCCACAACTTGTGGCAGATGATGTGGCAAGTGGACAATCCACAACTTGTGGCAGGTGAAGTGGCAGGTGCACAATCCACAACTTGTGGCAGGTGAAGTGGCAGGTGGACAATCCACAACTAGTGGCAGGTGATGTGGCAAGTGGACAATCCACAACTTGTGGCAGGTGAAGTGGCAGGTGGACAATCCACAACTTGTGGCAGGTGATTTGGCAAGTGGACAATCCACAACTTGTGGCAGGTGACGTGGCAAGTGGACATTCCACAACTTGTGGCAAGTGACGTGGCAGGTGACGTGGCAAGTGACGTATTAAGTAGACAATACACAACGTGTGACAGATGACGTTGCAAGTGGACAATCCACAACTTGTGGCAGGTGAAGTGGCAGGTGGACAATCCACAACTTGTGGCAGGTGATGTGGCAAGTGAAGTGGCAGATGGACTTTGCACAACTTGTTTCAGGTGACGTGGCAGGTGACGTGGCAGGTGACGTGGCAAGTGACGTGGCAAGTGGACAATCCACAACTTGTGGCAGGTGATGTGGCAGGTGACCTGGCAGGTGACATGGCAAGTGGACAATCCACAACTTGTGGCAGGTGACGTGACAAGTGACCTGGCAGGTGACGTGACAAGTGACGTGGCAAGGGGATAATTCACAACTTGTGGCAGGTGACATGGCAGGTGACGTGACAAGTGACCTGGCAGGTGACGCGGCAAGTGGACAATCCACAACTTGTGGCAGGTGACATGGCAGGTGACATGGCAAGTGACGTGGCAAGTGAACAATCCACAACTTGTGGCAAGTGATGTGGCAGGTGACGTGGCAAGTGACGTTGCAAGTAGACAATCCACAACTTGTGGCAGATGACGTGGCAAGTGGACAATCCATAACTTGTGGCAGGTGAAGTGGCAGGTGGACAATCCACAACTTGTGGCAGGTGATGTGGCGAGTGGACAATCCACAACTTGTGGCAGATGATGTGGCAAGTGGACAATCCACAACTTGTGGCAGGTGAAGTGGCAGGTGGACAATCCACAACTTGTGGCAGGTGATGTGGCAAGTGGACAATCCACAACTTGTGGCAGGTGACGTGGCAAGTGGACATTCCACAACTTGTGGCAAGTGACGTGGCAGGTGATGTGGCAAGTGACGTAGCAAGTAGACAATACACAACGTGTGGCAGATGACGTTGCAAGTGGACAATCCACAACTTGTGGCAGGTGAAGTGGCAGGTGGACAATCCACAACTTGTGGCAGGTGATGTGGCAAGTGGACAATCCACAACTTGTGGCAGATGATGTGGCAAGTGGACAATCCACAACTTGTGGCAGGTGAAGTGGCAGGTGCACAATCCACAACTTGTGGCAGGTGAAGTGGCAGGTGGACAATCCACAACTAGTGGCAGGTGATGTGGCAAGTGGACAATCCACAACTTGTGGCAGATGATGTGGCAAGTGGACAATCCACAACTTGTGGCAGGTGAAGTGGCAGGTGGAGTGGCAAGTGACGTAGCAAGTAGACAATACACAACGTGTGGCAGATGACGTTGCAAGTGGAAAATCCACAACTTGTGGCAGGTGAAGTGGCAGGTGGACAATCCACAACTTGTGGCAGGTGATGTGGCAAGTGGACAATCCACAACTTGTGGCAGATGATGTGGCAAGTGGACAATCCACAACTTGTGGCAGGTGAAGTGGCAGGTGCACAATCCACAACTTGTGGCAGGTGAAGTGGCAGGTGGACAATCCACAACTAGTGGCAGGTGATGTGGCAAGTGGACAATCCACAACTTGTGGCAGATGATGTGGCAAGTGGACAATCCACAACTTGTGGCAGGTGAAGTGGCAGGTGGACAATCCACAACTTTTGGTAGGTGATTTGGCAAGTGGACAATCCACAACTTGTGGCAGGTGACGTGGCAAGTGGACATTCCACAACTTGTGGCAAGTGACGTGGCAGGTGACGTGGCAAGTGACGTAGCAAGTAGACAATACACAACGTGTGACAGATGACGTTGCAAGTGGACAATCCACAACTTGTGGCAGGTGAAGTGGCAAGTGGACAATCCACAACTTGTGTCAGATGATGTGGCAAGTGGACAATCCACAACTTGTGGCAGGTGAAGTGGCAGGTGGAGTGGCAAGTGACGTAGCAATTAGACAATACACAACGTGTGGCAGATGACGTTGCAAGTGGACAATCCACAACTTGTGGCAGGTGAAGTGGCAGGTGGACAATCCACAACTTGTGGCAGGTGATGTGGCAAGTGGACAATCCACAACTTGTGGCAGATGATGTGGCAAGTGGACAATCCACAACTTGTGGCAGGTGAAGTGGCAGGTGCACAATCCACAACTTGTGGCAGGTGAAGTGGCAGGTGGAAAATCCACAACTAGTGGCAGGTGATGTGGCAAGTGGACAATCCACAACTTGTGGCAGATGATGTGGCAAGTGGACAATCCACAACTTGTGGCAGGTGAAGTGGCAGGTGGACAATCCACAACTTGTGGCAGGTGATTTGGCAAGTGGACAATCCACAACTTGTGGCAGGTGACGTGGCAAGTGGACATTCCACAACTTGTGGCAAGTGACGTGGCAGGTGACGTGGCAAGTGACGTAGTAAGTAGACAATACACAACGTGTGACAGATGACGTTGCAAGTTTACAATCCACAACTTGTGGCAGGTGAAGTGGCAGGTGGACAATCCACAACTTGTGGCAGGTGATGTGGCAAGTGAAGTGGCAGATGGACTTTGCACAACTTGTTTCAGGTGACGTGGCAGGTGACGTGGCAGGTGACATGGCATGTGACATGGCAAGTAGACAATCCACAACTTGTGGCACGTGACGTGGCAAGTGGGCAATCCACAACTTGTGGCAGGTGACATGGCAGGTGATGTGGCAAGTGGACAATCCACAACTGGTGGCATGTGACATGGCAGGTGAAGTGGCAAGTGACGTGGCAAGTGGACAATCCTCAACTCGTGGCAGGTGACATGGCAGGTGACGTGGCAGGTGACGTGGCAAGTGATGTGGCAAGTGGACAATCCACAACTTGTGGCCGGTAACATGGCAGGTGATGTGGTAAGTGATGTGGAAAGTGGACAATCCACAACTTGTGGCAAGTGATGTGGCAGGTGACGTGGCAAGTGGACAATCCACAACTTGCGGCAAGTGATGTGACAGGTGAAGTGGCAAGTGACGTGGCAAGTGAAAAATCCACAACTTGTGGCAGGTGATGTGGCAAGTGAAGTGGCAGGTGGACTTTCCACAACTTGTGGCAGGTGACGTGAAAAGTGACCTGGCAGGTGACGTGACAAGTGACGTGGTAAGGGGACAATCCACAACTTGTGGCAGGTGACATGGCAGGTGACATGGCAAGTGACGTGGCAAGTGAACAATCCACAACTTGTGGCAAGTGACATGGCAGGTGACGTGGCAAGTGACGTTACAAGTAGACAATCCACAACTTGTGGCAGATGACGTAGCAAGTGGACAATCCACAACTTGTGGCAGGTGAAGTGGCAGGTGGACAATCCACAACTTGTGGCAGTTGATGTGGCAAGTGGACAATCCACAACTTGCGGCAGGTGATGTGGCAAGTGGACATTCCACAACTTGTGGCAAGTGACGTGGCAGGTGACGTGGCAAGTGACGTAGAAGTAGACAATACACAACGTGTGGCAGATGACATGGCAAGTGGACAATCCACAACTTGTGGCAGGTGGACAATCCACAACTTGTGGCAGGTGATGTGGCAAGTGAAGTGGCAGGTGGACTTTGCACAACTTGTGGCAGGTGACGTGGCAGGTGACGTGGCAGGTGACCTGGCAAGTGACGTGGCAAGTGGACAATCCACAACTTGTGGCAGGTGACGTGGCAGGTGACATGGCAAGTGACCTGGCAGGTGACGTGGCAAGTGGACAATCCACAACTTGTGGCAGGTGACGTGGCAGGTGATATGGCAAGTGACCTGGCAGGTGACGTGGCAAGTGGACAATCCACAACTTGTGGCAGTTGACATGGCAAGTGGACAATCCACAACTTGTGGCAAGTGACATGGCAGGTGACGTGGCAAGTGACGTAGCAAGTAGACAATCCACAACTTGTGGCAGGTGACATGGCAAGTGGACAATCCACAACTTGTGGCAGGTGACGTGGCAATGGACAATCCACAACTTGTGGCAGGTAACGTGGCAAGTGACGTAGCAAGTAGACAATCCACAACTTGTGACAGGTGACGTGGCAAGTGGACAATCCACAACTTGTGGCAGATGACGTGGCAGGTGACATGGCAAGTGACGTGGCAAGTGGACAATCCACAACTTGTGGCAGGTGACATGGCAAGTGGACAATCCACAACTTGTGGCAGGTGAAGTGGCAGGTGGACAATCCAAAACTTGTTGCAGGTGATGTGGCAAGTGACGTGGCAGGTGACATGGCAGGTTATGTGGCAAGTGACATGGCAAGTGGTCAATCCACAACTTGTGGCAGGTGACGTGGCAGGTGACGTGGCAGGTGATGTGGCAGGTGACGTGGCAAGTGTACAATCCACAACTTGTGGCAAGTGAAGTGGCAGGTGGACATTCCACAACTTATGGCAGGTGACATGGTAGGTGATGTGGCAAGTGACCTGGCAGGTGATGTGGCAAGTGGACAATCCACAACATGTGGCAGATGACGTGGCAGGTGACATGGCAAGTGATGTGGCAAGTGGACAATCCACAACTTGTGGCAGGTGACATGGCAAGTGGACAATCCACAACTTGTAGCAGGTGAAGTGGCAGGTGGACAATCCACAACTTGTGGCAGGTGATGTGGCAAGTGAAGTGGCAGGTGGACAATCCACAACTTGTGGCAGGTGACGTGGCAAGTGGACAATCCACAACTTGTGGCAGGCGACGTGGCAGGTGATGTGGCAAGTGATGTGGCAAGTTGACAATCCACAACTTGTGGCAAGTGATGTGGGAGGTGACGTGGCAAGTGGACAATCCACAACTTGTGGCAAGTGATGTGACAGGTGAAGTGGCAAGTGACGTGGCAAGTGGAAAATCCACAACTTGTGGCGGGTGACGTGGCAAGTGAAGTCGCAGGTGGACATTCCACAACTTGTCTCAGGTGACGTAACAAGTGACCTGGCAGGTGACGTGACAAGTGACGTGGCAAGGGGACAATCCACAACTTGTGGCAGGTGACGTGGCAGGTGACGTGACAAGTGACCTGGCAGGTGACGTGGCATGTGGACAATCCGCAACTTGTGGCAGGTGACATGGCAGGTGACGTGACAAGTGACCTGGCAGGTGACGTGGCATGTGGACAATCCACAACTTGTGGCAGATGACGTGGCAAGTGGACAATCCATAACTTGTGGCAGGTGAAGTGGCAGGTGGACAATCCACAACTAGTGGCAGGTGATGTGGCAAGTGGACAATCCACAACTTATGGCAGATGATGTGGCAAGTGGACAATCCACAACTTGTGGCAGGTGAAGTGGCAGGTGGACAATCCACAACTTGTGGCAGGTGATTTGGCAAGTGGACAATCCACAACTTGTGGCAGGTGACGTGGCAAGTGGACATTCCACAACTTGTGGCAAGTGACGTGGCAGGTGACGTGGCAAGTGACGTAGCAAGTAGACAATACACAACGTGTGGCAGATGACGTTGCAAGTGGACAATCCACAACTTGTGGCAGGTGAAGTGGCAGGTGGACAATCCACAACTTGTGGCAGGTGATGTGGCAAGTGGACAATCCACAACTTGTGGCAGATGATGTGGCAAGTGGACAATCCACAACTTGTGGCAGGTGAAGTGTCAGGTGCACAATCCACAACTTGTGGCAGGTGATGTGGCAAGTGGACAATCCACAACTTGTGGCAGGTGACGTGGCAAGTGGACATTCCACAACTTGTGGCAAGTGACGTGGCAGGTGACGTGGCAAGTGACATTGCAAGTAGACAATCCACAACTTGTGGCAGATGACGTGGCAAGTGGACAATCCATAACTTGTGGCAGGTGAAGTGGCAGGTGGACAATCCACAACTAGTGGCAGGTGATGTGGCAAGTGGACAATCCACAACTTGTGGCAGATGATGTGGCAAGTGGACAATCCACAACTTGTGGCAGGTGAAGTGGCAGGTGGACAATCCACAACTTGTGGCAGGTGATTTGGCAAGTGGACAATCCACAACTTGTGGCAGGTGACGTGGCAAGTGGACATTCCACAACTTGTGGCAAGTGACGTGGCAGGTGACGTGGCAAGTGACGTAGCAAGTAGACAATACACAACGTGTGGCAGATGACGTTGCAAGTGGACAATCCACAACTTGTGGCAGGTGAAGTGGCAGGTGGACAATCCACAACTTGTGGCAGGTGATGTGGCAAGTGGACAATCCACAACTTGTGGCAGATGATGTGGCAAGTGGACAATCCACAACTTGTGGCCGGTGAAGTGGCAGGTGCACAATCCACAACTTGTGGCAGGTGAAGTGACAGGTGGACAATCCACAACTAGTGGCAGGTGATGTGGCAAGTGGACAATCCACAACTTGTGTCAGATGATGTGGCAAGTGGACAATCCACAACTTGTGGCAGGTGAAGTGGCAGGTGGAGTGGCAAGTGACGTAGCAAGTAGACAATACACAACGTGTGGCAGATGACGTTGCAAGTGGACAATCCACAACTTGTGGCAGGTGAAGTGGCAGGTGGACAATCCACAACTTGTGGCAGGTGATTTGGCAAGTGGACAATCCACAACTTGTGGCAGATGATGTGGCAAGTGGACAATCCACAACTTGTGGCAGGTGAAGTGGCAGGTGCACAATCCACAACTTGTGGCAGGTGAAGTGGCAGGTGGACAATCCACAACTAGTGGCAGGTGATGTGGCAAGTGGACAATCCACAACTTGTGGCAGATGATGTGGCAAGTCACGTGGCAGGTGACGTGGCAAGTGACGTAGCAAGTAGACAATACACAACGTGTGACAGATGACGTTGCAAGTGGACAATCCACATTTTGTGGCAGGTGAAGTGGCAAGTGGACAATCCACAACTTGTGTCAGATGAATACACAACGTGTGGCAGATGACGTTGCAAGTGGACAATCCACAACTTGTGGCAGGTGAAGTGGCAGGTGGAGAATCCACAACTTGTGGCAGGTGATGTGGCAAGTGAAGTGGCAGGTGGACTTTGCACAACTTGTGGCAGGTGACGTGGCAGGTGACGTGGCAGGTGACGTGGCAAGTGACGTGGCAACTGGACAATCCACAACTTGTGGCAGGTGATGTGGCAGGTGACCTGGCAGGTGACATGGCAAGTGATGTGGCAAGTGGACAATCCACATTTTGTGGCAGGTGACGTGGCAGGTGATGTGGCAAGTGATGTGGCAAGTGGACAATCCACAACTTGTGGAAAGTGACGTGGTAGGTGACGTGGCAAGTGACGTGGCAAGTGACGTGGCAAGTGACGTGGTAAGTGGACAATTCATAACTTGTGGCAGGTGATGTGGCAAGTGACACGCTAAATACAAGTGCACTGCTGCTCTCACAGCTGCTGCTGGTCTCACAAAATGGCTGAAATAGTTAATAATACAGTTTTATGAGCTGAGGAGGGTCTATGATGTTAGCTTAACTAAATGCTTCTAGAAGCAAATGCGGTAAAACACCGCTAAATTGCGGTAAAAATCGTGGCAAAACAGACGTTTCTAAATGCAGGTTTCAGCTTTTAATAACATGTGTCCAGCAGAATTTGCATCTGCGTCTCGTGTGCATGGGGCCTTAGAGCTTCAATGAATACCCACATAGGAATCTCTGTGGTCGAATGATAATTTGTTAATTGTGATAATTGAGCTGCTTTATAATATGCAGTAAAGTCTGGGAATCCCAGACCACCCATGGATTTAGGGAGAATTTGTGTTTTCTTATACAACCTAGGTTTTATTTTTCCCCAAGTAAATTGTGTTACTTTTTGTTACTTTTTGTTGAATTAGTCTGAGAAAGTAAGCAGGAATATGAATTGGAAGTGTTCTAAATAAATATAAAAATTTTGGAACAATAGACATTTAAATAATGCTAATTCTTCCGAACCACGATATTGGTAGATTGTGAGTGTTAAGTGGAGATTGTTTTATTGGGAGTTACATTTTTACACCACAAACACCCTCTTGTACCCTGTGCTTTCTGTGTCAGCGGGATTCCTCCCAGATCCTGATGATGGCGCTGCAGGGGGAGGACAGTGTGACTCTGGATGGATTATAGTACATGACATCCATTCTTCAGACTTCTATTTCCTCTGATGGACATTCCATCCTATCTACAGAACTCTTTATGGATAGTACCGCCCCTCCCCCCACATATATCTCTTACATTGTGGCTGTATATTCCTGTCACTGGATGTGTACATTATATCTCTTCTTTATCAGCAATACACATGTGCAGAACAAATACATTTGTTACCTTTCTATCCCTTATTCAAAGAATTTTGTTTCGTTAAATTTTGTTTAGTTCATTGTCAGGAATGAATTTTTTCCTTTTCAAATTTGATTAAAATTTTCCAAATTTAGTCAAATTAAATTAAATTGGACCAAATTCAGAAAATTTGATATCAGCATTTAATTCACAGTTAGCATTCAAATGTATTCTATTCAAAATTAGAATTTCTAAAGATGGTTTTATTTTCTATTTTATTCTATTCTATTCTAATCGATGTTATTAGAAATTCACATTTCAGAAGATGATTATATTCATTCTATTCTGTTCTATTGTATTTTCATCTATTCTATTCTAAATTCAAATTTCAGAAGATGGTTTTATGATTTCTTTTTTATTATATTCTATTTTATTATTTTTTTTCTTTTCTATGCTACTCTCCTATTTCCAATTCTATTCTTTTAATTCAAATGTATTCCATTCAAATTTCGGAAGACAGTTATAATCTTTCTATTTTATTTCTATTTTATTGTATTATTTTGTATTATATCCCCTCATTTTCTTTCTCCTTTATTGTCTATTCTATTTTATTCTGTTCTTTTATTTTCTATTCTGTTCTTCTATTCCTTTATTCTCTATTATATTTCATTCTATTATTTTATTTTATACTCTATTATTACTTTATTCTGTTCTGTTTTACTCTATGTTTTATTCTATTCTATTATATTCTATTCCTTTATTTTCTATTATATTTTAAACTATTCTTTTATTTTCTATTCTGTTTTGTTTTATTCTATTCTGTTCTATTTTTCTCTATTCTATTCTATTCTTTTCTATTCAATAGTGTTCTATTTGTGTTGTTGAATTAAATGTAAAATAAATTCTCAAATTCAATTAGAATTTCGTCCGAATCTAGTTTAGTTTAAATGTGGTTATTTTTGTTTAAATTCATTACTATTTAACCATTTCAGCCTCGGAAAGGATTTACCCCCGTCCTGACCAGAGCATTTTTTTGCAATTTGGCACTGCGTCGTTTTAACTGACAATTGCACGCTCGTGCGACGTTGCACCCAAGCAAAATTGACATCCATTTTTTTCTCACAAATAGAGATTTCTTTTGGTGGTATTTGATCGCCTCTGCGGTTTTTATTTAAAAAATAAAGCAATATTGTTTTTACTTTTTGATATAATAAATATCCACCGAAAATGTATAAAAATGTCTTCCTCAGTTTAGGGCGATACGTATTCTTCTACATATTTTTGGTAAAAAAAAATCACAATAAGTGTATATTGATTGGTTTGCACAAAAGTTTTAGTGTCTACAAAACAGGGAATAGATTTATTGCATTATTATTATTATTATTATTATTTACTAGTAATGGCGGTGATCTGTACTTTTTTTTTCATGACTGTAACATTGCGGTGGACACATGGGCCACTTTTTACACTATTTTGGGACCATTGTCATTTATACAGCAATCGGTGCTAAAAATAGCCACTGATTACTGTATAAATGTCAGTGGCAGGGAAGGGGTTAAATGCTAGGGGGAGATCAAGGGGTTAAGTGTGTTCCCCTGAATGTGTTATAACTGTAGAGGGGATGGGCTCACTACACCATGACAGAGATCACTGGGAGACAGGGAGCAGTAGGATCTCTGTCACGTTACTAGGCAAAACAGGGGAATTCCTTGTCTACATAGGCACCCCCCCTCGTTCTGCCTCTTTTCACTGCAAACGCTGGTGAACATACAGGTTGCGGGACCCGTGGGCACGCTCCCATGGAACACGACGGGCACACACATGCCTGCTAGTCAGGAATTTCAAAGGGACGTAGGGGTACACCCTTTGCCTGCCCGTGTCATTCTGCCAACGTAAATCGGCGTGCGGCGGTCAGCATGTGGTTAAATTCGGAGATTTGGATACATCTTAATTTCTGAATAAGGAATTGTCTAATGAAGAATATTTCCAGGGACTTTGTGAAATAATACGCTGTGATTAGAAATTCTGGATGAAACGTGGATGGACTTTTCTTTGTATAAAACTGATGAGAATTGTGTGTGAAATAATAGACTGTAATGTTCTTCCTCATAAATCACGCCTGCTCTCTCCCTCTGACATTGCGGCTTATGGATTCCATTTCTGCCCACTGTTATGAACTTTCAATTTTAGCTCTTGATAAATCCTGGCTGGACTTTTCCTCATAAATTGCAGCTACTAAAGTCCCCCTGAGGCCGCGTACACACGCGCGGACTGTTCGCCCAACCTTGTTCGGCAAACAGTTTCGGCAAACAGTCCGCTCAAAATTTGCATGAGCGGACTTGCCCACACACGAGCGGACTGTTTCAGCGAACTGTTTGCCAAACAGTCCGCTCAACTTTTGAAATGAACGGACTCGCCCACGTAAGGCGGAGGCAAATCCGCCCATTTCGAGCGCGTGTACAGGTAGGCGGGGACCGCGAAGGAGACGTCGCGGGCTCCGCCGCCTGGAATGGGCTTAAAGGGGAACCCCAACGCCGAAAAAAATCGGCGTGGGGTTTCCCCCAAAGTCCACACCAGACCCTTGTCCGAGCACGCTACCCGGCCGGCCAGGAAAGGGGGGCGAGCGAGCGCGCCCCCCCTCCTGAGCCGTACCAGGCCGCGTGCCCTCAACATGGGGGGTGCCTTGGGGAAGGGGGGGCCGCGCGGCCCCCCCACCCCAAAGCACCTTGTCCCCATGTTGATGAGGACAAGGGCCTCTTCCTGACAACCCTGGCCGTTGGTTGTCGGGGTCTGCGGGCGGGGGGCTTATCGGAATCCGGGAGCCCCCTTTAAGAAGGGGGCCCCCGGATACCTGCCCCCCACCCTATGTGAATGAGTATGGGGTACAATGTACCCCTACCCATTCACCTGTGAAATAAAGTACAAAAAAAAACACAACACAGGGAAAAAATATTTTATTGCACAGCTCCGGGGGTCTTCCGTCTTCGGGGGTCTTCTCGCCGGACTCCTCCGCTATCTGTGTGTAGCTCTTTTGCTAGCAGAGGAGTCCGGCTTTCTTCCTCCCCGCCGCCGGCCTCTTCTCCCGACTTCGGGGGTCTTGTCCCCCTCTTCGGTTCTTCTGCCGGGCCACCGCGCCTTCTTGTAGCTCTTTTGCAGGCGGTGGCCCGGTCTTCTGTCGCCGCTGCCTTCCGTTCTTCTGTCGCCACCTTCGGTTCTTCTGCCGGGCCACCGCGCCTTCTTGTAGCTCTTTTACAGGCGGTGGCCCGGTCTTCTGTCGCCGCTGTCGTCGCCGCCGCCGCCGCCTTCCGTTCTTGTTCTTCTTCTTGTTCTTCTTCTTCTTCTCCTGGAGATGTTGACTCGACGAGCTCTCCGGCCGGAATGCCAGGGACACGCTCCGCTGCCACTTATATAGTGACAATGGGGCGGTGTCACATGGTATATGTCACATGGGTTGGTCACATGGTGACCCCGCCCCCTTACGATGTCATAGTCCCCATGTGACATCAACCCATGTGACCAACCCATGTGACATATACCATGTGACCCCGCCCCATTGTCACTATATAAGTGACCGCACAGCGCGGCTCTGGCATTCCGGCCGGAGAGAGCGACGTGTCAACATCTCCTGGAGAAGAACAAGAAGAACAAGAAGAAGAACAAGAACGGAAGGCGGCGACAGCGACAGCGGCGACAGAAGACCGGGCCACCGCCTGCAAAAGAGCTACAAGAAGGCGCGGTGGCCCGGCAGAAGAACCGAAGAGGGGGACAAGACCCCCGAAGTCGGGAGAAGAGGCCGGCGGCGGGGAGGAAGAAAGCCGGACTCCTCCGCTAGCAAAAGAGCTACACACAGATAGCGGAGGAGTCCGGCGAGAAGACCCCCGAAGACGGAAGACCCCCGGAGCTGTGCAATAAAATATTTTTTCCCTGTGTTGTGTTTTTTTTTAGTACTTTATTTCACAGGTGAATGGGTAGGGGTACATTGTACCCCTTACTCATTCACATAGGGTGGGGGGCCGGTATCCGGGGGCCCCCTTCTTAAAGGGGGCTCCCGGATTCCGATAAGCCCCCCGCCCGCAGACCCCGACAACCAACGGCCAGGGTTGTCGGGAAGAGGCCCTTGTCCTCATCAACATGGGGACAAGGTGCTTTGGGGTGGGGGGGCCGCGCGGCCCCCCCTTCCCCAAGGCACCCCCCCATGTTGAGGGCACGCGGCCTGGTACGGCTCAGGAGGGGGGGCGCGCTCGCTCGCCCCCCTTTCCTGGCCGGCCGGGTAGCGTGCTCGGACAAGGGTCTGGTGTGGACTTTGGGGGAACCCCCACGCCGATTTTTTTCGGCGTTGGGGTTCCCCTTTAAGCCCATTCCAGGCGGCGGAGCCCGCGACGTCTCCTTCGCGGGCCCCGCCTACCTGTACACGCGCTCGAAATGGGCGGACTTTCCGAGCGGGAACAGTTTGCTCATTTCGAAAGTAGCCTACACACGGGCGGACTGTTCGCTCAAACACAGTTTCAGCGGACAGTTTTTCGGAATTTCCGAAAGACTTTGTCCGTCCAACTGTCCGCTGAAACTGTCCGCTGAAAGCCCACACACGGGCGGACTGTCCGCCCAAACACTGTTCAGCGGACAAAGTTGGGCGAACAGTCCGCCCGTGTGTACGCGGCCTGACACATTGTATTGACTCCAGGGGGCGCCATACAAATGCCACCCCATACTTTTCACATTTATTTGTATAATTTTCCTTCCACCTCACAATTATGTGACACTTTGTGTTGGTCCATCACATAAAATCCCAATAAAATAAATTTATGATTTTGGTTGAAACATGACAAAATGTGGGAAATTTCAAGAGGTATGAATACTTTTTCAAGGTGCTTGTATTTTCTATCATTTCCCACTAATAACTCTACAAACGCTTCATCTCCCTGCTGGTCTTTCCCATCTTCAGGAACAATATCACTTCTCTCCTCCATTCCCCTCGGATTGTAGAATTCTCACAGCTTCTCTGCATTTTACATTGAAAAATGTTTTTTTCCAGTGAGATTGAGAAATAAGATTTGATGATCTTTAAAGTGAATGAAGAAGGTTTAGAATTGGGGGAAATCCAGTACAAGCCTTTATTTCTAGAAGAAGAGAGAGAATATCTCTTCTATAGATTGAAGATCTTCACTTTGTTGGGGGGATTATTACAAAGAAACAATTTGAAGAAACAGGTTGTCCCTCCAATCTACAATATAATATTTCTCACCTTCCACAATGGAAAATATTATCCCAAAAAGTCAGAATTGCAGTAAAAAGTGTCCCCAGAAAGAAGACGATGTCCCCCAACATGGAGGACTAAAGACAACATTTACAGACAAAGGTCCCTCCCAGGAGGAAATACAAGAGACCAACCATTGGATTTTGGAGCCGTCACCCAAAACTAGAAAGAAGTAATAGCAAAATCCAAGGAGTAAGAAGAATTCCTCAATACAATTATTCCTGGTCCCGGGAATGTCATGTTAGTGAGAGGCTCCAGTACAGACTCCACACCCAGTACATCAGTCTCACTCCTCCTCCTGAAGAAGCCCCATTCAGAGTTCAGGAAACATCACCAGGAATCCCCAACCCATCACCTGTCCAGCAGAATAGTAATACACGGTGATGGCACTTCTGAGCCCCTTTTATCACCAATCACCCTAAGTGCTTCACATATATTGAAGGTGGATGGGTGGGGGTTGGGGGCCGGTGACGAATACCGAGACGCCTCAATGTAAAATGATGATGTCATCTATCTGTTTCTAAGCATATTTATTATAACACTAATACAAAATGAATTGATTACCTTATTCATGTCTTGATCTGCTTCCTTAAGGGCTCGTTCACACCGTACATGCATGAAAACGGATGGGAACTGAAGGGAAAACCAACATCAATTTCACATCAATTTTCACGCGTGTCAGTTATGTGCCCTATTCACGCCAATGTGGAAAAAATCTGCATGTGATACCAGTGTTGTGGCCCTTGTACAACGCATGCAGAATGGTGTGACCGAGGCCTAAAAGTCCACCTTTATTCATTGTGATACTTTAACCGCATGCTGAGGAGCCACCGCACCTCGGCATCATGATACATCGATACCATAGACGGCCACTAGGGGGCACTAGCACGCCGCTGCAGGCACACGTGCACACCCCCTGCTCGCCCACAGTGCCGATGTGAGTGCCCGGCAGTCACAATCTCCGCCAGGCTACCGCGATCTCTCGGGACACACGGAGAACCGGGATCTGAGTGTATAAACACACAGTTTCCGGTTCTCTGAGGGGGGGAAAAGACAAATCCTCTGTTCATACAGACAATCTGTCATCTCCCCTGCACAGTCCCCTACCCCCTTCAGTTAGAACACACACTAGGACACACTTAACCCCTTCACTGCCCCCTAGTGGTTAACCCCTTCACTGCCAATGACATTTTTACAGTAATCAATGCAATTTTATAGCACTAATCGCTGTATTAATGCCAGTGGTCCAAAAAATGTGTCAAAATTGACTGACGCGTCCGCCATAATGTTGCAGTATCAATAAAAATCGCATTTCGCCACCATTACTATTAAAAAAAATAATAATACAAATGCCATAAAACTATCCCATATTTTGTAAACGCTATAACTTTCGCGAAAACCAATCAATATATGCTTATTGCGATATTTTTTTTAACAAAAATATGTTGAAGAATACGTATCGGCCTAAACTGAGGGAAAAAAAAATTATATGTTTTTTGAAGATATTTATTATAACAAAAAGTAAAAAATAATGCATTTTTTTCAAAATTGTTGCTTTTTTTGTTTATAGTGAAAAAATAAAAAACGCAGAGGTGATTAAATACCACCAAAAGAAAGCTCTATTTGTGGGAAAAAAGGACATCATTGTTTTTGGGTGCAGAGCCGCACGACCATGCAATTGTCAGTTAAATCGACGCAGTGCCGAATCTCAAAAAGTTCTCTGGTCAGGAAGGGGGTAAAATCTTCCGGGGCTGAAGGGATTAAGGTACCCACTGTCCGGGTGCACAATAGGGTCATCACTGCCTCCTGGTAGAGAGCTCTAGGTGGACTAAGTGAACCTTAAATAAAATAACCTCAATGTTTAAATCTATATATATAGCGAAAAACAGGTCCCCCATATAATGGGACCTTAATGGCACAAAAAGTATATTAGTCTACAAATAATATAAATGTAATCATATAAAAGTGGAATTAAAAACTTTTTCACATAAGAAATTACATGACAAAAATATGTAAGTGTACAGTATACTTATACTTATTTGTACATAATAGAGCCTAGTCCAAATCACATAGAACTGACGCGTTTCACAGGCATTTGGCTCCTTCCTCAGGGGTAGCTCTGTGATCAGTACAAAGTAATACGGAGAGTACCCAGGGAAAAGATAATCCTTCTCACACCCCCAGAGGAGGAGAAGTGGATAATCGCCACTTGTGTCCAATTCCACACCCCTAAACAAAAAGGAGGAAGAGGGGAGACAAAGGAGGTGTAGGTCCCCAGACCCGCAGGCCAGTCGATGGGCACTGAGATCACCCCCAACTGAAATATCCAAATTTCATGTCCTCGGATCCAAGCATAACTTAAAGTCATTGTAAACTCTCACTTTTGTTTGTTTTTAATAACAAACATGTTATACTTCCCTCCTCTGTGAGGATGTTTTGCACAAAGCAACCCGGATCCTCCTCTTCTCGGGTCCCTCTTCTGCTGCTCCTGGCCCCTCCCTCCTTTGAGAGCCCCTCAGCCAGCAGCTTTCTATGGGGGCACCCAAGCCGGGTCAGAGCTCTGTGTATCCATTCAGACACGGAGCCCCGACCTGGCCCCGCCCTCTCTCTCCCCTGATTGGCTGACTGACATTGATTGATAGCTGCGGGGGTATCCATAATGGCTGAAGGGATCGTGGACATGGCTGGAGAGAGAAGGGGCTCAGGTAGGTAATTAGGGGGTACAGGGGGTGGGGGGCTACTACACACAGAAGGTTTTTTATCCTAATGTATAGAATGTATTAAGATAAAAAACCTTCTTCCTTTACAACTCCTTTAATGTCAGAGTAGTATAACAGATGAACAAATCTTAGTCCTTAATCCATCGGTCACATTGGAGCGACTTGTCATGTCGCCGGTAATCGCACTGTTCAGATCAGTGCGATGCCGACTTTGTGGCGCTGCATCGCTTTAAAGAAAAGTGATTCCTCCACTACTTTTGGTGATTTTGGGGGTGACTTGCATAGACATCTCTGCATGAAGTTGGACGGATGTCTTCCGAGTCTCACCCCAAGTCACATTGAAATGCAGCTTTGAAATGGTGCGATTTCAGGTGAAGTCACATGATTTCAGAGCCGCGGTCAATGTGAATGAGGGCTAAGGAATGATAAATGACTCCAAGCTTCAAGGGGCCTTGTGATTTGGATGGTCAGGTCAGCTAATGTCGGGTACTAGCTACATCTTGATGTCATCTAGGGCTGGTTGGATAGTCGATGACCTTCTCTAGGTGTCATCAGCTGGTAGAATGTCATTTCTAAAGGCTCGGTGAGCGATTCTGAGGAAAGACTGACACAACTTTTTATATTTTCCTTCAACCAATCAAAATGACCCAAATTGCTCTTCTGGTTCAGTTATGGTCGGGATTTGAGTTTCCTCTAATTAGCGTCTTGAGAGTCGGAGATTCCTCTTATAGCAGCTTTATCATATTGAAACTGCTGACACCCCACTTCTGGGCTCATCATCATCATCACCCCTTAAGATGTTGTGATGTATCCCCTCCCCCCATATCATGTACAATCAGATGGAACAATACATCTTACAATTCATGGCAACAATTTTTATGGAAATTTAATTTGAAGACAATTTTCCCTGAGCTGAGCTGATCTGACACACGTTGTGATTGGTTGATTCTGTCACGGCTATTACTTACACACACTCTAACACACTACATCTACAATCTCACAGACTAAAGACATTTCAGGTGTATACATCTATATCACTTTATAACTAATTACACTCCAACTATTATTGGTGGTCAATACACAAGGCCATCAGGAGACACAGATATGACCATGTACTGCAAGGTGCTCCTTTCTGTAGATGTGTTTGTGACCTCATACAACTTCCAGGATGAATCTGGTTACATCTTTATGTTCCTTCATTATAGTAAGTTGGTTCCATTTCCATCTCCACCTCCATCGGATCTCTTCTCCTCGTCCTCCTCTCACTCCGACTCTTCTCATTCTTCTCATTCTTCATCTTCCTCAGGTCATTGACCATAAAGATGAGGAGCCCAGTGTAGAGGACAAAGACCGCACCGGATGACAGGAAGTGACCCCAACCTGACCGAATTTCTGGGAAATGGAGATAAAATATGGGGACACCATGAAAGAGATATACAGAACCCCAATATAAAATATCAGACACAGTCAGATCATTCAGTAGGACCTGTATCAGGGAAGTCACACTAATTACAATGTGGAGATTCTTCTTCTCTTGATGAAGATGTAGCTGCTCCTAAATCATTCCATACACATGGAGAATAGAAGGAGGTCAGATTATGGTCAGACAATGACAGCGGGCCGGGTGAGGACATGACCATGTGACAGAGTCACCAGCCATCACATCTATAAACATTTCCAAAAGTATATGAACCCCCTATGAGGGGGAAGGGATGGAGATCACGGCTGCTTTATGAAATCTGCTGACCTCATACTGGGATGATTAATGGTCCTGAAATGGAAATAATTACCAGGTGTTGTGTGCTCAGCACCCTACATTCTAATCACCCAATCAGAACAGAGCTCTTCCATCTCCAGTTACAAGGTTTCCCTCTCCTGAGAGCGCCATCCTCTGGTATAGTGTGGGCGATGTCCCCACTAAGGATAAGCTGAGCAGGAACTTAGGTGTGGACGGAATTTTGGGTGTTCAGACAAAATCCAAACGTTTCGGAAGTTCATCATGAAATACTCCTCTGAATATCCCATAATACATTGCAATCATCTGACTTGACCTCTGGTGAAGCGCAAGACATTCTATAGTGATGGTTGTAGATAAACTTGCAGCCCACATACTATAAAAGTAAAATGTCCCAGCAGCCCTTCCTCAGTGTATGGGGGGTCAGTGTGGGGGGCAACTGACAGTATTGCAGGGAGAGAGAGTTGGCAATGTATTGTTCTACTCCAGGTATACAGCCATATATACAGTGCTATGTACAATACTATATGTATAGTATTAGCTGTATAGTGTCAGTGATACTTCCCAGTAAATTGCAATTCCTGTGGCTAGAGAGAGAGTGAAGTGTAAGCTCACCTGCATTTATAAAACATAGCCGGATACTAATATTTATAGGTAAAGTTGAACCAGGGAATATCCAATTGCCTCTCGGGGGATCAGGAAGGATTTTTTTTCACTGTTGGAGCAAATTGGATCACGCTTTATTGCCTTCTTCTGGATCAACTGTGAGAATAGGATTGTATATGTAGCGCCCAACCTATTTAGATGGGTGCTAGATAGGGCTTCATAGGTAGTGATAGGTAAATTTAGCCAGGGTGATGTGTCCTCTTTATGGAGAGATCCGGGGTCTATAATGAATGTAAACATCCCATGTGACAGTAATAGGAGGTGACGGGTCCTCTTTATGGAGAGATCCGGGGTCTATAATGAATGTAAACATCGCATGTGACAGTAATAGGAGGTGACGGGTCCTCTTTATGGAGAGATCCGGGGTCTATAATAAATGTAAACATCCCATGTGACAGTAATAGGGGGTGACGGGTCCTCTTTATGGAGAGATCCGGGGTCTATAATGAATGTAAACATCCCATGTGACAGTAATAGGGGGTGACGGGTCCTCTTTATGAAGGGATCCCGGGTCTATAATGAATGTAAACATCCCATGTGACAGTAATAGGGGGTGACGGGTCCTCTTTATGGAGAGATCTGGGGTCTATAATGAATGTAAACATCCCATGTGACAGTAATAGGGGGTGACGGGTCCTCTTTATGGAGAGATCCGGGGTCTATAATGAATGTAAACATCCCAAGTGACAGTAAAAGGAGGTGACGGGTCCTCTTTATGGAGAGATCCGGGGTCTATAATGAATGTAAACATCCCATGTGACAGTAATAGGGGGTGACGGGTCCTCTTTATGGAGAGATCCGGGGTCTATAATGAATGTAAACATCCCATGTGACAGTAATAGGAGGTGACGGGTCCTCTTTATGAAGGGATCCGGGGTCTATAATGAATGTAAACATCCCATGTGACAGTAATAGGAGGGGACGGGTCCTCTTTATGGAGAGATCCGGGGTCTATAATGAATATAAACATCCCGTGTGACAGTAATAGGGGGTGACGGGTCCTCTTTATGTAAGGATCTGGGGTCTATAATGAATGTAAACATCCCATGTGACAGTAATAGGGGGTGACGGGTCCTCTTTATGGAGAGATCCGGGGTCTATAATGAATGTAAACATCCCATGTGACAGTAATAGGAGGTGACGGGTCCTCTTTATGAAGGGATCTGGGGTCTATAATGAATGTAAACATCCCATGTGACAGTAATAGGAGGTGACGGGTCCTCTTTATGGAGAGATCCGGGGTCTATAATGAATGTAAACATCCCAAGTGACAGTAAAAGGAGGTGATGGGTCCTCTTTATGGAGAGATCCGGGGTCTATAATGAATGTAAACATCTCATGTGACAGTAATAGGGGGTGACGGGTCCTCTTTATGGAGAGATCCGGGGTCTATAATGAATGTAAACATCCCATGTGACAGTAATAGGAGGTGACGGGTCCTCTTTATGAAGGGATCCGGGGTCTATAATGAATGTAAACATCCCATGTGACAGTAATAGGGGGTGACGGGTCCTCTTTTTGGAGAGATCCGGGGTCTATAATGAATGTAAACATCCCATGTGACAGTAATAGGAGGTGACGGGTCCTCTTTATGAAGGGATCCGGGGTCTATAATGAATGTAAACATCCCATGTGACAGTAATAGGAGGTGACGGGTCCTCTTTATGAAGGGATCCGGGGTCTATAATGAATGTAAACATCCCATGTGACAGTAATAGGGGGTGACGGGTCCTCTTTATGGAGAGATCCGGGGTCTATAATGAATGTAAACATCTCATGTGACAGTAATAGGAGGTGACGGGTCCTCTTTATGAAGGGATCCGGGGTCTATAATGAATGTAAACATCCCATGTGACAATAATAGGGGGTGAAGGGTCCTCTTTATGGAGAGATCCGGGGTCTATAATGAATGTAAACATCCCATGTGACAGTAATAGGAGGTGACGGGTCCTCTTTATGGAGAGATCCGGGGTCTATAATGAATATAAACATCCCGTGTGACAGTAATAGGGGGTGACGGGTCCTCTTTATGTAAGGATCTGGGGTCTATAATGAATGTAAACATCCCATGTGACAGTAATAGGGGGTGACAGGTCCTCTTTATGGAGAAATCCGGGGTCTATAATGAATGTAAACATCCCATGTGACAATAATAGGGGGTGAAGGGTCCTCTTTATGGAGAGATCCGGGGTCTATAATGAATGTAAACATCCCAAGTGAAAGTAAAAGGAGGTGACGGGTCCTCTTTATGGAGAGATCCGGGGTCTATAATGAATGTAAACATCTCATGTGACAGTAATAGGAGGTGACGGGTCCTCTTTATGAAGGGATCCGGGGTCTATAATGAATGTAAACATCCCATGTGACAGTAATAGGGGGTGACGGGTCCTCTTTATGGAAGGATCCCGGGTCTATAATGAATGTAAACATCCCATGTGACAATAATAGGGAGTGAAGGGTCCTCTTTATGGAGAGATCCGGGGTCTATAATGAATGTAAATATCCCGTGTGACAGTAATAGGGGGTGACGGGTCCTCTTTATGGAGAGATCCGGGGTCTATAATGAATGTAAACATCCCGTGTGACAGTAATAGGAGGTGACAGGTCCTCTTTATGGAGAGATCCGGGGTCTATAATGAATGTAAACATCCCATGTGACAGTAATAGGGGGTGACGGGTCCTCTTTATGGAGAGATCCGGGGTCTATAATGAATGTAAACATCCCATGTGACAGTAATAGGAGGTGACGGGTCCTTTTTATGGAGAGATCCGGGTTCTATAATGAATGTAAACATCCCATGTGACAGTAATAGGGGGTGACGGGTCCTCTTTATGGAGAGATCCGGGGTCTATAATGAATGCAAACATCTCATGTGACAGTAATAGGGGGTGACGGGTCCTCTTTATGGAGAGATCCGGGGTCTATAATGAATGTAAACATCCCATGTGACAGTAATAGACGTTGACGGGTCCTCTTTATGGAGAGATCCGGGGTCTATAATGAATGTAAACATCCCATGTGATAGTAATAGGGGGTGACGGGTCCTCTTTATGGAGAGATCCGGGGTCTATAATGAATGTAAACATCCCATGTGACAGTAATAGGAGGTGACAGGTCCTCTTTATGGAAGGATCCGGGGTCTATAATGAATGTAAACATCCCATGTGATAGTAATAGGGGGTGACGGGTCCTCTTTATGGAAGGATCCGGGGTCTATAATGAATGTTAACATCGCATGTGACAGTAATAGGGGGTGACGGGTTCTCTTTATGGAGAGATCCGGGGTCTATAATGAATGTAAACATCCCATGTGACAGTAATAGGAGGTGACGGGTCCTCTTTATGGAGAGATCCGGGGTCTATAATGAATGTAAACATCCCATGTGACAGTAATAGGAGGTGACGGGTCCTCTTTATGGAAGGATCCGGAGTATATAATGAATGTAAACATCCCGTGTGACAGTAATAGGGGGTGACGGGTCCTCTTTATGGAGAGATCCGGGGTCTATAATGAATGTAAACATCCCATGTGATAGTAATAGGGGGTGACGGGTCCTCTTTATGGAGAGATCCGGGGTCTATAATTAATGTAAACATCCCATGTGACAGTAATAGGAGGTGACGGGTCCTCTTTATGGAAGGATCCGGGGTCTATAATGAATGTAAACATCGCATGTGACAGTAATAGGGGGTGACGGGTTCTCTTTATGGAGAGATCCGGGGTCTATAATGAATGTAAACATCCCATGTGACAGTAATAGGAGGTGACGGGTCCACTTTATGGAGGGATCCGGGGTCTATAATGAATGTAAACATCCTATGTGACAGTAATAGGAGGTGACGGGTCCTCTTTATGGAGGGATCCGGGGTCTATAATGAATGTAAACATCCCATGTGATAGTAATAGGGGATGACGGGTCCTCTTTATGGAAGGATCCGGGGTCTATAATGAATGTAAACATCGCATGTGACAGTAATAGGGGGTGACGGGTTCTCTTTATGGAGAGATCCGGGGTCTATAATGAATGTAAACATCCCATGTGAAAGTAATAGGAGGTGACGGGTCCTCTTTATGGAGAGATCCGGGGTCTATAATGAATGTAAACATCCCATGTGACAGTAATAGGAGGTGACGGGTCCTCTTTATGGAGAGATCCGGGGTCTATAATGAATGTAAACATCCCATGTGGCAGTAATAGGGGGTGACGGGTCCTCTTTATGGAGAGATCCGGGGTCTATAATGAATGTAAACATCCCGTTTGACAGTAATAGGAGGTGACGGGTCCTCTTTATGGAAGGATTCGGGGTCTATAATGAATGTAAACATCCCATGTGACAGTAATAGGAGGTGACGGGTCCTCTTTATGGAGTGATCCGGGGTCTATAATGAATGTGAACATCCCATGTGACAGTAATAGGGGGTGACGGGTCCTCTTTATGGAGAGATCCGGGGTCTATAATGAATGTAAACATCCCATGTGACAGTAATAGGGGGTGACGGGTCCTCTTTATGGAGAGATACGGGGTCTATAATGAATGTAAACATCCCATGTGACAGTAATAGGAGGTGACGGGTCCTCTTTATGGAGAGATCCGGGGTCTATAATGAATGTAAACATCCCATGTGACAGTAATAGGAGGTGACGGGTCCTCTTTATGGAGGGATCCGGGGTCTATAATGAATGTAAACATCCCATGTGACAGTAATAGGAGGTGACGGGTCCTCTTTATGGAGAGATCCGGGGTCTATAATGAATGTAAACATCTCATGTGACAGTAATAATAGGTGACGGGTCCTCTTTATGGAGAGATCTGGGGTCTATAATGAATGTAAACATCCCATGTGACAGTAATAGGAGGTGACGGGTCCTCTTTATGGAGGGATCCGGGGTCTATAATGAATGTAAACATCCCATGTGACAGTAATAGGAGGTGACGGGTCCTCTTTATGGAGAGATCCGGGGTCTATAATGAATGTAAACATTCCATGTGACAGTAATAGGAGGTGACGGGTCCTCTTTATGGAGAGATCCGGGGTCTATAATGAATGTAAACATCCCATGTGACAGTAATAGGAGGTGACGGGTCCTCTTTATGGAGAGATCCGGGGTCTATAATGAATGTAAACATTCCATGTGACAGTAATAGGAGGTGACGGGTCCTCTTTATGGAGAGATCCGGGGTCTATAATGAATGTAAACATCTCATGTGACAGTAATAATAGGTGACGGGTCCTCTTTATGGAGGGATCCGGGGTCTATAATGAATGTAAACATCCCATGTGACAGTAATAGGGGGTGACGGGTCCTCTTTATGGAGAGATCTGGGGTCTATAATGAATGTAAACATCCCATGTGACAGTAATAGGAGGTGACGGGTCCTCTTTATGGAGTGATCCGGGGTCTATAATGAATGTGAACATCCCATGTGACAGTAATAGGGGGTGACGGGTCCTCTTTATGGAGAGATCCGGGGTCTATAATGAATGTAAACATCCCGTTTGACAGTAATAGGAGGTGACGGGTCCTCTTTATGGAAGGATTCGGGGTCTATAATGAATGTAAACATCCCATGTGACAGTAATAGGAGGTGACGGGTCCTCTTTATGGAGTGATCCGGGGTCTATAATGAATGTGAACATCCCATGTGACAGTAATAGGGGGTGACGGGTCCTCTTTATGGAGAGATCCGGGGTCTATAATGAATGTAAACATCCCATGTGACAGTAATAGGGGGTGACGGGTCCTCTTTATGGAGAGATACGGGGTCTATAATGAATGTAAACATCCCATGTGACAGTAATAGGAGGTGACGGGTCCTCTTTATGAAGGGATCCGGGGTCTATAATGAATGTAAACATCCCATGTGACAGTAATAGGGGGTGACGGGTCCTCTTTATGGAGAGATCCGGGGTCTATAATGAATGTAAACATCTCATGTGACAGTAATAGGAGGTGACGGGTCCTCTTTATGAAGGGATCCGGGGTCTATAATGAATGTAAACATCCCATGTGACAATAATAGGGGGTGAAGGGTCCTCTTTATGGAGAGATCCGGGGTCTATAATGAATGTAAACATCCCATGTGACAGTAATAGGAGGTGACGGGTCCTCTTTATGGAGAGATCCGGGGTCTATAATGAATATAAACATCCCGTGTGACAGTAATAGGGGGTGACGGGTCCTCTTTATGTAAGGATCTGGGGTCTATAATGAATGTAAACATCCCATGTGACAGTAATAGGGGGTGACAGGTCCTCTTTATGGAGAAATCCGGGGTCTATAATGAATGTAAACATCCCATGTGACAATAATAGGGGGTGAAGGGTCCTCTTTATGGAGAGATCCGGGGTCTATAATGAATGTAAACATCCCAAGTGAAAGTAAAAGGAGGTGACGGGTCCTCTTTATGGAGAGATCCGGGGTCTATAATGAATGTAAACATCTCATGTGACAGTAATAGGAGGTGACGGGTCCTCTTTATGAAGGGATCCGGGGTCTATAATGAATGTAAACATCCCATGTGACAGTAATAGGGGGTGACGGGTCCTCTTTATGGAAGGATCCCGGGTCTATAATGAATGTAAACATCCCATGTGACAATAATAGGGAGTGAAGGGTCCTCTTTATGGAGAGATCCGGGGTCTATAATGAATGTAAATATCCCGTGTGACAGTAATAGGGGGTGACGGGTCCTCTTTATGGAGAGATCCGGGGTCTATAATGAATGTAAACATCCCGTGTGACAGTAATAGGAGGTGACAGGTCCTCTTTATGGAGAGATCCGGGGTCTATAATGAATGTAAACATCCCATGTGACAGTAATAGGGGGTGACGGGTCCTCTTTATGGAGAGATCCGGGGTCTATAATGAATGTAAACATCCCATGTGACAGTAATAGGAGGTGACGGGTCCTTTTTATGGAGAGATCCGGGTTCTATAATGAATGTAAACATCCCATGTGACAGTAATAGGGGGTGACGGGTCCTCTTTATGGAGAGATCCGGGGTCTATAATGAATGCAAACATCCCATGTGACAGTAATAGGGGGTGACGGGTCCTCTTTATGGAGAGATCCGGGGTCTATAATGAATGTAAACATCCCATGTGACAGTAATAGACGTTGACGGGTCCTCTTTATGGAGAGATCCGGGGTCTATAATGAATGTAAACATCCCATGTGATAGTAATAGGGGGTGACGGGTCCTCTTTATGGAGAGATCCGGGGTCTATAATGAATGTAAACATCCCATGTGACAGTAATAGGAGGTGACAGGTCCTCTTTATGGAAGGATCCGGGGTCTATAATGAATGTAAACATCCCATGTGATAGTAATAGGGGGTGACGGGTCCTCTTTATGGAAGGATCCGGGGTCTATAATGAATGTTAACATCGCATGTGACAGTAATAGGGGGTGACGGGTTCTCTTTATGGAGAGATCCGGGGTCTATAATGAATGTAAACATCCCATGTGACAGTAATAGGAGGTGACGGGTCCTCTTTATGGAGAGATCCGGGGTCTATAATGAATGTAAACATCCCATGTGACAGTAATAGGAGGTGACGGGTCCTCTTTATGGAAGGATCCGGAGTATATAATGAATGTAAACATCCCGTGTGACAGTAATAGGGGGTGACGGGTCCTCTTTATGGAGAGATCCGGGGTCTATAATGAATGTAAACATCCCATGTGATAGTAATAGGGGGTGACGGGTCCTCTTTATGGAGAGATCCGGGGTCTATAATTAATGTAAACATCCCATGTGACAGTAATAGGAGGTGACGGGTCCTCTTTATGGAAGGATCCGGGGTCTATAATGAATGTAAACATCCCATGTGACAGTAATAGGAGGTGACGGGTCCTCTTTATGGAAGGATCCGGAGTATATAATGAATGTAAACATCCCGTGTGACAGTAATAGGGGGTGACGGGTCCTCTTTATGGAGAGATCCGGGGTCTATAATGAATGTAAACATCCCATGTGATAGTAATAGGGGGTGACGGGTCCTCTTTATGGAGAGATCCGGGGTCTATAATTAATGTAAACATCCCATGTGACAGTAATAGGAGGTGACGGGTCCTCTTTATGGAAGGATCCGGGGTCTATAATGAATGTAAACATCCCATGTGACAGTAATAGGAGGTGACGGGTCCACTTTATGGAGGGATCCGGGGTCTATAATGAATGTAAACATCCTATGTGACAGTAATAGGAGGTGACGGGTCCTCTTTATGGAGGGATCCGGGGTCTATAATGAATGTAAACATCCCATGTGATAGTAATAGGGGATGACGGGTCCTCTTTATGGAAGGATCCGGGGTCTATAATGAATGTAAACATCGCATGTGACAGTAATAGGGGGTGACGGGTTCTCTTTATGGAGAGATCCGGGGTCTATAATGAATGTAAACATCCCATGTGAAAGTAATAGGAGGTGACGGGTCCTCTTTATGGAGAGATCCGGGGTCTATAATGAATGTAAACATCCCATGTGACAGTAATAGGAGGTGACGGGTCCTCTTTATGGAGAGATCCGGGGTCTATAATGAATGTAAACATCCCATGTGGCAGTAATAGGGGGTGACGGGTCCTCTTTATGGAGAGATCCGGGGTCTATAATGAATGTAAACATCCCGTTTGACAGTAATAGGAGGTGACGGGTCCTCTTTATGGAAGGATTCGGGGTCTATAATGAATGTAAACATCCCATGTGACAGTAATAGGAGGTGACGGGTCCTCTTTATGGAGTGATCCGGGGTCTATAATGAATGTGAACATCCCATGTGACAGTAATAGGGGGTGACGGGTCCTCTTTATGGAGAGATCCGGGGTCTATAATGAATGTAAACATCCCATGTGACAGTAATAGGGGGTGACGGGTCCTCTTTATGGAGAGATACGGGGTCTATAATGAATGTAAACATCCCATGTGACAGTAATAGGAGGTGACGGGTCCTCTTTATGGAGAGATCCGGGGTCTATAATGAATGTAAACATCCCATGTGACAGTAATAGGAGGTGACGGGTCCTCTTTATGGAGGGATCCGGGGTCTATAATGAATGTAAACATCCCATGTGACAGTAATAGGAGGTGACGGGTCCTCTTTATGGAGAGATCCGGGGTCTATAATGAATGTAAACATCTCATGTGACAGTAATAATAGGTGACGGGTCCTCTTTATGGAGAGATCTGGGGTCTATAATGAATGTAAACATCCCATGTGACAGTAATAGGAGGTGACGGGTCCTCTTTATGGAGGGATCCGGGGTCTATAATGAATGTAAACATCCCATGTGACAGTAATAGGAGGTGACGGGTCCTCTTTATGGAGAGATCCGGGGTCTATAATGAATGTAAACATTCCATGTGACAGTAATAGGAGGTGACGGGTCCTCTTTATGGAGAGATCCGGGGTCTATAATGAATGTAAACATCCCATGTGACAGTAATAGGAGGTGACGGGTCCTCTTTATGGAGAGATCCGGGGTCTATAATGAATGTAAACATTCCATGTGACAGTAATAGGAGGTGACGGGTCCTCTTTATGGAGAGATCCGGGGTCTATAATGAATGTAAACATCTCATGTGACAGTAATAATAGGTGACGGGTCCTCTTTATGGAGGGATCCGGGGTCTATAATGAATGTAAACATCCCATGTGACAGTAATAGGGGGTGACGGGTCCTCTTTATGGAGAGATCTGGGGTCTATAATGAATGTAAACATCCCATGTGACAGTAATAGGAGGTGACGGGTCCTCTTTATGGAGTGATCCGGGGTCTATAATGAATGTGAACATCCCATGTGACAGTAATAGGGGGTGACGGGTCCTCTTTATGGAGAGATCCGGGGTCTATAATGAATGTAAACATCCCATGTGACAGTAATAGGGGGTGACGGGTCCTCTTTATGGAGAGATCCGGGGTCTATAATGAATGTAAACATCCCATGTGACAGTAATAGGAGGTGACGGGTCCTCTTTATGGAGAGATCCGGGGTCTATAATGAATGTAAACATCCCATGTGACAGTAATAGGAGGTGACGGGTCCTCTTTATGGAGGGATCCGGGGTCTATAATGAATGTAAACATCCCATGTGACAGTAATAGGAGGTGACGGGTCCTCTTTATGGAGAGATCCGGGGTCTATAATGAATGTAAACATCTCATGTGACAGTAATAATAGGTGACGGGTCCTCTTTATGGAGAGATCTGGGGTCTATAATGAATGTAAACATCCCATGTGACAGTAATAGGAGGTGACGGGTCCTCTTTATGGAGGGATCCGGGGTCTATAATGAATGTAAACATCCCATGTGACAGTAATAGGAGGTGACGGGTCCTCTTTATGGAGAGATCCGGGGTCTATAATGAATGTAAACATGCCATGTGACAGTAATAGGAGGTGACGGGTCCTCTTTATGGAGAGATCCGGGGTCTATAATGAATGTAAACATCCCATGTGACAGTAATAGGAGGTGACGGGTCCTCTTTATGGAGAGATCCGGGGTCTATAATAATTGTAAACATTCCATGTGACAGTAATAGGAGGTGACGGGTCCTCTTTATGGAGAGATCCGGGGTCTATAATGAATGTAAACATCTCATGTGACAGTAATAATAGGTGACGGGTCCTCTTTATGGAGGGATCCGGGGTCTATAATGAATGTAAACATCCCATGTGACAGTAATAGGGGGTGACGGGTCCTCTTTATGGAGAGATCCGGGGTCTATAATGAATGTAAACATCCCATGTGACAGTAATAGGGGGTGACGGGTCCTCATTATGGAGAGATCCGGGGTCTATAATGAATGTAAACATCCCATGTGACAGTAATAGGGGGTGACGGGTCCTCTTTATGGAGAGATCCGGGGTCTATAATGAATGTAAACATCTCGTGTGACAGTAATAGGGGGTAACGGGTCCTCTTTATGGAGAGATCCGGGGTCTATAATGAATGTAAACATCCCGTGTGACAGTAATAGGAGGTGACGGGTCCTCTTTATGGAAGGATCCGGGGTCTATAATGAATGTAAACATCCCATGTGACAGTAATAGGAGGTGACGGGTCCTCTTTATGGAGTGATCCGGGGTCTATATTGAATGTGAACATCCCATGTGACAGTAATAGGGGGTGACGGGTCCTCTTTATGGAGAGATCCGGGGTCTATAATGAATGTAAACATCCCATGTGACAGTAATAGGAGGTGACGGGTCCTCTTTATGGAGAGATCCGGGGTCTATAATGAATGTAAACATCCCATGTGACAGTAATAGGAGGTGACGGGTCCTCTTTATCGAGAGATCCGGGGTCTATAATGAATGTAAACATTCCATGTGACAGTAATAGGAGGTGACGGGTCCTCTTTATGGAAGGATCCGGGGTCTATAATGAATGTAAACATCCCATGTGACAGTAATAGGAGGTGACGGGTCCTCTTTATGGAAGGATCCGGGGTCTATAATGAATGTAAACATCCCATGTGACAGTAATAGGAGGTGACGGGTCCTCTTTATGGAGTGATCCGGGGTCTATAATGAATGTGAACATCCCATGTGACAGTAATAGGGGGTGACGGGTCCTCTTTATGGAGAGATCCGGGGTCTATAATGAATGTAAACATCCCATGTGACAGTAATAGGAGGTGACGGGTCCTCTTTATGGAGAGATCCGGGGTCTATAATGAATGTAAACATCCCATGTGACAGTAATAGGAGGTGACGGGTCCTCTTTATGGAGAGATCCGGGGTCTATAATGAATGTAAACATCCCATGTGACAGTAATAGGAGGTGACGGGTCCTCTTTATGGAGAGATCCGGGGTCTATAATGAATGTAAACATCCCATGTGACAGTAATAGGGGGTGACGGGTCCTCTTTATGGAGAGATCCGGGGTCTATAATGAATGTAAACATCCCATATGACAGTAATAGGAGGTGACGGGTCCTCTTTATGGAGAGATCCGGGGTTTATAATGAATGTAAACATCCCATGTGACAGTAATAGGGGGTGACGGGTCCTCTTTATGGAGAGATCCGGGGTCTATAATGAATGTAAACATCCCATGTGACAGTAATAGGAGGTGACGGGTCCTCTTTATGGAGTGATCCGGGGGCTATAATGAATGTGAACATCCCATGTGACAGTAATAGGGGGTGACGGGTCCTCTTTATGGGGAGATCCGGGGTCTATAATGAATGTAAACATCCCATGTGACAGTAATAGGAGGTGACGGGTCCTCTTTATGGAGAGATCCGGGGTCTATAATGAATGTAAACATCCCATGTGACAGTAATAGGAGGTGACGGGTCCTCTTTATGGAGAGATCCGGGGTCTATAATGAATGTAAACATCCCATGTGACAGTAATAGGAGGTGACGGGTCCTCTTTATGGAGAGATCCGGGGTCTATAATGAATGTAAACATCCCATGTGACAGTAATAGGAGGTGACGGGTCCTCTTTATGGAGAGATCCGGGGTCTATAATGAATGTAAACATCCCATGTGACAGTAATAGGAGGTGACGGGTCCTCTTTATGGAGGGATCCGGGGTCTATAATGAATGTAAACATCCCATGTGACAGTAATAGGAGGTGACGGGTCCTCTTTATGGAGAGATCCGGGGTCTATAATGAATGTAAACATCCCATGTGACAGTAATAGGAGGTGACGGGTCCTCTTTATGGAGAGATCCGGGGTCTATAATGAATGTAAACATCCCATGTGACAGTAATAGGAGGTGACGGGTCCTCTTTATGGAGGGATCCGGGGTCTATAATGAATGTAAACATCCCATGTGACAGTAATAGAAGGTGACGGGTCCTCTTTATGGAGGGATCCGGGGTCTATATTGAATGTGAACATCCCATGTGACAGTAATAGGAGGTGACGGGTCCTCTTTATGGAGAGATCCGGGGTCTATAATGAATGTAAACATCCCGTGTGACAGTAATAGGGGGTGACGGGTCCTCTTTATGGAGAGATCCGGGGTCTATAATGAATGTAAACATCCCATGTGACAGTAATAGGGGGTGACGGGTCCTCTTTATGGAGAGATCCGGGGTCTATAATGAATGTAAAAATAGAAAGGGAGTTGGGACTTTAAATGAGGCGGCTGGTGTGTGGAGGTCAAGGTAAAAAATAGTAATTTAATTGGATCCATAATAATGTATAATACAGAGTAAATTCATATATATACATACATACATGTACAATTATTGGCACAATATATGTTTAGGAGAACATCAAGGTGTATGTAAAAACACATCAAATCAAGGAACATATATAAACAGTAAATAGTGTGTAGAGCAACAGCATAGCCTAAAAGTGCCTCAGGGCGACATGTCCGGTACCTATGTCTATAATGGCATGATATAAGCATAAATATACTGAATTGATGTAGGTATTAACGTCAGGGCGTAATAGATATCACTGTAGCATCCAATGTAGCTCGACGCGTTTCGTGGATGCACCTCCACTCATCAGGAGCAGATGCGACAGTTTCCTGTAAAATGTATAGGTATAATAAACCACACTCTGTATAGAGGGGAATAGACACAATACAAAAAGTGCTTTCAAAGGAAATTAAACAAGCATATCTACCATCCCCGGAAGCAAATGCAGCAAACGGCAACTGGCCCATGGCGAGTCGGAGGCACAACTCACCCCCCCGGGAGCTGGGGCGGCATGTTTGGGCAGCAGCGGCTATAGTGAAGAAATGCCTGGGTGTGAAGAGGAATAATGAGGAAATATTAGTAAGCTAAGGGAAGGTTGTAATTTTGTGGGGCAAATGTCATAAATCTACAGAATTGTAGTGGTAATGAAAAATATGGTGTGGGAGTGATGTGCAAAAAAGGTTTGGAAGGGATGTAAGTGTGAACTAAAAATAATGAGTACTCGTGTGTAGGCTGTAGTATGCCTGCAAAAGTATGATGCAGATAACAGATACGGTGAAAGTGTGAGAAGTGTGATGGGAAAACCTGGATAGGAGAAGTACTAGATAATGTCGTAGAGAGATAAAATCAATATAATGAATGTAAACATCCCATGTGACAGTAATAGGGGGTGACGGGTCCTCTTTATGGAGAGATCCGGGGTCTATAATGAATGTAAACATCCCATGTGACAGTAATAGGAGGTGACGGATCCTCTTTATGGAGGGATCCGGGGTCTATAATGAATATAAACATCCCGTGTGACAGTAATAGGGGGTGACGGGTCCTCTTTATGTAAGGATCTGGGGTCTATAATGAATGTAAACATCCCGTGTGACAGTAATAGGGGGTGACGGGTCCTCTTTATGAAGGGATCCGGGGTCTATAATGAATGTAAACATCCCATGTGACAGTAATAGGAGGTGACGGGTCCTCTTTATGGAGAGATCCGGGGTCTATAATGAATGTAAACATCCCGTGTGACAGTAATAGGAGGTGACGGGTCCTCTTTATGGAGGGATCCGTGGTCTACAATGAATGTAAACATCCCAAGTGACAGTAAAAGGAGGTGACGGGTCCTCTTTATGGAGAGATCCGGGGTCTATAATGAATGTAAACATCCCATGTGACAGTAATAGGAGGTGACGGGTCCTCTTTATGGAGGGATCCGTGGTCTATAATGAATGTAAACATCCCAAGTGACAGTAAAAGGAGGTGACGGGTCCTCTTTATGGAGAGATCCGGGGTCTATAATGAATGTAAACATCCCATGTGACAGTAATAGGAGGTGACGGGTCCTCTTTATGGAGGGATCCGGGGTCTATAATGAATGTAAACATCCCATGTGACAGTAATAGGAGGTGACGGGTCCTCTTTATGGAGAGATCCGGGGTCTATAATGAATGTAAACATCCCATGTGACAGTAATAGGGGTGACGGGTCCTCTTTATGGAGGGATCCGGGGTCTATAATGAATGTAAACATCCCATGTGACAGTAATAGGAGGTGACGGGTCCTCTTTATGGAGAGATCCAGGGTCTATAATGAATGTAAACATCCCATGTGACAGTAATAGGAGGTGACGGGTCCTCTTTATGGAGAGATCCGGGGTCTATAATGAATGTAAACATCCCATGTGACAGTAATAGGAGGTGACGGGTCCTCTTTATGGAGAGATCCGGGGTCTATAATGAATGTAAACATCCCATGTGACAGTAATAGGGGGTGACGGGTCCTCTTTATGGAGAGATCCGGGGTCTATAATGAATGTAAACATCCCATGTGACAGTAATAGGGGTGACGGGTCCTCTTTATGAAAGGATCCGGAGTATATAATGAATGTAAACATCCCATGTGACAGTAATAGGGGGTGACGGGTCCTCTTTATGGAGGGATCCGGAGTATATAATGAATGTAAACATCCCATGTGACAGTAATAGGAGGTGACGGGTCCTCTTTATGGAGGGATCCGGGGTCTATAATGAATGTAAACATCCCATGTGACAGTAATAGGAGGTGACGGGTCCTCTTTATGGAGGGATCCGGGGTCTATAATGAATGTAAACATCCCATGTGACAGTAATAGGGGTGACGGGTCCTCTTTATGGAAGGACCCGGAGTATATAATGAATGTAAACATCCCATGTGACGGTAATAGGAGGTGACGGGTCCTCTTTATGGAGGGATCCGGTGTCTATAATGAATGTAAACATCCCATGTGACAGTAATAGGAGGTGACGGGTCCTCTTTATGGAGAGATCCGGGGTCTATAATGAATGTAAACATCCCATGTGACAGTAATAGGAGGTGACGGGTCCTCTTTATGGAGAGATCCGGGGTCTATAATGAATGTAAACATTCCATGTGACAGTAATAGGAGGTGACGGGTCCTCTTTATGGAGAGATCCGGAGTATATAATGAATGTAAACATCCCATGTGACAGTAATAGGAGGTGACGGGTCCTCTTTATGGAGGGATCCGGGGTCTATAATGAATGTAAACATCCCATGTGACAGTAATAGGGGGTGACGGGTCCTATTTATGGAAGGATCCGGGGTCTATAATGAATGTAAACATCCCGTGTGACAGTAATAGGGTGTGACGGGTCCTCTTTATGGAGGGATCCGGGGTCTATAATGAATGTAAACATCCCATGTGACAGTAATAGGGGGTGACGGGTCCTCTTTATGGAGGGATCCGGGGTCTATAATGAATGTAAACATCCCATGTGACAGTAATAGGGGGTGACGGGTCCTCTTTATGGAAGGATCCGGGGTCTATAATGAATGTAAACATCCCATGTGACAGTAATAGGAGGTGACGGGTCCTCTTTATGGAAGGATCCGGAGTATATAATGAATGTAAACATCCCATGTGACAGTAATAGGGGGTGACGGGTCCTCTTTATGAAGGGATCCGGGGTCTATAATGAATGTAAACATCCCATGTGACAGTAATAGGGGGTGACGGGTCCTCTTTATGGAAGGATCCGGAGTATATAATGAATGTAAACATCCCATGTGACAGTAATAGGGGGTGACGGGTTCTCTTTATGGAAGGATCCGGAGTATATAATGAATGTAAACATCCCATGTGACAGTAATAGGAGGTGACGGGTCCTCTTTATGGAGAGATCCGGGGTCTATGATGAATGTAAACATCCCATGTGACAGTAATAGGAGGTGACGGGTCCTCTTTATGGAGAGATCCGGGGTCTATAATGAATGTAAACATCCCATGTGACAGTAATAGGTGGTGACAGATCCTCTTTATGGAGAGATCCGGGGTCTATAATGAATGTAAACATCCCATGTGACAGTAATAGGGGGTGACGGGTCCTCTTTATGGAAGGATCCGGAGTATATAATGAATGTAAACATCCCATGTGACAGTAATAGGGGTGACGGGTCCTCTTTATGGAAGGATCCGGAGTATATAATGAATGTAAACATCCCATGTGATAGTAATAGGGGTGACGGGTCCTCTTTATGGAAGGATCCGGAGTATATAATGAATGTAAACATCCCATGTGACAGTAATAGGGGTGACGGGTCCTCTTTATGGAAGGATCCGGAGTATATAATGAATGTAAACATCCCATGTGACAGTAAAAGGAGGTGACGGGTCCTCTTTATGGAGAGATCCGGGGTCTATAATGAATGTAAACATCCCATGTGACAGTAATAGGAGGTGACGGGTCCTCTTTATGGAGAGATCCGGGGTCTATAATGAATGTAAACATCCCATGTGACAGTAATAGGAGGTGACGGGTCCTCTTTATGGAGAGATCCGGGGTCTATAATGAATGTAAACATCCCATGTGACAGTAATAGGAGGTGACGGGTCCTCTTTATGGAGGGATCTGGGGTCTATAATGAATGTAAACATCCCATGTGACAGTAATAGAAGGTGACGGGTCCTCTTTATGGAGGGATCCGGGGTCTATAATGAATGTAAACATCCCAAGTGACAGTAAAAGGAGGTGACGGGTCCTCTTTATGGAGAGATCCGGGGTCTATAATGAATGTAAACATCCCAAGTGACAGTAATAGGAGGTGACGGGTCCTCTTTATGGAGAGATCCGGGGTCTATAATGAATGTAAACATCCCATGTGACAGTAATAGGAGGTGACGGGTCCTCTTTATGGAGAGATCCGGGGTCTATAATGAATGTAAACATCCCATGTGACAGTAATAGGAGGTGACGGGTCCTCTTTATGGAGAGATCCGGGGTCTATAATGAATGTAAACATCCCATGTGACAGTAATAGGAGGTGACGGGTCCTCTTTATGGAGGGATCCGGGGTCTATAATGAATGTAAACATTCCATGTGACAGTAATAGAAGGTGACGGGTCCTCTTTATGGAGGGATCCGGGGTCTATAATGAATGTAAACATCCCAAGTGACAGTAAAAGGAGGTGACGGGTCCTCTTTATGGAGAGATCCGGGGTCTATAATGAATGTAAACATCCCATGTGACAGTATTAGGAGGTGACAGGTCCTCTTTATGGAGGGATCCGGGGTCTATAATGAATGTAAACATCTCATGTGACAGTAATAGGAGGTGACGGGTCCTCTTTATGGAGAGATCCGGGGTCTATAATGAATGTAAACATCCCATGTGACAGTAATAGGAGGTGACGGGTCCTCTTTATGGAGAGATCCGGGGTCTATAATGAATGTAAACATCCCATGTGACAGTAATAGGGGGTGACGGGTCCTCTTTATGGAGAGATCCGGGGTCTATAATGAATGTAAACATCCCATGTGACAGTAATAGGGGGTGACGGGTCCTCTTTATGGAGAGATCCGGGGTCTATAATGAATGTAAACATCCCATGTGACAGTAATAGGGGTGACGGGTCCTCTTTATGGAAGGATCCGGAGTATATAATGAATGTAAACATCCCATGTGACAGGAATAGGAGGTGACGGGTCCTCTTTATGGAGGGATCCGGGGTCTATAATGAATGTAAACATCCCATGTGACAGTAATAGGAGGTGACGGGTCCTCTTTATGGAGGGATCCGGGGTCTATAATGAATGTAAACATCCCATGTGACAGTAATAGGGGTGACGGGTCCTCTTTATGGAAGGATCCGGAGTATATAATGAATGTAAACATCCCATGTGACAGTAATAGGAGGTGACGGGTCCTCTTTATGGAGGGATCCGGGGTCTATAATGAATGTAAACATCACATGTGACAGTAATAGGAGGTGACGGGTCCTCTTTATGGAGAGATCCGGAGTATATAATGAATGTAAACATCCCATGTGACAGTAATAGGGGGTGACGGGTCCTCTTTATGGAAGGATCCGGAGTATATAATGAATGTAAACATCCCATGTGACAGTAATAGGAGGTGACGGGTCCTCTTTATGGAGGGATCTGGGGTCTATAATGAATGTAAACATCCCATGTGACAGTAATAGGAGGTGACGGGTCCTCTTTATGGAGAGATCCGGGGTCTATAATGAATGTAAACATTCCATGTGACAGTAATAGGAGGTGACGGGTCCTCTTTATGGAGAGATGCGGAGTATATAATGAATGTAAACATCCCATGTGACAGTAATAGGGGGTGACGGGTCCTCTTTATGGAAGGATCTGGGGTCTATAATGAATGTAAACATCCCGTGTGACAGTAATAGGGGGTGACAGGTCCTCTTTATGGAGGGATCCGGGGTCTATAATGAATGTAAACATCCCATGTGACAGTAATAGGGGGTGACGGGTCCTCTTTATGGAGGGATCCGGGGTCTATAATGAATGTAAACATCCCATGTGACAGTAATAGGGGGTGACGGGTCCTCTTTATGGAAGGATCCGGGGTCTATAATGAATGTAAACATCCCATGTGACAGTAATAGGAGGTGACGGGTCCTCTTTATGGAGGGATCCGGGGTCTATAATGAATGTAAACATCCCATGTGACAGTAATAGGGGTGACGGGTCCTCTTTATGGAAGGATCCGGAGTATATAATGAATGTAAACATCCCATGTGACAGGAATAGGAGGTGGCGGGTCCTCTTTATGGAGGGATCCGGGGTCTATAATGAATGTAAACATCCCATGTGACAGTAATAGGAGGTGACGGGTCCTCTTTATGGAGGGATCCGGGGTCTATAATGAATGTAAACATCCCATGTGACAGTAATAGGGGTGACGGGTCCTCTTTATGGAAGGATCCGGAGTATATAATGAATGTAAACATCCCATGTGACAGTAATAGGAGGTGACGGGTCCTCTTTATGGAGGGATCCGGGGTCTATAATGAATGTAAACATCACATGTGACAGTAATAGGAGGTGACGTGTCCTCTTTATGGAGAGATCCGGAGTATATAATGAATGTAAACATCCCATGTGACAGTAATAGGGGGTGACGGGTCCTCTTTATGGAAGGATCCGGAGTATATAATGAATGTAAACATCCCATGTGACAGTAATAGGAGGTGACGGGTCCTCTTTATGGAGGGATCTGGGGTCTATAATGAATGTAAACATCCCATGTGACAGTAATAGGAGGTGACGGGTCCTCTTTATGGAGAGATCCGGGGTCTATAATGAATGTAAACATTCCATGTGACAGTAATAGGAGGTGACGGGTCCTCTTTATGGAGAGATCCGGGGTCTATAATGAATGTAAACATCCCATGTGACAGTAATAGAAGGTGACGGGTCCTCTTTATGGAGGGATCCGGGGTCTATAATGAATGTAAACATCCCATGTGACAGTAATAGAAGGTGACGGGTCCTCTTTATGGAGGGATCCGGGGTCTATAATGAATGTAAACATCCCGTGTGACAGTAATAGGGGGTGACAGGTCCTCTTTATGGAGGGATCCGGGGTCTATAATGAATGTAAACATCCCATGTGACAGTAATAGGGGGTGACGGGTCCTCTTTATGGAGAGATCCGGGGTCTATAATGAATGTAAACATCCCATGTGACAGTAATAGGGGTGACGGGTCCTCTTTATGGAGGGATCCGGGGTCTATAAAGAATGTAAACATCCCAAGTGACAGTAAAAGGAGGTGACGGGTCCTCTTTATGGAGAGATCCGGGGTCTATAATGATTGTAAACATCCCATGTGACAGTAATAGGAGGTGACGGGTCCTCTTTATGGAGAGATCCGGGGTCTATAATGAATGTAAACATCCCATGTGACAGTAATAGGAGGTGACGGGTCCTCTTTATGGAGAGATCCGGGGTCTATAATGAATGTAAACATCCCATGTGACAGTAATAGGAGGTGACGGGTCCTCTTTATGGAGGGATCCGGGGTCTATAATGAATGTAAACATTCCATGTGACAGTAATAGGAGGTGACGGGTCCTCTTTATGGAGAGATCCGGGGTCTATAATGAAAGAAAACATCCCATGTGACAGTAATAGGAGGTGACGGGTCCTCTTTATGGAGAGATCCAGGGTCTATAATGAATGTAAACATCCCATGTGACAGTAATAGGAGGTGGCGGGTCCTCTTTATGGAGGGATCCGGGGTTTATAATGAATGTAAACATCCCATGTGACAGTAATAGAAGGTGACGGGTCCTCTTTATGGAGGGATCCGGGGTCTATAATGAATGTAAACATCCCATGTGACAGTAATAGAAGGTGACGGGTCCTCTTTATGGAGGGATCCGGGGTCTATAATGAATGTAAACATCCCAAGTGACAGTAAAAGGAGGTGACGGGTCCTCTTTATGGAGAGATCCGGGGTCTATAATGAATGTAAACATCCCATGTGACAGTATTAGGAGGTGACGGGTCCTCTTTATGGAGGGATCCGGGGTCTATAATGAATGTAAACATCTCATGTGACAGTAATAGGAGGTGACGGGTCCTCTTTATGGAGAGATCCGGGGTCTATAATGAATGTAAACATCCCATGTGACAGTAATAGGAGGTGACGGGTCCTCTTTATGGAGAGATCCGGGGTCTATAATGAATGTAAACATCCCATGTGACAGTAATAGGGGGTGACGGGTCCTCTTTATGGAGAGATCCGGGGTCTATAATATATGTAAACATCCCATGTTACAGTAATAGGGGGTGACGGGTCCTCTTTATGGAGAGATCCGGGGTCTATAATGAATGTAAACATCCCATGTGACAGTAATAGGGGTGACGGGTCCTCTTTATGGAAGGATCCGGAGTATATAATGAATGTAAACATCCCATGTGACAGTAATAGGAGGTGACGGGTCCTCTTTATGGAGGGATCCGGGGTCTATAATGAATGTAAACATCCCATGTGACAGTAATAGGAGGTGACGGGTCCTCTTTATGGAGGGATCCGGTGTCTATAATGAATGTAAACATCCCATGTGACAGTAATAGGGGTGACGGGTCCTCTTTATGGAAGGATCCGGAGTATATAATGAATGTAAACATCCCATGTGACAGTAATAGGAGGTGACGGGTCCTCTTTATGGAGGGATCCGGGGTCTATAATGAATGTAAACATCACATGTGACAGTAATAGGAGGTGACGGGTCCTCTTTATGGAGAGATCCGGGGTCTATAATGAATGTAAACATCTCATGTGACACTAATAGGGGGTGACGGGTCCTCTTTATGGAGGGATCCGGGGTCTATAATGAATGTAAACATCCCATGTGACAGTAATAGGAGGTGACGGGTCCTCTTTATGGAGAGATCCGGGGTCTATAATGAATGTAAACATCCCATGTGACAGTAATAGGAGGTGACGGGTCCTCTTTATGGAGAGATCCGGAGTATATAATGAATGTAAACATCCCATGTGACAGTAATAGGGGGTGACGGGTCCTCTTTATGGAAGGATCCGGAGTATATAATGAATGTAAACATCCCATGTGACAGTAATAGGAGGTGACGGGTCCTCTTTATGGAGGGATCTGGGGTCTATAATGAATGTAAACATCCCATGTGACAGTAATAGGAGGTGACGGGTCCTCTTTATGGAGAGATCCGGGGTCTATAATGAATGTAAACATCCCATGTGACAGTAATAGGGGGTGACGGGTCCTCTTTATGGAGAGATCCGGGGTCTATAATGAATGTAAACATTCCATGTGACAGTAATAGGAGGTGACGGGTCCTCTTTATGGAGAGATGCGGAGTATATAATGAATGTAAACATCCCATGTGACAGTAATAGGGGGTGACGGGTCCTCTTTATGGAAGGATCTGGGGTCTATAATGAATGTAAACATCCCGTGTGACAGTAATAGGGGGTGACGGGTCCTCTTTATGGAGGGATCCGGGGTCTATAATGAATGTAAACATCCCATGTGACAGTAATAGGGGGTGATGGGTCCTCTTTATGAAGGGATCCGGGGTCTATAATGAATGTAAACATCCCATGTGACAGTAATAGGGGGTGACGGGTCCTCTTTATGGAAGGATCCGGAGTATATAATGAATGTAAACATCCCATGTGACAGTAATAGGGGGTGACGGGTCCTCTTTATGGAAGGATCCGGAGTATATAATGAATGTAAACATCCCATGTGACAGTAATAGGGGGTGACGGGTCCTCTTTATGGAAGGATCCGGAGTATATAATGAATGTAAACATCCCATGTGACAGTAATAGGGGGTGACGGGTCCTCTTTATGGAAGGATCCGGAGTATATAATGAATGTAAACATCCCATGTGACAGTAATAGGGGGTGACGGGTCCTCTTTATGGAAGGATCCGGAGTATATAATGAATGTAAACATCCCATGTGACAGTAATAGGAGGTGACGGGTCCTCTTTATGGAGAGATCCGGGGTCTATAATGAATGTAAACATCCCATATGACAGTAATAGGAGGTGACGGGTCCTCCTTATGGAGAGATCCGGGGTCTATAATGAATGTAACCATCCCATGTGACAGTAATAGGAGGTGACGGGTCCTCTTTATGGAGAGACTCGGGGTCTATAATGAATGTAAACATCCCATGTGACAGTAATAGGAGGTGACTGATCCTCTTGATGGAGAGATCCGGGGTCTATAATGAATGTAAACATCCCATGTGACAGTAATAGGAGGTGACGGGTCCTCTTTATGGAGAGATCCGGGGTCTATAATGAATGTAAACATCCCATGTGACAGTAATAGGGGGTGACGGGTCCTCTTTATGGAAGGATCCGGGTCTATAATGAATGTAAACATCCCATGTGACAGTAATAGGAGGTGACGGGTCCTCTTTATGGAGAGATCCGGGGTCTATAATGAATGTAAACATCCCATGTGACAGTAATAGGGGTGACGGGTCCTCTTTATGGAGGGATCCGGGGTCTATAATGAATGTTAACATCCCATGTGACAGTAATAGGAGGTGACGGGTCCTCTTTATGGAGAGATCCGGGGTCTATAATGAATGTAAACATCCCATGTGACAGTAATAGAGGGTGACGGGTCCTCTTTATGGAGAGATCCGGGGTCTATAATGAATGTAAACATCCCATGTGACAGTAATAGGGGGTGACGGGTCCTCTTTATGGAGAGATGCGGGGTCTATAATGAATGTTAACATCCCATGTGACAGTAATAGAGGGTGACGGGTCCTCTTTATGGAGAGATCCGGGGTCTATAATGAATGTAAACATCCCATGTGACAGTAATAGAGGGTGACGGGTCCTCTTTATGGAGAGATCCGGGGTCTATAATGAATGTAAACATCCCATGTGACAGTAATAGGGGGTGACGGGTCCTCTTTATGGAGGGATCCGGGGTCTATAATGAATGTTAACATCCCATGTGACAGTAATAGAGGGTGACGGGTCCTCTTTATGGAGAGATCCGGGGTCTATAATGAATGTAAACATCCCATGTGACAGTATTAGGGGGTGACGGGTCCTCTTTATGGAGAGACTCGGGGTCTATAATGAATGTAAACATCCCATGTGACAGTAATAGGAGGTGACGGGTCCTCTTTATGGAGAGATCCGGGGTCTATAATGAATGTAAACATCCCATGTGACAGTAATAGGGGGTGACGGGTCCTCTTTATGGAGAGATACGGGGTCTATAATGAATGTAACCATCCCATGTGACAGTAATAGGAGGTGACGGGTCCTCTTTATGGAGAGACTCGGGGTCTATAATGAATGTAAACATCCCATGTGACAGTAATAGGAGGTGACGGGTCCTCTTTATGGAGAGATCCGGGGTCTATAATGAATGTAAACATCCCATGTGACAGTAATAGGGGGTGACGGGTCCTCTTTATGGAGAGATCCGGGGTCTATAATGAATGTAAACATCCCATGTGACAGTAATAGGAGGTGACGGGTCCTCTTTATGGAGAGATCCGGGGTCTATAATGAATGTAAACATCCCATGTGACAGTAATAGGGGGTGACGGGTCCTCTTTATGGAAGGATCCGGGGTCTATAATAAATGTAAACATCCCATGTGACAGTAATAGGGGGTGACGGGTCCTCTTTATGGAAGGATCCGGGGTCTAAATGATTCCAAAATTGGCGATTCTGAATACAGTAATGTTTTTTAAATCGGTGCCATTGGCAGGCAAATAAACTGGAAGTGACGTCACTTCCGGGATTTTACATCGGAGACCCAATCAGAGCCAAATCCGGCTTTGCTCTGGTCTTAGCCGGGGCGGCGCATGTGCCAGCTGGTGTCTCGGGGCTCCCGGTGGGATTGGAGGTCTAGGAAGAGCGGTGGAAGGTGGTCCCCTCCCACTCCTTTAGAAAAACAGCCAAGAGGCTTTTAGCCGCATCGGTTGTTATCACTAAAGAGCCAACCGAAGGCTCTAAAAAACGGTACCGGAGTGATGCCTGCAGCTGCATATCCCCCCCGGTATAACCCCTTCAAGTCATGAACAGAAATTTGCATACGATCGTCATGAAGGGGTTAAAGAAGAATTTTAGATTCCGATGAGCCCCCACATCCACAATGACAATGCTTCCCCCAGAAAACTCCTGTGTGTAAAGGACAGCTGCCTGACATTGCTGAAATGTGATGGGTGATGTTATTGACTAAACAGGGTCATGACCTCCTTGTGTCAGTGATGTCATAGACCATGTGGGGGTGATGACCTCATTGTGTCAGTGATGTCATAGACCATGTAGGGGTCATGACCTCATTGTGTCAGTGATGTCATAGACCATGTAGGGGTCATGACCTCCTTGTGTCAGTGATGTCATAGACCATGTAGGGGTCATGACCTCCTTGTGTCAGTGATGTCATAGACCATGTAGGGGTCATGACCTCCTTGTGTCAGTGATGTCATAGACCATGTAGGGGTGATGACCTCATTGTCTCAGTGATGTCATAGACCATGTAGGGGTGATGACCTCATTGTGTCAGTGATATGTAGGGGTCATGCCCTCATTGTGTCAGTGATGTCATAGACCATGTAGGGGTCATGACCTCCTTGTGTCAGTGATGTCATAGACCATGTAGGGGTGATGACCTCATTGTATCAGTGATGTCATAGACCATGTAGGGGTCATGACCTCAATGTGTCAGTGATGTCATAGACCATGTAGGGGTGATGACCTCATTGTATCAGTGATGTCATAGACCATGTAGGGGTCATGACCACATTGTCTCAGTGATGTCATAGACCATGTAGGGGTGATGACCACATTGTGTCAGTGATGTCATAGACCATGTAGGGGTGATGACCTCACTGTGTCAGTGATGTCATAGATCATGTAGGGGTGATGACCTCCTTGTGTCAGTGATGTCATAGACCATGTTGGGGTGATGACCTCATTGTGTCAGTGATGTCATAGACCATGTAGGGGTCATGACCTCCTTGTGTCAGTGATGTCATAGACCATGTAGGGGTGATGACCTCATTGTGTCAGTGATGTCATAGACCATTAAGGGGTCATGACCTCATTGTGTCAGTGATGTCATAGACCATGTGGAGGTGATGACCTCATTGTGTCAGTGATGTCATAGACCATGTAGGGGTGATGACCTCATTGTGTCAGTGATGTCATAGACCATGTAGGGGTCATGACCTCCTTGTGTCAGTGATGTCATAGACCATGTAGGGGTGATGACCTCATTGTGTCAGTGATGTCATAGACCATGTAGGGGTGATGACCTCATTGTCTCAGTGATGTCATAGACCATGTAGGGGTGATGACCTCATTGTATCAGTGATGTCATAGACCATGTAGGGGTCATGACCTCATTTTGTCAGTGATGTCATAGACCATGTAGGGGTGATGACCTCCTTGTGTCAGTGATGTCATAGACCATGTAGGGGTGATGATCTCATTGTGTCAGTGATGTCACTCGGAGTCCTCGCTGGATTGTTACACACAGAATGGAGCCGGCAGGGATCTGTCATTTACTGACATTAGTGATATCACCGCTAAATGCCGGGCGGAGGATTGGGGGGAGAAGTGGAGAAATCTGCCCACTTTGTTCTCCTGTCCTTCACTGAACATCCCATAGACTGGATTTGGGGGAGTCTCATGTTTGACCCGAACCTGAAGCTGATCCCTAATCATTCCAAAAGACTGGAATGGGAATGGAAATTCATACAAAAATGTAAAACTTTGGACTGTAGGGAGAGGAATTTTATGTGCCGCTATGATTGTAAATAATGTTATAATGTATTTTTATTATGGTCAGGACTAAAAATAAAACATGTAAGATCAATCTATAATTACTGTATATATTTCATATTCTCTATTCAGTTAGTAGGCGGAGCTCTGTGTTTATCTGCTTCTGGCCCCTCCCACCTGCTCTGTGCCCATCCCCCGATCTCTCCTCCCCTGGACAGGTGACCCCGACTCTGCTCTCCTCTGATTGGCTGACCTCATTCTCCACAGTACAGGTGATGTTCCAGGGCCCCGGGGACCCCACAATGGCTGTAATGTTATTGGCAGATGTGGAATATCTCTCCTGGGATCCTCCAATCACAGATAGACTGATATTCGGCTTAGTCCCCTCCTCCACCCTGCAGAAGATCTCAGCGCTGCCATTCCGGGGACATGAGACATGGAGGAGCGGAACCGATACTGGAACTGAGAGAGACAATCATTTCCATTGATCAGGTCCAATATATACACAGCATGCCCCTCCCCCATCCTTACCTATAATCAGGTGTGCAGACATCTTCCTGGAGACTGGAGGAGATAGATTGTGTCTGTGTGCACCCCTCCCCCAACACTAAATCCCCCCACTAACATCACACCCATTTTCTTCAGTCATGTGACCCCCATACACAGCGCTGTACAATCTCATCTGGATGATCGGCTCTAAGAACATTGTACATGGCTACTGCTGTGTGAGAGATATTCTGTACATTGTAATACAAAGTGGATGATACAAAACAGGATGTGAGGAGTTCCCTCTAAAGGAGACCTCCACCCAGTGGTTCTTGGTGGAGTCTTCTGGGATGAAGAGTCTCCGGAGATGTAAATGCCCCCCCATGCTGGGAATCCCCCAACATCTGTGCAGGGGGGAGGGGTGAAGATTTCCCCGCTCAGGTGAAGGATGAGATCTTCACACCCCATCTGTGTTTCCAGCTGGAGATCCACCATTGTCACCCATCAGCAGAATTCCCACCATCCAGATCATGGAATCCTCATAGTGAGAGAGGAAAATGAGCACGGGGGAGGGGCTGCCCACAGCGACCAATCAGAATTCTCAACTCCTTTTTTCCTGAGATGTGAAAACTGATTGGCTGCTGTTGGAAGAAGCTCCACCCTGTTGAAGAATCAGCTCCATCCCAATAAACTGAACTTCCCTTCTACATGGACGGTGTATATAAAGACACGGAGCGGGGGGACACTGCTAGGACTGGGGGTGGGGGTTGGGTGGAGTTACCTTCTACATGGACGTTGTATATAAAGACACGGAAAGCGGGGAGGACACTGCTAGGACTGGGGGTGGGGGTTGGATGGACTTACCTTCTACATGGATGGTGTATATAAAGACACGGAGCGGGGGGGACACTGCTAGGACTGGGGGTGGGGGTTGGGTGGACTTACCTTCTACATGGACGGTGTATATAAAGACACGGAGCGGGGAGGACACTGCTAGGACTGGGGGTGGGGGTTGGGTGGACTTACCTTCTACATGGACGGTGTATATAAAGACACGGAGCGGGGAGGACACTGCTAGGACTGGGGGTGGGGGTTGGGTGGAGTTACCTTCTACATGGACGTTGTATATAAAGACACGGAGCGGGGAGGACACTGCTAGGACTGGGGGTGGGGGTTGGGTGGTGGACTTACCTTCTACATGGACGGTGTATATAAAGACACGGAGCGGGGAGGACACTGCTAGGACTGGGGGTGGGGGTTGGGTGGAGTTACCTTCTACATGGACGTTGTATATAAAGACACGGAGCGGGGAGGACACTGCTAGGACTGGGGGTGGGGGGTTGGATGGACTTACCTTCTACATGGATGAAGTAATCATCTCTCTGTAAACGGTGAATGGTAGAGTTGTATATATACACACGGTACATCCCGTCATTCTCCGGAGTCACATTGGATATGATCAGACTTCCATTCTCTGATATCCTTGTATTGGGGAAATATCTGAGATCAGATGGATTACAATACTTGTGTAGAGCTATTATTTTCCAGTATTCAGGAGATTCCTCATATATCCAGCCAATCTCGTCACATTCCCATATATCTGGATCTGGATGGTAGAGGGTGAGATGGATTCTGATGGGGATGATAAGGTCAGATCCCGGCCGGGTGAATATTTCCTGGACTTTTCCTGTACAGACAGAATACAGATCGCAGTCAGGTCACAGTGTACTCCCCTCCCCCCTCATATAACATATATCCCTCTATGAGGATCCCAGAAATATTCAGATCCCATCTATCAGAGTCCTCCGGGTCTTCCTGGGATTCCTCTGTTTTCTTCCCATCTCAGATCATTGAGGAATCTCCTCTGACACCCCTATACTCTCCATTATTCTACCAATAAATCATCAATGAATAGACAAACATTCCTCCCCCCATTTCCCCTGCTGGAGTAAATTGGAGCGTCCTTTATTTGGCCTTCCTCTGGATCCTCTGTAGGTATAGGATTGTGTAGATGGGATTGGAGGATTTCTTCTCTTTTATTGGTGGAACTGGATGGACTTTATGAAGAGATGATAAATAGAGAATGTATTACATATATAATGCAGTCAGGTAAGATAATCCCTGACCTTCCAGTAGATGATGGTGGGCGTCCATCCATACATGGACAAGGACAATGGACATGTGGAGGACAATAAATGTCTTCTCTGGATATTTTGTATTATTTGGTCTAAGGCTAGACATACATTTTCAATTTTCGGTTCTTCTTCCACAGATTGAAGGAAAGAAAATCGCTTGATTCCCCATCAGCACAGTCAGTGTTGATGGGAAGAATCCCTCTTGTGGAGTCATTGTGTTCTGAGAGTGGAAGGTTTCCCCGCCATCAGAATACAATGATCAGTGCTGGAGGCTATAGCCACCGGCAGTGATTGTACAAGAAAAGAACACGACGGGCTGGTTGTTCTGAAGTCAGCCGATGGACCAACTTCAGTACAATCAGTCTGCCCTTGGATGGCTTGAATTTCAAACTGGCATGCAGACAATCCTGTATCCTATATGTGGGGTCCTGACCTCTCATACAATTATCATTATCATAAGAAGAGAAGACACAACAGTCACATCAGAAAATGGAAACCCAACAACCTTCTGAGATAAGAAAGAGGGGCGCCCCCTATCACAAGGTGTAGGAAGGGGCCCAGATAGCCAATCAGCTGCAAGTTTGAAGATGACTTGACAAGCTATTGCCAGACTTGCCGGACTTCACAAGTTTGTTGTACAATTGTAGGGAATCCACATTACAAGACCCGTGCTATAGACTTGTGGGGACTTGTGGGGCTCTTGCTATAGACTCACCACTTCTGTCGGACCCACTGATTGGCTCCTGCTGAGACTCGCAGAGATCTTGATGAAGACTAGGGATGAGCTTGGTATTTGAGTTGAATAAATGCGTTCAACTCGAACACCGGCTGTTTGGTGAAGCCAGAACTTTATGGGCCATTCGCACTATATTCGTGTGGTTCTCACGGCCCACAAGGCACTGCGCCATCACAGTGCATTGCTGGCTGATGATTAGCCAAGCATGCACTGTGACCCACATGCTTGGCCAATCACAGCGCCGGTAGCGAGCAGAGCCATAATTGGCCACAGGCAGGATGTCTGTGGCCAATTATAGCTCAGGGGGTTAAGTACACCCCCCACACTATATAATGCCACCTGCACGATGGCCTTGTGTAGTGTGCTGCAGCGTTCATAGAGAGAAGGATATGCAGGGACAGCGTCTTCTTTTCTTGTGATTGAACCTAGTGCAGTTACAGTCGGTGTATTGTGCCTCCTGCACAGTGTACACCTGAAGCTACCCCAAATGTGTGTGTTCTTCAGATCCTATAACACAGTGCCCACAATCAGTGCAATCTTATCAGTGTCCATCAGTGCCGCCTCATCAGCGCATATCAATGAAGCAGAAATATTTCCTGTTTGCAAAGTTTTATAAGAAACTATTAAACATGATTTTTTTTTCAAAATTTTCCATCTTTTTTGCTTGTTTAGCAAAAAAGAAAAACCCAGCGGTGATTAAATACCACCAAAAGAAATCTCTATTTGTGGGGAAAAACTGATAAAAATGTCATTTGGGTGCAGTGTTATATGACTCCGTAATTGTCATTCAAAGTGCGTCAGCAATGAAAGATGAAAATTGGTCTGGGCAGGAGGGGTTTAGTGCCCGGTAAGCAAGTGGTTACCCGCTCTAGACTGCGGATTATATAGACAGGAATATTATCCGCCATCTATGATTGGAAATCATTTCCTGTCCTCTGAGAACAAACACCGTGAAGGGGAAATATTGTGTTTTTATTTTATTATGATCAGGACTAAAAAATAAAACCTGTAATGTAAATCTATCATTTCTGTATACATTTCATATTCTCTATTCAGTCAGTGGGCGGAGCTTATTTGTTTTCTGCCCCTCCCATCTGCTCTGTTTAAATGTTCTGTGCCCATCCCCCAATCCCTTCTCCCCTGGATAGGTGACCCCCCACCTCTGCTCTCCTCTGATTGGCTGACCCCATTCTACACAGTACAGGTGATGTTCCAGGGCCCCGGGGACCCCACAATGGCTGTAATGTTATTGGAATAATTCCGCTGGGATCCTCCAATCACAGATAGACGGATATTTGACTTAGTCCCCTCCTCCACCCTGCAGGAGATCTCAGCGCTGCCATTCCGGAGACATGAGACATGGAGGAGCGGAACTGAGAGAGACAATCATTTCCATTGATCAGATCCAATATATACACAGCATGCCCCTCCCCCATCCTTACCTATAATCAGGTGTGCAGACATCTTCCTGGAGACTGCATAGTTGCCAACTGTCCCAAATTTCGCGGGACATTCCCGGGATTAGGACTAGGGATGAGCCGAACACCCCCCGGTTCGGTTCACACCAGAACTTTCGAACGGACCCCAAATTCGTACGAACGTTAGAACCCCATTGAAGTCTATGGGACTCGAACGTTCGAAATTAAAAGTGCTAATTTTAACGGCTGATATGCAAGATACTGTCCTAAAAAGGGTTTGGGGACCTGGCTCCTGCCCCAGGGGACATGGGTCAATGCAAAAAAATGGCCGTTTTGGCGGGAGCACTGATTTTAATGACGATTAAAGTGAAAAAAAGTGAAATATTCCATTAAATATGGTGCCTGGGGGGTGTCTGTAGTATGCCTGTGAAGTGCCACGTGTTTCCCGTGTTTAGAACAGTCCCTGCACAAAATGACATTAAACGGAAATAACACCATTTAAAACTGCTTGTGGTTTTAATGTAATATCTGGTTCCTGCAATATGGTTGAAAATCATTCAGAAAAATGGCATGGGTAGCCCTCCCTGCCCATTACCAGCCTATTTGGTTCTTGTACGTATATTAAGGGGAACCCCGTACCCATATTAAAAAAAGAAAATGCGTGTGGCCCCCAGGCCCTATATACTCAGAACAGCAGTATACAGGTGGTGCAAACAAGACAGGGACTGTGTAGGTTTGTTGTGTTAAGTTGAATCTGTTTGTAATTTTCAACTGGTACATTTTTAAAGTGTAGCTCCAGTCAAAAAAACTATTTTTAAGCTTTTTGGAAAACATAGGGAAGGGTTATCACCCCTGTATAATTTGTTTTGTCGTCCATCTTTTTTCATCTCACTTGCTGTTGTCTCCTTCCGTTTGCAAGTAGGAGATGTTTGTAAGTTGGATGTTTGAAAGTAGGGGCCTGCCCTATATGCTCTGCAGAAATGGCGGAACAAAGTGTTGGTTTTGCCACAACATTGTAAGCCCTCAAAGTGACTCTTGGTGGGCGCTGGAGCGCCCTGCTGTGAACGATTATATCAAGAATTGTAATTACATGCCATTGTTGAACAGTGGTAGAAAAATTGACCTTTGGTGGTTGTGGTGCTGGTGCCACAACACTATAAGTCCTCACAGTTACTCTGGGTGGGCACAGGAACAGGCCCTCCTGTGAAATATTATATCAAGAAATGTAATTACATGTCCCTGTTAAACAGGGGCAGAAAAATTGGGCCTTAGGCACTGGTGCCACCACACTGCAACCTCTCCCATATACTCTAGTTGTATTGCAGGAATTAGCCCTTCTGCAAAGCATTGCATCAAAAATTGTACTTAAACTCCCCTGTTAAACAGGGGCAGAAAAATTGGGCTAATGGCATCACCCAGAACCAGAAATGTTCTTCCAACATATCAGCGGAGGAGGAAGAGGATAGACATTCAACATAACAGGACAGTCACTCAGCATCAGCATAGGCAGTCTTGAAGGGATGTGGTATTTCAAAAAAAATTATTCGGTTACATCAGCTTCAGGTGCTTGGTAGCTGTGGGTGATCCAAGACTGATTCATCTTGATGAAGGTCAGTCGATCAACTGATTCGGTGGACAGGCGCACCCTGTGATCGGTAACAAAGCCACCAGCAGCACTGAAGGTGCGTTCCGAAAGAACGCTGGATGCAGGACAGGCCAGTAGCTCAATTGCATACTGTGCAAGCTCTGGCCAGTGATCCATCCTCAAGACCCAGTAAGCCAGAGGATTTTCGGTGGGAAAGGTGTCCAAGTCTGACCTTGCCCCTAGGTATTCCTGCACCATGTAAATCAGACGCTGGCGATGGTTGCTGGAACCGATCATACCTTGGGGCTGCGGACTAAAAAATTGTCTGAAAGCATCAGTCAGATGGCCACCTTCTCCACCACTCCTTCTGACCAATGCCTCAGCAACACGTTGTCCAGGACCAGGAGTTTGTAACCTCCCAGTCTCTGGGAACGCATTGCACAGAGCTTTCTGCAAGGCCTCCCGGAGATGTCTCATCCTCTGCTCCCTCTGCGATGGCAAGATAAGGTCGGCAACCTTACCCTTGTATGGTGGATCAAGGAGAGTGGCCAGCCAGTAATGGTCCCTCTCCTTGATCCAAAGAATACGAGGATCCTTCCGCAGGCTTTGCAGGATCAGGGAGGCCATGCAGCGTAGGTTAGCTGAGGCATTCGGTCCGGAGTCCTCTGGGTCACTAAGGACAACATGATCCGCAGCTACCTCCTCCCAGCCACGTACAAGTCCACGTGTTTCTTGGGACTGTAAATCATCCCTACAAGACTGCTGCTGCTGCTGCTGCTGCTGCTGATGCTGAGTGCCATCCTCCACCTCCATGCTGACACAATCATCCTCCTCCTCCTCTTCCTCCTCCTCATCCTCTTTCTGTGTGATGGGTGGCACAGCAGGAACACTGTCTGGACAAAGGGGGCCTTGAGAGGCAAGGAAGTCCTCCTCTTCCTGCCTCTGTTCTGCCTCAAGTGCCCTGTCCATTATTCCACGCAGCGTATGCTCCAAGAGGTGGACAAGAGGTACAGTGTCACTGATGCATGCACTGTCACTGCTCACCATCCTTGTGGCCTCCTCAAACGGTGACAGGACAGTGCATGCATCCCTGATCATGCCCCACTGGCGAGCTCCCCTGACCCTGTCCTGGTGCCGTAGTCGCACAGGTACTCATTGATGGCCCTCTGCTGCGTGTGCAGCCACTGCAGCATGGCCAACGTTGAGTTCCACCTGGTGGGCATGTCACATATAAGGCGGTTCTTGGGCAGGTTCAACTCCTTTTGGAGCTCAGCCAGCCGAGCACAGGCATTAAATGATCGGCGGAAATGCACACAGACTTTCCTGGCCTGCTTCAGTACATCCTGTAGGCCGGGGTACCTGCCCAAGAACCGCTGCACCACCAGGTTAAGGTCGTGAGCTACACAGGGCACATGGGTCAGTTGTCCCTGTCGGAGGGCGGAGAGGAGGTTGGTGCCATTGTCGCAAACCACCAATCCTGGCTTAAGCTGGCGTGGCGTCAACCACCTCTTGGCCTGCCCCTGCAGAGGTGACAAAACATCCACCCCAGTGTGGCTCCTGTCCCCCAAACACACCAGCGCAAGCACGGCATGGCATCGTTTTGCCTGCGTACTTGCGTAGCCCCTGGAACGCCTACGGAGCACCGCTGGTTCTGAGGACAGAGCACTGGAAGAGGCCATGGAGGAAGAAGAAGAGGAGGGGGTGGAGGAGAGAGGTGTGTTACAACCAATAGTAGCATTTAGGAGGCGTGGTGGCGGAACAACCTCCAACACTACTGCACCTTGTCCTGCATCCTTCCCAGCAGCCAGAAGAGTGACCCAATGGGCCGTGAAAGACAGGTAACGTCTCTGTCCACGCCTGCTGGACCATGAGTCAGCGGTAATATGCACCTTACCGCTGACCGCCCTGTCCAGCGAGGCAAGGACATTGCCTTCCACATGCGGGTAGAGAGCCGGAATCGCCTTCCGTGAGAAAAAGTGGCATTTGGGGACCTGCCACTGAGGAACCGCACATTGTACAAACTCACGGAAGGGGGCCGAGTCTATCAACTGAAAAGGCAGCAGTTGAAGTGCTAGCAATTTAGCCAAGCTAGCATTCAACCGCTGGGCATGTGGATGGCTGGGAGTGAACTTCTTTCGCCGGTCCAGCAGCTGGGGCAGGGATATTTGCCTGCTATAATCGGACGTGGGTGTACCGCTAGCAGAGTTCCCGGAAGCACTTGGCTGTGACACACCTAATTCTACACCTTCATTCCTCTCAGAGCAGGTTTCAGAGAGGACTGAAGGTCTAGTGGGGTTGGAGATGCTAGCTGATGAGGAGCAAGGAGAGGTCCGCTTTGTTCTTTGGTGTGGGTCTTTGAGGTACGCTTGCAAATGAGCTGCATGGCAGGTCAACATATGTCTGGTCAAGCATGTGGTGCCCAAGCGGATGATGTTTTGGCCACGCGAGATACGCTTGAGACATATGTTGCAAATAGCAGCGGTGCGATCTGATGCACTCGTCTCAAAAAAGACCCACACCAAAGAACTTTTCGAATAACGCGCAGAGGCAGCGCCCTGCACAGGCGGAGCTCTGCGGTGTGATTCAGTCGGTGTGCTGCCCCTAAGCTGGCCCCCGGAGGGCATCCTGCCTCGTTGGACATGTGCCTCCTCCTCCTCCTCCTCCTCTCTCCTACCAGGCACCCACGTGGAGTCAGTGCCCTCATCATCCCTTCCCTCTTTATCGCTGTAGCAAACCTGGCAGTATGACTGCCAGATTGCTGTCCTTCTTGAGCATCCTCTCTCTCAGCGCTCACGCTACTGCCTTCCTCTAGCTGAGTGTCATCATCAGAGCCCACAAAACACAGGGCATCCTCCTGGAGCATGTACCCAACACTGTGCTCAAAGAGTTCAGGAGGATGTGGTGGGTCTAGGGAAGGAGTCACTGATGATGACATTGAGAGGAGGGAAGACGATGCATTGGCAGCTGCTTTGCTAGTACCCTGAGACTGGGTGAGAGAGGATGAGGAGGATGAAGAGGGCTTGGTCATCCACTCTACCAAGTCGTTGGCATGTTGCGGTTAAACATGTCCAGCTGCCGAAAAGAAGGACAAGAGTGTCCCATGGCCACATGCTGATGACAATGCACCGCGTCCACGACCAGCACTGTTGTCTCTAGACACAGAGCCTGCTTGCCCTCTTTTATCAGCTCGCGCCTGTCTCCCTCTCCTTGCTGGCCTTCCAGACATGGTAATGGCCTGAAGGGAGTTGGGTAAAACAGCAGTTGGGTAGTGTATATTGTGCTGGAGGCACACAACACCCACTAACTCCTGCAGATGCCTTTATTATAGAACACCAGAGATAAAGGGGTATATACAGATGTATACTGTGCTGTGCTGGAGGCACACACAACTTCCAATAACTCCTGCAGATGGCAATTGGGCTCAAATAGAGAACAGCTATGTAGGTGGATATAGCGGTATGTACTGGGTACAGAGCACGCAGACAGCACGCACTATCTCCTAACACTACTGACTGCAAGCTCTATTATTAAAGATAGATCACTAGCTATATAGGTGAGGTGAATATAGCGGTGTACACTGTGGTCAGGGAACGCAGACAACAACCACTACACAACAGCAAGATCGAAAATCGTCCGATAACGATCGGTGTGTACTGTGTTGAAGGTACACAGAACACCCACTAACTGCTTCAGACGCCAACACACTACACAAGGCCGCCGCGCTGGCGGACTTATATAGTGTGGGGTGTGTACTAAACAGCCTGAGCTATGATTGGCCACAGGCATCCTGCCTGTGGCCAATCATGGCTCTCCTCGCTGCTGGCGCTGTGATTGGCCAAGCATGCGGGGTCACAGTGCATGCTTGGCCAATCATGAGCCAGCAATGCACTGCGATGACGCAGTGCATTGTGGGCCGTGAGCGCCACACGAATTTGGCGCGAACGGCCCATAACGTTCGGAATTCGCCGAACGGGCGAACAGCCGATGTTCGAGATGAACGTATGTTCGACTCGAACACGAAGCTCATCCCTAATTAGGACATTTGTCCCAAATTAATTTTGTCCCGGGAAATGTCCCGCGGAATTCGGTTTGTCCCGGGAAATTGAATTTCCCGTTTTTTTGCCGCCGGCCGCTAGAGGTCGGCGGCCGGCGGAGACAATGTCTTCGCTGTCCGCCATTTTTAAGAAGACCAGAAGTTGGTCTACACCTGTGGTGCCGCCCACCCCCGCTGCTAGTGTGTGTTTGTGTCAGTGTAAAGGGCGGTGGGCGGCGCCACAGTTAAATGTCTGCGCGTGGCAATGGCGGCATGTCGGGGGCCAGTCTGTCAATGTGGATGTCGGGGCGGGGGCCAGTCGGATGTCGAGGGCCAGTGACAGTCATGGTATGTGGATGTCGGGGGCCAGTCTGCCAATGTGGGGGCCAGTCTGAGGATGTTGGGGGCCAGTCTGTGAATGTGGGGGGCCAGTCTGTGAATGTGGGGGCCAGTGGTATGTCGGGGGCCAGTCTGTGGATGTCGGGGGCCAGTTTGTGGATGTCGGGGGCCAGTCTGTGGATGTCGGGAGCCAGTCTGTGGATGTCGGGGGCCAGTCTGTGGATGTCGGGGGCCAGTTGTATGTCGGGGCCAGTCTGTGGATGTTGGGGGCCAGTGGTATGTCGGGGGCCAGTCTGGAGATGTGGGGGCCGGTCTGTGGAGTATGTGTGGGCAGGTCTGTGCAGGATGTGGGGGGGGTGGTCTGTGGATGTGGGGGGGGCGGTCTGTGGATGTCAGAGGGGCACCAGATGTAAGGAGGTGCTCCACTGATGGACACAGATGTGAGGAAGGTACCTCTGATGGGGCACCTGATGTAAGGACAGACTCCGCTTGGGACACCTGATGGCATCTGGTGGCAGGCGACGTGGCTAGTGACGCGCGCATGGCTACCACTGATTCGGCATTATGGTGAGTTGAATGATTTCATTTCATATTACAATATAATAATAGAAATAATGCGCTTCAATCATCCTGACACCATAACAATCATGGCGCCGGGATGATTGAAGCGCCAACACCAGGTGTTTGGAGTATCTTTATCTGCTAATTGTCAAACTCTGAAAAACACATATTGCTATTGTGGTGTGGGATCGGGGGGCTGCTGTCCCCCCTTTCCCTCTCCCCCCTCCTTTCCCTCTATCCATCCCGCATTCATCTCAGACTCTAACAACACCCCTTTGAGCCACGCCCCATGTAAGCCATGCCCACTATTTTACGTAAACCATGCCCATTTTTCGCTGCGTGACGCATTTTTACCTTTTCCTATGCCACACCTATAAACGCATGCCCCGCCCCCTAATTATACCACAACTCCGCCCACTGCCAAAAAAGTGTCCCGATTTTTTTTTTACAATGTTGGCAAGTATGAGACTGGAGGAGATAGATTGTGTCTGTGTGCACCCCTCCCCCAACACTAAATCCCCCCACTAATATGACACCCATTCTCTTCAGTCATGTGACCCCCATACACAGCGCTCTACAATCTTCTGGACTTACCTTCTACATGGACGGTGTAATTATCTATCTGTAATCCTGTAGAGGTGTATATATCCACATTGTATCTCCCGTCATTCTCCGGAGTCACATTGGATATGATCAGACTTCCATTCTCTGATATCCTTGTATTGGGGAAATATCTGAAATCATATGGATCACAATTCCTGTGATGAGCTATTTCCTCCCAGTCTCCAGGAAATTTCTCATAGTACCAGATAATCCAGTCACATTCCCCTGTATCTGGACGGTTGAGGGTGAGATGGATTCTGATGGGGATGAGAAGGTCAGATCCCGGCCGGGTGAATATTTCCTGGACATTTCCTGCACAGACAGAATACAGATCCCAGTCAGGTCACAGTGTACTCCCCTCCCCCCTCATATAACATATATCCCTCTATGAGGATCCCAGAAATATTCAGATTCCATCTATCAGAGTCCTCCGGGTCTTCCTGGGATTCCTCTGTTTTCTTCCCATCTCAGATCATTGAGGAATCTCCTCTGACACCCCTATACTCTCCATTATTCTACCAATAAATCATCAATGAATAGACAATATTCCTCCCCCCATTTCCCCTGCTGGAGTAAATTGGAGCGTCCTTTATTTGGCCTTCCTCTGGATCCTCTGTAGGTATAGGATTGTGTAGATGGGATTGGAGGATTTTTTTTCTCTTCTATCATCGCTCCCAACCGTTCCGGATTTTGAGGGACTGTCCCTGATTTGGAGCAATGTCCCTCTGTCCCTCTTTCCTCCTCATTTTGGTCTGATCTATAGAGTTGTATATAAAATGTACTTTCCTGGTGCATTATGACATCATACATATGGGTTGTGACTCCGCCCCCACAACCTGATAGGTCTGGTTAACTATAAATCAAAGACAGACCCGGCTCACAGCATTCTCCTTTTTTTCCTCACCTGATCAGGACTGGAATCACGAGGTATCCCTTACCAAATGTCACCCCAGCTAGGGTTGCCACCTGTCCGGGATTCACCCAGACAGTCCAGCCACCAGGGCATCCTCAAAAATACTTATAACACCCCCATAAAATCTTAATCAGAATTTAGGATCCATAACATGTATTAGAATGTCACATATCTATACATATATGTTTCTAGATTGTAAGCTCTAACGAGCCGGGCCCTCTGATCCCTCCTGTATTGATTTGTATTGTAAGTGTACTGTCTGCCCTCATATTGTAAAGCGCTGCGCAAACTGTTGGCGCTATATAAATCCTGAATAATAATAATAATAATAATAATAATGTAACTGTCTGGATGGAAACAGCCCTAATTACAAGGGACTTGTTTCTCTCTGTGGAGGGATACAGAACCTCCTGACCGCATTTCCCGATGCTCTGCTTCTAGTCCCGGCTACTGGAGCCCTGCCCAGACTGTTCACTGTTCACAGACTGATCTAGTGGACAGACCTGTGGGTGTGTGGGCAGAGGGAGGAGCTGTGAGTGTGTGGGTGGGCAGAGGGAGGAGCTGTGAGTGTGTGGCTGGGCAGAGGGAGGAGCTGTGAGTGTGTGGGTGGGCAGAGGAAGGAGCTGTGAGTGTGTGGGTGGGCAGAGGAAGGAGCTGTGAGTGTGTGGGTGGGCAGAGGGAGGAGCTGTGAGTGTGTGGGTGGGCAGAGGGAGGAGCTGTGAGTGTGTGGGTGGGCAGAGGGAGGAGCTGTGAGTGTGTGGACAGAGGAAGGAGCTGTGAGTGTGTGGGTGGACAGAGGAAGGAGCTGTGAGTGTGTGGGTGGACAGAGGAAGGAGCTGTGAGTGTGTGGGTGGGCAGAGAAAGGAGCTGTGAGTGTGTGGGTGGGCAGAGGAAGGAGCTGTGAGTGTGTGGGTGGGCAGAGGGAGGAGCTGTGAGTGTGTGGGTGGGAAGAGGGAGGAGCTGTGAGTGTGTGGCTGGGCAGAGGGAAGAGCTGTGAGTGTGTGGGTGGGCAAAGGGAGGAGCTGTAAGTGTGTGGGTGGGCAGAGGAAGGAGCTGTGAGTGTGTGGGTGGGCAGAGGGAGGAGCTGTGAGTGTGTGGGTGGGCAGAGGGAGGAGCTGTGAGTGTGTGGGTGGGCAGAGGGAGGAGCTGTGAGTGTGTGGCTGGGCAGAGGGAGGAGCTGTGAGTGTGTGGGTGGGCAAAGGGAGGAGCTGTGAGTGTGTGGGTGGGAAGAGGAAGGAGCTGTGAGTGTGTGGGTCGGCAGAGGGAGGAGCTGTGAGTGTGTGGGTGGGCAGAGGGAGGAGCTGTGAGTTTGTGGGTGGGCAGAGGGAGGAGCTGTGAGTGTGTGGCTGGGCAGAGGGAGGAGCTGTGAGTGTGTGGGTGGGCAAAGGGAGGAGCTGTGAGTGTGTGGGTGGGCAGAGGAAGGAGCTGTGAGTGTGTGGGTGGGCAGAGAGAGGAGCTGTGGGTGTGTGGGTGGGCAGAGGGAGGAGCTGTGAGTGTGTGGGTGGGCAGAGGGAGAAGCTGTGAGTGTGTAGGTGGGCAGAGGGAGGAGCTGTGAGTGTGTGGGTGGGCAGAGGGAGGAGCTGTGAGTGTGTGGGTGGGCAGAGGGAGGAGCTGTGAGTGTGTGGGTGGGCAGAGGGAGGAGCTGTGAGTGTGTGGGTGGGCAGAGGGAGGAGCTGTGAGTGTGTGGGTGGGCAGAGGGAGGAGCTGTGAGTGTGTGGCTGGGCAGAGGAAGGAGCTGTGAGTGTGTGGGTGGACAGAGGAAGGAGCTGTGAGTGTGTGGGTGGACAGAGGAAGGAGCTGTGAGTGTGTGGGCGGGCAGAGGGAGGAGCTGTGAGTGTGTGGGTGGGCAGAGGGAGGAGCTGTGAGTGTGTGGGTGGGCAGAGAAAGGAGCTGTGAGTGTGTGGGTGGGCAGAGGAAGGAGCTGTGAGTGTGTGGGTGGGCAGAGGGAGGAGCTGTGAGTGTGTGCGTGGGCAGAGGGAGGAGCTGTGAGTGTGTGGCTGGGCAGAGGGAAGAGCTGTGAGTGTGTGGGTGGGCAAAGGGAGGAGCTGTAAGTGTGTGGGTGGGCAGAGGAAGGAGCTGTGAGTGTGTGGGTGGGCAGAGGGAGGAGCTGTGAGTGTGTGGGTGGGCAGAGGGAGGAGCTGTGAGTGTGTGGGTGGGCAGAGGGAGGAGCTGTGAGTGTGTGGCTGGGCAGAGGGAGGAGCTGTGAGTGTGTGGGTGGGCAAAGGGAGGAGCTGTGAGTGTGTGGGTGGGCAGAGGAAGGAGCTGTGAGTGTGTGGGTCGGCAGAGGGAGGAGCTGTGAGTGTGTGGGTGGGCAGAGGGAGGAGCTGTGAGTTTGTGGGTGGGCAGAGGGAGGAGCTGTGAGTGTGTGGCTGGGCAGAGGGAGGAGCTGTGAGTGTGTGGGTGGGCAGAGGGAGGAGCTGTGAGTGTGTGGGTGGGCAGAGGGAGAAGCTGTGAGTGTGTGGGTGGGCAGAGGAAGGAGCTGGGAGTGTGTGGGTGGGCAGAGGGAGGAGCTGTGAGTGTGTGGGTGGGCAGAGGGAGGAGCTGTGAGTGTGTGGGTGGGCAGAGGGAGGAGCTGTGAGTGTGTGGGTGGGCAGAGGGAGGAGCTGTGAGTGTGTGGGTGGGCAGAGGGAGGAGCTGTGAGTGTGTGGGTAGAGGAAGGAGCTGTGAGTGTGTGGGTGGGCAGAGGGAGGAGCTGTGAGTGTGTGGGTGGGCAGAGGGAGGAGCTGTGAGTGTGTGGCTGGGCAGAGGGAGGAGCTGTGAGTGTGTGGGCGGGCAAAGGGAGGAGCTGTGAGTGTGTGGGTGGGCAGAGGAAGGAGCTGTGAGTGTGTGGGTGGGCAGAGGGAGGAGCTGTGAGTGTGTGGGTGGGCAGAGGGAGGAGCTGTGAGTGTGTGGGTGGGCAGAGGAAGGAGCTGTGAGTGTGTGGGTGGGCAGAGGGAGGAGCTGTGAGTGTGTGGGTGGGCAGAGGGAGGAGCTGTGAGTGTGTGGGTGGGCAGAGGGAGGAGCTGTGAGTGTGTGGGCGGGCAGAGGGAGGGGCTACATGGAGTAGGAGCTGGGGACAGCAGGACAGAGGGGAGGAGAGAAGCTGCCCATTACCAGACTACATATGGAAGTATTCATCTCATAGTATGTTGTGTCTTGACCCCTGTTGGCCAAATGGCCCCTCTATTATACTGTTATGTCCTTAATACTCCCATCCCCCTAACACTCTTACTAAAATAACCGGGATCCACACATTGCTTATGGAGTATAATTGGCCATAACAGACTTCAGTGGCGTAACTAGAACCTTCAGGGCCCGATGCAAGAAACCATGGAGGGCCCCCCACCCCCGACCTCCGGACAGGGCTCTTTTCTCTGAGCGCAATGGCAGAACACCGGGGCCGGTCCCAAGTGGGTGGCCGCTTCTCCTCCTCTCCCACTCACAGGCATTCGGCGGCTGCAGGAGGAAAATGGAGAGACGGGTTCCTCTGTGTCGGTGTTTCACAATCTTTTTCCAGTCAGGACCCCCTTGAAGTACATCTCTAGGTGAATGGGGCTGCACTGCAACCCCCCTGCAACTGTGTGCATCGCATGAAGTTGCACCATAGTGATGATGCATTTAAGGGGTTAAAACAGGTGGTCAGTAGGCAACATATTGCCTCTCTACCGGCTGTCAAATGCCTCTGAAAAGTGATCTGGTCTAGTCTGATGGTCGGTATACCAAAATAAGGGGGCAAAAACATTCAGGTAGGGGTGTAGTTTTATTAGTTTTAGCTTAATTAGTTGAGAAAGTTTGGTGAATGCTTGTGCCATTTCCACCCAAGGATTGGGGATGTACCGGGCGAGGTAGGCACAAATGTGCCCATCAATTGCAGCCACTGTACCATCAAACGCCACCACTGTGCCACCAAATGTCACCGCTGTGCCCATCAAATGCTGCCACTGTGCCATCAGCTGTTTGACCGTCCACACGGCGGCGGTCTCGGAGGATCCAGGCGGAGATCAGGAAAAATCTCGGGGGGAGCTACGGAGAGCTACGGAGAGCCCTGCCAAGAGAAAGAGAGCTGGAAACCTTGGGGTGTCTCGGGGAACCCCAAGGCTGACTAGAGACCCAGAGGACCTTTTTGTGTCTGAGTGACAGCAGAAGCAAGGAAAAGAATAGGAGAAAGCTGCAGTGAAGAACCAGAGATGCTCGTAACATTTAACAATAATAATGAATAAGAAGTAAATTTAATTAAGGACTGTGTGTATAAAAGAAAAAAAAAATAATAAAAATTTCCGAGGTAAAAGGTTAAAGGATTGTATACATATTAACCACTTAAGGACCGCCGTATTGCCATTATACGTGATCAGAATGGCACAGGCAGGCACAATCACGTAGATCTACGTGCCTGCCTTCCAGCGGGTGGGGGGTCCGATCGGACCCCCTCCCGTTGGATACGGCGGTCCGTTTCCCTCCAGCAGCGATCCGTGATGAGGGGATGGCCGTTGGTTTTCGGCCACCCCCTCTGGATCGCCCCTGGCCAATGACGAACTTCCTCCCACTGTGTATTGTTTACACAGGAAGGAGGAAGTGATGTCATTCTCCTCGGGGCGGTCTTTTTGACCGGACTACGAGGAGAAGACTAATAGTAAGTGTGCACCAACACTACACTGACATGTAGGTACACACAGGTACACAAACCCCCCCCCCGATCGCCCCCGCCCCCCCTCCCCCCCCCCCAGTCACAGTGTCACTGATTGCATTGATCATTTCTTTACTGATCAATGCATTCAGTGTCAGTTGTAAAAGTAAAAACTGTCAGGGCAGTTAGTGTTAGGTCCAGGGTAGCCCCCTATCACCCCCCAATAAAGATTTAACCCCCTGATTGCCCCTAGAGTTAACCCTTTCACCCCCTTTTGCCAGTGTCACTAAGCGATAATTTTTCTGATCGCTGCATTAGTGTCGCTACAGTCGCTAGGTAGCTAGTTATTTTTTTAGGTTCACCGCCAGGTTTTTATATCGCTAGGTACCCCGATATACTACCCAATAATGGTTTTAACATCCTGATTGCCCCTAGTTAACCCTTTCACCCCCTTTTGCCAGTGTCACTAAGCGATCATTTTTCTGATCGCTGCATCAGTGTCGCTACTGTCGCTAGGTAGCTAGTTATTTTTTTAGGTTCACCGCCAGGTTTTTATAGCGCTAGGTACCCTGATATACTACCCAATAATGGTTTTAACCGCCTGATTGCCCCTAGTTAACCCTTTCACCAGCGATCACAATATAAGTGTCACTGGTGACGCTGGTTAGCCAGTTAGTTATTTAGGTTCCCCGTCAGGTTTTTATATAGCGCCAGGGACCCCCATATACTACCTAATAAAAATTTGAACCCCCTGATTGCCCCTAGTTAACCCTTTCACCACTGATCACCGTATAAGTGTTACGGGTGACTCTGGTTAGTTTGCTTTTTATAGCATCAGGGCACCCACCATTTATTACCCAATAAAGGTTTAACCCCCTGATCACCCGGCGGGTGATATCAATTAGGTTTTAGGGTCAGGGTCTGCGTCACCCCAGGCAGCGCTAGGTTAGTGCCAGTACCGCTAACACCCACGCGCAAAGCATACACCTCCCGTAGTGGTATAGAATCTGAACAGATCAATATCTGATCTGATCAGATCTATACTAGCGTCCCCAGCAGTTCAGGGTTCCAAAAAACGCATTGTTAGCGGGATCAGCCCAGATACCTGCTAGCACCTGTGTTTTGCCCCTCTGCCCAGCCCACCCAAGTGCAGTATCGATCGATCACTGTCACTTACAAAACACTAAACACATAACTGCAGCGATCGCAGAGTCAGGCCTGATCCCTGCCATCGCTAACAGGTTTTTTGGTAGCATTTTATATTTAAATCCGGAAGGCAGTGCTTGGTTTTCGGGGTCCCGTACGTGGCTAGGCTCCCAAAAAGTCCCCCACATGTGGTATCCCCGTACTCGGGAGAAGCAGCAGAATTTATTTTGGGGTGTAATTTGACTTATGCCCCTAGCATGTGTGAGCAATATATCATTTAGTGACAACTTTGTGCAAAAAAAAAAAAGTTTGTAATATTCCCGCAACTTTTGGCAAAATATAAAATATTCCATGGACGCAACATGCCTCTCAGTAAATAGCTTGGGGTGTCTACTTTCCAAAATGGGGTCATTTTGGGGGGTTTTGTGCTATTTTGGCATTTTATGGCCTTCGAAACTGTGATAGGTAGTGAAGAGTTAAATCAAAAATTTGCACCCTTAGAAATCCTGAAGGTGGTGATTGGTTTTCGGGGTGCCGTGCGCGACTAGACTCCCAAAAAGTCCCACACATGTGGTATCCCCATACTCGGGAGAAGTAGCGGAATATATTTTGGGGTGCAATTCCACATATAACCATGGCATGTGTGAGCAATATATCATTTAGTGACAACTTTTTGTAAAATTTTTTTTTTTTTTTTGTCATTATTCAATCCCTTGGGACAAAAAAAAAATATTCAATGGTCTCAACATGGCCCTCAGCAAATAGCTTGGGGTGTCTTCTTTCCAAAATGGGGTCATTTGGGGGGGTTTTGTGCCATCTTGGCATTTTATGGCCTTCAAAACTGTGATAGGTAGTGATAGGTAGTGAGGAGTAAAATAAAAAATGTATGCCCTTAGAAATCCTGAAGGCGGTGCTTGGATTTCGGGGTCCCGTACGCAGCTAGGCTCCCAAAAAGTCCCACACATGTGGTATCCACGTACTCAGGAGAAGCAGCAGAATGTATTTTGGGGTGTCATTTCACATATGCCCATAGCATGTGTGAGCAATATATCATTTAGTGACAACTTTGTGCAAAAAAAAAAAAAGTTTGTAATATTCCCGCAACTTGTGGCAAAATATAAAATATTCCATGGACTCAACATGCCTCTCAGTAAATAGCTTGGGGTGTCTTCTTTCCAAAATGGGGTCATTTTGGGGGGTTTTGTGCTATTTTGGCATTTTATGGCCTTCGAAACTGTGATAGGTAGTGAGGAGTTAAATCAAAAATTTGCACCCTTAGAAATCCTGAAGGTGGTGATTGGTTTTCGGGGTGCCGTGTGCGACTAGACTCCCAAAAAGTCCCACACATGTGGTATCCCCATACTCGGGAGAAGTAGCGGAATATATTTTGGGGTGCAATTCCACATATAACCATGGCATGTGTGAGCAATATATCATTTAGTGACAACTTTTTGTAAAACATTTTATTTTTAATTTTTTTTGTCATTATTCAATCCCTTAGGACAAAAAAAATAAATATTCAATGGGCTCAACATACCCATCAGCAATTTCCTTGGGGTGTCTACTTTCCAAAATGGGGTCATTTGGGGGGGTTTGTACTGCCCTGCCATTTTAGCACCTCAAGAAATGAGATAGGCAGTCATAAATTAAAAGCTGTGTAAATTCCAGAAAATGTACTCTAGTTTGTAGACGCTATAACTTTTGCGCAAACCAAAAAATATACGCTTATTGACATTTTTTTTTACTAAAGACATGTGGCTGAATAAATTTTGCCCTCAATGTATGACTAAAATTTAGTTTCCTGACGCATCATGGCAGCACACACAATGGGTTGTGACTCCGCCTCCACAACCTGATAGGACTGGTTAGCTATAAGATTTGAAGAGGAGTCCACCGTTGCATTCTCCTTTTTTTCCTCACCTGAATGGGACATCATCTATTCGATCAGTTAGCAATGGAGCCCCTTACCGCACTACCCCAGCTAGGTTCAGCCTCTCCTACCTGGAAGCTCCTGTCCGTACGGTCTCTAAATGAGCTATAACGCAGGGGGCCCCACTCTGGTGGTCTCAGGGGCAAAAAATCAAGTAAGCAAAAAAAAAAAAAAAAAAAAAAAAAAACCTTAAAGAGGTTTTTAATGTTATGCAGCGGTCTCCCTCTACCTATTTTGTTCTAGCTACTGCTCTCCCTCTTACTTCCCCAGGCATACCTTTATCCTTTGTCTCATTTTCGTTTTTCTCTTTTTTCCCTTTTCTTTTCCTTCTTTACTTTCTCTGGGCATGCTGAGCCCTGTAGTTCCACAGCGGTATACCCTTTCCAACATGGCGGCCGTGTTTGGACGCTCGGCGCTCAGGAAGTGACATTTCCCCCTGCCCTCTGCATTTGCCAGCATCCAAGATGGCGCGGGGCGGCGCGGGCGGCCAGTGCGCATGCGCAGCGGTGACGTCACTCCTCCGGCGACGGCGGTCTATTTAAAAACTGCCTTTTTTCATTTTTGATGTGCTGCTTGTGTTTCTACACCACCTGTCATCCTGGTCTCTGCACACAGCCTGCTACCTTGCAAGACAAGTCCTCCTTGATCTCTGGTAAGTGTTTTTCTATCATCTTTATGTTGCGTACCATTAATTTCTGTGTCAGCACCTTCTGCCTATACTCTGCATGAGCTTTTTACACTGAAGGTGTACTCTATCCTTCCCTATGGAGACCGCTGCCTTAGTAGACCATCCAAGAACTACAAGGTAAGGGGACGTATGGATTGGTAAGTAGTGAAGAGGAGAAAAAGAGAGCACTGCCATTAATACCTTTCATTTTGGTAGCTCTGGCAGGTCATCGGGGTCATCCTATTCTAAACGAAAGGAACGTTTCCCCTCAAGACACTCGCACCGTCGGCGTAGTCGGTCAAGGTTTTACTTCCAGTCATAGCACCATACCCGTCCTGCGGTTAATACCTGCTGGGTCTGTGGAGCGCAAGCATTACCTAGTAAGCTTGTTTGCCAAATCTGTCTGGAGGAAGCAACTCGAGACAAAGAAGCTGACGCAAGAGAAGCTTCCAATATCATAAGAGACTCGGTTAAAAAAAAAAAAACGATTTTGCAGGTGACAGCATACGATCCAATCAGATCATCTAACTCAGCCTCAACTTCACACACCCCTCAGGATCCAGACGACTCCTCGGAGGAAGAGGAACCCTTGGCCCCTACAATTTTCGATTTTGCATGGATAAACCCATTGCGAAAACAGTTAAGGAGGCGATCGGTTGGGAAGAAGAGAAAGACACCCCCCCTAAGTTGGGAAAATATTTCCCTAATCTGAAAAAGGACCCGGAGGTCCTTCCCTTTATTGAAGAGCTAGAGGAGCTCATAAAAGATGAATGGCAAAGGCCAAAAAAAATAAATAAAAAAATCCGGTTTGAATAACAGATTAGCAAAGCTCTATCCCCTAAAAGAGCCAGCAGTGAACCCTCTTATCTCCGCTCCTGTGGTAAACTCCTTACTGATGCGTTTAGCACGCCATGTAACCCTACCAATAGAAGACAAGATTATTTCAGCGCTGCAGGAACTCAGCCTAGCGGGCGATTTTGTAGCAGAGGCGGTGGTGGACGTTATACGATCTTCAGCAAGAGCGATGCTAGCCTCAGTAACTTCCAGGAGGGCGCTCTGCCTGAAACCTTGGGTTGCTGATGCAACTTCCAAATCCAGCTGGTGTAAGATCCCTTACGATGGCACTAACCTTTTCGGTTTAAAATTAGATCCCGTAATATCAAACGTCACGGGAGGAAAATCGGGTCTAAAACCGTCGGACAGAAGACCCAAACAACAGATAACTCCGTCCTTCAGACGACACTTGCCCGAAAGGTACCGGGACGTAAGATCTTATAGACCCGGGAAAGAATTCAAACGGTATTGGCGAAACACACAACTCTCTTTTGTGAGAGTCCAAAAATCAAAGACAACCATTCCGGGAGACCAACAAAAATCTTTTTGATGCCATGCATGCCCAGCCCGCAATAGTAGGTGCGAGGCTGAGGTTATTTGCCCAAGTATGGATAGACAGAATAAAAGATCCCTGGACGATATCCACCATTCAGCAAGGTCACAGGTGGAAGTTCAAGCAAAAACCACCAAAAAAAAAAAAACACTACAGGCCTACCAAACTACCTTTTTTCGCGTCGGAAAAGGAAGCTTTTAGTCAAATACATCATGCAGTTGCTCCAAAAACAGGCAATCATAGAAGTTCCACAGGAGCAGAGAGGAGAAGGTCTTTACTCCCCCCTTTTTTCTTAAAACAGGAGACCTGAGGCCTGTGTTGGACTTGAAAAGGTTGAACCAAATGCTTCTAGTCGAATCATTCAGGATGGAGAGTCTCCAATCAATATTACTAACAGTAGGAGAGCAAGACTGGATGCTCTCAGTCGATTTGTCTGACGCTTATCTACACATTCCAGTGCATCAAACCTTTCAAAAATACCTGCGCTTCGCGATAGACAAGCAACACTTTCAATTCAAAGCCTCCCATTCGGGATATCGACGGCACCCAGGACCTTCACAAAGGTTTTACTTCCAGTCATAGCACTATTGAGAGAGAGGGGACTAAGGGTCCTACACTATCTCGACGATATTCTTCTTCTAGCAGACAGTCGAGAAACACTTCTACAACATCGTTCAATCCTGATTTCCACACTCCAGCAATTCGGGTGGATAGTGAATTGGAGGAAGGGCAGCCTGGTCCCAGTACAGAAAATGGTCTTCGTAGGAGCCGAATTAGACACCAGATCCAACACAGTAGGACTTCCCCAGGGAAAACTTTATCCACTCATCCGCAAAGTAAAAAGGCTACTGTCAGCAGACTACCTGTCTGCAAGAAAGTGCTTAAGCGTTCTGGGCTCAATGTCATTAACCTTTCTAATGGTTCAGTGGTCCCAATGGAATTCGAGGATACTCCAGAATTCGTTCCTAAAACAATGGAATGGGGTATCAATGTCACAACAAATATCGATCATCAGGGCAGTCAAGGAATCAGTACGATGGTGGACTCAAACCAGCAATTTAGCACGCCGTCGTCCTATCGTTCACCCACTCCCAGAAATAGTAACGTCAGACGCCAGTCATCTTGGGTGGGGAGCGTATCATCTAGACCGGGGAGCACAGGGCCGCTGGCCCTTCTGTCCACAAGGGATAGTCTCAAACGTTCTGGAGCTCAGAGCCGCATGGCAAGCACTCCTAACTTTCAGTCCCCTTCTTTCAGGGAAGAGTGTCCTACTACGTATGGACAATACAGCGGCTGTGAATTATGTCCACAGGCAAGGGGGCACCAGAAGCAAAGTCCTAATGCGGGAAGTTCGACCTATAATCGAATGGGCTCAAGTTCACCTGACGGTTTTGAGGACAGTATATGTACCCGCGATTCACAACCAACTCGCGGACGACCTAAGTCGAATGTTTATATCAAACAACGAGTGGTCTTTCAGTCACAAGGCCTTTACTCTTCTGACACGCAAATGGGGCGTTCCCGATATAGATCTGGCAGCGAACCGCAAATGCACTCGCTTCTTAGCAAGGACAGCCTATCCAGCAACGGAAATCGACTGTCTTCACCATCATTGGGTATTTCGCCTAGGTTACATATTCCCTCCGGTGCCCCGGTTTAGCCAGATTTCTGGCCAGACTGAGGAGTTTGTCTTCCACAGTAATAGCAGTGTTGCCCTTCGAGTCCAGAAAACCGTGGTTTCCGACCATCCTGCAATTGAACACAGAGGAGCCTCTCCCACTTCCGCTGTTCCCAGACCTGCTCTCGCGAGGGCAATTCCTACACCCGTCACCAGAGCGATTACACCTGACAGCTTGGAAACTGAAAGGGAAAGGTTGCGAGAACAGGGTTGTTCATTAAGAGTAGTATCTACCTTACAACAAGCAAGGAAGAAATCGACAAACAACATATACAATAAGATTTGGGGAGAATTTTTCCGCAATAGCCCAACAGCAGTCCTGGAACCCTTCCTTCTCCATCAGTCTCTCAGATGTTAGAATTCCTACAACTAGGCCTAGAGAAAGGATTAAGGCCAAGCACCTTAAAAGTTCACGTCTCTGCCATACCTGCAATGACAGGAATCAAATAGGCTTTAAATCCCCTCATCATTCAGTTTCAGAAGGAATGCCTAAAAATAAGGCCTCCCAGAAAACCAACTTTACCGACCTGGGATCTATCGATCGTTCTGGAAGCTTTAATAAAAGAACCTTTCACACTGGCGGGATCAATATCCCTATGGGACTTGACACTAAAACTATCATTTCTAGTTGCAATCACACCGGCCAAGAGGGTCTCCGAGCTGCAAGCTCCGTTAATCAAAGAACCACACCTAGTTTTTTTACCCAGACAGGGTCGCACTCAAACCTTCGGACCGGTTCGTGCCGAAGGTAGCATCTAGCTTCCACTTCAATCCGGAGATCAATCTTCCTGTTTTTCTCAACACAGACGGAAATCCGCATCCTCTGGACGTGAAGTCTGCAATCTCTACCTATCTGGAAGTCACCGCTCCATTTAGAGAGTCAGAAAACCTCCTGGTCATTCCGCATGGCGCCAAAAAAGGTCAAGCGGCTTCTTCAAGGACAATAGCTTCATGGTTAATTAAAATTATCAAGAAAGCATATCTAGTTCAACATCTTTCAATACCGGAAAACCTGAAAGCGCATTCAACGAGGGCGATGGCCTCATGGGCAGCGTACTGTAGAGTATCATCAGAGACTATATGCAAGGCAGCAACTTGGGCGTCAAAAACCACATTCATGTCGCACTACAGAATAGACCCGACTCAACTAACTACGGTTGAGTTCGGGAGATCAATTATTCAATCAAATTCATCCATACCTTGTACTTGAGTAAATAAAAACTTCTGAAAGGCACCCTCCCATTTAGCGAGTTATTTCCCATTGTGTGTGCTGCCATGATGCGTCAGGAAAACGGAAAATTGTATACTCACCTTTCCGTAATTTTCCTTTCCTGACGCATCCCATGGCAGCACACAGGATCCCACCCCTCTAAGGTGATAGTTACTGAGAATGCAACGGTGGACTCCTCTTCAAATCTTATAGCTAACCAGTCCTATCAGGTTGTGGAGGCGGAGTCACAACCCATTGTGTGTGCTGCCATGGGATGCGTCAGGAAAGGAAAATTACGGAAAGGTGAGTATACAATTTTCCGTTTTATTCTTTTCTTTTCTATTATTTCTTATAACAAAAAGAAGAAAATATCTTTTTTTTTCTAAATTTTCGCTCTTTTTCCATTTATATCGCAAAAAAAAAAAATCGCAGAGGCAATCAAATACCATCAAAAGAAAGCTCTATTTGTGGGAAGAAAAGGACGCAAATTTCGTTTGGGTGCAATATTGCATGACTGCGCAATTACCAGTTAAAGCAGCGCAGTGCGAAATTGGAAAAAGACCTCTGGTGTTTATTGGTCCGGAGCTGAAGTGGTTAAGTGAAGTAAGAAAAAAGAGAAAAGGTCCTGGAAGAGACATAGAAAGAAAGGGAAGAGAGGAACTGTACTCAAATTTAAAAAACTAAAAGCTAAAGCAAACATAATTTAGGACTGCTGGTTCGATGTTAAGAAATTAATGATTTAAGTTATGGCGATTTAATTAATGAATTTAAAATTTAAACAAACAAAAGAAAAAGGCTTTGATTAATATAATTATGGAATGTCATGGACTGTTTTATTATGTATACATATATAAGGATGGTATTTAAATGCTATTGAGGTATACTGGCTTTCTGAAAGACTATCAAAGGCTAATGCAAAGCTATTGCTGAAAAGTACAGCAATCTCCTTAAAGGGACATTAACGGTTCTTAGAAAAAGGCTGAAAATCCCAGGAAAGCTAAAGTTATGGCACCAAAGAGGGGTAATAAGACATCCCAAAGCCAAAAAAATAAAAGGGATAAAAAAGAAGGTGGAAACAAAGGTTCTACAGGGGCCACAAGCTACCCAAACAAAGGATATCAAGGAATTTTTTCAGCAAATGTACCCACAGATAGAGGTACAGGATCAATCTCAATCCCCCCAACAAGTATCACAAACATCGCATACATCACATACATTACAAATATCGCAGGAATTAATAGAAATGGCAGAAACATCAACATCAACATCTTTGGGGATATTAGGAGAGGAAACTACAAGTCAACCCAGGAATAGCTCACCGATTGAGATAACAGGGTTATCAACAGAACAAAGGGAGGGAGATAATGAAAGTTGGGACATAAGAACATATATCCGCTCCCTCCCTACCAGGTCGGATATGGATCAATACATACACAGACTGGAGGATTCCCATAAAACCGAAATCCATGAGATTAAAGTATCCACTCAAAAAACACAGGAAATAATAGGGAAACTGGATGCAAGAGTGTCTAATATGGAGCAAGAAGTGTTTCAATTAAAAGAGAGAACAGGAAAAAGATTTAATACAAGCTAGAACTGCTATAGATGAACAGGAAAACAGAAGCAGAAGAAACAATATGAGAATTAGAGGTCTGAGTGAAAATGTGAGCTCAAAGGACTTGATTTCGGTGATACAAGGGGTCTTCCAAAGTGTGGGTGGGGACTTGTCCTTAGACGATCTGCTGATCAATCGGGTCCATAGAATAGCTGGAGCAAGAAGGACAGAGCCTGGTGAGGCTAGAGATGTTATCTGTAGGATGCACTATGCACAAATAAAAGATAAAATAATGATGGCGGCAAGACAAAAAAAAAATATAGAATACGAAGGAAAACAATTGATATTTTTTCAGGATATTTCCAAGCATACCTTGGACAGAAGAAGAGCATTAAAACCCCTGTTGGAACAACTTAGAAAAAGGAACTTGCAATATAGATGGAAATATCCATTCCAATTGCAGGTTCACTATGAAGGTTCGATAGCAGCCTATAGGAACCTAGAAGATCTACCGGAATTTGTAAAAATTCTTGGTCTCCCGCTAGTAGAATTACCAGACTGGCTAAAACTATACAGAAAACCAGCAACAAGAATATAAGGACTTGAGGAATTGGACAGGAGGAGTGAGGAGAAGGGGGGGATGGGGATGGGGGGATTGATTGGGATTTAAGATGGGATCCTTTTTTCTTTTTTTTTTTTTTCTCTCACGGAATTACACACAAAGTGAAAAGGGGAATGAAACGGGAGGAGGGAGGGGAGGGAGGAGGAGAGGAGGGAAGGAAAGAGAAGAGAAAAGGGGAGGGGGAGGGAGGAAGGGAAGGAGAAAAGTTTATATATATATATATATATGTATTTTTTATTTTTTTTTATGTCACGAAATTAGGTATACAAGCACAGTAAAATACAAATGAGTGAATAAGGGAGAATGGGGGTTTTTTCTCTTTTTTTTTTCTTTTTTTTCCATACACGAGCATAGTAGCTAAATGAAATAAGTGACCGTAGGAGGTCTCAAAGTGGGTGGGGTGTTTTGGTTTTTTTTTTCGTTTTTTTTTTTTTTTTTTTATATGTGAGCACAATACAAAATAAAAAAAAAGAAAGAATAAATGTCCGAAGGAGGATATGGGGGAGGGTTTTTTTTTTTTTCTCTCTCTCTCTCTTTCTCTTCTTCTTTCTTTCTTCTTCACAATTATGCGATTAATGAGGGGAGGGGGGATAGATTTAAATAACAAGTAAAATTAGATACAACACTATTAATAAATAAATGTAATAAATTGTTTGTTTTCTTTTTTTTCTTTTCTTTTCTTCACATGAGTATGGTGAAGGGAAGTGGGGGAAAGGGGAAAAATAAATAAATAAGGGATTAAGCGATTAAGTGTTTTTTGGGGAGGGGGGGTTAGGTTTGTGGGTTTTTTTTTTGTTTTGTTTTTTTTTCTCTTCCCTTTCCCTCTCTCCCCATGACCCATCCTTATGCCCTCCTCTTCCCGATTATGACTGTGGCTCCCCCTTTTTTTTTTTGGGGTCATGGATAAAAAGGGAAAAAATGAAGAAGCCTAACGATATGAAATAAGGGACGAGCTTTCAGCACTAGAAGCCATAATAGTAGACGTAGACATGAAAAGATAGGCGGCATTGGAAAAACTGACAGATAGCCAATCTAGACCAGCGGTTCCGACTTCCTTCCTCTTAATAGGGACCTTACTGGTTAAGTTAGACTTTTTGAAGTCATTAGATATAGGGTAGTGTAAGTGAAGGAAAGAGTGGAGTGGGTGGTGAGTTGATTAGTTTAAGGTGTTAGGATCGAGTGTAAGTAACAAGTATTTATTTATTTTTTATTTTTTTGGGGGGGTGAGAGGAAAACTAGGAATAAGGGGGGTAAGATTGGGGATATGAAATATTAGGTAAGAATTGTGTTAGGAAGGATTAATTAAATTTGTAGTTCTTTGGGTTTTTTTTTTTTTCTTCTCTTCCCTCTTCTTCTGTTACCTTGTGAGATCCCCGTAGATTAAGGAATAATTCATCCCCTCCTGGAAGTCTAACATGGAGGGGTTAAAAATCTGTTCTTTCAACGCAAGAGGCCTTAACTCTCCCTCAAAAAGAAGTCAAATTTTAAACTTCTTCCATAAACAAAAGGTAAATATAGTCCTTTTCCAGGAAACACATTTTCGTTCAGAGCACATTCCGAAATTAACTAATAAGAACTACGCTAATTGGATTCACGATACATTCCCATATTCTAAGTCAAGAGGGGTATCAATAGCGTTCCATAGAGATACGTTATATCAAATAGCTCAGGAGTATAAAGGGAAAGATGACGGATCTTTAGCTGTAAAGGTTAAAGTATTTGGTAGGATGTTTACAATCATTAATATCTACTTACCAAACTATGAACAAATTGAGACAGGGATAAAAATTCTAAGGAATGCAATGGATAGTGCAGAAGGAACAATAATAATTGGCGGAGATCTGAACTTTATAATGGATATGAAAATAGACACTACTAATACCCACCCTCAGAGGAGAAATAAACAACTAAAAGAATTTAAGGAATTACTAGATGAATATCAACTGATTGATATATGGAGAGTACAACATCAAAAGGAGAAGAACTACACATATTATTCAAATATTCATGATTCTTATCATAGAATAGACTACTTTTTCCTGAATCAATCGGGATTATTGATGACTCCAACAACAGATATAGAAGGATTTTTATGGTCAGATCATGCACCAATATATCTGGAATTAAAAATAATGGAATATAAAAAAACAAGAGGGATGTGGAGTCTGAACGATAATTTACTTAAAGATAAAAAGTGCGAGGAGGATATACAGCGAGCGATAAAGGAATTCCAGCTAATTCATGATAAAGATAACACCTCATCTCCTATGCAATGGGAAACATTAAAATGCGTATTGAGGGGACTGCTCATCAAGCACGGATGTAGGGTAAAAAGGGAAAAAGAACAAAAAAAGCTCAATTGTTGTTGGAAATTGGGATATTGGAAGGAAAACATAAACAGAGCTTGAAGTCAGATGATACATTCTTTTAAAAGACAAAAGAATTGAGCTGCAGGCCGTGCTTGATGAGGAGTCCCTTCGTATAAGGGACAAGAATAGAACACAATGGTACTATTATGGAAATAAAACGGGGAAACTACTTGCAAGAACACTGAGAAGACAACAATCCACGACATCTATAGTAAAGATTTTAAAAGCAAACGGGGAAATAATATATGATCCAACCGAAATTGTAAAAACATTCCAAAAATACTATAATAAATGATATAATATAGAATTACAACAGGAAAATAAAAAAGAGGAAAGGGCGGAAAAAACTAGAAAATATGTTAATGAAACAGCGTTACCCAGATTCCCTAGAGAAATAATTGAGGAAATGGAAGAAGAAATTACAACAGAGGAGATTCAACAGGCAATTGCCGAACTGGCCCTGGGGAAGAGCCCAGGACCAGACGGATATACAGCAAGGTTTTATAAACGGTTCCAAGATCTAATCATACCTATACTTAAAAAAATCATATAATTCCATAACGAAAACGCAGACTTTCGCACCACAGAGTACGGAAGCCCACATTATACTTATCCCAAAACCAGAAAAAGACCATACATTAAGCAAAAACTTCCGCCCTATTTCACTAACAAATATAGATATTAGATTATATTCAAAAATTATTTCTAATAGATTAACCCCTGTTTTGCCGGAACATATAAAACTGGACCAAACGGGTTTTACAAAGGGGCGAGAAACTAGGGATAATATAATAAAGATCTGTATGTTGTTGGAATATACCCAGAGGGCCGCCATCCCGGCCTGTCTCTTAACTATAGACGCTGAGAAAGCTTTTGATAGGGTGGGATGGCGGTTCTTAGAGGAGGCACTAATACAGTTAGGATTGGGCCCAAAAATGTTACGTAGGATTATGGCATTATATGCCAATTCAAGAGCCAAGGTAAGAATAAACGGAATACTTTCAGAATACATAAAGGTATCAAATGGGACCCGCCAAGGTTGCCCCCTATCCCCTATATATAATAGTGATGGAACACTTAATTAACGCAATTAGGAAAAATAAAGATATACAAGGGATCAAAATTAAGGATAAGGAATATAAATTGGCAGTATATGCGGACAATTTATTATTGTATATAACAAACCCAATTATAACAATTCCTAATATAATAAAAGAATTAGATCGATTCGGGGAATTAAGTAATTTTAAGGTAAACTATGATAAATCAGAAATGATGAATATTACAATAAAAGAAGAAATGCAGATACTCTTGCAAAAAGATTTTCCGTTTAGATGGCAGAAAGAGGCAATCAAGTATTTGGGAGTTATGATTCCGAAGGATTTGAAGCAGTTACAAAAATTAAATCATAATACGATTATACGCAAAACAATAAAACAAATGCAAAAATACGAAAAAATAACATATTCATGGTTAGGTAGGTAAATATAGTAAAAATGGAGATACTGCCAAAGATACTATACGTATTCCAAACGTTACCTATTGTTCCATCCAGGAAGATAATGATAGATCTAAGGAAAGCTATAAGTAGTTTAGTATGGGCAAAAAAAAAAACTGCCAAATAAAAAGAAAAACACTAACCAGAACAAAAGAAAATGGAGGGTTGGCATTTCCTGATTTTGTAAAATATATGCAAGCAGCATCACTGGTTAGAATTATAAATTGGCAACATGATAAGAAAAATAAACAATGGGTAACGTTGGAAGAGGCAATTACGGGAGAACAGCTTAAATTTTTACCTTGGATAAAACCTGAATTAAGAATAAAGAAAAAGGAATTGCCAATTTTCGAGAGAGCTACTTTAAAAATTTGGGACGTGATGCTGAAAAAAGGTAAGCTATCCTCCAGGACTGGACCTTTGACCCCATTGATGTCCAACCCAGAATTTAAGCCAGCTTTGGAAGGTTTAAGTTATCTAAAATGGAACAAGATGGAGAATATAAGACTAGTACAGATCCTGGTGGATGGAAATATGCCAAGTTTACTTGACTTGGGATTGGAAGTTAAAAAATACTGGTTACAACATTATAAACTAGAAAAATGTATTGAGATAAATAAAAATTCAATAAATAGACCATTAACTACGTTTGAACAGATAATATTGAAGGAGCAAAACCATAAGAATAAGCTATCTAAAATATATGAATTGCTGCTACCCACGGGGGACATTAGAGATTTAATAGGAATCGGAAAATGGGAAGAAGAATTGGGAGAGATAATTACAGAGAAAGATTGGAATTTTTTTTTAGGAATAATACATAAAACCTCAACGGCGTTAAAACATCAAGAAAGAAATTATAAAGTTACACTGAGATGGTATTGGAGTCCAGTGGCATTAAAAATAGTTAATAAAGGAAATACAGAGAAATGCTGGAGGTGTGGGATAGAAAAAGGAACATTGGAACATATTTGGTATGGATGTAAGAAAGTGAGAAACTTTTGGATAAAAATTTACCAAAAAGTGACTGGAAAAGAATTAACTCCAGATGTAAAGGTAGCATTATTTTCCCTTACAACAGATACATTGGATAGCATGAAAAATTGGATAATTCAATATATGACAACAGCAGCTAGAACAATAATAGCACGTAAATGGAAAGAAACAACTAGTCCAACAATATCAGAATGGATATGCGAAATGAATGAGATGTGTTTCATGGAAAAACAAATAAGAGAAGAAGGTTATGTAAAAAGCCAGATACCAATGGTGTGGAAAAAATGGGAAGAGTTTCGGTCCTCAAATGGAATGGTAGAATATTTACAATTTAAAGAAAGGGGGGGGAGGGAGAGGAGGGGGGGAGGGAAGGAGAAAAGGGGGGTCATTTTATTTATTTATTTTTTTGGGGTGATATTAAATGAGGAGTAAAATGTTTGTGTTTTATGTATGATGTTGTATGATGGTGTTGTAAATGGACTTGTATGTTTTATGATTATTATAAAAAAATAATAAAGAGAAGATTTGAAACAAGATGATACCATGATAGATTGATATAAATCTCAATAACAACCATCTAACTAGAAATCCCATATTACTAGTAAGAAAAGTAATCCATTAGGTTAAAATTGAAATCGGCTCAGATTGATCGCATTGTGACTGAATGACAGATCTCAATTGGTTATATTAAGAACATCGATTTCTTCGTTGAGGCCACCCGGTGAAAGGGAACCCATCAGGTATATCCAAAAGGTTTCCCTCTGGCAAAGGAGGGAAAACCTTTCGTTATCCGTTGGGGTCCCCTTCGGGATGGCCTCAATCGCAAAAACCTCAATTTTTTTTAAGTCTCTGTTATGAAATTGGCGAAAGTGACGCGGAATACTATGATTGACGCAGCCCTTTTTTATCAAGCGGCGATGTTCCCCCACCACACCCGCTCGTCCTGATTGGTCCGCTCTCGCCCATGATACTCTCTGTATGCAGCGAAAGTATGCAAATAGAGGGTGGAACTTACCCGCCCAGTACTCTCAAAAGCCACTTCCGGTCACCTTAGAAACATCCCAGTTGAAGTCTTTTGATGACGTAACGCGTAGGAAACCGGAAGTGACGTTTACACCCGAGCAAGGCACTCGCCGGTCTAATGTTTTTACTGTGTACTGTTCCACTTCTCCTGTGAGTAGATACGTTTTTTTAAATAAAAGTGTGTGTTTGAAATACTACACCATGGTGGATCTTTCTGACTTATCCCTTTGAGCTTGCCTGCCATTTATTACTTACGAGGAAATTGGAGGAGTCTGTGGTATCTCCAGGAGCTTGCTGTGCAGCCATCCCCTTGATCATTTCCTGCCATCTAGTTGCCCTGTCTTTCGCTGCTTACCTTGCAGCGGTGAGGTAATTACATAGCATAAGCATCACTGGCACGGATCATCACCAGAGGATTGTCGGCTTGGCATATTGCACTTTAAATCTTTTGAATTGTGATCATTCGATTCGCACGATTGGATTATGTATGGGACACTTTAGTGTGATTCACTGATGTCACCTTGATTTATATTTATTTATCCATTTTTACTGCTATTATTAGTACATTTTGTTGCCATTACTTGCGTAATTCACTCATTTGCTGCTATCGGATTCCTGATTGGAATTGATTTCTCTTTTTTTGTGTAATTTTAATTAGACACTGCAATTTTACATTGTCCTTTGGGCATATGCGTTTTGTTGCATGTAGCATATGTACTTTGGATTTGGGACACTTGAATGATGCACATAGTCACTTTTTGATTTATGAATAATGCACGTATGCACTTTTTATATAATATACAATCACTTGGTATTGTTTACAAGCACACCTGCACCTACACTTTGTTTCGCCAGTATTAGTGTTATTTTTATTTATTTATTATTCTTTCATAAAATCTGTTTTTTAAAGGTAGCGCAACACACCCCCACCTTGTTTTAAGTTCACAGCATTGAGAGCCAACTCATACAGTGATTGCTGCTTCTTTAGTTATTTACCTCCTTCTTTTATTGTCCATAGAGCGCGGAAGCCCTTTGATATACATATTCAGTCTTTAATTAATGCTCCCATCGCCGATTCCTCATTAATGCGCCTCACCCGCCACGTCACACTACCAATCGAGGATGCTGTTTACTTTCGGGATGTGCTCGAAGGAATTGAAGAAGGCATATTCCATGGCTGGGGGAGCCTGTAGACCAGCAATTACCACAGCAGCAGTGGCCACAGCCATCTCAGGATGGGCATCTAAAATAGAAAAAGACCTACAGGATGGCATTGAAATGGGAAAGATGATTTCCTCTCTGCAAGAAGTCAAGCTAGCAGAGGCATCAGTAGATATTATAAGATCTTCAGCCAAGGCTATGCTGGCCTCCGTAACAGTGAGAAGAGCGCTATGGCTCAAACCGTGGATGGCCGATACAGCATCAAAATAAATTGGTGCAGAATTCCATATAATGGCGCAAATCTGTTCGGTGCCAAGTTAGACTCTGCCATATCCAAGGTAACAGGAGGGAAGTCAGGCCTGATCCCCTCCAACAGGAGACCCAAGTCACAGAAGGGACCTGTTTACAGACGTAATCTTCCGGACAAATATAGAGAGTCCAGGTCCTACTCTCCTGGTAGGGAATTTAGAAGGGACTGGAAAAACACAAAACCTTCTTTTCTAAGGATACAGAAATCTAAGGCCACCCCGGCAGGGGAACAGAAGGAACTTCACCAACATCTGGTCAGACCATATAAAGGATTTATGGACATTGTCCACAATCCGATTCGGACACAGGTGGAAATTTAAAAACAGACTCCCACCAAATCATTTCCAGGCAACCAGAGTACCATCCTCAGTACCCCAAAGGATTCTGCTAGTAAAGTACGTAGCAGAATTGAAACAAAAAGGGAGCGATCCTGGAGGTCCCATCATGCCAAAAGGGAAGAGGGTTCTACTCTTCCTTGTTTCTGCTAAAAGACAGGGGATTTGCGTCCTGTATTAGACCTCAAGATGCTCAACAAGGATATCAAAGTGGAGGCTTTCAAAATGGAAAACCTTCAATCCATACTTCTAGCAATAAATCTGGGCGATTGGATGCTTTCAATAGATTTATCGGACGCTTATCTGCATATACCAATTCATCCGGCCTTTCAAAAGTTACTCCGGTTAGCCATAAACCAACATCATTTCCAATTCCAGTGCCTCCCATTTGGCATCTCTTCGGCACCCAGGACATTTACAAAAGTATTGTTACCGTTGGTGGCTTTCCTCAGAGAAAAGGGATTACGTGTCCGCCATTATCTGGACGACATCCTACTTTTAGCAAAGGATCAAGAGACGTTGATTCATCACCGAGAGATCCTCCTTACAAACCCTCCAGAAGTGGGTGGATAATCAATTGGGAAAAGAGCTGTCTGCGACCCACACAAAATATGATATTTTTAGGGGCAGATCTGAACACCAAAACAAACAAGATACAGCTCCCACAAGAGAAGATCCGGCCTCTGATACAGAAAATGCAGAAGCTGCTATCAAGGAATCACTTACCAGCCAGAGCCTGTCTGAGTGTACTAGGGTCCATGTCCTCAACCATACCCATGGTGCGATGGGCACAGTGACACATGAGAACCTTACAGAACTCATTCCTCAGGCAGTGGGATGGAGTCTCGATGCGTCAGACCATCTTCATCTCCAGATCGGTGAAGCAATCGATATGGTGGTGGACGCGCCCGAGCAATCTCAGGAAATACAAACCGATAGTCCCTCCAGACCCGGAAGTAGTCACTTCGGGTGCCTGCCAGAGCGGTTGGGGGGCCCACTATCAAGACCAGGCAGCCCAGGGCCAGTGGCATATTCAGGCTCAAGGTTCGGTGGCGGTATTTACGATTATTCCACTGTGGCCGAGGAGGCCGTGGTTCACGACACTCTTACAGCTCAGCCTTCAACCTCCAGTTCCTCTCCCAATAACTCCGGATCTTCTGTCTCAAGGTCAATTTTTACATCCTGCATCAGAGAAATTGCACCTGATGGCCTGGAGATTGAGAGGGCTAGACTAAAAGCGCAAGGCTGTTCTCATGAAGTTAACCCTGATGCAAGCCAGGAAAGCCACTACCAATACCATCTATTCAAAGGTTTGGGGAAGATTCTGCTTCATGGCACAACAGAAAGGATGGAATTCCCTTTCTCCGGAACCCTCTCAGGTCCTGGAATTCCTCCAGTCGGGGGTCAACAAGGGTCTAAGCTTAAGTACCCTAAAGGTTCAGGTATCAGCTCTGTCAGCTAAAACAGATACTAAGTGGGCATTCCACCCATTGGTAATCCAATTTACAGAGCATTAAACATTAAACATTAAAGTGGTTGTAAACCCTTACAAACCACTTTGACCTACAGGTAAGCCTAGATTAAGGCTTACCTGTAGGTCCAAGCAATATCTCCTAAACCTATATGGTTTAGGAGATATTTGCCCGAAAACGGGCACCGCTGTCTACGGCGCATGCGCCGTAGACAGCGGCACGCAGTCGCACTGAGCGCGCCATTTCCAAGAATGGAGCTGCCGCGCGTGTCGGCTCCCGTGCGCGGGAGTGACGTCATCGCGGCTTCGCTGAATGACAGCGGCGGAGCTGCGAGACGCAACCAGCAAGATGGATGCGGCGGACTACAGGGGACAGCAGCGACTTCGCTGTCTCCTGTGTCAGGTAAGTGACACATAATGGGCTACTATGTGATACATAGTAATCCATTATGCTTTACCTTTGCAGGGAATGAAAGAGGAAGTAAACTCATCAGGGTTTACTTCCTCTTTAAACCCCCCAGGAGGCCAGTCTTTCCATCATGGGATCTTTCAATAGTTCTCCATGCTCTCGCTTCTCCTCCGTTTGTTCCATTTGAAACTATCTCTTTATGGGACTTGACTTTAAAACTGTCTTTTCTCATCGTGATTACATCAGCTAGGAGAGTGTCGGAGATCCAAGCATTAAGTTAGTTCTCTTTCCTGACAAAGTAGTCCTCAGACCTTCCGAACACTTCATACCCAAAGTGGCAACTTCCTTCCATTACAACCATCATCCTTCCATCCTTCACGGACGATCAGGGTAATCCTCATTCACTAGATGTCAAAACAACCATTATGAACTACTTAACTGCTACCACCTCTTTTAGGAAAACAAACTCGCTTTTGATCATTCCCCATGGAACCAGGCGTGGGCAAGCCGCCTCCTCATGCACTATTGCATCCTGGTTAGTCAGTACCATTAAAAAAGCTTACTCCACCCAGCATATGGCGATTTTTGAAGACATCAGGGCTCATTCAACTAGGGCAGTGGCTACCTCTTGGGCAGCGTATTGCAGGGTCTCACCAGAGACAATATGCAGGGCAGCAACGTGGTCCTCCAGGAATGCCTTTATTTCCCACTACAAGGTGGATTCTGCTAATTTATCCATGGCCGACTTCGGCAGATCCGTCATTAGAGCCAATTCTTCAGCATTATAAGGAATAAATATTATTTTACTTGCACCCACCCGACTGGCGAGTTATTTCCCAGTGTGTGCTGCCATGAAGGCGTCAGGAAAATGGAAAATTGTATACTCACCTTTCCGTAATTTTCCTTTCCTGACGCATCTTCATGGCAGCACACAGTTGCCCTCCCTGTTTCTTTTGTGATGATATTTACAGAGAATGCAGCAGGGTGTCTCCCCTTCAAATTTATAGTTAATCCAATCCTGTCAGGTTGTGGGGGCGGAGTCACAACCCAGTGTGTGCTGCCATGAAGATGCGTCAGGAAAGGAAAATTACGGAAAGGTGAGTATACAATTTTCAATTTTTTCTGCGTGACTGTTCTAAACACGGGAAAAATGTGCTACTTTATAGGCATACTATAGACACCCCCCAGGCATGATATTTAAAGAAAAAAGAAAAAAATGATGCTATTTCACCTAAAAACAACAAACTGCAACTTAAAAGTGATATATACACCAACAAAATTAATTAAAAAAAATAAAGCTGAATAATAGAGAAGGGTCAAATGTACCAACAAATAAAAACAAAATAACAGTATTGATTAACCACTTAACAACCGACCCATAGCCGAATGACGGCTACAGGGCGGTTGTTTAACTCTGGGAGGCCGTCATATGACATCCTCCCAGAATTCCACTCTCGCGTGCCCCCTGGGGCGTGCACTCGAGAGCATCTGTGGACCCGGCGCATCACGGATCTCGGTAAACGGGCGCTCATCGCGGACGTTTACCACGTGATCGCTCCGTCAAATGACGGAGTGATCACTTGTAAACAAACCGAACCGGCGTCATGTTATGACGCCGGTTCCTCCCTCCCCCTCTCTGTAACGATCGGTACAGCGGAGGGGGAAGAGATCGGTGCATCTGCAGTGCCCACATCGCTGCTCACCGAAAATTAACCCCTCAATTCCCTGCCATTACTCTGCAATACCCTGCAACACTCTGCAACACCCGCCAATACCCTGCAACACTCTGCAATACCCTGCAACACCCACCAATACCCTGCAACACTCTGCAATACCCTGCAACACTCTGCAATGCCCGGCAACACCCACCAATACCCTGCAACACTCTGCAATACCCTGCAACACTCTGCAATGCCCTGCAACACTCTGCAATACCCACCAATACCCTGCAACGCTCTGCAATACCCACCAATACCCTGCAACACTCTGCAATACCCTGCAATACTCTGCAACACTCTGCAACACTCTGCAACACCCACCAATACCCTGCAACACTCTGCAATACCCTGCAACACTCTGCAATGCCCGGCAACACCCACCAATACCCTGCAACACTCTGCAATACCCTGCAACACTCTGCAATACCCTGCAACACTCTGCAATGCCCGGCAACACCCACCAATACCCTGCAACACTCTGCAATACCCTGCAACACTCTGCAATGCCCTGCAACACTCTGCAATGCCCTGCAACACTCTGCAATACCCACCAATACCCTGCAACGCTCTGCAATACCCACCAATACCCTGCAACACTCTGCAATACCCTGCAATACTCTGCAACACTCTGCAAAACTCTGCAACACCCACCAATACCCTGCAACACTCTGCAATACCCTGCAACACTCTGCAATGCCCTGCAACACTCTGCAATACCCACCAATACCCTGCAACACTCTGCAATACCCTGCAATACTCAGCAACACTCTGCAATACTCTGCAACACCCACCAATACCCTGCAACACCCACCAATACCCTACAATACCCTGCAACACTCTGCAACACTCTGCAATAACCTGCAAAACCCTGCAACACTCTGCAATGCCCTGCAACACCCACCAATACCCTGCAACACTCTGCAATACCCTGAAACACCTGCCAATACCCTGCAATGCTCTGCAACACCCGCCAATACCCTGCAACACTCTGCAATGCTCTGCAACACCCACCAATACCCTGCAACACTCTGCAATGCCCTGCAACACCCACCAATACCCTACAACACTCTGCAATACCCTGCAACACTCTGCAATGCCCGGCAACACCCACCAATACCCTGCAACACTCTGCAATACCCTGCAACACTCTGCAATGCCCTGCAACACTCTGCAATGCCCTGCAACACTCTGCAATACCCACCAATACCCTGCAACGCTCTGCAATACCCACCAATACCCTGCAACACTCTGCAATACCCTGCAATACTCTGCAACACTCTGCAACACTCTGCAACACCCACCAATACCCTGCAACACTCTGCAATACCCTGCAACACTCTGCAATGCCCTGCAACACTCTGCAATACCCACCAATACCCTGCAACACTCTGCAATACCCTGCAATACTCTGCAACATTCTGCAATACTCTGCAACACCCACCAATACCCTGCAACACCCACCAATACCCTACAATACCCTGCAACACTCTGCAACACTCTGCAATAACCTGCAAAACCCTGCAACACTCTGCAATGCCCTGCAACACCCACCAATACCCTGCAACACTCTGCAATACCCTGAAACACCTGCCAATACCCTGCAATGCTCTGCAACACCCGACAATACCCTGCAACACTCTGCAATGCTCTGCAACACCCACCAATACCCTGCAACACACTGCAATGCTCTGCAACACCCACCAATACCCTGCAACACTCTGCAATGCCCTGCAACACCCACCAATACCCTACAACACTCTGCAATACCGTGCAACACCCACCAATAACCTGCAACACCCGCCAATAACCTGCAACACTCTGCAATGCTCTGCAACAACCGTCAATACCCTGCAACACTCTGCAATGCCCTGCAACACTCTGCAACACTCTGCAATGCCCTGCAACACCCACCAATACCCTGCAACACTCTGCAATACCCTGAAACACCTGCCAATACCCTGCAATGCTCTGCAACACCCGCCAATACCCTGCAACACTCTTGAATGCTCTGCAACACCCACCAATACCCTGCAACACTCTGCAATGCTCTGCAACACCCACCAATACCCTGCAACACTCTGCAATGCCCTGCAACACCCACCAATACCCTACAACACTCTGCAATACTGTGCAACCCCCACCAATAACCTGCAACACCCGCCAATAACCTGCAACACTCTGCAATGCTCTGCAACAACCGCCAATACCCTGCAACACTCTGCAATGCCCTGCAACACTCTGCAACACTCTGCAATGCTCTGCAACACCCGTCAATACCCTGCAACATCCGCCAATACCCTGCAATACCCTGCAACACTCTGCAATGCTCTGCAACACCCTGCAATACCCTGCAACACTCTGCAATACCCTGCAACACTCTGCAATGCTCTGTGACACCCGCCAATACCCTGCAACACTCTGAAATGCTCTGCAACAACCGCCATTGCCCTGCAACACCCGCCATTGCCCTGCAACACTCTGCAATGCCCTGCAACACTCTGCAATGCCCTGCAACACCCGCCAATACCCTGCAACACTCTGCAATGCTCTGCAACACCCGCCAATACCCTGCAACATTCTGCAATGGCCTGCAACACTCTGCAATGCCCTGCAACACCCACCAATACCCTGCAATGCTCTGCAACACCTGCCAATACCCTGCAACACTCTGCAATGCTCTGCAACACCCACCAATACCCTGCAACACTCTGCAATACCCTGCAACACACGCCAATACCCTGCAACACCCGCCAATACCCTGCAACACCCGCCAATACCCTGCAATGCTCTGCAACACCTGCCAATACCCTGAAACACTCTGCAATGCTCTGCAACACCCTGCAACACTCTGCAATGCTCTGCAACACCCGTCAATACCCTGCAACACTCTTCAATGCTCTGCAACACCTGCCAATACCCTGCAACACTCTGCAATGCCCGCCAATACCCTGCAACACTCTGCAATACCCTGCAACACTCTGCAATGCCCGGCAACACCCACCAATACCCTGCAACACTCTGCAATACCCTGCAACACTCTGCAATGCCCTGCAACACTCTGCAATACCCACCAATACCCTGCAACGCTCTGCAATACCCACCAATACCCTGAAACACTCTTCAATACCCTGCAATACTCTGCAACACTCTGCAACACTCTGCAACACCCACCAATACCCTGCAACACTCTGCAATACCCTGCAACACTCTGCAATGCCCGGCAACACCCACCAATACCCTGCAACACTCTGCAATACCCTGCAACACTCTGCAATACCCTGCAACACTCTGCAATGCCCGGCAACACCCACCAATACCCTGCAACACTCTGCAATACCCTGCAACACTCTGCAATGCCCTGCAACACTCTGCAATGCCCTGCAACACTCTGCAATACCCACCAATACCCTGCAACGCTCTGCAATACCCACCAATACCCTGCAACACTCTGCAATACCCTGCAATACTCTGCAACACTCTGCAACACTCTGCAACACCCACCAATACCCTGCAACACTCTGCAATACCCTGCAACACTCTGCAATGCCCTGCAAAACTCTGCAATACCCACCAATACCCTGCAACACTCTGCAATACCCTGCAATACTCTGCAACACTCTGCAATACTCTGCAACACCCACCAATACCCTGCAACACCCACCAATACCCTACAATACCCTGCAACACTCTGCAACACTCTGCAATAACCTGCAAAACCCTGCAACACTCTGCAATGCCCTGCAACACCCACCAATACCCTGCAACACTCTGCAATACCCTGAAACACCTGCCAATACCCTGCAATGCTCTGCAACACCCGCCAATACCCTGCAACACTCTGCAATGCTCTGCAACACCCACCAATACCCTGCAACACACTGCAATGCTCTGCAACACCCACCAATACCCTGCAACACTCTGCAATGCCCTGCAACACCCACCAATACCCTACAACACTCTGCAATACCCTGCAACACTCTGCAATGCCCGGCAACACCCACCAATACCCTGCAACACTCTGCAATACCCTGCAACACTCTGCAATGCCCTGCAACACTCTGCAATGCCCTGCAACACTCTGCAATACCCACCAATACCCTGCAACGCTCTGCAATACCCACCAATACCCTGCAACACTCTGCAATACCCTGCAATACTCTGCAACACTCTGCAACACTCTGCAACACCCACCAATACCCTGCAACACTCTGCAATACCCTGCAACACTCTGCAATGCCCTGCAACACTCTGCAATACCCACCAATACCCTGCAACACTCTGCAATACCCTGCAATACTCTGCAACACTCTGCAATACTCTGCAACACCCACCAATACCCTGCAACACCCACCAATACCCTACAATACCCTGCAACACTCTGCAATAACCTGCAACACTCTGCAATGCCCTGCAACACCCACCAATACCCTGCAACACTCTGCAATACCCTGAAACACCTGCCAATACCCTGCAATGCTCTGCAACACCCGACAATACCCTGCAACACTCTGCAACACCCACCAATACCCTGCAACACACTGCAATGCTCTGCAACACCCACCAATACCCTGCAACACTCTGCAATGCCCTGCAACACCCACCAATACCCTACAACACTCTGCAATACCGTGCAACACCCACCAATAACCTGCAACACCCGCCAATAACCTGCAACACTCTGCAATGCTCTGCAACAACCGTCAATACCCTGCAACACTCTGCAATGCCCTGCAACACTCTGCAACACTCTGCAATGCCCTGCAACTCCCACCAATACCCTGCAACACTCTGCAATACCCTGAAACACCTGCCAATACCCTGCAATGCTCTGCAACACCCGCCAATACCCTGCAACACTCTTGAATGCTCTGCAACACCCACCAATACCCTGCAACACTCTGCAATGCTCTGCAACACCCACCAATACCCTGCAACACTCTGCAATGCCCTGCAACACCCACCAATACCCTACAACACTCTGCAATACTGTGCAACACCCACCAATAACCTGCAACACCCGCCAATAACCTGCAACACTCTGCAATGCTCTGCAACAACCGCCAATATCCTGCAACACTCTGCAATGCCCTGCAACACTCTGCAACACTCTGCAATGCTCTGCAACACCCGTCAATACCCTGCAACATCCGCCAATACCCTGCAATACCCTGCAACACTCTGCAATGCTCTGCAACACCCTGCAATACCCTGCAACACTCTGCAATACCCTGCAACACTCTGCAATGCTCTGCGACACCCGCCAATACCCTGCAACACTCTGAAATGCTCTGCAACAACCGCCATTGCCCTGCAACACCCGCCATTGCCCTGCAACACTCTGCAATGCCCTGCAACACTCTGCAATGCCCTGCAACACCCGCCAATATCCTGCAACACTCTGCAATGCTCTGCAACACCCGCCAATACCCTGCAACATTCTGCAATGCCCTGCAACACTCTGCAATGCCCTGCAAAACCCACCAATACCCTGCAATGCTCTGCAACACCTGCCAATACCCTGCAACACTCTGCAATGCTCTGCAACACCCACCAATACCCTGCAACACTCTGCAATACCCTGCAACACACGCCAATACCCTGCAACACCCGCCAATACCCTGCAACACCCGCCAATACCCTGCAATGCTCTGCAACACCTGCCAATACCCTGAAACACTCTGCAATGCTCTGCAACACCCTGCAACACTCTGCAATGCTCTGCAACACCCGTCAATACCCTGCAACACTCTTCAATGCTCTGCAACACCTGCCAATACCCTGCAACACTCTGCAATGCCCGCCAATACCCTGCAACACTCTGCAATACCCTGCAACACTCTGCAATGCCCGGCAACACCCACCAATACCCTGCAACACTCTGCAATACCCTGCAACACTCTGCAATGCCCTGCAACACTCTGCAATACCCACCAATACCCTGCAACGCTCTGCAATACCCACCAATACCCTTCAACACTCTGCAATACCCTGCAATACTCTGCAACACTCTGCAACACTCTGCAACACCCACCAATACCCTGCAACACTCTGCAATACCCTGCAACACTCTGCAATGCCCGGCAACACCCACCAATACCCTGCAACACTCTGCAATACCCTGCAACACTCTGCAATACCCTGCAACACTCTGCAATGCCCGGCAACACCCACCAATACCCTGCAACACTCTGCAATACCCTGCAACACTCTGCAATGCCCTGCAACACTCTGCAATGCCCTGCAACACTCTGCAATACCCACCAATACCCTGCAACGCTCTGCAATACCCACCAATACCCTGCAACACTCTGCAACACTCTGCAACACTCTGCAACACCCACCAATACCCTGCAACACTCTGCAATACCCTGCAACACTCTGCAATGCCCTGCAACACTCTGCAATACCCACCAATACCCTGCAACACTCTGCAATACCCTGCAATACTCTGCAACACTCTGCAATACTCTGCAACACCCACCAATACCTGCAACACCCACCAATACCCTACAATACCCTGCAACACTCTGCAACACTCTGCAATAACCTGCAAAACCCTGCAACACTCTGCAATGCCCTGCAACACCCACCAATACCCTGCAACACTCTGCAATACCCTGAAACACCTGCCAATACCCTGCAATGCTCTGCAACACCCGCCAATACCCTGCAACACTCTGCAATGCTCTGCAATGCTCTGCAACACCCTGCAATACCCTGCAACACTCTGCAATACCCTGCAACACTCTGCAATGCTCTGCGACACCCGCCAATACCCTGCAACACTCTGAAATGCTCTGCAACAACCGCCATTGCCCTGCAACACCCGCCATTGCCCTGCAACACTCTGCAATGCCCTGCAACACTCTGCAATGCCCTGCAACACCCGCCAATACCCTGCAACACTCTGCAATGCTCTGCAACACCCGCCAATACCCTGCAACATTCTGCAATGCCCTGCAACACTCTGCAATGCCCTGCAACACCCACCAATACCCTGCAATGCTCTGCAACACCTGCCAAATACCCTGCAACACTCTGCAATGCTCTGCAACACCCACCAATACCCTGCAACACTCTGCAATACCCTGCAACACACGCCAATACCCTGCAACACCCGCCAATACCCTGCAACACCCGCCAATACCCTGCAATGCTCTGCAACACCTGCCAATACCCTGAAACACTCTGCAATGCTCTGCAACACCCTGCAACACTCTGCAATGCTCTGCAACACCCGTCAATACCCTGCAACACTCTTCAATGCTCTGCAACACCTGCCAATACCCTGCAACACTCTGCAATGCCCGCCAATACCCTGCAACACTCTGCAATACCCTGCAACACTCTGCAATGCCCGGCAACACCCACCAATACCCTGCAACACTCTGCAATACCCTGCAACACTCTGCAATGCCCTGCAACACTCTGCAATACCCACCAATACCCTGCAACGCTCTGCAATACCCACCAATACCCTGCAACACTCTGCAATACCCTGCAATACTCTGCAACACTCTGCAACACTCTGCAACACCCACCAATACCCTGCAACACTCTGCAATACCCTGCAACACTCTGCAATGCCCGGCAACACCCACCAATACCCTGCAACACTCTGCAATACCCTGCAACACTCTGCAATACCCTGCAACACTCTGCAATGCCCGGCAACACCCACCAATACCCTGCAACACTCTGCAATACCCTGCAACACTCTGCAATGCCCTGCAACACTCTGCAATGCCCTGCAACACTCTGCAATACCCACCAATACCCTGCAACGCTCTGCAATACCCACCAATACCCTGCAACACTCTGCAACACTCTGCAACACTCTGCAACACCCACCAATACCCTGCAACACTCTGCAATACCCTGCAACACTCTGCAATGCCCTGCAACACTCTGCAATACCCACCAATACCCTGCAACACTCTGCAATGCCCTGCAACACTCTGCAATACTCTGCAACACCCACCAATACCTGCAACACCCACCAATACCCTACAATACCCTGCAACACTCTGCAACACTCTGCAATAACCTGCAAAACCCTGCAACACTCTGCAATGCCCTGCAACACCCACCAATACCCTGCAACACTCTGCAATACCCTGAAACACCTGCCAATACCCTGCAATGCTCTGCAACACCCGCCAATACCCTGCAACGCTCTGCAATACCCACCAATACCCTGCAACACTCTGCAACACTCTGCAACACTCTGCAACACCCACCAATACCCTGCAACACTCTGCAATACCCTGCAACACTCTGCAATGCCCTGCAACACTCTGCAATACCCACCAATACCCTGCAACACTCTGCAATACCCTGCAATACTCTGCAACACTCTGCAATACTCTGCAACACCCACCAATACCTGCAACACCCACCAATACCCTACAATACCCTGCAACACTCTGCAACACTCTGCAATAACCTGCAAAACCCTGCAACACTCTGCAATGCCCTGCAACACCCACCAATACCCTGCAACACTCTGCAATACCCTGAAACACCTGCCAATACCCTGCAATGCTCTGCAACACCCGCCAATACCCTGCAACACTCTGCAATGCTCTGCAACACCCACCAATACCCTGCAACACACTGCAATGCTCTGCAACACCCACCAATACCCTGCAACACTCTGCAATGCTCTGCAACACCCACCAATACCCTACAACACTCTGCAATGCCCTGCAACACTCTGCAACACTCTGCAATGCTCTGCAACACCCGCTAATACCCTGTAACACCCACCAATACCCTGCAATACCCTGCATTGCTCTGCAACATCCTGCAATACCCTGCAACACTCTGCAATATCCTGCAACACTCTGCAATGCTCTGCGACACCTGCCAATACCCTGCAACACTCTCAAATGCTCTGCAACACCCGCCATTGCCCTGCAACACTCTGCAATGCCCTGCAACACCCGCCAATACCCTGCAACACCCGCCAATACCCTGCAACACCCGCCAATACCCTGCAACACTCTGCAATGCCCAGCAACACTCTGCAATGCCCTGCAACACTCTGCAATGCCCTGCAACACCCACCAATACCCTGCAACACTCTGCAATACCCTGCAACACACTGCAATGCCCGGCAACACCCACCAATACCCTGCAACACTCTGCAATACCCTGCAACACTCTGCAATGCCCTGCAACACTCTGCAATACCCACCAATACCCTGCAACACTCTGCAATACCCTGCAATACTCTGCAACACTCTGCAACACCCACCAATACCCTGCAACACTCTGCAATACCCTGCAATACTCTGCAACACTCTGCAATACCCACCAATACCCTGCAACACCCACCAATACCCTGCAATACTCTGCAACACCCACCAATACCCTGCAACACTCTGCAATACCCTGCAACACTCTGCAATGCCCTGCAACACTCTGCAATGCCCTGCAACACTCTTAAATACCCACCAATACCCTGCAACACTCTGCAATACCCTGCAATACTCTGCAACACTCTGCAATACTCTGCAACACCCACCAATACCCTGCAACACCCACCAATACCCTACAATACCCTGCAACACTCTGCAACACTCTGCAATAACCTGCAAAACCCTGCAACACTCTGCAATGCCCTGCAACACCCACCAATACCCTGCAACACTCTGCAATACCCTGAAACACCTGCCAATACCCTGCAATGCTCTGCAACACCCGCCAATACCCTGCAACACTCTGCAATGCTCTGCAACACCCACCAATACCCTGCAACACTCTGCAATGCTCTGCAACACCCACCAATACCCTGCAACACTCTGCAATGCCCTGCAACACCCACCAATACCCTACAACACTCTGCAATACCGTGCAACACCCACCAATAACCTGCAACACCCGCCAATAACCTGCAACACTGCAATGCTCTGCAACAACCGTCAATACCCTGCAACACTCTGCAATGCCCTGCAACACTCTGCAACACTCTGCAATACCCTGAAACACCTGCCAATACCCTGCAATGCTCTGCAACACCCGCCAATACCCTGCAACACTCTTTAATGCTCTGCAACACCCACCAATACCCTGCAACACTCTGCAATGCCCTGCAACACCCACCAATACCCTGCAACACTCTGCAATACCGTGCAACACCCACCAATAACCTGCAACACCCGCCAATAACCTGCAACACTCTGCAATGCTCTGCAACAACCGTCAATACCCTGCAACACTCTGCAATGCCCTGCAACACTCTGCAATGCTCTGCAACACCCGCCAATACCCTGCAACACTCTGCAATGCTCTGCAACACCCGCCAATACCCTGCAACACTCTGCACTGCCCTGCAACACTCTGCAATGCCCTGCAACACCCACCAATACCCTGCAATGCTCTGCAACACCTGTCAATACCCTGCAACACTCTGCAATGCTCTGCAACACCCTGCGACACTCTGCAATGCTCTGCAACACCCACCAATACTCTGCAATACCCTGCAACACCCGCCAATACCCTGCAACACCCGCCAATACCCTGCAATGCTCTGCAACACCTGCCAATACCCTGCAACACTCTGCAATGCTCTGCAACACCCTGCAACACTCTGCAATGCTCTGCAACACCCGCCAATACCCTGCAACACTCTTCAATGCTCTGCAACACCCGCCAATACCCTGCAACACTCTGCAATGCCCTGCAACACTCTGCAATGCCCTGCTATACCCTGCAACACTCTGCAATGCTCTGCAACACCCACCAATACCCTGCAACACTCTGCAATGCTCTGCAACACCCACCAATACCATGCAACACTCTGCAATGCTCTGCAACAACCGCCAATACCCTGCAACACTCTGCAATGCCCTGCAACACCCACCAATACCCTGCAACACCCACCAATACCTTGCAACACCCGCCAATAACCTGCGACACTCTGCAATGCTCTGCAACAACCGCCAATACCCTACAACACTCTGCAATGCCCTGCAACACTCTGCAACACTCTGCAATGCTCTGCAACACCCGCTAATACCCTGTAACACCCACCAATACCCTGCAATACCCTGCAATGCTCTGCAACATCCTGCAATACCCTGCAACACTCTGCAATATCCTGCAACACTCTGCAATGCTCTGCGACACCTGCCAATACCCTGCAACACTCTCAAATGCTCTGCAACACCCGCCATTGCCCTGCAACACTCTGCAATGCCCTGCAACACCCGCCAATACCCTGCAACAACCGCCAATACCCTGCAACACCCGCCAATACCCTGCAACACTCTGCAATGCCCAGCAACACTCTGCAATGCCCAGCAACACTCTGCAATGCCCTGCAACACTCTGCAATGCCCTGCAACACCCACCAATACCCTGCAACACTCTGCAATACCCTGCAACACTCTGCAATGCCCTGCAACACCCGCCAATACCCTGCAACAACCGCCAATACCCTGCAACACCCGCCAATACCCTGCAACACTCTGCAATGCCCAGCAACACTCTGCAATGCCCTGCAACACCCACCAATACCCTGCAACACTCTGCAATACCCTGCAACACACTGCAATGCCCGGCAACACCCACCAATACCCTGCAACACTCTGCAATACCCTGCAACACTCTGCAATGCCCTGCAACACTCTGCAATACCCACCAATACCCTGCAACACTCTGCAATACCCACCAATACCCTGCAACACTCTGCAATACCCTGCAATACTCTGCAACACTCTGCAACACCCACCAATACCCTGCAACACTCTGCAATACCCTGCAATACTCTGCAACACTCTGCAACACTCTGCAATACCCACCAATACCCTGCAACACCCACCAATACCCTGCAATACTCTGCAACACCCACCATTACCCTGCAACACTCTGCAATGCCCTGCAACACTCTGCAATGCCCTGCAACACTCTGAAATACCCACATATACCCTGCAACACTCTGCAATACCCTGCAATACTCTGCAACACTCTGTAATACTCTGCAACACCCACCAATACCCTGCAACACTCTGCAATACCCTACAATACCCTGCAACACTCTGCAACACTCTGCAATAACCTGCAAAACCCTGCAACACTCTGCAATGCCCTGCAACACCCACCAATACCCTGCAACACTCTGCAATACCCTGAAACACCTGCCAATACCCTGCAATGCTCTGCAACACCCGCCAATACCCTGCAACACTCTGCAATGCTCTGCAACACCCACCAATACCCTGCAACACTCTGCAATGCTCTGCAACACCCACCAATACCCTGCAACACTCTGCAATGCCCTGCAACACCCGTCAATACCCTACAACACTCTGCAATACCGTGCAACACCCACCAATAACCTGCAACACCCCCCAATAACCTGCAACACTGCAATGCTCTGCAACAACCGTCAATACCCTGCAACACTCTGCAATGCCCTGCAACACTCTGCAACACTCTGCAATGCCCTGCAACACCCACCAATACCCTGCAACACTCTGCAATACCCTGAAACACCTGCCAATACCCTGCAATGCTCTGCAACACCCGCCAATACCCTGCAACACTCTTTAATGCTCTGCAACACCCACCAATACCCTGCAACACTCTGCAATGCCCTGCAACACCCACCAATACCCTGCAACACTCTGCAATACCGTGCAACACCCACCAATAACCTGCAACACCCGCCAATAACCTGCAACACTCTGCAATGCTCTGCAACAACCGTCAATACCCTGCAACACTCTGCAATGCCCTGCAACACTCTGCAATGCTCTGCAACATCCGCCAATACCCTGCAATACCCTGCAACACTCTGCAATGCTCTGCAACACCCTGCAATACCCTGCAACACTCTGCAATACCCTGCAACACTCTGCAATACCCTGCAACACCCGCCAATACCCTGCAACACTCTGAAATGCTCTGCAACAACCGCCATTGCCCTGCAACACCCGCCATTGCCCTGCAACACTCTGCAATGCCCTGCAACACCCGCCAATACCCTGCAACACTCTGCAATGCTCTGCAACACCCGCCAATACCCTGCAACACTCTGCAATGCCCTGCAACACTCTGCAATGCCCTGCAACACCCACCAATACCCTGCAATGCTCTGCAACACCTGCCAATACCCTGCAACACTCTGCAATGCTCTGCAACACCCTGCAACACTCTGCAATGCTCTGCAACACCCACCAATACCCTGCAACACTCTGCAATACCCTGCAACACACGCCAATACCCTGCAACACCCGCCAATACCCTGCAATGCTCTGCAACACCTGCCAATAGCCTGCAACACTCTGCAATGCTCTGCAACACCCTGCAACACTCTGCAATGCTCTGCAACACCCGTCAATACCCTGCGACACTCTTCAATGCTCTGCAACACCTGCCAATACCCTGCAACACTCTGCAATGCCCTGCAACACTTGCAACGCCCTGCAATGCCCCGCAACACTCTGCAATGCTCTGCAACACCCACCAATACCCTGCAACACTCTGCAATGCTCTGCAACACCCACCAATACCATGCAACACTCTGCAATGCTCTGCAACAACCGCCAATACCCTGCAACACTGTGCAATGCCCTGCAACACCCACCAATACCCTGCAACACCCACAAATACCTTGCAACAACCGCCAATAACCTGCAACACTCTGCAATGCTCTGCAACACCCGCCAATACCCTGCAACACTCTGCAATACCCTGAAACACCCACCAATACCTTGCAACACCCGCCAATAACCTGCAACACTCTGCAATGCTCTGCAACAACCGCCAATACCCTGCAACACTCTGCAATGCTCTGCAACGCCCGCCAATACCCTGCAACATCCGCCAATACCCTGCAATACCCTGCAACACTCTGCAATGCTCTGCAACACCCTGCAATACCCTGCAACACTCTGCAATACCCTGCAACACTCTGCAATGCTCTGTGACACCCGCCAATACCCTGCAACACTCTGAAATGCTCTGTAACACCCGCCATTGCCCTGCAACACTCTGCAATGCCCTGCAACACCCGCCAATACCCTGCAACACCCGCCAATACCCTGCAACACTCTGCAATGCTCTGCAACACCCGCCAATACCCTGCAACACTCTGCACTGCCCTGCAAAACTCTGCAATGCCCTGCAAAACCCACCAATACCCTGCAATGCTCTGCAACACCTGCCAATACCCTGCAACACTCTGCAATGCTCTGCAACACCCTGCAACACTCTGCAATGCTCTGCAACACCCACCAATACTCTGCAATACCCTGCAACACCCGCCAATACCCTGCAACACCCGCCAATACCCTGCAATGCTCTGCAACACCTGCCAATACCCCGCAACACTCTGCAATGCTCTGCAACACCCTGCAACACTCTGCAATGCTCTGCAACACCCGCCAATACCCTGCAACACTCTTCAATGCTCTGCAACACCCGCCCATACCCTGCAACACTCTGCAATGCCCTGCAACACTCTGCAATGCCCTGCAATGCCCTGCAACACTCTGCAATGCTCTGCAACACCCACCAATACCCTGCAACACTCTGCAATGCTCTGCAACACCCACCAATACCATGCAACACTCTGCAATGCTCTGCAACAACCGCCAATACCCTGCAACACTCTGCAATGCCCTGCAACACCCACCAATACCCTGCAACACCCACCAATACCTTGCAACACCCGCCAATAACCTGCAACACTCTGCAATGCTCTGCAACAACCGCCAATACCCTACAACACTCTGCAATGCCCTGCAACACTCTGCAACACTCTGCAATGCTCTGCAACACCCGCCAATACCCTGCAATACCCTGCAACACTCTGCAATGCTCTGCAACATCCTGCAATACCCTGCAACACTCTGCAATACCCTGCAACACTCTGCAATGCTGTGCGACACCCGCCAATACCCTGCAACACTCTCAAATGCTCTGCAACACCCGCCATTGCCCTGCAATACTCTGCAATGCCCTGAAACACTCTGCAATGCCCTGCAACACCCGCCAATACCCTGTAACACCCGCCAATACCCTGCAACACCCGCCAATACCCTGCAACATTCTGCAATGCCCAGCAACACTCTGCAATGCCCTGCAACACTCTGCAATGCCCTGCAACAACCGCCAATACCCTGAAACACTCTGCAACACTCTGCAATGCCCTGCAACACCCGCCAATACCCTGCAACAACTGCCAATACCCTGCAACACTCTGCAATGCTCTGCAACACCCTCCAATAACCTGCAACACTGTGCAATGCTCTGCAACACCCGACAATGCCCTGCAACACTCTGCAATGCTCTGCAACACCCGACAATGCCCTGCAACACTCTGCAATGCTCTGCAACACCTGCCAATACCCTGAAACACTCTGCAATGCTCTGCAACACCCTCCAATACCCTGCAACACTCTGCAATGCTCTGCAACACCCGACAATGCCCTGCAACACTCTGCAATGCCCCGCAACACCCGCCAATGCCTGCAACACCCGCCAATACCCCGCAACACCCGCCAATACCCCGCAATGCTCTGCAACACCTGCCAATACCCTGAAACACTGTGCAATGCTCTGCAACACCCTGCAATACCCTGCAACACTCTGCAATACCCTGCAACACTCTGCAATGCTCTGCAACACCCGCCAATACCCTGCAACACTCTGCAATGCTCTGCAACACCCGCCAATACCCTGCAATACTCTGCAATACCCTGCAACACTCTGCAATGCTCTGCAACACCCGCCAATACCCTGCAACACTCTGCAATGCTTTACAACACTCTGCAATGCTCTGCAACACCCGCCAATACCCTGCAATACTCTGCAATGCCCTGCAACACTCTGCAATGCTCTGCAACACCCGCCAATACCCTGTAACACTCTGCAATGTCCTGCAACACTCTGATACACTCTGCAATGCTCTGCAACACCCGCCAATACCTTGCAACACCCGCCAATATCCTGCAACACTCTGCAATGCTCTGCAACACTCTGCAACACTCTGCAATCCTCTGCAACGCCCGCCAATACCCTGCAGCATCCGCCAATACCCTGAAATACCATGCAACACTCTGCAATGCTCTGCAACACCCTGCAATACCCTGCAACACTCTGCAATACCCTGCAACACTCTGCAATGCTCTGTGACACCCGCCAATACCCTGCAACACTCTGAAATGCTCTGCAACACCCGCCATTGCCCTGCAACACCCGCTATTGCCCTGCAACACTCTGCAATGCCCTGCAACACTCTGCAATGCCCTGCAACACCCGCCAATACCCTGCAACACTCTGCAATGCTCTGCAACACCCTGCAACACTCTGCATTGCTCTGCAACACCCACCAATACCCTGCAACACTCTGCAATACCCTACAACACACGCCAATACCCTGCAACACACGCCAATACCCTGCAACACGCGCCAATACCCTGCAATGCTCTGCAACACCTGCCAATACCCTGCAACACTCTGCAATGCTCTGCAACACCCTGCAACACTCTGCATTGCTCTGCAACACCCACCAATACCCTGCAACACTCTGCAATACCCTGCAACACACGCCAATACCCTGCAACACACGCCAATACCCTGCAATGCTCTGCAACACCTGCCAATACCCTGCAACACTCTGCAATGCCCTGCAACACTCTGCAATGCTCTGCAACACCCGCCAATACCCTGAAACACCCGCCAATACCATGCAATACCCTGCAACACTCTGAAATGCTCTGCAACAACCGCCATTGCCCTGCAACACTCTGCAATGCCCTGCAACACTCTGCAATGCCCTACAACACCCGCCAATACCCTTCAACACCCGCCAATGCCCTGCAACACCCACCAATACCCTGCAACACTCTGCAATGCTCTGCAACACCCGCCAATACCCTGCAACACTCTGCAATGCCCTGCAACACTCTGCAATGCCCTGCAACACTCTGCAATGCCCTGCAATGCTCTGCAACACCTGCCAATACCCTGCAATGCTCTGCAACACCTGCCAATACCCTGCAACACTCTGCAATGCTCTGCAAAACCCTGCAACACTCTGCAATGCTCTGCAACACCCGCCAATACCCTGCAACACTCTGCAATACCCTGCAACACCCGCCAATACCCTGCAACACTATGAAATGCTCTGCAACACCTGCCAATGCCCTGCAACACTCTGCAATGCCCTGCAACACTCTGCAATGCCCTGCAACACCCACCAATACCCTGCAATGCTCTGCAACACCTGCCAATACCCTGCAACACTCTGCAATGCTCTGCAACACCCGCCAATACCCTGCAACACTCTGCAATGCTTTACAACACTCTGCAATGCTCTGCAACACCCGCCAATACCCTGCAATACTCTGCAATGCCCTGCAACACTCTGCAATGCTCTGCAACACCCGCCAATACCCTGTAACACTCTGCAATGTCCTGCAACACTCTGATACACTCTGCAATGCTCTGCAACACCCGCCAACACCCTGAAACACTCTGCAATACCCTGAAACACCCACCAATACCTTGCAACACCCGCCAATATCCTGCAACACTCTGCAATGCTCTGCAACACTCTGCAACACTCTGCAATCCTCTGCAACGCCCGCCAATACCCTGCAGCATCCGCCAATACCCTGAAATACCATGCAACACTCTGCAATGCTCTGCAACACCCTGCAATACCCTGCAACTCTCTGCAATACCCTGCAACACTCTGCAATGCTCTGTGACACCCGCCAATACCCTGCAACACTCTGAAATGCTCTGCAACACCCGCCATTGCCCTGCAACACCCGCTATTGCCCTGCAACACTCTGCAATGCCCTGCAACACTCTGCAATGCCCTGCAACACCCGCCAATACCCTGCAACACTCTGCAATGCTCTGCAACACCCTGCAACACTCTGCATTGCTCTGCAACACCCACCAATACCCTGCAACACTCTGCAATACCCTACAACACACGCCAATACCCTGCAACACACGCCAATACCCTGCAACACGCGCCAATACCCTGCAATGCTCTGCAACACCTGCCAATACCCTGCAACACTCTGCAATGCTCTGCAACACCCTGCAACACTCTGCATTGCTCTGCAACACCCACCAATACCCTGCAACACTCTGCAATACCCTGCAACACACGCCAATACCCTGCAACACACGCCAATACCCTGCAATGCTCTGCAACACCTGCCAATACCCTGCAACACTCTGCAATGCCCTGCAACACTCTGCAATGCTCTGCAACACCCGCCAATACCCTGAAACACCTGCCAATACCATGCAATACCCTGCAACACTCTGAAATGCTCTGCAACACCCGCCATTGCCCTGCAACACTCTGCAATGCCCTGCAACACTCTGCAATGCCCTACAACACCCGCCAATACCCTGCAACACCCGCCAATGCCCTGCAACACCCACCAATACCCTGCAACACTCTGCAATGCTCTGCAACACCCGCCAATACCCTGCAACACTCTGCAATGCCCTGCAACACTCTGCAATGCCCTGCAACACTCTGCAATGCCCTGCAATGCTCTGCAACACCTGCCAATACCCTGCAATGCTCTGCAACACCTGCCAATACCCTGCAACACTCTGCAATGCTCTGCAAAACCCTGCAACACTCTGCAATGCTCTGCAACACCCGCCAATACCCTGCAACACTCTGCAATACCCTGCAACACCCGCCAATACCCTGCAACACTATGAAATGCTCTGCAACACCTGCCAATACCCTGCAACACTCTGCAATACCCTGCAACACACGCCAATACCCTGCAACACACGCCAATACCCTGCAACACGCGCCAATACCCTGCAATGCTCTGCAACACCTGCCAATACCCTGCAACACTCTGCAATGCTCTGCAACACCCTGCAACACTCTGCATTGCTCTGCAACACCCACCAATACCCTGCAACACTCTGCAATACCCTGCAACACACGCCAATACCCTGCAACACACGCCAATACCCTGCAATGCTCTGCAACACCTGCCAATACCCTGCAACACTCTGCAATGCCCTGCAACACTCTGCAATGCTCTGCAACACCCGCCAATACCCTGAAACACCCGCCAATACCATGCAATACCCTGCAACACTCTGAAATGCTCTGCAACACCCGCCATTGCCCTGCAACACTCTGCAATGCCCTGCAACACTCTGCAATGCTCTGCAACACCCGCCAATACCCTGCAACACTCTGCAATGCCCTGCAACACTCTGCAATGCCCTGCAACACTCTGCAATGCCCTGCAATGCTCTGCAACACCTGCCAATACCCTGCAATGCTCTGCAACACCTGCCAATACCCTGCAACACTCTGCAATGCTCTGCAACACCCTGCAACACTCTGCAATGCTCTGCAACACCCACCAATACCCTGCAACACTCTGCAATACCCTGCAACACCCGCCAATACCCTGCAACACTCTGCAATGCTCTGCAACACCCTGCAACACTCTGCAATGCTCTGCAACACCCGTCAATACCCTGCAACACTCTTCAATGCTCTGCAACACCTGCCAATACCCTGCAACACTCTGCAATGCCCTGCAACACTTGCAACGCCCTGCAATGCCCCGCAACACTCTGCAATGCTCTGCAACACCCACCAATACCCTGCAACACTCTGCAATGCTCTGCAACACCCACCAATACCATGCAACACTCTGCAATGCTCTGCAACACCCGCCAATACCCTGAAACACTCTGCAACACTCTGAAATGCTCTGCAACACCCGCCATTGCCCTGCAACACTCTGCAATGCCCTGCAACACTCTGCAATGCCCTACAACACCCGCCAATACCCTGCAACACCCGCCAATGCCCTGCAACACCCACCAATACCCTGAAACACCCACCAATACCCTGAAACACTCTGCAATGCTCTGCAACACCCGCCAATACCCTGCAACACTCTGCAATGCCCTGCAACACTCTGCAATGCCCTGCAATGCTCTGCAACACCTGCCAATACCCTGCAATGCTCTGCAACACCTGCCAATACCCTGCAACACTCTGCAATGCTCTGCAAAACCCTGCAACACTCTGCAATGCCCTGCAACACCCGCCAATACCCTGCAACACTCTGCAATACCCTGCAACACCCGCCAATACCCTGCAACACTATGAAATGCTCTGCAACACCTGCCAATGCCCTGCAACACTCTGCAATGCCCTGCAACACCCGTCAATACCCTGCAACACTCTGCAATGCCCTGCAACACCCACCAATACCCTGCAACACTCTGCAATGCTCTGCAACACCCGCCAATACCCTGCAACACTCTGCAATGCCCTGCAACACTCTGCAATGCCCTGCAACACTCTGCAATGCCCTGCAATGCTCTGCAACACCTGCCAATACCCTGCAATGCTCTGCAACACCTGCCAATACCCTGCAACACTCTGCAATGCTCTGCAAAACCCTGCAACACTCTGCAATGCTCTGCAACACCCGCCAATACCCTGCAACACTCTGCAATACCCTGCAACACCCGCCAATACCCTGCAACACTATGAAATGCTCTGCAACACCTGCCAATGCCCTGCAACACTCTGCAATGCCCTGCAACACTCTGCAATGCCCTGCAACACCCACCAATACCCTGCAATGCTCTGCAACACCTGCCAATACCCTGCAACACTCTGCAATGCTCTGCAACACCCTGCAACACTCTGCAATGCTCTGCAACACCCGTCAATACCCTGCAACACTCTTCAATGCTCTGCAACACCTGCCAATACCCTGCAACACTCTGCAATGCCCTGCAACACTTGCAACGCCCTGCAATGCCCCGCAACACTCTGCAATGCTCTGCAACACCCACCAATACCCTGCAACACTCTGCAATGCTCTGCAACACCCACCAATACCATGCAACACTCTGCAATGCTCTGCAACACCCGCCAATACCCTGAAACACTCTGCAACACTCTGAAATGCTCTGCAACACCCGCCATTGCCCTGCAACACTCTGCAATGCCCTGCAACACTCTGCAATGCCCTACAACACCCGCCAATTCCCTGCAACACCCGCCAATGCCCTGCAACACCCACCAATACCCTGAAACACTCTGCAATGCTCTGCAACACCCGCCAATACCCTGCAACACTCTGCAATGCCCTGCAACACTCTGCAATGCCCTGCAACACTCTGCAATGCCCTGCAATGCTCTGCAACACCTGCCAATACCCTGCAATGCTCTGCAACACCTGCCAATACCCTGCAACACTCTGCAATGCTCTGCAAAACCCTGCAACACTCTGCAATGCCCTGCAACACCCGCCAATACCCTGCAACACTCTGCAATACCCTGCAACACCCGCCAATACCCTGCAACACTATGAAATGCTCTGCAACACCTGCCAATGCCCTGCAACACTCTGCAATGCCCTGCAACACCCGTCAATACCCTGCAACACTCTGCAATGCCCTGCAACACCCACCAATACCCTGCAATGCTCTGCAACACCTGCCAATACCCTGCAACACTCTGCAATGCTCTGCAACACCCTGCAACACTCTGCAATGCTCTGCAACACCCACCAATACCCTGCAACACTCTGCAATACCCTGCAACACACGCCAATACCCTGCAACACCCGCCAATACCCTGCAACACCCGCCAATACCCTGCAATGCTCTGCAACACCTGCCAATACCCTGCAACACTCTGCAATGCTCTGCAACACCCTGCAACACTCTGCAATGCTCTGCAACACCCGTCAATACCCTGCAACACTCTTCAATGCTCTGCAACACCTGCCAATACCCTGCAACACTCTGCAATGCCCTGCAACACTTGCAACGCCCTGCAATGCCCCGCAACACTCTGCAATGCTCTGCAACACCCACCAATACCCTGCAACACTCTGCAATGCCCTGCAATACTCTGCAATGCCCTGCAAAACTGCAATGCCCTGCAACACCCTGCAATACCCTGCAACACCCTGCAATACCCTGCAACACCCTGCAATACCCTGCAACACTCTGCAATGCTCTGCAACACCCGTCAATACCCTGTAACACTCTGCAATGCCCTGAAACACTCTGCAATGCCCTGCAACACCCGCCAATACCCTTCAACACTCTGCAACACCCGCCAATACCCTGCAACACTCTGCAATGCTCTGCAACACCCGCCAATACCCTGCAACACTCTGCAATGCTCTGCAACACCCGCCAATACCCTGCAACACTCTGCAATGCTCTGCTACACCCGCCAATGCCCTGCAACACCCGCCAATACCCTGCAACACTCTGCAATGCTCTGCTACACCCGCCAATGCCCTGCAACACCCACCAATACCCTGCAATGCTCTGCAACACCCGCCAATACCCTTCAACACTCTGCAATGCCCTGCAACACTCTGCAATGCCCTGCAATGCTCTGCAACACCTGCCAATACCCTGCAATGCTCTGCAACACCTGTCAATACCCTGCAACACTCTTCAATGCTCTGAAACACCCTGCAACACTCTGCAATGCCCTGCAACACCCGTCAATACCCTGCAACACTCTGAAATGCTCTGCAACACATGCCAATACCCTGCAACACTCTGCAATGCTCTGCAACACCCGCCAATACCCTGAAACACTCTGCAATGCCCTGCAACACCCGCCAATACCCTGCAACACCTGCCAATACCCTGCAACACTCTGCAATGCCCTGCAACACCCACCAATACCCTGCAATGCTCTGCAATGCTCTGCAACACCCTGCAACACTCTGCAATGCTCTGCAACACCCACCAATACCCTGCAACACTCTGCAATACCCTGCAACTCCCGCCAATACCCTGCAACACCCGCCAATACCCTGCAATGCTCTGCAACACCTGCCAATACCCTGCAACACTCTGCAATGCTCTGCAACACTCTGCAATGCTCTGCAACACCTGACAATACCCTGCAACACTCTGCAATGCTCTGCAACACCCGCCGATACCCTGCAACACTCTGCAATGCTCTGCAACACCCGTCAATAACCTGCAATACTCTGCAATGCCCTGCAACACTCAGCAATGCTCTGCAACACCCGCCAATACCCTGCAACACTCTGCAACACTCTGCAACACCCGTCAATACCCTGCAACACTCTGCAATGCATTGCAACATTCTGCAATTCCCTGCAACACCCGCCAATACACTGCAACACTCTTCAATGCCCTGCAACACTCTGCAATGCCCCGCAACACACGCCAATGCCCCGCAACACCCGCCAATACCCCGCAACACCCGCCAATACCCCGCAATGCTCTGCAACACCTGCCAATACCCTGAAACACTGTGCAATGCTCTGCAACACCCTGCAATACCCTGCAACACTCTGCAATACCCTGCAACACTCTGCAACACCCGCCAATACCCTGCAACACTCTGCAATGCTCTGCAACACCCGCCAATACCCTGCAATGCCCTGCAACACTCTGCAATGCTCTGCAACACCCGCCAATACCCTGCAACACTCTGCAATACTCTGCAACACCCGTCAATACCCTGCAACACTCTGCAATGCATTGCAACACTCTGCAATGCCCTGCAACACCCGCCAATGCCCCGCAACACCCGCCAATACCCCGCAATGCTCTGCAACACCCGCCAATACCCTGAAACTCTGTGCAATGCTCTGCAACACCCTGCAATACCCTGCAACACTCTGCAATACCCTGCAACACTCTGCAATGCTCTGCAACACCCGCCAATACCCTGGAATACTCTGCAATGCATTGCAACACTCTGAAATGCCCTGCAACACCCGCCAATACACCGCAACACCCGCCAATACTCCGCAATGCTCTGCAACACCTGCCAATACCTTGCAACACTCTGCAATGCTCTGCAACACCCTGCAATATCCTTCAACACTCTGCAATACCCTGCAACACTCTGCAATACTCTGCAACACCCGCCAATACCCTGCAACACTCTGCAATGCTCTGCAACACCCGCCAATACCCTGCAATACTCTGCAATGCCCTGCAACACTCTTCAATGCCCTGCAACACCCGCCAATACCCTGCAACACCTGCCAATAACCTGAAACACCCGCCAATACCCTGCAATGCTCTGAAACACCCGCCAATACCCTGCAACACTCTGCAATACCCTGCAACACTCTGCAATGCACTACAACACTCTGTAATGCCCTGCAACACTCTGCAATGCCCTGCAACACCCTGCAATACCTGCAACATTCTGCAATGCTCTGCAACACCCGCCAATACCCTGCAACACTCTGCAATGCTCTGCAACACCTGCCAATACCCTGCAACACCCGCCAATGCCCTGCAATGCTCTGAAACACCCACCAATACCCTGCATTGCAGAGTGTTGCAGGGTATTGGCGAGTGTTGCAGAGCATTGCAAATACCCTGCAACACTCTGCATTACCCTGCAACACTCTGCAATGCTCTACAACACTCTGCAATGCCCTGCAAAACTGCAATGCCCTGCAACACCCTGCAATACCCTGCAACCCCCTGCAATACCCTGCAACACTCTGCAATGCTCTGCAACACCCGCCAATACCCTGCAATACTCTGCAATGCCCTGCAAAACTGCAATGCCCTGCAACACCCTGCAATACCCTGCAACACCCTGCAATACCCTGCAACACTCTGCAATGCTCTGCAACACTCTGCAATGCTCTGCAACACTCTGCAATGCCCTGCAACACCCGCCAATACCCTGCAACACTCTGCAACACCCGCCAATACCCTGCATAACTCTGCAATGCTCTGCAACACCCGCCAATACCCTGCAACACTCTGCAATGCTCTGCAACACCCGCCAATATCCTGCAACACTCTGCAATGCTCTGCTACACCCGCCAATGCCCTGCAACACCCACCAATACCCTGCAATGCTCTGCAACACCCGCCAATACCCTTCAACACTCTGCAATGCCGTGCAACACTCTGCAATGCCCTGCAATGCTCTGCAACACCTGACAATACCCTGCAATGCTCTGCAACACCTGCCAATACCCTCCAACACTCTGCAATGCTCTGCAACACCCTGCAACACTCTGCAATGCTCTGCAACACATGCCAATACCCTGCAACACTCTGCAATGCTCTGCAACCCCCGCCAATACCCTGCAACACTCTGCAATGCTCTGCAACACCCGCCAATACCCTGAAACACTCTGCAATGCCCTGCAACACCCGTCAATACCCTGCAACACTCTGCAATGCTCTGCAACACATGCCAATACCCTGAAACACTCTGCAATGCCCTGCAACACTCTGCAATGCCCTGCAATGCCCTGCAACACTCTGCAATGCCCTGCAACACTCTGCAATGCCCTGCAATGCCCTGCAACACTCTGCAATGCCCTGCAACACTCTGCAACACCCGCCAATACCCTGCAACACCTGCCAATACCCTGCAACACTCTGCAATGCTCTGCAACACCCTCCAATAACCTGCAACACTCTGCAATGCTCTGCAACACCCGACAATGCCCTGCAACACTCTGCAATGCTCTGCAACACCTGCCAATACCCTGCAACACTCTGCAATGCTCTGCAACACCCTCCAATACCCTGCAACACTCTGCAATGCTCTGCAACACCCGACAATGCCCTGCAACACTCTGCAATGCCCCGCAACACCCGCCAATGCCCGCAACACCCGCCAATACCCCGCAACACCCGCCAATACCCCGCAACACCCGCCAATACCCCGCAATACTCTGCAACACCTGCCAATACCATGAAACACTGTGCAATGCTCTGCAACACCCTGCAATACCCTGCAACACTCTGCAATACCCTGCAACACTCTGCAATGCTCTGCAACACCCGCCAATACCCTGCAACACTCTGAAATGCTCTGCAACACCCGCCAATACCCTGCAATACTCTGCAGTGCCCTGCAACACTCTGCAATACCCTGCAACACTCTGAAATGCTCTACAACACTCTGCAATGCCCTGCAACACCCTGCAATACCCTGCAGCACCCTACAATACCCTGCAACACTCTGCAATGCTCTGCAACACCCACCAATACCCTGCAACACTCTTCAATGCTCTGCAACACCCGCCAATACCCTTCAACACTCTGCAATGCCCTGCAACACTCTGCAATGCTCTGCAATACCCTGCAACACTCTTCAATGCCCTGCAATGCCATGCAACACTCTGCAATGCTCAGCAACACCCACCAATACCCTGCAACACTCTGCAATGCTCTGCAACACCCACCAATACCATGCAACACTCTGCAATGCTCTGCAACAACCGCCAATACCCTGCAACACTCTGCAATGCCCTGCAACACCCACCAATACCCTGCAACACCCACCAATACCTTGCAACAACCGCCAATAACCTGCAACACTCTGCAATGCTCTGCAACAACCGCCAATACCCTACAACACTCTGCAATGCCCTGCAACACTCTGCAACACTCTGCAACGCTCTGCAATGCTCTGCAACACCCGCCAATACCCTGTAACACCCGCCAATACCCTGCAACACTCTGCAATGCTCTGCGACACCCGCCAGTACCCTGCAACACTCTGAAATGCTCTGCAACACCCACCATTGCCCTGCAACACTCTGCAATGCCCTGCTACACTCTGCAATGCCCTGAAACACCCGCCAATACCCTGCAAAACCCGCCAATACCCTGCAATACTCTGCAATGCTCTGCAACACCCGCCTATACCCTGCAACACTCTGCAATGCCCTGCAACACTCTGCAATGCCCTGCAATGCTCTGCAACACCTGCCAATACCCTGCAACACTCTGCAATGCTCTGTAACACCCTGCAACACTCTGCAATGCTCTGCAATACCCGCCAATACCCTGCAACACTCTGCAATGCCCTGCAACACCCGCCAATACCCTGCAACACTATGAAATGCTCTGCAACACCCGCCAATGCCCTGCAACACTCTGCAATGCCCTGCAACACCCGTCAATACCCTGCAACACTCTGCAATGCACTGCAACACTCTGCAATGCCCTGCAACACTCTGCAATGCCCTGCAACAGTCTGCAACACCCTGCAACACTCTGCAATACCCTGCAACACTCTTCAATGCCCTGCAATGCCATGCAACACTCTGCAATGCTCTGCAACACCCACCAATACCCTGCAACACTCTGCAATGCTCTGCAACACCCACCAATACCATGCAACACTCTGCAATGCTCTGCAACAACCGCCAATACCCTGCAACACTCTGCAATGCCCTGCAACACTCTTCAATGCCCTGCAATGCCATGCAACACTCTGCAATGCTCTGCAACACCCACCAATACCCTGCAATGCTCTGCAACACCCACCAATACCATGCAACACTCTGCAATGCTCTGCAACAACCGCCAATACCCTGCAACACTCTGCAATGCCCTGCAACACCCACCAATACCCTGCAACACCCACCAATACCTTGCAACAACCGCCAATAACCTGCAACACTCTGCAATGCCCTGCTACACTCTGCAATGCCCTGCAACACTCTGCAATGCCCTGCAATGCTCTGCAACACCTGCCAATACCCTGCAACACTATGCAATGCTCTGCAACACCCTGCAACACTCTGCAATGCTCTGCAACACCCGCCAATACCCTGCAACACTCTGCAATGCCCTGCAACACCCGCCAATACCCTGCAACACTATGAAATGCTCTGCAACACCCGCCAATGCCCTGCAACACTCTGCAATGCCCTGCAACACCCGTCAATACCCTGCAACACTCTGCAATGCCCTGCAACACTCTGCAATGCCCTGCAACACTCTGCAATGCCCTGCAATGCCCTGCAACACTCTGCAATGCCCTGCAACACTCTGCAATGCCCTGCAACACCCAACCAATACCCTGCAACACCCGCCAATACCCTGAAACACTCTGCAATACCCTGAAACACTCTGCAATGCCCTGCAACACCCGCCAATACCCTGCAACACCTGCCAATACCCTGCAACACTCTGCAATGCTCTGCAACACTCTGCAATGCTCTGCAACACCCGCCAATGCCCCGCAACACCCACCAATGCCCGCAACACCCGCGAATACCCCGCAAAACCCGCCAATACCGTGCAATGCTCTGCAACACCTGCCAATACCCTGAAACACTGTGCAATGCTCTGCAACACCCTGCAATACCCTGCAACACTCTGCAATACCCTGCAACACTCTGCAATGCTCTGCAACACCCGCCAATACCCTGCAACACTCTGCAATGCTCTGCAAAACCCGCCAATACCCTGCAATACTCTGCAATGCCCTGCAACACTCTGCAATGCTCTGCAACACCCGCCAATACCCTGCAACACTCTGCAACACTCTGCAACACCCGTCAATACCCTGCAACACTCTGCAATGTATTGCAACACTCTGCAATTCCCTGCAACACCCGCCAATACACTGCAACACTCTTCAATGCCCTGCAACACTCTGCAATGCCCCGCAACACCCGCCAATGCCCCGCAACACCCGCCAATACCCCGCAACACCCGCCAATACCCCGCAATGCTCTGCAACACCTGCCAATACCCTGAAACACTGTGCAATGCTCTGCAACACCCTGCAATACCCTGCAACACTCTGCAATGCTCTGCAACACCCGCCAATACCCTGCAACATTCTGCAATGCTCTGCAACACCCGCCAATACCCTGCAATACTCTGCAATGCCCTGCAACACTCTGCAATGCTCTGCAACACCCGCCAATAACCTGCAACACTCTGCAACACCCATCAACACCCTGCAACACTCTGCAATGCATTGCAACACTCTGAAATGCCCTGCAACACCCGCCAATACCCTGCAACACTTTGCAATGCTCTGCAACACCCGCCAATACACCGCAACACCCGCCAATACCCCGCAATGCTCTGCAACACCTGCCAGTACCCTGCAACACTCTGCAATGCTCTGCAACACCCTGCAATACCCTTCAACACTCTGCAATACCCTGCAACACTCTGCAATACTCTGCAACACCCGCCAATACACTGCAACACTCTGCAATGCTCTGCAACACGCGCCAATACCCTGCAACACTCTGCAATACCCCGCAACACCCGCCAATACCCTGCAACACCCGCCAATACCCTGCAATGCTCTTCAACACCTGCCAATACCCTGAAACACTGTGCAATGCTCTGCAACACCCTGCAACACCCTGCAACACTCTTCAATGCCCTGCAATGCCATGCAACACTCTGCAATGCTCTGCAACACCCACCAATACCCTGCAACACTCTGCAATGCTCTGCAACACCCACCAATACCATGCAACACTCTGCAATGCTCTGCAACAACCGCCAATACCCTGCAACACTCTGCAATGCCCTGCAACACTCTTCAATGCCCTGCAATGCCATGCAACACTCTGCAATGCTCTGCAACACCCACCAATACCCTGCAACACTCTGCAATGCTCTGCAACAACCGCCAATACCCTGCAACACTCTGCAATGCCCTGCAACACCCACCAATACCCTGCAACACCCACCAATACCTTGCAACAACCGCCAATAACCTGCAACACTCTGCAATGCTCTGCAACAACCGCCAATACCCTACAACACTCTGCAATGCCCTGCAACACTCTGCAACACTCTGCAACGCTCTGCAACACCCGCCAATACCCTGTAACACCCGCCAATACCCTGCAACACTCTGCAATGCTCTGCGACACCCGCCAGTACCCTGCAACACTCTGAAATGCTCTGCAACACCCGCCATTGCCCTTCAACACTCTGCAATGCCCTGCTACACTCTGCAATGCCCTGAAACACCCGCCAATACCCTGCAAAACCCGCCAATACCCTGCAATACTCTGCAATGCTCTGCAACACCCGCCAATACCCTGCAACACTCTGCAATGCCCGGAAACACTCTGCAATGCCCTGCAACACTCTGCAATGCCCTGCAATGCTCTGCAACACCTGCCAATACCCTGAAACACTCTGCAATGCTCTGTAACACCCTGCAACACTCTGCAATGCTCTGCAACACCCGCCAATACCCTGCAACTCTCTGCAATGCCCTGCAATGCCCTGCAACACCCGTCAATACCCTGCAACACTCTGCAATGCCCTGCAACACTCTGCAATGCCCTGCAACACTCTGCAATGCCCTGCAATGCCCTGCAACAGTCTGCAATGCCCTGCAACACTCTGCAATGCCCTGCAACACCCGCCAATACCCTGCAACACCCGCCAATACCCTGAAACACTCTGCAATACCCTGAAACACTCTGCAATGCCCTGCAACACCCGCCAATACCCTGCAAAACCTGCCAATACCCTGCAACACTCTGCAATGCTCTGCAACACTCTGCAATGCTCTGCAACACCCGACAATGCCCCGCAACACCCGCCAATGCCCGCAACACCCGCCAATACCCCGCAACACCCGCCAATACCCCGCAATGCTCTGCAACACCTGCCAATACCCTGAAACACTGTGCAATGCTCTGCAACACCCTGCAATACCCTGCAACACTCTGCAAAACCCTGCAGCACTCTGCAATGCTCTGCAACACCCGCCAATACCCTGCAACACTCTGCAATGCTCTGCAACACCCGCCAATACCCTGCAATACTCTGCAATGCCCTGCAACACTCTGCAATGCTCTGCAACACCCGCCAATACCCTGCAACACTCTGCAACACTCTGCAACACCCGTCAATACCCTGCAACACTCTGCAATGTATTGCAACACTCTGCAATTCCCTGCAACACCCGCCAATACACTGCAACACTCTTCAATGCCCTGCAACACTCTGCAATGCCCCGCAACACCCGCCAATGCCCCGCAACACCCGCCAATACCCTGCAACACCCGCCAATACCCCGCAATGCTCTGCAACACCTGCCAATACCCTGAAACACTGTGCAATGCTCTGCAACACCCTGCAATACCCTGCAACACTCTGCAATGCTCCGCAACACCCGCCAATACCCTGCAACATTCTGCAATGCTCTGCAACACCCGCCAATACCCTGCAATACTCTGCAATGCCCTGCAACACTCTGCAATGCTCTGCAACACCCGCCAATAACCTGCAACACTCTGCAACACCCATCAACACCCTGCAACACTCTGCAATGCATTGCAACACTCTGAAATGCCCTGCAACACCCGCCAATACCCTGCAACACCCGCCAATACCCTGCAATACTCTGCAATGCCCTGCAACACTCTGCAATGCTCTGCAACACCCGCCAATAACCTGCAACACTCTGCAACACCCATCAACACCCTGCAACACTCTGCAATGCATTGCAACACTCTGAAATGCCCTGCAACACCCGCCAATACCCTGCAACACTCTGCAATGCTCTGCAACACCCGCCAATACACCGCAACACCCGCCAATACCCCGCAATGCTCTGCAACACCTGCCAGTACCCTGCAACACTCTGCAATGCTCTGCAACACCCTGCAATACCCTTCAACACTCTGCAATACCCTGCAACACTCTGCAATACTCTGCAACACCCGCCAATACCCTGCAACACTTTGCAATGCCCTGCAACACCCGCCAATACCCTGCAACACCTGCCAATACCCTGAAACACCCGCCAATACCCTGCAATGCTCTGAAACACCCGCCAATACCCTGCAACACTCGGCGGGTGTTGCAGAGCATTGCAGAGTGTTGCAGGGTATTGGCGGGTGTTGCAGAGCATTGCAAATACCCTGCAACACTCTGCAATACCCTGCAACACTCTGCAATGCTCTACAACACTCTGTAATGCCCTGCAACACTCTGCAATGCCCTGCAACACCCTGCAATACCCTGCAGCACCCTTCAATACCCTGCAACACTCTGCAATGCTCTGCAACACCCGCCAATACCCTGCAATACTCTGCAATGCCCTGCAACACTCTGCAATGCTCTGCAACACCCGCCAATACCCTGCAACACTCTGCAACACCCATTAATACCCTGCAACACTCTGCAATGCATTGCAACACTCTGAAATGCCCTGCAACACCCGCCAATACCCTGCAAAACTCTGCAATGCTCTGCAACACCCGCCAATACACCGCAACACCCTCCAATACCCTGCAACACTCTGCAACACCCGTCAATACCCTGCAACACTCTGCAATGTATTGCAACACTCTGCAATTCCCTGCAACACCCGCCAATACACTGCAACACTCTTCAATGCCCTGCAACACTCTGCAATGCCCCGCAACACCCGCCAATGCCCCGCAACACCCGCCAATACCCCGCAACACCCGCCAATACCCCGCAATGCTCTGCAACACCTGCCAATACCCTGAAACACTGTGCAATGCTCTGCAACACCCTGCAATACCCTGCAACACTCTGCAATGCTCTGCAACACCCGCCAATACCCTGCAACATTCTGCAATGCCCTGCAACACTCTGCAATGCCCTGCAATGCCCTGCAACACTCTGCAATGCCCTGCAACACCCGCCAATACCCTGCAACACCCGCCAATACCCTGAAACACTCTGCAATACCCTGAAACACTCTGCAAAGAGAAGCACGGATTATGAATGCAATGATATAAGGAGTGCTGGACATGACAGTGTGGATGAGGGACACAGAGGGTTAAGCTTTATGGGTGGAGCTGAGTAAAAAGGTTTGCAGGAAGCAAGTTCAGTGTAGGGGAGGGGTCATATAAAAGGGAGGGGTGTGGCTTTAGGGGATCATTCGGATCCCAGCGTGACACAGAGGAGGCAGTTTTTCTCTGCTCCTCTGTAATGGCCGACCTGGATGGGATTTTCAAGAGGCTGAGACGGGCGGCGGAGGCGCGCGGAGCGGAGTGGCTGCGGGACCGAGCGGGGACCAGGAGGACGCCGCGGAGGATGTCGGTGATGCAGGTGAGGCGCCGCTGCATGCGCGGAGGTCTCGGCCTCCGGCGCGTTTTTTCCCCGGGGCCTACCCCTCGTCCACCTCGTGACTGTCGGAGCCCGGGGGCCGACCGCTCGGTCCCCCCGGCGAAGAGGAAGGTGCCTGGCTCTCCCTGGTCTGGGTGGTCATTGCGCCGCCGACCGGAGGGGGGCGGGGCCTCGCGGCAAAATGGCGCCGGCTCCGGGTCGGCACCCGGGTACGGGGGGGGGAACGGGCGGGGGGCTCTGGGTCCAGCCACCTTGGGGGTGCGGCGGAAGGGGGGATCCTCGGACTGGGGGTTTCAGCATGGGGACACGCGCGGTGGGGGGCAGGGTTTGGCACGGGGGGGGGGGGTCGCTGCTCCCGGGATGGGGCGGGTGGGATGCAGAGAGCCACCGAGGTGCCTGGCAGGGCTGGTCTTGGACGCCAGCATGCCGGGGGTGGTCGGGGGCCACAGGCACTGCGGGATGCGCCTGACCGCGCTGACCAGGAGGTCTGCGATTCGCCCAGGGGGATGGCGGTGCCCCCGGCGCGCACCGCGGAGGACAAGTCCGAGGGTGAGCTGTCGCAGGAGGAGGAATTTTCACATGCAGCGCACGGAACCATGACTGTCGGCAAGGCCCCGGTGCGGCCAGGTAAGTCACGTGATCCTTTGGTTCTGACGGAAGCCTTGGGGGGATTTCCTGGGGGACCCGGTATCCCAGAACGGCAAGGGGATGGGGGCAGAGGGCCGGTCGGCGGGGGTGGGGCATGTCGCCCTGGGGGGGGTCCCACGGACAGCTGCAGGACCTTCTTGGAGGGGCTGCGGGCCCTGGTGGGTAAGTTTGCCGGGGGTTCGGGGGCACCGCAAGTGGGTCCCTGGATGGCTGCGGGCCCAGGGTCGGGGGGTGGGGGGTCCGGGACCACGCCGGTGGTGGACCCCCCGACCGCTGCGGCTTCTGGGGGGGTGGTAGACATGGGGCCTGGGGGCACGGGGGTCCCCCCGGTGGTCACGGAACCTGGGGCGTGGACCGATGTGGTCAGGGTTGTGGATGCTGCCCGGTGCGCAGCATATGTTGATTCGAGGGCCCGGTGGGGGCGTGCCTGAAGCAGGAGGTGCGGGAGAATATTGGCATGGGTGAGTATGTGGAGATTTTCTCGTTGCTCCCCCTTGAGAAGTTCAACTTGGATAGGGTCAAGCCGGACGGTTCCAAAAGGACGACGAGGAGAAGCGTAGGTATCGGCTGATTCTGCGCACTTTCTCCATTTGGCTTCAGGTGTTCGCTGGCTTAGCTAGCGTGATTGGGGAGAAGAACCCCGAGCTCGGCGTTGTTCTGCTATATGGACGCGATTGGAGGGGCTTATCGGGTGTATGGGGGGGGTGGCATGGCTGCGTTATGACGAACAGTCCGGGCAGCGGTAAGCGGTGCGGCCGGAACTACGCTGGGACCGCAAGGACATCAGCCGCTGGATGAGGCTTATGTCTGCGGCTCGGACTCCTGCTCCGTTTCTTCAGGGGGGGGCGGGAGTGTGTTGTCCTCAGGGCTGCCGGCCGGGAAAAAGTGGGGTGTGTGCTGGCCCTTTAACGGGGGGCTTGTAAATTCGGGAGAGCGTGCCGATTTAAGCACGAGTGCTCCGGCTGCGGCGGCGCCCTCGCACTGTCCCGCTGTTTCAGGAAAGGAAAGCGTTCCGGCGATGTTGCTCACGAAAGGGATGACGCCGGTAACCCTGGGAAGGATGCTTCCTTTCCTAAGTGAGTATCCGGATGGTGAGGCGGCGCTGGGGTTGATTTCGGAGTTTCGGGATGGTTTCAGGATTCCTTGTTCATTGGCGGAGGTGCCGCCAGTGGCCCGGAACTTGCAATCGGCTTTGGTATACCCTGGGGGTGGTAGGCGAAAACTTGGGCAAGGAAGTGGCGTTGGGCCGGATGGGTGGGCCTTTCGAAGTGCAACCGTGGGGCGACCTGGTGGTGTCCCCGCTGGGTGTAGTTCCTGGGAAAGAGCCAGGGAAATTTCGCTTGATTCATCACTTGTCCTTTCCTAAAGGGGGGTCGGTCAATGACTTTATCGGCCCTGATGCGTGTACGGTCTCATACACGTCTTTTGATGCGGCGGTGAGGTGGGTCAGGCTTTCTGGATGCGGGGCTCTTATGGCCAAGGCAGATGTGGGGTGCCATTGGCGGGGCCAGTTCTATATGAGTAAGTGCCTGCCCATGGGTTGTTCCATTTCCTGCGCCTACTTTGAGGCGTTTAGCTCATTTTGGAGTGGGTGGTGAGTGACGTTTCGGGCCTGGAGTCGGTCGTCCACTATTTGGACGACTTTCTGTGCGTGGGCCCCGCCTGCCTCCAGTGTGGGTGCGATTTTTCTGTCTACGTTGCAGCACATTGCAGGTAAGTTCGGGGTACCGTTGGCGGGGGATAACACGGAGGGACCAGTTACGGACTTGAGTTTTTTGGGGATAGTGATCAATTCGAGGGCAATGGAGTGTCGATTGCCCGAGAATAAATTACTTGATCTGAAGATGGAATTGGCGGAGATGCAAGGATAGTAGAAGGTCTGGTTGAGGGCCCTGCAGTCTCTGTTGGGCTAGCTAAATTTTGCTTGCCGGATCATCCCTATGGGGGCGGGTGTTCTGCAGTCGGCTGTCGGCAGCCTCGGCCGGGGTGAGTGTGCCTAACCATTTTGTGCGTCTGCGGGAAGGAACACAGGGAAGACTTGTGGGCGTGGCTTGAATTCCTAGCCTCTTGTAACGGGCGGGACATGTGGATGTCAGGGCCAGTGAGCAATTTCAATGTGGAATTGGTCGCTGCCGCGGCTGGGTCGGCGGGTTATGGGGCGTATTTTCGGGGACGGTGGAGTGCTGAACCTTGGCCGCGATATTGAGAGGTGGCGGGGTTGTTGGGCAACCTGGTTCTGCTCGAACTATTCCCGGTGGTGTTGGTATTGGAGCTGTGGGGGGAGGAGTTCCGTAATATGAAGTTGTGCATTAGTTGAGACGACATGGGGGTGGTTCAGGTCCTCAACCATTTGGCTGCTACGGCAGCTGGTGTTTCGGTGCTTACGGCTCAATGTTTACGTTTCGGCAGTGCACATACCTAATTCTTTGGCTAACTCGCTCTCTCGTTTTCAGTGGGACGAGTTCCGGGATCTGGCGCCGAGAACGGAGGAGTCGAGGGCGTCTTGCCCTGGGTGGATGTGGGGGATGCCCTTGTAGTCGCCGCAGGTTGGATTCAGGGGTCTTTGAGTGGGTCCACGTGGGCGGCCTATTCTGGGGTGTGGTCAGAATGGTTGGGTTGGAGCGGTTGGTCGGGGCTCCGACCAGCGCTGGTTGGTGCTGTATTGGGTGGCACGGAACATTGAGATGGGATTGGCACCTGCGTCGATTGATCGGAAATTGGCGGGGTTGGCATTTTTGTTTAAGCTGTGGGGAGAGCCGGACGGGAATGCGTATTTTTTGGGTGCGGCAAACCTTGAAGGGGTATAGGAGGGAACGGAAAGGTCGGGAGGCGCACAGGCTGGTGAAGTGTGATAACTTGGTGGCGATTTGTTCCCGGCTTGTGGAAGTTTGTTCTTCCGCTTACAAGGCCATCCTGTTCACAGCGGCTTTTTCATTGGCGTTTTATGGGGCGTTTGGGACTGGGGAGTTGGTGTGTCGGTCTAAACGGGGTGCTGTGGGGCTGTTGGATCAGGATGTACAGGTGGCTGCTGATCGGGTGAGTATACGGTGGCGGAGGTCCAAGCCTGACCAGCTGGGCAGGGGAGTGGTGATTATACTGTTTGCCTTGCCGGGCTCGGCAGTGGGCCCTGTGGTGGCGGTAAGGGCCTTTCGGGCGGTGCGGCTGGAGGGGGGGGGCCTTTCTTGCTGCATGCGGGGGGCTCTTTTCTCTCTAGGTTGCAATTCGTGTCAGTTTTCAACGGTGCCTGTGGACTGTGGGTTTGGACGACCGGGAGTACTCGTCGCACTCCTTCCGTATTGGGGCGGCCACTGAGGCTGCCCGATGTGGGCTGGCTGAGGCGATTGTTCGCCGGATCGGTCGTTGGGAATCTAAGAGGTTCCGTTCGTATGTCCGGCCGCAGTTGATCCTGGGGTGAGCTGGGGCGCGGCTGGGAGTGTTTTGCAGTATGGGGTTGGGAGTTACAGGTGTTATGGTATATTACGTTGGTTGGTTGTTATGTGTTCTGTGTTATGTTTTTCATTCCAGATGGAGGTTCCTCACGCCTCGTTTGGATCCTAGGGCACTCGGACGTGTGCTGGGGGGCCGGGAGAGGTGATGCTCAGCCAGCAGGCGGGCCGTTGGGAATTCCTGGGGGGAGGCTAGGTTGATGTGGTTGGGATTCCCGGGCATGCGGTGGGAGCGTGTGATGAAGGAAGTTGAGCGCTTTGCAATGAGGGACAGGCCCCCGGATGTGTTGGTCATTTACGCAGGGGGCAACGACCTGGGCATACGGAAGGAAAGGGACATCTTAGCTGATGTTAGGGCGGATGTTTTGCACTTACGAGTCCGCTTCCCTGGTACCATCTTGGTTTGGTAGGTCATTGCGGGCAGATCGGTGTGGGGGTGGGCTAGGTCCATGGTAAGCATCAACAAAACCAGGATGGGGGTCGGACGTGGGTATTGACCTTTGGTCATTGGGTCTGCAGGAGGGTATACAAAATAGCTCTTAGGGTGTGGGGTGGCCCTCAAGGTTGAGGGGGTCACCCTTTCGGGCTGTGGCGGTGTGTTTTCTGGTGGTTTCTGACGGTAGACAGGTACTCAGAAGGGATCTGAGGGTGTGGGGGGCTCATCTAACGATCGGCCCCTCTGGGTATTCCTGAACGTTGGAGGGAATACGGTTATGTTCACTGGCGGAAGTTGTCTCCGACCGGTCACAGGTGGAGGCCTTTGGGAAGTTGGTGAGGTGTACCGCAGTGATTTGGTATTGGCTTAAGTGGGGTCACCGTCAGAGATCACCAGAATGGGCAGTTAATGTTATTTAATGTGGTTTAATGGTAATAAAGTTATTTATATTTATATATCTATATATATTTAGATATTTTCATATTTACAAGTTATTGGAGTGAATTTTGAGTTATGTTTAATAAAGGCTGTTGTGGCCAGTTTACTCCAACTTATGGTGTGGTCTCGTTTCTAATAGGGGAAGGTATGGGTAAGGAATAATATAAGGGGAACATTCAGACTACACTAGTCAAGAGAAGCACGGATTATGAATGCAATGATATAAGGAGTGCTGGACATGACAGTGTGGATGAGGGACACAGAGGGTTAAGCTTTATGGGTGGAGCTGAGTAAAAAGGTTTGCAGGAAGCAAGTTCAGTGTAGGGGAGGGGTCATATAAAAGGGAGGGGTGTGGCTTTAGGGGATCATTCGGATCCCAGCGTGACACAGAGGAGGCAGTTTTTCCCGCCCTCCCGCCCTAATGTTATGTGTTTGTTTTGTTGTGTCGTTTGTTGCTGGTCTTTTCTTCTTTTGCAGGTTTTGTCGGTTGTCACGGCAGCTGAAGGTTTTCCTGTGTTGGCGGTGTGTTTTCTGGTGGTTTCTGACGGTAGACAGGTACTCAGAAAGGAATTGAGGGTGTGGGGGGCTCATCTAACGATCGGCCCCTCTGGGTATTCCTGAACGTTGGAGGGAATACGGTTATGTTCACTGGCGGAAGTTGTCTCCGACCGGTCACAGGTGGAGGCCTTTGGGAAGTTGGTGAGGTGTACCGCAGTGATTTGGTATTGGCTTAAGTGGGGTCACCGTCAGAGATCACCAGAATGGGCAGTTAATGTTATTTAATGTGGTTTAATGGTAATAAAGTTATTTATATTTATATATCTATATATATTTAGATATTTTCATATTTACAAGTTATTGGAGTGAATTTTGAGTTATGTTTAATAAAGGCTGTTGTGGCCAGTTTACTCCAACTTATGGTGTGGTCTCGTTTCTAATAGGGGAAGGTATGGGTAAGGAATAATATAAGGGGAACATTCAGACTACACTAGTCATGCCCTGCAACACCCGCCAATACCCTGCAACACCTGCCAATACCCTGCAACACTCTTCAATGCTCTGCAACACTCTGCAATGCTCTGCAACACCCGCCAATGCCCGCAACACCCGCCAATACCCCGCAACACCCGCCAATACCCCGCAATGCTCTGCAACACCTGCCAATACCCTGAAACACTGTGCAATGCTCTGCAACACCCTGCAATACCCTGCAACACTCTGCAATACCCTGCAACACTCTGCAATGCTCTGCAACACCCGCCAATACCCTGCAACACTCTGCAATGCTCTGCAACACCCGCCAATACCCTGCAATACTCTGCAATGCCCTGCAACACTCTGCAATGCTCTGCAACACCCGCCAATACCCTGCAACACTCTGCAACACTCTGCAACACCCGTCAATACCCTGCAACACTCTGCAATGTATTGCAACACTCTGCAATTCCCTGCAACACCCGCCAATACACTGCAACACTCTTCAATGCCCTGCAACACTCTGCAATGCCCCGCAACACCCGCCAATGCCCCGCAACACCCGCCAATACCCCGCAATGCTCTGCAACACCTGCCAATACCCTGAAACACTGTGCAATGCTCTGCAACACCCTGCAATACCCTGCAACACTCTGCAATGCTCTGCAACACCCGCCAATACCCTACAACATTCTGCAATGCTCTGCAACACCCGCCAATACCCTGCAATACTCTGCAATGCCCTGCAACACTCTGCAATGCTCTGCAACACCCGCCAATAACCTGCAACACCCATCAACACCCTGCAACACTCTGCAATGCATTGCAACACTCTGAAATGCCCTGCAACACCCGCCAATACCCTGCAACACTCTGCAATGCTCTGCAACACCCGCCAATACCCTGCAACATTCTGCAATGCTCTGCAACACCCGCCAATACCCTGCAATACTCTGCAATGCCCTGCAACACTCTGCAATGCTCTGCAACACCCGCCAATAACCTGCAACACCCATCAACACCCTGCAACACTCTGCAATGCATTGCAACACTCTGAAATGCCCTGCAACACCCGCCAATACCCTGCAACACTCTGCAATGCTCTGAAACACCCGCCAATACCCTGCAACACTCGGCGGGTGTTGCAGAGCATTGCAGAGTGTTGCAGGGTATTGGCGGGTGTTGCAGAGCATTGCAAATACCCTGCAACACTCTGCAATACCCTGCAACACTCTGCAATGCTCTACAACACTCTGTAATGCCCTGCAACACTCTGCAATGCCCTGCAACACCCTGCAATACCTTGCAACACTCTGCAATGCTCTGCAACACCCGCCAATACCCTGCAACACTCTGCAATGCTCTGCAACACCCACCAATACCCTGCAACACTCTGCAATGCTCTGCAACACCTTCCAATACCCTGCAACACCCGCCAATACCCTGCAATGCTCTGAAACACCCACCAATACCCTGCAACACTCGGCGGGTGTTGCAGAGCATTGCAGAGTGTTGCAGGGTATTGGCGGGTGTTGCAGAGCATTGCAAATACCCTGCAACACTCTGCAATACCCTGCAACTCTCTGCAATGCTCTACAACACTCTGTAATGCCCTGCAACACTCTGCAATGCCCTGCAACACCCTGCAATACCCTGCAGCACCCTGCAATACCCTGCAACACTCTGCAATGCTCTGCAACACCCGCCAATACCCTGCAATACTCTGCAATGCCCTGCAACACTCTGCAATGCTCTGCAACACCCGCCAATACCCTGCAACACTCTGCAACACCCATTAATACCCTGCAACACTCTGCAATGCATTGCAACACTCTGAAATGCCCTGCAACACCCGCCAATACCCTGCAAAACTCTGCAATGCTCTGCAACACCCGCCAATACACCGCAACACCCTCCAATACCCTGCAACACTCTGCAACACCCGTCAATACCCTGCAACACTCTGCAATGTATTGCAACACTCTGCAATTCCCTGCAACACCCGCCAATACACTGCAACACTCTTCAATGCCCTGCAACACTCTGCAATGCCCCGCAACACCCGCCAATGCCCCGCAACACCCGCCAATACCCCGCAACACCCGCCAATACCCCGCAATGCTCTGCAACACCTGCCAATACCCTGAAACACTGTGCAATGCTCTGCAACACCCTGCAATACCCTGCAACACTCTGCAATGCTCTGCAACACCCGCCAATACCCTGCAACATTCTGCAATGCTCTGCAACACCCGCCAATGCCCTGCAACACTCTGCAATGCCCTGCAATGCCCTGCAACACTCTGCAATGCCCTGCAACATTCTGCAATGCTCTGCAACACCCGCCAATACCCTGCAATACTCTGCAATGCCCTGCAACACTCTGCAATGCTCTGCAACACCCGCCAATAACCTGCAACACCCATCAACACCCTGCAACACTCTGCAATGCATTGCAACACTCTGAAATGCCCTGCAACACCCGCCAATACCCTGCAACACTCTGCAATGCTCTGCAACACCCGCCAATACCCTGCAACATTCTGCAATGCTCTGCAACACCCGCCAATACCCTGCAATACTCTGCAATGCCCTGCAACACTCTGCAATGCTCTGCAACACCCGCCAATAACCTGCAACACCCATCAACACCCTGCAACACTCTGCAATGCATTGCAACACTCTGAAATGCCCTGCAACACCCGCCAATACCCTGCAACACTCTGCAATGCTCTGAAACACCCGCCAATACCCTGCAACACTCGGCGGGTGTTGCAGAGCATTGCAGAGTGTTGCAGGGTATTGGCGGGTGTTGCAGAGCATTGCAAATACCCTGCAACACTCTGCAATACCCTGCAACACTCTGCAATGCTCTACAACACTCTGTAATGCCCTGCAACACTCTGCAATGCCCTGCAACACCCTGCAATACCTTGCAACACTCTGCAATGCTCTGCAACACCCGCCAATACCCTGCAACACTCTGCAATGCTCTGCAACACCCACCAATACCCTGCAACACTCTGCAATGCTCTGCAACACCTGCCAATACCCTGCAACACCCGCCAATACCCTGCAATGCTCTGAAACACCCACCAATACCCTGCAACACTCGGCGGGTGTTGCAGAGCATTGCAGAGTGTTGCAGGGTATTGGCGGGTGTTGCAGAGCATTGCAAATACCCTGCAACACTCTGCAATACCCTGCAACTCTCTGCAATGCTCTACAACACTCTGTAATGCCCTGCAACACTCTGCAATGCCCTGCAACACCCTGCAATACCCTGCAGCACCCTGCAATACCCTGCAACACTCTGCAATGCTCTGCAACACCCGCCAATACCCTGCAATACTCTGCAATGCCCTGCAACACTCTGCAATGCTCTGCAACACCCGCCAATACCCTGCAACACTCTGCAACACCCATCAATACCCTGCAACACTCTGCAATGCATTGCAACACTCTGAAATGCCCTGCAACACCCGCCAATACCCTGCAAAACTCTGCAATGCTCTGCAACACCCGCCAATACACCGCAACACCCTCCAATACCCTGCAACACCCGTCAATACCCTGCAACACTCTGCAATGTATTGCAACACTCTGCAATTCCCTGCAACACCCGCCAATACACTGCAACACTCTTCAATGCCCTGCAACACTCTGCAATGCCCCGCAACACCCGCCAATGCCCCGCAACACCCGCCAATACCCCGCAACACCCGCCAATACCCCGCAATGCTCTGCAACACCTGCCAATACCCTGAAACACTGTGCAATGCTCTGCAACACCCTGCAATACCCTGCAACACTCTGCAATGCTCTGCAACACCCGCCAATACCCTGCAACATTCTGCAATGCTCTGCAACACCCGCCAATACCCTGCAATACTCTGCAATGCCCTGCAACACTCTGCAATGCTCTGCAACACCCGCCAATAACCTGCAACACTCTGCAACACCCATCAACACCCTGCAACACTCTGCAATGCATTGCAACACTCTGAAATGCCCTGCAACACCCGCCAATACCCTGCAACACTCTGCAATGCTCTGCAACACCCGCCAATACCCCGCAACACCCGCCAATACCCCGCAATGCTCTGCAACACCTGCCAGTACCCTGCAACACTCTGCAATGCTCTGCAACACCCTGCAATACCCTTCAACACTCTGCAATACCCTGCAACACACTGCAATACTCTGCAACACCCGCCAATACCCTGCAACACTCTGCAATGCTCTGCAACACCCGCCAATACCCTGCAATACTCTGCAATACCCTGAAACACTCTGCAATGCTCTGCAACACCCGCCAATACCCTGCAACACTCTGCAATGCCCTGCAACACCCGCCAATATCCTGCAACACCTGCCAATACCCTGAAACACCCGCCAATACCCTGCAATGCTCTGAAACACCCGCCAATACCCTGCAACACTCGGCGGGTGTTGCAGAGCATTGCAGAGTGTTGCAGGGTATTGGCGGGTGTTGCAGAGTATTGCAAATACCCTGCAACACTCTGCAATACCCTGCAACACTCTGCAATGCTCTACAACACTCTGTAATGCCCTGCAACACTCTGCAATGCCCTGCAACACCCTGCAATACCCTGCAGCACCCTGCAATACCCTGCAACACTCTGCAATGCTCTGCAACACCCGCCAATACCCTGCAACACTCTGCAATGCTCTGCAACACCCGCCAAATCCCTGCAACACTCTGCAATGCTCTGCAACACCTGCCAATACCCTGCAACACCCGCCAATACCCTGCAACACCCGCCAATACCCTGCAATGCTCTGAAACACCCACCAATACCCTGCAACACTCGGCGGGTGTTGCAGAGCATTGCAGAGTGTTGCAGGGTATTGGCGGGTGTTGCAGAGCATTGCAAATACCCTGCAACACTCTGCAATACCCTGCAACACTCTGCAATGCTCTACAACACTCTGCAATGCCCTGCAATACTCTGCAATGCCCTGCAAAACTGCAATGCCCTGCAACACCCTGCAATACCCTGCAACACCCTGCAATACCCTGCAACACTCTGCAATGCTCTGCAACACCCGCCAATACCCTGTAACACTCTGCAATGCCCTGCAACACTCTGCAATGCCCTGCAACACCCGCCAATACCCTGCAACACCCGCCAATACCCTGCAACACTCTGCAACACCCGCCAATACCCTGCAACACTCTGCAATGCTCTGCAACACCCGCCAATACCCTGCAACACTCTGCAATGCTCTGCAACACCCGCCAATACCCTGCAACACTCTGCAATGCTCTGCAACACCCGCCAATACCCTGCAACACTCTGCAATGCTCTGCTACACCGGCCAATGCCCTGCAACACTCTGCAATGCCCTGCAATGCTCTGCAACACCCGCCAATACCCTTCAACCCTCTGCAATGCCCTGCAACACCCACCAATACCCTGCAACACCCACCAATACCCTGCAACACCCTCCATTACCCTGCAACACTCTGCAATGCCCTGCAACATTCTTCAATGCCCTGCAACACCCGCCAATACCCTGCAACACTCTGCAACACCCGCCAATACCCTGCAACACTCTGCAATGCTCTGCAACACCCGCCAATGCCCTGCAACACTCTGCAATGCCCTGCAACACTCTGCCAATACCCTGCAACACCCGCCAATACCCTGCAATGCTCTGCAACACCCGCCAATACCCTGCAACACTCTGCAATGCCCTGCAACAACTGCCAATACCCTGCAACACTCTGCAATGCTCTGCAACACCCTCCATTACCCTGCAACACTCTGCAATGCCCTGCAACACTCTGCAATGCTCTGCAACACCCGGCAATACCCTGCAACACTCTGCAATGCTCTGCAACACCCGCCAATACCCTGCAACACTCTGCAATGCTCTGTAGACATGTGCATTCGTTTTCGTCCGAATGCATTTTCGTCCGAATTTCAGCTATTTTCGTTTTCGTTTTGACAAACAATAACGAAAGCACAAAATCTGAAAAACGAAAGATCCGACATAAATAAATGCTTTATTTTCGTTTTCATTGTTACAACAGTTCGATATAGAATAGGAGATTCGACATGACTCTGACAACAATGTGTCTATAGAACCTGTGGTCGAATGTGCCTAACCTTACCTCTATTAGTCCAAGATTATATAGAGAAAATATTCGACAGAGAAAAAAGATTTGACAGAGAGAAAAGATTCTGCAAGTTACTGTCCTAAAAAGTGTTTGGGGACCCGGGTCCTGCCCCAGGGGACATGTATCAATGCAAAAAAAAGTTTTAAAAACTGCCGTTTTTTCGGGAGCAGTGATTTTAATAATGATTAAAGTGAAACAATAAAAGTGTAATATTCCTTTAAATTTCGTAGGGGGGGGGGTTGTCTATAGTATGTCTGTGAAGGGGCGCATGTTTCTGGGGCTTAGAACTGTCCCTGCACAAAGTGTCATTTATGCAGGAAAAAAAGTCCTTTAAAATCACTCGCAGCTATTATGAATTGTCGGCTCCGTAATACAGAGAACACTCATTGAAAGTCATTGATAAAAAAATAAATAAATAAATTTAAAAAAAAGCGTGGGGGTCCCCCAAATTCAATTATCAGGCCCTTCAGGTCTGGTATGGATATTAAGGGGAACCCTGCCTCAAATTTAAGAAACATTTTTAACGTGGGGTTCCCCCTAAATATCCATAACCAGACCCTTCAGGTCTGGTATGGATATTAAGGGGAACCCCGCATCAAATTTAAAAACAAATTGACGTGGGGTTCCCCCTAAAAATCCATACCAGACCCTTTATCCGAGCACGCAACCTGGCAGGCTGCAGGAAAAGAGGGGGGGACGAGAGAGCGGCCCCCCCTCCCTCCTGAACCGTACCAGGCCACATGCCCTCAACATTGGGAGGATGCTTTGGGGGTCTGTGACCCCTCAAAGCACCTTGTCCCCATGTTGATGAGGACAAGGGCCTCATCCCCACAACCCTGGCCGGTGGTTGTGGAGGTCTGCGGGCGGGGGGCTTATCAGAATCTGGAAGACCCCTTTAACAAGGGGACCCCCAGATCCCGCCCCCCCCTGTTTGAAATGGTAAGGGGGTACAAAAGTACCCCTACCATTTCACAAAGAAAGTGTAAAAAATGGTTAAATAAAACAAACACACTTTTGAAAAATTCCTTTATTAAAAATAAAAAAATAAAAAAAAGATTCCAGCGGTGGTAATCCACTCTTGCTATCCAGCGACGGACGGTCATCTCTCCAGCGATGGCTCATCTCATCCAGCGCAGCGAATCCTCCATCCTTCTTCTGTCTCCTCCACGGAGACACTGCAGGCATTCCGGCGGCTGACGTTTCTTATATACGGAGGCGGGGCCACCCGTCACCTGACCCCGCCCCCTCTGACGCAAGGGGAAACCCGGGGTTCCCTGTGACGTAGGGGTGACCCGCACCCCTCTGATGTAACACAGGCAGGTTTCCGTTACATCAGAGGGGGGCGGGGTCACCCATACGTCACGGGGAACCCCGGGTTTCCCCTTGCGTCAGTGGGGGGCGGGGTCAGGTGACGGGTGGCCCCGCCCTCCGTATATAAGAAACGTCAGCCGCCGGAATGCCTGCAGTGTCTCCGTGGAGGAGACAGAAGAAGGATGGAGGATCGCTGCGCTGGATGAGATGAGACATCGCTGGAGAGATGATCGTCCGTCTCTGGATAGCAAGAGTGGATTACCGCCGCTGGAATCTTTTTTTATTTTTTATTTTTAATAAAGGAATTTTTCAAAAGTGTGTTTGTTTTATTTAACCATTTTTTACACTTTCTTTGTGAAATGGTAGGGGTACTTTTGTACCCCCTTACCATTTCAAACAGGGGGGGGCCGGGATCTGGGGGTCCCCTTGTTAAAGGGGGCTTCCAGATTCTGATAAGCCCCCCGCCCGCAGACCTCCACAACCACCGGCCAGGGTTGTGGGGATGAGGCCCTTGTCCTCATCAACATGGGGACAAGGTGCTTTGAGGGGTCACGGACCCCCAAAGCATCCTCCCAATGTTGAGGGCATGTGGCCTGGTATGGTTCAGGAGGGAGGGGGGGCCGCTCTCTCGTCCCCCCCTCTTTTCCTGCGGCCTGCCAGGTTGCGTGCTCGGATAAAGGGTCTGGTATGGATTTTTAGGGGGAACCCCACATCAAATTTTTTCTTAAATTTGAGGCAGGGTTCCCCTTAATATTCATACCAGACCTGAAGGGCCTGGTAATTGAATTTGGGGGACCCCCACGCTTTTTTTTAAATTTATTTATTTATTTTTTTATCAATGACTTTCAATGAGTGTTCTCTGTATTACGGAGCCGACAATTCATAATAGCTGCGAGTGATTTTAAAGGACTTTTTTTCCTGCATAAATGACACTTTGTGCAGGGACAGTTCTAAGCAGGGGAAACATGCGCCCCTTCACAGGCATACTATAGACAACCCCCCCCCCTAAGAAATTTAAAGGAATATTAGGCCGCGTACACACGGGCGGACTGTTCGCCCAACCTTGTCCGCTGAACAGTGTTTGGGCGGACAGTCCGCTCGTGTGTGGGCTTTCAGCGGACAGTTTCAGCGGACAGTTGGACGGACAAAGTCTTTCGGAAATTCCGAAAAACTGTCCGCTGAAACTGTGTTTGAGCGAACAGTCCGCCCGTGTGTGGGCCTGTCCGCTGTACTTTCGAAATGAGCGGACTGTTCCCGCTCGGAAAGTCCGCCCATTTCGAGCGCGTGTACAGGTAGGCGGGGCCCGCGAAGGAGACGTCGCGGGCTCCGCCGCCTGGAATGGGCTTAAAGGGGAACCCCAACGCCGAAAAAAATCGGCGTGGGGGTTCCCCCAAAGTCCACACCAGACCCTTGTCCGAGCACGCTACCCGGCCGGCCAGGAAAGGGGGGCGAGCGAGCGCGCCCCCCCTCCTGAGCCGTACCAGGCCGCGTGCCCTCAACATGGGGGGTGCCTTGGGGAAGGGGGGGCCGCGCGGCCCCCCCACCCCAAAGCACCTTGTCCCCATGTTGATGAGGACAAGGGCCTCTTCCCGACAACCCTGGCCGTTGGTTGTCGGGGTCTGCGGGCGGGGGGCTTATCGGAATCCGGGAGCCCCCTTTAAGAAGGGGGCCCCCGGATACCGGCCCCCCACCCTATGTGAACGAGTATGGGGTACAATGTACCCCTACCCATTCACCTGTGAAATAAAGTACAAAAAAAAAACACAACACATGGAAAAAGTATTTTATTGCACAGCTCCGGGGGTCTTCCGTCTTCGGGGGTCTTCTCGCCGGACTCCTCCGCTATGTGTGTGTAGCTCTTTTGCTAGCGGAGGAGTCCGGCTTTCTTCCTCCCCGCCGCCGGCCTCTTCTCCCGACTTCGGGGGTCTTGTCCCCCTCTTCGGTTCTTCTGCCGGGCCACCGCGCCTTCTTGTAGCTCTTTTACAGGCGGTGGCCCGGTCTTCTGTCGCCGCTGTCGTCACCGCCGCCGCCGCATTCCGTTCTTGTTCTTCTTCTTGTTCTTCTTCTTCTCCTGGAGATGTTGACTCGACGAGCTCTCCGGCCGGAATGCCAGAGCCGCGCTGTGCGGTCACTTATATAGTGACAATGGGGCGGGGTCACATGGTATATGTCACATGGGTTGGTCACATGGTGACCCCGCCCCCTTACGATGTCATAGTCCCCATGTGACATCAACCCATGTGACCAACCCATGTGACATATACCATGTGACCCCGCCCCATTGTCACTATATAAGTGGCAGCGGAGCGTGTCCCTGGCATTCCGGCCGGAGAGCTCGTCGAGTCAACATCTCCAGGAGAAGAAGAAGAAGAACAAGAAGAAGAACAAGAACGGAAGGCGGCGGCGGCGGCGACGACAGCGGCGACAGAAGACCGGGCCACCGCCTGTAAAAGAGCTACAAGAAGGCGCGGTGGCCCGGCAGAAGAACCGAAGAGGGGGACAAGACCCCCGAAGTCGGGAGAAGAGGCCGGCGGCGGGGAGGAAGAAAGCCGGACTCCTCCGCTAGCAAAAGAGCTACACACACATAGCGGAGGAGTCCGGCGAGAAGACCCCCGAAGACGGAAGACCCCCGGAGCTGTGCAATAAAATACTTTTTCCATGTGTTGTGTTTTTTTTTGTACTTTATTTCACAGGTGAATGGGTAGGGGTACATTGTACCCCATACTCGTTCACATAGGGTGGGGGGCCGGTATCCGGGGGCCCCCTTCTTAAAGGGGGCTCCCGGATTCCGATAAGCCCCCCGCCCGCAGACCCCGACAACCAACGGCCAGGGTTGTCGGGAAGAGGCCCTTGTCCTCATCAACATGGGGACAAGGTGCTTTGGGGTGGGTGGGCCGCGCGGCCCCCCCTTCCCCAAGGCACCCCCCATGTTGAGGGCACGCGGCCTGGTACGGCTCAGGAGGGGGGGCGCGCTCGCTCGCCCCCCTTTCCTGGCCGGCCGGGTAGCGTGCTCGGACAAGGGTCTGGTGTGGACTTTGGGGGAACCCCCACGCCGATTTTTTTCGGCGTTGGGGTTCCCCTTTAAGCCCATTCCAGGCGGTGGAGCCCGCGGCGTCTCCTTCGCGGGCCCCGCCTACCTGTACACGCGCTCGAAATGGGCGGATTTGCCTCCTCCTTACGTGGGCGAGTCCGTTCATTTCAAAAGTTGAGCGAACTGTTTGGCAAACAGTTCGCTGAAACAGTCCGCTCGTGTGTGGGCAAGTCCGCTCATGCAAATTTTGAGCGGACTGTTTGACAAACTGTTTGCCGAACAAGGTTGGGCGAACAGTCCGCGCGTGTGTACGCGGCCTTACACTTTTATTGTTTCACTTTAATCATTATTAAAATCACTGCTCCCGAAAAAACGGCAGTTTTTAAAACTTTTTTTTGCATTGATCCATGTCCCCTGGGGCAGGACCCGGGTCCCCAAACACTTTTTAGGACAGTAACTTGCAAATTAGCCTTTAAAATTAGTACTTTAGATTTTGAACGTTGGAGTCCCATAGACGTTAATAGGGTTCTAAAGTATGCTATATAGTTAGCTCCGTCGAATCTTCTTTATACATTCGACAGACACCATAAGCCTTCCAAGACAGATTCGACCTTAATTCATGTGGATTTTCGGACGAATGCAATTTTTGAACGAAAAACGAAATAAATAAAAACGAATTTCGGGAGTAACTAAATAAATTAAGTTTTTGGACGAAAACGAAATTGCGAAACGAAATATTTTACTCTGCACATGTCTAATGCTCTGCAACACCCGCCAATACCCTGCAACACCCACCGATACAATGCAACACCCGCCAATACCCTGCAATGCTCTTCAACACCTGCCAATACCCTGCAACACTCTGCAATGCAATACTCTGCAACGCCATACTCGGAGATACCCAGCCATAGTCGGTGATACCCGGCAATACACAGCCCTAGACATCCCCTCCCGCCGCCCTCCGGTGCTTCTACCGACTCGCCAATACGATCAAATCCAGAATCTTTTTTTTTTTCAGGCTTCCCAACCTAGAGGTGAGATGTGGGGTCTTATTGACCCCATATCTCACTGTAAAGAGGACCTGTTATGCCATATTCCTATTTCAAGGGATGTTTACATTCCTTGCAACAGGAATAAAAGTGATCAAAAAATTTTTTTGGTGGGGGGGAAAAATTTAAAACTAAAATAAATTAAGTAAAATGAACAATAAATGTTTTTTTTTTTTTTTAAAGTGCCCCTGTCCCCATGTGCTCGCATGCAGAAGCGAACGCATACGTAAGTCCCGCCCACATATGAAAACGGTGTTCAAACCACACGTGAGGTATCGCTGCGAACGTTAGAGCGAGAGCAATAATTCTAGCCCTAGACCTCCTCTGTAACTCAACATATAACCAGTAAAAAAAATGTAAATCGTCGCCTTTGGGGATTTTTAAGTAGCGACGTTTGGCACCATTCCACGAGCGTGTGCAATTTTGAAGAGTGACATGTTAGGTATCTATTTACTCGGTGTAACTTCATCTTTCACATTATGCAAAAATTGGGCTAACTTTACTGTTTTTTTTTTTTGTTTTTTTAAGCACAAATCTGTTTTTTTTTTTCAAAAAAAAGCATTCGAAAAATTGCTGCGCAAATACCGTGCGAGATAAAAAGTTGCAACGACCACCATTGTATTCTCCAGGGTGTTTGCTAAAAAAACATATATAATGTTTTGAGATTCTATGTAATTTTCTAGCAAATAAATGATGATTTTTACATGTAGGAGAGAAATGTCAGAATTGTCCTGGGTGCTCCAGAACGCCTGATGGTGCTCCCTGCATGTTGGGCCTCTGTATGTGGCCACGCTGTGTAAAAGTCTCACAGCTGGGGTATCGCCGTACTCGGGAGTAATAGCAGAATGTGTTTTGTGGTGTAATTTGTGGTATGCATATGCTGTGTGTGAGAAATAAACTGATAATATGACAATTTTGTGAAAAAAAAAAAAAAGTTAAAAAAAATCTTGATTTTGCAAAGAATTGGGGGAAAAAATGACAACTTCAAAAAACTCATCATGCCTCTTACTAAATACCTTGGAATGTCTTCTTTCCAAAAAGGGGTCATTTGGGGGGTATTTGTACTTTTCTGGCATGTTAGGGTCTCAAGAAATGAAATAGGCCGTCAGTACTTCAGGTGTGATCAATTTTCAGATATTGGCACCACAGCTTGTGGACTCTACAACTTTCACAAAGACCAAATAATATCCACCAATTTGTACTTATTTTTACCAAAGATATGTAGTAGTATAAATTTTGGCCAAAATTTATGAAGAAAAAATTACTAATCTGTTAAATTTTATAACAGAAACTAAGAAAAATTCATATTTTTTTACAGAATTTTCTGTATTTTTTCTCTTATAGCACAAAAAATAAAAAACCGAGCGGTGATTAAATACCACCAAAACAAAGCTCTATTTGTTTGAAAAAAGGGACAAAAATTTCATATAGGTCCAGTGTTGCGTGACTGAGTAATTGTCATTCAAAATGTGAGAGCACCGAAAGCTGAAAATTGGTCTGGTTATTAAGGGTGTTTAACCACTTAAGGTCCGTATTACCATTGTACATCATCGCAATAGTACAGGCAGGCACAAGCACGTACATGTACGTGCTTGCCTTCCAGCGGGTGGGGGGTCCGATCGGACCCCCTCCTGCTGGATACGGCGGTCCGGTTCGCTTCAGGAGCGATCCGAGATGAGGGGACGGCCGTTGGTTTCTGGCCACCCCCTCTCGATCGCTCCTGGCGAATGAGAAGCTTCCTCCCACTGTGTATTGTATACACAGGCAGGGAGGAAGTGATGTCATTCTCCTCGGGGCGGTCTTTTGACCGGACTACGAGGAGAAGACAAAGTAAGTGTGCACCAACACTACACTGACATGTAGGGCACACACAGGCACACAAACCCCCCCCCCATCCCCCCCCTGATCGCGCCCCCCCCCCCCCCCCCCGTCAGTGTCACTGATTGCAGTGATCATTTATTTACTGATCACTGCATTCAGTGTCAGTTGTAACAGTAAAAACTGTCAGGGCAGTTAGTGTTAGGTCCAGGGTAGCCCCCTACCACCCCCCAATAAAGGTTTAACCCCCTGATTGCCCCTAGAGTTAACCCTTTCACCCCCTTTTGCCAGTGTCACTAAGCGATCATTTTTCTGATCGCTGCATTAGTGTCGCTAGTGTCGCTAGGTAGCTAGTTTTTTTTTAGGTTCACCGCCAGGTTTTTATAGCGCTAGGTACCCCGATATACTACCCAATAATGGTTTTAACCCCCTGATTGCCCCTAGTTAACCCTTTCACCCCCTTTTGCCACTGTCACTAAGCGATCATTTTTCTGATCGCTGCATTAGTGTCACTAGTGTCGTTAGGTAGCCAGTTAGTTATTTAGGTTCCCCATCAGGTTTTTATATAGCGCCAGGGACCCCCATATACTACCTAATAAAAATTTGAACCCCCTGATTGCCCCTAGTTAACCCTTTCACCAGTGATCACCGTATAAGTGTTACGGGTGACTCTGGTTAGTTTGCTTTTTATAACATCAGGGCACCCACCATTTATTACCCAATAAAGGTTTAACCGCCTGATCACCCGGCGGGTGATATCAATTAGGTTTTAGGGTCAGGGTCTGCGTCGCCCCAGGCAGCGCTAGGTTAGTGCCAGTACCACTAACACCCACACGCAAAGCATAAACCTCCCGTAGTGGTATAGAATCTGAACAGATCAATATCTGATCTGATCAGATCTATACTAGCGTCCCCAGCAGTTTAGGGTTCCAAAAGAACGCATTGTTAGCAGGATCAGCCCAGATACCTGCTAGCACCTGCGTTTTGCCCCTCTGCCCAGCCCACCCAAGTGCAGTATCGATCGATCACTATCACTTACAAAACACTAAACACATAACTGCAGCGATCGCAGAGTCAGGCCTGATCCCTGCCATCGCTAACAGTTTTTTTGGTAGCATTTTATATTTAAATCCGGAAGGCAGTGCTTGGTTTTCGTGGGTCCCGTGCGTGGCTAGGCTCCCAAAAAGTCCCCCACATGTGATATCCCCGTACTCGGGAGAAGCAGCAGAATTTATTTAAAATTGTAAAATTCCTGCAACTTGTGGCAAAATATAAAATATTTAATGGACTCAACATGCCTCTCAGTAAATAGCTTGGGGTGTCTACTTTCCAAAATGGGGTCATTTGGGGGGGTTTTGTGCTATTTTGGCATTTTATGGCCTTCGAAACTGTGATAGGTAGTGAGGAGTGAAATCAAAAATTTGCACCCTTAGAAACCCTGAAGGCAGTGATTGGTTTTCGGGGTGCCGTACGCAGCTAGACTCCCAAAAAGTCCCACGTATGTGGTATCCCCGTACTCAGGAGAAGCAGCAGAATATATTTTGGGGTGCAATTCCACATATAACTATGGCATGTGTGAGCAATATATCATTTAGTGACAACTTTTTGTAAACTTTTTTTATTTTTATTTTTTTGTGTCATTATTCAATCACTTGGGACAAAAAAAAAATATTCAATGGGCTCAACATGCCTCTCCACAACTTCCTTGGGGTGTCTACTTTCCAAAATGGGGTCATTTGGGGGGGGGGGGTTTGTACTGCCCTTCCATTTTAGCACCTCAAGAAATGAGATAGGCAGTCGTAAATTAAAAGCTGTGTAAATTCCAGAAAATGTACTCTAGTTTGTAGACGCTATAACTTTTGCGCAAACCAATAAATATTCGCTTATTGACATTTTTTTTACTAAAGACATGTGGCTGAATACATTTTGCCCTAAATGTATGACTAAAATTTAGTTTATTCGATTTATCTTATAACAAAAATTAGAAAATATCATTTTTTCTCAAAATTTTCGGTCTTTTTCCATTTATATCGCAAAAAATAAAAATCGCAGAGGCAATCAAATACCATCAAAAGAAAGCTCTATTTGTGGGAAGAAAAGGACGCACATTTCGTTTGGGTACAACATTGCATGACCGCGCAATTACCAGTTAAAGTAGTGCATTGCGAAATTGTAAAAAGACCTCTGGTCCTTAGGCTGTTTATTGGTCCGGGGCTGAAGTGGTTAACCACTTGCTTACTGGGCACTTAAACCCCCCTCCTGCCCAGACCAATTTTCAGCTTTCAGCGCTGATGCACTTTGAATGACAATTGCGCGGGCATGCAACACTGTACCCAAATGAAATTTTTATCATTTTTTTCCCACAAATAGAGCTTTACCCTGAAGACTCCATGGCAGCCTACGTGTGGGTTTAGTCCCGCCTCCATTACCCTATAGGACGATACTCCCATAAATCTTTGCTCCCTGCCAGAGGCCGTGTTCTTTTTTGTCCTCCTCCATAGGACCTAGCATGTGTCTTTTTACCCTGAAGACTTGCATTTTTTTCTGCGATACGGACCGGCCGAGCGACTTGGAGTCGCATATTTCCAATAAGCTCTAGCTACTAGCGGAGTATGGAAAAGGGGCATATGGAAGAGGCGCTGAAGAGGTGTATGCCTGGTCACTAACAGGTGAAGCCGCGTGATTAGTCGTGAGCCTAGCTACTAGCAGGTGACTTTCCCCCTCCTCACAGAAGTCCGGCATGTGTGTGGGGACCTACCTCGGCTGGTGTCCGTCTACAGGAGTGGTGAGCTGTTTGTTTTTCCATGGCAGCCTTTCTGTGTCATTTTCTGTGTGTTTCTTTTCTTTTTTGCAGTGTGTCTTTTCTTCCCCCATACAGCACTGTGCGGTGTATGTGGCTTGCTGGGCAGCTGGTTTCCTTGCGTTCCAGCTGCTCAGTTACTTCCTCATTCGCCGCTCGGTCGTTCTGCGCATGCGCGAGACCGGCACGAGGACGAGGCTTAGTTTGCGCATGCGCGTTAGCATTTTCATGACGAAATTCGTGACGTCATTAAGGCGGCAGTTTTAAAAACAGAAAACAGCTTGCAGTGAATCTGGGATGCTTGTAAAGCCTGCAGTGCCATTCCTGAGCCCTGGTTCTTCAGCATTAGGTATGTGTCTTTGATAAGATCAGTTTATCTCTGCCTCCTTAGCTGTTTTCTGTGTTTAATTGAGACTGTTTTATCTCCAGCCCTGATGGATCCTTTGGATGCCTCACCGCCTGCTAGTGGCCAGCCCTCTCGGAGAAGGTACTTTTTTTTGGGTTACCTGCCGGGGGGGCGGGGGGCAGTGGAACATTAGGGAATGTTCCACTAACACTGCTGGGTTTTTCCCTTTTTCAGCCCTTCTAGGCCTACTCAGCGACGGAGTTCTCACCGAGGAAGTGATTCGTCTAAGGCCGCGTACACACGGGCGGACTGTTCGCCCAACCTTGTCCGCTGAACAGTGTTTGGGCGGACAGTCCGCTCGTGTGTGGGCTTTCAGCGGACAGTTTCAGCGGACAGTTGGACGGACAAGGTCTTTCGGAAATTCCGAAAAACTGTCCGCTGAAACTGTGTTTGAGCGAACAGTCCGCCCGTGTGTGGGCCTGTCCGCTGTACTTTCGAAATGAGCGGACTGTTCCCGCTCGGAAAGTCCGCCCATTTCGAGCGCGTGTACAGGTAGGCGGGGCCCGCGAAGGAGACGTCGCGGGCTCCGCCGCCTGGAATGGGCTTAAAGGGGAACACCAACGCCGAAAAAAATCGGCGTGGGGGTTCCCCCAAAGTCCACACCAGACCCTTGTCCGAGCACGCTACCCGGCCGGCCAGGAAAGGGGGCGAGCGAGCGCGCCCCCCCTCCCGAGCCGTACCAGGCCGCGTGCCCTCAACATGGGGGGTGCCTTGGGGAAGGGGGGCCGCGCGGCCCCCCCACCCCAAAGCACCTTGTCCCCGTGTTGATGAGGACAAGGGCCTCTTCCCGACAACCCTGGCCGTTGGTTGTCGGGGTCTGCGGGCGGGGGGCTTATCGGAATCCGGGAGCTCCCTTTAAGAAGGGGGCCCCCGGATACCGGCCCCCCACCCTATGTGAATGAGTATGGGGTACAATGTACCCCTACCCATTCACCTGTGAAATAAAGTACAAATAAAAACACAACACAGGGGAAAAAAATATTTTATTGCACAGCCGGGGGTCTTCCGTCTTCGGGGGTCTTCTCGCCGGACTCCTCCGCTATGTGTGTGTAGCTCTTTTGTCAGCGGAGGAGTCCGGCTTTCTTCCTCCCCGCCGCCGGCCTCTTCTCCCGACTTCGGGGGTCTTGTCCCCCTCTTCGGTTCTTCTGCCGGGCCACCGCGCCTGGTCCGGTGGCCCGGTCTTCTGTCGCCGTCTTCCGTTCTTCTGTCGCCGCCTTCGGTTCTTCTGCCGGGCCACCGCGCCTTCTTGTAGCTCTTTTACAGGCGGTGGCCCGGTCTTCTGTCGCCGCTGTCGCCTTCCGTTCTTCTTCTTGTTCTTCTTGTTCTTCTTGTTCTTCTCCAGGAGATGTTGACACGTCGCTCCCTCCGGCCGGAATGCCAGAGCCGCCCTGCGCTGTGACTTATATAGTGACAATGGGGCGGTGTCACATGGTATATGTCACATGGGTTGGTCACATGGGTTGATGTCACATGGGGACTATGACATCGTAAGGGGGCGGGGTCACCATGTGACCAACCCATGTGACATATACCATGTGACACCGCCCCATTGTCACTATATAAGTCACAGCGCAGGGCGGCTCTGGCATTCCGGCCGGAGGGAGCGACGTGTCAACATCTCCTGGAGAAGAACAAGAAGAACAAGAAGAAGAACGGAAGGCGACAGCGGCGACAGCGGCGACAGAAGACCGGGCCACCGCCTGTAAAAGAGCTACAAGAAGGCGCGGTGGCCCGGCAGAAGAACCGAAGGCGGCGACAGAAGAACGGAAGACGGCGACAGAAGACCGGGCCACCGGACCAGGCGCGGTGGCCCGGCAGAAGAACCGAAGAGGGGGACAAGACCCCCGAAGTCGGGAGAAGAGGCCGGCGGCGGGGAGGAAGAAAGCCGGACTCCTCCGCTGGCAAAAGAGCTACACACACATAGCGGAGGAGTCCGGCGAGAAGACCCCCGAAGACGGAAGACCCCCGGCTGTGCAATAAAATATTTTTTTCCCCTGTGTTGTGTTTTTATTTGTACTTTATTTCACAGGTGAATGGGTAGGGGTACATTGTACCCCATACTCATTCACATAGGGTGGGGGGCCGGTATCCGGGGGCCCCCTTCTTAAAGGGGGCTCCCGGATTCCGATAAGCCCCCCGCCCGCAGACCCCGACAACCAACGGCCAGGGTTGTCGGGAAGAGGCCCTTGTCCTCATCAACATGGGGACAAGGTGCTTTGGGGTGGGGGGGCCGCGCGGCCCCCCCTTCCCCAAGGCACCCCCCATGTTGAGGGCACGCGGCCTGGTACGGCTAAGGAGGGGGGGCGCGCTCGCTCGCCCCCCTTTCCTGGCCGGCCGGGTAGCGTGCTCGGACAAGGGTCTGGTGTGGACTTGGGGGGAACCCCCACGCCGATTTTTTTCGGCGTTGGGGTTCCCCTTTAAGCCCATTCCAGGCGGCGGAGCCCGCGACGTCTCCTTCGCGGGCCCCGCCTACCTGTACACGCGCTCGAAATGGGCGGATTTGCCTCCTTACGTGGGCGAGTCCGTTCATTTCAAAAGTTGAGCGAACTGTTTGCCCAACCTTGTTCGTCAAACAGTCCGCTCGTGTGTGGGCAAGTCCGCTCATGCAAATTTTGAGCGGACTGTTTGATGAAACTGTTTGCCGAACAAGGTTGGGCGAACAGTCCGCCCGTGTGTACGCGGCCTTAGTCCCACCGCCGGCATTCCTCTTCCAGATCCAGACGACATGATTCTCCTGCGAGAACCAGTCTCTGTAGCCGGGAATCTTCCCGCCCTTCAACAGCTTGCCCAAGTCACGTAGCTGAAGGTTTATGCTGGGGGTGCAGGACGCAGGTTCCTGCTGACAAGTCCCTTTGTGATGCCTGTTATGTTAAAGCGACGGGTGAAAGGAGTGACTCTGACCAACAGCTGAAGTCTATGGTGGAAAGATTGGTCAAGGACAGTCTAAAGAAATTTGAAGCCCCCCAGTTGTCTCCCATAGAGTCTCCAAGGTCTCCGGGGAGGGATGCTCAGGCCCACGACACATGGGATTCCTCGTTGCCTAGCCATCCGTCTGCTGTCCTCTCAGAGAGTGAATCTGAGGAAGAAGAGTCTGGTTCTGGTTTTGACTTTGCCCTGCTCCCTCCCTTGGTCAAAGCCATCAAGGAAACACTGAACTGGGAAGAGCCGGTAGTGGCCCCGGCGAAACAAAGAAAGTTTTTTAAGCAATTGAAGAAGGAGCGTATTAGCTTCCCTTTCCTCTCAGAGTTGGGAGAAGTGATCTCGGATGAGTGGAGTAAGGTAGAGAAAAAGAATTCTCTTCTATCTAAGATTCAGAGACTTTACCCTTTTAAGGAGGAAGAAGTTAAAAATTTGGAGTCTTTCCCTCTGGTGGATGCGGCTGTAATGAGATTGGTCAGACATGTGACCCTTCCTCTTGAGGACACAGTCTCTTTTAAGGACGCTCTGGATAGGAGAAATGATTCTGACCTGAAGAGGATCTATCTTACGGCTGGCATGGCCTGTAAACCGGCCCTGGCCTTAGCGGCTCTGTCTAGAGCGATGGAAGTTTGGTCTGATAGTGTTGATGAAACACTCAGGAACGTTTCAGAAGATCTGGCCAAGAGTTCTCCCATTCAAGAACTAAGACTGGCTTCAGCTTTCTTAGGATAGGCCTCGATCGATATTATCCGACTGGTGGTTCGAGTTATGCTCTCGTCTGTAACTGCCAAGCGTGCCCTGTGGCTCCGTCCTTGGCTAGACAATCCCGCTTCTAAGCAGGTTTGGTGCCGTATTCCTTTTGATGGTTCTTCCCTTTTCGGCAATAAGCTGGATAGTGCTATAACTCGAGCCACCGGGGGTAAGTCGGGGTTTCTCCCCCAGGATAGGCACCTGCAGAATCAAAGGAGATCGTTCCCAAGAAAGCAGGGTCAAGATCGTGCCAGGGAGGCACGCACTTACAGGCCTGGACGGGAATTTTCCAGATCTTGGAGGTCCAGACAGACATCTCTCAAAAAATCTGCAAAGGGCAGTTCGATGGGGGAAAAGGAGCCTACTAAGTCCTTTTGAGTTTGGGCCCGTCCAGGCGGTCCGGGTAGGAGCTTGTTTGTTCCACCTTCGGCATATCTGGGCGGCCTCGATCCAGGACTTTTGGACCGTCAAGATTGTCTCCTCCGGGCACACTTCGTCGTTCAGCAGTGTCCCCAAACTCAAGTGTGTTCCCACATCGATTCCAAGGTCGGAAGAAAAAAGACAAATTCTTTTAACCTACATAAAATCTTTGTTGGATCAAGGCGCCGCTATTCCTGTTCCAGACAACCAACGCGGCAGGGGAATGTATTCACCTCTTTTCCTGGTCCAGGAAAAGAACGGTACGTGGAGACCCGTAATAGACTTGACGCGTCCAAATCGCTTCATAAAAAAGGAGGAATTCAAAATGGAAACTCTGTCCACGATTCAACAATCAGTGCAGCCAGGGGACTGGCTTGTCTCAATAGACCTCAAAGACGCCTATTTTCACGTCCCAGTGGCCACAGAGTTCCAACAGTTTCTTTGTTTCTCCATTGGCCAGCTTCATTTACAGTTTACCTGCCTTCCTTTCGGTCTGTCAACCTCCCCTCGCACTTTCTCGAAGATCCTTCTAGCAGTCCTAGCATTGTTGAGAGTCAGGAAAATCCGGATTCATCATTATCTGGACGATTTGCTTCTTCTTGCTCAGGACAAGGATTGTCTCTTGAAACACAGGGATCAAGTCATCGCAACCCTCAAGGAATTCGGGTGGCTCCTGAATTTAGAGAAAAGCCAGTTAGTTCCTACACAGTCTCTGGTGTTCCTCGGCGCCCTATTCAATACGGCAAAAGGTACCATCTCTCTGCCCGAGGAGAAGATTGCAGTAGTACGGGACAGGATCCACCTGGCTCTCTCTTCGTCTCGTCTCAGTGCTCTTCATTGCCTAAAGATCATAGGCACCATGGTGTCTACTATACCGATGGTGAAGTGGGCACAGTGGAGGATGCGCCCCTTTCAAATGGGTTTTCTTTGCCAATGGTCGGGAGAAAAGGTCCAGTCCATCGAGATTACTCAGACCATGAGAGGTTCCCTCCTCTGGGTGCTTCGTCGGGAGAAAATATTGATTTGCCACTCTCTGCTTCCAATCAAATGGATCTCAGTGACGTCAGATGCCAGCAACAAGGGCTGGGGGGCACATTGTCTATCAGAAGTGGCTCAGGGCATTTGGGACTTTCCCTCTCGGGGAATAGTGTCAAATGTATTAGAACTACGAGCAGCCTTCCTAGCGCTGTTGGCATTTCCGCATCTGATAGTGGGAGCATCTGTAGTCCTCAGGCTGGACAATACGACTGCGGTCGCATATGTAAGGAAGCAAGGGGGCACCAGAAGTCGGTCTCTGCTGAGGGAAGTAGATCCAATAATGCGTTGGGCCCAGAGGAATCTGGCCAACCTAACAGCAGCCTATGTGCCTGGAGTTCTCAATGTCCAAGTGGACTTTCTATCACGAGTCCACTTGGACAACAACGAGTGGACCCTTCACGAAGATGTGTTTCAGTGGGTTCTATCCCTGGGGATGTCTCCAGAAGTCGATCTCTTCGCCTCCCGTTTCAACAGGAAGCTAACGAGGTTCTATTCGAGGTTCCAGGATCCGCAGGCCTACGGGATAGATGCCCTAACAGAGCAGTGGTGGTTCCACAAGGCATACGCCTTCCCTCCAATTCCAATTATCTTTCAGTTCCTGAAGAGACTCAGATGGGAAGAAGTGGAGGTGTTGGCAATAATCCTGCATTGGCCCAACAGGCCTTGGTTTCCTCTCCTAACCCTCCTCAGCTTTCGGGACCCAGTTCCTCTTCCATCCAGACGGGACTTGCTCTCCCATTCTCCATCCATGTCCGGCTCACCTTCAGTTGAGGGCCTGATTCTTGAGAGGGGAAGGCTGGAAGCACTAGGGTGTCCTAAGGAAGCCATTTCCACCCTCTTAAGTGCAAGGAGAAGTACTAATAAGGTGTATGAACGGATCTGGGCCAAATTTGTATCTTATGTGTCCTCCAGAACCAGTTCCTATGTTTCACCCACAGTTCAAGACGTTTTGGGTTTCCTGCAATCAGGCTTGGACTTACCCTTGTCAGTTAGCTCCCTTCGGGTTCAAGTCTCGGCTATCTCCGCGTTTACAGAGGTTCAGTGGGCCAAGCATGCCCTTATCCAGCAGTTCTTCAAAGGCGCAGTAAGATTGAGACCCCAGAAAAAACCCAGATTCCCTAAATGGGATCTGCCTCTAGTTCTGGACTTATTTTCTCTTTTCAGTAAGGCTCTTTCCATCAGAGAACTCACCTTGAAAACTGCATTCCTGGTGGCGGTCACCTCGGCGAAACGAGTATCAGAGATTCAAGCTCTAGGAGTCAAGGAGCCTTTTCTAACCTTTTTTTCCGGACAGAGTGGTCCTAGTTCCAATGTTGGGGTCAAACCCTAAGGTCACTTTTGTTTTTCATGAGAATCAAGAAATCTCTCTACCCATATTCAGATCCTCGGATTCCTCAGAAATTCATCCACTTGATGTTGGGCGCTCATTAAAGCTCTATTTGGAAGCTACAGCTCCATTCCGGCAGTCGGACTTCCTGTTCGTTCTGTTCTGTGGGAAGAACAAGGGCACTAGAGCATCAGTCAGGGCAATTGCGGCATGGATAGTTCAAGCAATCCAGTGGGCATACAGAGAAAAGGGCTTGGCTCCTCCTCAGGCGGTGACGGCGCATTCAACCAGAAGTCTTTCTACCTCGTGGGCGGCCTCTCGCCACGTGGCTCCTGACGTGATATGCAGGGCGGCCTCGTGGTCTTCAATACACACCTTTATGTCTCATTATTGTGTTGAGCCGGCGGCTCTATCCTCAGTTGACTTTGGAGTTAAAGTTTTGTCGGTTGACGGTGTCAAATAAATCTTTGTTAAGCAGCATTTTTGCCCACCCGAGTGTGTTTGGCGAGTTATTTCCCACACGTAGGCTGCCATGGAGTCTGTCAGGAAAACTGAAAATGTATGTCAAATACTTACCGTAATTTTCCTTTCCTGATGAACTCCATGGCAGCAGGAGTTCCCTCCCAAATGGCTGGAGTAGGATAGTTACCGAACACGGCCTCTGGCAGGGAGAAAAGATTTATGGGAGTATCGTCCTATAGGGTAATGGAGGCGGGACTAAACCCACACGTAGGCTGCCATGGAGTCCATCAGGAAAGGAAAATTATAGTAAGTATTTGACATACATTTTCCGTTTTCTTTTGGTGGTATTTAATCACAGCTGGGAGTTTTATTTTTTGCTAAACAAACAAAAAAAGATGCAAAAAAAAATCATGTTTAATAGTTTGTTATAAAATTTTGCAAACAGGTAATTTTTCTCCTTCATTGAAGTGCGCTGATGAGGCGGCACTGATAGGCTGCACTGGTGGGCACTGATAGGCTGCATTGGTGGGCACTGATAGGCTGCATTGGTGGGCACTGATAGGCATAGTTAAGGTGGCACCGATGGGCACAGATAAGGCGGCACTGATGGGCAAAGATGGGCACAGATAAGATGGCACGGATGGGTGGCACGGATGGGTGGCACTAAGGGGCACTGATAGGTACCACTGATAGATGGGACTGATGGGCACTGATAGGTGGCACTGATAGGTGTCTCTGATAGGTGGCACTGCTGGGCACTGATGGGCGGCACTGATGGGCACTGGTAGATGACACTGATGGGCACGGATATGTGGCACTGGGGTGCAGCACCTTTGTTGAGGCAGATTGTGGGCACTGCTGGGTGGCACTGTGGGCACTGCTGGGTGGCACTGACGGGGGGCACTTATTTTTTAATGAGGTGGCACTGGCAGGGGGCAGGTGGGCACTGGCAGGGCTGGTCAGTCCCGATCACGGCCACCGGTGATCGGCTCTTTTTTTTTTCTCCTCGTGCTGTCAGCGCGAGAAGGAATAATAGCCGATTACCGGCTCCGTTGTATCACATGATCAGCTGTCATTGGCTGACAGCTGATCATGTGATAAGGGGTCGGGATCGACCCCTTGCACAGATCGGTGATCAGGTGAGTCTCATAGACTCGCTGATCACAGAGCGTGCCACGCGTGCCCCTCAGGGGGTGCGCAGGCCGCTTGTGCATGGGACAACGTCAATAGACGTCGTCCCGGCAAAGGAGGTCCGCGCTGTAGCCGTCATTCGGCTATAGCGCGGGTCTCAAGTGGTTAAGTGCCCAGTGGTCAAGTGGTTAATATGTAAAAAATGTGGAAAGAAACCCTTTCCATAGAGGTTCTGAAAGGTTAAGTGCTATCACACCCCATAACCATTTTAAGTTAAACCATCAAATTGTGTTTACAAATAAATGTAACCAAATACATAAATTGGTAAAATACAAAGCAAATAATAAAAAGTCTCTTTGTGTGTGTCCAAGAGACATGAACGCAGCAACACCCTGTGAAAAATCTTCCAGAAGCAACACCCTGTGACTCGGCCACCATACAGAATGAAGGCTTACCAGCTTCTCAGAAAATAATAGCTTGTCACCCAGCCTGGGTAATTACGATCCTCCCACCGCTAGCAAGCCTGGCATTCCTGGGGCTCCATCCCGGATCCTTCAGTACTCTCAAAGTACCAAAAACAGCTACCTCGCCCGATCTTGGAGACTTGTTTAATGGACCCCTGTTTACACAGTCAGGTCAATTAAGCCTCCCACTCTGGGAGTAGTGTATGCTGATTGCCTCTGTGGAGATCCTGAGACGTTTAGATCACACAACTTCAAGAAAGCCAGCTTTACCTTCCAACTCAACATGGGACAGTGTTGCACCGTATCATGTAAAATCAATAAAGAATATATAGTGCTCTCTGCTTATAGGTATGCATTTATTAAGAAGGTAAAAAGCTACACTTACATACGAGGCACTAAAATCCTAGTGCCTGGATGAAGAGCATGCGGTCAAACGCTTGGTGACCAGTGATAAAATGAAATGAATGAGAGGTGTCTGCAGCCGACATGGTGTGGATTCCTCTGCACGTGTATCGTTCCAGTGGGCGGGACTTCATCAGCAGTGATATTTAAAGGAATATTACATTTTTATTGTTTCACTTTAATCATTATTAAAATCACTGCTCCCGAAAAAACTGGCATTTTAAAAACGTTTGTTTTGCATTGATATATGTCCCCTGGGGCAGAACCCGGGTCCCCAAACACTTTTTATGGCAATAACTTGCTCATAAGCCTTTAAAATGAGCACTTAGAAAGTGATTTTTCATGTTCCTTTCCCATAGACTTTAATGGTGTCCGCATGTTTGAAAAAATCTTTTGCTTGTTCACATGTTCTGCTGCGAACCGAACCGAGGGGGGTGTTCGGCTCATCTCTACTAACTGTCTAGTAGCACTGAACAGAGCCCTATTCTATCTCTCTCCATGCCAATATCACACTGACCACTATGGGGAGAATATTTTTTGGGTGTGGAGCGGGACTAAGAGCAATGAGCTATGATTGGATAAAGTCATCATTACTTTCTGCAATCGTGGCTCTGAGAGTGCTCTGTGCCCTGATTGGGCAAAGCTTTCTTTGCTTAAGCCAATCAGGGCTTCCAATGCACTGTGCGGAGGTGCAGTGCATTGTGGTCATTCTGCGGACTGAACAAATGGTCGAACGCCCCAATAATTTGGGTGCTCAAACGGGCGAACAGCCAGTGTTCACCCAACACTAAATGTTAGTTTTCATGGAAGGAGTGTGACTGGAGATACAAAGTACACATTTTATTCCACTTTATAACGACACATTACATCCCTGCCACAAAGCATGGCCAACTTATTTACAGATGAGATAAATAATTCTTTTTACAATTTTATGCATTTTTCTATTCAATATTTTTTAAAACTGGCATATAAAAGAATATAAAAAAAAAGTTTAGTCATTAATGTTAAAACAATATAATGTTCTTACATACCTGTGCCTGGACAGAGAAGAGTCCACAGAAGGATGACACGCAGGGGGCACAGTAGGATGACACGCAGGGGGCACATCGCTGCAGTCGGGGTATCTGGTCTGTGTGAAATAATGAAATAATGAGAAGTTTTAGATTTACAGAAAACTCAAACAGGAAAAAGATTCTGTATTGCAAAACTCTTGTTTCCTCTTTTTTCAAGAATAACACCTGGTGTGTCAGACCAATCACATCCAACATTTCATTTGTAGTGGATTTCAAAGTGATAAACCAACAGAAAGTGTTTTTTAAAACTCGGGGACTTTCTTGGTACGATATCTGTGCTGAGTTCCTGGCTACTCACAATTCAATACTCAATTTTTTCCTCTTGTAATGAGCGGTCTTCTCACTTCAGATCCCACAGTGGGTCCATCTGTTCCTCCGGCTCCCCCAATCACATACAGGTGGGTATCCTCCATGGGTGACCAGTTGGCGCAGAGTGAGTAAAGTACTTGGAACCTTTCCCTGTGGCTCCTGTTCACATTGCCAATTTATTGACCCGAGTATGCATTTGCCAACCCAATGACCGCATGTTTATCCCCAAACATTTTGGCAATTGTCAAACGTCAGGGGTAGTCTATTTTTTGCAGTGTGAATGTGGTTGCTACTATGTGGACAAGACTATTCAAAAATTCTGGAAGCGTATATCTATCGCCACATATAAAGTATGAAACAAAGTGACCCTGAATATATGTCCATGCTGGCTGCTACCCCGAGTGTCATTCTTGGCCCTGGATCGAGTCCACCCCAGTCCATGGGGTGGGGACTTCAACAAGTCCCTCCTCCGGCATGAACTGTGGTGGATCTCTGATCTGAATTCCACTTTGCCCCAGGACTCAATGAGGCCTTTAACTTCAAGCCATTTCTTCAAGGTTTCATCTCTGGAGGTTTTGAAAAGGACCTCTGATCTTCACACGTAGGACTTCTCACTGTGGTCTCCATATCTGGGATGTATATACGGTTTTGATTATATCTTTACACCAGAGTAAATTTAGGGTACGCAGCCACTAAAATCCTCTTTGTGGCCCCCATATCCTTCTATATACAGAAAAAACAACAAAAGGAGGATAGAGCAAAGGTTAGTACAGAAGACACACCTTGGGGGGAGAAAGAAATGTCACAAAATATGCATAAAACATATATAGAATAAAGGTCGTGGATAATCAGATATGGAGTTCATAAAGTCCAATTGAGTGCTATGGCAACACTAGTGGCAGCTCCCTTTAGAGTGAAGTAATTCTCTGGAAGACAAATGGAAAGACAACACAGTGCACCAGACTAAGTGTAGCAGAAATATCAAAAGGGGCTTTAAGAACATCAGCCAATGTCAGGGAAATGGCCGAAGAAGGACTGGCAATTCCACCCAATACAATCATGGCCACCATGGTGCACAGGATGACTGATGTGGGCAGTACTTCTGGGTCTATTTAACCACTTGCCATCCGATGCACGCCAATATTTCCCCTTTAATTTGCGGGCTAGTGGGCGTGTGCCACCAGCGGGGCGCACGTAGTATACTGCGTGACCGCACCCTGCGGGCTCAATGTCTGCCGGTGTTCTGCGATCGTGGCATGGAGAGGCAGATCGAGGAGATGCCTATGTAAACATCCCCCCTACAATTAGAATCACTCCCTAGGGCACACTTAACCCCTTGATCGCCCCCTAGTGTTTAACCCCTTCCCTGCCAGTGTCATTTACACTGTAATCAGTGCGTTTTTATAGCACTGATCGCTGTATAAATGTGAATGGTCCCAAAATAGTGTCAAAAGGGTCCGATGTGTCGGCCACAATGTCGCAGTCACAATAAAAAAAAAAACAGATCACCTCCATTACTAGTAAAAAAAAAAAAAAAATGGCATAAATCTATTCCCTATTTTGTAGACACTATAACTTTTGTGCAAACCAATCAATATACCGTATATACTGGAGTATAAGCCAAGTTTTTCAGCATGCCCCCCCTCGGCTTATACTCGAGTCTGTGTCCAGGCGCACGAGGCTGCAGATGATCTCCCAGCGCTGTGACGTAAGTCTAGTCGGCGGCTGTGCAGTGTAACAAAGCCCCTCCTCCTCCTCGATAGGCGGAACACTGACTCACTGCTGGGAAACTGAGTCAGTGTTCCATCATGGACGAGGAGGAGGCGGGGCTTTGTTACAATACACGGCCTCCGACTAGACTGCATATCACAGCGCCGGTGTAGCAGTAAAAACGGTATGGAGATCATAAGGCTGCAGATGGGCACAGTGGTACATGAGGCACAGATCAGGTAGGGAGATTGGCACAGTGAGGCACACAGATGGACAAAATACCACCAAAAGAAAGCTCTATTTGTGTGTAAAAAAAAGTACATCAATTTTGTTTGGGTGCAGCATCGCACGACCGCTCAATTGTCAGTTAAATCAACACTGTGCCGTAATGGAAAAAGCGCTCTGGTCAGAAAGGGGGTAAATCCTTCCGGGGCTGAAGTGGTTAAGCCTGCTGTTGGAGCCACCCCTTGCTGGATTAATCGTCAGCTCCCCAATGTTTCCTGTGCTCCTGTGTCTCTGTGATTCTGTTCTCTGTTACCGACCTGACTTGTTTGACTTCTGCTTCTGATCCGCTGTTGAACTCTGGCTTGCACCACTGACTACGCTCCTGTTCACTCCTTCATCTGTACTTTGTCTCTGGCATTTCTGGACTGATCTCTTGTGTATTATCCCTGGCTTGTCTTCAGTTCTTGCTACTGGTTTGCCCCTACTGACATATTCTGCCTGGTACCTCACGCTTAGTGGCTCTGTGGGTCATCCCAGCAACTACCAGTGCACTCCACGTGACTGGCTCATCATCAACACCTGGCAAATCATGTACCTTTGTGCACTGCTCCCTCTGTATCACTCCCAGGGGAGCACTGCACTTAGCCGCAAAGGGGCACCCTCTCAACAATCGGCCTCATCCTTGGAACCTGACAGTATAATCCAGCCATATGTCTGGGGTCAATGGAAGCACGTCCCTTTTGGAGGCTCTGTGCCAACAAGTTTCCACCCTAACACAAGCAGTGCAACAATTACAGGAGGGCTACTTTCAGTTGGAAGGTTGTCTGCAGCACCTGTCAGCGCCACTTGTCAGTGCCACCTGCTCTGTTGGATCAAGGCTTGCCCTCTGCCAGCGCTGTGTGAGCAGCTTCTTCTCTGAAATGCACCACCTCTACCCATACAGTAGTGGTCCCACCCCTGAGCCCCAGATGCCAATCCCTGAGTGCTTTACTGGGGACCAAAAGAAGTTCCGCTCCTTTAAAAATACCTGTTTACTGTATCTGGCCCTACAACCCCACACCTTCTCCATCAAGTCCATCAAGGTGGGTTTCATGGTGTCGCTGTTGGTCGTTGAACCCTAGGCTTGGGCCCACGGCCTGTTAGAGCAAAAGAGCCCTGTCATCAATTCCCTGGATGCATTCTTTGAGGCTATAGCTCAACTGTATGATGACCCAAAGCATGTGGCCACCGCTGAATCCACCCTGCAACAAGGGCGGCAGCCAGTGAAAGATTATACAGTCGACTTCCGCAAAGTGGTCAGCTGACAGGCTGGAATGAGCCGGCAGTGAGGTGCCAGTACCATCAGGGCCTGTTGAAGCCACTCAAGGATGAGCTAGTGAGAGTAGAGACTCCCGCCACCTTGGAAGGTCTTATTCAAGTTGCCATCCAGTTTGACAGGTGCTTGCGGGAGCGATGGTCTGAAAGCACTCAAGCTTTCAGGACCACCTGGATGCTACCAAAGGTCGCTCCTCCCCAGCAGCAGTGCCCAAATCCACAGCTCCTGCAGAGTTGGAGCCTATGCAGATTGGCCTGGTCCAGTCATCTCTGTCTGCTGAGGAGAAGCTCAGGAAAAGACAACCTATGCTGTGAGATCATCGGCCACTTCATCCCCAATTGCCATATCCGTCCCAGTGAGCCATCTCCACACATCCCTGTTCTCTCCCAAGTTGCTGCAACCTCACCTACTAACCTGGTTATCTCTGTTTCCCTGCAGGTGGTGGAAGAGGTGATCTGACTTCTGGCAATAGTTGATTCGGGGGCATGCAGTTGTTTCCTGGACCACTCACTGGTAACAAAATACAACACCCCCCCTTCTTAAGGAAAAGCACCTGACTGTCCACGTGGTTGATGGCTCCGAGCCCCGTTTTGGACCGGTCACCCAAGCCACTACTCCTCTCCTCATGTCCACTGAGTCTGGCCGGCACGAGTTCCTCAGATTTTATATTTTAAATGTACCCATATTCCTGGTTATCCTGGGTATCCCATGGCTGCAGGCACACAAGCCTCACATCAACTGGTCCAGCAGGGAGATCTGCCAGCAGCATTGCCTTCACCCCAAACATCAGGATCCCATCTGATTTCAGCCCAACGCCCACCAGGAGGTGCCTACAGTCTACCGGGAGTTCCTGGATATCTTTGACCCCAAGAGTGCAGATGCTCTTCCCCTGCAATGGCACTACGACTGCCCCATTGAACTTTTGCCAGGCTCTGAGATACCCTTTGGTCAAATATTCCCCCTCTTGAAAAAGGAGGTTGAGACCCTGCGGCTGTATCTGGGTGACAACCTAAAGAAGGGGGTTCATCCATCCTTCTTCCTCTCCTGTGGACGCTGGCATATGCTTTGTGAGAAAAAAAGGACCAGTCCCTAAGACCCTGCATAGACTACATGGAGTGCAAAAAATTACAATTAAGAATTCCTACCAGCTCCCTCTCATCTCATAACTTTTCCAGAGATTCCGTAACGCCTGGGTCTTCACCAGACTGGACCTATGCGGGGGCCTACAACCCGATCTGCATCCGAGAGGGTGATGAGTGGAAAACAGCGTTCTGAACTTGGTTCGGACACTTCGAATACCTGGTCATGCCCTTTAGTCTCAGCAACATACCTGCCACTTTCCAACACCTGGTGAATTACATTTTCCGGGAGTTACTGGACCATTTTCTTATCGTTTACCTAGATGACATCCTTATCTTTTTGGATACTTTGGATTTCCATAGGTCTCATGTAAAAAAGGTGCTAGCCACCCTGAGGAGACACAGACTGTTCGCAAAAGTCGAAAAGTGCGATTTTGAGAAAGAATTCATCCAGTTTTTAAGGCCTCATTATTTCTACCAAAGGGATCACTATGGACTGCCAAAAAAGGTCAAAACCATTGTGGACTGGCCAGCTCCAATGGATAAAAAGGGTGTGCAGAGGTTCGTTGTCATTGCCAACTTCTATAGGAAATTTATAAAGGACTTCTCCACCGTTATTTCACTAATTACCCAAGCAAGACAGCTTCTTATCTTACACCCAAATCATAAGCCCACAACCAAAACCTCCTGGTCTCCACCAACCGTCTTTGGGCAGACTATCTCCCCAAAGACCAAAGCGAAGAGTCTCGGGGTTATTTTAGACGCACAAATGTCAATGGATGCGCAAATAGGATCTGTAGTCAGTCAATCTCACCATCTGCTGCGCATGCTTCGCAGACTCATCCCTTTTATCCCAAAGAATGACAAAGCAGTGGTTGTTGGAACAATCATTAATTCACGACTGGACTACGCAAACTCGCTTTACATAGGATTACCACAATATCAACTTGCGCGATTACAACTGATCCAAAACACGGCGGCAAGGCTGATAACAGGAAAAAAACCCTGGGAATCCATTTCTCCTTCACTGAGGAGCTTACATTGGCTAACCGTAAAAAATCGGATCACGTTCAAGACCCTTTGCCTCACCCACAAATGCGTGCATAGAGAAGCTCCGCAATACCTAATGGAGAAAATAAATCATTACACACCAAACCGCAGTCTTCGATCAGCCAACAAAAACCTCCTCCTCGTGCCCAAAGCCCGGTATAAATCCAAGGGTGATCGGAGATTCGCTGTCCAAGGGCCTCGGCTATGGAATGCTCTACCAATCAACATCCGCCTGGAAGAAAATCACCTGGCTTTTAGGAAAAAACTCAAGACCTTCCTCTTTTAGCAGATGATCGAAGCTCGCCACAGCGCCTAGAGGCGATTCAGTTCGCATTGTGCGCTATACAAGTATTTAATTCATTCATTCAACCCGAAAGCATGTATGCTTCCAATGGTCCTTTGAGGCTCAGGTCGCCTTCGACACCCTGAAGTCCCGATTCACTTCTGCTTCGATCCTTCAGCACCCTGACCCTGCACTACTCTATATTTTGGAAGTTTATGCCTCAGAAATAGTTACAGGAGCCATTTTGTCACAGCGCCAGGGGCCCAAGGCACGTCTCCATCCCATAGCTTTCTCCTCCCGCAAGATGAGCCAACCAGAAAAGAATTATAATGTGGGGGAATTAAGAGCTTCTCGCTATAAAACAGCCCTGGAAGAATGGAGGTACTGTACCTCCTAGAGGGAGCCAGTCATCCTATTATGATCTATACGGATCATAAAAATATAGAACCCCTCCAGTCTGCCAAACGATTGAGACCTCACCAGGCTCGTTGTGCCTTATTCTTTTCTTGCTTCCAGTTCCATATCACCTACTGGTAGGGATCAGCTTGCCCCAAAACAATTTGGGGTGTTCGGGGGCAAATTCGACAAGCCATGGAACACCCTGTAAAAGTCTATGGGAGAAATCTAAAGTGCTAATTTTAAAGGCTTATATGAAAGTTATTGTCCTAAAAAGTGTTTGGGGACCCGGGTCCTGCCCCAGGGGACATGGATCAATGCAAAAAAAAAGTTTTAAAAACTGCAGTTTTTTCGGGAGCAGTGATTTTAATAATGATTAAAGTGAAACAATAAAAGTGTAATATTCCTTTAAATTTCGTACCTGGGGGGTGTCTATAGTATGCCTGTGAAGGGGCGCAACTGTCCCTGTTCAAAGTGTTATTTCTGCAGGAAAAAAAGTCATTTAACCACTTCCTGACCAGCGCACGACGATGTACGTCGACAGAATGGCACGGGCAGGCATATTGGCGTACAGGTACGTCCAATATTCGATGCCGCCCTGCCATCGGGAGCACGCCGTCGGTGGCGCGCTCCTGCGCTGGTCGGGACCCCCGTGAGTCCGGTCGCGGGACCCGCGGACTCGATCGCCGCGGGCATCCCCGTGATCGTCTCACGGAGCGGCCGAATAGAGCAAATGCTGTGTAAACAACATTTCTCTATTCTGTCTAGCAACTAGTGACGCTGATCTCTGCTCCATGTGATTGGAGCAGAGATCAGTGTACACTAAATGAAAGCCCAACCCCCCCACAGTTAGTAACACTCCCCTAGGAACACTTAACCCCTACACTGCCACCCACTGGTTAACCCCTTCACTGCCAGTGTCATTTACACAGGAATCACTGCATTTATATAGCAGTGATTATTGTATAAATGACAATGGTCCCAAAAATGTGTCAAAAATGTCCGATGTGTCTGCCATAATGTCGCAGTCACAATAAAAATTGCTGATCGCCGCCATTACTAGTAAAAAAAAATAATAAAACTTTATTAATAAAAATGCTATAAAACTATCCCTATTTTGTAAACGCTATAACTTTTGCGCAAACCAATCAATAATCGCTTATTGCGATTTTTTTTACCAAAAATATGTAGAAGAATACGTATCGGCCTAAACTGAGGGAAAAAAATGTTTTTTTATATATTTTTGGGGGATATTTATTATAACAAAAAGTAAAAAATAATGCGTTTTTTTCAAAATTGTCGCTCTATTTTTGTTTATAGCGCAAAAAATAAAAACCGCAGGGGTGATCAAATACCACCAAAAGAAAGCTCTATTTGTGGGAAAAAAAGGACGTCAATTTTGTTTGGGAGCCACGTCGCACGACCGCGCAATTGTCAGTTAAAGCGACGCAGTGCCGAATCGCAAAAAGTGGTCTGGTCTTTGACCAGCAAATTGGTCCGGTCTGAAAGTGGTTAAAATCACTCGCGGCTATAATGAATTGTCGGCTCCCCGTATTACAGAGAACAGTCATTGAAAGTCATTGATAAAAATAAAAAAGCGTGGGGTTCCCCCAAATTCAATTACCAGGCCCTTCAGGTCTGGTATGGATATTAAGAGGAACCCTGTGTCAAATTGTATTTGTTAACAATGACTTTCAATGACTGTTCTCTGTATTACGGGGAGCCGACAATTTTTTTTAAACATGTCCCTTTAAGAATTTTTTTTTTTTTTTATTTCCCTCCCTATGTGCACTGGTGCCGGGCGCAGTGCAATATAGGAAATGCCACGTCTATGCAATCACAAGATTGCAGACGAGGCGCTTCATTTGCCCAAAAAAAGAGCGCTCTGTGGCGCAGCCGATCGACTGGCCAAGCAAGTGCATAGACTTGCACTTGAGTAAGCGGTGGGCGGTGCTTCCGACATCACTCAAGGAAGTGACATTGGCACGGCTCTTCTCTCTTCTGCCTCTTCTGCAGGGGCTGCCGCATGGCAGCTTACAAATTCTTGATAATTTATTCAGCCCAGCCACCGGTACCCCCTCCACATCGACAGGGTTACTATGGTGGTCGCACTCGGCAGCATACCCCAACCCCCCCACCCCCTGCTAAACAAGATTTAAAGAAAAAGTGTTATCGGTGGCCGGCAGCATACACCCCCCCAAAGAAGCTTTAAAATAAAAAGGGTTATTAATAAAAATAGTAGATATGTGCAATTTGCAGGTTGTAGATATGTGCGATTTATAGGTTGTAGATATGTGCAATTTACAGGTTGTAGATATGTGCGATTTACAGGTTGTAGATATGTGTGATTTTCATGTTGTAGATATGTGCGATTTACAGAATGCAGATATGTGCTATTTACAGGTTGTAGATATATGCGATTTGCATGTTGTAGATATGTGCGATTTACAGAATGCCGATATGTGCAATTTACAGGTTGTAGATATGTGCAATTTACAGAATGCGATTTACAGAATGCAGATATGTGCAATTTACAGGTTGTAGATATGTGCGATTTACAGAATGCGATTTACAGAATGCAGATATGTGCTATTTACATGTTGCAGAATGCAGATATGTGCGATTTTCAGGTTGTAGATATGTGCGATTTACAGGTTGTAGATATGTGCGATTTGCATGTTGTAGATATGTGCAATTTACAGATTGTAGATATGTGCGATTTGCATGTTGTAGATATGTGCAATTTACAGGTTGTAGATATGTGCGATTTACAGGTTGTAGATATGTGCAATTTGCATGTTGTAGATATGTGCAATTTACAGAATGCAGACGTGTGATTTACAGAATGCAGATATGTGCGATTTACAGAATGCGATTTACAGAATGCAGATATGTGCGATTTACAGAATGCAGATATGTGCGATTTACATGTTGCAGAATGCAGATATGGGCAATTTACAGGTTGCAGAATGCAGATATGTGCGATTTTCAGGTTGTAGATATGTGCGATTTACAGGTTGTAGATATGTGCGATTTGCATGTTGTAGATATGTGCAATTTACAGGTTGTAGATATGTGCGATTTGCATGTTGTAGATATGTGCAATTTACAGGTTGTAGATATGTGCGATTTACAGGTTGTAGATATGTGCAATTTGCATGTTGTAGATATGTGCAATTTACAGAATGCAGACGTGTGATTTACAGAATGCAGATATGTGCGATTTACAGAATGCGATTTACAGAATGCAGATATGTGCGATTTACAGAATGCAGATATGTGCGATTTACATGTTGCAGAATGCAGATATGGGCAATTTACAGGTTGCAGAATGCAGATATGTGTGATTTACAGGTTGTAGATATGTGCTATTTACAGGTTGCAGATATGTGCTATTTACAGAATGCAGATGTGTGATTTACAGAATGCAGATGTGTGATTTACAGAATGCAGATGTGTTACTTACAGAATGCAGATATGTGTGATTTACAGAATGCAGATATGTGCGATTTACAGAATGCAGATGTGTGATTTACAGAATGCAGATATGTGTGATTTACAAAATGCAGATATGTGTGATTTACATGTTGCAGAATGCAGATATGTGCAATTTACAGGTTGTAGATATGTGCTATTTACAGGTTGCAGATATGTGCGCTTTACAGAATGCAGATATGTGCAATTTACAGGTTGTAGATATGTGCGATTTACAGAATGCAGATATGTGCGATTTACAGAATGCAGATGTGTGATTTACAGAATGCAGATATGTGCGATTTACAGAATGCAGATGTGTTATTTACAGAATGCAGATATGTGTGATTTACAGGATGCAGATATGTGCGATTTACATGTTGCAGAATGCAGATATGTGCGATTTACAGGTTGTAGATATGTGCTATTTACAGGTTGTAGATATGTGCGATTTACAGAATGCAGATATGTGTGATTTACAGGATGCAGATATGTGTGATTTACAGGTTGCAGAATGCAGATATGTGTGATTTACAGGTTGCAGAATGCAAATATGTGCGATTTACAGGTTGCAGAAAAGGTGCCTGATGTGAATATAAACAAGATAGGCATGATTCATCTGCTTTAGTAGAGCCCTGTGTATAATGTGCAGCCTGGTATATGATGTGCAGAGCCCCATGTATAATGTGCAGCCTTGTATATGATGTTGATTTGATAAGGGGTGTGGCTTGTGAGAAGTGGGATGGGCCAAATCTGAGGGGCGTGGTCTTGCACCCCCCCATCCTAAAACTTCACCAGCCGCCACTGCTCCACACCCTCTCCAACACTTAGCTTCAGAGTTAGGGAAGATTTTGGACAGCCTAAATGGAACAAGATAGCTTCCGTTTGTCTTTTTTAGAAAGTTATCCCAATGATTGACACACCTGGAAGCCTTAAAGGTAGCTCTCCTAGCTTGTTTCCATTCTATACTGCTGAACGAAATTCCTATATCCTATATAGTTTTTTCGGAGCAGTGATTTTAATAATGCTTAAAGTGAAACAATAAAAGTGTAATATTCCTTTAACCACTTGACCACTGGACACTTAAAGTGGTTGTAAACCCTTACAAACCACTTTGACCTACAGGTAAGCCTAGATTAAGGCTTACCTGTAGGTCCAAGCAATATCTCCTAAACCTATATGGTTTAGGAGATATTTGGCCGAAAACGGGCACCACTGTCTACGGCGCATGCGCCGTAGACAGCGGCGCGCAGGCGCACTGAGCGCGGCATTTCCTAGAATGGAGCTGCCGCGCGTGTCGACTCCCGTGCGCATGCGCGGGAGTGACGTCATCGCGGCTTCGCCGAATGACAGCGGCGGAGCTGCGAGACGCCACCAGCAAGATGGATGCGGCGGACTACAGGGGACAGCGGCGACTTCGCTGGCTCCTGTGTCAGGTAAGTGACACATAATGGGCTACTATGCGATGCATAGTAGTCCATTATGCTTTGCCTTTGCAGGGAATGAAAGAGGAAGTAACACCCATCAGGGTTTACTTCCTCTTTAAACACCCTTAATAACCAGACCAATTTTCAGCTCTCACATTTTGAATGACAATTACTCAGTCATGCAACACTGGACATATATGAAATTTTTGTCCTTTTTTTCACACAAATGGAGCTTTCTTTTGGTGGTATTTAATCACCGCTCGTTTTTTTTTTTTTTTGTGCTATAAAAGAAAAAATACCGAAAATTCTGTAAAAAAATTAATTTTTCTTTGTTTCTGTTATAAAATTGAGCAGATTAGTAATTTTTTCTTCATAAATTTTGGCCAAAATTTATACTACTACATATCTTTGGTAAAAATAAGTACAAATTGGTGGATATTATTTGGTCTTTGTGAAAGTTGTAGAGTCCACAAGCTGTGGTGCCAATATCTGAAAATTGATCACACCTGAAGTACTGACGGCCTATCTCATTTCTTGAGACCCCAACATGCCAGAAAAGTACAAATACCCCCCAAATGACCCCTTTTTGGAAAGAAGACATTCCAAGGTATTTAGTAAGAGGCATGGTGAGTTTTTTGAAGTTGTCATTTTTTCCCACAATTCTTTGCAAAATCAAGATTTTTTTACTTTATTTTTTTCACAAAATTGTCATATTATCAGTTTATTTCTCACACACAGCATACGCATACCACAAATTACACCCCAAAACACATTCTGCTATTACTCCCGAGTACGGCGATACCACATGTGTGAGACTTTTACACAGTGTGGCCACATACAGAGGCCCAACATGCAGGGAGCGCCATCAGGCGTTCTGGAGCACCCAGGACAATTCTGACATTTCTCTCCTACATGTAAAAATCATCATTTATTTGCTAGAAAATTACATAGAATCTCAAAACATTATATATGTTTTTTTAGCAAACACCCTGGAGAATACAATGGTGGTCGTTGCAACTTTTTATCTTGCACGGTATTTGCGCAGCAATTTTTCGAATGCTTTTTTTTGGAAAAAAAACAGTTTTGTGCTTAAAAAAAAAACACAGTAAAGTTAGCCCAATTTTTGCATAATGTGAAAGATGAAGTTACACCGAGTAAATAGATACCTAACATGTCACTCTTCAAAATTGCACACGCTCGTGGAATGGCGCCAAACGTCGCTACTTAAAAATCCCCATAGGCGGTTATATGTTTTGAGTTACAGAGGAGGTCTAGGGCTAGAATTATTGCTCTCGCTCTAACATTCGCAGCGATACCTCACATGTGTGGTTTGAACACCGTTTTCATATGTGGGCGGGACTTATGTATGCGTTCACTTCTGCATGCGAGCACATGGGGACAGGGGCGCTTTAAAAAAAAATATTGTTCATTTTACTTTATTTATTTTAGTTTGACATTTTTTTCCCCAAAAATAATTTTTTTGATCACTTTTATTCCTATTACAAGGAATGTAAACATCCCTTGTAATAGGAATATGGCATGACAGGTCCTCTTTACAGTGAGATATGGGGTCAATAAGACCCCACATCTCACCTCTAGGCTGGGAAGCCTGAAAAAAAAAAAAAAAGATTCTGGCTTTGATCATATTGGCGAGTCGGTAGAAGTACCGGAGGGCGGCGGGAGGGGCGGATGTCTATGGCTGGGTATTGCAGGGTATCTCCGAGTATGGCTGGGTATCTCAGAGTATGGCGTTGCAGAGCATTGCAGGATATTGGCGGGTGTTGCAGAGCATTGCAGAGTGTTGCAAGGTATTGGCGGGTGTTGCAGAGCATTGCAGAGTGTTGCAGGGTATTGGCGGTTGTTGCAGAGCATTGCAGAGTGTTGCAGGGTATTGGTGGGTGTTACAGAGCATTGCAGAGTGTTGCAGGCTATTGGCGGGTGTTGCAGAGCATTGCAGAGTTTTGCAGGGTATTGGCGGGTTTATCAGAGCTTTGCAGAGTGTTGCAGGGTATTGGCGGGTGTTGCAGAGTGTTGCAGGGTTTTGGCGGGTGTTGCAGAGCATTGCAGAGCGTTGCAGGGTATTGGCGGGTGTTGCAGAGCATTGCAGGGTATTGCAGAGTGTTGCAGAGTATTGCAGGGTATTGCAGAGTGTTGCAGAGTGTTGCAGGGTATTGCAGGGTATTGCAGGGTATTGCAGAGTGTTGCAGAGTGTTGCAGGGTATTGCAGAGTGTTGCAGGGTATTGCAGGGTATTGCAGGGTGTTGCAGAGTGTTGCAGAGTGTTGCAGAGTGTTGCAGGGTTTTGCAGAGTGTTGCAGAGTGTTGCAGAGTGTTGCAGAGTACTGAAGGGTATTGCAGAGTGTTGCAGAGTGTTGCAGAGTGTTGCAGGGTATTTCAGAGTGTTGCAGAGTATTGAAGGGTATTGCAGAGTGTTGCAGAGTATTGCAGAGTAATGGCAGGGAATTGAGGGGTTAATTTTCGGTGAGCAGCGATGTGGGCACTGCAGATGCAGCCCACATCACTGCTAACACCGATCTCTTCCCCCTCCGCTGTACCGATCGGTACAGAGAGGGGAGAGAGGAACCGGCGTCATAAGATGACGCCGGTTTGTTTACAAGTGATCGCTCCACCATTTGACGGAGCGATCACGTGGTAAACGGCCGCGATGCTCTCGAGTGCGCGCCCCAGGGGGCGTGCAAGAGCGGAGTTCTGGGAGGACGTCCTATGTAAATTCAGTTCTGTGAATTTAACTGCTGGGTTCCCTGCGAATGCGTTCCAGCCGCCATGTTGCACCCTGTGATTGGGCAAATGTGGTGGTCACTGGTCATGTGCTGTGCTGCGGGGCTGGCCAGTCCTTGAACATGGGAAACGCATGCGCAAAGGCTGCTCTGCCTCCAGGAGTCCCGCCCGGGTGGTGCTTCTGTAAGCCAAGCCACCGCCGCCTCCACTCTTCTTCCTGAGTCCTGACTGTGCCGGATCTGGAAGTGGGGACTTCATCTGGGACTGGGATTGGGAAATCATTCCCTGTCTGCAGTGTGACAGGTGAGTGTGTGTGAGCCTCTGAGGGAGGCAATACAGTGGGTTGATGCTGGCTGCATTCATGGCAATACGGTGGGTTGGCGCTGGCTGCATTCATCGCAATATGGTGCTGGGTGCTGCATTCATAGCAATACGGTGGGGGCTGCATTCATGGCAATGGAGTGGGTGCTGCATTCATGGCAATACGGTGGGTGCTGCATTCATGGCAATACGGTGCTGGGTGCTGCATTCATGGGAACATGGTGCTGGGTGCTGCATTCATGGCAATATGGTGGGTGCTGCATTCATGGCAATATGGTGGGTGCTGCATTCATGGCAATACGGTGCTGGGTGCTGCATTCATGGCAATATGGTGGGTGCTGCATTCATGGCAATACATTGGGATATATACAAACAATTAAAAATTAAAGGAAATTGGGGCGTGGCTAACCGCCGAGCAGGATGGACGTCTGACTCCTCAGCTCCCGCACCGACCGGACTTTCGACCGGAGCATCGCCGTACAGAGCACACGTACGAACTCCCTAACACGACCGGGTGACTACCGAAGAGCCCAGCTATGCCTCAGACGAACCGAAAGCGGAAGGAATACCGGACGCCGAAGAAATTGACCGATTATTTTACTCAGCCGCCTGACACAGAAATCCAAGATGGCGCCCGCGGCCCTGTCAAACCTTCGGATTACACTGACCTCCCTGATGCGGACGAATCTGCAATATCCATCCAGCAGCACTCCCCTGCAATATCTCCACAGAATTCTCCCTCTTCAGCCAGTAACAGCCCTGCCAAAGCGCGGATGCGAATGGATTCTGCAGGGCCCAACTCTGAGGTAAGCCCTGCATCCATCTTACCCACACGCCAGCCCTCAGCTATTGCGGCCTTCCCCACATCAGACCAGCCTGTCCTGGACACTACTATGAAGGAGATGCTCATCTCCTTGCAATCCTCTATACATAATGAACTATCATCCATGTTTACCCAGTTTTCATCTCATATGCTACATATGGGGCAAAAAATCCAACGTATTGAACACCATATGAGTGACCTGACTATTACGGTTAATGACCTAGTGGATGCCCAAGACCACACACATGACGAACAAAAATGGATGAAATCCAAAATGGCGGACCTCGAAGACCGCTCTAGACGTAATAACGTCAAGATCAGGGGTATCCCCGAATCGGTATTACCTCATGACCTTAACACCTACGCCAGGAAAATGATCTCAACACTGCTACCTGATCTGTCACCGATGGAGACCATTATTGATCGCATACACCGCATCCCTAAGCCGTCGCACTTGGCTGACACCATACCCAGGGATGTCCTGATGAGGGTGCACTTCTATCATGCTAAAGATCAGCTAATGTTCAAGTCCCGGCATATGAATAGGCTACCGGAACCATTCTCTGATCTACAACTATTTGCGGATCTGTCTCAACACACCAGACAACTGCGCAAACAGCTGATAACGATTACCAAACCGCTGTTCAACCACAAAATCCCCTATCAATGGGGTTACCCGACTAAACTCATTGTAACCAGGAATGGGTCTAAACACATTATTACATCAGTACCTGAGGGCATAAAGCTTCTACAACAATGGGATATTCTCCCGGAAGAGCCTGCCGTACAGTCCAACAACCGCAGAGGGCCTTCTCCGCCTCTATATCCTAAACAACCGCCTAATGCCCGCTGAATCTTTACTGCTGGCGATGCTCACCCGCTTCAATTCATGTTCTGCACCACATTACTCCGGTTGGTGCCCTGCTCGAGCTGTGTTATCCATAAACTTTCACCCCGCATAGTTTCAACAGCCTAGTGTTTTTTTTTGGCTGTTCTACACTACAGTATTAATTACCTCTTTATTGTTCTAACTACCACTACTGAAGTACTAATTTCTACCCTTTCTTTCCACTGCTCCTGCTTCTCCTCTTCCCTGGTTTGCCTCTGTTTTGAGAACTGCACCTGCTCCGGCTACAGGAACCCGCATCCGGACACCATCTGACATCTTATAGAAAATCTCACTCACTGTAAGTACCTACCACCACGTCTGACATCTGCACCTGACCTGCACAATGCCGAAATTTCTATCCCTTAACACTAAAGGTCTTAACCACCCAGCGAAGAGATCCTCCATGTGGAGGACCGCTCTCCAATCCAAATGTGATGTCCTCTGCCTCCAAGAGACCCACTTCAAAAAGCTAGACAGCCCCCGTTGTTCCAACCGCCACTTTTCTCACATCTTTCACTCCTCAGGACCTGACAAACGTAATGGGGTTATGATAGCGGTAAAAGACACTGTCACCTTCGCCCTCCACAATAGCATGGAGGACGAGGATGGAAGATATATAGCCCTGGATTGTACCCTCAACAAAACCAGATATACTATCGTTAACGTCTACTCTCCCAATACGGGCCAAATTAAATTCCTCTCTAGACTGATGAACAAGCTTAACAAGTTCCGACAGGGATGTCTCATTGTCTGTGGGGACTTTAACATAGTTCCAGATAATTTCATGGATGCCTCCTCCCGTTCCTCCAGGCTGTCCTCCCCTATGACTACCTTCATACGGAACAACAACTTATACGACATCTGGAGATGCCAACATACCACCGAAAGAGACTACTCCTTTTTTTCCCACAGACATAACTGCTACACGAGAATTGACTACTTCCTTGTAGATAAATGGACGCTGACCAACTCCACCGAATCAGGCATTGGTACGATCACTTGGTCGGACCACGCTCCGATCTCACTAACTGTCACCGATCATCTGAACTCCCCACGGCATACGGTATGGAGAGCGAATGCGGACATCATTCACTCTCCGGAACACTCCTTGTACATACGTAACCAGCTTGAAGAGTTTTTTACCCTTAATACTGGCTCAGTCTCCAGTAATACTGTCCTCTGGAATGCTCATAAGGCATTCGTCAGAGGGATTATAATGCAACTCTCTGCTCGAGAGAAGAGGAGGAGATCACAGCGTCTAGACACATTAATAGCCAAAATTCATGCACTCGATGTTCATAACCAAACCACACCAGACCCTAATTCAAAAGACCAGTTAGTCCTCCTTAGACAGGAACTTAGAAATTTACTCCTAGAATATCATACTCGCACCAACACGAAATTCAAAGCACACTATTATACTACAGGTAACAAGGCTGGGAAAGCACTTGCTCTAAGGATCAAGGGTCACTATGCTAAATCTAGAACACATCATCTCTTCCATCCAACCACAAAGCAGAAACTTCTAGACCCTCAAGCTATTGCAGATGCCTTTAGCCAGTACTACCATACTTTATATAACTTGAAAGATGACCCCAACACCACTCAACCCTCTATTGCTGACATCAATTCCTTTCTTCAAACGATCGACCTACCAACATTATCACAACAACACATCTCTGACCTGAACACCCCTTTCACACACCTAGAAGTTCAAAACATAGTATCAACCTTGCCTTCCCACAAATCACCAGGGCCTGACGGCTTAACTAATGAGTACTATAAACAATTCAGTACTACTTTGGCTCCTTACCTATCACAAGTGTGCAATGACGCTGCCTCCTCCTCTTCTCTTCCCAATGAAATGCTTAATGCTCTGATAATTACTCTACCGAAGCCAGGGAAAGAGCCCAACACACCACAAAATTTTCGACCAATATCTCTCCTAAACACCGACACCAAAATCTTCGCTAAACTCATAGCCAATCGCTTAGTCCAAATTATGCCCACTTTGATACACCCTGATCAATCAGGCTTCACGAAGGGTAGACAAACTTATGATGCTTCAAGGAGATTGATTAACATAATTCATCACGCTGAGACTAGTAGAACGCCTTCTCTGCTTCTATCTCTAGACGCAGAGAAGGCGTTCGATAGAGTCCATTGGGCTTACCTAGAAGCTACCCTTAAAAAATTTGGATTCCAAGGTCATATTTTTTCAGCAATTATGGCCCTATATTCTTCTCCATCGGCACAAGTCTACACGGACGGAATAACCTCCCGAGCTTTTCCAATAACCAATGGTACCCGCCAGGGTTGTCCCTTATCACCACTCATCTTTAACCTGATCATGGAACCCCTGGCGGCACACATCAGAAATTGCACAACCATCTCTGGCTTTAAAATAGGCCACATAGAACACAAAATAAATTTATTTGCAGATGATGTCATATTGATGCTTACTAACCCTATGACTTCCCTGGCTTCGGTACAACATGTTTTAACTACCTTTGGCTCCATCTCTTATTATAAGGTCAATGAAACCAAATCATATATCTTAGAACTGGGCCTTGATGCTGTCACTAGCAATATTCTAAGAAACCAATATGCATACCCTTGGGCGGACCAAGGAATACCGTACTTAGGCATTGTACTCACTAAATCGGTGTCTAGATTGTTTCAAGCCAACTATGTTAAAACCAAACAATTGTTAATCAAAGATCTGTCCAACCTCGCCAAATTTGAACTTTCATGGTCGGGTAGGCTCGCTGCGTTTAAAATGCTCACATTACCTAAAATTCTATATCAATTTCGCACCCTTCCCATCCCCTTATCTAAATCATACCTAGCTTCTTTGCAATCTATTCTTAGTAAATACATGTGGCAAGATAAAAAACCTAGAAGCAACTATTCCAAACTTCTCAAACATAAGCATGCTGGGGGTATGGGATATACAGACATCCGGGACTATTACTTGGCCACCATCCTCTCCCAATTGCGGGAATGGACTAACCCCCCCCATACTACGCTATGGGGAGATATAGAAAATTGTGCCACACCTGGTCCCGACCTCAAAAGCTGGTTATTTAGCTCCCTAGTCTCGGTGACAAATCTCAGCATCTACTCACCCACCATAAAAGCATCGCTTTCTGCATGGAAAATACTTCGCAATAACACATGGTCATCCCTCCCTATGAAAGACATACCGGTATCACTACAGACCCTCCAAATCTTATCACCTGATCTAACTATCCCTACATGGCTCACATCCAGGGCATCCCACACTAATGATCTTAGGTCCCTCACGGATAACAAATCTTTCCCTGAGATCCAGTCCATTTATGGGGCACCCTCGTCAGATTTTTTCAATTATCATAGATTACGCTCCTGTCTGACCACACACACCCGCTTAGAGGGTGCAATACCCTTAAAACTATGGAATTACTATTTCAAACAAGATTCCACATATAAAGGTATATCGATTATTTACCCCCTGTTACAGGAGAAAAATATCTTCTTCAAATCCAAACCCTTCCTAGACTGGGAATCAGACACACTTCTCCACTTCTCTGACGCCCAATGGCAACAAGCATTTACCTCTGTATACAAAGCCACACGGTGCACAGGCTTATGGGAACTGACGTCAAAAATCACTCTTCGCTGGTACATGACTCCCCATAGACTCGCTAAATTTCAACCCGGCACTACCCCACTGTGTTGGCGCAACTGCAACTATACAGGAACTTTACTCCACATTCTGTGGCAATGTCCACATATTAATCTCCTTTGGTCAGACGTTACGAAACTTATTCGAGACGTATGCAATGTTCCAATCTCTCTGTCTCCGCAACTTGCTATACTCAACATACTTCCGGACGATGTCCCTCATACATGCCGCACAGTCCTTACTCATATCCTTCTGGCAACTAGACTACTTCTAACCAGAAATTGGAAATCCTCTACTATACCTAGCATCCTAGACGTTACCACACTAGTGCACTCTCACTATACATACGAGCTGATTGGGTCCAGAGGCTTACCATCCTATGCAAAAACCCAGGCCCAATGGCTCCCATGGCACAAATGGTACTCATCCCAGATAACCTGACTTTGTTCCTGATGAATATCATTTTTGTTAACTTACTTGTGATTGCTGGTTCTTCACTCCATACTTTGTTCCCAAAACCTCCCCCCCCCCTTCCCTCCCACAACCCAACCTCCCCCCCATCTTCTTCCCTTCTTTTTATCTGTCTCTCCCTCCCTTCATTACCCTACCCTCTACCCTACTTTTACTGCTGTACTATGTTCCAAGGCACACCCTTGAGTTACACATATGCTAGTACCTGTTTTCTGATTCAGATACAACTATGTGCCGAAGTTACTGTTGTTAATATCGTCATTGTTCATGCTGCCTATATCTGTATGACATCCAAGAATTGTATTGGATGTAGTTGCTATACATACTTTGTATTTTGTGAAATTTAATAAACATCATTTTGAAAAAAAAAAAAAAAAAATTAAAGGAAATTGATGTATAAAAACAAACAGCTGAGATTCAAAGCCCCCATACACACGGTTGGACATTCCAACGGAAAATGTCCGATCGGACCGTGTTGTCGGATAATCCGACTGTGTGTGGGCTCCATCGGACTTTACCGCTGAATGCAGATATGTGCGATTTACAGAATGCGATTTACAGAATGCAGATATGTGCGATTTACAGAATGCAGATATGTGCGATTTACATGTTGCAGAATGCAGATATGGGCAATTTACAGGTTGCAGAATGCAGATATGTGTGATTTACAGGTTGTAGATATGTGCTATTTACAGGTTGCAGATATGTGCTATTTACAGAATGCAGATGTGTGATTTACAGAATGCAGATATGTGTGATTTACAGAATGCAGATATGTGCGATTTACATGTTGCAGAATGCAGATATGTGCGATTTACAGAATGTAGACGTGTGATTTACAGAATGCAGATGTGTGATTTACAGAATGCAGATATGTGTGATTTACAGGTTGCAGAATGCAGATATGTGTGATTTACAGGTTGCAGAATGCAAATATGTGCGATTTACAGGTTGCAGAAAAGGTGCCTGATGTGAATATAAACAAGATAGGCATGATTCATCTGCTTTAGTAGAGCCCTGTGTATAATGTGCAGCCTGGTATATGATGTGCAGAGCCCCATGTATAATGTGCAGCCTTGTATATGATGTTGATTTGATAAGGGGTGTGGCTTGTGAGAAGTGGGATGGGCCAAATCTGAGGGGCGTGGTCTTGCACCCCCCCATCCTAAAACTTCACCAGCCGCCACTGCTCCACACCCTCTCCAACACTTAGCTTCAGAGTTAGGGAAAATTTTGGACAGCCTAAATGGAACAAGATAGCTTCCGTTTGTCTTTTTTAGAAAGTTATCCCAATGATTGACACACCTGGAAGCCTTAAAGGTAGCTCTCCTAGCTTGTTTCCATTCTATACTGCTGAACGAAATTCCTATATCCTATATAGTTTTTTCGGAGCAGTGATTTTAATAATGCTTAAAGTGAAACAATAAAAGTGTAATATTCCTTTAACCACTTGACCACTGGACACTTAAAGTGGTTGTAAACCCTTACAAACCACTTTGACCTACAGGTAAGCCTAGATTAAGGCCTAGATTAAGGCTTACCTGTAGGTCCAAGCAATATCTCCTAAACCTATATGGTTTAGGAGATATTTGGCCGAAAACGGGCACCACTGTCTACGGCGCATGCGCCGTAGACAGCGGCGCGCAGGCGCACTGAGCACGGCATTTCCTAGAATGGAGCTGCCGCGCGTGTCGACTCCCGTGCGCATGCGCGGGAGCGACGTCATCGCGGCTTCGCCGAATGACAGCGGCGGAGCTGCGAGACGCCACCAGCAAGATGGATGCGGCGGACTACAGGGGACAGCGGCGACTTCGCTGGCTCCTGTGTCAGGTAAGTGACACATAATGGGCTACTATGCGATGCGATGCGATGCATAGTAGTCCATTATGCTTTGCCTTTGCAGGGAATGAAAGAAGAAGTAACACCCATCAGGGTTTACTTCCTCTTTAAACACCCTTAATAACCAGACCAATTTTCAGCTTTCGGTGCTCTCACATTTTGAATGACAATTACTCAGTCATGCAACACTGGACATATATGAAATTTTTGTCCTTTTTTTCACACAAATGGAGCTTTCTTTTGGTGGTATTTAATCACCGCTCATTTTTTTTATTTTTTGTGCTATAAAAGAAAAAATACCGAAAATTCTGTAAAAAAATGAATTTTTCTTTGTTTCTGTTATAAAATTTAGCAGATTAGTAATTTTTTCTTCATAAATTTTGGCCAAAATTTATACTACTACATATCTTTGGTAAAAATAAGTACAAATTGGTGGATATTATTTGGTTTTTGTGAAAGTTGTAGAGTCCACAAGCTGTGGTGCCAATATCTGAAAATTGATCACACCTGAAGTACTGACGACCTATCTCATTTCTTGAGACCCCAACATGCCAGAAAAGTACAAATACCCCCCAAATGACCCCTTTTTGGAAAGAAGACATTCCAAGGTATTTAGTAAGAGGCATGGTGAGTTTTTTGAAGTTGTCATTTTTTCCCACAATTCTTTGCAAAATCAAGATTTTTTTTACTTTTTTTTTTTCACAAAATTGTCATATTATCAGTTTATTTCTCACACACAGCATACGCATACCACAAATTACACCCCAAAACACATTCTGCTATTACTCCCGAGTACGGCGATACCACATGTGTGAGACTTTTACACAGTGTGGCCACATACAGAGGCCCAACATGCAGGGAGCGCCATCAGGCGTTCTGGAGCACCCAGGACAATTCTGACATTTCTCTCCTACATCTAAAAATCATCATTTATTTGCTAGAAAATTACATAGAATCTCAAAACATTATATATGTTTTTTTAGCAAACACCCTGGAGAATACAATGGTGGTCGTTGCAACTTTTTATCTCGCACGGTATTTGCGCAGCAATTTTTCGAATGCTTTTTTTTGGAAAAAAAACAGTTTTGTGCTTAAAAAAAAACCACAGTAAAGTTAGCCCAATTTTTGCATGATGTGAAAGATGAAGTTACACCGAGTAAATAGATACCTAACATGTCACTCTTCAAAATTGCACACGCTCGTGGAATGACGCCAAACGTCGCTACTTAAAAATCCCCATAGGCGGTTATATGTTTTGAGTTGCAGAGGAGGTCTAGGACTAGAATTATTGCTCTCACTCTAACATTCACAGCGATACCTCACATGTGTGGTTTGAACACCGTTTTCATATGTGGGTGGGACTTACGTATGCGTTCGCTTCTGCATGCAAGCACATGGGGACAGGGGCGCTTTAAAAAAAAAATATATATTGTTAATTTTACTTTATTTATTTTAGTTTGACATTTTTTTCCCCAAAAATAATTTTTTTGATCACTTTTATTCCTATTACAAGGAATGTAAACATCCCTTGTAATAGGAATATGGCATGACAGGTCCTCTTTACAGTGAGATATGGGGTCAATAAGACCCCACATCTCACCTCTAGGCTGGGAAGCCTGAAAAAAATAAATAAAAAAAGATTCTGGCTTTGATCATATTGACGAGTCGGTAGAAGCACCGGAGGGCGGCGGGAGGGGCGGATGTCTATGGCTGGGTATTGCAGGGTATCACCGACTATGGCTGGGTATCTCCGAGTATGGCTGGGTATCTCAGAGTATGGCGTTGCAGAGTATTGCGTTGCAGAGCATTGCAGGATATTGGCGGGTGTTGCAGAGCATTGCAGAGTGTTGCAAGGTATTGGCGGGTGTTGCAGAGCATTGCAGAGTGTTGCAGGGTATTGGCGGTTGTTGCAGAGCATTGCAGGGTATTGCAGAGTGTTGCAGAGTATTGCAGGGTATTGCAGAGTGTTGCAGAGTGTTGCAGAGTGTTGCAGAGTGTTGCAGAGTGTTGCAGGGTATTGCAGGGTATTGCAGGGTATTGCAGGGTGTTGCAGAGCATTGCAGAGTGTTGCAGGATATTGGCGGTTGTTGCAGAGCATTGTAGGGTATTGCAGAGTGTTGCAGAGTATTGCAGGGTATTGCAGAGTGTTGCAGAGTGTTGCAGGGTATTGCAGGGTATTGCAGGGTATTGCAGGGTGTTGCAGAGTGTTGCAGAGTATTGCAGAGTATTGCAGAGTGTTGCAGAGTGTTGCAGGGTTTTGCAGGGTTTTGCAGAGTGTTGCAGAGTGTTGCAGAGTATTGAAGGGTATTGCAGAGTGTTGCAGAGTGTTGCAGAGTGTTGCAGAGTGTTGCAGGGTATTTCAGAGTGTTGCAGAGTATTGAAGGGTATTGCAGAGTGTTGCAGAGTATTGCAGAGTAATGGCAGGGAATTGAGGGGTTAATTTTCGGTGAGCAGCGATGTGGGCACTGCAGATGCAGCCCACATCACTGCTAACACCGATCTCTTCCCCCTCCGCTGTACCGATCCGTACAGAGAGGGGAGAGAGGAACCGGCGTCATAAGATGACGCCGGTTTGTTTACAAGTGATCGCTCCATCATTTGACGGTGCGATCACGTGGTAAACGGCCGCGATGCTCTCGAGTGCGCGCCCCAGGGGGCGCGCGAGAGCGGAGGAGGAGCGTCTGGGAGGACGTCCTATGACGGCCAATAAGACCCCACATCTCACCTCTAGGCTGGGAAGCCTGAAAAAAATAAATAAAAAAAGATTCTGGCTTTGATCATATTGACGAGTCGGTAGAAGCACCGGAGGGCGGCGGGAGGGGCGGATGTCTATGGCTGGGTATTGCAGGGTATCACCGACTATGGCTGGGTATCTCCGAGTATGGCTGGGTATCTCAGAGTATGGCGTTGCAGAGTATTGCGTTGCAGAGCATTGCAGGATATTGGCGGGTGTTGCAGAGCATTGCAGAGTGTTGCAAGGTATTGGCGGGTGTTGCAGAGCATTGCAGAGTGTTGCAGGGTATTGGCGGTTGTTGCAGAGCATTGCAGGGTATTGCAGAGTGTTGCAGAGTGTTGCAGAGTGTTGCAGAGTGTTGCAGGGTATTGCAGGGTATTGCAGGGTATTGCAGGGTGTTGCAGAGTGTTGCAAGGTATTGGCGGGTGTTGCAGAGCATTGCAGAGTGTTGCAGGGTTTTGGCGGGTGTTGCAGAGCATTGCAGAGCGTTGCAGGGTATTGGCGGTTGTTGCAGAGCATTGCAGGGTATTGCAGAGTGTTGCAGAGTATTGCAGGGTATTGCAGAGTGTTGCAGGGTATTGCAGGGTATTGCAGGGTATTGCAGGGTGTTGCAGAGTGTTGCAGAGTATTGCAGAGTATGGCAGAGTGTTGCAGAGTGTTGCAGAGTGTTGCAGAGTTTTGCAGAGTGTTGCAGAGTGTTGCAGAGTATTGAAGGGTATTGCAGAGTGTTGCAGAGTGTTGCAGAGTGTTGCAGGGTATTTCAGAGTGTTGCAGAGTATTGAAGGGTATTGCAGAGTGTTGCAGAGTATTGCAGAGTAATGGCAGGGAATTGAGGGGTTAATTTTCGGTGAGCAGCGATGTGGGCACTGCAGATGCAGCCCACATCACTGCTAACACCGATCTCTTCCCCCTCCGCTGTACCGATCGGTACAGAGAGGGGAGAGAGGAACCGGCGTCATAAGATGACGCCGGTTTGTTTACAAGTGATCGCTCCATCATTTGACGGAGCGATCACGTGGTAAACGGCCGCGATGCTCTCGAGTGCGCGCCCCAGGGGGCGCGCGAGAGCGGAGTTCTGGGAGGACGTCCTATGACGGCCTCCCAGAGTTAAACAACCGCCCTGTAGCCATCATTCGGCTATGGGCCGGTTGTTAAGTGGTTAAATTTCGTACCTGGTGGGTGTCTATAGTATGCCTGTGAAGGGGCGCATGTTTTCCATGTTTAGAACTGTCCCTGCACAAAGTGTAATTTCTGCAGAAAAAAAGTAATTTAAAAGAACTCACGGCTATAATGAATTGTCGGCTCCCGTAATACAGAGAACACTCATGGAAAGTCATTGATTAAAAAAAAAGCATGCGGTTCCCCCAAATTCAATTACCACGCCCTTCAGGTCTTTTATGGATATAAAGGGGAACCCTGCGTCAAATAAAAAAAAAATGAAGTGGAGTTCCCCCTAAAAATCCATAACAGACCCTTTATCTGAGCATGCAATCTGGCAGGCCGCAGGAAAAGAGGGGAGGGCGAGAGAGCGCCCCCCTCCTGAACTGTACCAGGCCACATGCCCTCAACATTGGGAGAATGCTCTGGGGTCCCCCCCAAAGCACCATGTCCCCATGTTGATGAGGACAAGGGCCTCATCCTCACAACCCTGGCTGGTGGTTGTGGGGGTCTGCGGGCCGGAGGCTTATCAGAATCTGGAAGCCCCCTATAAAAAGGGGACCCCCAGATCCCGGCCCCCCTATTTGAAATTGTAAGGGGGTACAAAAGTACCCCTACCATTTCACAAAGAAAGTGCAAAAGAATGTTAAAAAAAGACAGACACTTTTGAAAAATTCCTTTATTAAAAATAAAAAAAATAAAAAAAGATTCCAGCGGTGGTAATCCACTCTTGCTATCCAGCGATGGATGATCATCTCTCCGGGGGTCTAGCGATGGCTGATCTGATCCAGCGACGGGTGAGCTCTCCATCCAGCGCAGCACAGTCCATCCATCCTTCCTCTGCCTCCACTGGCGGAGACACTGCGGGATCCCGGCAGCCTGACATTTCTTATATGAGGAGGGCAGGGCCACCCGTCACTTGACCCCGCCCCCTCTGATGCAAGTGGGGAAGCCTGGCTTCCCCAATGACGTGTGGGTGACCCCGCCCCCTCTGATGTAACAGAAATCTGCGTTACATCAGAGGGGGCGTGGTCACCCTCACATCATTGGGGAAGCCAGGCTTTCACCCTGCGTCAGAGGGGGCAGGGTCAGGTGATGGGTGGCCCCGCCCTCCTCATATAAGAAATGTCAGGCTGGCGGGATCCCCGCAGAGTCTCCGCCAGTGGAGACAGAGGATGGATGGACTGCGCTGTGCTGGACTGGAGGGAGAGATCACCCGTTGCTGGATCAGATCAGCCATTGCTGGACCACCGCTGCAATCTTTTTTTTTTTTTTTTTTTTTTTTAATAAAGGATTTTTTCAAAAGTGTGTCTTTTTTAACATTCTTTTACACTTTCTTTGTGAAATGGTAGGGGTACTTTTGTATGCCCTTACCATTTTATACAGGGGGGGGGCAGGATCTGAAGGTCCCCTTGTTAAAGGGGGCTTCCATATTCTGATAAGCCCCCTTTCCGCAGACTCCCACAACCACCGGCCAGGGTTGTGGGGATGAGGCCCTTGTCCTCATCAACATGGGAACATGGTGCTTTGGGGAGCATGTTGAGGGCATGTTGAGGGCAATGTTGAGGGCATGTGGCCTGGTACGGTTCTGGTACGTCATTTTTTTTATTTGACGCAGGGTTCCCCTTAATATCCATACCAGACCTGAAGGGCCTGGTAATTTAATTTGGGGGAACCCCACGCTTTTTTTTTAATCAATGACTTTCAATGAGTGTTCTCTGTATTACGGGAGCCGACAATTCATTATAGCCACGAGTGATTTTAAATTACTTTTTTTCCTGCAGAAATGACACTTTGTAAAGGGACAGTTCTAAGCACGGGAAACATGTGCCCCTTCACAGGCATACTATAGACACCCCCCAGGTACAAAATGTAAAGGAATATTACACTTTTATTGTTTCACTTTAAGCATTATTAAAATCACTGCTTAGGGTTAGGTGTGTGGGCTTCAGTGGACTTTCTCAGCGCAAAGTCCGGCGGACTTAGAAAGTATTTTTGCAGTCCAATCTTTCCGTCGGACTTGGGTTTCAGCGGACAATACGTTCGTCAGTATGCTAGTCCGGCGGACTAAGAATGACACATGCTCAGAAGCAAGTACGAAAAGGAAGCTATTGGCTACTAGCCATGGAACTTCCTTTTTCTAGTCCCATCGTACGTGCTGTACGTCATCGCACTAGCAAACGCTGGACTTTCTGTGTGTCTATTCGGTAGAAAGTCCGCCAGACTATCCGCCGGATTGTTTGCCGGACAATTTGATCGTGTGTACGCGGCATAAGAGATACACCTCCTTTCACAACTGACTGCTTCCCCTTCATTACACACCCAACTTATTTTCCCCATCCTCTTACCTATAAGAATGAGACCACACTTTCTTTAGGCTCGGTTCACACAGGGGGCGACACGACTTGCCGTGCCGCGACCTGCCGCGACCTCAGCGGCGACTTGCAAACGACTTCTGTATAGAAGTCAATGCAAGTCGCCCGAGGTCGCCCAAAAGTAGTACAGGAACCTTTTTTCTAAGTCGGAGCGACTCGAGTCGCTCCTCTTAGAACGGTTCCGTAGTACAGAACGGGGGCGACTTGTCAGGTCGCGGCGCGGCAAGTCGTGTCGCCTCGTGTCGCCCCCTGTGTGAACCGAGCCTGAGGGTATAACCGGCCACAGCAGCCTTTTATTTACAAAATACATAAACATGTATCAACTTTAACCATAAATAACAAAACTCAAAATATCAGTTTTTCCTGGTACGGCACTTCCCCAAATAAATGTTCCACTTTTACACTGCGGGTACGCTACCGTACTAGGCCTCTGCCCGTGATAACTTCATCCCGCAGACAACTCACTACCCGCAGTGTCCACTTTCCCATCCTCAGCTAACCCGTGTTAGCTGTAACCAAGGGAGCCCATGTCACTAATGAGTCCCCCACACTTCCATCTCCTGGGTCAGTTACCACCATACAAGACCACCACCACCACCGCCTCACCGAAAGCTGCCATGATGAATCCACAAGCGCACCTACGAGGCAACAATTAGTACAAGACAAACACAAACAACACAAAGGGAGGGTGGGAAACATCCTCTCCTTCTCTCCCCCACTGGAATAATGTCCGGGAACCCCTCCTCTTCCTCACTGCATTCAACTCCTCCCCTCCTGTTCTTTACCTAGCCACCCCCCTTTCTACTCCACACAACTCACTACTATTTTAACCCTTGCTGTACCCTTATCCAACTGTCATGTTGGCCCTTTAGCTATGCTCCTCTTTGCTCCTCTCACTTCCCGGGCCTCTCTTTCTTTTGTTCCCTGTGTACCTGTTTTTGCTGCTTTTTCCCCCCATCTGTGTTTGGGCGTTCTGCTGGGCGCTGTAGTCCTCCTAGGGACGCTGGCACATGTTCTGAGTCTGTATATCCTGCGCTGCCCTGGATGGAGAGATCACCCGTCGCTGGATCAGATCAGCCATGGCTGGACCCCGGAGAGATGATTATCCGTCGATGGATAGCAAGAGTGGATTACCACCGCTGGAATCTTTTTTTTTTTTTTTTAAATAAAGTACTTTTTCAACAGTGTCTGTCTTTTTTAACATTCTTTTACACTTTCTTTGTGAAATGGTAGGGGCACTTTTGAACGCCCTTACCATTTCAAACAGGGGGGCGGGATCTGGGGGTCCCCTTGTTAAAGGGGCTTCCATATTCTGATAAGCCTCCTGCCCGCAGACCCCCACAAGCACCGGCCAGGGTTGAGGGGATGAGGCCCTTGTCCTCATCAACATGGGAACATGGTGCTTTGGGAAGGACCCCAAAGCATCCTCCCAATATTGAGGGCATGTGGCCTGGTACAGTTCTGGTATGGATTTTTAGGGGGGACCCCACGTAATTTTTTTAAAATTTGACGCGGGTTTTTATCAATGACTTTCAATCAGTATTCTCTGTATTACGGGAGCCGACAATTCGTTATAGCCGCGAGTGATTTTAAAGGACTTTTTTCCTGCAGAAATGACACTTTGTGCAGGGACAGTTCTAAGCACAGGAAACATGCGCCCCTTCACAGGAATACTATAGACACCCCCCAGGTACAAAATTTAAAGGAATATTACACTTTTATTGTTTCACTTTAAGCATTATTAAAATCACTGCTCCCGAAAGAACAGACGTTTTTAAAACTTTTTTTTGCATTGATACATGTCCCCTGGGGCAGGACTCGGGTCCCCAAACACTTTTTAGGACAGTAACTTGCATATTAGCCTTTAAAATTAGCACTTTAGATTTTGAACGTCAAGTCCCATAGACTTTAATAGGGTTCTAAAGTTCACACAAAGTTTCGGTCTGTTCGCAGGATCTGGTGCAAACCGAACCCGGGGGGGTGTTCGGCTCATCCTTAGTGGTTATACGTCGGGATTGTTGTATTAATGTCTTTAATTGATGTTATCCCACAAGAGAGCCAAGGTTGAATTTTTATAGAGGAAATTAAAAATTTTAATACCGTGATCGGGAGCAGTAATATGGAACTGCATGTTTTTGTTATTTTGCTTATGGTGGATCAGGGGCGTACCAAGGGGTTGACGAGGCCGACGCCCACAGGGGTGCAGCCGCACAGGCCAAGGGGGAGCGCAAATTTAAATCCTGCACTGTGTTGTGTGTCACTTCTGTGAATTTAACTGCTGTGTTCCCTGCGAATGCGTTCCAGCCGCCATGTTGCACCCTGTGATTGGGCAAATGTGGTGGCCAGTCCTTGAACATGGGCAACACATGTGCAAAGGCTGCTCTGCCTCCGGGAGTCCCGCCTGGGTGGTGCTTCTGTAAGCCAAGCCACCGCCATCTCCTCCACTCTTCTTCCTGAGTCCTGACTGTGCCGGATCTGGACGTGGGACTTCATCTGGGACTGGGATTGGGAAATCATTCCCTGTCTGCAGTGTGACAGGTGAGTGTGTGTGAGCCTCTGAGGGAGGCAATACGGTGGGTTGGTGCTGGCTGCATTCCTGGCAATACGGCTGGGTGATTCATTCATGGCAATACGGTGGGTGCTTCATTCATGGCAATACGGTGCTGCATTCATGGCAATACAGTGCTGCATTCATGGCAATATGGTGCTGTATTCTTGGCAATACGGTGCTGGGTACCAAAAAAAACTATTTAAAGAAAAAACACTGCTCTATCCCAATGTTGAAAAGCTGCTAACACACTAAAAATTGATATTTTAGGTATAAAGTGTACATTTTATAAAAAGTGTAGCGCTAAATATATTACGAGAGAATATATATAACATCCCCGTGTGTAACCACGTAAATGTTGTGCTATCCATAGTGGATATTTTATATTGATAAACGCAAAAAGCATATCAATGAAACATTTGGCAAATAGAATTGTGCTTATGCATAAAACAAGAAATAATCAATAATGAACAAAATAAACATAAAGTCCCTTTGTTTAGTTCAATTTCAAATAGACCATCCAATCTTAAAGGATTCACATGTGAACACCCAAGTGCCAGTCACACCACTTCTGTGGATGCGGGCTTACCAGATGTATCTGACCCAAAAGAATATATATTCCAAGGGTCATACACACTTGTACAATATCTGCAGGAATCCAAACTCGCAGGTGCTGGAATGCCAAAAAACGTCAAAGCAGTCCTTTCGCCAACACAGCCGATAACATTAGGTTTTCTCCAATCACATAGAGGTCCAACTCAAAATGATGGACACATAAAATGGAAAGATAAGGCCATATAGAGTAATTCCATTAAAAAACAAAATTTATAGGGGGCGTGTCCTGACGTGGATGGAGGCGGACGTGTTTGCTGATAGCTCCGTGCAACCTCGGAGCAATCTACCGCCATCCGCACCACAACGATTTTTATAAGACAACATTTTTATATCATCAGGATTGGATCACCCTGCTGTACCACCCCAGGCAGTTATTTTGGGTAATCTTGACCCACGGACACCCAGGATTCTCCGCCGAGGATCCCTCTCGGCCGAAACCATCTTGCATCCACAAGGCCTCCCAGAAAATTCAGAGCCAGGACGCTCGTGAAGGTAAGGGACAATCATCTGTCCCCCCCCTGCCACCCATCCTTTCTCCGGGTACGCTCCGGTGGCTGTTTTGGGCTTCTACACTCCTCGGGGGGGGGCCGCGTCCGGCTCCGGCCTGGTGCAGCCTAGTCAGGCCTGACGATCCCTGGTGTTTCCTGAGGCAGCTGCCTGGGGGAGCGCACCGCGGCCGACCCAGCCTTCTATTGCGGCCATAGACTGTGTAACCTTACTGGCCAGGCCTCCCATCTGACCCCTTACAGCTCTACAGCTGGGCAGAACAGGGATTATTGCTCCAACAACCTGAGCCCCCCCTGATTTAACAGGCACCCCAGGCCTGCACATTTAAGGCACCCCCTCCCTCTCAGTGAACTCTCTGCTCAAGGGGTTATTATTAGCCTTGTTTGAACGCTCTCTGACCGTATTAGTGAGTGGGCCTCACATCTTACAGTTGGGCCTGCGGCCATACCAACACCAGGCTCTTACTCACCATTTAAAGCCACACTTTTTTTTTCTCCTCTTGGCAATTTCCCTGGAGGATCTTTCAGTGCCGGCCCACCCTTTGATGTCCCCTCATCGGGTCCAATCAATACCCCAGCCTAATGGTCGGCCCCCCATCTCTGCTTGGGTCATAGCTGACAGTGGGATTTCTATCAGGATCAGCTGTCACCTCCGGGCTGATTTGTCCATCTTCCCAACCATAACACGTGACTACCCCTTACTTTAATTATGATCCACTAAAATGATCTAAACTCACCCCCCCAGCCTAAGGGGGACGCATATTGGACAAGATGCAGATCAGCTACACAAATTAACTACCCCACCAATTCAGCGAAGATTCTACTCTCTCTACAAGGGGTTCCAAAACCTCTTTAATTACCTTTCCTGCAGTCCAACGCAGTGCATGCCGTCAGGCAAGAAGGCGCCCCGTCGCCACTCACAGCAACACTCTTAAGCCTCATATCCTCTGTGCAACAAGGAGCAGAAGAAAATGGCTCAAAAAGGAGCTGGCACCTCAAGGGCTGAGCGTTCTCCTGACATAACAGGAACCCCCCTTCAAGAGTGCCTCTACACAAAACGATAATGAACACTCAGCGCAGATTACAAAAGCCGACCTAGATGCTAGTCTAACTAAGATTTATGAAAAACTTGCAGACAAAATCCAATCTGAGCTCCAAAAAACAACAAGCACACTCACACAAGAGATAGCTTCCCTCGGGGGGTGTACAGATGTTCTTGAAACTAAACACAATGAGCTATCCCTGGCCCATAACGACCTTAGGAAAGACTTTGAGCTCCTTGCAGGTATGAGTAGTTTTCCGCTATCACAAGTCGAGGATTTGGATAACCGTAACCGCAGAAACAACCTTAGGATTCGCGGTATTCCTGAATTAGTCTCAGACCTAATGCCGGCGGTAACCAAATTGTTCCACATCCTCCTTCCAGAAGTACCACCATCTTCATTTGCCTGTGATAGAATCCATAGGGCCTTACGTCCCAAACCTCCAGTGGACAAGCCACCTCGAGATATTATACTATGCATGAAGGACTTCATCACAAAAGAAAACATACTAAGAGCCTCCAGCAACATACACAACATTGAATTAGATGGTACTAAAATTCAAATTTTTCCGGACATTTCCCAGGCCACACTGGAAAGAAGACGTAAAATGAAGGAAATAACCTCGGTCCTACAGTCAGCACACATAAGATATAGATGGGGTTTTCCTTTTAAACTTACAGTGCCCCATAACGGCATCCACTTACACCGTTGTTAATGTTTCAGAAGGAAAAGAACTCTTGGTAAAGTTGGGGCTTCTAGACGCACCTGCGGACGCCAGACCCCCTACTCCTCACCAATCTGGGCTACCCCTGCACACAAAGGGGGATCGTCTTTGATCCACAAGTGGTGTACTATATGGTGGAAGCTGTACCTAAATCACAATAGGAACTGATAGATCAAGCACCATTTTTTCCGGACACTGAATAGGACTAAGATCAACTCACTTTTGGGGAAAAGTGTGCATGCGCTGCTATATGTGAAAAGTGGACTTTTCATTTAAGTTACAATTTTTTATATATGTTTATGTTTCTTTGGTTGTAAAAGCAGCAGCTTTAAAATGTGTTTTCTATATAAGTGGGGCACCATTCATGTACTAAATTTAAGTTTGCATATTTGCATCCAAGAGCGCAGAGCAGTGTGCTATTAGGGCCGGCTTTTATAATTTTTAGCATCTTTTTTTAATACCCCTGCAACACGTCGAGACCAAAGAAGATGGCGACAATCTTTTAGAAATCTGGAGGCTTGATTAAGCTGTCTCTCTTCTCCAATTGCCTTCCACTCCTCCCTCCCTGAATGCGTCTAAGAAAAGGAATAATCTCTAACAGAAACTTTCTTTTTAGAGTGTCCTACTTTCTCCACCTGACCTAGAAGGGGGGGGGGACAAAGGAAACACTGAAGGGAGGGGAAAAGCGTAAAGAGGAAAAAAGAAAAAAAAAGAAAATACATATATATTATAGTGTATTGTATTGTTGCAATGATGCAAGATAAGTTTGCAGTTCAAAGCAAAAATCTGTTGCACCCCTCCCTGAGTTTAACTGTTGTTATTTTATTTTTTTATATATCCCCAGTTTATATGAGATAATATACTTCCTCTTTTTTAAATTTTTCTATTTTTGACGTAATGTATGTCTATACCTTTTCGATATACATAATCTTCACTGAGGCTGGTCTGCTCCGTCTCAGTTAGTTTGTCCCCCTACTCATTTGGGGTTCCCGGCCTATGGTTCGGTTCACATTTATTTTTGCGCACTTGATCATGATATCTATCACCAGTGTAGATTGGGCTCCCCTTATGAGTTCTGGACATATTTGTCCACTTCAAAATGTTCTTTGGTCAGGTAGTATTGTTCACCCTGACTCCCTATCTTACAGTAATTGTTATCACATGTTTTTTTCTTAAAAAAAGGTCAACCACAGTAATCTCATCTCTGGGTTCATTATACTCAATGATGTTGTACAATAATGACAGTTCACTTTACATCGTTACATATACCATTTTACTCTTTCTCTCGGGTCCTAATGTAATCCTAAGGCCTTCTGGGCTGATGATTTTGTTGGAAGCGGTCCATGCTCTGTGCATCGTGAGCCTTTCCTTTCACCCTATAACCATTATAGTCTCTCACCATCTATCCTATGGGGCTTTGGGTGATATCTCACACTGCCCAGGGCATCAATTCTCCTCCAAAGAGGAAGAAGGCGTTCCGACACTACAAGAGATTGGGGGCTGACATTATCTTGTTGCAGGAAACTCATTTCGCATCTGATAAGCATCCGAAATTTTTTGACAAATGTTATATATAGCCAATTTTACTGCACCACATTTGGTACCAAGTCTAGAGGTGTTGCAATTTTCATAAAGAATTCTGTTGTATTTGAAATACAAAAGGTGTTTAAAGACCCTGATAGCCGATATTTGATCTTGAGGGGTTCAATTGAAGGTCGCTCAATTACTATAGCCTCAGTATATGCCCCTAATGATGCACAAACAAGCTTTTTTTTCTAAATTTTTCAACACTTTGGATAGATTTCACTCCACACATCTAATTGTAGGTGGTGACTTTAATCTAGCCGCACACTCAGCACTTGATAGACGCAGAGTAGTACCATCCTCTAAAGCCTTCCCCAAGTCTCTAAATCGTGCATTACATACCCACCAACTAATAGACACCTGGAGAGCACATAATGTTGGCATCAAAGCCTACACTTTTTATTCTCACCCACACGGTAGTTACGCACGTCTTGACTATGTCTTCTGCACCCCAATATTGTTGACTAACTCTTCAAAGGCTGAGATCCACCCTTGTCCTTGGTCAGGTCATCATATAGTTTCCTTTAAAGCGGAGGTCCACCCTAAAGTGGACCTTCTGCTCATCGGAACCCTCCCCCCCTCCGGCGCCACAATTGGCACCTTTCAGGGGGGTGCAGATACCTGTACAGTACAGGTATCTGCACCCACTTCCGGGATAGCTCTCTGCGGAAAGGGGCGTAGATAACGCCCCTTTCCGCAAGTGCCCGCCCCTTTCCGCAAGTGCCCCGCTGCCTGCTGGGAAACACACAGATCCCAGAGGCAGCGGGGACCGTCCTTATTGCGCAGCGCGACTCGCACATGCGCAGTAGGGAACTGGGAAATGAAGACGAAAGGCTCCATTTCCTGATTCCCATACCCAAGATGGCGGCGGCATCTAGAGATCGGCTTCGGGTGCCGACATCGCGGGCGCGCTGGACAGGTAAGTGTCACTATTTTAAAAGTCAGCAGCTGCAGTATTTGTAGCTGCTGGCTTTTAAAAAAAAAAAAAAACGCGGAGTCCCGGCGGACTCCCGCTTTAATACCCCACATATAAGCCTATCTACTTCAACACACAAATGGCGAATAAACGATTCCCTATTGACTGACCCAACAATCACACAAGAAATCCTTTCACACCTTGAACAATACTCTGCACTTAATATATCCCCGGACACGTTACCCACAACCTTATGGATGGCACATAAGGCAGTCATGAGAGGCCACTTGATAAAAATCGCCTCAACCAAAAACAAAACTAAACTATCTGATATAAGATCTCTTACCGAAGATTTAGACAACTTGTATCATCGGAACAACCAAAACCCTTCTAGTGATCTCTTCAAACAAATACAAGAAAAATGCACTGCCTTAGCGAACATGTCCCTTCTTCCCAAACCAAACAAAGACCATTCCATCCCACAGAACTATCGCCCCATTTCAGTCATTGACAATGATCTCAAAATATTCATCCGTCTGTTAGCTGATAGACTGGCCGCAGTTATCCCTCCGTTAATTAACCCAGACCAAACAGGATTTATCCCTGACAGACAGATAACGGATAATATAATGCCCCGTACACACGAGAGGGATTAAGTCTGACAGACCTCCAAAGGAGTTCCGCCAGAGTTCCGACGGATTTCTGGCGGATTTTTCGACCGAACGGACTTGACCACACACCATCACACCAAACTCCGACGGAGTCGAACGTGATGACGTACGACTGGATTCGACGTAGGAAGTTCATAGACAGTAGCCAATAGCTGCCCTAGCGTCGGTATTAGTCCGTCGGAGTAGCACACACACGAGCGAATTTTTCGAAGGGGACCGGGTCCGGCGGAGTTCCGACGGGAAAATTTAAAGCATGCTTCATTTCTAAAGTCCGTCAGACTTTGGCGAATCAAAAGTCCGTTGCAGCCCACACACGATCGGATAGTCTGACGGACTCGGTCCGTCGGAGTTTGGATGTCGAAAAGTCCGCTCGTGTGTACGGGGCATAAGACTGACCACAAACATCATCCAAGACTCTAATGCCCCGTACACACGAGAGGGATTAAGTCTGACAGACCTCCAAAGGAGTTCCGCCAGAGTTCCGACGGAGTTCTGGCGGATTTTTCGACCGAACGGACTTGACCACACACCATCACACCAAACTCCGACGGAGTCGAACGTGATGACGTACGACTGGATTCGACGTAGGAAGTTCATAGCCAGTAGCCAATAGCTGCCCTAGCGTCGGTATTAGTCCGTCGGAGTAGCACACACACGAGCGAATTTTTCGAAGGGGACCGGGTCCGGCGGAGTTCCGACGGGAAAATTTAAAGCATGCTTCATTTCTAAAGTCCGTCAGACTTTGGCGAATCAAAAGTCCGTTGCAGCCCACACACGATCGGATAGTCTGACGGACTCGGTCCGTCGGAGTTTGGATGTCGAAAAGTCCGCTCGTGTGTACGGGGCATAATCAAAACTCTACTCCCACACTTCTTCTCAGCCTTGACACCCACAAAGCCTTTGACAGCGTTAGCTGGTCATATTTGGACATTTTACTCCCTAGATTCGGTATTAACAGAATTTCTTCATGGTTTTAAAGCTTTATACCACAACCCACAAATACGCATCAAACTACCCGGGTCTAACTCTGACTTCTTCCCCTTGAGTAAGGGTACTAGACAAGGATGCCCACTTTCCCTGCTCCTCTTTGCGCTTGCAATAGAGCCCCTCGCTTGCGCAATTGGAAACAATACAGATATTAAAGTGTACACTAAAGGACCCAGGAATTTAAACGTATCCTTTATGCTGACGACATCCTTCTATATCTAACAGATCCATTCATCTCCTTACCGAATCTGACCAAAAAACTGGATATTTTCTATGATCTGACCAGCCTAAGTGTAAATTTGTCTAAATGTTCTGCCCTTCCTATTATTATCCCATCAAACATGATTACAACACTTAAAGACAAATTCCCTTTCATCTGGTGTCCTAATGCATTTAGATACCTAGGTATCCATATCACACCCTCTTACAAATCACTATTTCATGCTAATTTCCCTCCAATATTTAACAACATCAAAACCTAATGAAAACATGGTCATCATACCAAATGTCATTCTCTGGTAGAATAGTGGCTACAAAAATGGTTATACTACCCAAACTACTATTCCTTTTTAGAGCCCTTCCTCTCCCGGTGCCTAAAAACACATTAGACTCCCTCCAAAGAGAAATCAACAAATTCATATGGCTAAACCAAAAACCAAGATTCAGTTACTCCTTGATGTTTAGGCCCCAATTGAAGGGAGGTCTTGGCACACCTAATCTTTGGATATACTATCTGTCAGCCAGACTTACTCAACTTGCACAATGGTATGCTTCTTCCTCTCAAATCCCATGGCTCCTGTTCGAAGAACAATCGGTCCTCGCATACCATCTACAAGGACTGTTATGGTCCAAGACCGTCTCGCTTCAGAAAATAAGACCATTGAATATTACTGTGACACATACTTTACAATTGTGGAACAGACAAAATACCAAAATCAACTTGTCCTCTATCACCCCACCACTAGCTTCCTTTCTGGGAGACCCTCACTTCATTCCATCAGATTATCTCCATAATTCATTATCTATATGGAAACAACATAATCTAACGAACCTAAACGCTCTTATACATAACAATATATTTTACTCCTTCTCTGATCTACAAATAAAATACAAGCTTGCTCCTACAGAACAAGTGATGTATGGGAAGATAAAAGAATTCTACCACAAGTACTACTCCCTGACCTTTCACACCCCTCCCTCACAATTTGAGCAGATTTGTATTTCCTCCCCACGAGCTAAAGGATTAATATCCAAATTCTATAAAAATTTGAATTAATTCAATATGCCTGATAAATCACACCCCATGCTCAAATGGGAATCAGACTTAAACATTTCATTCTCCACCGAACAATGGGACACTATATTTGAAAACTTACACAAATCTTCCAAAACTACCACTATCAGAGATTCTGCCACTAAACTGCTCTATAGGTGGTATCTTACCCCCTCCAAACTCAATTCTTTCTACCCTTCAACATCCCCACTATGTTTCAGAGGCTGCCCCACACATGGGACTTTGCTTCACATCTTCTGGGACTGCCCCCTCCTTAAAGATATTTGGCACAATGCCAAGCTGATGACTGAACGTATCTTAGGTAGAACAGTCCCTCTAACTCCCCAAATGTGCCTTTTATTCCTCCCAATACAAGGCATCCCATATAGGGATGGCCGAACGGTTCGCCCGGCGGTCGTTTCGCAGCAAATTTCGGCTATTCGCCGTCCGCCCGATCGGTGGACTATTGCCGCCGTTCGCCCGGCAGACTTCCGTGTTTACTGTGTAAAAGAACTTTGACCTATGATGACACATCCATCATGGGGTACAGGACAGCCAATTGAGACATTACAGCACATGGACACTTGGACATTCCCCCTAACTTATAAATAGACCCGATCCGGCGGCCATTTTAAATTCTTTTGTATGTCACTATAGGGAGAGGTTGCTGTGTGGAGCAGGGAGAGACTGCAGTGACCCAAATCGCTATCTATTAGGTCCACAAAAGTTATTTTAAGGACTGGTATCATGGTATAGGTGTTAGGTGTAGTTCAGGATATAGGTTTGAGGCACTGCTATTCAAGTCATTGTTGCAGCAGCCTGACTGTCTTTTGTCAGTGTAGAGAGAGGGACAGGACGCTGTGTGCAGCAGGGACAGTCAGTTTAATCATTAGCTGTTACTATTAGGTCCACAAAGTCCTTTTCAGGCTTGGAAGGATAAAGTAGTACAGGATATAGTTTTGAGTGCTATTCAAGTTATTGTTCCAGCAGCCTGTGTTTTGTCAGTTTAAATAGGGACAGGAAGGAAGCTATCTGTGGCAGTGAGGGACAGTCAGTTTAATCAGTAGCTGTTACTATTAGGTCCACAAAGGTTCTTTTCAGGACTGGTATCAGTGGTATGGTAATAGGCTTGTACACTTATAATATTCTTTCTTCCAAATATAGAAAAAATATTATACTTGACTGCTGCCCTTCTGCTGCAGCAGTCCTTTATCAGTATAGGGACTGAGGTACAGTCTGCTAATCATTCACAACCTACTTGTTCCACAAAGGTCCTTATAAGGACTGGTAAGGTCTAGGGTACTACAGTACATAGGGTTGAGTGAGGTACAGTCTGCTAATCCTTAAGGACTGGTATAGGTCCACAATACATAGGGTTGAGGTGCACTACTGCTGACCGCTGCCCTATACTGCAGCAGTCCTTCATCGGTATAGGGACTGAGAGTTTTGTCACAGGGTCATTTAAAAATGACAGGCAGAGGAAGAGGCAGGCCCTTCCGCAGGGGTGGTAGGGGTAGGGCAGGAGCAACAGGCTTGAGCCAAAGTGGGAAGTTGCAGAAGGTGCATTCAATTACTTTAAAGGACGCACCAGACTTGGTTGAGTGGCTCACTCAGCCTTAATCTTCTGCACCCTCCTCATCCTCTCGATCTGCACCCTCTTCTTCACTCTCTGCTATGTGCACCCCCAAAGACACTACCACCAACAACACCACCACCACCACATACCTTCCGATTGAGTCACAGGAATTATTTTCCGATCCATATCAAGACATTTCTGATGCGCAGCCACTCTTGGTATTGGATCAGGAAGAGGAGGCAGCAACAACCGCTACTCAGCAGTCTGACGACAGTACCCAGATCAGCCCAAGGAGGAGGTTGGTCCCCGGTGTTGCTGCCTACTCCGAGATCTCTACTTATAGCGGGGGGGAAGGTGACGTTGATGATGACGTGTCTAGTGATGTCACGTGGGTGCCCACAAGAGAGGAAGAGGAGGGGAGTTCAGAGGGAGATATGGACCAGCAGATAGGGAGGAGAAGCAGGAATAACTTACATTGCACAGGAGGGACAAAGCAGACTGCTAATGTATCAGGAGCGAGTAATTGACCATGTATGGTCACATCTGGCGCTCCCAGGACGCCGGCACATGGCTCCGCAGTGTGGGCTTTTTTTAACGTGTCCGCTGCTGACAATAGCGTTGCCATCTGCAATCTTTGCAGTCAACGCATTAGTCGTGGTAAGCCCAACACTCACCTAGGGACGACCGCCTTAAGAAGGCACATGGGCAGCCATCACCGAGCCGAGTGGGAGCAATGTAACACACAAAGCCACACTGCAGGCTCTCACCGCCCAGCCTCGTCTTCTTCTTCTCCTTCTCCTCTCTCCTCACAATTGTCCTCCACTCCACCTTCCATCACGCCAAGCTCACGTTTTTCTGCAAAAGGGCAGGCTTCCGTGGGCCTAATGTTCGAGCGTAAAAAAATGATGGCGCCGGATAACCCTCTTGCCCAACGGTTGACGGCTGGCTTTTCAGAACTGATAGCCTGCCAACTACTGCCATATAAACTGGTGGACTCGGAGGCCTTTCGAAAATTTGTGGCCATTGAAACACCACAATGGAAGGTCCCAGGAAGGAAGTATTTCTCACAGAAGGGCATCCCAGAGCTATATGGCCATGTTCAGCGGCAAGCGAATGTATCTCTGGCACACAGTGTCGGTGCCAAGATACATCTGACCACAAACACGTGGTCTAGCAAACACGGGCAGGGAAGGTATATCACTTTTGCTGCCCACTGCATGAACCTTCTGACGGCCGTCAAGCATGTAAGCCGTGGCACCTGTGTAGATTTGGTTTTACTGCCACGGATTGCATGCAGGCCTGGCTCTTCTTCTCCTCCTCCTCCTACTCCATCCTCCTCCCTCTCCTCCTCGGCTGACTCCTCCTTTTGCGCTGCTAGCGTCTCTTCCGCTGTGCCGCCCAAGTTCCCCAGAACCTATTCGACATGCCAGGTGAGACGTTGCCACGCCGTGCTGCGTCTGTTGTGCCTGGAAGCCAAGAGCCACACTGGCCCGGCACTCCTTTCAGCTTTGCATTCACAGGCAGATCAGTGGTTAACACCACTCAATTTGACAGTTGGTAAAGTGGTGTGTGACAACGGTGCCAATCTGCTTAGCGCATTGAAACAGGGCAAAATGACGCACGTGCCATGCATGGCACACGTCTTAAACTTGGTCATGCAGCGATTCGTTGTCAAATACCCTGGGGTCCAGGACATCTTGTGGCAGGCAAGGAAAATCTCGGCCCATTTCAGAAGATCTTACACGGCCATGGCTCGCCTTGCTGACATTCAGTGGCGACACAATCTGCTGGTCAGACATCTTATTTGCGATTGCCCGACGCGATGGAACTCAACCTTCTATATGCTTGATAGGCTGCTCCAGCAGAAACGTGCAGTTAACGTCTACCTGTATGAACTCTGCGGCAGAACAGGTTCTGGGGAGCTGGGTTTTTTTTCACCGCGCCAGTGGCTGCTCATGCGCGACGCATGAAGACTTCTGCGGCCATTTGAGGAGATCACCAAACTGGTCAGTCGCAGCCATGGCACCATCAGTGACATGGTACCTTATGCCTTCTTAATGGAGCGTGCATTGCGTCGTGTCATTGATCAAGCTGTGGAGGAGCAGGAGCGGGAAGATGAGGAAGTCGCAATGCTGGATGAATTTCCAGAGGGGGCTACTCTATCTGAGACAAGTCAACAACAGGAGTCTGAAGAGGAGTCAGAGGAGGATGGTGCCGGGGCGGATGAGGAGGAGCAAGAAGAGCATGCTTTAAACCTTTCTGGGATCCCTGTTGTTGTGCATGGGGAGAGGATAATGAAGAGGACGACATTATCCTGGATGATGAGCAGGAGCCAGGCCACCACACCGCTTCCAGTTTAGTGCAAATAGGGGCCTTCATGCTCCAGTGTTTTAATAGGGACCCCGTATAAAAAACATAAGGGTCAAGGACCAGTACTGGGTGGCAACGTACTTAGACCCCCGGTACAAACACAAAATGGCGGAAATGTTACCACCATCACAGAGGGCTGTCAGAATGGAGCACTTCCAGGCCTTGCTTCGAGAAATGCTGCATTCTGCTTTTGCGTGCGCTGGCAGAGGAGCAATTCCCACTCCCAGAGAAGGAGTTGCGGGTACCAATCCAACAGCGCCTGCAAGAAGAGGCCGGTTTGAAGATGTGTTGGTGACTTCGGATATGAGGTCATTCTTTCAGCCGACCCATCGACAGGTGTCATCCGGATCCAGCATCAGGGAACGCCTAGACCGTCAGGTGTCTGACTACATTAGGTTAACGGCCGATGTGGACGCTCTGAGGAGTGATGAACCCCTGGACTACTGGGTGGGCAGGCTTGACCTCTGGCCAGAGCTTGCCCAATTTGCAATCGAACTGTTGGCTTGCCCCTCATCCAGTGTCCTGTCCGAAAGGACGTTCAGTGCAGCAGGGGGGATTGTGACTGATAAGTGTACTCGCCTAGCTCACGACAGTGTTAACTACCTCACATTTCTAAAAATGAATGAGGCATGGATCTCAGAGGAGTTCAACACATGTGACCAGTAGACCATGTATATGTCTATAAACAATTTTTTTAATCGAGCACACAGACCTTCTTTCTTCATTTGGCTCACTTCCTTGTCCAAAAAAAGCACATCGTACTATATACCCGTACCCTCCTGTTTGAAGAGGTTGAGCGGTGTCATATTTCTACTGGGGCTGCTTATTATGAGGGGCTCCCACCATCCCTGTGCTGTGCTGACTTCCTCCTGGGGCTGTACCTCTGCTGTGCATATTATGAGGGGCTCCCACCATCCCTGTGCTATTCTCATTATGAGGGGCTCCCACCATCCCTGTGCTGTGCTGACTTCCTCCTGGGGCTGTACCTCTGCTGTGCATATTATGAGGGGCTCCTACCATCCCTGTGCTATGCTCATTATGAGGGGCTCCCACCATCCCTGTGCTGTGCTGACTTCCTCCTGGGGCTGTACCTCTGCTGTGCATATTATGAGGGGCTCCTACCATCCCTGTGCTATGCTCATTATGAGGGGCTCCCACCATCCCTGTGCTGTGCTGACATCCTCCTGGGGCTGCTTATTATGAGGGTCTCCCACCATCCCTGTGCTATGCTGACATCCTCCTGGGGCTGCTTATTATGAGGGGCTCCCTCCATCCCTGTGCTGTGCTGATTTTCTCCTGGGGCTGCTTATTATGAGGGGCTCACACCATCCCTGTGCTATGCTGACATCCTCCTGGGGCTGCTTATTATGAGGGGCTCCCACCATCCCTGTGCTGTGCTGACTTCCTCCTGGGGCTGTACCTCTGCTGTGCATATTATGAGGGGCTCCCATCTTCCCTGTGCTATGCTCATTATAAGGGGCTCCCACCATCCCTGTGCTATGCTGACTTCCTCCTGGGGCTGCTTACGGTGCAGGTGTCAGTGCTGTATATCACGGTGCTGGTGTCAGTGCTGTATATCACGGTGCTGGTGTCAGTGCTTTAAGTCACGCTGCTAATGTCAGTGCTCTCTATCACGGTGCTGCTGTCAGTGCTGTATGTCACGCTGCTGATGTCAGTGCTCTCTATCACGGTGCTGCTGTCCGATGATTCTATCACGGTGCAGGTGTCATTGCTGTATGTCACGCTGCTGGTGATCATCTCCTGCACCCTCTTCTTTGCCTACCCTGGTCCCTGACCTTCCCTCTCCTCCATTGCCTTCATGCGCTCCACAGTCCTGAATTGTCACAACAATTTCCCATATAAAAAAAGAATGCTTGTAGTTGTCGATCCCAGATTCACCTCATACATGTGTTATGTCATTGGCCATGTGGTGGGGCTATGTTTGCACAGCTAGTAATTATTTTGTGGCTGCAAATTTGACCTGTAGATTTGCAAAGTTCGCCTCCCATTGAAGTCAATGGGGCCCGCCGCGAACGTTACGATTCGCGAACTATCGGCCGCGTTCGTGGTCCGCGTTCGCGAAAAGTCCCGTCGGAAGTTCGTCCATCACTAACCCCACATGCAAGCTCCAGACTAATACATACTTTGTTTAGCTCCATCCACTGGACCATTGCCTTCAACTGGCACTCATTAGTTGTTTCATGGCCCCAGGTTCTTTTCTTTTCAAATGTTTTTATTGAGATTTTTAGCAGAGTTAGTTACAACAAAGGTTACAAAACAAAAAAAAATAATATATAGTAATAAAAGTAACATAACACAGTATAATGTAGTGACAGGTTTTTCTCAGCATAATATAGCATAGAAACAAATAGTCCACAATAAAGAATAAAGTAGTATTCCCAAGTATCTAATATTCATAGTCATAAAGGGACTCGAACAAGAGTAAGTCTCTTAGAATTTGTGTAATAAAGTCCGTAATATAATTATTGTAAGATTTATAAATAGCGATATGGATAACGGCCACTTCTGGACCCCAAGACACCCCTCACAGGGATCGATCTGTGTCTTGGAGTACCTAGGCCAACATCCTAAAGGAAATTCAAACACAGCAGTTATCTTTTATGAAGGAAAATAAAGATCTATTCTTATTCCGCAGCTCAATTCAGATAAACAAACATGTGATATATTTGTCAATTTGTTATGAAATTATTTTTAAAGCCATCCAAAAAAAAATATTAAAACGCACAGGAGTTCTTTCTTCTATATGATTAAAGAATCAGCATTATCTAAATTGTGGAAGTATAATTTTTGTACCATGTACTCCAAGGTTCCCATAGTTGTTGTTCCTTAATATATAGGGATTTGTCATTAGGAAATAACAATTCATAGGAGTGGTGGAGTTGGGTTAATTCTATAACTTCTGTCATAGTAGGAAGAAAGTCAGTTTTCCATTTTCTAGTTATGGATAGTCTCGCAGCTAAAAGTATATGTGTTACTACTTTACCATATTGTTTGGGAATGGTATGTAAATTCATATTCAGAATGGCTAGTTCTGGTGAAAGTTGAAGGACAATACCTGATACGGAAGTGAGTAAATGGGAGATTGCCTGCCAGTAGTTATGTAAGCTTGGGCAGTCCCACATAATATGAAATAGGGTCCCCAATTGGGTACAATTTCTCCAGCAATTAGGTGACGAGTTCCCCTTGAATTTTGCTAGGATATGTGGAGTCAGGTATTGTCTTTGAACAATTTTTTGTGCCAATTCCCATAGTGTAACACAAGCAGTGGCCCTATGTATGCTTCGTAGGGAAGCCATCCATTGTTTAATTGAAAAGTCTTCCCCCAAATCTTATGTATGTAGAGGGGCTCCTGCGCTCCATGGCAAGAAGAATAATTTTGGAAAGGAAGTAGAAAGTATGTTCTAATCGGAGCAGCAGACACTTTTTTTGAGTGAACTCTTAATAAAAAATAGAAAAAGGGAAGAAGGGGGTGTGTTGCGCTTCCTTAGATACCAAGAAAGAGATAAACTCATGTGATAAATAGAGACTATCAATTCTCCACAGAATGTGAAAAAAAGTGCAATAGTGCTTAGTATATAATATTTAAAACTTATAAAATTGCATTCAAATAAACATCTAATACATAATGTGCTAGTGCATCATTCCAGTGTCTAAGAATAGGCAAAGATGTGTCTATGGCTATAAAGTGCATATAATTAATTATTATTGCAATGTGTATATAGAAAAAAGGTGAAACATCTAGGATAAAACTACAAACAAATATGTACCAATAAATCAATGTGATAAATGATCTAAAAAGATTCTATGGATACTTTAAACGTGCAAAGAACACAGAGAAGCAATAATATATTCCTTGATAAAAAAGGAAACAGAGTAGCAGCAAAATAGCAGCAAAAAAATAATAATTGTGAATCTCGATAAAGTGTCCCATACACAGTCCAATCGTGCAACTCCAAAGTGTGATTTCACAACCAAACATAAAGTGCAATGTGCCAAGGTAGTTTTCCTCCAAACGGTATCCCGTGTCAGTGCTGGTACTCCTAAATAATTACCTCACAGCTGTAAGGTATACAGCAAGACAACAGATTTGCAGGGGGAATTCCGGGGGATGAAATAGGCTGTGACTGGGACTTCTGACAGTGCCGCTCTTCCTTGCAGTTTTGGCCGACAAGCAATGCTCAAAATAACAAGTGAGAGATATCCTCCATGGTGTATTAATTTAAAACGAACGATTTATTTGTAAAAATAAAACTACTCACAAACAGGAGCGAATAAGCAGGCACACACAGCTAAACAGATGGGTGAATGGTACGAACATCACTTCCGATTTCCTACGCGTTACGTCACGAATGGACTTCAACTGGGATAGTTCTAAAGGGATCGGAAGTGCTTCATGAGAGTATTGGGCGGATCGCGTCCGCCCACTGTTTCCATAACTAGAGTGTGTAATCACACAAACAGGCAGTAGAATCGCCCAGCATTAGCATAGCTAGGGCGTGCGTTAGTAGAGCGAGCCATTCGAATTCCGGGGGTGTGTCCCGCTCTATATCTCGCCTCCCACCACACTCACAATATATTCGTTAAAATAACGAGCGGGTGCGGGCAATTTTAACGAATATATTGTGAGTGTGGTGGGAGGCGAGATATAGAGCGGGACACACCCCCGGAATTCGAATGGCTCGCTCTACTAACGCACATCCTAGCTATGCTAATGCTGGGCGATTCTACTGCCTGTTTGTGTGATTACACACTCTAGTTATGGAAACAGTGGGCGGACGCGATCCGCCCAATACTCTCATGAAGCACTTCCGATCCCTTTAGAACTATCCCAGTTGAAGTCCATTCGTGACGCAACGCGTAGGAAATCGGAAGTGACGTTCGTATCATCCATCGATCTGTTTAGCTGTGTGTGCCTGCTTATTCGCTCCTGTTTGTGAGTAGTTTTATTTTTACAAATAAATCGTTCGTTTTAAATTACTACACCATGGAGGATATCTCTCACTTGTTATTTTGAGCATTGCTTGTTGGCCAAAACTGCAAGGAAGAGCGGCACTGTCAGAAGTCCCAGTCACAGCCTATTTCATCCCCCGGAATTCCCCCTGCAAATCTGTTGTCTTGCTGTATACCTTACAGCTGTGAGGTAATTATTTAGGAGTACCAGCACTGACACGGGATACCGTTTGGAGGAAAACTACCTTGGCACATTGCACTTTATGTTTGGTTGTGAAATCACACTTTGGAGTTGCACGATTGGACTGTGTATGGGACACTTTATCGAGATTCACAATTTTTTTTTTTTTGCTGCTACTCTGTTTCCTTTTTTATCAAGGAATATATTATTGCTTCTCTCTGTTCTTTGCACGTTTAAAGTATCCATAGAATCTTTTTTAGATCATTTATCACATTGATTTATTGGTACATATTTGTTTGTAGTTTTATCCTAGATGTTTCACCTTTTTTTCTATATACACATTGCAATAATAATTAATTATATGCACTTTATAGCCGTAGACACATCTTTGCCCCAAATCTTGTTCCCATTTAAGGAAGGAAGGTAGTTTGCTGGGTATGTTTTTTCCCCCTAGAATTGGGTACCGTATATACTCGAGTATAGGCCGACCCGAATATAAGCCGAGGCCCCCAATTTATCCCCAAAAAACTGGAAAACTTATTGACTCGTGTATAAGCCGAGGGTGAGACATGGCTGTCCATCCCTGTGTGTCCGTCCATCCCTGTGTGTGTGTCCGTCCATCCATCCATCCCTGTGTGTGTGTCCATCCATCCATCCCTGTGTGTGTGTCCGTCCATCCATCCCTGTGTGTGTGTCCATCCATCCATCCATCCCTCCCTGTGTGTGTGTGTCCATCCATCCATCCCTGTGTGTGTGTCCGTGCAGCCTTGTGTGTGTGTGTGTCCAGCCTACCTGTGTCCCGAGCCTCCGTCCCGAGCCTCCGTCCCGAGCCTCCGTCCCGAGCCGTCGTCCCGAGCCTCAGTCGTCCTGAGCCTCCTCCGTCCCGTGCCGAGCCGAGCCTCCGTCCTTCCAGGATTGCCGCTCTTCTCGGCGGCCATTCTACAATTCAAAAGCCGCGCCTCCGCCTGTGATAAGCGGAACACTCAATTTCCCAGCAGCCTGTGTTCCGCCTATCACGGACATCCTCTCATCCTCGTCCGTAGTATGAGGATGAGCGGATGTCCGTGATAGGCGGAACACTGACTGCTGGGAAATTGAGTGTTCCGCCTATCACAGGCGGAGGCGGAGACGGAGGCGGAGGCGCGGCTTTTGAATTGTAGAATGTCCGCCGTCTGTCTGCTCGATACGCTGATCGGGCAGTCAGACGGCGATGACTCGAGTATAAGCCGAGGGGGGCACTTTCAGCCTCAAAAAAGAGGCTGAAAATCTCGGCTTATACTCGAGTATATACGGTATATTGTAGCTACTCCTTTCTGTGAGGTGGCATGGTTATTGAGGAAAGACCATATTTTAACCGGGATTGAAGCTCTGAGTTGTGGATTGTGTAGCAGACACTTTTCTATTTGAATATATGTAGATCGCTCAGAATTCGGAAGCTGTAATTCATTACTTAACTGAGAAAAAGACTTTAATGAGCCCTGTTGGAAGAAGGAACCAAGTTTGATATCCCGACCCAAATTCCAGTCGTGTATTTGTACGCCAGGAATTAATGTTGGTATGATTGTTAGAGGAGGGTTTAACACCGTGATTGGAGTTTTATCCCATTTGTATGTGATGATTCTCTGCCAAGAGTGTAGCGTCGCTTTCACCGTTGGTGGGTATTGAGCTGTAATTGTGGACTTAATTTTCCTACTAAGTAACCAGAATTGCATATTAGGCTGTCGTGTGATGTCTTTCTCAATTTGTCCCCATAAAGTTTTAGGAGTAGGCAAGAACCATTCTTGCAATTGGGTCAAAAGAGTTGCGTCATAATAATCCTGTAGATCAGGTACGGTCGCACCACCTATATTTCTATGTTTAATTAGTATATGGTATGCGCAACGGGATTTTTTGCCATTCCATAGATATTTTCCCAAACTGCTTTGTAAGGATTTAAAGTAGTATTTAGGGATACATATTGGAAGGGACCTGAGTTGATACAATAATTTTGGTAAGGTCATCATTTTGAAAGCTGCCAGGCGACCGGCCCATGTAAATTCGAATTTACTAAGTGTTGTCAGATCTGTTTCAAAATGTTTCTTAAATGGTAAAAAGTTTGTTTCAAATAACTGTTTTGTTTTGTTAGTGAGAGTGATTCCTAAGTAAGAAATCCCCTCGTCTTTCCAGTGGTCGGGGTATTTATTAGACAATAACTGCCTGGTTGTGTTATCTAATCCTAGGTCTAAAATATGGGACTTAGTTTCATTGATTTTATAATATGATGCTGCTCCAAATGTCGTTAGTATATTTTGGAGATTCGGGAGAGATGAAATAGGATCAGACACTATAAGCACTATGTCATCTGCGAACAGACTTATTTTATTATCTATTTGCCCAATTTTTATACCAGATAGTTTTGTGTCAGATCGTATACGTTCTGCTAGAGGTTCGATGGCTAAATTAACCACTTCCCGACCAGCGCACGACGATGTACGTCGACAGAATGGCACGGGCAGGCATATTGGCGTACAGGTATGTCCAATATTCAATGCCGCCCTGCCATCGGGAGCGCGCCGGCGGCGGGTTGGGACCCCGGTGAGTCCGGTCGCGGGACTCGCGGACTCGATCGCCGCGGGCATCCCCGCGATCGTCTCACGGAGCCGCCGAATGGAGAAGTGCCGTTGTAAACAACATTTCTCCATTCGGCCTAGCAACTAGTGACGCTGATCTCTGCTCCATGTGATTGGAGCAGAGATCAGTGTTCACTAAATGAAAGCCCAACCCCCCCACAGTTAGTAACACACCCCTAGGAACACTTAACACCTACACTGCCACCCACTGGTTAACCCCTTCACTGCCAGTGTCATTTACACAGGAATCACTGCATTTATATAGCACTGATTGCTGTATAAATGACAATGGTCCCAAAAATGTGTCAAAAATGTCCGATGTGTCCGCCATAATGTCGCAGTCACAATAAAAATCGCTGATCACCGCCATTACTAGTAAAAAAAAAAAATAATAAAAAATTATTAATAAAAATTCTATAAAACTATCCCTATTTTGTAAACGCTATAACTTTTGCGCAAACCAATCAATAATCGCTTATTGCGATTTTTTTTACCAAAAATATGTAGAAGAATACGTATCGGCCTAAACTGAGGGAAAAAAATGTTTTTTTATATATTTTTGGGGATATTTATTATAACAAAAAGTAAAAAATAATGCGTTTTTTTCATGTCGCTCTATTTTTGTTTATAGCGCAAAAAATAAAAACCGCAGGGGTGATCAAATACCACCAAAAGAAAGCTCTATTTGTGGGAAAAAAAGGACGTCAATTCTGTTTGGGAGCCACGTCGCACGACCGCGCAATTGTCAGTTAAAGCGACGCAGTGCCGAATCGCAAAAAGTGGTCTGGCCTTTGACCAGCAAAATGGTCCGGTCTGCAAGTGATTAAAAGAAATCCAATAAAATCAAATTTTGTCATAAATTTAAGCCAAAATGTATTCTGCTACATGTTTTTGGTAAAAAAAAAATCCGTTCAGTGTATAATAATTGGTTTGTGTGATGACGGATATATGTACGCAAATGATCACGTACATATGTGTGCAGATAATCATTGGGACATGTGATTTTAGTGGGACATATGTGGGGGACATGTTTTTTTTTTTATTTGGGGACATGTGTGTTTTGGGGACATATGTGGGGACTGTGTTTACACTGTGTGGTGTGTTGTGTGTATTACATTAGACTGGGGATCAGTGAGTAAAAAGCTGTAAAAACAGCTCATACTCACTGATCATCAGCCGGCTGCAGCGATCTGCTCTCCTCTCCTCAGCGACGACTTCCGTGTGAGGAGAGGAGGAGCCGATTGCTTAGCAACCGGCTGCTTGTTTACATCACATGACGGCCGTGATTGGACATGGCCGTCATGTGATCAGGAGGGTCAATCACAGAGCCCTCCTGCCGATCCGAGATGCGCCGTGTCCGGGTGACACGAGCGCATCGGGATCGCGCCGCTGCGCGGGCAGGCGCGCGCGCGCGATCCCCCTCTTTCTGAAGGACGTTCCTGAACGTCCTATCAGAAGTAGACGGCTCCCACCCGGGCCGTATATGTACATTGGCCGGGTGGGAAGTGGTTAAATACAAAAAGAAAGAAAAACTTAGGACAATAGTGGAAAATCAGCTTGTAATACCTCTATAATGGTATTATAGTAGAGAACATATTATGAAGCCAATTTACAGACTGTTATAGATGATTGTATTGACGACTGTCTTTCATTTTGCTTGATTTGTGTGGTGGAGTAGAGGGATTGTAGTTATCATACAATTTCTGTTTTTTTCCCTCCCAAGCCTTTGACATAGGGTGATTTCCACGGCGATATGCGTGGCGGTGAGGATGTTGTAGTGATCGGTGGTGGAAGACGGAACTCCTGGTACCAATCGGGTAGTTCGATTTGATCGATCTGTAGGCTATTACAGAAATTAGGTAGTTCATCTGGGGTGCGCAAGAGGGGTGTTGCTTCCCATTGTAAGATGCCTGGACCGCCAAGGGGAACTTCCACCTGTAAGGAATACCCTTTTCCCTCAGGGCATCCAGCAGGGGTATAAGGGCTCTCCTGTTTCTCGGGGTTATGGGAGAAAGATCCTGCAATAGCTGGATGGTGGTCTCATTAAAGATAATTTGGTCGGTTTGTCTTGCCTTCTGTAGGATTTCTTCCTTTAAGGTAAAGCTGGTAATGATGTCACGTGGCGGTGCTGGGTCTGGGGCTCTATGGGCTCTGTCAAACTCAATGGGGGATTCTTGTGGCCTCTCCAGTAGTTGATTGAACACTGAGCACAACACGGGTCTAATCTGATCCGCAGTGATTGATTCTGGGATTCCTCTGACTCTGATATTACACCTTCTGTCCCGATTATCTAAATCTTCTAAATGTCTGTTGACATTGATTAGATGTTGTGAATGTTGATAAGAGACCTCATCTAATCTTTAGATGGCTTTGTCTCTCTGTCTACCCGCTCTCTCCCCCGCCGCCATTTGTTCGGTTAGCATTAAGATGTCCGCCTTGAGATCCGTAATCACTGTGGAGAGGGAGGATTTGATGTCCGCTGCAATATCCATCATAGCAGTTTTAGGCAAGAAGTTTTATGTATAGTCCATTCTTAATACATCCAGGGAGGTAGATAAGGAGGGGGTCAGGGGGTCTGAATCCCCCCCCCCCCCAGAGAGATGAAAGGTGTCCAATCTACAATAGGCAAGAAGCTTTATGTATAGTCCATTCTTAATACATCCAGGGAGGTAGATAAGGAGGGGGTCAGGGGGTCTGAATCCACCCGGAGAGATGAAAGGTGTCCAATCTACAATAGGCAAGAAGCTTTATGTATAGTCCATTTTTAATACATCCAGGGAGGTAGATAAGTAGGGGGTCAGGGGGTCTGAATCCCCCTGGAGAGATGAAAGGTGTCCAATCTACAATAGGCAAGAAGCTTTATGTATAGTCCATTCTTAATACATCCAGGGAAGTAGATAAGGAGGGGGTCAGGGGGTCTGAATCCCCCCGGAGAGATGAAAGGTGTCCAATCTACAATAGGCAAGAAGCTTTATGTATAGTCCATTCTTAATACATCCAGGGAGGTAGATAAGGAGGGGGTCAGGGGGTCTGAATCCCCCCCCCCCAGAGAGATGAAAGGTGTCCAATCTACAATAGGCAAGAAGCTTTATGTATAGTCCATTTTTAACACATCCAGGGAGGTAGATAAGGAGGGGGTCAGGGGATCTGAATTCCCCCCGGAGAGGGGTTGATCGGGTGGCAGGGAATTCCTTACCAGATCCTCTGAAGTCATCAGGGATTCCGAATCAAAATCCTCCTCCTCCTCCCTCGTGCTGGAACGCGTCATGTTGTCATCTGCTGGGCCTCTCTTCCCCTGTCCCTGTGACAGGAATATCTCAGGTATCGCTTTGTGTTTTGAGGATCCCGGGGTCCGGGGATGATTGTGGTGCAATCCCCCTCTATAGAGTCTGCCCATGCTGCAAAAGGATGTTCGTTTTTGCTGGGAGAACCGTCGCTCTGCTCCGGAGCTCAGTCTTTAGACGTCCATTACTCCCGCGCGCCAGGCCATTTTTGTTTGTTTTATTAAATGCGACCGAATTTGGCAAATTTTTATCTATTTTTTTTTTAAATGAATGAAATAAAACAAATTCCAAAAAACAAATTGAACTAAACTTTGAATAACGAATCAAATTTTTTTTTCCATTCTGCACATGTCTGGAGTGGGCACCAGTAAGCAGAGGACCACCCACCGACTTTGCCACAGTCACTTACCCATGTATGGCAGCAGAGGTAAGTGGTCTATGATGCTGAGGGAAGATGGGAGCATCAGTTCTCTGGTACACCACCAACCCTGCCCATTCTATCCTCCAGGTCAGGCTCCTCCCACCCCAGGAGCGGTGCGGTGGCAGGAGAATATAGCGTAGAGCGCAGTGGGTGGGAGTTCAGGTGCTGCACGCTGTGCTGGGAATACGTCACTGTGATCCACTGGGCCCAACAGCAGCGGAGGGATCCATCAGCCAGCCTGGCCTTGTACAGCGAGAGTCACTGCCTGGTACTACACCGGCCGATCATTCCACCACACACGCGGACCGCTGTGCCGCCTTTTGCTCGGTGGCAGAACCACCGTGCACAGCAGCAGGGCAGTGACACTTCAAATTTTGGCAGGACTCTCCGGGGGGGATTCAGACCCCCTGACCCCCTCCTTATCTACCTCCCTGGATGTATTAAGAATGGATTATACATAAAACTTCTTGCCTATTGTAGATTGGACACCTTTCATCTCTCCGGGGAGATTCAGACCCCCTGACCCCCTCCTTATCTACATCCCTGGATGTATTAAAAATGGACTATACATAAACCTTCTTGCCTATTGTAGATTGGACACCTTTCATCTTTATGAGCACCTTAAACCTTTAGCGTTCTGGTGAGGATATGAATTCCATGGACTGGTAGCAGATCTTGGCAGGTGTAGCACCCCCCCCCCCCCCAGCACAGGATGTGTGGCCAATCTAGTCGTTGGCTCTTTCTGTAGTCAAGGGAGCAATGATCATTTATTCTGGTCTGTTCAGGGTTTCACAGACTGGGAGTTTGATTGCTTCCACCTGCCACTAGGAGAAGCTTCCAGAGCTTAGGGAGGGAGATTAAAATGACAAGCCTGGATTTTTATCATGGCCTGGCCAATCCCTGGAGAGGAGTGTCCAGAAGGTGGCTCAGGAGTTGAAATAGTCTGAAGCCCTGGAGAGATTGCTCTTGTTCCTTGGGAGGATTTCAAGCCTTGGGTGGGGGGGGGGGGTGGCTGCTGCCCCTTTGAGACAGCCCATGGACTGTGTAGCTGTTCTTTGGGGGCTGTGTCAGGACTGAGGGCCTGGAGTGAACTGATTGTGATTGTCTCCTGGTGACTGTGTGCATTTGGTATATAAGTGCCAGAGATAGCTTGGTTTGGGAAGCCTCTCATAGTCTAAAGCAGTGGTCATCAACCCTGTCCTCAGGGCCCACTAACAGGCCAGGTTTTCTGTATTACCTTGGGGAGATGCAAACTAGAATATGGCAATGCTGAGCAGCCAATGATATCACCTGTGATGTATTTCAGTTATCCTGCAAACCTGGCCTGTTAGTGGGCCCTGAGGACAGGGTTGATGACCGCTGGTCTAAAGTGTTTGCGATTGTCCATCCTCAGCAGAATTTGGGAGTGTCAGCCTAGACAAGAGTGTCCTCCTGTTGCTGTGCAGTGTTTTGGAGTATCACATGCCCTAACCATTCTCCTGTTTAAAGTTCTTCAAGCAATAAGTTTTAAAAAGACATTCCCTAGGCTGAGGTATTGGAGCCGGAGTGCATGGCCTGGTGCTTGTGGTGGTGGACGGCCTCTGTACATTAGAGAAGAACCCCCTGTGGGGGCAGCTCTACATCAAGTCAGCTGTTGTAGACCACAAACCCCTTCCCAAGTCCCGACCGAGGACTAGGTGCCCCTTGTCTTCCTATATCTGGGCTGTAGTTCTGTCCTACGCCGGCCTGACTCTGATTGGATGAAGTCATGACCGGTACTAAATACGATCCAATAGATGAACACAAGAATGAGAACTCGTAATTCGTTGAACTATTGAATTCATGTTTCTCATACTTTCATGAACAAGACATTGAAAAGAAAATCCATAGAAAGCGATGATATAAAACAACATACACAGCAAAGCTTATAAAATACATCAAACTCAAATCATCTGATTATTCAAAAAAAATTGCATAAAATGTAACCAAAAATAACAATATTTATATTACAAAGAAGCAGGAACTCCTAGTTACAGTGCAAATCCAGGAAAGGGGGCGATAGTTTAGGTGGGACACCATTAGAGGGATCACCAGAATTTCATCTGTGACACATCAGGGATGTCATACAAGAAGATGGCGGGTAGTAAGGGGAGGAAGAAGGAGGGATTGTAGGAAATGTAGACTTGCTGAGGTCATACAAGAAGATGGTGGGCAGTGTTGGGGAACATTGAAGGACTGAATAAAATGCATACACCCTGAAGTCATAGAAGAAGATGGTGGGCGGTATGGGAGGAAGAAGGAGGGATTATAGGAAATGTAGACTTGTTCAGGTCATACAAGAAGATGGTGGGCAGTATGGGAGGAAGAAGGAGGGATTGTAGGAAATGTAGACTTGTTCAGGTCATACAAGAAGATGGTGGGCAGTATGGGAGGAAGAAGGAGGGATTGTAGGAAATGCAGACTGTTGAGGTCATACAAGAAGATGGTGGGCAGTATGGGAGGAAGAAGGAGGGATTGTAGGAAATGCAGACTGTTGAGGTCATACAAGAAGATGGTGGGTGGTATAAGGCAAAGGAGGAAGGATTGTAAGAAATGTAGACCATGCTGGGGTCATAGAAGAAGATGGTGGACGGTATGGGAGGAAGAAGGAGGGATTGTAGGAAATGTAGACTTGTTGAGGTCATAGAAGAAGATGGTGGGCGGTATGGGAGGAAGAAGGAGGGATTATAGGAAATGTAGACTTGCTGAGGTCATATACGAAGATGGTGGGCGGTATGGGAGGAAGAAGGAGGGATTATAGGAAATGTAGACTTGTTGAGGTCATAGAAGAAGATGGTGGGCGGTATGGGAGGAAGAAGGAGGGATTGTAGGAAATGTAGACTTGTTGAGGTCATAGAAGAAGATGGTGGGCGGTATGGGAGGAAGAAGGAGGGATTGTAGGAAATGTAGACTTGCTGAGGTCATATAAGAAGATGGTGGGCGGTATGGGAGGAAGAAGGAGGGATTGTAGGAAATGTAGACTTGTTGAGGTCATATACGAAGATGGTGGGCGGTATGGGAGGAAGAAGGAGGGATTGTAGGAAATGTAGACTTGTTGAGGTCATAGAAGAAGATGGTGGGCGGTATGGCAGGGAGAAGGAGGGATTATAGGACATGTAGACTTGTTGAGGTCATACAAGAAGATGGTGGGTGGTATGGGAGGAAGAAGGAGGGATTGTAGGAAATGTAGACTGTTGAGGTCATACAAGAAGATGGTGGGCGGCATAAGGCAAAGGAGGAAGGATTGTAAGAAATGTAGACCATGCTGGGGTCATACAAGAAGATTGCGGGTATTACTGGGGAGCACCAGCAGCCCCCCCCCCCCCCGAATCTGTTCTCTCCGGTCTCCAGAGTCCCACCGCCCAATCCGCTCCTGTTGCAATTGTAAAGTTTGGGGATACTAGCTCCACGGGACCAAGTGCATAAACCGGTCAAAGGTGAAACCAAAAGACTTTTATTTATAATTAAATCAAAAATAAGGCTTTTCTTCAGCACACATATCAAAACGTAAATTAAAGTCTGCTTATCTTCAACACAAAAAACTAAAATTAACCCCTTCCCGCCGAGCGTACGCAGATCTGCGTACTCGGCTTCCGGGGGGTATACCGGGATGATGCCCGCACCTGCAGGCATCATCCCGGTACTGTTTTGTTCAGCGGGCGATTGGCTATCCAGCCATAACAACCGATGCGGCTAAAAGCCGCTCGGCTGTTATGCCGGAGGAGCGGGAGGGGATGCCTCCCGCCGCTGTTACCGGTGCTCCCGCTCGATCGGGAGCACCGATTCAACTTGCACTGCCTCCGGCCGCTGGGGAGGAACTGGAACGAAGCCGTAATCGGCTTCGTTCCAGTCTCCTCATAGTAAACACGGAAGCGACGTCATGACGTCACTTCCCGTTTACTCGGCTGCCAATGGCGCCGGTTTTAAAAAAAATCCGGTATTCAGAATCGCCGTTTTTGGCGATCTGAATACACTGAAGTGTAAAGGAGGGGTGGGGGGTCTTTTAGACCCCCGATCCCTCCATAAAGAGTACCTGTCACCGCCTATTACTGTCACAAGGGATGTTTACATTCCTTGTGACAGCAATAAAAGTGATCAAAATTTTTTTTTTTTTTTTTTTAAATGTAGTCATTTAAAAATAAATAAAAAAATAAAAAAAAAAATTTTAAAGCGCCCGCCGTCCCCGCGAGCTCGCAAAGCAAAGAAAACGCATACGGAAGTCGCGCCCGCGTATGTAAACGGTGTTCAAATCACACATGTGAGGTATCGCCGCGATCGTCAGAGCGAGAGCAATAATTCTAGCACTAGACCTCCTCTGTAACGCTAACCTGGTAACCGTAAAAAATGTTTAAAGCGTCGCCTATTGAGATTTTTAGGTACCGTACTTTGTCGTCAATCCACAAGTGCGCGCAATTATAAAGTGTGACATGTTTGGTATCTATTTACTCGGTGTAACATTATCTTTCACATTATGCAAAAAAAATGGGATAATTTTACTGTTTTGTTTTTTTTTAATTCATGAAAGTGTCCCTTTTCCCAAAAAGTTGCATTTAAAACACCGCTGCGCAAATACCGTGTGACATAAAATATTGCAACAATCGCCGTTTTATTCTCTAGAGTCTCTGTTAAAAAAATATATATAATGTTTGGGGGTTCCAAGTAATTTTCTAGTAGAAAATATGGATTTTAACTTGTAAACACCAAATTCCAAAAATAGGCTTAGTCATGAAAGGGTTAAAGAAAGCACCTACAGTTCTGTAGCTGGGTCTTCGCCCCAAAGTTTTCAGAGTCCTTATAGAAATCTTTTGCAGCCTACAAAATAGCAGAATCCCTGTGGTCAGGGAGGGAGGCTCTTTCCCACCCAAATCTCACTTCAGAGCCCCCCCAAATTCCGGGTCCCAACTATCTTACTCTTAATATAGAGAGGACCGCGAGTCAGTCCTCTCCTGATGACTACACCCAGAACTCCTCACCAATTCTGGGTGACCCCCTGAAGTCTACCGGGACTCTCTTAAAGGGACCACAACCCGAATACAGGTGCGGGACTCTGGAGAGAACAGATTGGGGTGGGGCTGCTTGTGAGGTTCTGGTACTGGTGGGGGAGCTGCCCCCGCCTAAATGTAGGTGGTCGGCAACTGCACTCTCTCCCACCAGCAGCACACTTCCCCCTTCCGCCGGGCTAATGGGGCAGTGGCAATTAGTTCAGTCCCGTTCTGGTCCCGCTTTCCACTGGGCCCTGTCAATACAGCACTGGGCTAATGCTGCTCCCACTGCACTCCGGGATGGTAAGGTTTTTTTTCTCACTAATGGAGGTCTCCATTGGGGGGGGGGGGGGGTGCTGATACATATAAGGACTCACTCAGAGCTAATAGGGTCTCTAAGGTGGGGGGTGCTGCTATTATTAAGGGACTCACTCCAATAATCCAATGGGGGTATCACTTTGTAAGACGGGTTGCTGATCAGTGGCATTGCTACAGGAGGGGCTCATTCACACCATAGTTGCCACTGGCGCTGCTATAAGGTGACTCTGAACTAATGGGGGATGCTGACTGCTAATTATACCACCATTATATCAGAGTCACCTTATATCAGCACCCCATCCCCATCCGCTGCCAGCATTCTCCCTGAGAAATGCTATATGCCAGGCTTTGTGAGAAATTCTATATGCCAGGCATTGTGAGAAATGCTATATGCCAGGCTTTGTGAGAAATGTTATATGCCATGCTTTGTGAGAAATGTTATATGCCATGCTTTGTGAGAAATGTTATATGCCATGCTTTGTGAGAAATGTTATATGCCATGCTTTGTGAGAAATGCTATATGCCGGGCTTTGTGAGAAATGTTATATGCCGGGCTTTGTGAGAAATGCTATATGCCAGGCTTGTGAGAAATGCTATATGCCAGGCTTTGTGAGAAATGTTATATGCCAGGCTTTGTGAGAAATGCTATATGCCAGGCTTGTGAGAAATTCTATATGCTAGGCTTTGTGAGAAATGCTATATGCCAGGCTTGTAAGAAATGTTATATGCCAGGCTTTGTGAGAAATGTTATATGCCAGGCTTTGTGAGAAATGTTATATGCCAGGCTTTGTGAGAAATGCTATATGCCAGGCTTGTGAGAAATGCTATATGCCAGGCTTTGTGAGAAACTCTATATGCCAGGCTTGTGAGAAATGTTATATGCCAGGCTTTGTGAGAAATGCTATATGCCAGGCTTTGTGAGAAATGCTATATACCAGGCTTTGTGAGAAATGTTATATGCCAGCCTTGTGAGAAATGTTATATGCCATCCTTGTGAGAAATGTTATATGCCAGGCTTTGTGAGAAATGCTATATAGCAGGCTTTGTGAGAAATGCTATATACCATGATCTGTGAGGCTGAGCTATATACTCTGTCCTGTGATGCTGAGCTGTATGGAAAGGTAGATACACTGAGATCATACAAGAAGTTGTTGGGTAGTATTGGAGAACGAGGGGGATTATAGGAAATGTAGACACGCTGTGGTCATACAGGATATTGGTGGGGACATAAGATGGGATTGTAGGAAATGTAGACACGATCAGCTCATATAAGATGATGAGTAATATTGGAGAAAAAGGAGAGATTGTAGGAAATGTAGACACACTGAGGTCCTTCAAGATAATGGTAGTATAGTAGTATTTAGGAAAGAGGGGGGATTGAGGGAAATGTAGACACGCTGAGGTCATACAAGAAGATGGTGAGTAGTACTGGGGAAAGAGGGGGGATTGAAGGAAATGTAGACACAATGAGGTCATAGAAGAAGGTGGTGGGTAGTACTGGGGAAAGAAGATGGATTGAAGGAAATGTAGACACAATGAGGTCATACAAGAAGATGGTGGGTAGTACTGGGGAAAGAGGAGAGATTAAAGGAAATGTAGACACGCTGAGGTCATACAAGAAGATGGTGGGTAATACTGGGGAAAGAGGAGAGATTGAAGGAAATGTAGACACAATGAGGTCATAGAAGAAGGTGGTGGGTAGTACTGGGGAAAGAGGGGGGATTGAAGGAAATGTAGACACAATGAGGTCATAGAAGAAGGTGGTGGGTAGTACTGGGGAAAGAGGGGGGATTGAAGGAAATGTAGACACAATGAGGTCATAGAAGAAGATGGTGAGTAGTACTGGGGAAAGAGGAGAGATTGAAGGAAATGTAGACACAATGAGGTCATAGAAGAAGGTGGTGGGTAGTACTGGGGAAAGAGGGGGGATTGAAGGAAATGTAGACACAATGAGGTCATAGAAGATGGTGGGTAGTACTGGGGAAAGAGGAGGGATTGAAGGACATGTAGACACAATGAGGTCATAGCAGATGTGGATAGAAGTTGGAGGGTTGGTGGGAAATGTAGACATGCTCTGGCCATACAAGAGGATGGTGGGTAGTATCGGGCAACTTGCAGGGATTGTAGGAAATGTTTATATCTTCCATAGCCAGGTAGAGGTGATAAAGGGATCGTTCTGCAGCAGAAGTCCGTTCTGAAGACCCAGATCATTTTATATAAATCAAACCCAGTTCTTTTGTCCTTGTTGTCTCATGTTGGAAGGCGGATTGTTCCTCTGTGTCCTATGTGAGGACGGTCTAGGTTTTCTTTCTCATACCACGTAGTATCCACCAATGGGCGACGAAGACAGGGGGCATTGTCAAAAGCAGAGCCACAGAGCCCCCAATTAAGGACTTCGTCAAACAGCTGAAACAAGGCTGATCTACAAGAGACGGGAGAGATCAGAGTGTGAGATATTTACAAGAGGTCATGATTTTCCATCTTTTATCTGTGTTAGGTGGACAATGACGCTCTTCAGTCAGAACATGCCACTTGTAGACTCACAATGAAGAAACACAAACTGGAAATGATGGACAATTATTTTATTAATAATTTCCTAAAATGATTTTATTAATCTGCTGCAAGCTGGAATTCTGACCCGTTTTGTGGCAAACCCAGCAATGTGAACCTTACATTCACTCGCCGTTATATAACAACCCTAATTATATCACACTCACCCCCTTTTCCAATCCAATGCTGAGTCTACTCTTTGGTGTGTGGCCACCAGAACTTCTGGGTTTCACCTGGAGTGCCTGTGCCACAACCAATCAGGACACAGCTCCAGTCCTTTGTGTCCCCTGAGATTCTTAAGCTGCCAAGTGTTCTCTGTACTGCCCCTCTGGTGACCCCAGTGTGCCCCTTTGTGCCCCATGATTCTAGTGATTCTGAAGCATTCTAGTGACACCTCCATGACACCAGTGTCTACTCATAGATTCTGTCACACTCTGCAGTTGTCTGGCTTACTATGCTCCACCTTCAGTACCGTCTGATGACTCTACCCTTCAATCCATTCCTCAAATCACCAGGACTGTCCTCCTCTCAGTGGATACGGAACCCCACCCATGAAAGATTTATTGCATCACAATGTCTGTTATTAAAGTGATTGTAAAGTCTATATTTTTTTAGGAAAAATAAAAAAAGACGGTAAACTTACCTTCTTTGTTCAATGGTATTGCAGAGAGTGGTCTCTTACCTCTTCTTCTGGAGTCCCCCCGTTGCACTGTCTGCTCCTCTCCTCCTACTGGTCACCTATAGCAAGCTGTGCAAAAACAGTCAAGGAGAGGACAAAGGACAAGTGGCCGGTATTGCCTCTGGCCTCCTAGCAGCTAAACAATTCCTCATTACTGGCCTATCATGCCTTGTTCTGCACTGTGTTGCTGTAAGGAGGTGGTTATATTGGTACAAGCAGGGCTATGCTTCCTCATTTCAAAGCTGCCCACAGACGTCCTGATGACTGGTGGGGTATGATAGAGGTGGAGGAAACATAGGTCCTCAGAATGGATGAATCAGAAGCATGGAGATCCTTGCATGGCAGGGCCTCAAGTACAACTTCCTCTCCAGTAAGGAAAACAGTGAGCAGCACTGATATCACCAAATCTTACTCTGAATCTGGAGATACCAATAGTCAGTCAGAAGTGCCTTAGATGATATCACACAGCAGATATACATTGATAAAACTCAGAGTAGAGGAATGCCAAGGCAGAGTGTGAGGAAGGACGGGGAGCAGAGTGTGAGTGTGGGGAAGGACGGGGAGGAGAGTGTGAGTGTGGGGAAGGACGGAGAGGAGAGTGCGAGTGTGGGGAAGGACGGGGAGGAGAGTGCGAGTGTGAGGAAGGACAGGGCAGAGAATGTGGGGAAGGACGGGAAGGAGAGTGTAAGTGTGGGGAAGGACGGGGAGGAGAATGTGGGGAAGGACAGGGAGGAGAGTGTGAGTGAGGGGAAGGACGGGGAGGAGAATGTGGGGAAGGACGTGGAGGAGAGTGTGGGTAAGGACAGGGAGGAGAGTGTGGGGAAGGACGGGGAGGAGAATGTGGGGAAGGACGGGGAGGAGAGTGTGGGGAAGGACGGGGAGGAGAATGTGGGGAAGGACGGGGAGGAGAGTGTGGGGAAGGACAGGGAGGAGAGTGTGGGGAAGGATGGGGAGGAGAGTGTGGGGAAGGACGGGGAGGAGAGTGCGAGTGTGGGGAAGGACGGGGAGGAGAATGTGGGGAAGGACGGGGAGGAGAGTGTGGGGAAGGACGGGGAGGAGAATGTGAGTGTGGGGAAGGATGGGGAGGAGAATGTGGGGAAGGACGGGGAGGAGAGTGTGAGTGAGGGGAAGGACGGGGAGGAGAATGTGGGGAAGGACGGGGAGGAGAGTGTGGGGAAGGACAGGGAGGAGAGTGTGGGGAAGGACGGGGAGGAGAGTGTGGGGAAGGACGGGGAGGAGAGTGTGAGTGTGGGGAAGGACGGGGAGGAGAGTGTGGGGAAGGACAGGGAGGAGAGTGTGGGGAAGGACAGGGAGGAGAGTGTGGGGAAGGACAGGGAGGAGAGTGTGGGGAAGGACAGGGAGGAGAGTGTGGGGAAGGATGGGGAGGAGAGTGTGGGGAAGGACAGGGAGGAGAGTGTGGGGAAGGATGGGGAGGAGAATGTGGGGAAGGACGGGGAGGAGAGTGTGGGGAAGGACGGGGAGGAGAGTGTGGGGAAGGCAGGGGAGGAGAGTGTGGGGAAGGACGGGGAGGAGAGTGTGGGGAAGGACAGGGAGGAGAGTGTGGGGAAGGACGGGGAGGAGAGTGTGGGAAAGGACGGGGAGGAGAGTGTGGGGAAGGACGGGGAGGAGAGTGTGGGGAAGGACAGGGAGGAGAGTGTGAGTGTGGGGAAGGACGGGGAGGAGAGTGTGGGGAAGGACGGGGAGGAGAGTGTGGGGAAGGACGGGGAGGAGAGTGTGGGGAAGGACAGGGAGGAGAGTGTGGGGAAGGACAGGGAGGAGAGTGTGGGGAAGGACAGGGAGGAGAATGTGGGGAAAGACGGGGAGGAGAGTGTGAGTGTGGGGAAGGACAGGGAGGAGAGTGTGGGGAAGGACGGGGAGGAGAGTGTGGGGAAGGACAGGGAGGAGAGTGTGGGGAAGGACGGGGAGGAGAGTGTGGGGAAGGACGGGGAGGAGAGTGTGAGTGTGGGGAAGGACAGGGAGGAGAGTGTGGGGAAGGGCAGGGAGGAGAGTGTGAGTGTGGGGAAGGATGGGGAGGAGAGTGTGGGGAAGGACAGGGAGGAGAGTGTGGGGAAGGACGGGGAGGAGAGTGTGGGGAAGGACGGGGAGAAGAGTGTGGGGAAGGACGGGGAGGAGAGTGTGGGGAAGGACAGAGAGGAGAATGTGGGGAAGGACGGGGAGGGGAGGTCGCTCTCTACTCACCTGGACAGGAGATGTGGGTGGTGTTGCTCTCTTTCCTGCTCACTGAGTTTTGTACAGAACAGCTGACATTCATTGGGACAGTCTTGCGTTCTTTAGAGAAGGTGACATTACTGGAGTGATCTCCATATACTTTCCCATTCACTGTCCAGTTATAAGTGACATTCTGCTCCTTCTCTAGCACACAGGAGACACTGACACTTCCATTGTTTTGGCAAGAGAAGATCACCTTAGGTGTAGAGGGTGGAGCTGAAAAGACATTGAGGACACTTACAAAGGAAGAGATGATGAGGAAGGAGAAGAGGAGACGAGAGGAAATAAAGGTGAAAACAAGAAGAGTGTAGAGGTGAGGAGAGGAGAAGAAGATAGGAGCAGAGTATGGGGAAGGGTGAGGAAGAATAATGTTACTGCTAGGAAGAAGAGGAATTGAACAGGGAGCCTGGGAAAGAACAGGGAGCGGAGTGTGAATGTGGGGCAGGATTAGGGTTGGTGCTCAGGGGTTTGGCAGCACAGGGTTTGCTTCGTACTTGTTTGGGGGTCAAGGAGCAGCCAAACTATTCAGCCTTTTTGCCCACCCAAACCTCTTGATATAAGCAGCTTCAGCCATTGATTATTTGGTGGTATTACTACCTCCAATGAAAAATGATAGGAACGCCTCGCGGGCTGCTAGAGTTGTTGGTTGCCAAGGTGAAGGTGGCCACCAGCGCCCTAGCAACCCCTATCCCTATACTCAGTGGCTCATAAAAAATGCTGATGGGCATCCTGGGTGAGGACAGTGATCGTATTTGGACACATGCGTCAGTCATTATTTTATTATTAGCGCTTTATTTTATTATTCCCCCTGCAGAATCCCACATCTACTCAGCTCAGAATGTGGAGAGGAATCCCTTATCCTCATCAACATGGATACAATGTCCCCAGCACACGGTAAACATAAGGCAACGTTTCGGAGCCACACAGTGCCCCTTTGTCAGGTAAGTGACTCGCCTAACGAAGGGGCTCTGAGCAGTTCTGAAACATTGTCTTATGTTTACCATCTGACCATGGGCGTCCGCAGAACTTTTTCAGGGAGGGGCATTATTTTAGGGTCATCCATGCACTGCCCTTTCTGACAATGTCATTATCACATTATCATGGTCAGACTGCAGACGTAGTACAGTCCCTAGGATAAATAATGGATAATGGCCAACAGGTCCTGTTACCAGACCCAGAGAAACGACAGTAGTGATCCCTCTGGGCTGGACGATCGCTCACTCTGTGTTCCCTGGGATCGACTCTGGTCAGTAGTGTAGCATTTCTGTACCCTGGTAGTGGCTCATCTTTCTCTCTCTGGTGGCGCAGGGCAGCGTGGCTCTCTCTCTGGTGGTGCTGGGCAGCGTGGCTCTCTCTCTGGTGGCGCTGGGCAGTGTGGCTCTCTCTCTGGTGGTGCTGGGCAGCGTGGCTCTCTCTCTGGTGGCGCTGGGCAGCGTGGCTCTCTCTCTGGTGGCGCTGGGCAGCGCGGCTCTCTCTCTGGTGGCGCTGGGCAGCGTGGCTCTCTCTCTGGTGGCGCTGGGCAGTGTGGGTCTCTCTCTGGTGGCACTGAGGAGCGTGGGTCTCTCTCTGGTGGCGCTGGGCAGCGTGGCTCTGTCTGGTGGCGCTGGGCAGCGCGGCTCTCTCTCTGGTAGCGCTGGGCAGCGTGGCTCTCTCTCTCTGGTGGCGCTGGGCAGCGTGGCTCTCTCTCTCTGGTGGTGCTGGGCAGCGTGGTTCTCTCTCTGGTGGCGCTGTGCAGCTTGGCTCTCTCTCTGGTGGCGCTGGGCAGCGTGGTTCTCTCTCTGGTGGCGCTGTGCAGCTTGGCTCTCTCTCTGGTGGCGCTGGGCAGCGTGGTTCTCTCTCTGGTGGTGCTGGGCAGTGTGTCTCTCTCTCTGGTGGTGCTGGGCAGCGTGGCTCTCTCTCTGGTGGCTCTGGGCAGCGTGGCTCTCACTCTGGTAGTGCTGGGCAGCGTGGTTCTCTCTCAGGTGGCTCTGGGCAGCATGGTTCTCTCTCTGGTGGCGCTGGGCAGCGCGGCTCTCTCTCTCTGGCTTCCACCCAGCACACGCCTCATTCTTTGTCCTGTAGCGCTCTCTCCCTCTGCTTTTTTCCCAGGCTGCAGTCTCTCAATCTCTCTCTTGATTGAGCTGTAGCCTCCTCCCTGTGGAAAATGGGGCCTCCAATCTTTGAGACTACATGTCCCATGATTCTATCCTCTCCTAGTATCCTTGGATTGACCCTCAGTTATGGCCAATAGGCAAGGAACGAAGTGGGCAGGAAGCTGGGCGGGGAACCTGGTGAAAGCTGCTGTCTCTTCTCCCTGACAGGAGAAGGGGAGGCGAGTGGGGGAAACCTCTGACAGCCCGCAGCTCGCCTTTCTCCTGTCATAGTGCCACGGAGTTCTCTGCTGGACTAAGCAGGGAAAAGAGCCAAAATCACACTACACGGATGGGGGGGCTTGACAGGAGCTTGATGGTGTCCCCCCACTGGTGGTTGGTACCCAGGTGCGGGCTGCCCGCACCCTGATAGCGACGCAACTGTGCTGAATTTAAGATCTGATCCCTGATTCCAGGGGGGGCACTTGCCCCCCCCCCCCTTGCCCCTACCTGCGGATGCCCATGCATCTGGCCATGAAAATAAAGTTTGGAACCATTTTAATGAATCCTCGGTGTGCTGGTGACCTTTCTTCACTCACATATGGAGGAAACCTTTCTAGGGGGACCCCCTTAGCATATCGCCTTCTTCATTTACAGAAACGTGTGCACGGGGAATATTGCGTTTCTCTCTCCGTATGTTGAAGGCATGTGGCCGGGATTGTGTGGCACACTCACTACTGCTGCCTTTCTTGGTCAGCCAGACTACATGCTTGGGTGAGGATATTGTGGTGCTTATTTTTTAGCTGAGGTTCTCCCTCAAAATCTTTGGGTCTGGTATAGCATTTGAGGGAAACCCACTCGTTTTTTTTTTTTTGTTCATTTCATTTCCTGATCCTAATCAAAGATAAGGGTTTGGTGTTGTATGGATTGTAAGAGGGAACCCCTTAGAATCCATGACAGACCTTCATCTAGGATAAAGGCCTAGTATGGATGTTAAGGGGTATCAGCTATGTTTACGCAATGCATGAAGTCGCCAGGTTATGTCAATTAATGGTCATTTAAATGGTATTTTCTGACTCACTCAATGGCAGCACACAAGTGGGTATTCTCTGCCCTTGCTTCTACCCCAGAGGACCCTGCTCCCATGAATTTGAGGCTGACCCAGGCCATGTGATCTATTTAGTGAGGCACGGAGTGGAAAGGACTGAAAGGGATAATAATGGAGGGCCGAGTCATTCAGGGTTTAATAGGGGTGGTAACTTGCGTGTGAGAAGGGGACGGGTTTAGGGAACTTTGTTGGAGGTGGAGTGGCTTTATTTAAGGTGGGGGAGGAGCCAAGAGAGCAGTTGGAGAAGGAAGTCACGGGAGAAGGCAGTTTTTAATCACTGCTCCTCCACTTTTCAGCGTGGCCGACGTGGACGCTCTCTTGGCAAAATTGCGGGCAGCGGCGGCGACTCGTGGGGCGGACTGGCTAGCCAGGCAAGTGGGGAGCCTGGTGGAGGATGAGGCCGGTGGACCCAGCACAGCGGTGGAGACCCCTTGCGTGCGGAGGTCGCGGCCTACGGCGCGTTTCTCGCCTGGGCCGCCGGAGCGGCCTGTAAGGTACACGAGGAGCCCGAGGGAGGAACGGTCGTTACCGCCAACGAACAACTGGTTTCTGGGGCTCAAGCAGGGCCTGTAGGGGGGAGCGGGGCCACGGACCGGGATGGTGCCGCTTCCCTGCCTGCGACTGTGAGGCAGCAGCATGGAGCAGAGCAGCGTGAGAGAGGCAGGGGGGAGCGGGGGGGTGGCTGTGGGAAAGGAAAGGCAGCAGGCTGGGCGGCAGGGGTGAGCAGGATGCAGTGCACCGGTCGGGGGGCCTACAAGGAGGGAGGACAAGGGACCAAGATGTCAGGAGGGGACTGCAGCAGATGGCATCAGCCAGGTCCAGGGCGACTCCAAGTGCAGCGCTGGCCAGAAGGTTATTGGATGGAGGGAGTCGGCCCTTACAGGAGCAGGAGACAATGGCCTCTGGGGCTACTTCCCCTGGGGGGCTGACGGCACCATCTGTACTGGAGCACAGCGATCGATCCAAAGGGGAAGTGTCGGAGGAAGAGGAACTACAAGCACCAGCAGTCCCAAGCAGCTCAGAGTAGGTGGGGCGTAGGCCCGGACGGCCAGGTAAGCCAACTGATACACTGTCGTTATCTACTGCTTTAAGTGACTTGTTGGGGGTGGTAATGGCTGGGGCAGGGGGGTCAGCAGGTGGGGCACCTGAACGGTAGCCAGTGACTAAGGGGGCGGCTGGTCCCGGGTCAGATACACAGCTGAAGGAGTTATTGGTGGGTTTAAAGGCACTGGTGGGTAAGTTCGAGCACAGGCAGGATCAGGCCCCTCAGGGTGCCCCATGGGCAGGTGCAGGGTAGGGGGCTGTGGAAGGGGACACGGGGGCTACGAGCACAGTTGCCCCAGCGGAGTCTACCTTGAGGGGGGCGGGAGGGGGTGAACAGGCTACAGGTACCGGGGAAAAAACTAGCGCGGATCCCGCGGCAAGGTCTGATATAGTGAGGATGCGGCGAAGTGTGAGGTACACGCGTGCTTTGAGGGCCCGCTAGGTGCACACTTGAAGCAGGAGGTGCAGGACAAGATCCACAAGGGTGAGTATGTGGAGATATTTTCACTGCTTCCCTTAGAGTAATTCAATCTGGAAAGGGTGAAGCCAGATGACTCCAAGAAAGAAGGCAAAGAAAAGAGGAGGTATCGGTTGATTCCAAGAACTTTTGCGAACTGGCTCCAGGCATTTTCCGTTATGACTAGCGTGATAGGGGAAAAGAACCCCGAGCATTGCTCGGCATTATTTTGTTATATGGACGCAATCGGGAGGCCCACAGGGTGTACGGTGGGTCTTCTTGGTTACGTTATGACGAGCAGTTTGGCCAGCTTAGGGCGGTCACACCTTCCCTCTGGTGGGATCACAAAGACGTAAGCCTCTGGATGCGGCTTATGTCTTCGGCGAGGACCCCATCACAGTTTCTTCAAGGGGGGGGGCCAAGAGTAGTCAAGCCTCAGGACTTTCGGTGGGAAAAAAATTGGGGTTGTGCTGGCAGTACAATGAGGGTGCCTGCAGATTTGGGGGCTCCTGCAAATTCAAGCACGAGTGCTCAGGTTGCGGGGGTACCCACCCACTGCCCCGTTGCTTTAAGAAGGGGAAGCGTGCTGGAGAGCCTGGCGGAGGCGGCAAAATTGTTAGCGGATGGTTTTAGGGAGGGTTTTAAGATACTGTGTTCCTTGTCGGTAGTTCCCCCGCCGGCTTACAATCTGAGGTCTGCGTTTGAACACGTGGGGGTGGTGGGGGAGAAGCTGACGAAGGAGGTCCCCATGGGAGGGCCGTTTGAAAAAACTCCATTGCCTGACTTGGTGGTTTCTCCATTGGGAGTGGTGCCTAAGAAGGAACCAAACAAGTTCCAACTTATACACCATTTGTCATTCCCAATGGGGGGGTCGGTGAATGATTTCAATGACCCGGAGGCGTGCACGGTCTCGTACACGTCTTTTTGTGCGGCGGTGTGGTGGGTCAGGAAATGCGGACAAGGGGCGAAGTCGGATATTGAGTCGGCTTTCCGCTTGTTACCGGTGCATCTGGGTAGTTTTCGGTTGTTGGGTTGTTGTTGGCAGGAGCGATTCTAAGTGGACAAATGTTTGCCTATGGGTTGCTCCATTTCATGTGCCATGTTCGAGGCGTTTAGTTCTTTCCTGGAGTGGGTGGTTAGGGATGTGTCGGGTCTGTATTCCGTCATCCATTGTGTAGATGATTTCCTGTGCATTGGTCCCCCTGCCTCCGTGGTGTGTGCGATTCTAATGTCAACTTTGCAGCACATCGCAGGCAGGTTTGGCATGCCCTTGGCAACGGAAAAGACTGAGGGCCCAACGACGGAACTCAGTTTTTTGGGCAGTCATTGACGCAGTTGCGATAAAATGCAGACTGCCCAGAGAGAAATCTGAGGATTTGCAGAGTGAAATTCGTGGGATCCAAGGAATGCGGAAAGTTCCGTTGAGGGTGCTGCAGTCACTTTTGGCTAAGTTGAGTTTTGCCTGTAGAATAATCCCCATGGGGAGAGTGTTCTATCGACGGCTGTCGGCAGCCACATCGGGGGTGAAGGCTCCTAAGCACTTTGTTAGGCTTAACAAAGAGCATCGGGAGGATCTTAGGGTGTGGCTAGAGTTTCTGGAATCATTCAATGGCAGGTCAGTGTGGATGTCAGGCCCGGTAAGTAATTTTGACGTAGAGTTGGCTGCGGATGTGGCGGGATCCGCGGGTTGCGGGGCCTTCTTTTGGGGGCAGTGGAGCGCGGAGTCATGGCCGCAGTCCTAGGTGGATGACGGCTTTGCTCGGAACCTATTGGAGCTGTTTCCAGTAGTGTTGGCCATGGAACTATGGGGGGAGGCTTGCTGGAACCTAAAGTTGAGGCTGAATAGCGACAACATGGGGGTGGTCCAAGTGATCAACCGCATGTCAGCGTCGTTGCCGCCTGTAAGACGGCTGTTGCGCAGGTTGGTTTTGAGGTGTTTGAGTTTAAATATTTTAATTTATGCTGTTCACATACCGGGAGTGGACAATAATTTGGCTGATGCTCTGTCTCGCTTTCAGTGGGACAGGTTCAGGGAACTGGCCCCGGGCGCAGAGAGGGATGGCATTCCTTGCCCGGTGTGGATTTGGGAGCGGGCATTGGTGTTGTCGCAGGATGGATTTTCCGGTCGGGGAGCAAAGCTACGTGGGCGTACTACCTTAAGATGTGGAAGGAATGGTCATTATTGGTGCAAGAGGCCGGGATTGGGAAGAACAGGTAAGGTAAGGTTGTGTTGTACTTTGTATCCCGGCACATGGAATGGGGGGGTGTCAGTCTCTGTCCTAGAGAGGAAGATGGCAGGGCTGTCCTTCCTGTTTAAGTTGACGGGGGTGAGGATGCAACGAAGGATTTCTGGGTAAGGCAGGCCCTAAAGGGTTTTAGAAAAGGGCATAGGAGAGTGGATTCCAGGTGCCCGGTCACGTTTGCTAATCTGCAGTCGATCTGTGGGTTGCTGGAGGCGGTGTGTACCTCTCCATATGAAGTGCTACTGTTTAAGGCTGCCTTTTCGTTTTACGGGGCGTCTCGGATAGAGGAATTAGTGAGCCCATCATGGATTTCAGCTGGTGGTATTTTGTAGAGGGATATTTGCTTGGAAGAGGATAGGGTGTGTTGTAGGCTGCGTAAGTCGAAGACGGACCAACAGGGCAAGGGTGTGGATATTTGGCTGTTTGCATTGCCGGGTTCTGCAGTCTGCCCGGTAGGGGTGGTAAAGAAATTTGCAGAGGTCAGAATGGTTGGGGGAGGCCATTTCTGAAGCACGAGGATGGGTCCTGCTTATCTAGGTTCCAATTTATTTCAGTGTTTAGGAAATGCCTGATGAGGGCGGGTTTGGATGTGTCACAGTACGCTTCGCACTCCTTCCGCATTGGGGCAGCTACCGAATCGGCCAGGTGTGGGTTGGACGAAGCGGCTGTGTGTCGGATTGGTAGTTGGGAATCAAGGAGATTTTGGTCCTATATTAGGTCCCATATGGTGATTGAATAAAAAAAAAAGAAGGGGGGTGAATGGGGGTAGGGGTACGATCAGCAGTGAGCTGGGTGTGTATTATTATTTTATGTTATCGTCTCGTTTCAGATGGAGATTCAACGCACCTCGTCTGGATTCTTGGACATTCTTATGTGTAGTGGGGGGCCAGGAGAGGAGATGCTAGGCCGGATGGAAGGCAGTTAGGTATCTCTAGAAGGGAGGCGTATATGAGATGGTTGGGTTCACCAGGGATGTTGTGGGAGAGGGTGCTCAGGGATGAGTTGCGCTACGCCAGTCTGGATAAACCTCCGGATGTCTTGGTTTTGCACGTGGGGGGGGGCAGTGACTTGGGGCTGATCGCTGGCATCAAGTCAGACTTCTTGCAGTTGTGAGTGACTTTCCCTGATACAGTGGTGCTGTGGTCGGACATAGTGGCACGGACAGTTTGGAGATGGGCCAGGTCGGTGGCAAGTATCCAGAAGACACGTATTCGAGTGAACAAGGTGGTGGGGCGGTTTGTGATAAAAAATGGTGGCTTGGTGATCAGGCATCAAGAGCTGGAAAAGAATGTTGGGCTTTACTTATGGAAGGATGAAAGGATGGGGGATTCGGATGTGGGGATTGACCTCTGGACAATGAGTACACAGGAAGGGGTTCACAGGGCTTTGAGTTTGTGGAGGCGCCCTCAAGAGTAAGTTAGTCACCCTTTTGGGCTGTGGCGGTGCTGCTTGTTGGTCTCTGACGGTGGTGGTAAAATGTACGTGATGGAAAAGGGGTGGGGGGCTCATCTCGGTATGTGCCCCTCCAGTGTATTCCAGTAAGGGGGCTGGAATTCGGTAATGGTGGCACTGCGGGAGGTGGGTGTCTCCGAGCGGTGACAGCTGGAGGCCTAACAGGTTGTAAAATGGTCCCGCAGTGTGTGGTGATATAATTACATGGTAAAAAGGTGGGTCGCCGTCAGAGAACAACAAACTGGTTTAAAATGTTATGTTGTTTTCATGTTACATATTTTATATTGGAGTTATTTGGTTGAATTGTTTTAATAAAGGTTGTTATGGCCAGTTATACTCCATAAGCAATGTGTGGTCTTGGTTATTTTGGAAAGGGGGTTTTAAGGGGATGGGAGTATAAGGACATAACAGTATAATAGAAGGGGTCATTTGGCCTACACGGGTCATGTGATCCTCTTCCTACCTAACAAGATGTGTTATGGGAAAAACCTCCCTTTCATTGCTGCAAAAAAGTTGTAGCAATTCCACCTGTTGACTAAAGACGTCATGGATCTCTTCTTCTACTCCATCTCAGTATCGGTCCCTCTGTCACTCAGACAAGATCTTTGGCCACAGGGTACAATACTGCCTCCTTGTCCATCCCACCTTCTGGTAATGGTCGGGCTCTTGAGAAGGAAAGAATAACCAGCACTGGCTGTTTTTCTAAGCTGATATCTATAATCCTGGATGATCGAGCACCGGCCTAGTTTACTCCCGATTTTCAATAAGATTCGTCCAGTTCTACCTGCTGCTGATTTGTCCTGCTTCAATCCTCATGCCCATTACATTCGGAACTTCTTATGCCGCGTACACACGAGCGGACTTTTTGACGGACTGGGTCCGAAGGAGCGAATCCGCCGGACAATTCGATCGTGTGTGGGTTTCATCGGACCTTTGCTGTCTAAAAATCAGGCGGACTTCAGATTTAAAACATGTTTCAAATCTTACCGATGGACTCGAGTCTGGCCGAAAAATCCGTTCATCTGTGTGCTAGTCCGACAGATGACAATCGACGCTAGGGAAGCTATTGGCTACTGGCTATGAACTTCCTTATTCTAGTCTGGTCGAACGTCATCACGTTCGAATCCGTCTGACTTTGGTGTGCTTGTGTTTGGACAAGTCCGTTCGTTCGGAGAGTCCTTCGGAACTCCACTGAAAGTCCGTCGGAACGCCACCAAAAGTCCGTCGGAACTCCACCGAAAGTTAGTCGGAACTCCACCGAAAGTCTGTCGGAACTCCACCAAAAGTCGGTCGGAACTCCACCGAAAATCGGTCGGAACTCCACCAAAAGTCAGTCGGAACTCCACCGAAAGTTAGTCGGAACTCCACCGAACGTTAGTCGGAACTCCACCGAAAGTTAGTCGGAACTCCACCAAAAGTCGGTCGGAACTCCACCGAAAATCGGTCGGAACTCCACCAAAAGTCCATCGGAACTCCACCGAAAGTCCGTCGGAACTCCACCAAAAGTCTGTCGGAACTCCACCGAAAGTCCGTCGGAACTCCACTGAAAGTCTGTCGGAAATCCACCGAAAGTCTGTCGGAACTCCACCGCGGCATTACAGGTCACCCTGAATATTGAACTGTAAATCAGCTCTCTGAAAGCACAAATCTCTGCACTCCTGGTCTTCTCCAAAGTTTTGCTAGCGATTCGCCCAATTCCTTAAAGAGGAACTGCATCTTATTGGGATTTATCACTCATTCTGAAGTTCCATGCCATCTCCAGATTGCACCATTTTAAAGAGGTTGTAAACCTCTCTGTGGAAGTTGTACCTATAGGTAAGCCTAAAATAAGGCTTAAATATAGGTACTGTAGATATCTCCTCAACGTGCATTGTTCATGAGATATATACTGTGTCATCTACAAACGGACCCCCCAGGCATTTCTTCACGAACGAGTGCCGTGACTGGAGGTGACGTCACGTGGCTCCAGCCAGTCACAGAGTGGCCCCAGAAGGAGTAGGGGCGAACATAGATGCGGCCTGCATCGGGTACAACGTGGGACTTGTTTTCAGGTAAGTGTCACATAATGTGCTAGCATGCCGCGTACACACGGTCAGGTTTTCCGCTGGGAAATGTTGGATGTGAGCTTGTTGGTTGACCGTGCGTACGCTCCATCAAACATTTGTTGTCGGATTTTCTGCCAACAAATGTTGGCTAGTAGTTTCTAAAATTTTCCACCAACAAAACTTTCCGATCATGTGTACACAAGTCCGAGTCAAGTCGGAATCAAGTACTAGCCGGAATCGCTCGGTCTTGTAAAACTAGCGTTCATAATGGAGATATCACATGACTATTGAACTTCCTTTTTATCAGCTTGCCGCACACCTTGTACGTCACTACGTTCATAATTGTTGGCCAACATTTGTGTGACCGTGTGTATGCAAGACAAGTTGGAGCCAACAACCTTTTGAACAAAAATCCATGGTTTTGTTGTCGGAAAGTCCGATCGTGTGTACGGGGCATTAGGATGACCTGTTCCATCTGCTGGATGTCGGCAGGTGACTTCCAACTTACTCACAAGCTTCAGCTTCTTTTAGGAACTTAGACCATCGCTTTCACCTTCCCTGGCAGAACCAGAGAGAAGCAAACATCATCCAGAATCACCTCTGGATGGATTGTGCTGGCTAACTAATGGGTTTATGTGGCTAAAGGCTTGACTTCTTCAGAAACGATGACAAACCTAACCAGAAGTGTGTGGACTTTGTGGACTCCCTGTCATGGGGCACCAGCAGTAAAGGTAGGGTGACAGCATGGTGCTCCAGTGGAACCTTTATGGCTCACTAGGCATGGAGCCAGAACCTTTATCGGCCACTCTGCCACCAGAACCTTTATCTTGGTAATCTTGGCCTTATTGTTTCTGTTAGTCAAGAACTGTGATTACAACTTTCTCTTTTCTTGTCTGAGTTATTCCCTATTTATGAGCTGCCATGGATTTAGTCAGAAAAATGGAAATTCCTTCTCAATTACTTACCTTAATTTTCCTTTCCTTGATAACTCCATGGACATCTCTCCCAGTTTGATGAGTAGGCTAGTTATGGAACACGAGGCCTGTGCTAGCCTCAAATGTATGAGAGTGGGGTCCTATGGAGTAGGAGTGAGGATGGAGAATACCCATTCATATACTGCCATTGAGATGATCAGGGAATGAAAATTACGGAAAGTATGTGAAAGGGAATTTTCCATTTTCTTTGTAAATGTCCCCTTTGCTTCAGTACATTTTGAAAATGAGCCACTTCACAGGCAGGTTCAAAATGATTGTAAAGCTTCAATTTTTATTTATTTTTATTTAAATAACAAACATGTCATACTTACCTCCACTGTGCAGCTCGTTTTGCACAGAGTGGCCGAGAACACCGAAGGTCTGGGGTCCCCTGTCAGCTCTCGCGGCTCCTCCCCGCATCAAATAACCCCCTAGGAGAAGCGCTCACCCAGGGGGGTTACCTTGTGGGCGTGCTCCCGAGTCCATCAATCGGCGTCCATAGCCGCCGAATGTATGACTCTGCCCCACCCCACCAGCGCCCGCATCATTGGATTTGATTGACAGAAGCGGGAGCCAAAGGCTGCTCTGCTATCAATCTATCCAATCAAGTGCCGAGAACCCCCGGGCAGAGGGGGACAACGTGTCCTCACCATGGGAAATTACAGGGCTCAGATAAGTAAAACGGTGGGGGGGGCTATACGATATATAAGATACCTTTAAGATATCCCCCCAAGTATGTTATTTAAAGGGTCAAAATTAAATTTGCGCTATAAATTATAAAAAGAAGGAAAGAAAAAAACGAATGAAAACACGGTGCAACACAGTAGTCCATGAAGTGATAAGGAATCCAATATATCTCACGGTGGGGCACAGGAGGACATCATCTTGTGACGAAATGCGTAGGGAGGAGCGACCTGCTGACGTCACCGTGCTTGTGCGGGTCCCGGAAGGACGGGCTGTTGTAACGAGCCAGCCGGCTTATTTGTGTGTGTTTTACCACTTCCTTGTGCCGCCTTTTTATATTATTAAAACCTCAAAAGATTTTATACTATGGAAGCCTTATTTCTTTTGGGGTTCTTATGCGATCGGGCTCTTCCTTGAGCGGTGGATGCTCTGCAGCGTGATTCCCCTGGATGACTAAAGGCCCTGGCTGGGTTTATAGCCACAAGCGGGAAAGACCTTTCCGTAATGGGAGGTCATAAGAAAGCGGCCATCCTTATAGAGGCTGTTCTGGAATTCGCACACCATTCAGGTGAATGTTTACACCGAGGGACATATTGGATTATTATCACTTCATGGACTACATTGTTGCAATGTTTGTATTTGTTTTTTATTTCCTTCCTTTTTTAATTTATAACACAACTTTAATTTGTGTATTTTAGAAATGTTGCACCTTAATCCTAATTAGCAGGAACTGTTGAAAAGTCTTATTATTTTTTTGCATTGACACACGTCCCCCTGGCAGTGCACTTTGCTTGACACCCCCTTGCCTATTAACCTTGAAAATGTAGAGAATTCATTGTCAAGACTCACCTCCCATTGACCTTAATGGGGTTCATATCGAATTTTGTTTGGACATGTTGGCTGGACCTGCCCCGGAATCAATTTCAAGCAGATTGTCATGGTCCAGGGTCAGGAACGGAGACCAGTTGCTATGCCAGTAGAGAGGCTCCCACCAACCAGCAGGATAGGTATACTCGCAGGTCACCCTGGCGGATGATGTGGGCTCCCCCAAAGTGCGGGGTGCAAGCACTAACCAGTGTTCGCCAGAGCTCCTGATGGTGGGGTGGATTTTGCTGCGTGTTAGTACCAGGTCACGGTCCTCAGGATCGCCCCATCAGGAGGTGAGCAACCCAGGGTCCAGTAGCATATATAGCAGGTAGGAATCAAGCAAAAGCATGGTCAGTAAAAAAGCCAAAGGTCAGTAACAGGTAGCTGAGGTCAAAGTGGAAGCATAGTCGAGGAACAAGCCAAACTCTGGTAACAAATGTCGAGATAAGGACAAACAACATATAGGCTAAAGAGAGCACAATAATCTGGCAAACAGGAAGTCCAGATTCATGGCTTAAGTCAAGGAGTTCATGGGAAGAGCAAAGAGTTCAAGGTTCACCAGAAACAAGGCAAGATTGTCCAAAAAGATCAGACAGGGAGCTGTCCAGCAAGAATCGCTGTGGCCAGACACCACGGAGGTTGCAGGTTCAGATTGGGACCCTGACACAGATTCACCCATTACTAGTAGAGATAGAGTGTGGAGAGTGGGTATGGAAAAGGACAGTTATCATACTATGACCATCGGGAAGGACAGGGAACTGAGGGAGAGTGCAGGGAAGGACAGGGAACTGAGGGAGAGCATGGGGAAGGACAGGGAGCTGAGGGAGAGGGTGAGGAAGGACAGGGAACTGAGGTAGAGTGTGAGGAAGGACAGGGAACTGAGGGAGAGTGTGAGGAAGGACAGGGAACTGAGGGAGAGTGTGAGGAAGGACAGGGAGCTGAGGGAGAGTGTGAGGAAGGACAGGGAGCTGAGGGAGAGCATGGTGAAGGACAGGGAACTGAGAGAGAGCATGGGGAAGGACAGGGAACTGAGGGAGAGTACAGGGAAGGACAGGGAACTGAGGGAGAGTGTGAGGGAGGACAGGGAACTGAGGGAGAGTGTGAGGAAGGACAGGGAACTGAGGGAGAGTGTGAGGAAGGACAGGGAGCTGAGGGAGAGTGTGAGGAAGGACAGGGAACTGAGGGAGAGTGTGAGGAAGGACAGGGAGCTGAGGGAGAGTGTGAGGAAGGACAGGGAACTGAGGGAGAGTGTGAGGAAGAACAGGGAACTGAGGGAGAGTGTGAGGAAGGACAGGGAACTGAGGGAGAGTGTGAGGAAGGACAGGGAACTGAGGGAGAGCGTGGGGAAGGACAGGGAACTGAGGTAGAGTGTGAAGAAGGACAGGGAACTGAGGGAGAGTGTGAGGAAGGACAGGGAACTGAGGGAGAGTGCAGGGAAGGACAGGGGAACTGAGGAAGAGTGTGAGGAAGGACAGGGAGCTGAGGGAGAGTGTGAGGAAGGACAGGGAACTGAGGGAGAGTGCAGGGAAGGACAGGGAACTGAGGGAGAGTGTGAGGAAGGACAGGGAACTGAGGGAGATTGTGAGGAAGGACAGGGAACTGAGGGAGAGTGTGAGGAAGGACAGGGAACTGAGGGAGAGTGTGAGGAAGGACAGGGAACTGAGGGAGAGTGCAGGGAAGGACAGGGAACTGAGGGAGAGTGTGAGGAAGGACAGGGAACTGAGGGAGATTGTGAGGAAGGACAGGGAACTGAGGGAGAGCGTGAGGAAGGACAGGGAGCTGAGGGAGAGTGTGAGGAAGGACAGGGAACTGAGGGAGATTGTGAGGAAGGACAGGGAACTGAGGGAGATTGTGAGGAAGGACAGGGAACTGAGGGAGATTGTGAGGAAGGACAGGGAACTGAGGGAGATTGTGAGGAAGGACAGGGAACTGAGGGAGAGTGTGAGGAAGGACAGGGAACTGAGGAAGAGTGTGAGGAAGGACAGGGAACTGAGGGAGAGTGTGAGGAAGGACAGGGAACTGAGGGAGAGTGCAGGGAAGGACAGGGAACTGAGGGAGAGTGTGAGGAAGGACAGGGAACTGAGGGAGATTGTGAGGAAGGACAGGGAGCTGAGGGAGAACATGGGGAAGGACAGGGAGTAGAGGTCACTCTCTACTCACCTAGGCAGAAAATGTTGGTGTAGTTGCTCTCTTTTTTGCTGACTGAGTTATTTACAGAACAGCTGACATTCAGAGGGCCAGAGATGAATTCTTCATTAATAATGGTGATATTACGGGAGTGATTTCTAGGAAGAGATGTCCCATGTCCAGTGATAAGATACATCCTCATTGTCTTCTAACACACAGGAGACATTGGCACTTCCATTATTGTTGCAAGAGACAGTCAGGCGGGGTGCGGAGAGGGGATCTGAGGAGACATCCAAGACATTTACACAGGCTGCATCCTACAAACACGTCATTTGTCTATCAGCTGCTGTCTGGTGCTCCCGATGTGATAACCAGTAGATGGGCCCTTGGATCTGGGCCAAGGTCCAATCATCACTGATACCAAATGTTCTCTGTAGGCTTGTAGATGGGGGGTCTGTATTACCGGATCTTGGGGGGTCTGATGATATTTCAGACTTAATCCCATCTCTAAGTGTGGAGACTTTGATGACAAGGAAATGAAGAACCTCCTGATATCTTGCCTGAGAGAGCTTTGGGTTCAGACTTCCCGGAGAAGTGTTTAGCCGGTCTGTTACTTACACTAATCGATCTGTGACTGCTGCTCCTCTCAGCCAATCCCTTCACTGGCTTCCTTTCCCCCCACCGTATAAAATTCAAAATGCTAACCCCAACATACAAGGCCACCTACAACATCGCCCCCATCTACATTACCAACCCCATCTGCAGATATCGCCCAAATCATCCCCTCCGCTCCTCCCAGGACCTCCTGCTCTCTAGTTCCCGTGTTACCTCCTCTCATCCTCGCCTTCAGGACTTCTCCAGAGCCTCTCCCATCCTCTGGAACTCTCTGCCCCGGTATGTCGGATCAACCCCTAACCTGTCCACCTCCAGGACTTCTCCAGAGCCTCTCCCATCCTCTGGAACTCTCTGCCCCGGTATGTCCGATCAACCCCTAACCTGTCAACCTCCAGGACTTCTCCAGAGCCTCTCCCATCCTCTGGAACTCTCTGCCTCGGTATGTCCGATCAACCCCTAACCTGTCCACCCCCAGGACTTCTCCAGAGCCTCTCCCATCCTCTGGAACTCTCTGCCTCGGTATGTCCGATCAACCCCTAACCTGTCCACCCCCAGGACTTCTCCAGAGCCTCTCCCATCCTCTGGAACTCTCTGCCCCGGTATGTCCGATCAACCCCTAACCTGTCCACCCCCAGGACTTCTCCAGAGCCTCTCCCATCCTCTGGAACTTTCTGCCCCAGTATGTCTGCTCAGCCCCTAACCTGTCCATCTCCAGGACTTCTCCAGAGCCTCCCCCATCCTCTGGAACTCTCTGCCCCGGTATGTCCGATCAACCCCTAACCTGTCCACCTCCAGGACTTCTCCAGAGCCTCTCCCATCCTCTGGAACTCCCTGCCCCGGTATGTCCGATCAACCCCTAACCTGTCCACCTCCAGAACTTCTCCAGAGCCTCTCCCATCCTCTGGAACTCTCTGCCCCGGTATGTCTGCTCAGCCCCTAACCTGTCCACCTTTAGACGATCCCTGAAAACTTTTTTTTTATTCAGAGGAGCCTATCCCACACCCACATAAGAACCATAGCTGAGCCACCCCCATCACATCATCCCCTACCGCCATTACCTTTTGTACCACCACCCCCCTCCCTTTAGATTGTAAGCTCAATGAGCCGGGCCCTCCTGTCTCTTCTGTATTGAACTGTACTGTAATTGTACTGTCCCATTGACATTGTAAAGTGCTGCGTACACCGTTGGCGCTATATAAATTGTGTATAATAATAATTACATAGTAGGTGAGGTCGAAAAAAGACACAAGTCCATCAAGTTCAACCTATGTGTGTGATTATATGTCAGTATTACATTGTATATCATGTATGTTGTGTGATTATATGTCAGTATTACATTGTATATCATGTATGTTGTGTGATTATATGTCAGTATACTCCAGGTGCGGCTGGACCAGAGTCTTGTAGAGGGGAGAATTATCGTTTTATCTCTGGAGTTGATCCCTTTTTAATGCCAATACTCTGTTTGCTTTGTTATCAGCAGCTTGCCATTGCTGAGCCCATCATCTACTAGGACCCCCAGGTCCTCCTCCATCCTACATCCCCCCCAGATTCTCCCCCCAGTCTATAGATTGCATTCAGATTTTTGCCACCCAAATGCATTATTTTACATTTTTCTACATTGAACCTCATTTGCCATGTAGTTGCCCCTCCCCCCATTCATTTGTTCCGATCTTCTTGCAAGGTTCCCACATCCTGCGGAGAAGTTATTGCCCTGCTTAGCTTAGTATTGTCCGCAGATACAGAGATTGGACTGTTTACTTGCTTTTGATATTTGGTGTGGTGGGTAGTCTGGTTTGTTTTCTATAGTAATGATCTGAGAATCCTTAAGATGCTGATTCGGGAATTTTTGTCGGAAAAAAACATAAATAGTCATTTGTTATCCGCCAACGATTTGTAGTCTCACTTAGCAACATCATATAATGAGGTCCTTCAAACCAAAACCCCAAACCATGTGATCAGAGCAACTCACCGGACTGAATTGTCCCCAAAAATGAATAGAGGTTGAGTAGCTCCTCATGCAGTAAAATCTCCGTCATCGATCTCTAGGGATAAGCTTCAGGTTCATTCGGAACACACCGGGATAACATGGCGTTATGGACTAAGTCTGGTCAATAACATCATCCAGACGACCCACCCCTTTGTTTATCAAAGCCGTCATCCACCGGACCTGTCATTCAGAGGGAGCGAAGGAAGGGGAACAGATGTGTGTCGGTGATCCGGGTTTTTCTTCCTTCAGTGGGTCGGCAGGAAGCGGGGCATCACGGTTGATATGGATCTACATCATTGGACAATGTGATTGACAGTGGATGGACATTGTGGGACTTTAATGGTCCAACACTGTGTCTGTTTTCCATTTTACAATGTATTCTGTATAAGGAAACGTCCCCACACTCCGCCTGAGTGCTTCCGTCATATACCGCTTCCTTCCCGTCTGAATATAGATGTCAGATCTTCCAACCTCTGGCAACCAATAACTAGGCAGTACTCGTTTTGGCTGCTGAACATTGTTATTATTATTATTATTCACAATTTATATAGCGCCAACAGTTTACCCAGTGCTTTACAATGTATGGGGGGGGGGGCAACACAATTACAGTACAATACAAAAGGTACAGGAGGGCCCCCGGCTCATAGAGCTTACAATCTAAAGGGAGGGGGTGGTGGTACAAAAGGTAATAGCTGCAGAGAATGATTTGATGGGGGTGGCTCGGGGACAGTTAGGTGGGTGTGGGATAGGTTTCCCTGAATAAATGAGTTTTCAGGGAACTCCTAAAGGTGGACAGGGTAGGGGCTGATCGGACAGACTGGGGCAGGGAGTTCCAGAGGATGGGAGAGGCTCTGGAGAAGTATTGAAGGCGAGCATGAGAGGAGGTAACAAGGGAGATAGAAAGCAGAAGCTCCTGGGAGGAGCGGAGGAGACGATTTGGGCGATATCTGCAGATGAGGTTGGTGATGTAGATGGGGGGGAGGCAATTATTTGGGTGATATCTGTAGATGAGGTTTGTGATGTAGATGGGGGGAGGGGATGATTTGGGTGATATCTGCAGATGAGGTTGGTGATGTAGATGGGGGGAGGGGATGATTTGGGCGATATCTGCAGATGAGGTTGGTGATGTAGATGGGGGGGGATGATTTGGGCGATATCTGCAGATGAGGTTGGTTGATGTAGAGGGGGGGGGGGGGGGGGGCGATGTTGTGAATGGCTTTGTATGTTATGGTTAGCATTTTGAATTTTACACGGTGGGGGAGGGGAAGCCAGTGAAGGGATTGGCAGAGAGGGGCGGCAGTCACGAATCGGTTAGTGAGGTGTATTAGTCTAGCAGCAGCATTCATAATAGACTGAAGGGGCGGGGCCTGTGTAAGGGTCGGCCATTGAGGAGAGAGTTGCAGTAGTCAAAGTGGGAAATAATCGAGGAGTGAAGAAGTTGCTTTGTGATGTCATTATTCGGGAAGGTGGAATTCTGGAGATGTTGCGGAGGGGAAGGCGGCAGGATTTAGCCAGTGATTGGATATGGGGGCTGAAGGAGAGGTCAGAGTCAAGGATTACACCCAGGACCCTGGCATGTGTGGAGGGACCAATGGTTGTGTTGTTGATATTAATGGTGAAGTCATAAGGGGGGGGGTGGATTGTGAAGGAGGAAATATAAGAAGCTCAGTATTAGAACAAATGAGTTGGAGGAAGTGGTGTGACCTCCATACTGAGATGTCATTCAGTAAGTTGGAGATCGGTGAGGAGACGGAGGGGGTGAGTTGAGGAGTGGAAAGATAGATCTGGGTGTCGTCGGCATAGAGCTGGTATTGGAAACCATGGGAGGTTATCAACTGGCCCAGGGAAGAGGTATAGAGCGAGAATAGGGGGATTCAAGGACAGAACCTTGGGGTACCCCAACAGAAAGAGGAAGGGGAGCGGAGGAGATGGAGTTGTAAGCGACACTGAAAGTGTGGTGAGATAGGTAGGAGGAGAACCAGGATAAAGCAGAATCACGGAGGCCAAGAGTGTAATTTGCTGAGGAGGAGCAGGTGGTCAACTGTGTCAAAGGCAGCAGAGAGGTCTAAAAGTATGAGTATGGAGTATGGAGTATGGAGGATGGAGTATGGAGGATGGAGGATGGAGTATGGAGTATGAGGATGGAGGATGGAGGATAAGTATGAAGTATGGAGGATGGAGGATGAGTATGGAGGATGGAGGATGAGTATGGAGGATGGAGGATGGAGGATGGAGTATGAGTATGGAGTATGGAGTAGTGGCCGTTAGTTTTAGCAGTTAGTAGGTCATTGGTGAGTTTTAGTGGTGCAGTTTCAGTGGAATGTTGTGGGCGGTAGTGGGACTGTAGGGGGTCAGAAGGTTGTTGTCCATGAGGTAGCAACTCATTTGGTCATGGACAAGGCGTTCGATAAGCTTGGAGGCAAACGGGAGCAGGGAGATGGGTCTTAAGTTGTCCAAACAGGTGGGGTCTAGTGAGGGTTTTTTGAGTATGGAGGTAACCAGTGCATGTTTGAGCGGGGAATGAAATGTGCCGGAGGAGAGGGAGAGGGTGAAGATGTGGGTTAGGGATTTGAGGATAGAGTGAGAAGGTGGTTGCAGTAATTGTGAGGGGACAGGGTCCAGGGAGCAGGTAGTGAGGTGGGCCGTGGAGAGGAGTTTATTAACTTCATCGGTGGTAACTGGGCAGAAGGAGGAAAGTATTGAGTGTGGTGTTGGACCTGTTGTTGAGTAGGGGAGGAAGTTGAATGCTGGATATCTCCTTGCGAATTGTGTCAATCTTGCTATTGAAATGGTTGGCAATCTGTTGAGCGGTAAGCAAGTTGGTGGGTGGGGGCAGTGGTGGGTGAAGTAAGGAATTAAGGGTATAAAAGAGTTGACGAGGTTTGGATGAGAGGGTTTTGATGAGAGTGTTGCAGTCGGTTTGTTTAGCAGTGTGGAGGCAGGAGTTGTATTTGAGAAGAGCAGATTTGTAGAGGGTAAAATCTTGCAGGGACTTAGATTTACGCCATGCTCGCTCAAGAGCACGGCTGTGTCTTTTAAGACTTCTGGTGTCGTCTCTTTGCCAGGGTTGTGGCAGATGGGTCCTTGTTCTATGTGTAGAAAGAGAAGGAATTACGTCTAGGGAGGATGACAGCGTGTTGTTGTAGATGGAAGTGGTTAGGTCTGGGCAGGACAGGGGGTGCGATTTTGTCATAAAGGCCATCAGTAGCAGAGTGAAGAAGGGAAGGGTTGAGGTTGCGAAGGTTTCTGCGGGTCGCGGTTTGTAGGTTGGCAGCATGGGATGTAGGAGGCAAGGAGAGTGTGAAAAGGATAAGGTTGTGATTAGGGATGAGCCGAACACCCCCCGGTTCGGTTCGCACCAGAACTTTCGAACGGACCCCGCGTTCGTAACGAACGTTAGAACCCCATTGAAGTCTATGGGACTCGAACGTTTGAAATGGAAAGTGCTAATTTTAACGGCTGATATGCAAGATACTGTCCTAAAAAGGGTTTGGGGACCTGCCTCCTGCCTCAGGGGACATGGGTCACTGCAAAAAAAAGTTTTAAAAGCGGCCGTTTTGGCGGGAACACTGATTTTAATGACGATTAAAGTGAAAAAAAAAATGAAATATTCCTTTAAATATGGTGCCTGGGGGGTGTCTGTAGTATGCCTGTGAAGTGCCACGTGTTTCCCGTGTTTAGAACAGTCCCTGCACAAAATGACATTAAGCGGAAATAACACCATTTAAAACTGCTTGCGGTTTTAATGTTATATCTGGTTCCTGCAATATGGTTGAAAATCATTCAGAAAAATGGCATGGGTAGCCCTCCCTGCCCATTACCAGCCTATTTGGGTCTTGTACGCATATTAAGGGGAACCCCGTACCCATATTAAAAAAAGGAAATGCGTGTGGCCCCCAGGCCCTATATACTCAGAACAGCAGTATACAGGCGGTGCAAACAAGACAGGGACTGTGTAGGTTTGTTGTGTTAAGTTGAATCTGTTTGTAATTTTCAACTGGTACATTTTTAAAGTGTAGCTCCAGTCAAAAAAACGATTTTTAAGCTTTTTGGAAAACATAGGGAAGGGTTATCACCCCTGTATAATTTGTTTTGTCGTCCATCTTTTTTCATCTCACTTGCTGTTGTCTCCTTCCGTTTGCAAGTAGGAGATGTTTCTAAGTTGGATGTTTGAAAGTAGGGGCCTGCCCTATATGCTCTGCAGAAATGGCGGAACAAGGTGTTGGTTTTGCCACAACATTGTAAGCCCTCAAAGTGACTCTTGGTGGGCGCTGGAGCGCCCTGCTGTGAACGATCATATCAAGAATTGGAATTACATGCCATTGTTGAACAGTGGTAGAAAAATTGACCTTTGGTGGTTGTGGTGCTGGTGCCACAACACTATAAGTCCTCACCGTTACTCTGGGTGGGCACAGGAAGGGGCCCTCCTGTGAAATATTATATCAAGAATTGTAATTACATGTCCCTGTTAAACAGGGGCAGAAAAATTTGGCCTTAGGCACTGCTGCTGGTGCCACCACACTGCAACCTCTCCCATATACTCTAGTTTTATTACAGGAATTAGCCCTGCAGCAAAGCATTGCATCAAAAATTGTAATTAAACGCCCCTGTTAAACAGGGGCAGAAAAATTGGGCCTTAGGCACTGGTGCTGGTGCCACCACACTGCAACCTCTCCCATATACTCTTGTTTGATTGCAGGAATTAGCCCTGCTGCAAAGCATTGCATCAAAAATTGTACTTAAACGCCCCTGTTAAACAGGGGCAGAAAAATTGGGCTGATGGCATCAACCAGAACCAGAAATGTTCTTCCAACATATCAGCGGAGGAGGAAGAGGATAGACAATCAACATAACAGGACAGTCAGTCAGCATCAGCATAGGCAGTCTTGAAGGGATGTGGTATTTCAAAAAAAATTATTCGGTTACATCAGCTTCAGGTGCTTGGTAGCTGTGGGTGATCCAAGACTGATTCATCTTGATAAAGGTCAGTCGATCAACTGATTCGGTGGACAGGCGCACCCTGTGATCGGTAACAAAGCCACCAGCAGCACTGAAGGTGCGTTCCGAAAGAACGCTGGATGCAGGACAGGCCAGTAGCTCAATTGCATACTGTGCAAGCTCTGGCCAGTGATCCATCCTCAAGACCCAGTAAGCCAGAGGATTTTCGGTGGGAAAGGTGTCCAAGTCTGACCTTGCCCCTGGGTATTCCTGCACCATGTAAATCAGACGCTGGCGATGGGTGCTGGAACCGATCATACCTTGGGGCTGCGGACTAAAAAATTGTCTGAAAGCATCAGTCAGACGGCCACCTTCTCCACCGCTCCTTCTGACCGATGCCTCAGCAACACGTTGTCCAGGACCAGGAGTTTGTAACCTCCCAGTCTCTGGGAACGCGTTGCACAGACCTTTCTCTAAGGCCTCCCGGAGATGTCTCATCCTCTGCTCCCTCTGCGATGGCAAGATAAGGTCGGCAACCTTACCCTTGTACCGTGGATCAAGGAGAGTGGCCAGCCAGTAATGGTCCCTCTCCTTGATCCGAAGAATACGAGGATCCTTCCGCAGGCTTTGCAGGATCAGGGAGGCCATGCAGCGTAGGTTAGCTTTCGGTCCGGAGTCCTCTGGGTCACTAAGGACAACATGATCCGCAGCTACCTCCTCCCAGCCACGTACAAGTCCACGTGTTTCTTGGGATTGTAAATCATCCCTACAGGACTGCTGCTGCTGCTGCTGATGCTGAGTGCCAGCCTCCACCTCCATGCTGACACAATCATCCTCCTCCTCCTCTTCCTCCTCCTCATCCTCTTCTTGTGTGATGGGTGGCACAGCAGGAACACTGTCTGGATAAAGGGGGCCTTGAGAGGCAAGGAAGTCCTCCTCTTCCTGCCTCTGTTCTGCCTCAAGTGCCCTGTCCATTATTCCACGCAGCGTATGCTCCAAGAGGTGGACAAGAGGTACAGTGTCTCTGATGCATGCACTGTCACTGCTCACCATCCTTGTGGCCTCCTCAAACGGTGACAGGACAGTGCATGCATCCCTGATCATGCCCCACTGGCGTGGTGAGAAAAAAACAAGCTCCCCTGACCCTGTCCTGGTGCCGTAGTCGCACAGGTACTCATTGATGGCCCTCTGCTGCGTGTGCAGCCGCTGCAGCATGGCCAATGTTGAGTTCCAGCTGGTGGGCATGTCACATATAAGGCGGTTCTTGGGCAGGTTCAACTCCTTTTGGAGCTCAGCCAGCCGAGCACAGGCATTAAATGATCAGCGGAAATGCACACAGACTTTCCTGGCCTGCTTCAGGACATCATGTAAGCCGGGGTACCTGTCCAAGAACCGCTGCACCACCAGGTTAAGGACGTGAGCTACACAGGGCACATGGGTCAGTTGTCCCTGTCAGAGGGCAGAGAGGAGGTTGGTGCCATTGTCGCAAACCACCATTCCTGGCTTAAGCTGGCGTGGCGTCAACCACCTCTCAGCCTGCCCCTGCAGAGCTGACAAAACATCCGCCCCAGTGTGGCTCCTGTCCCCAAACAAACCAGCGCAAGCACGGCATGGCATCGTTTTGCCTGTGTACTTGCGTAGCCCCTGGAACGCCTACGGAGCACCGCTGGTTCTGAGGACAGAGCACTGGAAGAGGCCATGGAGGAAGAAGAAGAGGAGGGGGTGGAGGAGAGAGGTGTGTCCCAACCAATAGTAGCATTTTGGAGGCGTGGTGGCGGAACAACCTCCAACACTACTGCACCTTGTCCTGCATCCTTCCCAGCTGCCAGAAGAGTGACCCAATGGGCCGTGAAAGACAGGTAACGTCCCTGTCCATGCCTGCTGGACCATGAGTCAGCGGTAATATGCACCTTACCGCTGACCGCCCTGTCCAGCGAGGCAAGGACTTTGCCTTCCACATGCCGGTAGAGAGCCGGAATCGCCTTCTGTGAGAAAAAGTGGCGTTTGGGGACCTGCCACTGAGGAACCGCACATTGTACAAACTCACGGAAGGGGGCAGAGTCTACCAACTGAAAAGGCAGCAGTTGAAGTGCTAGCAATTTAGCCAAGCTAGCATTCAACCGCTGGGCATGTGGATGGCTGGGAGTGAACTTCTTCCGCCGGTCCAGCAGCTGGGGCAGGGACATTTGCCTGCTATAATCGGACATGGGTGTACCGCTAGCAGAGTTCCCGGAAGCACTTGGCTGTGACACACCTAATTCTACACCTTCATTCCTCTCAGAGCAGGTTTCAGAGAGGACTGAAGGTCTAGTGGGGTTGGAGATGCCAGCTGATGAGGAGCAAGGAGAGGTCCACTTTGTTCTTTGGTGTGGGTCTTTGAGGTACGCTTGCCAACGAGCTGCATGGCAGGTCAACATATGTCTGGTCAAGCATGTGGTGCCCAAGCGGCTGATGTTTTGGCCACGTGAGATACGCTTGAGACATATGTTGCAAATAGCAGTGGTGCGATCTGATGCACTCGTCTCAAAAAAGGCCCACACCAAAGAACTTTTAGAATAACGCGCAGAGGCAGCGCTCTGCACAGGCGGAGCTCTGCGGTGTGATTCAGTCGGTGTGCTGCCCCTAAGCTGGCCCCCGGAGGGCATCCTGCCTCGTTGAACATGTGCCTCCTCCTCCTCCTCCTCCTCCTCCCTCCTTCCAAGCACCCACGTGGAGTCAGTGCCCTCATCATCCCCTCCCTCTTCATCGCTGTAGCAAACCTGGCAGTATGCTGCAGCTTGTGGAACATGACTGCCAGATTGCTGTCCTTCTTGAGCATCCCCTCTCTCTGCGCTCACGCTACTGCCTTCCTCTAGCTGAGTGTCATCATCAGAGCCCACAAAACACTGGGCATCCTCCTGGAGCATGTACCCAACACTGTGCTCAAAGAGTTCAGGAGACTCCTCAGGAGGACGTGGTGGGTCTAGGGAAGGAGTCACTGATGATGACATTGAGAGGAGGGAAGACGATGCGTTGGCAGCTGCTTTGCTACTACCCTGAGACTGGGTGAGAGAGGATGAGGAGGATGAAGAGGGCTTGGTCATCCACTTTACCAAGTCGTTGGCATGTTGCGGTTCAACATGTCCAGCTGCCGAAAAGAAGGACAAGCATGTCCCATGGCCACGTGCTGATGACAATGCACCGCGTCCATGACCAGCACTGTTGTCTCTAGACACAGAGCCTGCTTGCCCTCTTTTATCGGCTCGCGCCCGTCTGCCTCTCCTTGCCGGCCTTCCAGACATGGTATAGGCCTGAAGGGAGTTGGGTAAAACAGCAGTTGGGTAGTGGATATTGTGCTGGAGGCACACAACACCCACTAACTCCTGCAGATGCCTTTATTATAGAACACCAGAGATAAAGGGGTATATACAGATGTATACTGTGCTGTGCTGGAGGCACACACAACTTCCAATAACTCCTGCAGATGGCAAGTGGGCTCAAATAGAGAAGAGCTATGTAGGTGGATATAGCGGTATGTACTGGGTACAGAGCACGCAGACAGCACGCACTATCTCCTAACACTACTGACTGCAAGCTCTATTATAAAAGATAGATCACTAGCTATATAGGTGAGGTGAATATAGCGGTGTATACTGCGGTCAGGGCACACAGACAATAACCACTACACAACAGCAAGATAGAAAATCGGCCGAAAACGATCGGTGTGTACTGTGTTGAAGGTACACAGAACACCCACTGCTTCAGATGCCAACACACTACACGAGGCCGCCGCGATGGCGGCCTTATATAGTGTGGGGTGTGCACTACACAGCCTGAGCTATGATTGGCCACAGGCATCCTGCCTGTGGCCAATCATGGCTCTCCTCGCTGCTGGCGCTGCGATTGGCCAAGCATGCAGGGTCACAGTGCATGCTTGGCCAATCATGAGCCAGCAATGCACTGCGCCATTGCAGTGCATTGTGGGCCGTGAGCGCCAAACGAATTTGACGCGAACGGACCAAAATGTTCGGGTTTCACCAAGCGGACGAACAGCCAATGTTCGAGTCAAACGTACGTTCGACTCGAACACGAAGCTCATCCCTAGTCAGGAACTGGTTAACCACTTAAGGACCGCCGTATTGCCATTATACGTCATCAGAATGGCACAGGCAGGCACAATCACGTAGGTGTACGTGCCTGCCTTCCAGCGGGTGGGGGGTCCGATTGGACCCCCTCCCGCTAGATACGGCGGTCCCTTTCGGTGCCGGAGCGATCCGCGATGAGGGGATGGCCGTTCATTTCTGGCCATCCCCTCTCGATCGCTCCTGGCCAGTGACGAACTTCCTCCCCTGTGAAAATGTAAACACAGGAGGAGGAAGTGATGTCACACTCCTCGTGGCGGTCTTTTTGAACCGGACAGCGAGGAGTGAAGACATTCAAGTAAGTGCACCAACAGTCCACTGACACATAGGTACACATAGGCACACATTTCACCCCAGTCACCCCCCGATCACCCCCCCGATCGGCCCCCCGCCCCCCCCCCCCCCCAGTCACAGTGTCACTAATGCAGTGTTCATTTATTTATTGATCACTACATTTAGTGTCAGTTGTGACTGTAAAAAGTGTCAGGGCAGCTAGTGTTAGGCCCCTTTAGGTCCAGGGTAGCCCCCTACCCCCCCTAATAAAGGTTTAACCCCTTGATTGCCCTCCCAGTTAACCCTTTCACCCCCTTTTACCAATGTCACTAAGCGATCGTTTTTCTGATCGTTGCAATAGTGTCACTGGTCCCGCTAGGAAGCTAGTTTTTTTTTAGGTTCAACGCCAGGTTTTTATAGCGTTAGGTACCCCGATATATAACCTAATAAAGGTTTTAACCCTTGGATTGCCCCTAGAGTTAACCCTTTCACCAGCGATCGCTGCATAAGTGTCACTGGTGACGCTGGTTAGCCAGTTAGTTATTTAGTTATTCCCGTCAGGTTTTTATAAAGCTTCAGGTACCCCCATATAAATACCCAATAAAGGTTTTAACCCCTGATTGCCCTTAGTTAACCCTTTCACCAGTGATCACCGTATAAGTGTTACGGGTGACGCTGGTTAGGTAGTTTTTGCTTTTTATAGCATCAGGGCACCCACCATTTATTACCTAATAAAGGTTTAACCCCCTGATCACCCGGCGGGTGATATAAATTTGGTTTTAGGGTCAGAAAGGGTCTGCGTCGCCCCAGGCAGTGCTAGGTTAGTGCCAGTACCGCTAACACCCACGCGCAAAGCATACACCTCCCTTAGTGGTATAGTATCCGAACAGATCAATATCTGATCTGATCAGATCTATACTAGCGTGCCCAGCAATTTAGGGTTCTAAAAAAACGCATTGTTAGCAGGATCAATCCAGATACCTGCTAGCACCTGCGTTTTGCCCCTCTGCCCAGCCCAGCCCAGCCCAGCCCACCCAAGTGCAGTATCGATCGATCACTGTCACTTACAAAACACAACACACATAACTGCAGCGTTCGCAGAGTCAGGCCTGATCCCTGCCATCGCTAACAGGTTTTTTTGTAGCGTTTTATACAGTCGCTGACAGGCTAGGTGCTTTTTTACCTGTGAGTCTCACTACTGTACCCCTAAATTTAGAGCCCAAAATGGCAAAGCGAAGGTACACTAGTGAAGAGGCCTACACGTTTCTGAGCATGACAGATAGTGAAGAGGAAGACACTGATCTGTCAGATTCAGGCTCAGAATACGAACCTGTAGAGGACAGAGCCTCCATGTCAGATAGCTCTGACGATGAAGAAGAGGTCCCTGCTAACGTCAGGCGTACCCGACCCCGATTTTCTGATGTTGTTGAGGTGCAGGAACCGCAAGTCCCTCGTATGGAGTATAGAGCCAGTACTAGCCCCGCTCATCCTTTTGGTGAACTGGCAAGCACCAGCGGCCTAGTACACCCTGGACGTACATCCAGCACTGCAGTATCACGTGGTGACGTGGCGAGTCCCATAAGTGCAGTTCAAGCTGGCGAGGTGGCAAGCACAAGTAGTGTCCCGCTGCCACCAAGAAGACGAAGACAGGCCCGTCTTTCCCATAGTGCCCTTCCTGCAGAATTCGCCAATCCTGATTGGGTGCCCACCACTTCTGCAGCACCAGTACTTCCCCCATTCACTGCCCAACCCGGTATTCAGGTGGATACAGATGATTTTACGCCACTCGATTTTTATTCTCTGTATTTCACGGAAGATCTCTATAGATCTATTGTGGACCAAACCAATTTATATGCTGGTCAACACATCGCCGCTAATCCCCAGTTGCCGTCTCTTGCCAGAGATTGGAAACCAGTTACGGTTTCCGAATTTAAGACGTTTCTGGGCCTTTCCCTCAACATGGGCACACATAAATTCATGACGTTGCGGGCTTATTGGTCCACGCATCCGGCTGACCACATGCCCGTGTTCTCTAACTCCATGTCCAGGAAACGATACGAGCAGATCTTGCGGTTCTTGCACTTCAGTGACAATGAACTTTGTCGTCCACGTGGAGACCCTGAATACGATCGGCTCTACAAAATTCGGCCCCTCATAAACCACTTCAACCAACGTTTTGCAGACTTGTTTACTCCCCAAAAAGTTGTCTGCGTTGATGAGTCCCTAGTTAAGTTTACTGGTCGCTTGTCATTCAAACAGTACATTCCCAACAAGCGTACCAGATACGGGGTCAAGCTCTATAAGTGCTGTGACAGGGCCATAGGCTATGCATGGAGCTTTATGGTTTATGAGGGTAAAGATAGTTACGTAGAGCCGGAGAACTGCCCTGATTACATAGGAAGCGCTGGCAAGATAGTGTGGAAATTGGTGTCACCCTTATTCGGAAAGGGGTACCACTTGTACGTGGACAACTATTACACCAGCGTGCCACGGTTTAGTCATTTATTTGATCATCAGATTGGAGCATGTGGCACCGTGCGACCTAATCGCCGGGGCTTTCCCCAGCGGCTTGTAGATTCCCGTCTTAGGCTGGGGGAGAGAGCCTGCTATCGGTGTAATAATTTGCTCGCTATGAAGTGGAGGGATAATAAGAATGTTTTCGTTCTTACCTCCCTTCATGCAGACACGACGGTCCAAATTTCTACGGCGACTGGTATTGTGGAGAAACCCCTCTGTGTCCACGAATATAACAAAAATATGGGAGGGGTGGACCTCAATGACCAGTTGTTGGCGCCGTATCTAGTTTCCCGTAAGGCCAGACGCTGGTACAAAAAAGTGTCTGCTTACTTATTTCAATTGGCTTTGCTGAATGCTTTTGTGCTATACAAAGCTTCAGGCGGGACTTTAACCTTTCTTTTCTTCCAAAGAGAGGTTGTCACAGAGCTTCTGTATCCAGAGGGTTCTGCACCTCACCATTCCCAACCAAATGCAGTAAGCCGGCTGCATGAGAGGCATTATTCTTATGTCCTCCCGAGTACCCCTACCCAACGAGCCCCCCAAAAAAGATGTCGTGTCTGTACCAAGCGCGGATTTAGGCGTGACACCCGTTCTTATTGTCCACGCTGTCCTGGCAATCCTGGTCTTTGTCAGGGTGAGTGTTTTGAACGCTACCATGATATAGTGAAGTATTAGCGTAGGGTACAGCATTTCACAGGCTAGACACACTAACACAGAGTCTCCCAAGATGCCATCGCATTTTGAGAGACCCGAACCGTTACAGTTTACAGTTAAAAAAAAAGTGTATAAAAAAAAAAGTAAAATAAAAAAACCAAAAAAAATATAAAATATAAAAACCAAAAATAGTTGTCGTTTTATTGTTCTCTCTCTCTCTCTCTCTTCTCTCTAATTTTTTATACTTTACTGTTTACTGTGTTATTGTTAACCATTTTTCATGTTTTCAGGTACGCCATTCAGCTGCAGCGTGGATTTATTTATCTTGACAGCAACAGCGTTTGCTCCCACGATACATAAAGCCGCGACTCCAGTGCTGTAGGAGGTGATTTCACCACCACAGTTAAAAAAGAGCATATATGCCGAAGCATGGGGGCATAAGGGGTGGAGGAGCGATTTTGCTCCTAATGCCGCGTACATACGGTCAAAATTCCGACGGAGGGCTTGCCCGTGGAAAAGTTTGAACGTATGTACGCGGCATTACTTTTTTGCGGGAGGATGCCCCCATGCTTCGGCATATATATATTTTAGGCACAGGTTGTGTTAAAAAATGTTTTATTTTTTACTGTTTTTTTTGGCATTTGCTTTGCAGGTATGGTATGGTAAGGTTTTCCTGTGATGTTACTTTGTTTTAACGTTAACCATAATTTGCTTAGCAGGTACGCCATTCAGCTGCAGCGCGGATTTATTTATCTTGACAGCAACAGCGTTTGCTCCCACGATACATAAAGCCGTGACTCCAGTGCTGTAGGCGGTGATTTCACCACCACAGTTAAAAAAGAGCATATATGCCGAAGCATGGGGGCATAAGGGGTGGAGGAGCGATTTTGCTCCTAATGCCGCGTACATACGGTCAAAATTCCGACGGAGGGCTTGCCCATGGAAAAGTTTGAACGTATGTACGCGCCATAACTTTTTTGCGGGAGGATGCCCCCATGCTTCGGCATATATAAATGGTGCATGTATGTCCATCATTAGAAGTGGGTGGATGAAGGGAGGTATCTAATGGTGGGCATACCCACCGATCAATCTCTTTTTTTTCGTTCAGACAACATGACTCTCAGTAAATAGCTTGGGGTGTCTACTTTCCAAAATGGGGTAATTTGGGGGGGTTTTGTGCTATTTTGGCATTTTATGGCCTTCGAAACTGTGATAGGTAGTGAGGGGTGAAATCAAAAATTTGCACCCTTAGAAATCCTAAAGGTGGTGATTGGTTTTCGGGGTGCCGTACGCGACTAGACTCCCAAAAAGTCCCACACATGTGGTATCCCCATACTCGGGAGAAGTAGCTGAATATATTTTGGGGTGCAATTCCACATATAACCATGGCATGTGTGAGCAATATATCATTTAGTGACAACTTTTTGTAAATTTTTTTTTTTTTTTTTTTGTCATTATTCAATCCCTTGGGACAAAAAAAAAAAAAATATTCAATAGTCTCAAGATGGCCCTCGGCAAATAGCTTGGGGTGTCTACTTTCCAAAATGGGGTCATTTGGGGGGGTTTTGTGCCATCTTGGCATTTTATGGCCGTCAAAACTGTGATAGGTAGTGATAGGTAGTGAGGAGTAAAATAAAAAAATTATGCCCTTAGAAATCCTGAAGGCGGTGCTTGGATTTCGGGGTCCTGTACGCGGCTAGGCTCCCAAAAAGTCCCACACATGTGGTATCCCTGTACTCAGGAGAAGCAGCAGAATGTATTTTGGGGTGTCATTTCACATATGCCCACAGCATGTGTGAGCAATATATCATTTAGTGACAACTTTGTGCAAAAAAAAAAAGTTTGTAATATTCCCGCAACTTGTGGCAAAATATAAAATATTCCATGGACTCAACATGCCTCTCAGTAAATAGCTTGGGGTGTCTACTTTCCAAAATGGGGTCATTTTGGGGGGTTTTGTGCTATTTTGGCTTTTTATGGCCTTCGAAACTGTGATAGGTAGTGAGGGGTGAAATCAAAAATTTGCACCCTTAGAAATCCTAAAGGTGGTGATTGGTTTTCGGGGTGCCGTACGCGACTAGACTCCCAAAAAGTCCCACACATGTGGTATCCCCATACTCGGGAGAAGTAGCTGAATATATTTTGGGGTGCAATTCCACATATAACCATGGCATGTGTGAGCAATATATCATTTAGTGACAACTTTTTGTAAATTGTTTTTTTTTTTTTTTTTGTCATTATTCAATCCCTTGGGACAAAAAAAAAAAAAATATTCAATAGTCTCAAGATGGCCCTCGGCAAATAGCTTGGGGTGTCTACTTTCCAAAATGGGGTCATTTGGGGGGGTTTTGTGCCATCTTGGCATTTTATGGCCGTCAAAACTGTGATAGGTAGTGATAGGTAGTGAGGAGTAAAATAAAAAAATTATGCCCTTAGAAATCCTGAAGGCGGTGCTTGGATTTCGGGGTCCTGTACGCGGCTAGGCTCCCAAAAAGTCCCACACATGTGGTATCCCTGTACTCAGGAGAAGCAGCAGAATGTATTTTGGGGTGTCATTTCACATATGCCCACAGCATGTGTGAGCAATATATCATTTAGTGACAACTTTGTGCAAAAAAAAAAAGTTTGTAATATTCCCGCAACTTGTGGCAAAATATAAAATATTCCATGGACTCAACATGCCTCTCAGTAAATAGCTTGGGGTGTCTACTTTCCAAAATGGGGTCATTTTGGGGGGTTTTGTGCTATTTTGGCTTTTTATGGCCTTCGAAACTGTGATAGGTAGTGAGGGGTGAAATCAAAAATTTGCACCCTTAGAAATCCTGAAGGTGGTGATTGGTTTTCGGGGTGCCGTACGCGACTAGACTCCCAAAAAGTCCCACACATGTGGTATCCCCATACTCGGGAGAAGTAGCTGAATATATTTTGGGGTGCAATTCCACATATAACCATGGCATGTGTGAGCAATATATCATTTAGTGACAACTTTTTGTAAAAATTTTTTTTTTTTTTTTTTTGTCATTATTTAATCCCTTGGGACAAAAAAAAAAAATATTCAATAGTCTCAAGATGGCCCTCTGCAAATAGCTTGGGGTGTCTACTTTGCAAAATGGGGTCATTTGGGGGGGGTTTGTACTGCCCTGCCATTTTAGCACCTCAAGAAATGAGATAGGCAGTCATAAATTAAAAGCTGTGTAAATTCCAGAAAATGTACTCTAGTTTGTAGACGCTATAACTTTTGCGCAAACCAAAAAATATACACTTATTGACATTTTTTTTACTAAAGACATGTGGCTGAATAAATTTTGGCCTAAATGTATGACTAAAATTTAGTTTATTCGATTTTTCTTATAACAAAAAGAAGAAAATATCATTTATTTTCAAAATTTTCGCTCTTTTTCCATTTATATCGCAAAAAATAAAAATCGCAGAGGCAATCAAATACCATCAAAAGAAAGCTCTATTTGTGGGAAGAAAAGGACGCAAATTTCGTTTGGGTGCAACATTGCATGACCGCGCAATTACCAGTTAAAGCAGTGCAGTGCGAAATTGGAAAAAGACCTCTGGTCCTTAGGCCGCGTACACACGGGCGGACTGTTCGCCCAACCTTGTTCGGCAAACAGTTTCATCAAACAGTCCGCTCAAAATTTGCATGAGCGGACTTGCCCACACACGAGCGGACTGTTTGACGAACAAGGTTGGGCAAACAGTTCGCTCAACTTTTGAAATGAACGGACTCGCCCACGTAAGGCGGAGGCAAGTCCGCCCATTTCGAGCGCGTGTACAGGTAGGCGGGGCCCGCGAAGGAGACGTCGCGGGCTCCGCCGCCTGGAATGGGCTTAAAGGGGAACCCCAACGCCGAAAAAAATCGGCGTGGGGGTTCCCCCCAAGTCCACACCAGACCCTTGTCCGAGCACGCTACCCGGCCGGCCAGGAAAGGGGGGCGAGCGAGCGCGCCCCCCCTCCTGAGCCGTACCAGGCCGCGTGCCCTCAACATGGGGGGGTGCCTTGGGGAAGGGGGGGCCGCGCGGCCCCCCCACCCCAAAGCACCTTGTCCCCATGTTGATGAGGACAAGGGCCTCTTCCCGACAACCCTGGCCGTTGGTTGTCGGGGTCTGCGGGCGGGGGGCTTATCGGAATCCGGGAGCCCCCTTTAAGAAGGGGGCCCCCGGATACCGGCCCCCCACCCTATGTGAATGAGTATGGGGTACAATGTACCCCTACCCATTCACCTGTGAAATAAAGTACAAATAAAAACACAACACAGGGGGAAAAAATATTTTATTGCACAGCCGGGGGTCTTCCGTCTTCGGGGGTCTTCTCGCCGGACTCCTCCGCTATGTGTGTGTAGCTCTTTTGCCAGCGGAGGAGTCCGGCTTTCTTCCTCCCCGCCGCCGGCCTCTTCTCCCGACTTCGGGGGTCTTGTCCCCCTCTTCGGTTCTTCTGCCGGGCCACCGCGCCTGGTCCGGTGGTCCGGTCTTCTGTCGCCGTCTTCCGTTCTTCTGTCGCCGCCTTCGGTTCTTCTGCCGGGCCACCGCGCCTTCTTGTAGCTCTTTTACAGGCGGTGGCCCGGTCTTCTGTCGCCGTCGCCGCCTTCCGTTCGTGTTCTTCTTCTTCTTCTTCTTCTTCTTCTTCTTGTTCTTCTCCAGGCGATGTTGACACGTCGCTCCCTCCGGCCGGAATGCCGGGGACGCGCTGTGCGGTCACTTATATAGTGACAATGGGGCGGGGTCACATGGTATATGTCACATGGGTTGATGTCACATGGTGACCCCGCCCCCTTACGATGTCATAGTCCCCATGTGACATCAACCCATGTGACCAACCCATGTGACATATACCATGTGACCCCGCCCCATTGTCACTATATAAGTGACCGCACAGCGCGTCCCCGGCATTCCGGCCGGAGAGCTCGTCGAGTCAACATCTCCAGGAGAAGAACAAGAAGAACAAGAACGGAAGGCGGCGACGGCGACAGAAGACCGGGCCACCGCCTGTAAAAGAGCTACAAGAAGGCGCGGTGGCCCGGCAGAAGAACCGAAGGCGGCGACAGAAGAACGGAAGACGGCGACAGAAGACCGGGCCACCGGACCAGGCGCGGTGGCCCGGCAGAAGAACCGAAGAGGGGGACAAGACCCCCGAAGTCGGGAGAAGAGGCCGGCGGCGGGGAGGAAGAAAGCCGGACTCCTCCGCTGGCAAAAGAGCTACACACACATAGCGGAGGAGTCCGGCGAGAAGACCCCCGAAGACGGAAGACCCCCGGCTGTGCAATAAAATATTTTTTCCCCCTGTGTTGTGTTTTTATTTGTACTTTATTTCACAGGTGAATGGGTAGGGGTACATTGTACCCCATACTCATTCACATAGGGTGGGGGGCCGGTATCCGGGGGCCCCCTTCTTAAAGGGGGCTCCCGGATTCCGATAAGCCCCCCGCCCGCAGACCCCGACAACCAACGGCCAGGGTTGTCGGGAAGAGGCCCTTGTCCTCATCAACATGGGGACAAGGTGCTTTGGGGTGGGGGGGCCGCGCGGCCCCCCCCTTCCCCAAGGCACCCCCCATGTTGAGGGCACGCGGCCTGGTACGGCTCAGGAGGGGGGGCGCGCTCGCTCGCCCCCCTTTCCTGGCCGGCCGGGTAGCGTGCTCGGACAAGGGTCTGGTGTGGACTTTGGGGGAACCCCCACGCCGATTTTTTTCGGCGTTGGGGTTCCCCTTTAAGCCCATTCCAGGCGGCGGAGCCCGCGACGTCTCCTTCGCGGGCCCCGCCTACCTGTACACGCGCTCGAAATGGGCGGACTTTCCGAGCGGGAACAGTCCGCTCATTTCGAAAGTACAGCGGACAAGCCCACACACGGGCGGACTGTTCGCTCAAACACAGTTTCAGCGGACAGTTTTTCGGAATTTCCGAAAGACTTTGTCCGTCCAACTGTCCGCTGAAACTGTCCGCTGAAAGCCCACACACGAGCGGACTGTCCGCCCAAACACTGTTCAGCGGACAAGGTTGGGCGAACAGTCCGCCCGTGTGTACGCGGCCTTAAGGTGTTTATTGGTCCGGGGCTGAAGTGGTTAAGCATGATTTTTTTTCCAAATTCTCCCTTTTTTTTGTTTGTTTAGCAAAAAAATTAAAAAATAATAAATACCACCAAAAGAAATCTCTATTTGTGGGGAAAACTGATAAAAATGTCATTTGGGTACAGTGTTGTATGACTGTGTAATTGTCATTCAAAGTGCGTCAGCGAAGAAAGATGAAAATTGGTCTGGGCAGGAGGGGGTTAGTGCCCGGTAAGGAAGTGGTTACCCGCTCTAGACTGCGGATTATATAGACAGGAATATTATCCGCCATCTATGATTGGAAATCATTTCCTGTCCTCTGAGAACAAACACCGTGAAGGGGAAATATTGTGTTTTATTTTATTATGATCAGGACTAAAAAATAAAACCTGTAATGTAAATCTATCATTTCTGTATATATTTCATATTCTCTATTCAGTCAGTGGGCGGAGCTTATTTGTTTTCTGCCCCTCCCACCTGCTCTGTTGAAATGTCTCTGTGCCCATCCCCCGATCTCTCCTCCCCTGGATAGGTGACCCCGCCTCTACTCTCCTCTGATTGGCTGACCCCATTCTTCACAGTACAGGTGATGTTCCAGGGCCCCGGGGACCCCACAATGGCTGTAATGTTATTGGAATAATTCCGCTGGGATCCTCCAATCACAGATAGACTGATATTCGGCTTAGTCCCCTCCTCCACCCTGCAGGAGATCTCAGCGCTGCCATTCCGGGGACATGAGACATGGAGGAGCGGAACCGATACTGGAACTGAGAGAGACAATCATTTCCATTGATCAGATCCAATATATACACAGCATGCCCCTCCCCCACCCTTACCTATAATCAGGTGTGCAGACATCTTCCTGGAGACTGGAGGAGATAGATTGTGTCTGTGTGCACCCCTCCCCCAACACTAAATCCCCCACTAACATCACACCCATTTTCTTCAGTCATGTGACCCCCATACACAGCGCTGTACAATCTCATCTGGACTTACCTTCTACATGGACGGTGTAATAATCTCTCTGTATAAGTCGTCCTGTAGAGTTCTGTATATACACATAGTATATCCCGTCATTCTCCGGAGTCACATTGGATATGATCAGACTTCCATTCTCTGATATCCTTGTATTGGGGAAATATCTGAAATCAGACAGATAACAATTCCTGTGTACAGCTATTTCCTCCCAGTCTCCAGGAAATTTCTCATAGTACCAGTAAATCCGGTCACATCTCCAACTATCTGTAGGGTTGAGGGTGAGATGGATTCTGATGGGGATGAGAAGGTCAGATCCCGGCCGGGTGAATATTTCCTGGACTTTTCCTGTACAGACAGAATACAGATCCCAGTCAGGTCACAGTGTACTCCCCTCCCCCTCATATAACATATATCCCTCTATGAGGATCCCAGAAATATTCAGATTCCATCTATCAGAGTCCTCCGGGTCTTCCTGGGATTCCTCTGTTTTCTTCCCATCTCAGATCATTGAGGAATCTCCTCTGACACCCCTATACTCTCCATTATTCTACCAATAAATCATCAATGAATAGACAATCATTCCTCCCCCCATTTCCCCTGCTGGAGTAAATTGGAGCGTCCTTTATTTGGCCTTCCTCTGGATGGAAGACTTATATAGGGACAATGGGGCGGTGTCACATGGCTTTATGTCACATGGGTTGATGTCACATGGGGACTATGACATCGTAAGGGGGCGGGGTCACCATGTGACACCAACCCATGTGACATAAAGCCATGTGACACCGCCCCATTGTCCCTATATAAGTGGCCGCGCAGTGCGTCCCTGGCATTCCGGCCGGAGAGATCGTCGAGGCAACATCTCCTGGAGAAGAAGAAGAAGAACGGAAGGCAGGGGCGACGGCGGCGACAGAAGACCGGGCCACCGCCTGTAAAAGAGCTATAAGAAGGCGCGGTGGCCCGGCAGAAGAACCGAAGAGGGGGACAAGACCCCCGAAGTCGGGAGAAGAGGCCGGCGGCGAGGAAGAAAGCCGGACTCCTCCGTTAGCAAAAGAGCTACAAGAAGATAGCGGAGGAGTCCGGCGAGAAGACCCCCGAAGACGGAAGACCCCCGGAGCTGTGCAATAAAGTATTTTATCTCGTGTGTTGTGTTTTTTTTGGTACTTTTATTTTACAGGTGAATGGGTAGGGGTACATTGTACCCCATACTCATTCACATAGGGTGGGGGGCCGGTATCCGGGGGCCCCCTTATTAAAGGGGGCTCCCGGATTCCGATAAGCCCCCCGCCCGCAGACCCCGACAACCAACGGCCAGGGTTGTCGGGAAGAGGCCCTTGTCCTCATCAACATGGGGACAAGGTGCTTTGGGGTGGGGGGGCCGCGCGGCCCCCCCTTCCCCAAGGCACCCCCCCATGTTGAGGGCACGCGGCCTGGTACGGCTCAGGAGGGGGGGGCGCTCGCTCGCTCGCCCCCCTTTCCTGGCCGGCCGGGTAGCGTGCTCGGACAAGGGTCTGTTGTGGACTTGGGGGGGACCCCCACGCCAATTTTTTTCGGCGTTGGGGTTCCCCTTTAAGTCCATACCAGGCGGCGGGGCCAGCGACGTCTCCTTCGCGGGCCCCGCCTACCTGGAGACGCGCTCGAAATGAGCGGACTTTCCTCCGCGTGTGTGGGCGAGTCCGTTCATTTCAAAAGTAGGGCGGATAGTATGGCGGACTTAGTACGCCGTATTAGTCCACTCAAAAAGTGGTGTGTGTGGTCAAGTCTGTTCATTCGAAAGTCTGACGGACTAAGTTGGCCAGACAGTCCGCCCTGTGTGTACGCGGCTTTAGAAGCTTTGTTGGCCCTGGGCTTGGAAGGTTTCTGGAGTATCGAGGACCCCTCTGGATTAGGAGATGATTATACATTCATATGCCTTTTGTGACCCCCTGTAGTGGGGGGTCATGATTTTCTGGCAAGCGGCAAATTTAATTATTTGGTGGCGGATCAAGCACTACTTAATCGCATACAGCAGTGGATCATTTATGGTTCATTTGTGGAGGATTTTATTCACATTCTTTATTAACACAAAGAACTTTCTTTGATTTATACATACAGACTTGTTGATCTATACACTGGGTGTATTTAGAGTTTGTGTTATTATATATAGGGGCATGCGGCTTGGTCCTATATTGCAAGGAACAGGCGGTTCGCATGGTCTGAGTTTGTAACATTTATATGTATTTATGGTTTGAGTTCATATTAATTTATGTTTAGAGGCTGAGAACAGCCCATAATTCATTCTTTCTGTATATACTGTATATATACACATCTTGATGTTTGTGGGATTTAGCGCAGCTTATATTTTTGTCTTTAGTTTTTTTCTGTAGTTATGTGACACAGTTAAGCCGCAGCCAAATCTGATCTGTTCAGGATCAATCTATATAATTGTTTATTGTGTTTCACCTTAGTGCAGTTTTTTTTTCCTTTTTTTTTTCAATTAATTAATTTAGTTTAGTTATATTCGTTAAATTCATTACATTTGTTTTTGGATTTTGTTTAGTTTTCTACTGAATTCAAGAAATCGTTCGCATTCGAAAATATTTCAACCGAATTCGAAAATATTTTGCAACCCGATTTTGGGGCCACATATCTCGGGGTCACTTGGTGCTAGAAACCCCAAATTTGTAGATGTTGTAGTGCTATTTCTATTGTATTTGCATACCAAATTTGGTGTTTCGAGCTATAAGTGGCCCCGAGATATGTGGCCCCAAAGTCGGGTCGCAAAATGTCATTCTCTGCTGCAGAAAAGTACTTGGCATATTGCACATATCCCAGGTCACTTGGTGCTAGGAACCCCACAACTTGTGGCAGGTGACGTGGCAAGTGGACAATACACAACTTGTGGCAGGTGACGTGGCAAGTGGACAATACACAACTTGTGGCAGGTGACGTGGCAAGTGGACAATACACAACTTGTGGCAGGTGACGTGGCAAGTGGACAATACACAACTTGTGGCAGGTGACGTGGCAAGTGGACAATACACAACTTGTGGCAGGTGACGTGGCAAGTGGACAATACACAACTTGTGGCAGGTGATGTGGCAAGTGGACAATACACAACTTGTGGCAGGTGATGTGGCAAGTGGACAATGCACAACTTGTGGCAGGTGACGTGGCAAGTGGACAATACACAACTTGTGGCAGGTGACGTGGCAAATGGACAATACACAACTTGTGGCAGGTGACGTGGCAAGTGGACAATACACAACTTGTGGCAGGTGACGTGGCAAGTGGACAATACACAACTTGTGGCAGGTGACGTGGCAAGTGGACAATCCACAACTTGTGGCAGGTGACGTGGCAAGTGGACAATACACAACTTGTGGCAGGTGACGTGGCAAATGGACAATACACAACTTGTGGCAGGTGACGTGGCAAGTGGACAATGACATACAGCATATGCACTTGCCTTGCGATTGACATCCGTGACTTCTTCAATCAGACATGCTGACAACTTCATTGATGTGATAAATATAAATGAAATAAGATGTGTGTTTTGCACTGTACACTGCAAGTATGAGAAGTTGATGTGACAGATGTATATAAGTAACTAACCATCTTCCAAAATTTCTAATTCAAACAGAAAAGATTAGAATAGAATAGAAAAAAATATATAATTTAATAGAATAAAGTAGAATATACAACCATCTTCTGAAATTCGAATTTCAAATAGAATAAATTTGAATTCCGAATAGTATGAATTCTAATTTTTAAATGAATTAATTTTAAATTTGGATAGAAAAGATTATAATAAAATAGAAAAGAGACTAGAAAACAATAGAACAGAAGAATAGAATATATTATACTTTATTCTGTTCTGTTCTATTGTTTTTCTAGTCTATTCTTTTTATATTCTATTAAAATCAAAATCATTATATACTAAATGTGAATTTCGTAAGATGGTTTTATATATATATATATATTTTTTTCCTCGACATTTGAATTTCGTATAGAATGAATTTGAATAGAAAAGATTAGAATGGAAATAGAGAATAGACTAGAAAAACAATAGAATAGAAAATAATATAGATACTATCTATTTCATTTTTTTTTTGCAGATTACTATTTGTTTCCATAAGATCTGCAGACTATTAGCATCTATTTCATTTTTTTGCAGATCTCCTGCAGACTATTAGCATCTATTTCATTTTTATTTTCTTTTTCTTTTTTGTATTAGAACAGCCATTTCTTTTAGTTCAGCAGGTCTCCTGCAGACTATTAGCATCTATTTTTTTTTTTTTTTGCAGATTACTATTTATTTCCATCAGATCTCCTGCAGACTATTAGCATTTATAGATTTTGTTTGCAGATCTCCTGCAGACTATTAGTATCTATTTAAATTTCTCATCATATTTGCAGACTATAAGCATCTATTTATTTTTTGCTGGTCTCCTGTAAACTATTAGCAGCCATTTCCCTGTGTATAGAGATATAAGCGGTGATGATGTCTCTCTTGTTGTCTATTCCTCAAACTGTTCCTCCATTCATATATGAAATAGATGCTAATAGTCTGCAGGAGATGTGCTGAAATAAAGGAAATGGCTGCTCTAATGCAAAAAATAAAAAGAAAATAAAAATGAAATAGATGCTATCTCAGGTACACTTATAGCTAGAAACCCCAAATTTGGTATGCAAACACAGAAGAACTAGCACTACAACATCTCCAAAGTCGGGTCGCAAAATGTCATTCTCTGCTGCAGAAAAGTGCTTAACATTTTGCGACCCGACTTTGGAGATATTGTAGTGCTAGTTCTTCTGTGTTTGCATACCAAATTTTGGGCCCCATGCCTCAGGGTCACTTGGTGCTAGAAACTCCACATTTGGAGATGTTGTAGTGCTAGTTCTACTGTGTTTGCATACCAAATTTGGGGTTTCTAGCTATAAGTGTACCTGAGATACGTGGCCCCAAAGTCGGGTTACAAAATGTCATTCTCTACTGCAGAAAATTACTTGGCATATTGCCCATATCTCTGGGTCACTTGGTGCTAGGAATCCCACAACTTGTGGCAGGTGACATGACAAGTGGACAATCCACAACTTGGTCACGTGGCACTCATGGCCGGTCATGTGGCACTTGTAGCAGGTCACGTGCCACTTGTGGCCAGTCACGTGGCAGGTGTCATGGCAAGTGGACAATACACAACTTGTGGCAGGTGACGTGGCAAGTGGACAATACACAACTTCTGGCAGGTGATGTGGCAAGTGGACAATACACAACTTGTGGCAGGTGACGTGGCAAGTGGACAATACACAAAATGTGGCAAGTGGACAACACACAACTTGTGGCCAGTGATGTGGCAAGTGGACAATCCACAACTTGGTCACGTGGTAGGTTACGTGGCACTTGTGGCTGGTCACATGGCACTCCTGGCAGGTGTCTTGGCAAGTGGACAATACACAACTTGTGGCAGGTGATGTGGCAAGTGGACAATACACAACTTGGGGTTCGGGTTAGGCTTAGGGTTGGGGTTAGGGTTTCCCCTTGAAGAATAAGGCTTGGACTCAGTGATTGGAATATAATAAAATAATATTTTATACTATTCTGTTCAGTTGTTTTTCTAGTCTATCCTTTTCTATTCTAATTCATTCTATAGGAAATTAAAATTTAGGAAGATGGCTATATATATATACTTATATATATATAGATATATATCTATATATCTAAATATAGATATATATCTATCTATATATCCATCTATATATCCATCTATCTATCTATCTATCTATCTATCTATCTATCTATAAAACCATCTTCTGAAATTCTAATTTAGTATAAAAATTTGGATCAAATTTGAATAGAAAATATTAGAATAGAAAATAATAGAAAAGAATAGACTAAGAATAAACTATAATAAAATATAATATATATTATTTTAGTTTTCATTGTTTTGCGTTATTTTCAAATCTATTCTCAAATTCGAAAATTATACTATTCAAAATTATAATTTCAGAAGAAGGTCATATTGTTCTATTGTATTTTATTACATTCTATAGAATTCTATTCTGTTTTTTACTATTCTTGTATTTTCATTCTATTGTGTTATTATTTTATATTCTATTTTACTGTATTCTTTTTAAGAAATCGATTTATATTTTTTTAAATTTTTATTCCAATTTGTTTTCAAATTCAATTCAAATTGTTTTCAAATTCGATTCGACTAGAATTGTTTTTGAATTCGATTTGAATTGTTTTCAAATTCAATTTTTTTTTTCAAATTCGATACAAATTTCGTCTGAATTCGTTTGAATTTGTTAGAATTGTAATTCGGTAATTCGGATGCATCCAAATGTCCGAATAATGAAAATTTGCCCAAATTTCAATTTGGAAGGAAACGAAATGCACATGTCTATTCGCAGCTGGATGAAAACTCAGATTGGACAGTCCCTCTCTCACAAGGCCTAGCAGCCAACCAGGTGTTTACTCAGGGACAAAGTCTTTATCACTGACGTTGTTGCAGAACACGTAGGGCAACTAATCTGTAGAACACTTGTAGGATATCTGGATCTTTCAGCCAGCTTGGCGATATCCACAAGACCGGATTCTCTCGGTTACTTCAGCCCTTCCAGGCTCTTGTTAAGAAAACCAACCCGTACGTGGTGTTCTTCTAAAGAGTCCTCCCCTGGAATGCTCAAAGTACACTGGGTACCCAGAGGCATTAAAGTCAGGTGGATCCGCACCCCAGGCCATAGCCTTCCTGGGGGCTGGTCAGGAGGACCAGGACCATGTAATCAGCACAGCATACTGGACCGGAAACCCAGAACCATGTGACATCTGTGTCTTAAATACCCTCTCCCAGAGGGCACAGCGGGAGGCCACTCCCACTGACCTGACTCCGAGAGGGAATAATTCAAGCGCCTAACCAGACCATAGTTCCACGCCTGCCACCATAGTCAGCGCCCCCCTGTGGCCAGGCTGAACATCTCACAGTCCAGTCGGACTAACACAGAAGTCAAAATTAGGCAAATAGACCCAAACCAAACTGCAGTTTGGGTAAAGTTAAATTTTGAAAAAAACATAGTGTGTGCTCTTCAGGAGTCCGCCGCTACACACTCCCCCTGCTTATTTAGACAATGTCCCCATCGTCTGGGAAAGACAGGAAAAAAGAAACCCAGAGCTAACAACTAGACCTACAAAAAAAACATTAGAGTCCCTGAATGTTTGGGTGGGGAAAGGAAAAAGGAAAGGAAAGCAACAGTAAAACTTTCACATTACAGCAACACAGAATTATCGTACATTACAGTTACCACCCAAGCCTGTCTATCTAGCCCACCCATTCTCCGGTGTCTTGATAGATGCTCTCCAGTGAATCCTGGAAAAGAAAAAAACATATATACAATACTTTACACCCAACTGTTAGAAAGCAGGATTCCACCAATCTCCGTGGATTTCTCTTTACTAACCCTTAAAACTTCTTAAACTTCTAAAACCATTTTTTTCAAAGCAGTATTAATTGCGCCGTCCTCTGACTAACTACCCCAAAGTTCAGTAGTTTCAAAGAAAAATGCAAAGGAGATGAAAACCCAGAAAAGTTCTCCTTGCAAATTCAAAGTCTTGACTCAGGAACAGTTCACCAGTAGAAACGGGGATAAGGCAAAGTTAAGTCTCTCCCCTGAGCATCCACAGTAGTAACAAAGTACACAGCACTGTCTTTATCAGGTCTGCAGATCACAACGTTGTCCTCACAGATGTGCCGACCGTAACTCCAATGCCGTAAGCATCTGACAAACCGTTCATAAAGCTCCAGTGAAAAGGCCTTTTTCCGGAGCGGCTTTGGTACTTTTAAATAGCTCCAAACATCATCCTCGTACCAGGCCTCATGGTTCTTTTCAATGACAGTCATAATGTCCCTTGGAACATAGGGGAATTCCAACCCCACCCTGTGTTGCCACCCGCCTATTCTAACAGTCTCAGAGACCCGATTGGCCTCATCTAGATCGGGCAGTTTTTTTTTTCCAAGCATGGCTTAGTAACTACCAGCCTCTAGTAGAAAGTCTAAAAGGGTACTCACGGCAACTTGGGTTCGAAGTGCCAGTCGTCCCCCTCATCAGAGCCAGAACTGTTCCCTGAGCTCTGTGATGACTCCCCTGTTGGCCGGCAGTTTCCGGTAACAACCCCCGCAGCCTTCCTATGCCTTCTTCTTCCAGATGTTTGACCCGGGGTGGCATATAGACGATCCAGCTTTAGGGCCACAAGGAGTGCAGGGCTGCTTCACTTCTATGCCGTTGAGTTCCTCTGCAGTGATACTCGCAGTAGGGGTCCACAACCTCCGGACTTTAGGGGGTGCAGAATCCTCTCACCAATGTGAGCTCCAACCGATGCTTATGGGGCGTAGACAATCACCTCCTCAGTTGCTACACCCATGATCCAGTCCATGAGGTAGGTCTGAGGTAACTCAGTGGGCTCGACCTTGAACGTGTATTCCCCACACTTTTTGCACCTGGAGAAAGGCCGAGGGTTAGTGACTAGGCCGTCGCACTTTCCACACAGCATACCCTTGGCCCTCAATGTGTCCTGTGGTATACAGAATAAAACGCCACTGCAGCAGCAGGCGAATGCCCGTATCCGTCAGTACAGTACCAGGCAACTGTATTCCTGCGGGACCCCTTCCAAGAGGCATCCTGGGTCCTGGCGCAGGCTGCATTACTGGGACACTGTACATTTTCCAGAAAACTTTTTCTCCAAACTCAGAGAAAAAAATGTCAACCGCTCTTTCCTCCTTCCACAGCACACTCTCACGCGGTGCCTCGTGCAGGAAAGAACAACTCAGACTCCTCCCATTGGGGTGCTCAGGTTGTGCAACTTCGCAGGCTCTTTGGCAAGGGCTCCTCCCACGCTTACGCACCTCAGTGAAAGTCCGAGTAAAGATGGCGCAGTTACAAAACACAACCCTCTGTCCTTGCTTTACCACGTGTACAGTTCCTTTTGCGAGGTAAAGGTAAAATCCCGGACTACGAGCCCCCACATGTAGCACTAACCCCCGAAGGCGCTGCTGGTTATTTTTGGGCTTACCGTTACCTTCCACTTCTTCTTGTTGCGCGTCTAGGGGATGTCCCGTGGTAGATGGCCCAGTACAATAGACAATAGATCCGCTTGAATGGATTTTATTTGCAAACTTCAATCATTGAACAGTCTTTCAACTTGGGATCAGAGGGTTGGGAAGGAAAGTTTAGGTATTCTCAATGTCAAAGTCTATAAACATTATGGAACTTGCTTACTTTGACCGCATCCAGAGAATAGCCAATCACAGCTGGATGAGCACTCAGATTGGACAGTCCCTCTCTCACAAGGCCTAGCAGCCAACAAGGTGTTTACTCAGGAACAAAGTCTTTGTCACAGACGTTGTTACAGAACACGTGGGAAACTAATCTGTAGGATACCTGGATCTTTCAGCCTGCTTGGCGATATCCACAAGACCGGATTCTCTCGGTTACTTCAGCCCTTCCAGGCTCTTGTTAAGAAAACCAACCCGTACGTGGTGTTCTTCTAAAGAGTCCTCCCCTGGAAGGCTTGACGTCCAATGGGTCTCTCCCAGACCGGAGACGGCACCCAACCACCTCAGAATCCTGCTCTAGTTTCCATGCCTTGGGCTAGCCAGCCCCGAGGCATTAAAGTCGGGTGGAACCACACCCCAGGCCATAGCCTTCCTGGGAGCTGGTCAGGAGGACCAGGACCATGTAATCAGCGCAGCATACTGGACCGGAACCCCGAACCATGTGACGTCCGCATCTTAAATACCCTCCTCCAGAGGGCACAGTGAGAGCGCCACTGCCATTGACCTTACTCCGAAAGAGAGTAACTTAAGCGCCTGACCAAACCCTAGATCCATGCCTGCCACAAGAGACAGTGCCCCCTGTGGCCAGGCTGAACATCTCACAGCCCAGTCAGACTAACACAGAAGTCAAATTTAGACAAATAGATCCAAACCAAACTGTAGTTTGGGTAAAGTTTTAACTTTGAAAACACATAGTGTGTGCTCTTCAGGAGCCGCCGCTACATAAGAAACCAGAAGCAACAAGTATTTCATGACTTCCGGGTCCACCGGTTGTAAACAATCCATTACTGGCTTGGAAAAAAGCATCGGGTCATAACGATCTTGGTTTTCTCCGATCCTTTTAAGGGCAGAGGAGAGATGTGGGGTCTAACAGACACGAGATCTCCCAGTAAAGAGGACCTGTCATGGTCCATACTATCACAAGGCATGTTCACACCTCCCAAGATTCTGAGATGGGAATGAGGGACCCCTACTAGCAAACGTATGTAGGCATAGGACACGCCTCCTGCCACACCCCCTTAAAGGAGAATTAGCCAAAAAAGAAGGTTAATTAAAGCCACAAGGACTTTTTTTACCATCACTATTCCTTTATATTGGCTTTTAAAATGTACAAATGCAGCAATTAAGAAATCAGATGAAAGGTTTAGCTCTGGGAAACACTTTTTGAAAGATAAAAAGTGCATTTTATATACAACTCTATAGATCAGACCAACATGAGGGGACAGAGGGACAGAGGGACATTGCTCCAAATCAGGGACAGTTGGAAGCTATGCATGTTGTTCATCTCTTGTTATAGCAATAAAGTGTTTTTTTTTTTTCAAAAAACAAAATCAATGGCACAGTGTAAATAAATAAAGTGCCCCCCATCCCCCCGTTCCCCCATCCTCCCATCCCCCATCCCGGTGTTTTTTTTTAAAACAAAAGTTGCATTTGAAAAAACTGCTGCACGAATTCCACGTGACTTAAAATATTGAAACACCCAGCATTTTATTCTCCAGGGTCTCAGCTGTAAAAATATATCATGTTTTTGGGGTTCTAAGAAATTTTTCAGCAATAAATACAGATTGTTGCATGTAAACAAAAAGTGTCGGAATCGGTCGGGTCTTCATGTGGTTACAATTGTACTCACCCAGGAAACGGCTACAAACTTCAGTGCCCACAATGTGTCCATAGGTGGTGCTGTAAAACCTCTCCCATGTGATGAGTTTAGAGACCACCATAAATGATGTGTGTGGAACGATCGCTCTCACTCCGGGGGGTATCTGTAGAACAATCGTCATTTCCATACCTAGGTGATTATCTTCGATCCTTACCTAGGTTCCAGTGTAAGCTGGTCACATGACCTCTGCCCCAGGTTTCCTGTGTCAGGGTGTCTCCTTTCCTTTGCTCCATTCTATGGAGTCACCGTTGTATGCAGGGACTAGACTTGTGTCTCCCTACACTGTGTGCAGCAATAGAAACACACAGCCCCATAGCCTAGGATGATAAGACACTCCCCTCCTCCTCCCTCCTCCTCCCTCCTCCCCCTCCCTTCTCCAAGCTAACAGACTGACTGAAGCCAGAACTGCCCTTTTATCTCTTTCTTATGTAGACTGGAAGTTCAGGGAAGCAGCACAGAGAGATCAGGAGGCAGCAGCATTGAAAGGTGTAAAGCGCTGGGTGAGGGTTTTACAAACAGATTACCGGGGAATGTTTATTTTATTGTACATAATGAGGGTTTAATATGAATATAACGGTATGGTTATGACATAGGGGGTAAGAAGTGATATAAGTGATAGTGTAATGGAAGTGACATCAGAGGGGTTCTTATATCCCCAATGTTACCTCTGCATTCCATTGGAGATAATGGAGCACAGATCATGATAGAGCTGAGTCCGGAAGAGACTAAATCTTCATCACTTCCGGGTTCATTCACCCGAGGACCAATCAATGAACAGACATTCACTGATCTCCCTCCCTCCACTCCGCCCACAGACACCCACAATGGTCATCCCAGGCCAAGATACATGGGGGAGGAGGGGCAGCAGAGGCCAGGATACATGGTGGGGGAGGGGCAGTAGTGCCCAGGATACATGGTGGGGAGGGGCAGTGGAGGCCAAGATACATGGTGGGGAAGGGCAGTGGAGGCCAGGATACATGGTGGGGGAGGGGCAGTTGAACCCAGGATACATGGTGGGGGAGGGACAATGGAGCCCAGGATACGTGGTGGGGGAGGGGCAGTGGTTTCCCAGGATACATGGTGGGGGAGGGGCAGTGGTGCCCAGGATACATGGTGGGGTAGGCATTCTGGGGTGGGTAGTAGTGATCTGGCAACAAACCCACCCCACCCCCTCCTTACCTGAATGGTGGGGTGCTTCAATCAGGGGAAATCTGTTACATTTGTATTAAACACGGCTGTGTGTGGCTCCGCCCACAGTGGGTGGGGCTTGTAGAGAGTGCGCCGATGACCCCTCCCTGATGTAGTGGAGTGGGACTTAAGTCTTACAGGTTTTTTCTTCGGAAAGCAGCCACAGTGTAGAAAAGCCTGTCCCCTGCCTACATGCTGCAGAGAAGAACCCTTCATCTCTGGGGGGAAGCAGTGGTCTCTCTGCAACTCCAACACACCCCTTTTCTGGGTCATCTCTAGAGCTCTGAGATCAGCACAGCTCATGCTCCATACTGATTGGAGGGCTCTAGCTCTGACTCATCGGGGTTTATGGCAGACCTCTGCAGAGAGACCACTGCTTCTACACAATGAGCCAAGGGCTCCAGCATGTTGGCAGGGGACAGGCTTTTCTACTTTTACTGTGGTTACTTTCTAAAGGAAAACACATTGTAAGACATGTAACATTGTGATGTTCCTGGAATGTATGAAGCTGATTTACACTGGAAGTCCAATAGATGGATGGATGTCTCCCCTACATGGTGCAGCATTAAAGTGGTTGTAATCCCTCCTTATACCCAGTGAGGTGACCGGCCTCAGGTGACACACAGAGATGACACAAATCCTCCTACATAAGTTGTACCTGTTTTATCTGCAGTCTTCTCTTTACATCTGTTCAAAGTCCAGAATTGGAAATGCAGAGGAAGGAGGCATCAGACAGAAATGACACTTGGTGGGTCTGGACTGAGACAATTACACACTATAGAGGGATACGCTTTGTTCATAGTTCATGTCTGAGGTTTATAACCACTTTAACCCTTTATACCCCCATGATAAGAGAAAGATCTCGTGTCCCCTTTATGTAAATCCCAGAAATGTCTGGAGGGGTTGGAATAATGATACCCCCAACCCAACATTTGATGTGAAAATGGCCTAATGTAGCTGAATGTGTAATAAAGTGCCTACACCTCGATCCTTGAAACTTTGCACAACCCAAATTCTCAACTTCCCAAACCTATCCTAGAAGTTTCATGGATTTTAGTTTCCCACAAAGTAAATTAGGGACATTAAGCTTGTTTTTTGGAGAGCTTAATATGGCGTAACGTACAAAAAAAATTACTTAGATGTTAACCAAGTTCCCCCAAACTGCTCACAACAGAAGACTCTACCTATACCAACATATTCAAGAACATTTCCGGTCATTTGGTAAATCATACCAAAAAAATCCACATGTAAAATCCTAAAACATTTGCCTTAATGTGACAAGAGCTCAATGTACCACAATGCATCTAAACCTCAATTAGTTGTCTTAAAACTTTGCAGAACCTAAATTATCAACTTCCCAAACCTATCCTAGAAGTTTCATGGATTTCAGTTTATCACAAAGAAAACTAGGGACATTAAGCTTGTTTTTTGGGGAGCTTAATGTGGCGCTTAAATCAGAGTTCCACCAAAAAATGGAACTTCCGCTTTAAGTGAAGGTGACCCCCTGACATACCACATTTTTTTGGGGGGGTAGTGGATACCCTCTTTTTAGAGGGTTCCAGCTCCCACTTCCTCCCATGGCACTGCGGCGCCGGAAGGAAGATCACCTCTCCCCCCTCCCTCTTGGCAATCATCTGGAACACGTCACAGGTCCCAGACGATTGCCCGGCCAGGCACAGTGACAATGATGGTGCCACAGAGAGGAGGGGGAGAGGAGCAGGGTTTCATTCTCCGCATCGCTGGACCCCTGGGACAGGTGAGTGTCTGATTAATAAAAGTCAACAGATACACTTTTTGTAGCTACTGACTTTTATATGGGTGGAACTCCACATTAATCTACAAAAAAGAACTTAGATGTTAACCAATTTCCCCCCAAACTTACACAATACATGAATCTATCTGTGCCAAAATATTTTTTAAAAATTCAGGTTATTTGGTAGAGAAAATTGAGTACTGTCCGTGATACTTTTTTTATTTGCACTAACATACAATTTTTCAGGACAAGCTTTCGGGGTATGTCCCCTTCTTCAAGGTCCAAGCAGTACTGATTTACACATTTTTAAGCAGAATGTAAAAAAAAAAAAAAAGAAAAATACCTCTGAGGGAAAGAAGAGAGAAAAAAAAAAACACATACAAATCAATGGCAATAAAGATAACAGCAGAGTTAGTGAGATAAGACAGAGGGAGAGCTATGGAATGGAGGGGGAGGGGGTGCTGGTCACAGAGGGGGTGGTAAAACTTTAGTATAATGAGTAAGGAATCCTATATCTAAATTCAGCCCATTATTTTTTGTGTCAAAAAGAATTATCATTCTCAGTTCAAAGGTTTTCCTTTCCTGGATTGTTCTGAAATTCCCTTTAAGAACTAAAACATTGAGGTCTTCTATAGTGCGGTTGGGTTGTGAGAAGTGATGTCCCCCAGGTGTACATAAACTGTCTTCTTTATGTTCCTTGATGGTGTGTCGGTGTAAATTCATCCTCACTTGTAACTTCTGTCCTGTTTCACCAACATAAGATCCTTTGCTGCACCTCTTGCATTGGATGAGGGACACCACATTGCTGGAGGTACAGCTGTAAGATCCCGTGATATTGAAGGTCCCGTTTGTGTGTGTGGGACACTTTCGGAGGCATTGATCTGGTTGCATAGTTTGCAGCGCTTTTTATTGCAGGGTTTGCTTCCATTATTTGTGACTTCATAATCAGAGTGACGTTTCCTGCTGATTGGTTTGTGTCTGAGGTCGGGTGGATGTCTGAAAGCCAATAATGGGGGTAGTTGGAATATTCCATTCAGAGTTTCATCCTCTGTTATGATGGGTTGTAAATCTTTGATGCAAAAGGTGCAGCAAAGGATCTTATGTTGGTGAAACAGGACAGAAGTTACAAGTGAGGATGAATTTACACCGACACACCATCAAGGAACATAAAGAAGACAGTTTATGTACACCTGGGGGACATCACTTCTCACAACCGGACCACCCTATAGAAGACCTCAATGTTTTAGTTCTTAAAGGGAATTTCAGAACAATCCAGGAAAGGAAAACCTTTGAACTGAGAATGATAATTCTTTTTGACACAAAAAATAATGGGCTGAATTTAGATATAGGTTTTCTTACTCATTATACTAAAGTTTTACCACCCCCTCTGTGACCAGCACCCCTCCCCCCTCCATTCCATAGCTCTCCCTCTGTCTTATCTCACTAACTCTTCTCTTATCTTTATTGCCATTGATTTGTATGTGTTTTTTTTTCTGTTGTTTTTTTTCTCTCTCTTCTTTCCCTCAGAGGTATTTTTTTTTTTTTTTTTTTACATTCTGCGTAAAAATGTGTAAATCAGTACTGCTTGGACCTTGAAGAAGGGGACATACCCCGAAAGCTTATCCTGAAAAATTGTATGTTAGTGCAAATAAAAAAAGTATCACGGACAGTACTCAATTTTCTCTGTCACAATTGCACTAATACGGCTACAATCACATTAAGTATGATGGAAGATACTGCATATAGCCGCTTAAAGAAGCAGTTACCCAACCTGATCACAAAGGAAACACAGGTCAACAGTGACATCTTCTTTCTCTCAAGATGCAAAAAGAGGAATCTCATACCACAGGGTCTCCGGATTAAAAATCCTTGTGCAAATACACTGAACTCTCCTTATGCGGAAGGACTCTGCAGACGTACCAGCGAAAGGTTAAGGAACAACCTCATTCATAAACTGTATGGTAAAAGGGAAACAATCTGGAAACAAAAGCAGTTGATGTTTGAAACCTCAGCACCATTGGACCCTACAAGCATCAACCAAATTAAGAATGAAATGGAAACCTTACAAAGACAACTGCAAAAACTTGCCATGAACAGGAAGGCAAAAAAACTCCAAAAGCTACACCAAGAGCAGACCTTTTGGATACAACCTAAACAACAAAAAACAAACACAACTTCTACAACTCCTACCATCAGCAACTTGAACCCCGATCCAGAATCCCATGGCATCCCTTGTATAAATGATGACTTGACAGAAAATATGGATATAACAGAGGAACTCGGAATCATAAATTTGTCAAATCATAAACTTTCTACACCAGAAACAACAGTCCTCTCCAAAGGCCTCACATTCCGCCCAACCACCAAATTGGATAATTTACAGGTATGGTCAGATATGGAGGAATTCTTTAGGAGACTGAGGCTCAAATAATATTTTCACAGTAATGAAAGGAATCCTAAGACAATAGGAAGTGACAAAAAGAAAAAGAACAGCAATTTTACACCCCCACAAGGACGCAACCCCAAACTGGATACCTATATTGACAGCTTCAGGCTGCGAGTTACATCCCTGCTACCCACCCAGCAAAAGAAAATATTATACAACCTTTCACCACTGGAGCGAAGAGCTGTACATGATCTGCGCAATAATCACGCCATAACCATCAAACCAGCAGATAAAGGGGGAGCAGTCATTGTGATGGATACAGACAAATATATACAAGAGGGCCAGAGGCAGCTGGCAAATACTACCGTATTTGCCGGCGTATAAGGCGACTGGGCGCATAAGACGACCCCCTATTTTTCAAGTGAAAACATAGGTTTTGGGCAATACTCGCAGTATAAGACTACCTCCCTTTGAGGCAACACCATTTAAAAAAAACATTCGAACCATTAAAAAACACAAAACAAGAATGCCAACTACTCATCCGCCATGCTGTGATATGTTATAAAGTAACTCAAACAATAATAACACAAACAGAGATCTATTGAATGCCACAACTCTGGAAAGTAGAATTTTTCACTAACCAAACCTATACCACTTTTGGGTTACATTCTATGAGAATTGTCCACCAAAATGCATTTAATAACCCCCCTGTCATATGTCCCAGATTTACCTGTCCCTCTTGGGTGCCTGGGACCTCAAAGGCCAACAGCAGGATGTATAGTAGTAGGAGATCAGTGAATGGATTTACCCAGGGAAGTATGGTGAGCGGTGTATTCTTTTAATGAATACAACGCCTGCTTGGATTGGCAGAGGCTGTAGCATCATCAGCCCTTGCCTCTCTCTCTCTCTCTCTCAAAGCCAATCCGAGCAGGCTACTTTATGTAGCCTGCTCGGATTGGCAGAGGTTGTTACTCCAATCCAAGCAGGCTCTGTATTCATTAATAGAATACATCTCTCGCCGGGATTGGCTCAGCGGTGTATACTGTTTGTAGCTGAAGCCACATATAGTATTAGCAGACATTTGGGGGCTGACATCCATCGGGCAGCATTGTATACCCGGCATATAAGACGACCCCCAATTTTTGGGCATTTTTTTTAAGTGTAAAAGGTAGTCTTATACGCCAGAAAATACAGTACTTACTACAAAAAACTGGATTATGATCCGACCCAGGATTTTACTAAGCAATTAAAAGATCTCATTGCGACAATACCAAGCCACCTACATTCAGAACTCATCAATGCGATTCCGGATAATCCAGAAATTGGAGACTTCTACATGCTGCCCAAGATTCACAAGCCAGGAAATCCAGGCAGACCCATTATAACAGGTATGAATACACTTACAGAACATATCTCAGGCCTTGTAGAAAACATGTTAAAACCTTTAGTCATGAACACTGCGAGTTTCCTACAAGACACCACTGATTTTCTGAACAAGCTTAACAATATACAACAATTACCCCCAAATACACTTCTAGTCACCATGGATGTAGAATCTCTGTACAGTAACATCCCTCACAAGGATGGGTTGTCGGCATGTCACAGATTCTTATCATCCTCACCAAACCAGAAATACACTGCTGAGGATGTGACACAGCTCATCGAATTCATTCTTACACACAACTACTTCACTTTCAATAATGACATCTATCTCCAGTGTATGGGTACTGCTATGGGTAGCAAAATTGCACCCCAATATGCAAACTTATTTATGGCTGACCTGGAGGACAAATTTCTGAACAGCATACAACAAAAGCCATACAGATATTATCGCTATATTGATGATATCTTCATGATATGGACTGAAGGTGAAGAAAATCTAAACCAATTCTTCTCATTGATCCCCTCTTTGGAGGACATGGAGGGGACACTGAAGGAGGGCACGGAGGGGACACAGGAGGAGGACATGGAGGGGACACATGAGGAGGACATGGAGGGGACACAGGAGGAGGACATGGAGGGGACACAGGAGGAGAGCAAGGAGGGGACAAAGGAGGAGGGCATGGAGGGGACACAGGAGGAGGACACGGAAGGAACACTGGAGGAGGGCATGGAGGGGACACAGGAGGAGCACACGGAGGGGACACAGGAGGAGGACACGGAGGGGACACAGGAGTAGGGCACGCAGGGGACACAGGAGGAGGACACGGAGGGGACACAGGAGGAGGACATGGAGGGGACACAGGAGGAGGACACGGAGGGGACACAGGAGGAGGACACGGAGGGGACACAGGAGGAGGACACGGAGGGGACACAGGAGGAGGGCGTGGAGGGGACACATGAGGAGGACATGGAGGGGACACAGGAGGAGGACATGGAGGGGACACAGGAGGAGGGCGTGGAGGGGACACAGGAGGAGGACATGGAGGGGACACAGGAGGAGGACACGGAGGGGACACAGGAGGAGGGCGTGGAGGGGACACAGGAGGAGGACATGGAGGGGACACAGGAGTACACAGAGGGGACACAGAAGGACATGGAGGGGACTAATTGCTGCAGTCGGGGTATCTATGATATGTACTCTGATAATAATACTGTATTAGCACATCTTTATAATGTTTTACATACCTGTGCCTGGATAGAGAAGAGCCAACAGGAGAAGCACACGGAGGGGACACATTGCTGCAGTCAGGTGTGAGGTCTTTGTGGGAAGAATGAAAGTTATAAAGAACTCAAAGCGGAAGACGGTTTTTCATCACAAGATGTGAATTTCCTCTGAATTTTATGGAGAAAAACAACATGAAATCTGGTGTGTCAATCCAACCACAATTCATATCTCACATCTAGTGGATGGTGAAGAGTGAAACCATCAGAAACAAGTGATTTATATCCCGGCTTCTCACAGCTCTGAACACCTCAAATCTGCTTGTGAAGAAAGGTCCTCTTCCCCCCATTCTTCTCCAGGGGTAATCTGCTGTCCTCCTAACATGCTGCTCTCATGGTCTATGTACAACTCAAGGATTTCCCAGCATCATGGGCAGGGATGAGGTTTGGATTAGCGGCTCCTGTAGGTTCACAGAGAATCCTACAGGTTCAAGGTTTGCTGTTCTGGAGAAATGATGAGGAAATTTACCCAACACAAATTTTAAATTTCCATAATGCCCTGCATTACCTTTGAACTCTGGTTAGAAGTGTAAGAATGGCCAGTAATCGTGACTTATGCATATACCAGCGCCTTCAGTATAAAAGGTGCATTGATCATGTAGCTTCATGGTGTCATTCATAAGATGTACATTTATCATGTAGTTTTCTGGTGTCATGTGTTGTCCTCTAGTTTCCTGGTGTCATGTATTGTCCTCTAGCTTCCTGGTGTCATGTGTTGTCCTCTAGTTTCCTGGTGTCATGTATTGTCCTCTAGCTTCCTGGTGTCATGTGTTGTCCTCTAGTTTCCTGGTGTCATGTGTTGTCCTCTAGTTTCCTGGTGTCATGTGTTGTCCTCTAGCTTCCTGGTGTCATGTGTTGCCCTCTAGTTTCCTGGTGTCATGTGTTGTCCTCTAGTTTCCTGGTGTCATGTGTTGTCCTCTAGTTTCCTGGTGTCATGTGTTGTCGTCTAGTTTTATGATGTCATGTGCTGTCCTGTACACACTGCCTATAGTAAAGTAAATCACATTCTGATGTCAGAAGTTTCTGTCTGTGTTCAGTCATGAGGCAATGCAAGTTCATGTATGACTTCTGTCTGTAGTGTGAGAACTGCCACTTTCTGTGAAGAAACTATATATCCCACAATCCCACGGTCTCTCGGTGTAGTGCTCTGCAATTGAGAACTACACAGTAATTAGATCTGACACAGACACAAACAAGCAGATCAATGAAGGGAAGAAATGTGTTTCAACACATTATCACTCTCACATTTGTGATTCACTGCAGAGAAAATGGTGAGGCGTGGACTGGATGTTGTGTGACCTGAGACAGGAAGTTGCCACTTCATATAATGCTTAGGGACAGGCTATGTGAATGAATACATGGACATAGGGTAATCAATCAGCCATGACACTACAGACTGCAGACACAACATCTGATCCTTCATTACTAGGTAAGGAAATAAACTGTCAGGACCTGGATCACCTGCTGGTCACATTGTGCTTCCCAGAGCGGAAGGTTGTAGTTCTGGCATCCATCAGCAGGTGTCTCCCAGCAGCCAGTAGATACCGGGAGTGTATTTAGTTCCTCCTCTACATTTTCTTATTTTAATAAATCTGGTCTGGTCTCAGTTTCCTGAGTGTAGCATGCAACCGTGCTGTTGACTCCGGACATAACACTGGAACCTTCTAATAACCAGATCAGCTGCACTTGGGAACTGGAGGATATTTGCTCAGACTATTTGCTGTCCTTTATGTAAAAATGCATCCATGGGAGGCTATTTACAGAGCATCCGGAAAGTATTCACAGTGCTTCACATTTTCCACATTTTGTTATGTTACAAAATGGATTAAATTCATTATTTTCCTCAAAATTCTACAAATAATCCCCCATAATGACAACGTGAAAGAAGTTTGTTTGAAATCTTTGCAAATTTATTAAAAATAAAAAAGGAAAAAAATCCCATGTACATAGGTATCATAGGCTCCTCCCATATATATAAGTATTACAGGCTCCTCCCATGTACATAAGTATCATAGGCTCCTCCCATGTACATAAGTATCACAGACTCCTCCCATGTACATAAGTATCACAGACTCTTCCCATGTACATAAGTATCACAGACTCCTCCTCCCATGTACATAAGTATCACAGACTCCTCCTCCCATGTACATAAGTATCACAGACTCCTCCCATGTACATAAGTATCACAGACTCCTCCTCCCATGTACATAAGTATCACAGGCTCCTCCCATGTACATCACAGCCTTTGTTCAATACTTTGGTGAAGCTCCTTGGGGCACCAATTAAAGCCCCAAATCTTGTTGAGTATGATGCTACAAGCTGGGCACACCTATTTATGGGCAATTTCTCCCATTACTCTTTGCAGGGCCTCTCAAGCTCCATCAGGTTGGATGGGGTGTGTCGGTGCTCAGCCTTTTTCCAAATCTCTCCAGAAATGTTCAATGGGGTTCAAGTCTGGGCTCTGGTTGGGCCACTCAAGGACATTCACAGAATTGTCCCATAGCCACTCCTTTGTTATCTTGGCTGTGTGATTAGGGTCATTGTCCTGTTGGAAGATGAACCTTCGCCCCAGTCTGAGGTCTAGAGCACTTTGGAGCAGGTTTTCATCAAGGATGTCTCTGTACATTGCTCCATTCATCTTTCCCTCAATCCTGACTATTCTCCCGGTTCCTTCAGTTGAAAAACATCTCCGCGGCATGATGCTGCCACCACCATGCTTCACGCTAGGGATGGTATTTGCCAGGTGATGAGCGGTGCCTGTTTTCCTCCAGACACAACGCTTGCCATTCAGGCCAAAGAGTCCAATCTTTGTTTCATTAGACCAGAGAATTTTCTTTCTCATGGTCTGAGAGTCCTTCATGTGCCTTTTGGAAAACTCCAGGTGGGCTGTCATGTGCCTTTTACTGAGGAGTAGCTTCCGTCCGGCCTCTCTACCATACAGGACTGATTGGTGGAGGGCTGCAGAGATGGTTCTTCTGGAAGGTTCTCCTCTCTCCACAGAGAAATGTTGGAGCTCTGTCAGAGTGACCATCAGGCTCTTGGTCACCTCCCTGACTAAGGTCCTTCTCACCCGATTGCTCAGTTTGGCCGGGTGGCCCGCCCTAGGAAGAGTCCTGGTGGTTCTTCCATGTATGGATGATGGAGGCCACTGTGCTCATTGGGACCTTCAATGCTGCAAAACATTTTCAGTACCCTTCCCCATATCAGTGTCCCGATACAATACTGTCTCGGAGGTCTACAGACAATTCCTTGGACTTCGTGGCTTGGTTTGTGCTCTGACATGCACTGCTAACCTTATATAGACAGGTGTGTGCCTTTCCAAATCATGTCCAATCAAATGAAATTACCACAGGTGACCTCCAATCAAGTTGTAGAAACATCTCAGGGATGATCAGTGGAAACAGGAGGAACCCGAGATCAATTCTGAGTGTCATGGCAAAGGCTGTGATACTTATGTACATGGGATTTGTTTCGTTTTACATTTCTAATAAATTTGCAAAGATTTCAAACAAACTTCATTCACGTTGTCATTATGGGGGATTGTTTGTAGAATTTTGAGGAAAATAATGAATTTAATCCATTTTGGAATAAGACTGTAACATAACAAAATGTGGAAAAAGTGGTGTAGGATTTTTGCCGCCAGATTTTGCCGGACTGAACTAGGGAGAGTTAATTAATCAGGACAGATTTTCTTTTAGAGAAATACAGCCTCTGGTTCAAGTTTATTCAGAATTAGCTTTGCCTGCTACCTCTCATGGCCATGATGTTTCCCTTTCATATGCCTAAGGTTGAGTCTTTGGTGTGGTTGCTGGAAGATGATAAAGCTTATTCCTTTGAGCAATACTCAGCGTGTCCATTACTGATGTGCTTTCCCTGGTCAGACAAGTGACCTGTAACTTTGTTCAGCCTCTTCTCCAAGCTTGGTCGGAGGTACTATCCCCAGTTTCAGTTGATTCATATCAATTCAGGTCTACCTCTGGTGATCCACTGTCCACAGCCAAGCCTGCCTCTGGTGATCTGCTGCCAAGCCTGCCTCTGGTGATCTGCTGCCAAGCCTGCCTCTGGTGATCTACAGCCAAGCCTGCCTCTGGTGATCTACAGCCAAGCCTGCCTCTGGTGATCTGTCTTCTGCCAAGCTTGCATGTAATCTGTTGCCAGCTGCTTAACCAGCCTGTGATTATCTGCTGCCCGCTGCCCAGCTGGCCTTTGCTGATTTTCTAGCCACTGCTCAGCCAGACTTTGTTGATTTCCGGGTTGATGCCCAGCTAGACAATGTCGATTTCCTACCTGCTGCCCAGCTTCACTCTGTTAATAGGGTTAAGCTTCCATCTTATGATCGGTCTGAAGCTTCTGAATTTCCATGGTTGTCATGTGGCTTACATGGATTACTGTTGGATAATTATTTGGTTTAAGATCCCTATTGTTGCCTGTCCCAAACTCTTTTTGCCGCCATTTGTTCCTGTTATGCCAAGGCTTGGATGTCCAGATGCCCACATTGAATGTGAGAGCTGCTCCCACAACAAACTTCCACAATCACTCTAGAGACAGAGAACAGTCCGCAGCTTTGTTTTTGTGGTTCATTGAAGGTTAATAAACTTGGGCGGGGATGGGAAGCCATGGGAAGCCCACTTGATCTCAGAACAAACTTCAGGGACAACTTTTCCTATATACAGTCTCTATATAAAGCTCCTCCTCCAGCACTCACTTGTTTACAGAACTCAGTCAGAAACTCAATAAATTATCCAACAGTTACTCAGATGAAGCCATTGCCCACTACAGGCAGGGACCCAGGAACCCTTAGTTGTGTAGCAATAAGTTTGGTGTCCAGCTGTCATTACTCCTCCTGTGGCCACTGATCCCAGCACCACCATTTCCAGAGCCTGCCAGCCCCCCTGGCTGCAGCTGCCCTCTCATCAGCCCTCCAACCTTACTTCTCTGCAGTCCTCCAGACTGACACTCCCAGTCCTCCAGACGGACACTCACCAGCTCACCCGGCTGACTCTCAGGAGAGCTCCCAGACATGCTGACCTGTTCCTGTTCTCCTCTCCTTGCTCCCATGCCTCCAGGAATGGTCTCCTCCATGTGTTTTAGGGAGAATCCTCCAGCCCCCATGCTGGAGGCCACCCCCCCTCCAGATCAGGGGGCACTCTTAAAGGCCATCGGTAGCCCCTCAGCACTTCATCTCCATCTTCCACCCTACTTCTCTGCCGGCATGACTCATGTCTATCTATGAGGTGGCGTGTTCTTCTCCAGTCTTTCTGGGGATTGGTTGGGGACCTCATAAATATGCAAAGCAGCTCCTCCTAGTCTCCACCCACTATGTCCAGAACATTATCCAATGTTCCAGAGAACAGGGGGAGGCACTAAACCAAAGTAACCCTGACCAAAATTACACAGCCCAGGCTTGGCTCTCAGCAAAGTTAACATTTTCCTACACTAACAACTGATCCTATCTAGCACACTAGAGGGAGCTACAATAGTCCCAATAGTAGTGGTCTTCTATGGAAGGGCAGAGTTCCATTTGAACCTTGTCCTGACCTAGCGGTATCAGTACTGTGTACAGTATCATGTGTTCCCCATTTCATATTTATTTATATAGTTAGGTTGCTAGTTAGGCTTTCTGTTACTATGTTAGGTTGTTAGTCGGGTATTTTGTTTCTGGGCTTTTAGTTCACTTATATCTTTATGTTTTCTGGTGTTTGGGTGGATTTTGATTTCACTGTAATTAAATGGTCTTGTCGCAGTTTCCTGTGGTGTAGCTACACAAATTTGGCCCCTCCTGACAAGAACAGCACAGGGAATAGAACGTTACTAATATCAATGTAGCACCCTGGGGTTTAGTCGGGGAGCTCCTCACAAATTTACTTGCCAGGAGTAGTTATCTTGGTCGATTGATAGAGATCTATTGATTTCTCCCTAAGTTTGACATTGTTGCACTTTTCTCTTCTAATGCCGCGTACACACGATCGGAATTCTCATCGGAAGAAGCTCTGATGGTTTTGCCGACGGAATTCCAATGGAATTCCGCTCAAGCTGTCTTGCCTACACACGGTCGCACCAAATTCTGACCGCCAAGAACGCCGTGACGTCCACCACGTACGATGGGACTAGAAAAAGGAAGTTCAGCACCACGTCCGGCACCCATTGGGCTCCTTCTGCTGATCTCGTGTTTATCGCGTGTTAGTAGAAGTTTGGTGAGAGGCGATTCGCGCTTTTCAGACTTGTGCTTCAGATCGTTCCTGCTCTACAGTTTGTGCTTGTCGGTGCGTATCTGATTATCAGTGTGTGTAGTCAGTTCACATTTGTTTGTCATTGTGGACTATATCTTGGTATAGTACGCTTTGATTTTCAGTGCTTATTGTCCGCTTGTTTCTGATTTGCATTTCGTTCTTTCAGGCATTGCTGTTTATCGGTACTTTCTGTCGTCCTTTCTGACCAGCCAACCATTTTAAAGCCATGTTACATGTACGTACTCGTTGTAGAGTTTGTGCTGTGCGGGGGCTTGATGTTGGGGTTCTTACGAGCCCGGACCATGAAAAGGGCGAGGAGGAGTTTGTGGACCAAGAATTGGTTACTCCAGCGTGATCAGTTCTCGCACATGCCTTTGCTCCGTGAGATCCGGGAGAATAATCCTGATGATTTCAGGAATTATCTCCGGATGACGGACCCCGTTTTTCACCGTTTGCTGGCTTTGCTGTCCCCTTATAACACCAGGCAGGATACCTGCATGCGGCAAGCCATCACTCCGGAGCAGAGGCTCATCGCCACGTTGCGCTACTTGGTGACTGGGAGAAGCCTTTAGGACCTGAAGTTCTCCACAGGCATCTCCCCCCAGGCTCTGGGGATCATTATTCCAGAGACCTGTTATGCCATCATTCAGGTCCTGCAGAAGGACTATATGAAGGTAAGTTTTATCCTTTAACATCACATTCTATGTATTTAATGTTTGCTAATGTCTTGGATTTATTTCATCATTCTATAATTAACATAATTGTAATAAGCTGGGAATTTCCTCTTTGTCCTCATGCATGTTGGAATTTTGTATGCTCCTTTTTTGTCCTTCATGCATATTTTCCTTCACTAACCCACCCCCAGCATGCTATCCGAGGCCCATATACTCCTAGTCTAGTCACTTAACAATGTATTTTGTCATCTCCATTGTAATGCTTTACCCTAAAGACCCCCTAAAATGTCTACAAATGTTATTGTTGTCCTTGAATTCATGCAGAGTGCCAGAGGCTTTTTTGGGGGGCCCAAAATCATTTGGAACCCCCCTCCCCCCCAACCACTAATAAGTCAGCTGATAGCAATCCTCTATCTGCTGACTTTGCCAAACCCAATACACACTCTACCTACCTCTTTTGTGGTCAGATTTATGGATGCATTTCTCCAAAGCATGTAGTGCGAGGGCCTGCCTCAATACTTTCAAATGCTACTGTTTACATTTTTATTCTCCTATTATTATCTTGATAGGTAATTGCAGAATCTACAAATGTGCTTCCATTTATTCATTTGTTTTGATGCCACTTCTTATTACCTGTCCGGTGGGCTGCCAATAGTGTAATTAAGGAGGGGCCGGCCAAAGTAACACACATTACTTTGTTATTACTCCATTACATAGTGGAGAGGGTGGTTACCTGTCCAAAACATCCCCCCCCAAAATATTTACAAGGAGCCATCAGAGGGGGTGATGAATCTGATAAGTGGACCTTATATTTTAGCCTTTAAATACTCTTTACAAGAAATGTTATACTGATGTTGGCCAACAATGTTTGTGTATAATCTGCTTGTAATGTTTTTGTGCAAAATTACTAATTCGATTTTTTTGTTTGACTCCACAGTTTCCTTCAACGCCACAGGAATGGTAGACTGTGGCCTCCCAGTTTGCCCAGCAGTGGGATTTTCCTAACTGCGGAGGGGCAATCGATGGGAAGCACATCCGCATCGTCCCACCACCCAATTCGGGGTCATACTATTTTAACTATAAGGGGTTTCATAGTATCGTGTTGATGGCGGTGGTGTTGGCGACACGAGTTTATATATGTGGACGTGGGGAGGAATGGCCGGATGTCGGATGAAGGAGAATTTACCTGGACCAAGTTTTACCGATGTCTCGAGAGTGGTGGCTTGGGATTGCCACCCCCGGAGGAGAACGTCGAAGGACTGCCATTTGTGTTCGTAGCAGATGAGGCTTTCGGTCTGGGAAACCATGTCATGAGGCCATTCCCCCAGAGGACCCTCACCCTTGAGAATGGGGTTTTTAATTTCCGGCTGGCCAAAGCCAGAAGAGTTGTGGAGAACGCGTTTGAGACTCTGGCCAGCCGGTTCCGCTTGTTTCAAACGGCCATTAATATGGCGGAATACAAACTTAACACCATCATTTTATCTTGTTGCATCCTGCATAACTTTCTGAAAAGAAACAACCCAAATTATGTGGTGACAGTTGGGCCTGACGACGGACTTCAGCGATCAATGACGTCCCTGGAAGCGGCCCGTCCTGGCTTGCCCCCCCAAAGTGCCCGTGAAGTGCGCTAAAATTACATACAATATTTTTCGGGAAGGGGGGCCATTGCTTTGCCAGCACATGTTTGAAGAAATTTTACCTTTAAAGCTGGAAAAATCTGGATTTTGAATTCCTGCTTGTGTTTCTTTTTTCTGTCTCTTAGTGCACTTGCAGGACCAAGTGGTGTGTACATTATTATCTAACACCCATTGACAGTGTAAACACCAATTTATACACAAAAAATGTTATTGATCGTTGAAAGAAGAAGCCACACATTGTTCTGTACACATTCACATGTGTGTTGTAAAACATTTTTTTGTAAACAAATATAACATTTTGAGTTAGCTACATATTTTTTTGTTTTACATAACAAAACATAAGGTTACATAAACAGCCGTGTTTCAACACAGAACATACACAACTCTGGAACTTACAAAGTTCAACATTGAAAAACTTAAAAGGCAAGATCACACATTATATTGTCCAAAATGAGTTGATCTTGCCTTCCACAGATGGGGTGAAGTCACTCCTGTAAAAGCCAAATTTTGAAGATGCGCACAAATTGGGAATCAAACTGGGGATTTGCATTCTGATCCCATGACTAATGTCAACATGTGCTATCTCCCATCATGGGGGCAAATGGACGTGTTTTGGGGGTGCAATCCCTTCCTCTCACCTACTTGAGTTTTGAGGAAGGGGTTGCAGGCACAAAACGCGTACATTGCTATCCCCTGATGGCAGATAGCACATGTTGACATACTGTGTGCATCTTCAAAATTAGGCTTTTTTAAAATGTAAAACTTTTTGAAAAAAAAAAAAACACAAAATACTGCCAATTTTTTGGAAAATTAAATTCTTCCTAGGACATGAATGAATGAATGAAATACTTGTATAGTGCACAATGCGAACTGAATCGCCTCTAGGCGCTGTGGCGAGCTTTGATCATCTGCTCATCAATCATGTTCTTAAAGAGGAGGGCCGGTTTTGAAAAAAAAAAATTAAAAGTCAGCAGCTGCAAACACTGTAGCTGCTGACTTTTAATAAGCAGACTTACCTGTCCAGGGCGCCCGCGATGTCGGCCGCCCGAGGCTGACCTTCCCTTGGTCTCGGGTCCCGGCGCCGCCATTTTGAGTAAGGGAAACAGGCAGTGGAGCCTTGCAGCTTCACTGCCCGTTTCATACTGCACATGTGCGAGTCGCGCAGCGCTTTGTGAATGGGACACGCTGTGTTCTGAGACACACAGTTCCCAGAGCACAGCGTGACCCATTACCCAGAAGACGGCGCACGGAGGAGAGAAGAAAGAAGATCTCCGCGGAGGAGGAAGAGGCAGATTAGGAAGATGTGCCTAGCAACAGGCATTTCTCGTAAGTAAAATGATTTTTTTTCTAATTTTGAATGTATTTTCTTTTTTCAGGGTGGCCCTCCACTTTAAGTTTTACTTCAATATCCATAGTTTTCTGTTTGATAATGTGTAAATCCTGACTGCACCACATGACGTCCTGGATTAGCCTTTGGGCGCTGTCACTGGTGAAATGATCTGATTGTTCTTCCACAACATGTACATCACCTAAAAATCAAAAAAAAACACACCATGTATTATACATATGCAAGCATACATCTCTTATTACCTGAAGCCGGGGTGTCAGACACTCACCTGTTGTGGTCTCGAGCACCTCTCCTTCCTCTACATCCTCTGGTTGTGACCTCTGTTCCCCTTGTTCAGGAGGTGAGGGGTCCCTGGTGACCTGATATCTCCCGATTCTTTGCTCCCCTATGAGAATGAAATAAAAGGTATACTTAGCACACAGATATTTGAGGCAACAAATATGAATGATAAACATTGCTTGGAAGTGGGGTACAATTGTCTGGTCAGAATTACAAGCTGAAGACATGATTTATGCCCTACTAAAGCTGGAATACTTACCTTTTTTGGGCCCCCAAGTATCCAATGGAGTACCTGTGTTTGACACCCTAAAAAGTTTGTTCTGGTGTCCCACACTAGTGCCCCTGAGTCCAGATGTGTAGACAGCTGCTGAGTGTCCTCTCCATACATTACACTGAATCTAGTTTGCTGTTCCTTCTAGGTTCAAACACATCTAGACAACAATGTCCTAAACCTCTTTTATTACATTCAAAAATAACATGAACAAATGTATTTAATCAGGTATCTGGGAAAACAGCGTATTTATTTAGGAAACGAACGATGTTTACTACGACCGCTTACTGTGCGTATGAACATGAAAGTAGCCATTTTTATATGTACAACACCATAAAGAAAAACACATGGCACAGCATGCAATATTAATAATAAAAGGAACACACGACAAATATTTACTCTTTCGAAGAACTTTCTTGATCTTCCTGTACTGATCCTGTTCCCTTAATTTGAGGTCCGACCAGCGTTTCCTCAATTGATCCTTGGATCGTCGTACCCCAAAATTCCTGTACAGACTCTTCACAACTTTAGTCATGATCTTGGCCTTTCTCAGATTTGGGTTTGGGTATGGACCATAATTCCCGTCATAGTCGTTCCTCCTCAAGATGTCCACCATCTCCAACATCTCAGCAAAGGACATATTTGTGGCCTTAAATCTCCTCCGGGATCGGGACGTTCCTGGTTCCGGGCTTTCCTCCTCCTCCTCCTCGTTACTGCTATTATTATGCAGCTGGTGTGTCTCCGCCATGTTCCTCTCCCACTGCGACGAAAGAGACGGGGTGGGGAATATTCTAGAAAGAACGTCAGGGGCCGGCAACGTGGGCGGAGTTTCAGGCATGCGCAGTGTATATAAAGCTTAAACATGTGTGTGTCATAACTACGTTCTGTGTGCAGAGGAAGGAGGAACGGAAGCGACGAACGTTAGAACGAAGGTAAGATTTTAACTTTGGTGACATGAGTGGACTTTACTGAATCTAGATTGATGCCTATATTGGCTTTTAAGATTATCCTCAGATGAGTGTTTTTGTCTTTTGTTTGAATGATTTAACAAAAAGTGTTTCACATATCAATAGACAGTAGTGGCCAAAAATGATTGGGGTAAGAATGAAAAATGCTGGGCTCAGAATCATAGTCTTTTCTATTTAGTAACATTAAATTTGCAACAGTCATGAGCTGAAAATTGTGTGTGTTTGATGAACAAAAAACTAAAACTCTGTCCCTTTTTCATACATAAGACCTCGGCCAGGAGGAGGCTCTGGCAAGTGGCACACAGGAGGAGGCGGGGGAAGGTGACAGCCAGGAGGTGGCAGGGCCCAGTAATACCCAGTCTCAGGTGCCTCCCCTCTGCCTTCCATACAAAAGGCCCAGGAAAGGGACTAAAACAGAGGAGGCAGCACTGGCCCTCATCAAGGAGGCTAATGATGCCCTGAAATCCCCCATCGATGCTGTAGAGGCCCATGGCTCTACATAGCCTCCAATTTACAGCAAATGGAGGAGGGCCAACGGCGCAAATGTGAAAAAAATCATTTTTACAACCATCCACAAGAGGTTGAGTGGCGAAATAACTGATGACGACCACCTGTGTGCGCTCCCCCATCCTCCTCCTCCTCCTCCTTCTGCCACAGGTCCACCTCCAGAGCCACAGCCTCCAGGGAAAGCTGCAGAGAAGGCTGCAGGGAAGGCTGCAGGGAAGACTGCAGGGAAGGCTGCAGGGAAGGCTGCAGGGAAGGCTGCAGGGAAGACTGCAGGGAAGGCTGCAGGGAAGGCTGCAGGGAAGGCTGCAGGGAAGGCTGCAAGGAAGGCTGCAGGGAAGGCTGCAGGGAAGGCTGCAGGGAAGGCTGCAAGGAAGGCTGCAGGGAAGGCTGCAGGGAAGGCTGTATGGAAGACAAGAAAGTGATTGCCTGGCTTCAGTCTGGTCTGAAGAACACGCAGCCTGTTGTAGTACCACAGCCTGGGTACATATATGTCATCTGCTGCTCCTGTTCTCTGGGATTCCTGGACCAGACTGACCTCCTTTCTATATGGACTTCTCAAGCTACCAAGTTTTTGAGCCGCAGAGTTGATGTGTGCCTTGGGGGCCAAAGGCTTTGCAAATTCAAGCACTTTCTCCAGCGTTGCCTTCATATTTATTTTGTTTTTACGATGTTAAATAAATTGTGATTTTTTTCCAAGAAAATACTTGCCTATGTGTTTTTCTTCAAATAGCAAATATAACATTTTTGGGTGAGTAGGCAGGTACATGTCAAAATTAACAAGGGACACCGACAACAAACAGGTTTACAAATACAACATAATAATGGTGCTGTGGAAATATAACATAAAAAAATAAAAAGTAGAGCACGAGAAAATAATACAATAATCCAAAAATGTATATTAATGAAAAAAAAGGACTTTACAAAAAATATA